>NC_139236.1:66805445-68085445 GCF_977018435.1 Lepisma saccharinum | reverse complement strand
GGGTATACTTATAATTGGATATTAATTGCTTATAATCTAATTGTGATATCGAATGCAACACAAACACAACGCCATTTTAAGTTAAACCCTAAAGTCAAACTGTACATTACATTAGTCAGATGAATGAACGACATAAATGAGATTCACTGCAGGTTCTATTGGTATATTTTGGATTGGATGGATTCACAAGGTGTTTGATTCATTTATTTTACTTCGCATTTCTGCCACTTTTGGCTAATCGCGGAGATGAGGATGAGTGATGATATGATGAAATTGATATACACTCACAAATAACACCCATGCCCAGGCCGGGATTCAAACCTGGGACCTCTGACGTCATAGCGCGCTATGCTAACCCCCATCGTCACGGAGGCCGGCGAGGTGGGAATGCGTTTTGGATTTTCTCTGTAGATGCGAAAATTTTTAACTGTGACGCGCACATGCTTTTCCTTACATTAAAGTTTACCTTTTCACATAAACGAGATATTGACATGTCACCCAAAAACACACGCATGCACCTGCATTTAATACCATTACATATGAAAAGAAACCTTGGCCGGCTCTTCATATTGTCCACCAACGACTGAGCATATAACTTCCCTTGTTTCCTCTGAGATCTGAAGGATTTCGGTTTTGTATATGTAATGATAAAGGGCTTGCAGAGTGTCATTAGGTACAGCTAATTGTAATTATATAAGAAATAAATGCTTTGTCAAATGTTTCACAAATATTTCAAACTTAGACTTCTTACGAGTTGATCGGGAACCATCTCAACTCGAGTTTTATTTTCTTTTTTAATACAACGCCCCATAGGTGTCTGAGAAAATACCAAATACATGGCTTCTAAAAGGCATTGGATGTGGTACACATCTGCCATAAATTGTTTAAGATATTTTTATGCGTAGCTATGGCACTTTAAAATTAGAATGAAAAGAACTGAAGTGGAACTCCATAAGTATTATATATTTAATAATGTAATTTCTATATCCATTGGGTGGGAGATGATTATTTCTGGTTGGGGTGGACCAAGATCCTCCTCATCCCCTTTAATCTCAACCTGCATTAAAATGAATAGATGTATCTTTGTTCGCAATTTTCACATTTAAAACTCCTGATTTTCCGTTCCGTTAAATTAAAACAAACCCCGAACGAGGTCCAGAGCTTTATATGTTTCAGAATTTTTATCTGGTTTTAAAATCTGTTTTTTTTTTTTTTTTTAATTCTAAGAAAAACAAAGAAAAAATATTTATGCAAAATATGCATTAAATAACAGGACATTCGTGTGTGTTTTTCTAAAATATAATATTTCACATTATACTTAGATATCAAGGACGTATTTAAGGGGGGGTTCCTGATCCCCCTCCCCGAAAGACTTACCAAGTAGTAAAAGTAAATAATCAAAATATTGTTTGGCTTTTGTTCGATGATTATTTCCGCTGAACTTATTGAAAGGCAAGGAATTTGACGCATACAGCTTTGAAGGGTTCCAAACATTTATGGACACTACTAATATCATCCATAATCAGGAACTTTATTTTTCATTAATTGGATCCAACTCCTTTTTTGTTATTTAATAAATATTCAATTATTTTTCTATTTGACATTAAATTCCTTGCCAGGGCAGTTGTTTTTATGCAAATCTTGTCGATCTTAACTACACGTAAGCTAGATAATAAATACGTGCTGTTATATCTATATTATTTTACTATATTTTACCTATTCATGAAATAATAATAATTCATTATTAATTAATTTACATATTTAATTAATATTTTAATTTAATTAAATATAATAATTATTATTATTATTATTATTGTGACACTTGGTTTGAAGTAGTATGTGTGTGTGCGTGTGTATATATATATATATATATATATATATATATATATATATATATAGCCTATATTGAATTTTGTACCCCCCAAATTCAAAACATTCCTGCGCCACTGCTCACATACAACGATGCCCAGGCTAGGATTCGAACCCGGGACCCCTGGCGTCGTAGCGCGATGTGCTAACCACTCCGCCACGGGAGCCGGCAATACATTGTTTTTATTATAACATTTATTAACAATAGTAATCTAATAATATGAACTGTTTATATTTAAACATTTCTTCAGTTTGTCCAGTCAGTGATCACAACAGGTTCATTGAATGGACAGTGTTCCATAAGATATACATATATCATTCTGATCATGTACAATTAACTACACGTATGCTAAAATTGTAGTTTTACAACTTTGCTTTTACAACGAGAGCAAAGTTGTGCGTTACTGAATTAGTAGTCTTTCTGTATTATTTTCTGCAGATAAAGTTTATTTCGTGGTGAAGAGTAATGAATGGGATGATGAGAACAGACCTTGCCATCTACATCGCAGGGAACGGAGTAGACTGGTTTTTCTCGAGGTACATTTATTTTTCTTGCTTAAGTAACAGTTTCTTATGTAGATATACCGGGTGGGCCAGACTCAATTAGGCAGCTTTTGATTAGATGTTATTTTTATTTTTTCTTCATTTTATTTTTATTGACAAATGTTAACAATTCCAACGGCTATAAAATTGTTACAAAAATGGAATCACACACACATAAGTCATTGATTTTTAAGATAGTGGTCGACCTGGGCACCATCTAAGTCAACACAGGCTTGTAGACGCAAAGCAACATTTTCACACGCCTTCCTACGCATGTTAACCTGAACATTCTTGAACTCCTGAACAATTACCTCACGCATATGTTTCTCACTGTCAATGGGATTAGCGTACACCTTGTGTTTGAGGTAACCCCAATGGAAAAAGTCTGGTGGGTTGATGTCGGGTGATCGGGCTGGCCAGTCCACAGGCCCTCGACGGCCAATCCAGCGATCAACCTCGTTCACAGCATACCGTATGATGCAGCCATCTATCGACAACAAAATGTACTTTCCAATTTTTCCGTATGCTGTTGGATTTATTGGTTACTAATGTTCGAAAACTGCCCAATTGAATCTGGCCCACCCTGTATACTATTCCAATTTTTGCTTATTTGAAGTACAAATAACAAGAAAAGAAAAAATTCTGACAAACAGGTAAAAAATTACTGGGCTACAAAAATAAAAAAAAATCATACACGGACACAAACAATGAGCTTCTTAAATATTCATGAACAGCAGTGCACGTAGATACACTATGTAATACAATAAGAACAAATACATGACAACGAAATTCTCACAATAATTGGAAAGCGCCCTGTGTTTCTGTACATTACGTTACATAAGCTAATAATAGCTACTTTGCGAACAATTTATATGACAAAATCAGTCTCAAAGGTAAACGTATTCTCTGTTGCTATACAAAACGCCTCCTGTGCACTGCAATACATAAATAAGTTCAAATTCATGAAGAAATTAGCCTCTAAATACTTACTATAGTAAAATCTGTTGCTGTACGTTATGTGTAGGCCTCCCAGAAATAACTACTTCCAACTATGCCACAAACAGTGCATACGTTACCTACAAAGGTTACCTCGTTTAGAAAGATTCTCCTTCTTGATCAGTTTGCCGGTGTTTTTTTTTTCTTCCCTTCTATTTTGGGCTTGGATTACTCTCGTGGGATTTCGGATCTGCATTGAACACGTGTGCCGTGGATAGGCAAGTTTTGGTAGTAGACACTCAACATAGAATTGTTGTAGCTGCGTTTCCATATTCTTCTTCCAGAATTGATCATCTCTCTGGATGTATTCTATTTTAACACCTTTCTGTGTCCACAGACCAAAGATACAGTACCTTCTCCGTGTAATAATTACTATTACCCTACACGTGGTAATAGTAATTATGTGTGGTGTTCACGATATTGGCGTTAAGCTCTTCGTCAAATTTCCAGAAAGTTACTTTCTTCGTCTTGATGGCATGTGCAGGTGTTACATATTTGACAGAAAAGGGACACTTAATTTCCATAATTGCATAACGAAATAAATGTTAGATACAGTGAAGTTTCTGATAGATATTGTATACATATTGTTATGAGTTGTAGTATGCATAAAGGGGTGTAAGGGGTGACCTTCCACGTAGGCGCCCAAAAGTCAACCTCACTTCCACGTAGTGCACCCTGGACTAAATACTAACGAGGCTCTGGCGACTGGCACTATGGCCAGTATAATTTTGTGTGTGTTGTCCTGTTTTTTGTCTTTGTGTGTGCTGAGTGCCCGTTTACAGCCTCAGCTTTTAACAGAAGTCAGAACATTTTAAGATTTTTATTTATGCAACGTTAGAGTTGTTATATGTCATGATAAGGGGCTGGCCCCCGTATAATGTGACGGGAGCAAAATAGCCTAAGTGCTGACGCTCCCAAAATTTTAAATTCAAATTCTAGTCAAATTCTAGTATGCATAAACCTTCTTTGTAATATCATTCAAAGCCGTGCTATCCCAATATAATCCTTGCCTTCCAATAAGTTCAGTCTCTTCAGATAAAGCTAACAACCATCATATACAACAAATGCTAAACGAGTATTGTTATTATTTTATTACTTGGTAATCTTTTCGTTTGGGGGAGGGGGTCCAGACGCCCTAAATAAATCCTTTGTCTTTCAAAGCCTTATGATCTCAATCCTAATCATTGCCTTCCAAAATATTCAGAGTAAAAATAGTAGTACTTGATAAGTATTTCGGGTGCTATACTTCAAAGCCGTATTATATTTATAGCTATAATCCTTCCTTCCAATACCCGTTCAGAGGAAATTATCCATCGAATATGCAAAAATTGCTAAAGGAGTATATTTATATTATTTAATTTTAGTACTTCATAATCCTTTCGGGGGGGGGGGGTCCGGACCCCCAGCTAACTTGTTCTACGTATTATAGCGTAATATTTGCCAAGGACACCGGTTTAATTGAATTACTCAAAATAACGTTACTGGTTTACGTACGTACAATGTAAACGTCTAATGGAAACCGATAAATACTTCCCCATTTGATTATGTAGTAAACGGATAGGTATTATTTATATTTCATTCTGAACCCTTATTTTTCCGGCTATTTTGTAGCGCTTGAAACTTCATTGTTGTTTCTGCAGCAGACGATTTTCTCGGAGCCCACATCTTACGCCAAACACACTTTCTGCCGTCACCCATATTTTGCAATTGAACACGTCCAGTTGACGCAAGCACACTTCCCTGTCTCATGCGATCGTGTTTTGTCTTCACGAGCTATTTTGTTGTATCCCTCCGCGTTCTAATGTGGGTGGGGTTTAGAACGCTTCTAACTATCTGCACGAGATGTCGCCACAGTGCAGGGAGACTTTTACGTATTGCAAGGGTTTCGTTTTTTTCAAACAGTCTCAAAATAGGAAAACTGACTTCTACAGTGATGATGTTAATGTCAAGTACAATGAACATTGCATATCCCCAACAAAACAGTTTTCCATAAGCTTGTGTGGTTAACGAGATAATTGCCTGTGAAAATTACGGTTTTCCACATTTTTATGCCCAATTTACTTATTAAGCAGGTTTTTTTTTAAATTTCGGCTTTGTAGGAGATACGCAGCCATATTTTCTGAAGGATAGAAAACAAACCCCGAGGTCCTATCTTTGCTCGTAACTGAAAAATCTGTTTAAAACGGAACGTCTGCACTGGGCGTTTTCGTCGCGGTATGAAGGAGCCTTAAAGCTTGCTGTGGCTTTTATCGCTTGCAATGACAATGTTGGTTTGTTTTTGTAAATACATACCACTCGATCTTCCACTAAGCGTTTGTTAATGGCCAGGCAGGAAAGAAGGCTGATTGTTTGAAACTCGCATCTGTAACAATGCCAGTCTTAAAAAAAATAAAACACATAAACACTGCTGATAAGTGAGTGAGTGACTGCACCTTTCGCGTGGACCGCAACTAGTTTTTGTCTTACTGTATTCTCTGGCTGGTGCATTCAGTTTGTTGCTAGTGCGTTTGCGATTTGGTGTTTTTTTTTTTTTATGCAGTAGGCAGCATGAAGCGAACAAAGTTAAGTGGGGCGGCTTATCGTAAACTTCCAAACGAAAAACGAGAAAGAGAAGCATCCTTACAGAAAAAGCTTGTTACGTACAGTGGACACGTTTTTTAGGCGAAAGGAACAAGTGATTTCCTGAAGCAGTTCAAAAATTGAAGTGGAAGCGGCTACATCGAGTGAACTCTATGAAATGCAAAATGTCGAAAATATTGTGGGTTTACTGGAGGAAGAAAGTGCACTTGAGGTAGTGTCCCCTCAGTTCGCAGGAGTTCCTGATTGTGACAGTGAGAGCTCAAATTTCGTTAGTGACGATCCTGCCGAGTGGTGTCTGAATGAGTCTACAATTGCCATGGAATTAATCAGAATGCTGAAAACGTTGTTTGTTATTGATTTTTATCCTTTGTTATTTTTATTTCAGTATGTTCGCTAATTTTTATATTAGCCTGTAAAAATACTGCAAATAAGTTACTACTTTTCTTTTGAGAAGGGCGCACATTAAGTTTGTGCCTAGGGGCGGCGAGGAAGCTTAATCCGCCACTGGGTCCGTGGGATTATTTTTGCGTTCTTTACGGATTGTTACTGCATTGTTCAACACGTGTACAAGTCATTTTCTTGTTTTGTAACAAGTACACATGATAATATGCTTCACTTTCATTGATCTGGTTCGTTAATTAATTTCCCTACATTGTATGACTCGACAGTAATATCTATGGTAATATATAGGGGTCCCTGGTCGCCCAGGTATGGGTGTTCTTTGTGAGTGTCCGTTCATCAATTTTACCATATCATCACTTATCCTCATCTATGCGATTAGTCAAAAGTGGCAGAAAAGCCAAGTAAAATAAACCAAATCAATCAGTCCTTATAAAAATTGATGGATCTCCCAGATAGCGCTCCGCTTAACGCTGTCGTCTTGTAATCGAAATCCCTGGTTCGTTTTCCGGTCTGAGCACATATTGATTCGGATCTCACTTCGAGATGGCAGGTCCAGTCACGATGAACCTCCGTGCGTGAAGTGAATCTAAAAGATTTGGTTGGTTGATTTGGGGTTTTAAGTCCACTTTATGCACAGTAAGGTTAATCGGGACTGGACCTACAGTTTAAAGTGGGATCCGAACCACTATGTTTTTCCACCGGGTATCGAATCCGGGACCCCTTTATTACAAGGCGACGACGCTACCAGTGCGCCATCGGAGGTCCTGAATCTTAAAGAAATGTAACTCAGGAAATTCGAAGATACGATCCATATTAAAAAAATAATTTTGTTATCTATTTATTTACACCCCCTAGTACGTCCCCCAAATTTCCTTCATACACCCTAAATTTTTCGCTAACATGTGATTTATGATAATTTTCTATTTTAATTTGCCTTTATACTCCCTAGATTGAAAACTCTTGATAAACACTTGGCTTGTATTTAAATATGATTTCTGCATCATAGCTAAAATAAGAAAGAAAAAAAGAGAGAGAGAACATTGGATATTAACATTATGATCGACAGAAGCAAATTAAATAACGATAAGTTGGCTTTGTAGTCCCGTGCTGTGAGTCAGGTTCTAACAGAATGGAGTACGAATAAACACTTAATTTCGTGCCCGAGATAACCAAACCCTGTTCGTGCTTTATTAAACGACATTCCTTGTGCAAATTTGTCTACTTCCAAGGCGTCGTTGAGATAGCAACAACTGTGCCATATTTCTGCTATTATTTAATTTTTCCGAAAACCCTTTGCTTTGGAAGGAAGAGATCATTAATTGAGCAAATGCTGTACGAACTCGCTGTACACGCGAATGATTGAGTCCATTCGAAGCGCACGCTTTTGAACATCACCTAGTTTCTCGCATGCCATCTTCTCAAGGCAGTCGAACATTTCCAAGTGATCTGAATGGACGATCGCGTGACACGAGCAAGGACATGCCAAGCAGTGCTATAACGGAGATATTTTATTAAAAAGTTGATTCCAGACTGCAAATGAAGGACATAGAGAGATAAGAAGGATCTACAAAGAAAAAGAACTTCCAACATTTACGGAAAGAAGAATGAGAAAATTAAAGTAGTTTTCAAGTTGTAGTACATTGCGCGTTTTCCAGTAAGTTCCCGACAGCGGCAGTTTCCTCCTGTGTGTATATAGAGTGGGATGCGTAAGTATTACGAAGCAAATCGTCCATCACTATGTTTATTCGTCTTGTTTGAAGAAACGTGAGCTTCAAGCATTGAAACAAGATGCTGACAATGTCTGCACCAGCATACGTAAAGGATGAAAGAGGGGAAAAAAGCATTCAAAATCAACCTCAAATCCACGTAGTACATCCCGGTAGGCCAACGAGGCTCTGGTGCCTGGACTCAGTCAGTATAATTAATTCTCTGTGGGGCTTTGTGTCGTCCATATGTTTGTAACTGTTCCTTCATCATTCTCATCGTCGCGATTAGCCAAAAGTGACAAATGCAACGTTAAACAAAGTAAATGAATTAATGAAGCCAGAGAAAAAAATCAATGAAAATAGTCGGGGACAATTTGCCGAGCAATACTTGTGCATCTGTACGTGAACATCCTATGTATCACACTTCATTGCCAAGGAAGTGACTTGGACAGGAAACAGTCACTATTTATCGTTCTTCTTTCTGGCCACGTTTAGTTACAATGTTTCTTTATCTCTTTCAGGTATTTTTAGGGCGTCGTCTCTCTTCATGGCCGGGAATGTAAGGAAGGCCGTGGCCAACGGCCGCGTGGATCCTATTCCAATCTTCCTCCACGAAATCCCGCTGCTCTTCAAGAGGAAGCTCATCTGTCCAGACGTGGCTCTGATCAACGTAAGTCAGATCTGTCTCTCATGTGGTGCTGGGAAGGGAAATAGCTCTTCTGATGTCTTTGAACTATGGCAAATCCTTCGATGGCAGTGGCCAAGCGATTTTTCGTTATATAGCTCCTCGTATCTGGTTTTCTAGACCAGAGTACGCTAGTACTGCTTTCCAAGTAGCTTTACCCCCCACACATTTTTTCCCCACCAATATCCAATTTATGCGTATTTTGGCTCAAAACTTACTCGTACATCCACCCGAGTACGAACTTAACAACGTCCAGATGGAAAATTGTGAATAAAGAACCCCTGGACCTCACGATGTTGGGTAAAAAAGTTTCGAGGTTCGTACTAGGAATCTGAACGAATGACCGCTTGCATTAAAGCGGTCAACGAATTCCGCCACTACCTCTGGTACTTCGTCGGATACTAACTTCTCGTTGCACATACCGCTTAATACCGTTCTATTAGTTATACAAATTAATTCTGTACCCTTTTTAATGACAGAAAATGCTTATCCATGAAAAATAGTTTTATATTTTAATCGGCGAAGTAATCTCCATTGGAATTTATACATATTTGCTATCTTTCCGGCAGCTGGCGAATCCCCTGCTAATAGAACGGAAGTTGGTTTAGTCTCTCCAAACTGAACAATGCCATTTCCCACCTCTTGAATGTTTCTGACGTGGGAATTCACTACATAGTGCTGCAGGGATAGTCTGAAGGGCCAGGCCAGGGAAGTAGCTGCCCATGAGGCAGAACTTCCCAATTCCATAAAGAGAGTAGCTCCTTAGTTCTTTCTGCCGTGTGCGGCCTGCATTATCATGCAGCAACATCACCTGCCTCTGCCTGTAAATGGTCTTTTCCTCTAAATATCGTTACTCAGAGGAATCAATTGACATTGATTTTTTATTTTATTTTCGTTCAACAGATTCTTCATTCTCCACTTACTTTGGCTGTCCAGGACTCTGTTCGTCTTCCAGATTAAAATTCACTTCCCGGAATCGCTGAAACTACTTCTTACAGGCAGGGCCGGATTAAGGTTGGTGCTATTGATGCTGCAGCATTAGGCCCATTCCTGAAATAGGCCCAGATGAAAACAGACGAGAATTTTCCGAAAGCTGAACAGTTTTCTTTTGCTATATTAACCTGAAAATAAATCTTAGAATGAAATTTGGAGCCCCAATTTCGGACGCCTAGACACAGCGTTACTTATTATACAGTTACTATTATTTTTTGCGCTGTGGCGTAACTATAACGTCGTTGTGTTTATTTTTCACCGAAGCATCAAGCCCAATTTCGTCTTAATCCGGCTCTGCTTACAGGTGCCGTATGATACAGCATCTCGACTCAAGGCCGAACAAACTTATTTCCTTTGCTCCAGCGGCATTTTTCTTCAGTTGACATGCAAAATGCGTGCAGTGCCTGACGTGTTGCTTCTCAAAGGACAGACATCGTCCTCACTTTCTGCTTCGTTATGTTACCTCGTCTGCTAGTCTGGCATTTTGGCGTCTTGGGTTGGTATTGGGAGTGCCCAAATATGGCGGGGAAAGTTTTAATTGAGCAATCGCAACGATAAAGTGTAATAAAAAAAGGTAAAGGTAAAGTTTTCCCCTGTGCATAGCACCACGCCATGAAGGCGTATAGGGGGTAACGCCCCACACTTTCTTGATCCGGTCGTGAGTGGGGGTGATGTGATCAGCATCACGCCCCTGACCGCCTTTACCCCCCAGGGTTTCCCCCAGGTACCCATGTTATTCGACGCTGGGTAGGCGCCGGGGCCGCTTCCACCGTTAGAAAAGTTCCCGGATTTGAACCGGCCGGGGATCGAACCCGGGACCTTTAGCATATTAGTCAGACGCGTTACCGACTGAGCCACCGCGGCCACACGATAAAGTATAATAGGCGAATTAATTTAGTGGCTGAGAATTAATTTGTGTACCTAATAATTTAGCAAGTTTGTTCCCCGTACCATGTCGTACGGGGAGATGTAACATCACTTAATTGAATCTTTCTTTATTGGCTACTCTCACTCCAAGTAAAAAAAATGGATTATCTTTTAGAACTTCAATAGTATTCAGTGGCTTGATCTATCCCTCAAGAATGAAGTTGCGTAAGAGAAACCACGTGACTTGAAATAAATAGATTAGATTTTTCTGTATGTTAGTTCCGTTGTTGATGTTCATCTTGGGTAATCTGAGTCATTTTCATCTAAACTCATCAATCAGCACTAATTGCTAATTTGGACTACCGGCAAGGGACTAAAAGCAGAGTTTAGTGGACCGTATCAGGAGTTTGAGATCGCTGTGTTCGGTGTATTATCTTCGCGCTCCTTTCCTTTGTGCAAATGCAAACACTGGCGAAGCGACGTCTACGCTTGGGAGTTTGCTGAAGTGAGATCCAGAGGTTTGCCTTGGCAGACACAACAGATGCAGCTCTCCGCCCACTCCTGTTTGTTCATTACAAGGTTAAACGCTTGGCGTTCCGAGATTCTACGACCCTTTTCTTCCTCCTTTGGAATAGAACATTTGAACACTTTCCAGTCATTCAAATTGAGTCAAGAATTTTTAAGTTGGGACTGAAAGTAGTTTGAAGTAGGGTCTTATAGTATAGGCTGAAGGTTTTGATTGAGTTAGTTACGTCGCTTTCCTGACACTTGGCCAGTCCTGACGATGGAGATAAGTGATGATGTGATGAATGATGAAGTGTCATTCACAAAGACCACCCGAGCCGGGATTCGAACCTGGAACCGTTGGCGTCGTAGCGCGCTGTGCTAACCACTCCGCTACGGAGGTCATTATAACTAAAGAGAGCACGTCGCGTGTCGCTTCGGTCTGATAGCCCCTAAAGATATATTCTCATCTCACACAACTAGTACAGGGAGTCTCCCAAAGCCAAATATTGGAAAACCCATTTACAAATATATTTCTAGATATGTCCCCGATTTGATGAGTCCTCGCTAGGTAGTACAGCAGAAGTAAAGGTTGCCAACTTTTTTACGTAATTGATGCGCATGTCTGTCATGTAGACTTTCAATCTGGAAGTACAACCTCGAACTCGCTTCCCTGTTAACCACAATGAAATTGATTGGCTGTAATTGAGGCCTAAGGGCTGGAGCAGACGGCGTGGTGGTTTCGTACTCAAAGCATGGTGTTCTCGTTGTGCGTTCTTTACCTAATTACGCCGACCTCAATGCCGGAGTGGTTAGCACAGCGCGCTACCACGCCAGGGTCTCTGGGTTCTTTGTGAACGTCCTTTCATCATATCATCACTCATCCTCATCTTCGCGAGTAGCGAAAAGTGGTAGGAAAGTGAAGTAAAATTAACGAAATCAATCAATAAATCTTTACATCATTAACCAGCCTTCTCCCCTTATCGCACAGAAGGTGTTTCGCGAAGACAATATTGCCAAGACAGTTCGAGCTGGGTTTAAGGCTCCAGCTTTGATTATGCGCGTATCGTCACGGCCAGGATTGCCATACGCCCTCTTTTCCCCGGGCAAGTCTTTTTAGATAATAAAAACGGTGTTTCTTCTCAGAATAAAAACGTCCGAGTTTTCTGCGAATCCTTACAAGATTTCAAACGTTTAAAATAAGCATAGCTTGTCATAACATGGCAAATGTCACGCTTGTTTCGAATGCTAATATGATCATCTTTGAAGAGGTTGTTAATCAGAAATTTATACAGGCCATCTAGCGCGTCTTGTTATCTCGGACACAACTCGCATCTGCGTTCACATGAACATGATATCGTGTTGTTATGCTTTTACAATTACATTAAACAAGTACAGTTGTTTTCGAAAATTAAAAAAGAAGTTCCTGTTTTCACTTAACAAAATAGGGTATCCCTGGTCGCGGTGAAAATTCTACGGACGACTTTGCGAGCAAAATATACCAGTCAACAAATCGTAAAATATTGTAGACGCGATATATCGGTAAATGTGTTAAGTTTCGTGATACCAAATTCAGATATTGTAATCTCTCCTCCATAACGCTGTGTAACGAGCGTCGTGACGAATTTGCGTCGCTTTCATGTCTGTTTAAGCTAATCGTGACGACGATGATGAATATATGAAAAAACGCGAACCTGGACTGAAATCCAGGCCCTTCGTTTACGAAATCGTTACCGGGTTTCGGGTTGTAATCCCAGGAAACACAATGAAGCTTATGTATTCGTTGAAGTTTGAAACCCTCTTTATACTCAGAAAAAGCTAATCTGGACTGGACATACAGTTTAAAGTAAGATCAGATGCGATGTGACTCAGCCTGCAATCGAACCTGACACCCTTTATTTCAATTGTAGTAGTTGTGCCCTATATTTCGCCATATCGTCCGTCGTAATGATCACGGTTAACCTTGAAAGTATAAACGTGACGAAATAAATTAATGTTACCCTCCATTCCTGAAAGCATGACCCATTTAACCTTACGGATTCGCATAATTAATAAGTGGTGGTATTTGCGAGAAACTTTATGCCTGCATGCTCTATTTGTTTGCATATAGAACTGCGTTACGTAACATATTTGGCACCTGCAGAGAGTTTCGTTCATTCCTAGGTTCCTTGTCCCGAATAGCTGTGACGTCAAACCACACCCCCAGAGTTCGCTCTGACGTCAGAGGGATCGATTGCAAACGAAAGTGGAGGCCAGGATCTTCTGATGTTTGTCGTAAAATTGGCGGAATCGTGCACGAGGACCATGTCGATTGTTTCGCATAAGTAAACACGGAGTTACGTAGCTGAAATCAGTCTGTTGTTTAAAAAAATATACGCCTTGTTGACTGAAAAATCGAAGTTTCGTACTTTAAAAATATATATATACCCAGAGTTTATTTTTAAGTCCCACTTTTTACAGATATGGTAATCGGGACTGGACTTGTAGTTTTAAAGCTGGAACTAAAACGATTGAAATGTGGGTCACCGGAAACTAAATGACGAACCCCTTGTACAGTGGGATCCATAAGTATTACCAAGCAAATTGTCCATCACCACGTTAACTCCCTTTGTTTTATGCAATGAGAGCTTCAAGAACTGATACAAAACACCAAACAATCTGCTTACGACCTCTGAACCAGTATACGTAAAAATACAGTCCATAAAAATACGTAGGATGAAGATGAATACCAACGAAAATAGTCATGGACAATTTGCTGAGCAATACTTATGGATCCCACTGTACGACGATTGTCTATAAGACTGAAAATATAACACCCAATAAGTTATTCCACTTTAAATTATGTGCATCATCCGTCTGCTTTTCGAACTAATGAATATCTCAGGAACTGTAATAGTGAGAAATATGCATCATAGCATTTGCCAGTGTTGACGCTAAAGCGAAACTGTGTGTGTGGACACCCCTCAAGAATAGCCGTTGACCTTGTCCCCCTCAGTTTTTATTTTTAATATTTTGATTATAATTCAATTGTAACATTATTACCATGCTCTGTATTCTGTGTAAACTTTCGAACATTTTGGGATTTTTGCATACCATTGCTATTCTGCTCCCTTCTTTTAAATTTTTCCTATCATCGCCACCAATATTTGCAACTTCGAGTGGAGGGTCGAAAACTACAATAACGAATGGCGGCGATTAAGGGGGGGCGTGGTGAGGCAGTTGCCCTCCCCTTACTTTTTGCCACTTTGGCCCCCTGCACCATTCTAAACCTTATCTACTAAGGGAAAGTAAACTGTCCTTGACACCCCACCCACCCAGTTTTGGGACCCAATCGCCGCCACTGTCAATAACTAATAACAGAAATAAAATTTACATGCAATATTTTTGTTAACAGTAAAACTATTAATAATAATGTATGATCCAACCTTTCTTTTTCCCAAGCAACTTGTTCATGTTTCCATCCTTCAAAGTTATCTTGCTGCCTTTTTTAAAATTTTATTTTTGCATAGATAATTTTTATTGTTATCAGTGGTATGTGTGTTGCAGGTAGATAGGGGCCAAAGCCCACAACCCCCCTTACAAAATTTCTTTATGTGCGACCTATCACAGCCATGTGTAAAATTTACCTTTGAAACATGATGCACCTTCTATGGTCGCTGACTCATGTGGATTGTAAATGATCCTATGGACTGGTTAAGTCATGACGTCACGTCCGTTGATAGGCAGCCATATTGTTTCTAAACAACTGGTTGCTAAGGAAGCTATTGAAGGGCAGGTGCGTTGTTTTTAAGACTAGGTTATGACTTCGATCAAGTTCCATGCAATTGTGGAGTACTTCCACGACGAAGTGAAACTTGTAGAACGAGGTGAAAATGCTGTTGATTCAGGCCACGTCGATAAAGTTACGTATGATGGAGATATGTCTTTTCTTCGTGGGTCCATCAGCGCCAGCATGAAGAAGAAAAGTTACGACGTGGAGGTAAGTGAAATTTGAGTAATGTTCTCTCTCAGAGATCCTTTTTAAAGAAAATTGGGTGCAATTTGTAACTTTGCGTCGTTAAAAGCTGCAACATATTGCGGACCAATACTGTGAAGAGAATGTCTCGTTATTACTAGTATGTTGGACAACCCATTATTATCAAACTTCTCAGTACAAATTAACGTAACGAGTGAATAATTAAAATATTATTTGTTTCTCTTATCACTTCCTGCATCAACGTATTTGTTTGCGAGAATTTGAACATGTAATTAACAACATTTACCTGTCTACAGGTAAATGTTGTTAATAAATATTAAGCAGCAAGGGCGGGAATGTAGCAGATATTAGTAATGTACAAAATTACTGTGAATTAACGGCCCAATTTCCTTTGGTTTTATTGCGATTTTATCATGCAATTTTAATATAGTTTGATTTTCATTTACTTCTGTTAACACACTGCGAAGTTTTAGCGATTACTTAAGATTTTTTTTTTAATATATACCTTCGCAGTTAGGTTAGGCAGACCAGGTTTGGTTCTCTTAGCATTAAAAGTGCCTGAATGCATTCTACTAAGGTTCCGATTTACTGCTACATTAATTCCCAAAAGTCTACGAAACTTACCGTCGCTTGTCAATGGAAAATACATTATCCATGGGAAGCATGCATGCGTGAGGTAATTTTGAAGTTGTGTTTTTCAACATAAATAACTAGTTTTCGAAATCCAAACAGTGCTCATTACTTTAAGGAAGGTTCAAATTTCGTGTGACAATGATTGCAAATTAGTCTTCATGCTAGGAGAATTTGAAAAACAATCAGAACCGTGACTGACATGTACACCCTTGAAAATTTCAACTTCATTAAATTTAATAGACAGATTTCAGTGTTAAAGTAAAATAAAATATTCATTAATTTATTTTCCATTCATTAGATCATAATGTACATGATGTTGAACAGGTCAATTCATTTACAATAACATATATCAACACACTATTACAAGGGTTTAACATTTCTAGTAATTACATATGTTAGAATACATCAAATTTTATTTTACAATTTGACAAGTTAGTAAAAAAATATGAAAAAGATAAAATAAAATGTTATCATACATAACTTTGAAGTGAAAAATATTAAGGTATTATATTTTATTCTTCCATATACTCACTTCCATTGTACAGAGCTCTGAGTTAAATATATTTTTTATAGTTTTGTTTGAATATTTTTCATTTACATGTGGAAACTACATGCAACCAAGATGTCTAGTAGGACCAACGTCTCACCAATTCCTCAGCAGCCTGAACTCCTTCATATTTTAAAAAATTTCTGGGTGCACATACTGCATGAAAAACATGAGTCATATGAACTGTAGCCATTAACTATTGAAAAAAGTACTCTCAAACTTTAGAAAAGAGCTTGATTTTCATGAAGGTCAATAAAATATGTGAAATGAAGTAGATTCCACCAAGAACAGGAAATGTCATTTAATATATCATAAAAAGTTTCTTCTTTCATGTACAAGTAACAGTGTTTAGTGTGCTGTCCTTTCATAGAGCACATCAAAACTAACGGTAACAGTATGGTATAGTGAAAACACATTTCACTCGTTTATTTCCTAATTATTTACATTTGCACTTACCTGTTATGCATAAGGAAACATTTTTGAACGTGGGATTGTTTTTTACACTGAAAAAAGCGTAATTTTTAACATTACAAGTATTTATTGTTCGTTGCTAATTCGCTTTCGTTACACACAATATGGTGGGCAAATCTTGACTCACGTTGTCTATCGTCAGCTGATATGCAGTGTTTCCAAACTTATTAACAGAAAAATGCCGCACAAACTATTCACAGAAGGTTTTTAAGCAAAAATTGATCCACAAACCATTCACAGAAGGGTAGGTTCAGTTAGGTACGCAAACAGAAAATTAAATTGGAAAAAAATTCACAATGCAACCTTCACTTATTAACTGAAAAATGCTGTACAAACTATTCACAGAAGGTTTTTAAGCGAAAATTGATCCACAAACCATTCACGGAAGGTTAGGCAAACATAGAAAATTAAATTAGAAAAAAAATTCACAATGCAACCTTCACAGTTCATTAAGTAAAACAATCACGTGGTTGCTACACTAACAGGGGGTTACATAATTGAACTCGCGTAACATTTGATTCACATAGTCGACGGTTATGGTGGCAATAGCTATCATACATCGGAGATACATTTATGTCGAAAAATACATGATTTATCGGCCGAATAAGTTGAACGAAGGGAGAAAACACTTCCACGAGCTTCCAAAAGTCTACAGAAACTCAGTTCCGTAAGTAGTTTCTCCTGTAAATTTGAAGAAATGTGTTTTCACTATACCATACTGTTACCAAACTAACACTAAGCCTTCATTTTGAAGTGGTTCATATTCTCTTCTATCCTTGTAAACATTGCAGTGTATTTATCCAATTTTTCTGGAAAATCTTACACATAATTTAGTATTCTATAAAAATTAGTGTTATTTGGAATAGAAGTTAGTTAACAGTGTTTTTCTTTCTTTTTAGGTCAATTTACTCTCAACGGGCAAAGTGAAGGAGGCATCTTGTACATGCCCAAGAGGAAACTACAAATGCCACCACATTGCAGCACTACTAGTATTTGCCTGTAGAAATATTTCAGCAACAGATAAACACTGTAGTTGGAATGTAAAAAAGAAGGAAGACTGTGCAAAGAAAGTATTCACTGCGGAGGACCTTTTTCCTGTCTTCAAAATGTTTAAAGCCACTGTCAGCAATGTTCAAGCGAATGATAAACAGTGGTTAAAAAACAATTTAATGTCTCTTGGTGGTTGCTATGGATTTACATGGCTACTTAGTGATGAGCCACATTATCATGGGTAACAAAGAAGAACGAATACATAATAATCACCATGCGCAAGGCTTTTATTTATTCACAGTTACCTAATATCACTAAAACAAGAAATGTATACTTAATTTGTAATGGAATAAATCTTCTGTACAATCATAACATTCTCTTAGGAACTGGGAATGATGTTACACAATATACTACAACATATCAACAATACATGTTAAGTGTTTTGGAACGAGTTTACAATACCCGACCACTCTCCAATTTCTATAAAATTTTGCCCACTCATTAATTGTGAACTCCTAATCACAAATCTTCATGTAATAATTGGCGGTGAAGTATGGAAATCGAGAAAAAAAAATGAAAAAACTATGTTTTCTTAACGTAACGTAACCCTACCATAAGAACAATAGCTCCACGGAAGATGCCATTTTCCCAAACATGAAAAAATCAACAGGCAAGACAAGGTATAGTTCTCTTAGCTAAAATATTAATTTTTATTTGTATTTATGCTAATGGAACCTAACCTAACAGGCCTAACCTTAACCTCGTAGGCATTCCTCGTCTGACGCCAGCAAGATTGTTGCACGTAAAGGAAGACCATTAACGAATTGCGAAAGAAAGATGGTTCCGAATTGCTGTCTATGGACAATCACCGTGGTAAATCGCAAGGTTATTTTACAAGTTCTACATGTAAATGTACAATTTTAACAAGTGACAGCCAAATATGAACTACAGATACGTAATCAGGACACCGAAATGAGTAAGTAGGCGAAATTTTATAGAAATTGGAGAGTGGTCCGGTATTGTAAACTCATGTCAATGTTTCACATAATGTAGAGAATGAAAACACACAAAAACATAAGGGAAGAAATGCTGTGCCAGAAACACTTGTACTTTCAAATAAACTAAACCTTGGTATTAACCTTTATTTCAATGTAGGTTTTACACTTCATGCCAACATGGATGTTATTTTTGAGCCACAGCACAGTTCTGGAAAATGTAAATTTCCACTTATATGAGTGAGCGCATTACAGGTGCACTGCTTCTTTGCTTATTCCGCATCAGTAGGTCTGTAAAATACCTTAACTTCATTAATCAGAGGATACTGAAAATTTGTTAAGGCAGCACAAACCTGCCAAATTTTGGATACATGTGGCAAGAGAAACTGTGGAATGTAATCCAGAATAGTAAATCCTTTTATCCGGCAAATGGCACGCTCAACATGGATACGAGCCCTTGCAATTGATCAGGTTTGCAAAACCTGTTCTGCAGAAAACTGTGGTGTTGTTAGGAATGGAGGAACATTGACACTAACTCCTGGAGGAACAATATTTGAAATGAGGAAGCCTTTGTCTGCAAGTATCAAGTCACCTGGCTGTAACTGCTCGAGCAAACCACAATTTTGAACTATATCTTTATCGGACGTTGACCCTGCATAAAGATTACTTACAAACGTAATGGTTCCATTTGGTGCAAGCCTTTCAATGTATTCCTGTGTTTGTAATGACTATATGTCAACCGCTGCTTTTTCATGGAGCCTGGTACTGCTGTGAATACTTCGGTGCAATCAAGAACGATTCTGCAGTTTGTGAACTGGGAGAATGAACTTGGTAAACAAGTTTGGTTCTTGTATCGGGAAGGAATTCTGTTCATTAGCCCTTCAAATACCACTTCATGCAACACATGCACCCATGTCAGCACAATATTTGACACAGTAGCAGTACTGCAGTTGAAACGTAAACCCAGATCTCTGTGTGGCATGTTCAAGCGGAGTTTCATTAATGTGAGAAGCAACTGGTCTTCCATCCTCACACATTCCACCTTCCAACCATAAAAATAATTAAATGGAAACCTGGAACAAAAATTTAACAATGTGTTGAAGGTTTCTTGATTTGGGAGTCCAGTGTACATCAAGATCATTTTTTCATCATTCTTGATTACTTGGAATGAAAAAGAATTTTGCATATATATTGCACTTCCTTTTGCAAATTCTCGACATCTTTTTGCAGGAAGAAAACTTCAGCCTCAAGAGCAACATTGCTAGTCGAAGATGAGGAAGCACATGCTTTGTCATTGCTCTCTTCATTTGTAGTACACTCAGTATTACCAAGTGACTCCTCATCAGGGTTGTTCACTTCAGGATTTGTAACATTAGGCCTGAAATAAAGAACAGATATTGAAGATTCCAAACCTTTGGATAACTGTGACAACAATTAAATCAATAAAGGGACAGTAACAAAGAATGCCAGTCTTCAAACCAGAACTTTAACCTGGTACCCTGGATAGCAATTTCAATATTCTATCAATCAACATGCTTGGTTACACAAGGGCAGCTAAGAGAGTAACAAAGTAAATTTACATATCCCCCCGAGGATTCAATTCTTCTGCATTGGATTTAATAAATATCTTTGAACCGAATGTTGCAATATGCATGTCTATTAAACGTAATATATGCATAACAGTAGCATGTGCTGCTCAAGTTCAAAATGAGGAGTATCTCACCATGTTGTAATGTTTGAATTGGAAAAAGAAATATTGGATTAAAACTGAAATTATAAATCACAAAATAATAATAATAAAAATATTACTTCAAGACAGGTTGGCAATTCCTGAAGTGACATAATCTTATTATTAAAATAACAATTTTATGCACATTTTGTAATTCATTTTTCTACTGTATTTTAATCTCTGAGCTTCGCTAATAGCCGAGATAGCATAGAATACACTCTCCTGTCACATATCTAGGCACACTACTTTTAGCTTTCTTTTTACTCTCAGCACCAATGTTCCAATCTACCAGTCAGCGCCGAAAATGCTATGTGATCCAATGCCAGTTCGCTCAGTGTGAGATCCTGTTAAGGCATGATAATTGTGTAGACATTCATTTTATCCATCATTATCTGTCCTACCCATCTTCCTGATGACATGACAAGATGAAGTAAGTGATATGATTTATTTGCATCCAAGGACTACAATTTTGTACAAGTAGGTAGGTACATCTGTAGTACCTACAACATGTCAAATAGAAATACATGGTACTAAAGTTTGGTAATTTTAACATAAGATACACACATATATATTGGTGCATCATAACCCTTGCATATAAAGATATTATACTTGACAATTTCAGTTTGATGTGCAGCAGCTAGCTGTGCATGTATGGTAACTAACCATACCTTTTAACATTTATTCTGATTACACATACACAAGACCTTGAGTCCTTCACGCTCTGTCCAATAGATATGCCTGTATGCATTCAAAAGATGAGTGTTGACTCTGTATATTCTTGTATGCTGTAAAATGAATGTTTAATTAGCATGGTTTTGATTTTATTTTTAAACCTTTCCACTTTTGGTTCGTGTCTTAACACTCCGGGCAACTTGTTATATAGGTCAACTGCTGAGTTTTTAGGTTCCTTCTTGCAGAGAGTAAGAAATTCAATCTAATTTTATCTTTATTTCTCGTGTTCAGGCTATGGATACCTTCGTTGGTTTCAAAAGTACTAATATTTTGTTTGATGTATACCAGACATTAATAGATACACAAACATGGTAATGTCAGCAAGCGGATGTTACGGAAGAGATTTCTGCACTAATATTTCCCATTTACCCCTGCCACAAATCAAAGTGCTCTTTTTAGTGATTTAAACAGTATGGAGCTCCATGCCTTGTTTCCCCAGCTCATGATTCCATACCTTATTACTGATTCAAAGTCGCTTCTTACAACATAACAAACTTTCTACTGCCAATGCATCTTTATGGTGCATAATTAGATTTTTTCTGTTTCCATCAAACTTTTAAGAATGCAAAATCAAGTCCAGTGATTCTTTAAAAATGTGTTTCCCAGTCATCTACTTCTGGCTTATACCATGTGACAACATGTGAATCAACCAATGAAGAGGCAATTTTCAACATCACATATTTTTAGAAATAGGTTACGTGCATATTGCTGCGAGTTTGCAGTTCAGCTGCAATATATTTCTAAGAGCTGGTAATGTAAATATTGGTCTCATGTATGTTAATTTCAACAATATTGTGTTTACATTTTATTCTCATTGTGGTACTTTAGTACTATACGGACTACCTAATTTGGCTACGTTAAATTATATTCCCCTCACAAACATGGTTAGGTTAGGCAAAAAAGAAATGCATAAACGACCATTTGCTTTCTCAGAAAACAGACAGGTCTGAAATCAGGTAGTCCGTATAATACTGAAGTACCCTCATTGCTTTTAAACGTTTGCTTTGAATTGTAGGAATTTATCAATCAAAATATAGTATCAATCATAACCTAACCTAAATCTAACATAAGTCCAGATCCCATTGGCAATTGCATCTTATTTCCAAATTTTGTACAGTTACTGAGTAGTTGTATATACATGACACCCACACACCCCTATATATATATATATATATATATATGTGTGTGTGTGTGTGTGTGTGTGTGAAAAATAAAAAGGCCCAGTTTTGAGAAAATGGCTACCCAGATTTTGATTGCACCACATTCAAAAATTTTCCCCTCGTATAGGCATGTAATATTTCACATGAAATGATTCTTCAACACCTTTGCAACAGCATGTGAATCACTTCTGTACGTGACGTGTTTGCCTAAATATTGCAATTAGAAATTAATATGATGATGCAAAATGCTCAAAATCGCACATTTTGAAGCCCTCTAATTTCATAAATACAAATGATATGGACCTGAAACTTTACACAAGTTCCTGCCTCAGGTGGCCCTTTCAGTATGCCAAATTTGAAATTAACCAAAAATTGAATTGTTGAGGACTTTCATTTGACATTGAGCAAGATGGGGGGGGGGGGGAAGTACATATTGTATAATGCTGCTTTATTTCACTGGTACCAGTTTCATAGAATGGGGACACGTTAAAATAGGATATTTTATGTTTCACATGGTTCGTAATTACCAATTGTGTATTGCGGAACATAGTTCAAGGTGCCATTATGCTTTTTACACGAAAACAAACACTTTTTCTACTAAAATAATGCATTTTTCTAACTACTACCGAATGCACGTAACAGTGCGATATCGCTTACTTTGCGAATTATATTGCTTCTTTTGTTTTCGAATATCAGTGTTTCCAACCTTCTTCACCGAAAAATACCTACTATCGTGTTCATCACGTGTGCAAATTGTACATTATGCACGGGTAGCTGACGGATAGCTCCACGAACCATTCCGATAAGGTTAGGTTAGGTTTGGTTAGGTTAGGCAAGCATAGTTAAAAAACTGGCATGATTTCCCGGTCAAATAGATACCACGATGAAAGAAAATACCTGGACTAACGTTGGATACCTTAGAGAAACTAATTTCCGTAAGCAGTTTCTTCTGTAAAAATGAAGAAATGTGTCTTCGATGTACGAAACTGTTACCATTTCACTTACCTATATTTTCTTTTCTTCTTTTCTGGAGATGTGAATCTCATATATTTGTCAGCATTCCTTGTAAAAATGCTTGGCCCTTTACTTTTATCCCCGTTTACAAAATGGCAACTGCAAATTAAGGAATGTTTGGATGGAGATCGATCTTCTCTTCTAGGAAAAAAAAAGTAAAGACAACTATCATATCTGTCACTAATTTGGTTATAAGAAAGAAACAAAACATAACTAGTATCCTAATATGAAGTAATCTAGCCCAGCAAAGTGAAAAAAAGCAATGGAAATTGCCTATTTTATGGGTCTAGCTACAAGAATTATCTTATGTACGGCTCCGGCTTGCATATGAACTTCTTCATTTTTTTTTTTTTGTTTGTATCTGTCTCTAGTAAAGTAAAAACTTAGTTGTCGCTATTTTATACACTATTTATCCACTTACTAATTGCATCACATAAATAAATTTTGCGTAAATAAAGAAAAGCATCACATATGAAAGTGAATAACATTGAAATACTCTACTACAAACTAAAAATGAAGTTCATCCTGCACTTACAAACGAGCGATATTTTTTATTCTGATTTACATGCCAGAATACACTTTCTTTTAATGAAGCGTTCCAGGAAACCATTACAGTTATTTTATACCGAAGTTCGGAACGGAAAAAGCTATGAACATGTCTTTAATTTTATTTCTACATGGGGATGATGATAATACTACCTTTTTTCTATGCATGTGCAGAAATTTACTTTGCACTTACCTTATCACCTTCGCCCATTTCTTCTTCTCAACTTCGTTCGTAGGGAAACGAAAGAAATTACACGAATCTCTCTCACTGTAATGTTTACAGTCTGGTACAAAACACACAACCATCGTTTTTTTGTTTATTCCTACGCACTGCACGCCCTATCAACCACGCTTATCAGTTGATTGGAAACTAGCATGGCGGTTGCCTAGGCAACTAACCGGATGTGATGCACGACTTAGCCAGTCCATTGAGTCATTCCATGCCAAATCAACACAGATATGTGCAATTTCCAACCTGACCATCTCCGATTTTCATGAAGTTTGGGGGTGTTGAAATTATGAATGGAACTTAGTAACTACGAAAATTTTTAGTTTCGTGCATCTTGTAATTGTTAAATTATTCAAGGTCAAAGTTAGAATAATTGCCCATTTTGATCCCGCTTAGCTATACTAAATCTGCTGTAACTCCGCCCCTATTTCGCCTAAAAAGCTCAAATAAAGTTTATTTTACAGGGAATTGAACAAGCTTTCCAGTGATATATACCAAACCTACCTTTCTATAAAAATATAATTTTGTCACGTGACCTTGACCTTTGACCTTGAATATCTCAAAACATGTCATCACCAAAAATCGCGAAAAAAATATATTTGGTCCCTCATACCATACTCTAAAAACATATCAAAAATTCATTCTGGGACTGCAATGGGATCAGAATATACAAAATAATATGTGTACCTATGTGACTGATAAAAGCCTCATTATATGAACTATGACGAGTCAAATGTCCCTTATCATCCTGTGACCGATTACTTTGGGTCACGTAAAATAACGCACACGTAGGACGAAAGGGTGATTTCAAGGAACAGCAATAGTGCGTAGGAAGAGTGTTGGATTACAGTGAGCGGGTTTTGCATAGTGGCGCAATAGAAGCTGTTGCTAGGCGGTTAAGAGCTTGAATGCTATTGGCATAACATTGCATGGTGTGATTATGTAAAGACCAATCACAGACTTAGAGTTGCAATGGGGTGAGTGGTGCAAAATGAAGGAGAACAGTACGGTTGGTAACAGAAAAGGAGTAACATTAACCTTCTCGGCGCGGAAAGATTTCCTCGGTTAGGAGTAGTGCCGTCGGACGTCGCGTTGCGAGTTTCCCGCGATTGTTAAAACTTTATACGAGCGTCGCTAAAATAATTTTATAATCACACATCACATTCTCTGACACAAGAACAGCATTAGAAGAAAAGTTGATACCACGGTTTTGTAAAATGTAGTGACTATTGGTAAGGTATATTTTTCAAATACAAGGTAAAAATTAGATATCAGTGGTTTATTTCTTGTTTCACAAATTAGCTAACTTAAGACTTACGAGTGACTGGTCGGTCTGGTACCATAAACCCAGAGCTCGCAAGCCGAAGCAGGGTACTATATTCAAAGCAGAAGTAAAATCAGAAAACAAGTAAGTAACAAAAAAAAAAGAAAACGGTTGAAATTGGTGCCGGAACCCGGGATAGTTAGTTTTAATCTCGCTAAATTTCTAAATTATCGAAAATTTACTTCTAAATTTTCTAAAATCATCGTGGAAGAGCCTTATATTTCCTAGTGAGTTGGATAAACTGCGTTGTGTTTGAGAGGAGGCAAATAGTTTTCATTGTTTATATCTGTGTTGACCTTGTTGTGCTCGATCACAGCTGGAGGAAAATTGACGTTGTGCATCAACTAGCCAGGAGAGCGACATGTTTTTTGTCTTGCGTGTTGTGCTGCTGTGTTTCAATTAAAAAGAAATGGCTAGAAGGAAGTCTGTTGCCCCTAAATTAAGAGACGACGCCCCTGAAGTTAACTGGGATATTACTTTAGAGTGTTGTGGCAAGATGCTGAGCGAAGATGGAAGCATAGAATGTAGCGAGTGTAAACTTTGGAAGCATAAATCATGTGAAAGTATGACTGATGTTGAGTTCGAGTCTTTTTGTGAATGAGAAGGGAAAAGTGTTTAGATGTGCAAAGTGCAGTGGTTCAGAGAAAAATGAATCCGTGGGGAAGGATGTAGTGTCGGAAGATCAGAAAAGGGATGATATGACTAATGCAAATGTGATGGAAATGCTCCGACGGTTGTTAGTGAACTCCGAGAAAATGGATGCGAAATTTGAAAAACAAAACGAGAAGTTAGAATGTATGGTGAAACAAAGTGAAGAAGATAAGAGTGAAATGATCGAGCGTTTTCAAGTGTTAGAAAGTAAAATAGTTAGTGTGGAAAGTGTTAGGGAAGAGTTGTGGTTGCATCGTGAATGGTGTAACGAGGCGCATGAAGAGATGAAGAAAGAAATGGGAATTGCAGTGGCAAAGTCGGAAGGAAAATTAGAGATACAAGTGGAAGAATTGAGTAATGTTAAAAATAAGTGTAAAATAAATCGAGGTGACCTTGAATTGAAATGTGATAATCTGCGAAGTGAAAATGAATTGTTGAAAGTGCAACAAAGAGAGATAGAGAATGAGGTTCAGGTTATTTCAAGAAGAATACTTTTGTTAGAAAGGAATAACGAAGAAAGTGTTGAAGTGTTTGAAAATAAATTGAAAGAAAGTGATAGAGAAATACATAACAGAATCGATGCTCTTAAGGAAGAAGTGAAGCGTTTTAAAGGGTTAGTTTTTGAAAGAAATGACGGATGAAAGTGTAGAGAAAGTTTTGAAATTTGCCAGTGAAAGTAGGGGTCGTAGAGATAGACGTAGTGTAGAAAAGTCTAGCGGAAGTGTTGTTAAACTACCAGTACGAAGGGTGATTAAGAAAGAAAGAGTGAGTGATAGTGATGAAGAAAGCGAGTCGTCTCGTAGTGATGAAAGTGATGAAGAAAGTTTGAAGAAAGGTGCTAGGAGTAAGATACGTATTTCCACGAGTGCCAGCTCAGAGGACTCCGATTCCTATAATAAGACGTATCGAAGGAAGGAGCAAAGAAATAGAAGAAAGGAAAAGAGAAAGCAAGAGAAAGTAAAAGAAAGCCCTATCAAATATAGTGATATAACAAAGTTGAAAAAGTTCTCGGGTGAAATGGACGACTTGCTACCGTCTGAATTCTTGCAAGATCTCGAAGAAAGTTTAACTTTAATGGGAGTGAAGGAATATCAGTATTTACATGTACTTCCTTTTGTGTTAACTAAGACAGCAAAGTTATGGTTCTTAGAAACTAAGTCTAAGTACAGTGATTATGAGCACTTCAAAAAGAAGTTCTTAAGGAAGTTTGAATCTGAAGATGTGAAATCTACAAAATTGACAGAGATATTAACGCAGAAATTTATACCTGGACGCGGAAAAGCAATGGAAGAATTCTACTGGGATAATGTGAGACAGTTGAAATTGCTACAATCTTCACTTTCAGAAGACAAGTGTGTTAGTTTGGTCGCTAATCAGTTACCTTTTAGACTAAGAGAAATGTTGCTGGCAGCAAAATGTAAAACTTTGAATTCGGCCGCAGACGTTATAAGAAGGCATGAAATTTTGTGGGCTGGACAGAAAAACTCAGGACAAAGAATGACAGAAGAAAGAAGAGGTGAAGTGAGAGGAGCCAGGCAGAATGAAGGGAGATATCCTGTGAGGAATGTAGAAGTCAAAAGAAACGCTAGAAATTTTTATGGGCAAAATAGAATAACTCCACTGGGAAATAATGCAAGTGTAACTTCTAACGTTGGAACAGCGCCATTTCCTTACCAAGGGTGATTTCCACAGCAAGCTCGTTTCTCGCCGACACCTCGAAGAAATGAATACTTTGGGAGAAGACAGGAAGATCAAACTAGAAATAGTTTAGCAAATAGGGAAGGAAAGGAAATTTCTAGAAATGTACCGGTTAATGGCCAAGGTTTTAATAACTCTACCGCAAGCCGTACTAGTTCAAAAAACGAGTAATGGCAGAGTCACGTGATTTTTCTCGGATAGTGACTGATAAAATAAGAACCGAAAATAGAACTGATAACGGAAAGACGATAGTAAATCAAAAGTTTCTTTACAGTGATGTAGTGAAAAATAGTAAAAATAACCCCGAGAAAGAAATGAATGATATATTAGTTGTGAAAGCTGAAGTTCATGAGCCTCCATTGAGGGAGAAGTTAGTAACTAAAATAGGCGAGTTGAAATCATTTTTGGAGGAAGTTAATAATAAGGAATTGTCTCCTAGTGATTTGTGTAGTGAATGTATTTCTAATTTTGAGAAAGTCGGGAATAGTCTTCGTATTTTACTAAATAAACTGGAAAATGGAAGTAAAAGAAAAAGTTGCACCTCACCAACTATAGTTGACTTCGAATCAAAGAAATCAGTGGAAGATGAAACGCTGAATAAGTTTAAAGAAAAAAGATAATAAAGTGGGTTTTAGTGCTAATCAATGCAAGAATAGCATACAAAGAAAAGCAGTGGAGAAAGTTGAGAAAAATTGTGTACTTGAAGATTATGAATTGATGGGAGACAGTCAATTAGTGAGATTTGCGAACGTTGTGTTAAATAGATCAGTGAAATTTAACGGAGAAGGAAGAAGATATGTCGGTTTGTGTGAGAGTGGGTGTAAAGTTGATGACTTGTTACAAAAATTAAGGAAAATAGAACATAGCATCAAGTTCGATAAAGTGTTAGTTTTAATAGGTACAAATGATGTCTTAAAAAGAGGAAAAAAGGAAGATTTTAAGAAATCCTACGTAGAGTTAGTAGACTTATTGGAGAATAAGAGTGAAGAGATTGTTTTGTGTACGGTTCCTCCTGTGCCAGCAGTGGCGAATGAAAGCAGTTATGATCATTGGAAAAAACTTACATTCTTTAACAGAGTGATTAAAGAGTTGGGAAAAAGAGAAAAAGTTCAAGTGCTCAGCCTAGATAGTGTGTTTTTGAAGGATAACGGAGAAATTAACTTAGATAAATATGAGAAGACGATGGGAAATGGTTATAATTATCGACAAGACTTGGTGCATTGGAATGAACTAGCAATGAGAGAATTTGTAATGCTTTTTGAAAAGAGTTTATTACAAGTGTGTGAAATTGACGTGAGGTGGTATGAAGATTTAGTGGATGAAGATAGTGCATTTAATGAAGAAATTTTGAATAGTTCGGCTAACAGAAGAAAGATTAAACATTCAGTCTGCGTGAAAGCTGAGGTCAATAAACTTCAAGTGACATGCTTAGTAGACACCGGAAGTATGATTTCGATAATGTCCGAGAAGACATGGAAAAAGGTCACATCTGAGGTGACAAGACCTTCATTAACAAAAGTAGATAATCTAATTTTGATTGACTACACAGGAAAAAAGAAATCTAGAGTTCTAGGAAAAACAGTGACTATACTTAACCTGGCCGGAGCTGAATTATTGATGGAGTTTGTAGTGGTTAAAGATCTTAATCTACCAGTGATATTAGGAAGCGATTTTTTGTTTACGATAGAAGGGGTGTTAGACTTTCAAGAAAAGAAGATGTTTTTTAATACAGAAGTTGGAAGAAACGTTATTAAGTTTTTACCCACACAGTATGAAGAGGAAGAATGTGAAAAGGAAGCCAATGTGAGTCGCGTTGGAGTGGAGAGAGATGATTGTTTGAAATATACTGAGAGAGCTGAAGTGTTGCCAACTGCGAAAGTTAATGACCAAAGAGATGCTACAGTGAATGATTTGCGGGAACGAATATAATTTTCTGAAGAATTAACTAGTAAACAAAAGATGGAGTTGTTGGATGCATTGTCTCCTCTAATAGATGTTTTTTCTGATAGACCGGGCACTTGTAATAAGTTTACATATGATATCAAGTTAATAGACGATGAACCAGTTGTGGGAAAATTCTATTCTGTACCTTTTGCATTAAAAAATGAAGTGAGAGGACAAATTGAGCAGTGGGAGAGAGATGATATTGTAGAATTGGGTCACTCACCATATTTAAATCCACTTTTGGTAGTGCCTAAGCCTCGAAGTGATGAAAAAAGAGTTGTGGTAGATTTTCGTGCAACCAATCAAAAGATAAGACTAGAACAAAACAGAGTAGTTAAATTAGATGAGATTTTGTTAAATTTCAATGGAAAGACGTATTTTACCTCTCTTGATCTGTCGGCAGGTTATTTTCAAATACCACTTACAGAAAATAGTAAGGCATGTACAGCATTTATTTTTGAGGGGAAAATGTACCAATTTAGGAAATTACCTTTTGGAATTACGACTAGCGTTTCTGCCTTTACTAGTGCTTTGAATCATGTTTTGGGAAATGTGTCAGAATTTTGTATAATATATGTTGACGATTTATTAATTTTTGATAGTACTTTTGAAGATCATGTAAAACATTTGCAAATTGTATTGAAAAAATTGCACGAAGCTGGAATGACAGTTAAGTTAAGAAAAACAGAATTTTGTAAAAAGGAAGTTATGTTCTTAGGACACCTTATCTCTGGTTCTGGTGTGAGGGCCAATCCTGAAAAAGTAAAAAGCATTTTAGAATTGCAAGAACCTAGAAATAAAAAGGAGATACAGAAGTTACTGGGAAGTTTCACATGGTTGAAGAGATTTGTACCTAATTTTTCCAATATTATAGCTCCTATAGCTGATTTGTTGCATAAAAATAAGAAATGGCAATGGGGAGCCATAGAACAAGCAAGTTTCGATAAAATGAAAGAGGTAATTGCTAATGAAACCATGTTATGTCACCCTAACTTTAACAAAAAATTCTATATTAGTTGTGATGCATCTTCAGTCGCTATTGGCGGTTATTTGTTTCAAATGGTGGGTGAATGTAAGAAGGTGATGCACTATGTAAGTAGAAAATTGACTAAAGCTGAACAAAATTACAGCATTACTGAATTAGAATATCTAGCAGTGTTATTTTGCATAAAGAAATTTGAAATGTATATATCAGGTCTGGAGTTTGAGGTTTTAACTGATCACAAAGCACTACAATGGCTGAATTCCGCTAAACACTAGAATCTGCGATTGTGTAGATAGTCGTTAGAATTAGGAAAACACAAATTTAAAGTAACTTATGTTAGAGGAGTCGAAAATAATTTATCTGATTTATTGTCAAGAAACAACCCGGAATTTGAAATAGAAAAAGTGTTTGTTAACACAATTGGTAACTTGAAACTTGAAAATTTACCTTTTTCTAAGGAACAATTAAAACAGGCGCAACGGGAAGATGAGAGAATGAAGGAAATCATTAGTATTTTGGAAAATGAAGAGGGAAATGTTATGAGATCAAGAATAATAAATGTAAATAAATTTTATAAACTAGAAGAGGGTGTTCTGTTGACTAGAAATTACCATTTTCTGGAAAATTGGAGATGGTGTTTGCCAAAAATTTTTGTAGCTGATGTGATTAAGGTTTATCATGATCAGTGTGGACATTTTGGTGTTGATAAAGTAGTAAATAGGCTGATAAAATCATTTGTTTGGAGAGGGATGAGAAAGGATGTGAGAAATTGGATAAATGACTGTGTTATTTGTGCTAAAACTAAACCAGATAAACACCCTGTTAAAGCCAAATTGGGTATGCATGTCATTAATACCGTAAGGGACCAAGTATTTGTAGATTTGCAGGGCCAGTTGCCTACTGGGCCTCGTAGAGAGAAATTTTTGTTAACAGTTTTGGATGGGTTTTCTAGGTATTTAGTTGCTTACGCTATACCAAACGCTACTACAGAAAAAGTTATGGATAAGCTGGTTAATTGTTACTTTGTTCATTTGGGTATACCGAAAAGATTGATTTGCGATAGAGGGTCTTGTTTTATTAGTAAACAGTTCAAACAGAAAATGAAAGAGTTTGGTGTTGAGATATATTACTGTAGCAGTTATCATCCTAAAACCAATTTAGTAGAACGTGCTCACCAGGAGATTAACCGACTCATGAGAATATATTGTGAAGACATGCATAAAGATTGGCCGTTGTATGTTAGTACAATTGTTAACTTATTGAATTATTCCATAAATGAAACTTTAGGAGAAGCTCCTGTCTGAATACATTTAAATGAACAGATTGATGGAAATTTGAAAGCTACATTTGGAATCGAAAATGAAATTAATGTCAACTGGAGTAATAAACTAAAAATGGTGAAAGTCAAAAATTGTGAAAAAAGACAGAAATTTGTAGATAAACATGCTGAAAAAGAAGTAGGTAGAACTGAAATTGTAGAAGGTGATTTAGTATTTTTGAAGACTCATAAGCATAGTTCATTAATTGATAAAAAGATTGCTAAATATTTTGACTTGTTTAGAGGGCCTTATTAATGTATGAAACAAACTAGAAATGGAGTTTTTGATCTATTGGATTGTGATACTGAGGAGTTGGTAAGTGACCAACATGTCGAAAACCTTAAGTTATGGAGATGTTCAAGGGAAAAGAAAATTGAGTACTGTAAAAAATTGAATGTTACAATGTAATAGGCTAGGTTTTAAAAACCAAAACATACTTTTCATTTGAATTTAGAAGGTACTAAGGTTTAGAGCTTTCAATGAGAATTTGAAGAATATTTAGTAATTAGTTGATTAGAAAAGAAAAGTGTAGTGTAGTTGCTTGTATAAATGTTAATATCTTTAAAGTTTAATTTTTAGGATAAGAATGTTAGTTTTTTTTTAGTGTACTGAAAGGAAGCGTGTTGTAGAGTTATTGTATGTAAAAAAAAAAAGATAATTTTATATTTTAGATAAAAATTGGAATATAGGTTCCTATGTATTTGTTATATTATTGGTGTATTTAGAGAAATGTGTTTCATAAGAACTTGATATATTATTATGTATTAATTCTTATTAGGTAAACAATGTACTACTTCAAAGGATAAAGGATGGTGGAAAATAAGGGATTTACCTAATATTGTATAATCTCTTGTACTTTTATATTATCTCTTGTACTTTTATATTTTGTGCTGTATAAAATAAATGTCAAATTTAAATATAAATTTTGCCAACACAATGTGGTGATAGGGAATGATGATGCGTGTGTAGTGATTATACGAGGAGTGTTCAAAAAGTGAATGACCAACCGAGGAAGTCAAGTGACCAAAGTAAATAGAACTGATCATTTAGGACCAACGTACTGAAATAAAAATTGCTCATTTGACCCGAAATTTTTATTTCTGCCCAGGGAGGGGCAGATTGTGACCGATTACTTTGGGTCACGTAAAATAATGCACACGTAGGACGAAAGGGTGATTTCAAGGAACAGCAATAGTGCGTAGGAAGAGTGTTGGATTACAGTGAGCGGGTTTTGCATAGTGGCGCAATAGAAGCTGTCGCTAGGCGGTTAAGAGCTTGAATGCTATTGGCATAACATTGCATGGTGTGATTATGTAAAGACCAATCACAGACTTAGAGTTGCAATGGGGTGAGTGGTGCAAAATGAAGGAGAACAGTACGGTTGGTAACAGAAAAGGAGTAACATTAACCTTCTCGGCGCGGAAAGATTTCCTCGGTTAGGAGTAGTGCCGTCGGACGTCGCGTTGCGAGTTTCCCGCGATTGTTAAAACTTTATACGAGCGTCGCTAAAATAATTTTATAATCACACATCACATTCTCTGACACAAGAACAGCATTAGAAGAAAAGTTGATACCACGGTTTTGTAAAATGTAGTGACTATTGGTAAGGTATATTTTTCAAATACAAGGTAAAAATTAGATATCAGTGGTTTATTTCTTGTTTCACAAATTAGCTAACTTAAGACTTACGAGTGACTGGTCGGTCTGGTACCATAAACCCAGAGCTCGCAAGCCGAAGCAGGGTACTATATTCAAAGCAGAAGTAAAATCAGAAAACAAGTAAGTAACAAAAAAAAAAGAAAACTGTTGAAATCCCCTACAAAATATAAAGGATTTATCCTGGGTATAATTGGTCATGAAAGAAATAGGTTAGGCACAGAGAGATCCTTAGCCGTGTGTGTCAAGCGCAGGTCCGGCATATTGTTGACCGCCATATTGAATTCAACGCAAAAATTTTAAAGGAAATTGGGTGATGTGATATATCAAATCAGGCTAGAATTTCATGAGAAATGAAGTGACGAAGGTTTATCCATCATATACTTAACCAGCAAAAAGTTATTACTTCATGCTTGCAACCATTTTCTCCTTTTCGAGGTGCTAAAAGCAAAGCATTGGAATGCTCCTAACGTGTTAGGAACTCATCGAGATCCCGCTGACATCTCGGGAGAGAAAGAAGTATACGCACCATTCCATATGATTTTAATCCGCGACATTCACCAAATAATTGAACAGTGAAGAATATTGGGTAAAGTATATCAAACAATTACGTGACACTTCCTTTGGAATGATAAATTCTTCAGTGAGGAGGCTAATTTTTATGTTGACGGTGAAGTTAATAAAAAGAATATGCAATACATGTGATTTGAGACAGATCCCAGCCAAATGGTTGTTGCTGGTAAGCTAATGATGTGGTATAGTGTATGGAGAACTGGAATGGTTGGTCCATATTCAACAACGGAACCTTAAATTTGTTGGATTTGTTAAGTGAACAGGTTTTTCATCCTTGGTTTAAGGATATTGCACTTTTCCAGAGTTTTGAAACAGGACAGAGTGTGACCACACTATGTGGATATTGTGGCAATTTCTTCATGGTAAAGTTCTAGGTAGATTGATGGGCAGATAGGGATCTATTAAGAGGCCTGCACATTCCCCAGATCTAACTTCTTAGGAGGACTTTTATCTTCAGAAACATTTGAAGAGAATGGTGCATGCACTAAAAGTCCGTGATATTGACCATCTGAGAGAAGTCATAGTTGCTGCTTGCGCTGTTGTTGCACCTGCTACATTGCCAAATGTTCTATGTGAGTGTGAGAGACGTCAACAAGTGTGCTCACAGGAACATTGACAACATTATAATGTGCATATATCGTAAGTGAAAGATATGCGTATAACTTTTTACTGGCTAAAGATACGTTCGAAAAACCTTCATCACTTCATTTCTCGTGAAATTCTAGCCTGATTTGATATATCACATCACCCAATTTGCTTTAAAATTTTTGCGTTGAATTCAATATGGCGGTCAACAATATGCCGGACCTGCGCTTGACACACATGACTAGGGATCTCCCTGTGCCTAACCTATTTCTTTCATGACCAATTATACCCAGGATAACTCCTTTACATTTTGTAGGGGATGCTAAGGGACATTTGACTCGTCATAGTTCATATAATGTGGCTTTTATCAGTCACATAGTTACACATATTATTTTGTATATTCTGATCCCATTGCAGTCCCAGAATGATTTTTTGATATGTTTTAGAGTATGGTATGAGGGACCAAATATATTTTTTCGCGATTTTTGGTTATGACATGTTTTGAGATATTCAAGGTCAAAGGTCAAGAGCACGTGACAAAATTATATTTTTATCGAAAGGTAGGTTTGTTACATGTCACTGGAAAGCTTGTTCAATTCCCTGTAAAATAAACTTTATTTGAGCTTTTTAGGCGAAATAGGGGCGGAGTTACAGCAGATTTAGTATAGCTAAGCGGGCTCAAAAAGGGCAATTTATGCTAACTTTGACCTTGAATAATTTAACAATTACAAGATGCACGAAACTAAGAAAATTCGTAGTTACTAAGTTCCATTCATAGCTTCAACTCCCCAAATTTCATGAAAATCGGAGGTGGTCAGGTTGTGGGCTGTGTTGATTTCATATGGAATGACTCTATTGAAATCTTGTGGGTTTCTTACAACTCAGAGGTGTTGATAACTACCAGTTGGTTCCTCTTGACTGTGTCAGAATTTTTTCATTTGGCCCATTTTCATTAGCAGATAAGTGACAATACTTTCATTTCTGCCAGTCACTGCAGAAAAAATTGTTTTCTCTTAAGTATGTGTTGTTCAAGTGATGTGGACATCCCTTATCAGAAAACCCTGTCTTCTTTCTGTTTTTCATGTTTGTTAGAGATAGCTGGTGGCTGACCCTGGTATTCTAGAAGCAAACCTACCTTTTTGTCATTGTATGTCATAGTAAGCAGAAAATACCAATAAAATAGTTTCCAAGAAACAGCTCACATATCTCAGGCACCATAACAGCTAGGAAGATGCACGTGAATGTTTTCTCTAAGCTTAAAGGGCTACAAGTTCAAGCTGTTTGTTCACCTGTGAGAGTTGGGTCTTCACCAAAAAGCAGTGGCGTCCGGCAGCAAGTATGATGGGTAGTGCCAACGTGATCAAGAAATCGGAAAAAAACAAACTCCGCAATGCCCCCGCTCCCTCCTTGAGGTTGCCCCACTGGCCAAGATGTTTATCCTCGTTTGGTAACATGGAAAACAGTGTGGGTTTAAGTAATAACACACTAATACGATTCATCTTCACTCACTAACCTATCTTTATGCACTACACTACAGGACACTTCACTAAAAACACAATTACAAGAGGAAGGGAAAACAAATCTTCTCACCTTCTCCTCCCCCATGCACATGTATTCCAACTGGATGTTGAAAATATTCTAGACATTTGATGTAAAAAGAAATTGTCGAAATGCCAAAGAAAACTCGCATCACCATAGGATTTTTTACTTTTATATTTTTGAAAAGTCTGGATGGCCCTCTAGGTGCATCAAAATGTTAAATTAACTTTGGAAAAATACTAGGTTCGTTTCTCCAAAAGTTGGCAGAAAAGTAGATAGTACCTTTTTCAAGAATTATTTCCCCAACGGGTCTTACAAATCTGTCGTATTTAGCGACTTATCTCTGAAGATTGCAACTGTGTCAACACTGCGAAAGTTCCCTTGCTGTGCCAAAGCGAAATTGGGCACGACTGGTGTCTTATGGGCTAACCCCATTGGCTAACACCACCCCCTGTCACCTTCTTTCGGCTCATGGTGGAAATGTTACTCGCTGAGACATCTCACGTGTTTCAACTTGGTTAGGCTAGCTCTTGAGTGGCGTGGACCGCTGCCTCGCCGAGGGTACGAAACAGCTGGCGATGCAGTGAGGAGGTTGGGCTGTTCATATCTAGTCTGTGGTTTGGGTGGTCGTCACGTCATCTTGAACAGATTGCAAGATTCGAATCTCCTTGTCTGTAAACTATCAATGTATTAATTTAACAATACTTGGGCTATGTATGCATTTCTTCTGAGGGTAGTGCCATGGCACGGTGGCTCTCCCTCTTGAGCTGCCTCTGCCAAAAAGTATCAGTGTTTGGACACAGCCCATCATGACTGAACATTCAGTTTGAACTAGAAATCAAACTACCAGCTGCACAGTTCTCAAGTTACACAGAACCCCAAATTGAGACAGAAAAGGAGAATAGAAGATAATTTTGGAAGACTGGAAGATAATGTTGTCATAAATACTTCTGAATCAACATGGTAGCTATTAAAAATGCCACAAAACAACTTGGTTGGTATTAAAAAATGACTACAAAATACCTTTATAACGTGGTTATTGCTTCAAAACCACACAACTTTCTGCATTTTTCCTTCTTGTGTTGTAATGTTACTGGCATTTGCTCCATCTTTTTGAGAGCAACCATGCTGGTGTTGTGTTATAATTTTTCGTCTTCAGTATTATTTCATAATTTAGTACAGTAATAAAGTAAAAGCCATGGGGAAAAATTTCAAAGGACCCCACAGCTGAATCGTTACTGCTCCAGCCATTGATTTGAGTGATTCTGGTTCAAAATTTTGTGAGTACCATTGTCGAGCTACTTGAAAAGAAATTATGGGCTCTGGTCTTGAAAGCCAGAAAACTGGGGTGATGGAATTGAGCAGACCTCACCCAAAGAAAGGGTGCTTCACTGGCCTTGGCAACTGAGTTTAGTTGCAGTAATATTCTCCATCTTTGACAAACATTAAGTTTTATTTATTTGTTACTCGCAGCTGTACTTTTGATTGAAATTATCATTTCAGAGTGAATTTTCTCCCCCCCCCCCTCCCAAATGGTTAAACTAGGCCATTAATTTAAACTGCCGAAATGTGCAAAACAAAGCCTGGGCATCGTTGAAAGTAACAGTTCTTATCTTGAATTTAAGGCTCATAAATGCTCAATTTAGAACCATCTTTGTTTTTATGATGGAGCATTTGACTTTACACAGCAAGTATCTTGGGAATTATAACTAGGGCCCGGGACTTTATGTCCTATAAAACTGCAAAATATGTATGTAATTATGTCATAAAAATTTAAAAATATGTCATGAAAAATTCAAAATATGTCTGAAAAAGGCAGAAATATTTCCAGTAAAGCAAAAATATGCACAACAGTACTTTCGAATTTCTCATTATATGGGATGTCAGAATCTTCCAGGAAAGATCGACTAGGGTGAGTTATTAAATGAAGTAAAAATTTCTTTAACAGAAGAAAGCAGTGGGAAAACACTCAAAATATTTCATTTCTGGAAACTAAAGCACAATTGGCAGCTCACTACAGCTCTGGTAAATCTGACTGATTGTTGTGAGAAGCGAAAAAAAGGTAAAGAAATTAGAACAATTGAAACTTGTTTATCTCCTGTCCGGTGATTTTCGTGCCTGCACAACAATGACACAGAACATTCTTCCTCAATAATGTTCGCACGCTATCAATTGTCAGCAAAATGAAAAAAGAGGGTATTATTGTTATGTACTAATTGGTAAAAAAAATGCATCTGATCTTAATTTCTTCGTTCGTAATTTCCTTTCTTCTGCCATAGGTAATATGAACTATGCGTTGCGTTGAAGGTATGAAGAATAAATTATAAAATAACCGATTACATGCAAGATAATTACGAAATTATACAGAAATATGTCTTATTTGGAGAACATTGAAGAAATATGTTGTAAAAATGCGATATTGCTAAAATATATCAAAATATGCCTTATCAAGTTCGTCTATTTCGGCTCATATTCATCAGATATGTAAAGATCTGACCCCAATAATCGATCCAATGCCAAATAAAAAAATATGTTATAACATAAAGTCCCAGGCTCTAATTATAACACATAGGCTGATAAACTTTACTGCATATATCAGTTGATGCTAGCTAATATTATCCAAAAGTAGTTTCTTCAATTACAAAGCAAATTATATTGACTTGATATAGGTTGAATCAAAAAATATGGTTTTCTCTGTTTATTGTGGATTTCAGTTCTGTCTAACCAATACTAGTTTCATGTATTCAGACTTTAAGTACACATAGTCCATCTACACATTTATTTTTATCATTGCAGGTGTCTCCACCAGATGAGCATGGTTTTTGTTCTTTGGGAACAAGTGTTGATTGTGTGAAGGCTGCTGTAAACCACTCAAAGATGATTATTGGTGAGAAGCTTGTTACAATTTGATTACTAGTGTTTAATCTATTGTATTTTTCTCCTCTGATATATTATGAAACAACAAGTAGAATTTTGTAGAATGTATCACTTGTTAGTTTGTATATTTGGTAAGTCACTTGTTAGTTTGTATATTTGGTAAAGTTTTTACAGCTGCATTTGTAATTTCTAGAAATTACATGACAAACTGAACCAGTATTGTACTTTTGTTTTAACTCAGTCACATGTTAATTTTACACTATCCTCATTAATCTAGGTGGCTTGTCACGGTAAAGGTTTTTTTTTGTTTTTCTCCATTCCATTTAGCAGGACCTAACACTAGAAATAGAAGTTTTTCTTGTATGTACGCATTGCTTGCATTGTAGAATTATTTTCTTGTAGTATACAGTTATTACAAGCATAAGAAAACAACAGCAAGGAAAATGGCAGTAAGATGGCACGAACACGATTTGGACTATAAATCTAAACCCAAGAACAGGTTTGTCAGCTCACATCATCGAAGAGAAGCATTTGATTAAAAAGAGAAGGGTTTTAAAAAGATCGACTGGAAACATAGAGTTGAATGTCTGGGAAGCTTCGTTCATTGCATAAGAACACTGGAATAAATTAAATAATGAAAATGGTAACATAGATCCAGTATGGAGTTTTCTTTTTCACAAATGGAATAAGCCCCCATCTTTAAAATTTAATGTAACAGAAAACATCAAGAGACTTTGTGAAAACAATGATGACTTTGAATTACCTGATGTTATTTGGGATTCTTAATTTTAAAAAAAATCTGAAATAAAATTAAAAGACTGCACAGTTAAGTTGCTATATTACAACAATGTAACATTGACAACATCCATTATATAATGGATTCTTTTTGTTAAAAAAATTGCTAACCATTGTTATAACACTATCTTTAGTCAAAATGAAAATAAATGTCTGATTAAGGGAGCGTGTGTTCTCCTGAAATGTCACAACGAAAAACTGTTTTCTTATGCTTGTAATAACCGTAAACTCTAAGAAAATAATACTAGAAATAGACATTTCTAATTAGAAATTAATACAAAAATGTGACACAATTCAGTACAGCGATAATTATACTACAAGAGCGTGTTTCTTGAAAGGGGAAATACACAGAAAAGATAAACTAAAAATTGTCAGCATTAACATAATTACAGAATCTTCCTTTCGTCCTTTTTTTAAATCACCCAAAGGTAATCCGTTAAGACTCGGATAGACCTTCGGCCAATGTGAGTCAACCAGATTTCAAAATATCCTCTCCTTTCAAAAAAAACTGCTATGATATTCAAATTCTGAAAAATTATGTCTGCTCTGAATTTCTTCTAGAGCATTCACATGAATTTTCATGTGGTTTAGTTTAGATTTTGTCTAGATATTCACAATAGTTTAATAGGCTTGGGTGGTCACGAAACTATTGTGTATAGAAGATCAAAAATAAACTGCACGAAGGTTCACATAACTGCTCTGGAAGGAATTATAAAGAGCTGTAACTTTTCATAATTTGGAATATCACAGCAGTTTTTCAGAAAGACAGAAAATTTTGAAAACTTCTTCAATGGTATCAGTCAAATCTCCAGCTGTGTCTTAAGCCATTTTTCAGACCAAAGCAACATGCGACAAATGTTGTTTTGGAATGAGCCAATCAACAGCACACACCATAGCAGCATGACAGGCTGCAAAAGCCTGCATTGGTGAAATTCCAAAGCAACACATGTTGCATGTCTCTTTGGTGTTATATCTCCCTAAGACTTCAAAACTGTTAGGATAGTTGAGAGGTGAACCTCTGTGCATTCAACTTTTTCATTATTTATTGATCTAACATATTTTAATTAGATGTAAGCGAGTTAGTAATTTTTATCCGCGACAGTTACTTGTGGGAGGTTCTATTAATTTTGGTGGCCTCTTAAACGGATGGTAGCAGAGGCCACCAAAATTAATAGAACCTCGACAAGTAAGTGTCGTGTATAAAAATTAGTAACTTGCTTACATCTAATTATTATCAACAGTGTCTTTTATTCTCCAAACATGAATTACATCTTTTGTTGTTTTTCCAACATCATATGTTCACACCTATCATTGTGTGTGTAGCCTCCCCCATGGCGCAGTGGTAGCGTCATTGCCTTGTAATCAAGGGGTCCCGGGTTCGATACCCGGTGGAGGCACAAGTGGTTCGGATCCCACTTTAAAACTGTAGGTCCAGTCCCGATTAGCCTTACTGTGCATAAAGTGGACTTAAAACAGCAACTCAAACCAAACCATTGTGTGTGTGTTTCATGTATTTATATTTAAGAACAAATTGTACATATTCAGTTAAACTTGAAGGTTAAGCTAGTGTTTTATGCTATGAATTGTTTGTGATCACCAGTAGTCATGATGTAACTGTTTACATTGTACAGCTCAAATCAACCCAAAAATGCCAAGAACCTTCGGAGACAGCATAATCCACAGGTCGCACATCGATTTTGCTGTGGAGGTTGATGCTCCTCTTGTAGACCATGGCCACAAGGAGCCTACAGCAGTGGAATCCAAAATTGGTACCTTGATAGCTGAAAACCTTGTGGAAGATGAAGCTACCCTCCAGATGGGTGAGTTACTGTTCAGTGTAGTGTGTCTTTTCAATAAGCATTTGTGTAATGCAATCATCAAGGCTTACAAATTGATGACAAGTCTTCTTTTTTGGGAGGAAGCTTCAACATGATGCTAAATACAGTGAAACCCCGATTTTACGTTTTCCCTACATTTTACATTCTTCATGGTCATTCAGAATTTTATATTGGATCGATAGAACATAGGTTATTGGTAAATTTTATGTCGATACTTTATGGGTATCAGCCAGAATGTTATATTGGTTCATTACTAATTTTTATATTTCAAGTTTCGGTATCTGTATCACCAGGATCTTCAGGAAAATTAATATCAGTTCAAAATAGAGATCAGCTCATTCCTATGCTGAATGTTGTTGAAGCTGGTTACATTTAATTTATTTATCTGTACAACACTTATTAGTTTAAATTTCTTTTTCTAGGTATTGGTAGCATCCCTGATGCTGTTCTGAAGAACTTGGCCAACCACAAGGACCTGGGAATTCATTCTGAAATGTTCTCAGATGGCGTCGTTGATCTGGTGAAAACTGGAGCCGTTACGTGCAGCAAGAAGAGCACCCAAAGAGGAAGAATCGTTGGCAGTTTCCTCCTAGGCTCCAAGAAGCTCTATGACTTTGTGAATAATAACCCATTTGTGTGTAAGCACCTTGCTTGATTTACCTACTATTCTTTGTAAGCTAAGAGTAATTATTTGTGGAAATGTATCAGTGAGTGCATAAATTCTTTCTTTGGTCTTGGGAACTGATCTATTTCAAGAAATGGATGCTGAAACTGTGCACATTACAGTACACAAATGAAGAAGTGATAACATTGAATATAATGGTTCCGAGATTGAAATTCTGTGCAAGCTATATGTTTAATTCAGTTTCTATAATTTTTGATTAATAATTGAAACATTCGATGCAAGGACACACACGGAGTTCTTTTGGTCGTAAAACACTGTCATTTGGCACCATTGAAGAATCAGATTGAGCATGTGAAGAAATCACTTTATATGTGTAAAAAAATAATTTTTGTGTCCCAACATATCAGCTGTTTATGATCTATCTAATTAGGCTGTAATTAAACATAATATACTCAGGGTGTCTGGAAAAAATGGAAAAATAAAACTCTTTTTGTAGTAGGGGAACTGTTACAATGGAGAATGCTTAAAAGTCATTAACAAAATTTGATAAATTGGCTCCAGCAGGTGTTACCGTGTAATGGGGAATGGGAGTTGAACCCAAAACCACCATTAGGGGAGTGTGGCTCAGAATATTTAGGGGGAAAATCTCTAACAGAATCACATTAGTATTGTAGAGCACATAAACCACAATTTCCTCTCATTGTGGTATTGCTGGTTCGGAACAAGGACATACCATGCATCTTAAGATTTGAGTAAACAAAAGGTATAAATAATTCAAGAGCCATGACAATTCATGTCGTGGTGCAATACTTAGTTGTTTGTGACTTCTAATATTTCCACAGTTGAACCACACCCGAACAACAGTGATTATTGTCAATAATAATTTGTAATGTGAATTTGACAGTTACTACTCGACCAATCAGGAACATGTGAAAGGAGTGGCATCTGAAACTCACAGTTCCTAATCTCCACGTTAAACAAAGATCTCTTATCTACGTGAGTGCTATTTGACTGTCATACATTGGCTTATTTTTGTACTGGATGTTGCTTATGTTTGTTAATTGATTGTTTGCTAATTGTAAATATTATATTTATAACAGTATGAAATTAGTTTCCTACAAATAGAGCTGCTGTAGGTCAGTCGTTAGGACGTCTGACTACCATGGGAGATGAGAGACCCTGGTTCGATCCCTGGGTGGGGGGACCAGGATTTTTTCCACCTGATCAAGTGGCTCCAGTGCCCACCCAGCATCGTATAAAGTGGGTACTTCAAGGAAACTCTGGGGTGTAAAGGCAGCCAGGGGCGTGGTGCTGATCACATCACCCCTACCTTTGGTCCTGATCAAGAAAGTGTGGGGCCCTAACTCCACACCCCCTATACGCCTTCATGGCGTGGTGCAGAGCACAGTACTTTACTTTTACTTTATAAATAGAGAAGTTAGGTTTTAAGTTTGAGGACAAGCTGTACTTCATTTCAGTATACTGAGCATTGCTGCTAGCTGGAGATTTTGCATTAAATAACCTAGGGAAAATGGTCTTGTTTTGAACTCTTATGATTTAGAAATTTATTACAAAAGGCACTTTTTGATATTTACCACTTTCTTGTTGCAATTTTTTCGGTAGATAGTTTCCTGGAGTAGTATACTATTACTAAATTTTGCTATATCTTTGTGATATAAAGAATAATAGTTATGAATTGTTAGAAAAAGTAATTATTTTAATCACTTTAGTCAATACATGGTCAGTACATATTACACAAAAGCTCACCGACCCCTGATACTTGTATGCTTTCCTCTTCCTACCTTAGAGTGAAAATGTTCAGTTTCCAACTATTCTCATCATTACCTTAATATATCGCAGGTTCGATACCCGTTGGAGCCACATAGTAGTTCGGATCCCACTTTAAACTGTAGGTCCAGTCCCGATTAGCCTTTCTGTGCATAAAGTGGACTTAAAACAAAAAATCAACTCAACATTACCTACCTTAATATATGAAGTGAACATTCTTAAACTTTGCTGTGCAGGATTCATGTGGGTGTGCAGCCAAAACATGTACAGTAATTGCCCTAATGAATTCGTCTGGGAAACATCAAAAAGGTGTGGGGAAATTGTCTTGAAAAAATTGTAGACACCCTGTATACTATTTAGTATTAACACTAGTGCAAGAACATTTAATTATAATTGCATATAATTATTCTTACAAGAAACTAGATGATGCCAACATTTCTTCTGTTTAAGACCACTTTGCACTCAGATAGGCTAATCAGGACCTGGAACTACAAGTTAAAGTGGGATGCAGTGCACTCTGCTTCCTTCAGGGATCAAACCAGGGAACCTTAAATTGCAAGACAACAGCATAACCTCTACTCCATTGAAGAGGCTTCTTTTAATATCTTCAAGGATTTTTATTCTTTTTATGTGATATTCTGAGCAAAATTCGGTATACAAGCTGTTTGGAGGTGTTGTAAGATTGTTTAGAAGTTTACTGATGGCATGCACTATAAAAGTATATAACAGACTGTTTTGTCACTAGCACTCTGTATAAACCTTATGCTTAAGATTGAATTTTTAATTATTATTTTTTTTTTATTTAATTTCAGTCATGTTCGAGGTGGATTGGGTGAACTCTGTACCTATTGTTGCAGCTCAACACAAAATGACTGCAATTAATTCCTGCATTGAGATTGACCTGACAGGGCAGGTGTGTTCAGACTCCATTGGAACCAGGATGTATTCAGGTAATAAAAATCTGTATACAAAAAAGAAAAAAATATCCAGCCTGTTACAACAGTGTGCGAGTTAGTAATATAGAATTGCATAAAAAGTGTTTACCATGCTACCAATTATTATATGAATACTTGGACACTTACCGATATCAATGCCGATACTGGTACTGATATGGATGCTCAAAAATGTTAATATTAAAAGTTTTAAAAAATATTGATTAATAGTGTGTTATACTCCACTAATTGTATGCATCAATTTACCAAGATTTTTGCTTTAAAATATTGAAAAATGACATCAGAATATTAGATTACATGTTATTTTAATACAAAATTCAGTTTTTCATGCAAAACTGGTGCATAATAAAAAGCAACTTCAATTTTCACATAATTAGATTTCACAAAAGTGCACGTGGTATTTTTGTGGACTGGGTGAATGATCAAAATGCTGGAAAAGTATAGGCTGGTATTGGTAAATAAAATCCAACCGATATTTTCTGATACCAATACCTGGTATGGATCTATACCGATAACATAGGCATTGGTATCGGCTCAGCCCTAATTGTGACCATAAATACAGTATATACATATTGACTGTAATATGCAAGAAACTGTAAACTGTGGTAAATTGAAATTAGCGGCCATTAGAGTTAAAGCTCGATCTGATACTCCATCATTTTACAGTTTCTTGCTTTATACATTTTTGTGGTCTGAATGAAGCAGTGTCATAATTCTTTCTGGATTTTACATTTTCCCATACTACAAGTTATTTAGCCACAGTTCCCTGAAAAATGTATAATGTGCATGAATGCATGTATTTAAAATTATTATTATTACACAGCACTTTAACCATAGTTTGTGTTGAAATATTCTGATATTCATTTATTCAGTTTTTGGAATTAAATTTCTTTTGGAACACAGTTTTGCCACATCACAGAATATTCAGTTGGGAATGCTATGTGCAGTGAAATTCAAACCTATATCTATGGTACACAAATATCAATGTACAAAGGCATAACATGTTGCAACAGCATGGTATATATGAAAAAAGTGGACACTGATAGTTCGTGAGGAAGATCAGTGCTTAACATGAGAAACCATAGGTTTTACACTTATTTTTCTGTTAGGATTATACGTATAATCAAATACAATTTCAGTAATTTACCTTCATATTCTTAGATAATAATTTTTACCATCACTTTTTTTCTGGATGAGAATGCATTGGTTCTTTCTCACTATTAGTTTTCTTTCATTAAATCATAAATTAAATTAGCATAATACTGTAGTTGGTTTCACTGGTTATTTTTCAGCATTGATGTGAACCTGAAAAAAAAAAATAGCTAGGGTAAACAAAAGTTATGCTAATTTTATTTGCAATTTCACCAATGTTTAAGTAGATGCAGAACTTAACCATGAGGGGTACAAACTGTATTTCATTGAAAAAAGTATTTGCCACATAGTTTGTCTTGTCAGTAGGGACTTGCAGCTTTACACCGAAGCATACGGTTTTGTTTTTGCATCTATTAAGATGAATACATAGCAACTTTTGCCGTGCATGAATAAAATAGTGCAATGTTAACTTACCTAAAATATTACAGTATATGCTATAATAACCAAATTGAGGAAAAAATAAAGGATAATTGAATAATTTATATAGGAGATTAACTAAAACAGAAAGAAATAAAAGTTCATGACTGCTTTAAAATAAATAGTGTTGTATTATTTGGCAGAGGCTAACTGGGACTGGACGTATGTTTCAATGAACTTTCCTGTCAAACCTCGAAATACAACATGTACTGTAAAACATTCTTTCATGATTTAATATTGTTAATGTTATTCTTGCCATCAAGAAGAAATTTGGGCCTGTAGAAGGGGTATGTGTAAGTATTCCCTCACACCCTTCCCCTTCCTGGCAATACCTATGCATTTTAATATCATGTGCAAAGGAATGATCTGTTTTTTGAACTATGTTTTTTGAAAATACGTAATTTTCTCTTTTAGGTTTTGGTGGTCAGGTTGATTTCATCAGAGGATCTGCAGAGGCCCTTGACGGCAAGGGTAAACCTATTATTGCATTGCCCTCAACAACCAACAAGGGGGAAAGCAAAATTTCCCCAACTCTGAAACTCGGTAAGTTACACACTTCAGCATTGAACATGCTTAATTAAATACGGAACATTGTGACATGTTAATTTGTAATTAGCAGACGTTAAAGATTTTTTTAGTCTCTTAAAGTAATACGTTTAGGTTCTAAATTGCCTAAAATTGGAGCTCCCAAATTATTAAGGCTGTCTAAAACCACTAAATAAGCTACTAAGGTAGGCTAAACAGGACTGAAAGAAATCAGAATTTTTCCCCATTTGTCCTTATAATCCTTGACTTCTTTAAACATCCTGTTTCTCCAATCAGAGGGAAAAGTACTGCAGTAAATCTTGTGGTGTAGCACACACCAGCAAAAGAAGGCTAGTTTGGAGTTGCCAAGAATCTTGGCACTTCCTCTCCCTACACAGGACAAGGAGAAGGTGGAAGTTTTCCCCTTGATCCCTTGAACGTTTTTTGAGGGTTGCGAAAGATTCAGTCTCAATCAAAATATAATGTATCTGTTATTAGACCTGCTTGTTGCCGTACACATTTTTTTGGAAGCTTTGGTGCATTCTCTGTTTGTTAATGGCATCAAAGGAAGAGGTAGAACTTGTAGTGCAGTTCTGATTATTAGTTCAATAATTATAGTGCACAACGTCCGATTTCTTCTTATGAATGTTTTTGGCTGAAGAAATTGTATTGCATTAAAATGTCAAGGAGGAGGAGCTATAATTAAATTGGTGATATCACATCTGTTACTCAAGGCATGTGTGAAGATATTAACATGATTCATAGAACACCAATTAGTGCATAATCTACTTTATGGATCAATGATTTTAGCACCAAGATTACAGTCTTTGAAGAACTTTTCTGCATGGTAATATTTCAGCACACCTCTATTTCCCTTATTTCATCAATTACAAAGTAGGTTATCATGATGGATGTGGTAAATGCAGTTTAAGTATTACCTACGTGAAGTTTCGTATTTCCACATTGCACAATTGGATAGTTTTTTTTTTTTCGATTACTCACTGCCTTCATTGTGCAACGTGGAAACACGAAACTTCACATAGGTATCATGTTTGGGCAAGAGAGTTAAGTTAATGAGAAGATGGTTGTATGAAAAGAGTGCAACTGGCCTCTTTAGGATTTAGTATGGCACACTGTGAGGCATTCAAATCCTGGACAAGTGCTAGTTAAATAAAGTGTGTATGTATTCTATTGATTAGACATAGTGCAAAATATTTCTGTGAAACTTACAATTTACCTACTTATTGTGATACCGAACATAACCCATCAGCATTTTGGCCTTACCTTACCACTCTCCGAAGACTCCTCTCCCAGATCTCAAGAACTCTTCCGAAAGCCTTTGCTTAATGCATTAATTGTCTCGCAGGTGCGGGTGTTGTGACCACAAGAGCACATGTTCACTATGTTGTCACGGAGCACGGAATTGCATATCTGTTTGGTAAGAGTCTGCGCCAGAGAGCATACGAACTTATCAAGATAGCTCACCCAGACCATCGAGAGACACTGGAAAAGGCTGCATTTGAGAGGCTGAAGGTGATGCCTTCCCCATAAGGACCCAAGGTGGATAAACCTAAGCAAAAAAATAGGAAAAAAAGACAAAAAAAAAGTTAAAAGTAGACCATGGAAGACATAGATGAAAAATAAAATGCTTTCGTGGGATAAAAGCGAGACAACAAGAGGCAAAACATCTTGGCAATGAAAGCCATGTGAAAGAAATTCATACATCTATAAATTGAACCATAGGATCTTACGATCTGGATCTGCTGCAAAAACATGTCCATCCAGAAAGCTTCAAATTCCAGACATGGCAGTTTCTTTCCACAGGAGATCCATTGTTGAAATGGCATGAAAAAAGCTAAGGAGCCCTTCCAGTGCCTCAAAAAAAAGAAAAAGAAAAAAAAACTAGAACTTGACTGTACAGTGGCCAGTGTTGCAAGTCGTATGTTGTTCAGAACAATAGCTTTATACCACATTGGTAAGTTTTTATAGCTCGTTGTCGTTAACAAATTGAGTCCAGCAGCACTGTAAATCCTTTATATTTTTTTCACAGTGTAGAATTGTAAAATTTAATATAATTGTTTTGTGAAGAATTGGTAGAAGGAAAACAAATCATGAAATAGTCACAGCAGTAAGAATTGGAAAAAAATGTACATGCTACTAATAGATGTGTAATTAATTCTCTACAATTGCTACAATAAAAGTGAAAAATTAAGTGTTTCCTTTTTTCATTTGTGTGCGTTTGTGAACATTTGAGCAAATAAAGGTTCATGATATAAAAACTGCAAGCAGAATAAAGGGTAAATAGAGATAGGATAACTGCTGAAAAGATTCTCTCAGGCTATCGACCAGGTGAGTTATGGAAAAGATTACAAGCTTTCGACGGCTAACATCACTCTCATCTTCAGGGTAGAAGTATAGTGCTGAGCGTCATCCCGGTGTATATGTGTGTGGAGATGGAGGTTTCTGGTGAAGATGACGGACCAAAGAGGCAGGAGCAGTGTCTTCTGCGTCCGTGCTGCTGGTTTACTATCGCTAGCCAAGCGGGGTCCAGTTCAAGCCTCGTGTCACGATTCAGATTCTGTTTTTCCGCATGAATGGCTATTGCTTCCTTGGTGATGCAGTCCAAGTAGTTTGATTTGGCAATAATTTCGGTGTTGACGAAATCTATTCTATGACCCTCATTGACAGAATGTTCAGCTAGTCCCAACTTCTCCGGATGGAAATTCTTGATGTAACTTTGGTGTTCTCTGCAGCACTCTTCAATTGCCCTGCCCATTTGTTCAGTGTATGCTTTACCACATTTGCAGACAATACGGTAAACTCTCAGCATTTTAAGGCCTAAACTGTCCTTGGGGTTGCAACGTAGGCTTCTGATCTGTGGTGGTTTGTGAATGGTTTTATGTCGGGTTTAGCAAGAATGCAGCTGATAATTCTGGAGAGGTTTTCGATATATGGTAGGCTATCTACTGGACCTCTGCTTTGTCCGGATTTCCCGGTGTATCTGATGCGTCTGTATTTTCTGCTGTGCTGGTCTTCTTGAACAGTACAAAATTTAATGTTTTGTGGATGCTGTGTTCCGAGTATCCGTTCTGCTCCACGTCGCTCCAGGAAATCCCAACATGAATGTGATGTAAGCTAGCCACTGAACTGTCATGATGAGTTAGTTCCACATATGACAAAAAAAATTTCTATCTCTAGGCTACTGGTGACAATGTAGTGTCGAAAGGCTGGAGTCATAAAAGTTATGATGATTCATAAGATGGGAGGAAAGTTTAAAATGTGTTTCAATTTTTCTTCTTCAGATTTTCGCATCTCAGATATTTTTGAATACACACACTTGCTCATTACAATTCTGTCTTCCAAGCATAATTGGAATAATCGGCTACATTTTGCTGTGTGGCTTTTACGCACACAGCTAGAAAAAGGGAAATATGTATGTAAAAGTGTATTTCTGTGTACGTGCTCTGGCCTAGGTTGCTTTTTGCTTGGTAGTCAAACCAACGGTTGAGTTTTCTCAAATGGCTTCCCCGTTTTGAAAGGTAACAATAGGACCTTGCCTCGGTGGTTTGGGGGTGGGTCATTTGTCAGAGGTATAAATACCGGTTCCGACTTGTTACGGTCTCTCATATCTCAGAATCCCAGGCTCGCAGAGATTTCGATACAAGGCCCGATGGAGTGAGGCCGTTTTTATGGATGTTTAGAAATATACACAGAGTGAGCGCAGTAGTTTAGGGACCTCTGCATGATAAACTGCGGGGGCAGGTTAGCGCTATGGTAAATAGTGCGCTCGTAGCTCTTATAAATTGTACTGCACTTAATACGAGGATGGTGTAGGGACCTCTGCGTAATAAACTGTGGGGGCGAGTTAGCGCTATTGTAAATAGTGCGCTCGTAGAAAAAAGTCCCGAGAAGTGCAATTCTCTGTGTTATGGGGCAAAAAGCAACCAGGATCAGTTGATATTGGATCTGTAATGGAAAAATGTATATACGGAGAAGGGTAGAAGTGTAAATAAAAGTTGTACATAACTCCGAGAGACGTTATTCTTGTTAACAGAACAAATTTCTTGTCAACAATTTTCAACATATTTGTGAATTATACGAAATTTTAAAAATACATAGTACTGTTAGGTTCCTACAACTGTGCCAAGTTCTTCATAATTCATCATAATAGTGGCCACGGTGGCTCAGTCGTTAACGCGTCTGACTACCATGCTCAATGTCCCGGGTTCGATCCCCGACCAGTTCAAATCCGGGAACTTTTCTAGCGTTGGAAGCGGCTCTGGCACCCACTCAGCGTCAAATGCTGATCACATCACCCCCTCACGACCGGATCAAGAAAGTGTGGGGCGTTACCCCCACACCCCCTGTATGCCTTCATGGCGTGGTGCTAAGCACAGGGAGGACTTTTACTTTTTTTAAATAGGTCATCATAAAAAAATATTGGATTATACAGTTCTAAAAAAAAGCATGATTTTTTGCACAAATAGGGGTCATACAGAAGAAAATTTTTAGAATATCTGTATTTTATATATATGTTTTGAGTTTCTGCAATTTACAAAAAAAAAAAAACTAAAATTCTTAGAGTAGTCTCTTGTGATGCATAAATTCAAATAACTAGGTTGCATAGCCGTTACATGAACAATAGCCTATTATGAATAGATGGCAACACTATTTTTTTCTGCTATTGCTCAATTTGCTGGAACCAATAGTCTAATTAGGAATACATGGAAACACATTTTTTTTTAAAATATATTGCTTAATGATGCACTATGGGACAGTTCTTATGAAGAACACAATAACAATGATAATCCAACATGAAGAGTACCAGATTCTTTCTTCCCAAACAAAAAGCGCTGGACACACCCAATGGCAAACGAAATAGGCAAATTGTACATCACCATTTTCATTGTCTCTTTTTCCAATGTGATCGATCATCAGGGCCCGGATTTTGATGACATGTCATCTTTTGTCCTTACGTAGTATGCATTGCTCTTAAGTATTAAAATCCTCAATTCGAACCTCTGATTATAAGAATGTGAATTTTATTGCGAGTTTTTTCGTCATATTTTCAATTTTTTAAAAATTTTAGGTCATGTTTTAAAAAAAGAAGCAATTTTTCGCATTTTACGTATTTTTTTGCATAATTGCAAAAAAAAAGTCATTTTTTTAGTTCAATTTATTTATGTTTTTAGTTTGTTTCATAAATCATTTTTCAGATATTTTAGGTCATCAAAATCGGGGTCCTGGTGATCATATATTGAAATTAAAACAACACATGATAGTGATGGGTAGTTTGTCTACTATCATCTATGCCCTTTTACATACTAGTGCTACATTTTGGACTTTTTCAATTTATTTCAGAATAATGTGGGGATTGCAGGGGGGATTTCTTGAGTAAACTATAATTTTCTTCCAATTACACCTGTATTGAGTAAATAGTTCTCTCTCTGAATTTTTAAAAACATTTCCATGCATTTGAAAATCCCACACTTCTTCAAAAAATTCTTAACCTATGAAAAATAAAACCTCCTTTTGACGAACTTCCAATACTCAATATAGCGATGAAATTTTAGTACATCATACCTTCATATGTATATGATTGAACTGAAATATTTATTTATGGGCTTCAAGAAATGTGTTAAATGCTACTATGTGATGCCGAGACAGGTGTAACCTCAGCCATCCTCGAGGCATTTACAGCATCTGTGATTACTGCTGTTCCAGCCATTCATGGAGAAAATATTTCCATTATCCATTTCTTCTCCAAATCAACCCCGAGTTTAGTTTTATTGAAGACAAATGGCCAATAGTTGTTCATGTTTAGGTGCTACGATCTTGATGGCAGTTCAGGCCTAGACTCACTCAATACATATTTCGTCCAAATTGTAAACAAATAGAGATATTTTGGCTGTTGCCTATTTAGGACACAATTGTTTTATCTCTGCTATCATCTGATGCCTACATATAACCAATATTGGTATACAGAGTAATTAAAAATGAATGGTGCAACTTTACACAGTTGAAAATGTCTCAATATAAAGAAAAGCTCTGGAAGTTTTGTTCTCACTAAGTGGGCTCATGCTGCTTTCCACCAGGATCGCCAATGTTTCAAAATGGCTAGTGACCAGTAGGTGTATTATGTGTTGGAGCTGATTCACTCACAATGGTGCAAAGACATTTCCACATGCGTTTTGGTAGTAATGCACATGTTTCACCCTTTTGAATGATTTGCCAAAGTTCAACTGTGAATTGTTAGTCTTTGAAACCATGAACAATGACTTGCTGTCTCGTGCATAGCATGTACTTGATTTATTGTTTGGATGTTTACCCATGTTGTATCTTTGTAATGTGAGTCGTGGGAGTAAAACTTCCACAGCTTTTTTTTTATGTTGATGCCTTGTTTGATTTTCTATCATAAATAGTAGTGGTCTTTGGTTCACTTTTATTGTTAACAGAAAAATTTTGAATAATAGAGGAATCATAGTAGTCAATTGATTTCCCAAAATATGAATTATTTATTTTACTTTGCTACCGAATGACAAATTTCTAATGAAATTGTTTCATCTCCATCTGGTAGATAGAACACTGGCACAAAGCTAGTATTGCATGCAATTGTTCTATCTGAAATTTCATTTATTGATTACAGCATAAATACCTAACCAAACAACTTCTTCTTTTTAGAGGCGCTTCAATATATCAGCATTTGCAGTGATACAAACTTTCAGCCCAATGGCGACTAAGATCCAAGAAATTTGGATCAAACTTTGAAGGGCTCCCCTAAAAAAAATGAAGAATTGGACATACGTAGAAAATTTATATTCTCAGTGGACGTTTTGGTATTGAAACTGAAGTGTTTCCAACTCAATATTACTTCCTTAAATACAGGTGTGTATTATGCTCTTTCAATCTTGAGTGTACTCATTGATTAGAGACCAGGTGCACCCCAGAGCTGCTTTATGCTGGGAAATTACATGAAACATCCCTATCCAAGATTATATTTTTAACAAACTTCATGCTCAACAGCCCTCTAAGGACCAAGGACTGCCAGAGCAGCTTTTTCATTGGGTGACGCATGGCAGCACATCAAGTCCCGTTGCCGCTGTTGCCTGGCTTTCAAGACCGGAGCCCGCTACTTCTTTTCAAGTAACTTTCCAGTTGTCCTCACGACGTTGGGCCAATGCAGACATTTTTGGAGCTCCCACCGGGAATCTAACCTGGAACTGCTCACACCAAAGGTGAGAGCACTAATCATTTGGCTCTGTGGGAGCCCTTACTTAAGATTATACAACCTGGGAATTGAACCAGTCTTTCCATCACAGTCATATGCTCCACTGACTGCACCATCATAGGGTATTAATTTATGGAGAAAAGAAACAACAAACACCTCAATGTTTCAATTTATCTGCAAACTTTATAAAACACATTATTTACACTAATCATTTCACTTTGAATTTAGTACAAGCAAATAAGGGTATTTTCATGCTCCCTCATAAATTTGCTTACACAAACACTGTAATTTTGTAACATTTAATATTTTCAAGGTGCAGTAAAACTCAAAGAACAGAACAATTATAAGTTTCAGAAGAGTTTGTTTGAGCCATAATATTAATTTACATTTCAATGACCTACTCTGAAGTAAGTCTGTACAATAAGCTATTTTTATTATTATACCAGTCTGAACAAAATTTGATTTACTAGCAGATGAACATAAATTACTAATTCAGGTACTCACATTTTCCGCTAAGCTATTTTAAGTAATTTTCTATTAATTTCGGTAGCCACTGCCACCATCCTCGTTGGAATTTGTTGCGAGTTGCTGCTTGATAGAAAATTACTTAAAATAGTCGCGGAAAACATGAGTACCTGAATTATCTATTACCACGTCTCTCATTCCCATAGTATGAAAAATTACTATTTGCAGTTTCGAAAGCAATAAATAACTATCATGCAGGGGTAGTTGAAGTGGTGGTTGCAAGCAGGACATGAATGTGTGGAAAGTTTCGAAGTTTTAAGGAAGAGATTCATACAGTTTCTATCTTTTTATTTATTTATTTATTTATTTATTTATTCAAAGTTTCAGATACAGCACTTTTAAGGCCATTTTACACTGAAAACTCTAACAAATAACAAGAACAAGTCAAGGTGGTTTAAGGTAAAAACAAGAAAAGTTAAATATAAACATAAGGCATAAACAAGGAAACAAATATTTACATATTCATTTTTAGGGAAGATCGGAAAATGCTTTCAGGGGCAAAAATGTCTATGTTTATGGGTAAATTATTGTAGAACTGGGGCAGCCTGTGGAATAGAGCGCGCTGTATAAGAGAAAGCCTAGCTGTGGAGGTGTGGAACAATTCAGTGTTTCGGGTCGATCGAGAGGGAACTCTGAAGTTGAATTCTGTAAGAAGAGATTCAGATCTTAATTTCCCATTGGTGATTTTATAGAAAAAATTCATATCGGCCATATCGCGTCGGGTCTGCAGTAACTGAATGTTCAAAGTAGTCAGGAGGTCAGGTTTCTGAAGATGCCGCAAAGAAGGAATTCTATGACGAACAATGGCGGTAAAGAAGCTGAGGACGGAATCCATGCTAGAAAGATTTGTATTGGAAGCCATGGCCCAGACTGGAGAACAGTATTCGAGAATCGGAGAAATGAATGACTTGAAAAACAGGCTAAGAGAAGTTGGAGTATCAATTTCAGTGAATCTGTACAGGAGGCCTAAGAGGCGCATTGCACTTTTAGTTGTAGCTACGGAGAAAGTATCAAAAATGTTTGGCACAATGTCACACCTCAAGCAAATGCCTGTATCCACCATATTAGCTAGACTTTCCAGCTTCTCTATCCTAGCTGTTACCTATACTCAAAATTCAACAACAGGAGGGTACAGATTACAGTACTGCATGCGATCGCTTTCACTCGCTCCTGCTTATTTTTGAGTCTCCCACCCTTATGTGTATACAATGGAATATAATTTTAATGTGACAATAATCGTAGACACACATGGAAAATATCTACCTTGGTAGTTTCAGTGCAAAATCATATATTACTGTGCATTGGTAAGATAGACAACTACATTTTAACAAGGAGATTATGACTATGTTCACTTTAGTTTCAATTCCACTGCCATCTTTCACTTCACGGTCCATATTTGAGGGCCCACTACCACAGGCAAATAACTGTTATGTTTACTACTGGGCTTTGAGTGTATAAGGCTCATTTTGCCAGTTTGAGTTATTCGCTGGAGCGAAATCCTCCCCCGGCAGCTCTCTAGTACAGATGTGGAAGTAATTAATATAAACATTGTAGTAACATTCATATTTATGGCTGAGATGTGGTAGATATGTGATGAGCTCAATTACATCTCCCCTGCTGGAAAAATGTTTTAGTATATACCATTGAAGCTTCTGTGTGCACTATGAACCATGACAGAACCTGTTTTAATAGGAACAGTGCTTCCACCGTTAATTCTTATTTTTGGGTACGAGCAACAGTTTAAAACAGTTCATACAGTAAAAAAAAAAAAAAAAACCTTCCCATCAGAGAAGAGTGTCTTTTGGCAAAGTTCCATTTTTACGTGCCTCTTCCACATTTTTGTAGAAATCACTGAAGTCCACGTACGCTTTAATTCGCTTTTCCTCCTCGATATCGGGTTGTGATATTCCGCACGCACCGGCCGACCGATCTGTACTCTCCGAACTAGTGGGCGATACGGTGTTACTCGACTCGCATTCAATGTCGGTACTCGATGCATGATTTTCTGAAGTACCGGTGCTTTGTTCCTGGGAACTAGAATTGCTGCCGTTCCATGGAGATGCTGGGACCATCACAACTTCATCATTGAAACGTACAGCCTGCTGTGTTGGGCTACTCATGGCATTTGGCATGGGGAAGTTGAAGTTTCGTACAAGGAGGGTGATGTCATCTCGCTTACGACACACTGCTGAGGAGCCGCTCATGTATGTGTCGTGATGAATACGTACAACCTTGTCAACAACTGCCTGAGCAACACCGGTGAGAGTAGACTGGATTCGAAACTGAAAACAATTATTTATTCAGTAGTGTTACAGTAAAGCACACAATATTTTTGTCCCATTTCTATATTTGCTATGAATGGGTAATGTGGTATTTTTTACATTAATTATGATATGTCTGTAATGAGTAAATATGATGATGATGGTGAGTCGACACCACTTTGAACTGATACTCACATGGATACCCTCGAACAGGTAATTCAGGTACCAGCATTTTTCTTTTTTGGACTGAGATAGTCATGAATTCAACTCGGATAAAGCTACACATTTTGCAATATGATCATAAATCATGTAATTTATTAATGCAAGATTGGTTACAAGTAATTAATCCTTGCACAAGAGTAGCATTGATATAGCAGGCTCAACTGGTAACAGCATGAATAACGATGCAATACATTCTAATATATGGTCGACTCAATCACATTGCAGCAGATTTTAAAATTCGGCTAGCAAGTGAAAAAAATTATAATGGCATGTTTATTATTCTCATTTAATGACACATGTGATACAGAAAACACAAACATTAAAAAACATATAATATACTTGTTACTTTTCAGAAAAGTAATGGAAATGTTTGTAAGCGAACTCGAAATATTTAAAAAATATATTTCCTTAGCACTGAATATCAAAATTCAGTAGCCACGTGAAAATTTTCAGGCACCCCCATAATTTTCTACACCTGCCTTCACACATTTCCACCAATACTGATGATTGAAAATTGTAAAAATTACAAGTTGCTGAAAATATTTATGAATATTAATGATTCCATTCCAATGAAAAGCACCAATGTTTTGCTTTCAAAACATATCATAATATTAAAATACCTGTTATGTAATTACAAAAATACATTTTTTTTTCACATAATATATTGGTGCAAAATCAATGGAAACTTTGAATTTTGCATAACTTCCAGGCTAAATAGACTGTGAAAGTACCATGTAACAATTTTGCAGACCCTGTCAATGATCAAAATGCTGTAAAGGTATCGGCTGGTATCAGGCAATACCGATACATCGGCATCAGTATTGGCTTCAGCCCTAATTGTAAAAAATTGAGTTTAAATTCTAGGAACCATAGCTAATCACATGTTTCCAATTTCAAATCTGAGGCACCTTTCAAATTTGGTGGAAAAAAAAAAGGCATTTGATTCATCTAATTACTAAATTATATGTAAGCATACCCTTACATCTTGATTTATACCTGAGAAAATTAGATTATTTCTTAACTATTATTAGTTTGAGAGAGAAATAATCTTGAAAAAACATGAAATTTTGTAGTGTACGTTCTCTTGCATACAAATATTATTTTTTCCTCAGTGCATAATTCTTTGTACAAGAGTGAAGTACATATGTGTCAGTCAGTATTGCGATAAAATTTTCTACCCAGAAGTGTCTCTGGACACTTCAGCCAAGTACAGGGTGGCCACAAAGTCCCGTTACCCCTATGTAAAGTATAATAAAAGTATATATATATTTGTTTCCGTTTTAGACCATATGGTACCACTGACCAACTGAAAGATGCTGCGAGACGGGCTTCTACTTGCGTTACGCCAGCATCGATCCGCAAAATGTCACACAGAACCTGGCTGCGTATTATCCTTTGCCATGAGAACGATGATGCACAGACTGATCCCTTGGATAAGTGTTTAGTAAAGTCATTGTCTGTTATCAATAAAAAATACTCAAAAGAATTATCGTTTATTGTGTTTGCATATTGTAAGGGTAACGGGACTTTGTGGCCACCCTATACATAATTCTTTGTACAAGAGTGAAGTACATATATGTCAGTCAATATTTTGATAAAATTTTCTACCCAGAAGTGTTTCTGGATACTTCAGCCAAAATTCAAATTTTGTAAATACGAGGGCGAATCGAAAAGTCTTTGCACCTATTTTTTTCTAGCTCGTTATAAGTGTTATTACAAAAGCGAGATATAAGAGTGATGCAGTAGGCTTTTCTTGGAACGACCCTATTGTAACTTCAGATTTCTTCCATGGCACGGCGCTGTTAACAGTTGGCAAAGATGGCCGGAGTTCTCAGGAAGTCCATGCCATATGAGCAGCAAAGTGTTAGTTTTTTATGGTGCAAAGGACAAACAGCCACAGATATCCACAGGGAAATGGAGCCAGTGTTTGGGGACGACAAGTGTTTATCAGTGCCATTGGAAATGCGAAGTTCAGTGGCAATGTCCTTCAGATGAACACGTCGATCAGCTTTCACCATTTCATCAACATGGGTAATGTTACCCGGTGTCAGTGAGGAACAAGGTTGGCCCGATCGCTCATTGTCCTCCACATTTTCCCATCCATTTTCGAACTCCTTGCACCACCACTTCACACTGATAAACACTTGTGCCCATTTCCCTGTGGATATCTATGGCTGTTTGTCCTTTGCACCATAAAAAACGAATAACACTTCGCTGCTCATATGGCGTGGACCTCCTGAGCACTCCGGCCATCTTTGCCAACTGATAACAGCACCGTGCCGTGGAAGAAATCGGAAGTTACAATAGGACCATTCCAACAAAAGCCTACTGCATCGCTTGTATATCTCACCTTTGTAATACCACTTAAATAGGTGCAAAGACTTTTCGATTTGCCCTCGTAGTACTTTCTTCTGATTACATGAGCAAGACGTTAAGCCTGATTTATACTGAACAAAACAAAGTATGATTCATAACACTACCATTATTACTTCCCAGTATAAATACATAATTTCAAATTTGACGCTATAAAAAAAAAGCCATTGAGGCTAAAACTTGGGAAAACAGCCTTTTGAGTCTGGTGGTTAAAAAACACTGACCTGTTCAACTGCTAACTGTGCCAGTTCCTTGTTAACTTGCTCAGTACCAGTGGCTTCCTCTAGAGACTTGAATAGCCCATCAGACATTAATAAAAGGAACCTACAAAGAAAAATGCACAACATAAGCAATACAATACACAGGATGTCGCAAAACAACTTCAACAATGCTCGGGTGCTGAGAGATATAATTGAAACAAATTACTTTTCCTAATAAACATTACCTCAAAAGTGCCCTATAAGTGCTTAAAATCTATCCTGCAACCCAACAGAGCAAACGACTGCATAAATTCCAGGGGCAGGCAGTAGGATTGCCACTAGCGTCACTTGGCGATCTTACCTGAGCAAAATACATCCCTTTATTACTTTCATTCTGAATTAATTAATAATTAAACGATATTTTTCAATTTACAGCAAGAGCCCTTACCGATATTTTATCTTCAGTAAGAATCTCGACCCTGTATTATGTAACAGACTCACTTAGAAATTACGCTACATGCCAAGGTATAATTTTCAAATAAATTTTTACAGGTGGCGAGCACATTGTGTTTGCATTTGTTCGTTCGTTGATTTCATCAACATCTGTCGCACGCCTCTCTTGCGATTATTGATATTGCACGACAGTCAAAACACAATGGGAGACTGTTTAGAATCCTCATTTATTGGAAATCCTTTGTGTTGGTCAGTTTGCAAGCACTGTAAATACTTCTTACAACATCAAAAGTATCATTATTTTTTTTTGTATTTTGCTCAGGTAATATCACCAAGTGATGTGCCCCTGGAAGTTATGTCAGAGTGGTGGTTTGCTCTGTTGGGTTGCATACATACAGGATAGATTTTAAGCACTTATAGGGCAGAAACTAAGCGTTTATGAGGTAATGTTTATTAGGAAAAGTAACTTGTTTCAATGATATCTACCAGCACCCAAGCATTGTTGAAGTTGTTTTGCCACACCCTGTATATTCTACCATAAAAAAGTAGATCATGTTTGTAAACAAAGAGCATCACAATATTTTTACTATAACAGCACCATAAACTGTATGAAATGCACTTGTTAACTAATGCTGTATGTCACTGTTGTTGTTATGTTTCACAGAGATTGAGTTTGGTCTTTAAATTCAAAAAAATAAGTTTTATGAATGTAAGTAGTTTCTATTTGTATTTTGCTTTATCTGGGAGTTGTGTCCATTGCTTCTGGTACTGAAATTCCAGCTATACAGCTAAACATATACAATGCCCGATGGACCTACATGCATGGTACATAGTGGAGAATCATGTGACTTTGACAGCCAATCCATGTCACTGGGATTCAAGCTACTTCTACCAAACATGACCACCAAAAATTCTGGTAATGTCTTTAATCTGTCGCCTACAGCATTTCTTTCTCTGCCTGCCCATCCATCGGCTGTTGTACATGTCAACATTTACAGATGAACATTATTTAAAAAATGCCATTATTGTCTGTAAAAATATCAGGCAATAAACATTTTCACAAATCGGGAAGGCAAAGAGGTTTGTAGTTTTCTTAATTTATGTAATTTTTTCTGCCACTTTATCTAATTGATGATTAGAAGAAAATGACAGCCACACTCACAAAGAAACACCCACAACCATGCCAAGACCTGAACCGAAAATTATTGGTTGAGAGATCGTGAGTAATTTTTAAAAATCCAATGGTCGTTCAAGTCTGACAGAAAAAAAATACACCACCTTGTCCCAGGAAGTGCAATCTGAAAATGGGAGAATGTGAAACTGGAGAATTCCATACCTACAGCTGTCATCAATTTGAATTCCTCCATGGATTTCAGGCTCAGCTATCACAGGTTCAGCAGTTGCAGGCACTAGCTCTTCTATTTCCTTGTAGCCACCTTTCACCAAGTAATTTCCCAAGCACCGGCTGTTCTCCTGATTTCCGAGCCTCGAACCTAGAGATAAAAATTCAATACCAGGATGTAACAGCAAAACTAGAAGTATTAAAAAATTAACTTCCCACATTTAATATGTACGGGAGCTTTCAGACTGCAGTTACAACTGAGGCAATTTTTCCTCCAATATGTGAAAAAGGATTTACTTTACATTCTGCATGCTATAGAAATATGACAGTCACGTGACAAGAAACATGTGTAGCATGTCATGTCGCTCTGGTGCAAAAGATTGCATTTATTTGTGAAGGTTTGTCTCCAAGCGACAACTGACTGTGATCAGACACTGGCGTGGACAAGAATAAGAAAACTGCTTACACAGTTCCACAATCAAAACTAAAGAAACCAACAGAACTTCTCAATATACACCACGTTTTTCTTCCTTCTACCGTGAACTGGACTGCTTAACTGGCATAGTGTTTTACAGGTAAAATTTTACCCATCTCAATCAGTGACGATGCTTGCAGATTTCAACATAGCCAAATGGTTAATACACTTGCCTTTGGGGCAAGTGGTCCTGGATTCGATTCCTGATGGGGTCCCCCCCAAAATTTCAGTTATGATCCAGCATCACGGGGACAATTGGGGAGCTACTTGAAAAGAAGCAGCAAGAGGCTCTGGTCTCAAAAGCCAGAAAACAAGATATATTATTGTTGCTCCAATAACAAAAAGTACACAAATTACATTTTCTGGAATTTGGGACTCAATGCACAAAATACATATTGCCCAATAAAAAAAGGAATTGGCAGGCCCTGCCATCAGAAGGCTGTTGCAACATTGGAGGGAAAAATAGTGATGATGTATGATTACAAAAAAAAATCAAATTAATTGTGTAGAAACTGATAAAAAATATGCATAAGACTTGCCTGTTTCAGTTAAATATGTAGGAAGAATGTATATTTAATCATGAGGTAGACTTATTACAGCAACAGAGCTAATCTAGCTTATTTATGTAAGAATTTGACTATCTAGTGTGTTAAACTGAACACAACAGTAAAGTCTGGAACATCAGTGAATAATACAGGGAAGAATGGGTTACCCAACCCTTCTTGCCACTATGGACTGGTTTTATTCATTACATTTACTCTCACACACACATCAAAGTATAGGTCAGTCTTGATTAACCTCTATTCACTTTTTACACTAATATTTATTCATTTCATCCACAAAAACTACAAGAATGCATAATTCTCAAAGGATTAATATGAAGAAAAAACAAACATGAAACCAACAAAACATACTTGCCTTGTCTGATTCTGTCCACATCCAGCCCAAGCTGCGACAGTCTCAGCAATTCATCTTCATTTCTCAAATCATGATCCACACTGAGCTGCACAACTCGAAGGACACCATTTTCGTCTGTCCTGCACAACAAAGCACGGCTGTCGCCAACATTGGCCACATAAAGCTTCTCATTATATATTAGCGCCACTACAGCGGTCGTTCCCGAAGACACCTCCCCGTTCAATGCTTTCAACTTATCGACCAAGTCTGGGAATTTCTGATATGTTTCGTAAGAGTTAAGCCCTTCCGGGATTTCACACTGCAGATTTGTACGTTCTGCTAGTTTGTCGTCAATCGAATCAAAGTAGCACTTCTCAACTGCGATGAATGCTTGTCGAAGGACATCTTTGATTTCATCGTCTGTAGTCTTTCCAGATACAGTGAACATTATTTCGGCCACCATCCTCTGAAGTGCAAACGAAGCTGCTTGTGCACCTTCGTGCCCATCGAAGACTCCATATATGAAAGTCTTTTCATCTAGACATACGTGGAAACTGCGATCTTCAAGTTCATGTTCCGGCTGACCATAGCCATCCTCCCTGTAGATCTGATTGATGGACAAGCCAACACCTACAATATATGGAAAACCAAAAAAACATATTCAGACTTCGTTTTAAGTCAAAAACTGCAACACTGTTAAATTATTTGGTTAGATTTTACATTTCGTCCTTAGCCTGATGTTCCTTTGACAATTTTATCTAAACAGCATTTGCCCTCATAATTGTGATTAGCCAAAGGTTTTTGAATAGTGATCTAAAATAAGAAAAATTCATATACTATTGAGCTATGGTGTACACTTTAGTTTGCTTTAAGTTCACTTTATGCACAGACATGCTAATTGAGATTGGACTTTTAGTTTAAAGTGGGATTTGAACCACTATGTGACTCCAAATAGTATCTAACCTGGAACCCCTTGATTGTAAGGTGACATTACTACTACACCATTGGAGAAGCCCAAAACTGTGGTATTTGGTCAGAACTTATGACAACTGAACATTTTCATGCAAAGAGAGAGTTTTTACACTCAAATTGTAGTACAATTGCTTGATCAGACAGATTACACAACTGTTCATAAACATGTCTGTGCTGTCAAATATTGGAATGTAGTCTATGACAACTGCTGAAACATGCTAGAGAAGAACTGCAAATATGAGAATCATGAAAGGAAGGAATATTTTTCATTAATTGCAATTAATTTTACATTCAACAAGAATGATGAATACAAAATAGCAGGCACAGTACAAAATAAACACTAACATACCTGACTGGCGACAAACTGGCAAATCATCTATCCAGCTATTAACATTTTCAAATGTTTCTTGAGTAGGCCTAGGAAGTTCAGCTCTAGTTGGCATTGTAATCAATCATAAAGAATCTATAAAAAACAAGAAAAACTTTAAAAGAACTTGAATCATGAAAATTCATGCAGCCAAAATCAATTGCCTTCTATTTGCCTGGCACTGTAGTTTCTGCTGAGTAGAACTTCGGTAAATGGATGTCACAATATACATTTGCCCCATTACAGCAGAATGGAAAAATCTTTGAATGTTACTTTCTGGGTGTCCTTTTAAAGCAAAGACTACACATGTCACTAGAGTGGCTACAGCAATTTCTCAGGTGAATTGTATGTCCACACTAAGTCCATCAGAAATAAGTATTCCAAAGAACATGTAAAATGTGGTGGAAATTCTCAGCACTAATAAACGAACTTGTGTTAATTAAAGTAAAAGTAAAGTGCTCCCCTGTGCATAGCACCATGCCATGAAGGCATATAGGGGGTGTGGGGGTAACGCCCCACACTTTCTTGATCCGGTCGTGAGTGGGGGTGATGTGATCAACATCATGCCCTTGACCGCCTTTACCCCCCAGGGTTTCCCCCAGGTAGCCATGTTATTCGACGCTGGGTGGGCGCCGGGGCTGCTTCCATCGTTAGAAAAGTTCCCGAATTTGAACCGGCCGGGGATCGAACCCGGGACCTTTAGCATGGTAGTCAGACGTGTTACCGACTGAGCCACCGCGGCCACGAACTTGTGTTAATTGCTGTAAACAACTGTGGGTCATTAGTTTATTTCTGATGTTTTAACCCTCCATACCTCCACTACAAAGTGAAATTCTTGCATGAAGATTATGTTCCATACAAGTGATTTCTGTTGAAGTTTTGAGGTACTATTTATTATGCAATTTTTATCGTTACCAATTTCCTGTGATATGAACTAAATGTATCTAATAGAACCTGCTTGGCACGATTTGACATTTAATTTGCCTGACCAAAATACTGCGTATTTCCACTTTCTGCCACTCTCTTTTATTCCATTCTCATTCAGGAGACTAAATCAACAGTCATCAGAGAAACATGCGCTACGATGCCAGGCGTCCCGGGTTCGAATCCCATCCTAGGCATGGATGTTTGTGAGTGTCCATTCATCAATTTCACTCATCATGTGTTCACTCATCCCCATCTTCGCAAATTAGCCAAAAGTGGAACAAAAAGCGGAAGTAAAATCAATCAATCAGAGAAATATCTAAGGCCTTTAGTGGGATCATTATACATCATCATAATTAACATCTCTTCGCTGGAGGAGCCAGGCAACGTCTAAGTCTACTGTGTTTCAAAGGCAACAGATTCCGTTGTGGTAGCACTGGCAGAGACGATTCTACGCAAGTAAAACAGCGACTGCGAAAAATCAGGTGAGGCCAGGCCGGCTCGGTAGCTGTGGTAAAGCAATGGCACGGTGTGCCAGAGACCCAGGTTCGAGTCCTGGTCGAGCATGCATTTTCCGCTGAAAATAGTGGGATCATACTGTAAACAATAGCCTGAATTCCAATTTCAAAATCAGTACACAACGCTGCTGATTTAGTGGTGTGCCTGTATCCCTTATAAAGCCCTCATTATACTCAATCAAAACTGAAGATTCATTGATTGGGTTTATTTTACTTCACATTTCTGCCACTTTTAGCTAATTTCGAAGATAAGGATGAATGACGATATGATGGAAGTGATAAAGGGGGGAAAAATAAAACACAATGTAAAAGGTACCTTACACAAATATCCCCTCTTCCCATCAACCAGACATTCCACAGAACAGATTACTGCTGATGAGACTCAAAGGGGTTTTGTGCTCAACATGATAAGATGTTAAAAGCATTTAGGGAAATTACTGAAATTCTAAGAGCCCTAAACCTGGCTGCCTAACCTAACCAAGAAAGCATTTAGAAACACTATTTGAATACTAGGAGCCCTAACTTGACTCGCCTATGAGATCCCTTCGCACCACACACGTGACCTAGATGGCAGCAGCAGTAGTCCGTGACCAATACGACATTAAGTGAATGGCTGGTTGCAAGAGAAGAATCATGTACGAGTTATCGGAAGTGAAAAACAATTCTCGGTAAATGTCTGTTATATCGGAGACACATTTCTAACGCATATTTTCAGTTGCAAATGGTTCGTACTTACCAATAGTGTATTGCGGAACCTATTTCAAGGTGCCGTTATGCTTTTTACACGAAAATAACTTCGATTTTTCACATTACGAGTAATTCTTTTGGGTCCTTTCTTCCGTTGCGGAACATAGAATATTTCGCGCACAGCTGTCGATCATCACGCGTCGTGCTTGTGTTTTGTCGATTTGGAGTCGGCATGAGTGTTGCAACCTTCTTAACCGAAAAATACCTACTTTCGTGTTCATTATGTCATCACAAACCATTATAGCCCCCAATAAACATTCACGATAGCCCCACAAACCATTGACGATAGCCCCAAAAACCATTGACGGATAGCCCCAAAAACCATTCACGATAGCCCCAAAAACCATTCACGTTAGCCCCACGAACCATTTCCAGCTAGGTTAGGTTAGGTAAGCATAGTTAAAAAAATAAAAAATTCTGGTAAAAAAAGGCACGTTCGGAAACACTTCTTCCTCTCGCGAGACCTTCGACACTCCCGCCATCTGCAGGTTCATAATGGAAACAACTGCATAATGTTGTCGCTTCGCACAAAAGGCTACTTTATTACATCAAAAGTGCTTATTTTCTGTTGTGCAGCATTCCATAATGACAAAATACCTCCACGAAGTTTGATAAATGCAACAGAAACTCATTTCCGTAAGTAGTTTCTCCTGTAAATTTGAAGAAAAGTGTCTTCGATATAACAGACATTTACCCAATTCTCAAGCAACCAAGCAGTAAGTAATCGTTAAAACTCCTAAGTATGTTAAAAGACATAAATAGAAATCGAATCATGAACAAAATGTACCACGATGAAATCGGAATTAAACAATCAGAACTTGGCCCAATTGTAGATATATCTTTAAAAATCTTTCTAATCCTTTTCTTTGTTCTGTAGTCTGAAGACTGCGTTATTTTTTTGATGTATGAATAATGCAGCAATTCTTTATGAATTTTAAGGGGGAAGGGGGAAAAGCACAAACTTCACTTGTAGATCGTCTAATTCTGCAAGAAGATGCAGTCGACCCAATCCTTGATTTATACAATCACAGTTCATATAATCTCTGAAATATAACATGTTTCATATGCACACAAATACGTTATTATTACCATTTAAAATAGAAACTTCCACAGAAATTAGGATACTAAACATTCATTACAGCATTTCTTATCTTAGGGATCTCCCTTATCGCACAACACTTTAGGAACCTTGTGTTTTGACGTCACGGAAGAAAGCTTTTAATCTTAGGCTCAATGCCTAAGCTGTTAGGTTAGGCTAGCTAGGTTTAGTTCCCTTAGCATAAATAATATTTTATCAGTGTATTTATGCTAATAGAACCAAACATAACAGACCGAACCTAAAAACTTCGTCTGTCAGAACGAATGGTTGCTCAAATGTTGTGCAATAAGGGAGACAAAGACAAATTCGTAGCGTTCACGCCACAGATTATTACACGAAGTTTTTCTTCTTTCTTTGTTTGTAATATGCTGTGTCCACACGAAGGGAAGGTTCCAGTGTAGCCAACTAGTTTAGGTTTAGAGGTGAGATTTTTTCTGGGATGGGGGCACTGGTGTTTGCAGAAGGTGACTGATGGGCTCCCGAAATATTGAGAAAACAAAATTTTCAATAAAAGCAGTAAATAACTCTGGAAAATCTAAAGTGATAACTGACACTCCGCCTTAAAATGAACTCCAAGTACCTTTTTTTGTCTGAAAAACTAAGTCGAAAGATAAACCACAGACTAAGAAGGGAGTCCATTAGTGGTGGTGACGTCACAAGCAGACGATAAGCTGGAACTGAGTCTACACAACGAGAAAACGTGTATTGGACATTTCCACTTTGACATGAAAAACGTTTTAAATCCATTCATTTTACAGATAATGACACACACATGAGATGTGCAAAATACCTCGGCGACATTTGTTTTGGTTCTCGAGAAACACGCCTTCAAACACCGCTGAAATTCACCTACTACGTCACGCTTTTGAAAACGTCCTCTCCACAGACACGAGGTCCCCTGACGTCATCACTTAGAAATGCGTGCAGGCAGAGCTTCTGCTCGCCCCGTCAACGTAGCATGAGCCCCGGAAGCGACGGCAAACTCACTTGTTATTGTGTAAAACAAGTATCTTGGAACTTCCAGTGCAAAAATTTGTGCTCCATTTCTTGGAGATGAATTATGTCCTAGCAGTATAGGAGTATTTACTATAATTCAGCCACTCGGTAGAGGGTTTTCCCATTAGGGTGACAAAGCAAGCCTTGTAACAGTCAATGGCTGAAAACGTGAACAGCCTTGTTCATTGCGAATACATAGGTTGGTTCTGACTGGCAAGAACTTAATGTTATAGGAATGCCTTTTCTGGAATTACAATTATTTTCGTCATAATATTTTCTTCGCAAATTTTAAGATAATACTTTTAGAACACTGGTTTACACGCCAATTTATGCAATATAAGAGGTGATACGGTATAAAAAGGTACGGTGTTTTTTTTTTAATTTCCTGCAGTAAATGACAGTTTTCTTCAGTTAATATATATCTATTGCAAATTTTTGTATTTAGCCTACTTTTACGTCGCTTTTCCGTTCACTTTGTTTAACCGCAACGATGAGAACGCATGGTTAATTTAGTATGTATCTTCTCTAACATCACATTTCTTCCCACTTTTGGCTAATCGCTCCAATGAAGATGAATGATTAGAAGAGTATTCGAAGTCGGGGTGCAGGAGTACACCCCCACCACACACACACACTACCACCAACTGCACAATCTAAATATCACCCAACCTGCCACGATACGAGACAAACTTTTTCTTCTGTCCCATCTCATTTCGAAAACATTCACTTGTCCCATCTCCTTTTATGAGACAAGACGGAAAATGACTCGTCTCGTGAGCAACACTAACATTAACAATAGAAGCATCCCCTTAGCTGTCCCCAAAGTCTCGAGCAAACATCCTCCCATGTAACAATTTCCAGTTCAATGAAATGTCACTCACAAGGAAACAGTCATGCCCAGGTCGAGAGTCAAACCTGGAACATGATTTGCATATAAAAGCAGGATAATATTCAGTTTTCGAGGGCTCGTACCGTGGAAACGAGGAGTAAAAAAAATATATATATATTAAGAAAGTTTTTTTTTTTGTATTTATAATGATAAGTCTTTGCATACGTTGTTAATTCTATATTTTTCTAGACTTGAGACGAGAACGAGAATTGCCCTTCCAAACCGAGACGGATGTTTATAAATTGAGACGAGACTGTCAATGAGACATTTACAAATAAACACGAAATAGACATTTACAACTCTAGACGAGAACGAGACCAAGGCTGCCATGTCTCGTCTCGATAGGACCAACCAATTAATGCGTTTCGGGGTAACGAGATGAGGCGGGCGGATAGAACAGGTAACTCTGGCAATTTTATTGAACCAAAAAAAGAGGGGGGGTTGGATCCGTTGAATCTCCCTTAAATACGCCCTTGGTTATACATATTATTTCCTTGTAATAATTATACATAAACTAAGTATAGATATGTACTGTGCATCTAATGAAATCTTCTCAGTGTATTTTCTCTTATCTGCACAAAAATATTTGATCATAATTTGCGCAACAGAAATGGAACACAAACTGAAATTGCTTTATGGAAAAGAAAGTAAAATAGGCTTTATAAATAAAGTGAAGAATGTGAAAATTCTTATTTTGCACTACATAGGTTATGGTAAATTTCGATAAATATAAGTTTAAAAAATATTTTTGAGTGTCTGGTCAGCAACCAATTTTATAAGCAATATTTTTCGCATAGCCTGAGAACACACACGCAGGTGAACCATTTCATTTATCTTGCACGTGAGCAGCACTGATATTTCATAGAAGAATGATCATTACACAGCATAGCTTTCCTATCTCCTATCGCTCCTTCTTCCATTATTTAAATCGGTACAGATTTGTAAAACTGCTGCACGTGTTCGCTCACCGTGGGCTACCCATCCGGAACTGGATGCTCGAAGCAAACGACAAACGAGCTCTCTCTAAGGCGTGACGTATTAACATGGCGGCGGCGTGTTTTCAGCGCAACGCTAGCCTCGGAACTTTGGAAGTCTCGTTTCTGCCTTAAACTGGACGCAGAGAAACGCGAGAACTTGGAGGGGTCATTTTTCCAGGGTGTAGTTTTTAAAATTGTTGTAAAAAAAATGGAGTGGAAATGTCCGTGAGGCGAGAAGGCTAACAATATTTTTTTGTGTAATTTTTATTTTTGTAAAAGGAAATCTTTTGTATCTTATTTTCTCTTATTTCCTTTATTTTTTTCATTTTCAACAGAACAAACCCAAACATCCAGGATTCAAACCAAGGAGGTCGACAAACGTTTAAGCTTTGTGCGAAGGTTATATCCATGACTTGTACAGTGTACAAACTTGAAACCGCATTGCACTGACAACTCTACCGTGAAAACAACCTAGACGTAAGTTAAATTTAGTGTTGGAGATTTGTCTATAAAACTAACCACGATTATTCTTTCTTTATATATTTTATATTCGCATATAACTTCAATTGTTTATTTGTGTATCTCAAATACTTTAACAAACCTGCACTCCAATTGGTTGATTCATTCTGATCGCGGTGTTTTTTTACCGCCATATCTTTGCACTCTACAGTTTTCAGTGTTCGTGGAGAAACGGCCGGAAACCGTCGCGAACAATTATGGATATCGTAAGCCTAACGTGGCTATGTTTCATTAGTGGCGTGTTATTGTAACACCAGCTGCAAACTTCGTGCAACAGTTTTCCCTAGACAGGAGTGCAGGGAAGTGTCATTACATGTTGTATGTGTATATACATTATAATACATAGTTATCAGTGTGTGTGCCTGTACTTTCTTTGCAACTCCCAAGAAGATCGCGGTGAACTTAGCCCAATATAATCCATTACAGAGATATGTAAGTAAGCCCCGCGACAGGTTAAGTTTGCAGCAACTTTTCGCATATAGTGCGCACAGAATGTAGTTCCGCTGTAATACTGCCAATTTTATCACTGTCTGTGATATGAACAGCTCGGCAGTTGAGGCAAGGCTTGCATGGGAGATGCAGAGCGCCATTCTCGCGTGAATACATAAAATCTGCTGCAAACTTAACCTGTCGCCGAGCTTAGTAACCTACAAATCCTGCCGACAAGGATCCACATTCATTTTGGTCCTCAATGGGTAGGATTCATCGTTCATTTTGGTCCTCTGCGGACCGGATTTCGCATTCAGTTAGATGTTTAAGATTTTGAATATGCTCATAAAACCATTGAATTTACACATGAGTCAGATGCAGGCCCGTAGGCAGAATTTTATTTGGGGGGTGGGGGTCATCCCTTTTCAGCACGGGCGTCGCCAGAAATATTTGTAGAGGGATTCAGGCCATTGACAAAACTTTATTACTAGAAATAATAATGACTATTATTGTTATTTTACAATATCTATTATAAGTTATTAAAAATACACCAATTTCAATACAACTTTATTGTTATTATTACATAAAATGGAGAGACATTGCTATTCGATCCACCGTATCAGTGAATGTCTAACACAATTGTTGTCCATTATTTTCTTATATTTTGTACAGTTAGTGTACTGAAAATCACAGTTATTGCATTTTTATTAACTTTTAAACTCGTTAGAAAGGGCTTTAACAGATAGTGGTAAATTTTACTCATAAAGTTTATATAACCTGCTTCCTCTATTATACACTAAATTTGTTCGATGTAATGCAGTTTTTACTGTGGTTATTTCTTTATTAAACTTTATTTCTGTTATTACCAATATAAATGAAATTTAAATTAGATATTTCTAAGATATCGGGGGGGCTTCAGCCCCCTTAACCCTCCTTCTGGCTACGTGCCTGGTCAGATGCATGAATCATTAACAGTGATTGGCTGTATTGCAAAACTATCTCTTGAATGAATGGAACCTTACGAATAATATATTAACACAAACTTTGTCTGCAAATAAGAAAACCATTTCTAGATTCTAGTAGTATTTTATTACACTATCTTTATTAAAGCATAAATAATACACATGCCAAATATACTTAGTATAAGAGTAGAAAGTAAACCAAACTTCAGATATTCCCAAAAAGAGAAATCGTAGTTCAATGTTTCTTTTGCTTTTTGTGAAACTATTAGGTTTGCAACACTTCCAAATAATGTCAGATTACCAGCTATGGTTGCAATCCAAGCTAAATACAGCACAAGGGACAAGTTATCTTCACATGGAGGTATCTGGAAGTAGAAATTTCATATTGAAAAGATGTTATATTTCACACACAGGTTATTTTCGCCTAAATATAATAACTAATTACTGACTTACGGTGGGAAAATTGCTTCAAATGAATGATGGATATGAGGTTATGTGTAAAAGCATTCATAATTTACCCTTATCTACAAGTAAGTTTTGCACTTGCTTTCTATTTATAATTGGATCACAGGGTGTTGACTTTATTTCTAGGAAATTGCTTAACAGACATTCATGGTAAAAATCAACAAAGCAATTCCTCAGACATAGTGCAACAAAGTTATCAGGAATAGTGAAAATATCGCGAAAGCTCTCAACAGTAAGTATGTTTCCCATTTTGTACCTGTATGTAATTCTTAATAAATATATCAAGTCAGTCATACATTACCTGATCCAAGACTAATATTGTAAGTGGAACATTACTGAATAAGTTGGAGCCAATCGTGACAAACACGTAGAACATTCCAAGAATCTTCAAATCCATGAAATTTTTCCCAACAAGTCCCATTGTGTTCCAGAAGTAATGTGGTAGTTTAGTTCTATTGAAACCTGCAATATAAAAACCATTGTGCATGTATGTATGTACAGTCACCGGCAATAAAAATGGGACAGCTATATCCTAAAATACTTGCTTCCCTGCAAGGTGATGTGTATTGCCAAACTCTACGACGATGTCATACCGTTTCCATTTGAAAATTTGCTATTAAAGTCCACTTGTAGCCGTAAAGTTAGGCAACACACATAACGCCTTTGCAGGGAAGAAAGTATTTCAGAATAGGTGTCCTATTTTTATTGACGTGCGCATGATATTAATCAGAGGCGTCTCCTGAACGCATGCGTCAATTGTGGGAAAAAGGACAGCTTGCTCTGGGACGACATTAATGAGCATTTCTACATTCTAATTTCTTCATATAGGAGAAGTATTTATTTTACGCGAGCGCGCTCAACAAAGGCCGTGTCCGAAACGTGCAAGACCGTACTTGAAGCGAGCATCCTCCGTGTATGGTCATGGAGTGCGATCTTCAAGTCGTGGACTGGAAGTGAAAGTATGGTGAAAGTCTTTCAAATTGTACTTCGATTGCAGCGCCAAATAAGATCAGTAGATAGAACTGAGGACACGTTGTTTCCCTCGCGTTTTAAACACTTGTTTATAACCAAAACGTATTTCTTCAATTTTACAGGAGAAAGTACTTACCGAAATGGGTTTATTTATACTTTAGGAATGTCTTGGAAGTTTGTTTCCACCTCGTTGACATTTTTTTGCCGGTAAATCATGTAATTTTCGACATTAATGTCACTCCAATGCACGAAACTGTTCCCTTGATGTCCGTCTACTACGTGAACCAAATATTTGCGAGCGTTTCATGACGTAACAACCGGTCAGTGTTTCCAAATACGCGGTTTTGTAACTGTGTAACAGTTCTAGAACGTAAATAAACGTGAGTTACTGTTAATCATTTCTGATTACGAACTTGCGACAACATGACGTGCACAGGATCAGTGGCGTGCTCAATGTGAGGTTGATGGGGGCTATAACCCCCCCTTTCGCCCAGTATCTCTAAGGCTATTTATGAATGGTTCGTGGGCTATTTATGTATGGTTCGTGGGGCTATCCGTGAATGGTTCGTGGGGCTATCTGTGAATGGTTCATGGGGCTATCCGTGAATGGTTCGTGGGGCTATCCATGAATGGTTAGTGGGGCTATCCGTGAATGGTTTGTGGGGCTATTTATGAATGGTTCGTGGGGCTATCCGTGAATGGTTCGTGGGGCTATCCGTGAATGGTTCGTGGGGCTATCCGTGAATGGTTTGTGGGGCTATTTATGAATGGTTCGTGGGGCTATCCGTGAATGGTTCGTGGGGCTATCCGTGAATGGTTTGTGGGGCTATTTATGAATGGTTCGTGGGGCTATCCGTGAATGGTTCGTGGGGCTATCCGTGAATGGTTCGTGGGGCTATCCGTGAATGGTTAGTGGGGCTATCCGTGAATGGTTTGTGGGGCTATTTATGAATGGTTTGTGTGGCTATTTATGAATGGTTCGTGGGGCTATCCGTGAATGGTTCGTGGGGCTATCCGTGAATGGTTCGTGGGGCTATCCGTGAATGGTTCGTGGGGCTATCCGTGAATGGTTCGTGGGGCTATCCGTGAATCGTTCGTGGGGCTAGCGCCAATGGTTCGTGGGGCTATCCGAGAATGGTGTGTGGGGCTACGAATATTTTTTTCGAAACCAATTTTTAACTATTGAAACCTTTGCGTGGCCCTACTAACCTATCCACGCGCCAATGGTTCGTGGGGCTAGCGCCAATGGTTTGTGGGGCTAGCGCTAATGGTTCGTGGGGCTATCTTTTTCACTATTGAAACCTTTGCGTGGCACTACTAACCTATCCACGCGCCAGTGGTTTGTGGGGCTAGCGCCAATGGTTCGTGGGGCTAGCGCCAATGGTTCGTGGGGCTATATTTTTAACTATTGAAACCTTTGCGTGGCCCTACTAACCTATCCACGCGCCAATGGTTCGTGGGGCTAGCGCCAATGGTCCGTGGGGCTATCTTTTTCACTATTGAAACCTTTGCGTGGCCCTACTAACCTATCCACGCGCCAGTGGTTTGTGGGGCTAGCGCCAATGGTTCGTGGGGCTATATTTTTAACTATTGAAACCTTTGCGTGGCCCTACTAACCTATCCACGCGCCAATGGTTCGTGGGGCTATATTTTTAACTATTGAAACCTTTGCGTGGCCCTACTAACCTATCCACGCGCCAATGGTTCGTGGGGCTATCTTTTTCACTATTGAAACCTTTGCGTGGCCCTACTAACCTATCCACGCGCCAATGGTTTCAGTTGCTTTGTTTTATTTCAATCACTTATCGCACAACACTCTTGCTACCTTGCGTTCTGACGTCAGCAGACTGAAGTTTATTTTTAGGCTAAAGGCCTATGTTGTTATCCATATCATTAAAATTTCAGTAACCACCAAACGTCTCTAATTCCCTTATTTTCGTATTTTCCACATTCATACTTACGTATTCTCCATACTAGTACCTAGATATTTTGCTATGAAGAAGGTCGCAACACTGCATAACCACTGATCATGGACTACGCTAGTCAAGATTTCTCCGCCATATCGCGTGTAACGCAAGCAAAAGCGAAGAAAATAAAAATACTCCATATTTCGAAAATTGAGATTATTTGCCTGCAAAAAACGAAACGCGAAATAGAAGAATCCTTACGAATGCAGAATATGTAAGTATCAATGTGAAAAATACGAAAATAAGGGAATTAGAGACGTTTGGTGGTTACCGAAATTTTAATGAAATCATATAGCATTTTCAAATGTTCGTACACATACATTTCCATACATTAGAAAAACTTTAACCAACAACTTACTGACCCATAACGCATATTTAACCCGTGTTGCTGCCTTTCTATTTCCGCGATTCAAAACAAATGAGCAACGAGTGTGGATATCACGTGACCTAGTCACCAAGCATCTGTGCTGGGAGCTGCGAACTTGCGTACTTCTGTTCTTGGCGCTTTCGAACTGTACTAGGTGACGTCACTTCCGTCAAAACCACACTTCAAGTATGTACTTTGCACATTTCGGACAGAGCCTAAGATTATATTACATTTCTTGGATCTGAAGTGACGCATGCGTCAATTTTGGGAAAGGAATTATTACTTTGTTTCACTTCAGATCCAAGAAATGTAATATAAGCTTAAGCCTGAATCACACGGAACTGGATATTCAGTAGGAATGTTCTAGTTGACGCTGGACTAGCTACCCATTTGCTAGTTTTCGCCTCACACAGTACTTGTTACACCGTACTTGTCGATAGTCTTTCGTTCCCATAATGGCGGCCGCACGAGATGTAAACAACGTATCAATTCACATTTTTAAAACACGATAATTATTCAACCGAGAGGAATTACGCTTCGTATGAAATGGTTTTAGGTATAGAAGCATGGCGCTGATTAAATATATACTTTACAACGTTTACTATACACGTATGGAATAATATTTTAACTTTTTCAATTGTAAACACCGTACACTCACCATAGACGGTGTAACTCGACTCGACATGCCTTTCGTGCTGTATGCACTCGGAAACCACAGACAAAAAACGCTACTTTGCGAACTCACAGATTATCTTCACATGGTCAAACTTTTCTCTGATTGGCTGTTCCACAGAATCTAGTCGAAGAAAGTTAGTAGCAATTAGAATATGTTCTGTTCCTCAAGACCAGTCAAGCAGTCAGCCAGGCGGCCATGATTTCTACCTAGAAAGTCAGTTCAGCGCCAACTAGAGCATTCCTACTAGAAATCCAGTTCCGTGTGATAGGGGCTTTAGTTCATGAAAGTTAATTGACCACGTGTTCCAATATTTGTAAAAATAATGATGAGGATTTCTGTGAACGCGTGAGTACTTGACAGCTCTTTACAGAGAAAAAAGCCAATATAAAATACTGAAATCTTTTGAATCGGTTTAGATGCAGGGGGGCGTGGTATTCGCATTAATACAAGGTTAGTCGAGCAGACAAACTGTGCAGAATAAGGTTGACTAACAATGGCAGTGAGCCTAAAGCATCTACAGTAAACATACTATATTGCTTAAATATGTCTGTATTATACAGTGACGCAACTACAGGTGAGCAGGGGGTCATTGCCCCCCCCCCAACCTTCGACGGAAGTCAATTCTAGGGGGGCAATGGAGGACAAGCAATGACGGTCAAGGGCACGTGCAGGGGGCTCACAGAGGCGCAATTACGCCTTCGATTTCAAATTTCATGCAAATAAGACTTCATTTTGTAAGATTTTCTTGCTTGCTTCGCTCGCATTATCTGCTATACTCGTTTTCGACAAGTTCAGAGCTGTAGCTAGGGGCGGCGGGAGAATGCCATGGCGTCCAGTGAAATTATTTGCGCCGTATGAAATCAATATTGTTTTCAATTGCAAAAATTGGATAAAAAAATTAGTGGACTGTATAACAGGAGGAGGAGATTTGTTAGAAAATCAGTCAATTGAAAATGTAAAACAATGGTCGTGATCTCATGAGAAAATAAAGCATTGGTTGACAAATTTAATCAATCAGACATTCACCTACTAGACATTGAGAAAATAAAAGTGTGTTGCTATTATACCGTTGGGCATAGGTACCAAAGAATATCTTTGAGTAGATGACTAAAATCATTTGTGGCAAGCATAGATTTTAATGAGCCCTTTGTGGAATGAACTGATGTTTTGGAGGTGCCAGATTCAAATCTTGGTCGTGCAGATATTCCAGATAAATAATGTGACGGCACTTTTAGGAAAAACCACGTATACTTTCTTATCTCATTCCCTGATCTTATGGGTGTATTAATTGATCGTGACTACACTCCAATGCAAGATGTCTAAAGCTAACAAAATATCGTCAGTGTAAGAGAATTGGCTATTCCTTTAAGGGAGACGCCTAGAACAATGATTACTGAAAAACATATTGATTGATTAATTTATTTATTTCATCCACTAAATCATTCATGGTACAATAGTAATATGTGGATAGATGAAAGCCAAGGACAAAAGGTCATCTTCTAGACATGAGCGTACATTCATGAATTTTATCAAATTATCATTCATCCTCGTCGTCACGATTAGCAAACTGATAGAAAAGCGACGGAAAGTAACAGGAAAAATCCTGCGAACGCCTATGCTTAAGATCATGTAAAGTAATTCATTGCAACAGTATTCTTAGTAATATCAGAGAGATGTACTTACCATCTAACCATACAAATATTCCGAAAAACATCATGAGAACGCTCCAATCAACATTTCGTAAAGCAATGTAAGTCTCGCGTTTGTTGAATACCGCATCCACTAAGAGAACAAGTGTTGCTCCACCCATCGGAATCAGCCCTTGAAAGAAACAGTTTCAATCAGTTTATAGTTATTAAAAACAGTAAAAGTGTGCACCATACTTTGAAGTGGTGGTATTATTTAACTATTTCAGATATCCCTGGGTATTCCTTAAATAAATTGAGTCACTTATTTACCTCTTGGGTTAACAGTGTCGATGAATATGAATAAACTGGATGGCAGAACAAATATAGTGTTATATCCATGTTTTGGTCAGGGTTCGAACCTTCGACCTCTTCTTTCGTAGCGCGTTGGGCCGGTATTTTTTTTTTTTTTGTTCTTGTATAAAATCTGAACTAATGCGTGGAATAACTTCTTGAACCTGCAATAGGCACACCAATATTATTTAATAATTCAAAGTTCCATTGCTAGTGCCACAAGTCCCATGTCCGTGGCGGAGTGGTTAACACAGCTCGCTACGACCCCAGGGGTCCGTAGGTTTGAATCCCAGTCTGGGTATGAGTGTCCCTCATCAATTTCACCATATCATTACTCATATTCATCGTCGCGATTAGTCATAAGTGACAGCAAAGTGATGCTAAATAATGAAAAACAATCGAACAATTAGAACCACAATACCTTGCTGCTTTGAAGTAGCACATGGTGTTGAGATGTGCATTTGCTTACATACAGAACAATGACGTGATAATTTCACTTGCTTCATGAGTTTTCGAAATTAGTTGAATGAATTTGAGGTTTTGGAAAATTTAGTCAATTATTAGATCATTCATATCATGTCGAAAATGGTAGGGATTGTGGTAAAAATATATGATCGTATCTTTATCCAGTGCTCGAAGTGGCGCAGTGGATGCGTCGTCTCCTTGTAATCAAGGTGTCCCGGGTTCGATACCCGGTGGAGGCACATAGTGGTTCGGATTCCACCTTAAACTGTAGGTCCAGGCCCGGTTAGCCTTACTGTGCATAAAGTGGACTTAAAATAACAAATCAATCAATGCTCGAAGTGGAAATTCCTAGCTGGAGGAATGCTTGGTCGAATTTGGGAATATGTGAGGCTTGCATGAATCAACATTGGAGACATGGGGTACTTCCGCAAATTATCTTAGATGTGGGGATTCTTTGTGGAAAATTTTCCACCAACTACGAACTCTGTCTTTATTCCCATTCTCAATAAAAATATGAAGATAAATGCTGCTACATTCAGACCAACTGTCTACTAAAATGGACACACAGACACAAGAAGAAAAATATGGATCTTGCCTTACCTATGTCAAATTTTGCTAACGGAGTTGATGCAAAGAATAGAACTACCACCAAAATAAAGATGGATATAACCCATGCTTGAAACGCTTTGGAACCGCTGGCTTCGTTGTCAACTATTGGTATGTCATTAACAGATGCTGTTGAAACGCTAGATCTTGTTGGTGCTGATGGATAACGTCCTAGGGCAGGGTAAACCTCATAACTATCTTTTGTAGAATATTCGTATGAATCGTGCAGCTTGGTACACGCTTCTTCAGATGCTTCCAAAAACGTGGGTCGGTTTCTCTCCACTAGAGGTTGTCTTTCCGTGGGTGCGCCTCCCGAATTTGGCAGTCTAATTTTGTAATGCAAGTAAAGGAAACATATGTTGATCACCTCGCAGACGATTGCAGGAACACCGAGATACGTCACGCTAGTTTTGAGATCCAATTGGCTTTTCATGTACTTTGGAGAATCTGTCCTCGCAGCTATAAGAGCCATTTGTGGGTTTCCAAATATTGTCGTGACGCTTCCAATATTGCTGGATGTGGCAACCGCAAGAAGCAAAGTTCCTAATTCCACGTGGTTTCTCTCTTGACCTGTCCAATGCGTGAGAAGCATTGGTGTCAAGATCACACAACACGCATCGTTAGTAATCAGTGCAGACAATACGAAACTAATAATGCTTACCCTTGTAAGGTAATCAAAGAACGATAAGTCTGGCTTCAACACTTTCATCAACAAAGTGTTCAGAAGTCTTTCACGTTCGAAGAAGTACGCCATCAGCATCATACCAAGAAGCAGAAAGATAGTTTGCAGATTCCCCTTTTCACCCAGTATATGGTACACATCGTCTTGAGACAGTACTGTCGTGACAACCATCAGAAAGGCGCCAAATAGAACTGCAGTTGTTGTTCCTATCGGTAGCTTCTTAAAGTGGAACAGAACAAAAGGCAAAACCAGTACGAAAGCTGAGGTGCCAAGAGCCAATGTTAGTGGATCGGCTAGGGAATATGGGCCTTCAGGTGCCTTCACATCCTGCTCACAAGGGGGAGGAATGATAGGCCCTCTTGCAGACATTGTAGTGCCTGGAGATCCTATTCCTTTAACGCTGTGAAACTTATCCACCAGAACTAGTCATATTTCGTATTTGATTCGGCTGTGTACAGTTCCCTTAATGGTTGTGGGTTTGAAATTAGTAAGCGTCCTGGAATAAAGCAAATAACTGATTATTGAATGTGTATAATAAATTAATAATATGAACCTCCAGAGTCGAGTATCGTTAAAATCATGAACTAACATTTCAGAGAAAATATTATACATATTACAAGAACAAATAATGTCACAGTTCAAATGTAATATTAACAGGATGACATAGAAACAGTGCAAACAATTATTTCACGTGAAAATTTTCGGTAACAAAAGAATTTGCAAGAAAAGATTTCTAGCTTTAGAGTAAGTAATTTTATCACCAAAATTGTTCACATGAAATCAAAACCTGTGGGTAAAATTCGACACGACTTTCTTAGTTTGAAGATTACTACCCTTATTCTTGAGATGTATTTATCTTTCATGTCTGCGATTCGTAGAGGTGTGTTTTTGTCCATTTTGTACAGAAACTTTTTAATGAAATTGTATTTATTGTAATTCTTGTGAGAATGTTGCAAAAACAGCATTTACCTTTGTAACAATAAGAATCAAATAAAGAAAGAAAAAGGTAAAGTGCTCCCCTGTGCTTAGCACCACGCCATGAAGGCGTATGGGGGGTGTGGGGGGGTAACGCCCGACACTTTCTTGATCCGGTCGTGAGTGGGGGTGATGTGATCAGCATCACGCCCCTGACCGCCTTTGCCTCCCAGCAGCGGCATATACTCTGGGTCATCTAGGTAATCGCAGATGACCCGGCTGTATTTCTCTTCTTTTTTTTTTTAAATATATATATATATATATATAAATATACATTTCTTCGCAATATTATTCCAAACCAATTTCGATGCATACATTTCTTTGCTTCCAGCGCGCGAATGCTTCCAACAGTTTGCCGCTGAATGTCCGCGAACCTTTCTCTAGCCGGTGGAATGACTTCAGGGAATCTCACCCTGACGTCATTCTTCCCGCTTCCCTTACAACCCTTGGCGAGGAGGGAGGAGACAGGAAAGAGGGGGAGGAAACACTGCTTCTCAGGCGCGGTGATTCCGTGCCCAGGGTAAGCTCCTTCTTGTGAGAGTCCACCGGTCGCACTCTCAACCTTCAGACCCTTTCCATTCCCTCCGCTGAACTTGGGAAAACATACCCGCTAGAGTGCGAAGAACAGGAAAATTGAATAACATGGGGTGCGTTCCGAAAGTCTTAACGAAACGAACGCATTCAACGAAAATAACTAGGCTCGTGAATCTGGTGAAACCAGTTATTTTACGGACTTATGGGACACTCTAGGCGAAAGCGCAGGCGCAGCGTTTTGTTTAGAGAAAGTTTCCGCATGGCGTCAGCGGAAGGAATGTCCTTATGGCAAAAATAAACTCTATTATGGCCACTGTTACTCATTTTAATCACATTCTAAGAACGGTCAAGGCATACTTATCTTGTGCATGTTGCTTCATATCACTATCTGTTAAAATTATAATACATTTTCCGAACTAGTGCAGTTTGAATCCATCAGCACGCGCTTTGTCTGCAAGGAGCAGACGATTTTCACGGAACAAACCAGCATCCTGGCCCGTGCGTTTGGTGAATCTCGTTCTTGCACGAAACGCACGGAATGCGACTTTTGGGACAGCATAATGAAACTCACGAAACGCACGGAAGCACTTATGGAACGGTCAGTTACCATAACTCGTTTAACGCGTTAAACTCGTGCGACTTTCGGAACGGGCCCATTGGCAAACCAATTCTACGCTAATTTTCACTTTACATTTGCTTCTATCTTGCTGATTTCTGTTACTTGAACATAAATTGATCAAAAGGAAAAAGCTTAAATATTGAAGATGAAGCAAACTAAATTCAAAGCTTAAGCAATTAAAGCACCTATATGCATGGGCGTCCGGAAGGGGGGGGGGGCCGTGGCCGCCCCCCTGGAAAATGAAAGTCAATCAAAAATTATATATTTGTCACATATAATTTCATTTCAGCCACAATAATATGTGTTAATTATTGCATGAATATGATAAATTCAAATTTAAGCAATGATTTTTGAGGAAACAACACTATTATTCGGGAAAATGTACCTTGCTTGCCCCCCTGGAAAAAATGCCTTCCTTGCCCCTCCCTGGACGTCCATGCCTATATGCTGACTCCCCCCATCCTTGTATTTACAAAAATAGTGATTGTTTCTCCTCTCTAATCTTCAAAAGCAGCGAGAATACGTCTTTCACGGAACTGAATATTTTTTAAAGGGAAAGATATCAAAAATAAATTATATATATATACATACATATATATATATATATGTATATATATATATATATATATATATATATATATATATATTAGTTAATTTAAGTTGCTGTATTCGGCCTCTTTAGATTAATAGTGATGAAGATGAACGAATTAAACATAAAACGAAAAAAAAAACACATCAGGCACGTAGCCAGGTGGAGGACTCGGGGGGCTGAAACCCCCCTCCCAGAAATCCTACAAATATCTAATTTAAAAAGTGTATAGTGGTAATTAATTTTACTTCATTAGCAGGATTATACACCTTGCATAATACCTTGTAATAATCTGAGATTCATCTTCAGGACTTCTAACCCCACTGTTTCAACTTTATGTGGCGGCTGCTAATAAGGGATGATCCCTATCCCGAAATAAAATTCTGGCTCTGGCCTGCAATGATTCGAACTTTTAAAACCTGTCATTTCGAGTTCGGAAAGGGATTTTTTTTTTATCATTCATAGGGAATTTCATTCTGAGCCAGGAACCCAACAACAGAAGTTTGGCGCGTGAAACTGAATGCGTGTAGTCGTTGGCTTCGTGCTGTGCTTCGTGTTTATTATTTATTTAGGTGTTAGTGTTTGTCGTGATAGTGCTGTGTTAAAGAGTAATGGATGTGATACAAGATTTGCTGGTGAAACCTTTTGGAACAAGATCTTTTCAGGAGAAGTTGCATATTGTTAATACAGGTAGGCCAGTGTCATCGCTTGAACTTATTTCTACACACAAAGACAAAAATCGGGAATATGTGAGGCATTTTCGCAAGCAAATTATGACAAAACACCATGGTTGACAGGAAGTATAAGCTTTGCTTTTTTTTGTTGGCCGTGCTTACTTTTCGGGGCTGAAAAGAATGTATGGACGCGTGGCGGATACTGTAATCTTTGAAACGCTTGTGCCAAACATGAAAAATCCCAAAGTCACATAACTTTCTTTGTTAAGCAGCAATCTTTCGCACAGACACGTATTGACGTGCAAGTGGACAAACATCGTGCTTTGGATGTGGTACAGCACAAGTAATCGGGTCCTGGAGTAAGTTGAATTTTGCCCTTAAATTAATATTGCGGGTTTTTATTTCACTGGTGCACGTCTTTAATTTTATATTTCACAGGTTGTTTATTTATAGCTTTATCATACTGTCTTGTTTTATTATTTGAAATTCTACACGTATATTAAACTGCAATAACGAGAATTAATTGATTGTGGTCATAGCAATATGACAAACATTCCGACACAACATTCCTAAATCCAATATGGATCCTGACATAAATTGCATTGAAACTTTTGGAGTTTGAGGATCAAGGGTCGGAGATTACCCACTCGTTAGAACCAGCATACGCCACTGCCTCCCAGGGTTTCCCTCAGGTACCCATGTCATTTGACGCTGGGTGGGATAGCGACAACATTTCCAACGCATTGTTATTTCTCTGCCTCTGGAAGCAATATACTATTAGTAACGAACTGGCAGTGAGTATACTTAAATATTATGACAAAAGTTTGTTTTAAGTCTTCTTTGTGCTCAGGTAGGCTAATCAGGACTGGGCCCACAGTTAAGAATGGGATCAAATCAACAGTCCTCCACTAAAATCGAACCGAAGATCCCCAAGTTACAGGGTTGACCAGTACGTACAGGAGAATATGACAAATATGTTAGCTCTGTAAAGAATTGTCCTCTCATGTAACTGTGGAGGCGGAGTTTCCATTGAAGTAGCCAGAGGCATGGTACTTAACATAAAAACAGATTTTCTCACTTTCTTGAAATGTAGATCAGAGAGGTGATCTCTTTCCGAAGACCAGATTTATCCTTCAGTAAATATATGTATATCTCTGTTCCTTTTTACTTTAAAAAACACCAGTATTTATTTTTCATTCATATTTAGCAGCGTGTATTTGGAAGAGGTTGAGTCAGTCTCAAGTCTGCTAGACGAATGTCGACTACCTCTAATTTAGACTACCAACCACGAAGACCATAAAGAAACAAGTTCACCACATAAAGATGTATCTTCTGACAATATCATATTACTGAGTGCACTGTTTTGGTATGAGATAGCGGATAGTTGCATGCAGTCATTTTGGATGTAGAAAAAAAGTCAAGTGTATTGTTTTCTTACCATAAGTGTCGAGTTTCTTTTTTCCTTAAGAAATTATTCTTGATGAGAATAGGGCAAAAGTAAGTTTGGGACCAAAATTGAAGTTGAAAGTATCTAGCAGAAAGTAACTGAAAGTAACATAGTGATAGTTATATGAAAAGTAACGATAACAGAGATACCTTTTACGAGTAGCTGAATTACTTTTCCAGTAAGTTGCTAAATGCAACTTGCTTGCCCAAATTTTTCAACTAAGATATTGACCATTCACAAAAATCCTTATATACGATTATGATCGTACATTTAACGATCTGCAATAGTTTACTCACCGATCAATGCGCTGTTGTTGAGACTTTCTAAGTGGCACCAGCGACTTAGAATTAAGATCAGATGTCTTGGAATGTTATCAGTAATATTTAAGCAGTTACAAATGATAACATTGTGTAGTTCTTTTGTGACTGCGCTGATATCCGATTTAGATCATTACCCTTGATATTGACCAGCAATTGTTAACTGCATAAATATCTTGTCACATTATCTGCCGTTGATCTTAGAGTGCTTTCACTTCTAAACGAGTTTAATTGATATTTTAGGAAGATCTTTTTTTCTTCCTCTCTCTTGTTCCCTCTATGTCACTACTTTTACTATTAACAGTATTTTTGTTGTAATTTTTTCGTTCTGTGTCGCTTTTCTATCACTTTCGGCTAATAGCGACGATGAGGATGAATGATGATTAGATTAAATCGATAAATGGACACTCACAAAGGAACTCTCATGTCCAGACCGAGCCTCGATCACGAAATCTTTAGGCCATTATTATTAGGTCTATCTATCATTTACTATCTAGTTAGTAACAACGTAAAGGACGCGGCAATTAGGATAATGTACTTCATGTCAGAAAAAATAAACAATGTGATATTTTATTATGAATGTAGAACAATATATACAATAAATCAATAGCAATTGATTTTGATAAAGAGATTAAACGACAATCGTTATCTATAATCATGACATATTAAAACTCGTACTTTGCAATCACTGCAATGATTGCAGTCTACATTTTAAACTGCAGCTTGACTCTCATACCATATATACATATTTTCAGCGGTGTAGTGGTAAAATAAATAATACCAGAGCGGTCCCTTCCCTTCGGTGTTTTCTCATAATTGACATCTTCGTGTCACTATCGCGCCTGTTTCGAGACATATTCACTGCACAGTATTTCATAAATTGAATAAATATTATCGTAACATTCCAATTTCTTCCATAATGCAGCAAATGCAGAATTCCGATTTGGTTCATAAAAATACAAGAACATTTTGATATGCAACTTGCATATTAATAATTAAAAAAACTACGCAATAGAGGATAAATCAAAGGTTAAAGTAATAATTGTAGCAGCGAAAAATAAGAACAATACATTTAAAGTTTTATATGTAAACCTCATATTTTCTTATTTAATAAACGTGTTAAAATTCGTCTAATGGGAGAGAAAATTTATTGTCGTCGGAACTTAACTTCAATGTTAACCTCTTCTTCATTTCAGATATGTATTTAATTATTTCGGTATTACTATAACGAGAATGAAGAGTTAGATTGTTAGCCCCACATCAATACCATTTTTCCTTTGCAAATTTGATTAGATCCTTATGATCTATCCTTCTTATCTAAATAGCATGAAGTTTTGAAGATTTTTTTCTGTCGCATCAATCAAATGCTCCTCTTATTTTAAAGTAGCATTTTCAAATTTCTGTTGTTTACATGCAGCAAGAATTTGTGTTACCTTCTGATGTACTACATATAGCTGGTGGGCCGAAAGACTGACTTCAACTGTTGTTCTTTATTTATGTCATTAAATGAAACTTGACACTTAACCCATTCCTTACTTAATAATAATCCTTGACTTTTATCAGGCACTAAATAACCTACGGAGCAACAATCATCACATCCTAAATACCCATTTCTTACGCTCCAAGCACTGTTGCTCAGACCATATAGAGGGAAAATCAGAATACGAAACTACCTGTATTGGCTTAATGTTGGAATGTCGCTGTTGTTGTTGCCGTTTCTGAGGTTGTTGTTGTTGGTGTTACGTGTGATACACTCGGCGAAGGATTAACAGTATGTACAGTCAGTACTGCAGAATCACTACCATTGTCACTCACAGTTTTATTTTATGTTTTTTGTACTTTTTGGAAATAATTTTAAACCTTGTTCTCAGACCTTCCTTTCATTTCGAATAGAAAATCAGAGCACGACCGAAAATACGTTTCAATCACCTCGAAACTCACAATGCAAATGCTAAAAAACACAGACGCAAGTGAGAATCAGCCACAAATTCTTCCTTTTTTATGCTTCACCGTCTTATCGCAACTAAAATCCATTGTTGAGAGCGAAAATGCTGGCGGCGGCGTCAGTCTTAATTTCCATTGTCGACACAATGCAGCCAGCTAATTGATTCTTTCGCCTAAATAACGGTTGCTTTACTGGCTATTCATAACACAGTAGATGTATTTTATTATATCAGTTAATATGTTTTCGATATAGGCCTACATATATTTTAAGGAAGACTTTTAAAGGAAAAAATAGTTTTTACAAAGATAAAGAACCAGGGCGGTCCCAGGGGTTACAAAAAAGTACCGGGGCGGCGCCCTGGCGCCACTACACCCCTGCATATTTTACTTCGAAAAAATACGCTGGTAATGTCGCCTTGAAATCAAGGGTCCTGGGTTCGATCTCACTTTAAACTGTAGGTCAGTCCTAATTAGCCTCTCTGTGCATAAAAGTGGACTTAAAATAATAACGCAAACTAAAAAATTACTCAGCAAATGAGTTCTGCAATTATTTAATTTTGATAAATGTACCTGAGGACAATACTGAGGGTAAAGGGTGGCTGATTATGATCGAGATCGAGAATGTGTGGATCCTCACCTACATCCCCTATGCGATAGTTTAAAGTAAAGACGACCATTCACTTGCGCTTTTAACCCGCAGTCGTTACGTGAGAGAGAAGCAGCATCAGTCACATTTGCAAGTCGATTATTTCCTGCTTTTTAATTTGAGCTTCGGAAATAGCCTGGCTAGCCTAGAATATGCACAGTTATCCACATTTTTTTGCTCTCTTACTCTGGCCTGTTAAGCGAGGGAGTCCCGGGTTCGAATCCCGAACTGTACAGTGGGATCCATGAGTATTACCCTGCAAATTGTCCATGACTATTTTTATTAATTTTTTTCTTACATCCCATGTGTTTTTAAGCGATGCATTTTTATGTATGCTGGTGCAGAAGTTGTCAACAGCTTGTTTTGAGTTTTCTTTTAATTCTTGAAGCTCTTATTGGGTCAAATAAGTGCACGAACATGGTGATGGACAATTTGCACGGTAATACTCATGGATCCCACTGTACATGAGTATTTATTTTCTGCGAGTGTCCCGCCATCACCAAAAGTGTCAGAAAAGAACAACAACGTTTGAACTTTATCACGATACACTTTATCATGCCCAGTGCAATTTTTCGAAGCTTTGCGCGTGGTGTTGCAAGCTGGATATCGGTAAACACTCTTTGGGTAAACAGAACAATTCCTAAAACAAAATACGGATAGCGGTTGGCAACAATGAATGATGTTGATCATTCTTCTCGGGGGCGTTGAGTGACAAATAACACTTTGTAATCGCTCAAATCTTGAGGGGAAAATGTGTGGTGTGCCGGTGAAGTGCTAAAGTGGAAGCTGAAAATGTGTAGTGTGTGAAATCGTTATGATATTGGTAAATGTTTGTGCGGGCTAATTATGTGAAACATTAATTGTGCAGCATGATACGGGTGCTGTCGACGTGTAATCTTAGTGTAATACCCGTCTGGCCTTGGGACTAAACCACGAACACACGAGAGATATGATTATAAACATTAAAATATGTTTCAAGTTATTTTGCAAAACCGTTGTAACTGACATCGAGTGAAGTTTCGGAAGTAATAAAAATGACGTCAACAAATGTGTCCGAGGACGATGGTTCAGGAGTTTCGGGAAGGCGGTCCATACTTTTCTGGCGAATATTTTCTGCTGTGTTTTACGGCGTGTCGAGCTTTATTTTGACAGTTGTGAATAAAACTGTGCTAACAACCTACAAATTCCCATCGTTCCAAATGCTGGGTGTTGGACAGATTACTACGACAATATGCGTTTTGTACATCGCTAAAAAGGTAAAAATTCTAAACTTTCCTGATTTAGCCACGGACACGATTTCCAAAATTTGGCCTCTTCCATTAATATACATAGGCAACATGATATTTGGACTTGGAGGCACGAAAGAGTTAAGTTTGCCTATGTTTAGTGCTCTAAGAAGGTTTTCTATATTGATGACGATGATAGCAGAATATTACATATTGAAGGTTCATCCTAATCTCCCTGTGCAAGTGTCTGTGTATGCAATGATCGGAGGTGCCATAATTGCTGCCTTAGACGATTTAGCATTCAATTTAGAAGGGTATATATTTATTTTTCTTAATGACTTTTTTACGGCTACGAATGGTGTGTACATGAAAAAGAAATTGAAATCAAAAGAATTAGGCAAGTACGGTTTACTGTATTACAATAATTTTTTTATGTTCCTACCCACAATTATTTTTATTTCACTAACAGGGGAATTTGAAAAAGTCATGAGTTTTAAATATTGGCATGACCCACTATTTTTTATTCAATTTTTAACATCATGTGCAATGGGGTCTGTTTTGTCATACAGTGTTATTCTTTGCACCCATTATAATTCAGCTCTCACAACAACAATTATCGGATGTCTAAAAAATGTCTGTATTACTTACATTGGAATGATAATTGGTGGTGATTATGTCTTTTCTTGGGTTAACTTCATCGGTATTAACATAAGCATCATGGCAAGTTTAGTGTATACTTGGGTAACATTCAGACACAGAGAAGCCCCTGTTGAAAAACCTATGTCAGTTGTGACAGTTACTTAGGATAGTATTGCATGATTAATTGAAAACATTGTGTTCGGACAGGTTATTACAGTATTGGAACAAGCCAAAAGGTGTCATTTCATGTCACATGAACGTGCGCACACACAAAACTGTACCACTTTTCAGACAAGGAGTTTTGAATGTTGAGGATCATTTTGTTAGATTATTAACGATTTTCGTCATTTTTTTTGGGTAGAGATCCATGGTACATTATTCAAATTTTTGTACTTGACATTTTGGCAGAATTTGTAAGCCTTCAAGAGGAGATGGTAAATCGGTTTTCATAATTCTTGTTTTTTTTTGTTCATATTTCAATAGATGTGCTCAGTACAGATAAGGTAACACTTTACTATACCGGAGACGGATTTCTTCAAATTTACAGGAGAAAGTACTTACGCAAATCATTTTCTGTAGCGTTGTTGATGTTCGGGAATGTAGTTTTGATCCATTTTAATGCAAATGCATGTGGTTTTCTACGAAAATCTATTTCCGACGTGCTATTGTTGCTGCCGCCATTTGCTTTCTGCACAAGAGCACAATATGCTCTCGTATTGTCCGTATATGCTAAATTGAATGAAAGGAGTGCTAATGGAACCTAACCTAACAGGCCTAACCTAACCTAGTAGGCATACCTCATCCCCGTGATGGTTCGTGGGGCTATTGTGAATTTTTGGGCTAATGTCAATGGTTTTTGGGGCTACCCGTGGATGATTTGTGGGAAATAAGGAACATCAGTAAGTACTCGTTAATGTAACAAATAGACATTATTTTTGTTAGAAATTCATTATTTCACCTAAATAAATGTTCTGCAATGCAGAATAGTACATTAGCAATGTAAAAAATTGCAAAGTAAATCATTGATAGGTGTCTCCTGTATAGTAAAGTAGTACCCAGATTAAGTCATGAAAAAGCTGGTTAAATACTTATTTATGTAATCTGAACCATAATTTTTTATTACATTGTTATTATTATATTATTGTTTTTGATTTGACAGGGTTGTGCAGATACACTTTTAAATCTGTAATTCATATTCAATATACACTTGCGTGCAAAGAAATAGACCTACCTCACACTTTTGACATAAAATATTTACTTGTTCGGTAAAAATTTACTATCTGTCTGACACCTATAACTTCTTCGTTTCGTCAGTTTCGTACTTACCTATCCGCTTCACGGAGCATTCCTTGAGGTGTATTGACGTTTTTTTGTTCAAAGTAATTGCAATTTTTCACATTACGAGTACTTCTTTCTCATAGTCTTTTCTGTTGCCTGAGACACAATATGTCACGAACACCTTCCTACATAATCGCACGTCGTGCTTGTGTTTTGTCGATTTTCATTCGTTATGGAGTGTTTCAACCTTCGGAACCCAAGAAATACCCGTGAACAAACCTCATGTGATATTTTTTTTTTTTTAACTTTTTTGCATTGTTTTACGAAGAAAATTGTAATGTTTCGTGGCGCTATCCGTGAATGGTTTTTGGGGCTATCCGTCCCGGAATCTGTGGGAAATTTAAACAAAAAAATTATTTTCGTTTGAAATTTTTGAGTCCAAATTTCCCACCGATTCCGGGCTTCGCCCCTGGGGTAATTGACCTACCGTGGCCCCGCTATGGCTACCCTGCTTTCTCTATACAGTCCATGTTAAAGGCATGTTAGAAATTGGCCGGAGTCACGTGCCCCCAAATGAGCCCCAAACTTTTAAATTTGAAGAAATCCATTTCCAGGATATGGAAAACTTACGTGAATTTCACCACGCATCCACAACACGTCATATTAGGCATATACCCGCAGTCCATTTCTTCTAACGAGTAGCTTACATTCACTGCCACATTTTCGACATTCATTTCCTTTCTTCACAATCCCGTGTTGAATTAAATTAAAAAATCCACTGGATCTTCCACACCCGGTACGAATTTCACCACACATCCACGACACGTCATGTTTCTAACTTTTGTTGCAAACACAGACAGTTCGAAACACTGGATACCCAATGAACATGAACAAAACACAATCACGACGTGTGATGATGTACGAAGGTGTACGCGCAAAAGGCTATTGTCCGTCGGAGAATTAATTTTCAACAAAGAACATGAATTTCCATTATGATACATTCCCACATCACACAAAACACCTTCCAGATGTTAGACAATGCTACAGGAAGTTATTACCCTAAGTAGTTTCTTCTGTAAAAATGAAGAAATCTGTCCGATGAATAGTAAATTAGTACTAGATACAAACATTTTTTTTCTTTCAGTGGTAGTTATTTGGAGATGTTTGTTTAAATGAAACACAACATAAACCAAAAAGCATTAATCTTCTAAGTGCAATAATTTCATAAATTAATTAATGGATTCAACTCAATTGTAGCGCTGATGCACATTGTCGAATGGAGTGGCAAGGGCTCCTCTTCAAACTGATTTCATATTCTCTGGGGTATGTACCATTCGAACGCCATCATGGGGCTTCTTATTCAAGGCTGAACCAGTTTCTTCAAAATTGCACACCCAGGTTGTAATCGCGTGAGTCGATGGAACTCGACATGACGTCCTAGCTGGTAATGGTACCGAAATACCCTTTGCACTGCAGTCACACTATTGCCGTTCTTATAAAATGCTTTCACAGTGAATGCACATTCTGCACCACTCCAATGCACCATCTTTACTAAATGCAAAGCCTTCTCAATGATGTTGAATCAGTCCAGAATAAATGCCGGCTCTACAGTGTTGCTAATCCTAGATTCAAAATTTCCTGTTTCCCTGAGCCACCTTGTATTAAAGAAAGAAATGTCTGCCATCAACATAGTTTTGAGCCAATTGTTTTTGGTGATTTCATTTTTCCCAATGTACCTATCTTATTGTTATTTATGAATATGTTTCTAAATGGTTTACATATGCACATTTCTCCATGATTTCAAAGTCCATTTGTCCTCTCACATATATGGTCCGTTTTCTCCAAAAAGTTTGCTTCGAGATAATGTGAAAATAACGTCTTCCGTAGAACTACTCTTTCCCAATAGGGCCAGGTTTTGTGGACAGTGTTTTAGTTCTCTCTTTGGTGATTTTATAACCGTTGTAGTAGATTGTTTTTAATGCCGAATATCAAAAACTCCGATCTTAATCAAAATAGGATTCATAGAGTCATAAGCATAACTGACAGAGGTTTCGGGGAGGGAGGGTATCTGGATCCCCATTTTAAATTAAATTTTCTCAGTTGAGATAAACACAATGCTTTGTACATAAGGGTCGATTGACTTGGATGCCCCCATGAACTCCTGGTTATGGTTGTTCATATGCTTGATCTTAAAGTAATGTGCCAATAAATTACTGGTGAATTCTGCATTTCTATTATGTTGCTCTCACAAGTAATTTTATGTGTAATGCGAAACACAAATTCTGTAAGGTTCCACATATGGTGTGCCATTTTATGAAAATAGTGTCAAGTGTGTGTGTGTGTTATGTTAGTAAGCTGACACAATGTTCATTATCTTTGTTATCAATACAATATCCTCTATTGTGAATGTTCCATATGGAATACAGTGTTCAGATCAGTTTTGGAAAGTACTGTTAGGAAGATTGTACTTAAACAACAGACTTGCCAAATTTTCAACCCTCTATTTGTATGGATTTGTTGAACCACAGCTTATTTAGAAGTGCGTGTACTAGTGGCAAATTCAAAAATGGGAATTGTGAAGATAGAAAATGAAGAAAAGAAAATAATGCAACTGCATTAGTGACAGAAATGTCTGGTAATTTTCTTTTGCTAATGAGAAATTATGATTATCCATAATTACTGCTTTTCTGCTAATTCTGAACACCATCTTGTTTGCAATAATGTTAGAATGTAGATCATGTATTTAATTTAATGGGAGTTGTGCAAATTATTTCCTTTCAAGTCTTATATTTGGTTTTAAAATAGCTCTTGTATGATATGTTACACATTATAATTTTAATAAAGCACATGCCAAGATCCTTACTATTCCATATGCCTTTTGATAAGCGACATTTTATGAGGCAGGGATTTTTGCATATTTTCAACAAACATGGTTACACAGAATCACGATATTTGTAATCAGTGGTGGTGATTGAGTGCCAAAACTTGTCTTGGTAGACAAGACTTGGCATTAAGAGGCCATAGTGCGGGGTAAAAGTGGCATACCCCCCCCCCCCCCAATTGCTGCCACTGTGTGTAATCTGATCAAGTTCTCAACAATTACATACATATCTGTTCTTCTGGTTGTTCATACTTTACAAGTCAAAGTAGACTTGTCCAGTGACATGCTGTTCCTTTTGTACAGTTCCGTGTATAAATGCAAACGTCACCCAGTGTTTCATGTAGTCACTCATAATAAATGTAAATTGATTTATGTCAAAATTTTTGTAAATGTAGTAAAATCATCGTAGTTACAACTATAATTCAGGCAGACTTTTCTTTTAATGAAGTACTATTGTTGTTCAAGAATGCAATGCAGGATGTGTTTATAAACCTCATCGTGGTTTTTATGAAATGATTTTTGAGACTAGATTGTGTAAATATTTATGTTTTATGCATCATGATTTAGTATGGCTCAATCATATGTGGCATTATATTAGTTTTGTGTGTGTATTAGAAATGAAATAAAGTATTGCTTTATATTTTGTATGTCATGTAATTTCATTTAAGGTATGTGATGTGTAAGTGAACGAAATTAGCAAATAATTTGTACTTTTAATAAGTCTGTGTATTGGTGTATCCTTTCAGTTTAATTGTAACCATCTGTATCGTGTAGTATTGAAAGTTTATGCAGAGGTTACCATTTGCCATGATCTAGCTGCTTCTTTCCGTAAGATGCTTTTCCCAGGAAGAATTTCCCAGAAACCGTCATTTCATGTTCTGCATTTTCTTCTTGACAAATCTTTCCTTGGCATTCTTTCTTTATACCTTCCACAAAGCTTTCCTTGGTAGACTGGCTTACCAACCCTCCCAGAATGTCTCCCGGAGTCGGTAGCGTGCCCAGGATTTTTGAAAGGGAAGGGGGTTATGTATACTTTTTCTTGGTAGTCAGCTCTCGTTTTGTCATATTTTCCCACCTTTGACGTTCTTTTCTTTAGGAATACTGAGCCAAAGGGGAGGGTTATAACCCCCCCCCCCCTTTGGGCATGCCACTGCCCGGAGTCGAACTCACTCTCCTGGACAAACTTTGTTATCTCCTGGAATGACAAGATTTTGTATTATTTTATCTTTTGGTATGCATTTGCCGAATGAAGAAATGAGTTATTGCAAATCAAACAATTCAACTTCAAAATATATATTTTGCATACTCGTGGAAATTGAGCCAGTGTTTAAGTGTAAGTGGGGAGGGAGAAAGTTTAAACACAGTGTTGTGACAAAGCATGTACACAAGAGCTGCAGAAAACGAAGGCCTTGTTTCGTCAAAGTCTTCACCCAATTTAGCTTCATTTTATAGATGTAGTTCGTAGTATATTGGGTTCATGCATTTCAGTGCTCGTGTTGTCATAGCGAGTTCAGAGTCACGAGAAAAAAAGTATTACTGCACACTCAATATCACATGAAAAGTTATTTCGATTTGTTACAGAAGAAGGGTGAGCGTGAAGTGGAATGTAGAGACTGTTGACAAGTGTTTTTGGCAAAGTTCAATAAGACACAAAACACTTCAACTGGAAAAGTGGTAATGTTGCATATGAAACAGATAAGTCAGAAAGTTTATTGTGTGTTCAGTTCCAACCTCAAATGCTATTTTTTAAAATTTTGGTTTCTGGCATAAATAGAAGGGCCTGTGTATCTGTATTTATATTGATTTTGTTTTGTCTACTTACAAATTGTGGTTGCTATGTTGTTTTGATCAAGTCGATTCAAGTTTGTAGTAGCAAAATCGCAAAACAGATATCAGCCGGTATTCAGAACATTTTAATATAAAAGGTTTGAAGGCTGTAAAGAAATCTTCTGGAATTTTTATTCTTTAAAGTTAGCAAGTTGATCCCTGGGCATTCTTTCTTCATACCTTCTGCTTAGGCTATGTTATGGCTATTCAACATTTTGTATTAAACTTAATCATAATTGTCTGATTTTGTCTCGTCATGCCTTTCAAACCGTTTTACTGTATTTCAACAGTGTTTAAGCCTTTTGTTTTTCTTTATAATGCAAAGTAATGTTAATACACAAGTTTACTTGTAAACTAAAATTTTTGTTTTCTAGCTTGTTTTCCCCCTAAAAATCTTCAATTTATTGCATAATAAATATATATTTATATTCTTTATTCAAAGACATCATGAAATGGATATCCAGAATATGTAGTGCACATCTTTTGTCCTTTAAAATAAAAGTAGGTTTTTGAAATATAAGCAGGACTTAAAGTACTTTTTTTTTTCATGGAAATATGTATTTTATTAGCAGCAGGGCACTGGGCACTTTCAGCAAGTTTCATTCAGGTATTTGATTCTTCATGTAGACCTCCCCAATAGCTAAGGAGTTTTGGGTTAGATTCCTGAAGGAAGTATACACGAGAACAAAAGAAACAGACCTAATCTTTCAGAAGGGAGTTGGACAAACTTCATTACTACTCCAGTATTTTGATAAGAGGATGAAGGAAGGTCATTGCAGACAAGGCCATCAGTACACTGAGGCATGGATTCTGAGGTGTACATAAACTTGTTTCCTGCTACTATCTATCAAACAATAGCTGCGTAATTGATTGAAGAATTTTATGCCCCCCCTCTGTGTGTGTGTGCTTGTGAGCATGCCGACACTTGTTTCTTTTTAAGATTGGCATATGTTTATTGCTGTCATGGGAATGGATCACGTTTGCAATGAAGAAATGAAAAGGATCGGATAGCAAAATTCCAGGCATGACTAGCTTCCCTACTCTTGTCAAAGAAACAAGAAAATAAAAAATGTTTACATTCTGCACATGTGACAGGATTCTTTGGATACTGACAAGTATCTGTTAACAACCTAACTCATATTTTCTTAGTTCGATGTCAAGGGACGAAATTAATTTACACATTATAAAGATTATGAAGGCTACATATTCCGTTACCAAATATAAAATACGATATATTTATAAAAAACAGTAATTACTTTTTTGTTATTTAGCATCACTCTTGGCTAATTTTGACGATGAATGAGCTGTCTCTCCCCCTCCACAGTACCTTATTATCAACCACTTGCCTACACTCTGCACATGTTACTGCTCAGTTTGTTATGAGAGACTTATTGTTGTTTGGAAACGTGCAGACCGAGTGTTTCGCATTATGTATTAAATGCCAAGGTTGGAAGTGATTTACATAATACATTTTCTTAGTTTTGTTCCCATGTAATTTTAGTTTTCAATAACTAATTATGATTTTGCTCTTTTATTATCTAACTTTTAAAAAATGTAATAACAAATATTAAAAAATAAGATATCTTAGACTGGATGTTTCTAATTATGAGGTAAGTATCACACGTGCAATATCAAATGAGTAAAAGTTGAAAGTGATTTACGTAATACATTTTCTTAGTTTTGTTCCCATGTAATTTTAGTTTTCAATAAATTTCAGTTATTAATCATAATTTTGCTTTTTTTTGTCTAAAGAAACTTTTAAAAATGTAATAACAAATATTAAAAAATAAGGCCTCTCAGACCGAATGTTTCTAATTATGAAGTAAAGACCTATGTTTCTGTTTAAGGGTTAAAAAAAAATGTTTTGCAGTTTCTAGAAGAATTATTTTATTTAATTAGAAGATTATAATACTGAGCTAAGTGTTGGTTATAGGGCTGAATCTTCTGAATGTTAGATATTTGAATCCTAGTATTCTGCGTTAGAAATGGAAACGTTTGTGTTACTTAGACGTTGCTACCATATTTTGTTCATTTTTATATTGCTTAGTTCAGTGACTTTAGAAATCTTAATTATTGGGTTGGCACATAAGTTCTGGTGGTTTTTTTTAAGTAAAAATTTTGCGTGGAAAATAAAATGTGTTGGCAATGCATTTTATGTTATTCGATAGATAATTATGCTCTACAACATAGTGTGTTTACTTTTTTATGCTGATATACTTTTTGTTCTTTTCAGGTCATTAAAATGGAGTGTCAAGTCGACAAAAAAGAGCATTTTCGACACCTGCTTTTTGCGTTTAATCGAGGTGCCAAAGCCACAGAAGCTGCTTGAGAGATTTGTGAAGTGTATGGTGGTAACAATTCGGTAGAGGAATCGCTGCTTGTGTCCATGAGTTGACCGATGACGGGCAAGCAAACCGGCAGAAATCGTGGCTCGTTGATTTTTGTGGTTGTCGTTCAAAGCATGCGGAATCCATGCACCGAACTTTTGAACCTCTCCCATCGAGTGAAAGTGACGCTCTATGGTACTGTGGGAGCATTCCATTATCTCTGCCAATTCTCTCATTGTTTGGCGTGGTTCTTTGTGAATAAGCTGATTCAGTCACTTCTCATCGAACTGAACAGAGCATCCAGTGCGACGCATGTCTTTGAGGTCGAAATTGCCATCTTTGAATTGCTTAAACCAATTTTGAGCCATCCTAAGAGGCATCGCTTCTTCGCCATACACTTAACAAATCTCTTGAGCAGCTTCTGTGGCTTTCACACCTCGATTAAACGCAAAAAGCAGGTGTCGAAAAAGCTCTTTTTTGTCGACTTGACACTCAATTTTAATGACCTGAAAAGAACAAAAAGTATATCAGCATAAAAAAACTAAACACACTATTTTGTAGAGCACACAATTCTCTATCGAATAACATAAAACGCATTGCCAACACATTTTATTTTTCATGCCAAATTTTCACTTAAAAAAAATGCCAGAACTTATGGGCCAACCCAATATAAATCACTTGATTTTTTTTTTGCAAACTGAGAACAATATTAATTTAAAAGGGACAAATAATTTCACGGGGGTGCCATGACATTCTCTTACATCCCCCCCCCCCATTTAAATCATTTGACTCCCTCTCCACGGCTCTGAATTTAAGACTGGAAGAAAAGCAGATATTGAAAAGAAAAATTTACGAAATTTATTTTTATTTGTATAAAATTTGCAATTGCACCTCTTTGCCCCCCCCCCCCTCCCCTGCAGGTGTCCTAGGCCATCTGGAAGAGAAGAATGCAAGAAATAGGGGAGAACTAATTTCATCTTGAGTTTCCTTTTGTCCTGCTTTTCTTGGATTCTGCTAGTCTTGCATTTTTCTACTTCAATGTCCCCCCTCCCCCAAGTTGATTTCCATCCACGGTTGGGGGGGACAATGCATCCCTTCCCCCTTTGGTTGCGCCACTGATAGAGAAGATAGAGAAGGCATTTTTAAAATAAAAAATAATATGCATATTTTAATGATAACATTTAAACATGATGGCCACGATAGTAATTTATATACTTAGTACAGAATGTTATCATGCTTTATTTACCTGTCGATCTTGCTTTGCTGGTAATGTATTATGCAGTAGGCCAGTAGTAACTTGAATTAATCCAACTTTTTAGCAACGCACCAGGTGGAGGCACGTAGTGATCTGGATTCCACTTTAAACTATAGGCTCAGTTCCGATTTGCTTGTGTGTGCATAAAGTGGACTCTAAAATAGACTCAGCCACGCTTATGTAAACAGGAATAAGGTTTTGGTGCTATCATCAAAGGAGAACTTCCAGTTTGGCACCTTCTCCTCTCCCCGAGGGCATGCTCCTGGTCAATTGATTGGGTTGCTCGGCCCTTAATTTGCCCCTGTGGAAGTACAGGAGGGTACAGAAAAGAAAATATATATGCACCACTGCTATATCTGTGAGCAATTGTACGCAGTAGAAAAAGAAGGCACCGAATTTGTGTTTTTGGAAGGAACGAGAGGGTGCACCGGGATTTTGCCTGGTGTCCCGGTCCTGCCTGGTGTGTGTAACCATTGAACTCTTGAGAACATTTCCTATTCAATTGAGGTGTCAGTCAACATCATATGTTCTATAGCATTTCTCCCACCTCTATTGCAAACCTACAGTATTAGTTTTGCAGAACAGTATGTCATTCAACTTTTATTTGGGCATCTCCATACTTTTGTGGAGTTAGATAGTGAATTGAAAAGCAGTTTACTGCAATGAAATATAAAATGCAAATTCTGTTTTTCTCAATTTTTATTGTAAATCCTTCAACAAAAAAATATGGTATTCATTATCATAAAACTTTTTTTAATATAAAAGACGTGATTTACACAGTCACTTTCCATTAATACAAGCAATAGACAATTTGTACTCATCCACACAGTTGAGACATGTATTAATCACATTTGGCTGTAATAACATACATTTAACAATTACCAGTACAACAAGAATTATTTATAACAAGAAAGCAATAACTTAGAATAGCATATCTGCCAAGAACAATAAATATTAAATATTTCTAGCCTAAAATAAGGCACAGTTATTATATAAAAAAATTAAAGACTTTGGCCAACAAAATAAAAATATAAATCACAACTAAAACAACACCAATATCTATGAAGGTGCTACCATAAACAATCACTATACACAACAGCTTAAGGAGACAGTCTAAATTTAGAACAACTACAAAACGGTTATTTGGTATTACTTAAGTAAATTCCCTGACCAATCTTTTTGCCACATTATTTATAGATCTTTATTGCATCAACAAAGAGGTCTTGTAAAAAACTTTTGGATGAGAATGGTGTGCTTCAGTTTGAGGAATTCATCCCACAAATAAGTGACCTGGTACTTTGGTGGTAGACATAGCATGAGAGAAAAACTAGATGTAGCATGATCCATCATTGAAAGCGAGAAAAGGTGAGGATATATGTTATTGACCTGTGGCACTTCTAAAAGCTGCACTAAAGGGTCATCTTGCTTTCTTTCCTAGTCCTAGTAGACTTTTAATGCTGAATTATATTTTCTTTATTCAATTCATTCTCAGTTGTTTAGGCAAATGCAAGGATAGTTCCATTAAAGTGTAACTTAGCCAGGAAATGGCAGGTGAGAAAATAATATTAAAACATTTAAGCTAGCATAAGAAAAATGACTAGGTGTGATGCCAATGGGACTTTCTATTCCTAGAGTATTCTGAATTCTACTAATTGTAACTCAATGATCCAACTTCACTAGTCAAAACGTAACGGAACAAGTTAATCGTGGTGTTATAATTTAGATAACTATACCAGTAGAACATCATCTGCATTTGTCGAAAATATAACATGGTCAAGTAAAACTTGTTTCAGGGAAAATATTGTTTTCAGTTGTATCATTATTTATTCAGTTTTCTATTCTTCTTAGTTTATTTCGTGAAACAGACTGGTAGCATGCATAACGGTGCATAGTGAGGACTAAAAGTGGTAAACGTTGTAAGTGCCAAAAGCGAAAGTGTTGGGAAATCGCATCATTCCGCACATCAGCCTGTAAGAACGTTCATACTAGTGACCTCTTTACATGCCCTTTGAACTACTTAAGAGGGCTTCCAGCCACTTTTCACGTTTACATTATAAAGCATGGCACATTTTATAGTTTAACGCGGAAAACGGTGTTTGAATTATTGTGGCACTTACAGCTTTTACCAATTTTAGTCTTCAATTGGTGGGGAGTGTTAACCACCTCTCCTTTGGCCGAGTATTTCTAAAAAAAAAAAATGTCAAAGGCAGGAAAAGATGGCAAAATGAGGGCTGGCTACTAAAAAAAAACAAATCACGTAACCCTGTCCTTTCGAAAATCCTGGGGATGCCACTGGGTGTATATGCAGCAATTTTTTTGTAAAGGACTTTTTTCTTTATTATTATTATTATTTAATCTGAACATTGGCATTGTGCAAGGGAGTAAGAAAGAATAAAGTTGACATTGCATCTGCAATTCATTGATCTGATAATATCTTGCCTCAGCAGGAAAATACGGAACATACATGGCACTTTATCAGAACTGCCACTTTCTCTTATATCACTTCACTGTTAAACTCACTAGGGGTTTAGGAGAGACTTTGCAACACATGCCACATGAAGCAAGTTTAAAAATTGGGTCATCAAAAACTGGCACATTGCTAACCCTATTTCATAGTCTCAATAGACATGGGCGTCAAACTGCTGCCCCCCCCCCCCCCCGGAAATTGACATCTTTCTTTTCAGGTTACAAAAAAGCAGATAGCTTGCTACTTTTACTGTTAACAGAAATAAAGTTAAGTTAGTTAGCATTTGAACAGAATAACCAAAGTAAAACTGCATTAGACCGCAAAAAAATTAGTCTAAAATAACAGGAATCAGGTTATGTTTTGTCATATTCTACCACTTAACCAATTGTTCCAAACTTTTTAAAAATTCCGAATCTTTGAGTTTTATGTAACATGTCAAACGATGAAATATATGACTAAAATTTTCCATAACTTCTTCTTGAATGGGGTGCCTAAAAGTTAATAGAAAAGTAGAATAACTATGTATTTCAGTGCACTAACTGTATGAAATGAAAATAATAATGAAAAACAGTTGTGCTGGATATGCATCCACTCATCTGGTGGATCAAGTAGAAAGCCTCCCCAATTATAATAATAAAAATATTGAACTAAGATTACTTTATTTTCATTAGATTATACTAGTTATCACTGAATAATAATAATCACAACCATGATCATAATAATAATTATTGTTAATATTTCTACTATCAAAGCTTTGTCAATGGCCTGACCTTCCCTAAAAAAGTTTTTACTCTTGGTCCCCTTCGAAAACTAAAATATCAAGGTTCCGCTGTATTTCCTTTCATAGGTTTCTACTTGTGCACCAGCTAGACTAATGCAAAATTATCATAACTACTGGGCCTGCATAACTAACCTAAGCAGCATGACACATCACTTTTTATCTGACCAGGATCAGAGTTTACTTTTCAAGTATTTCTCAAATTGTGGGATATGGGTCAGAGAAACGGTTGTAATCAGAAGTTTACTTTGTGTAACAGCTAACTCCACTTACAACTCTATGCTGAATATTCTTTACATTATTTTCTTCATGTCATGAACTTCTTTCTGTAGGAAATGAACTTTGCTTAAATGTACAACCCTTGCATTTGCCTTGAATTTGATTGTGTAGCAGCCATTTTCAAAATTGCACTTTATCAATCTTACTGCACGTATAAAACTCCCTGGTGCAATAGTCCTTGAAGGCCAGGCCTACCGTGTGGTTTTCTTTAGGTGATGTGGGGAAAGTGCACAGAGTCCCATCACCACTGTTTTCCGACTTTCTAAATTAAAATCCACGACTGGCGCTTTCCAGTAACTTCGCAATTGTTCTCACGATGATGGGTCAACACCAAAATTTTGGAGCTCATTCCCAGGATCGAACCTAGGACCACTCACATCACAGTGCTAACCATTCAGCTATGTGGAGGCTCTCAGTGTGTGTGTGTGTATAGTGTTACCAATATTATAAAATATGATGTCCTTCAAATCAATAACATCACCTGAGCACTATATTTCTTATGTGGCAATATTTCAATACTTACACACACTATTTTTGTCAACTGATAATTGTTTAAAAAAAAAAATTGCTTCACTTTTTCACCTGCTGCATACACACATGGTTAGCATTGCTTGAAAAAAATACCGCCGGAGTACTGAAATGTTGCCAATTTAAGAAATACAATTCCTGGATATTTGTTCTGAACTATAGTGCCACAGGAAACACCAGGTGCCACCATTCCCATACTTACCCCATGCATGATTAAGCTGCCTGGAAGAAAATTATACGTAAAGTGTCTTTAATCTCATTGCCACAATGAGACTTAACATTCATGCAAAATGTAGTTAATTATGCCTTGCTATATCACATTTCAAAATCCCTTCCTTCAGTTTAACATCTTGCAACAAGCCGATTACACCTTCCGGTGTGTTATCGTTTGAAAAATGCAAAAAGGCAAACCCCTTTTGACCCTTCCATGTAATATCCAGTGGTCTGACCCCTCGCTCGTGTAAGGCATCTTTTAAATCCCTTACCCTTGCATCTTTGGGGATTCCTCCAACGTGGACACTGAAAACCTCGGTCTCTCTACGTACGGTGTTTCTCGGAGAGTTCTGGTCGGATCTTGCTTTTCCCCAGCTTGGATTGTTTCCCCTTTGTTGACCTGATGAATCTTTCCTTGCTTCCGTAGAATCTGTGTCCGGATTTACAGTTACCTTCCGCCTCAAAATCCTGTTTCTTTTGTCCACGCTGAAGGTGATTGTTAAATTCTCTGAACAGAGTGTCTGGTTTCCATCTCTTCCATTTGCATCCTCATTGTCATTTGTAACTGGATAATCTTCACCATCTTTCAGTGTTACATCTTTGCCTAACCTGTAAGAAACAAACAAACAAGCATTTTAAATTTCTACATCAGCCTCTCCCAAAATGTCTTTTTTTATATATATATGCATGGTGCTGTGCTGCAAATGCTTCCAGTACCCTTCATAAAAGTTTATCATGAGAACTACTGATAAACACTGTGATATATTCACACATGATAGTACATTCATACGTATTCATACATTCTGCAAACACAAGTGATTATTAAGTTTTATTCGTATTACGAGAAAATGTGCCAGTAAGGTGCACCACTGCATCAGTGACTTACCCACCCTGCCAACACCCTTTAAAATTAAATTTGCAGTCATTTTGACACTAAATTTACCCTTATAAGATCCCCCTGCAAATGTCAAATTCTTGATAAAACACTGTATTGCATGCACATGTACACATGCACACTTCTGGTTTTTTACCAATCCAATGAAAGTCAATGGGATCAATAACAACCCAGAAGTGTCCGAGACTGTACACTAAACAAGCTTCTTTGTCTCTTTCCTTTAATCCCCTTCTCACGCAATTGTACAAATGTGCAGTGTTAATTAAAACAACTTCAAATCAATTAAAACATGTACACAAGCACTAGAGGGTGGCTCAAAAAGTCACTTAACATACTCGGTACAAGGCCACTGCCGCACGCAACGTGGAAATGGTGATGACCAATCGTTGCCAGAACAAGGGGGAAACACATTGATGCCATCGGCAGCCATCTTAATGTCCGCCATCTTGAATTCAACTTCAGAATTTTAAATGGGAAGGGGGTGATATATCAAATCAGGCTAGAATTTCACGAGAAATGCAATGGTGAAGATTTTTTTGACGTATCTTTAACCAGTAAAACGTTATGACTGAATTCTTGTACCAATTTGCTCCTTTTCGAGGTGTTAGAAAAATGCCTTAAAATTTGTTTAGCGCATCGGTAACGCATTGAGATCAAAGTGACATCTGGGGACAGAAGTTCGCATGCCATTGCACAAGATTTTAATTGAATACATCCATGAAGAGCTGCGCATTATGAATGGTTGTCGCGAACAATTACAGTGTGAGGCTTCCATTGAATGAAAAGTCCTTCACAGTGACAAGGCTAATGTTCAATGTCAATTTTCCATCAACGGAACTTTAAATGCTTAGGGCTACTTGGATTTGTTAAATAAACAGTTTTTTTCATCCTTGCTTATGGAAGAAAGTACTTTTTACATAGTTTTTTCAATAGGGAGGAACACCAAAACACTATGGGAACGTTGTGAAGCAGTTTCTGTCCAAAGTTATTTTATCAGATGACAAGGGTCGCATATTCTGTTTATGAACTTCCTTATGAACATAAACATTAGCCTTGTCACTGTGAAGGACTTTTAATTCAATTGAAGCGACACACTGTAAAATGTTAGCGACAACCATTCATAATGTACAGCTCTTAGTGGATGTATCCGATTAAAATCATGTGCAATGGCATGCGAACCTCTTTCCCTAGACATCACTTTGATCTCGATGAGTTACCGATGCGCTAAACAAATTTTAAGGCATTTTTCTAACACCTCGAAAAGGAGCAAATTGGTATAAGAATTCAGTCATAACTTTTTACTGGTTAAAGATACGTCAAAAAAATCTTCACCATTGCATTTCTCGTGAAATTCTAGCCTGATTTGATATATCATATCACCCCCTTCCCATTTAAAATTCTGAAGTTGAATTCAAGATGGCCGCCGAAAGTGCGGGTGGCGTCAATGTGGTTCCCCCTTGGCCTGATAACGATTGGTCATCACCATTTCCATGTTGCACGTTGCAGTGGCCTTGTACCTGGGTTGTTAAGTGACTTTTTGAGCCACCCTGTATATTCCTTCTTTTGGTATTGTTTTCAATAGCTAAAAGTGACATAGGAGTTGATGTCCATAAATGAAAAATATTAATTTTTACTAAAAGTTGCAATATTTATTACATTGTTGCTATAAAGTAAAAACCTTTGGTGGAAAAAAATGTTAAGTATCAGTAACATTGCTTAAAATGTCACCCAAGCAGAAATACACAGGTTACATGTTTTTATAAACTGGAAGTGTAAAGAGCAGTAGTCACAATCGAAGAACAGCGAATTGTTATAAATCTACTTGTTATCACATGTAAACACAGATGATATCCAAAAATAGAAAGAATCTCAATAATAATAATAATAATAATTGGAAACTGAGCATAATAAAAATGTCATACCTTTGTTCATTGGCACGTAAAGTTCTTAATATTGGAATTTCATTCAGTTTTTTCGCTGTTAACTGATTCCACAAGATTCCTGTTGGTTTTGGAAGACGAGGCTCCACTTCTATCACTTGAGTTGGAGTCACAATGTAATCTACAGGAACATCATGCTTGCCAAATATGTTGGGTGGTAAACTATCGAACACCTGCCAATATGAAGCACACATGAAGTACAATTATTAATGACCAAGTCAAAAATTAATATAGTGGGTATACACAAATTGTCCGACACATTTTAATTATTAATAAATCAGAAACTAATGAAGATACATATAAACTGGTGGCAATGACAGATAAACTCAAAAAGTTTTATGTCATGTATCAGTACACTTCTATCGTGCTCCTTTTGTCGCACAGAGAATGTCAAGATCATAATCGATTTATTCACATGTTCGGGTCATTATGTTGACATCCACAGTCACTATCGCGTTGTTGACTCTGGCTTTCAGTTCATATGTTCATCACTTTTGCCTCATAAACATTTCTGACACAAATACCCAAAGAAAAAAAGTTCAATGGGGTTTTGTCGGGTGGGTCAAGGAATTGGACCAACACATCAAATTCATCTTCCCGGCAAGCGTTCATTCAAAACACGACGAACCTTACAAAAGTGATGAAAATAAAGCCAGAATAACAACATGATAGATACTGCGGATGTCAACATGCTGACTCGAACATGTGAAAAAATATATTATCATCTTGACATTAGTTTTTGATTTAGTAATAATTAAAATGTGTCAAGACATTTTGCGCACACCCTGTATTATAAATATAAATTATTTCAAGTTGCAAGTGAAAGATTTTAGTAAAACTAGGGACTTAAAAGTAACACAGTAAAACTAACAAAGCATTATGTAATTATAATGTATTGATTGATTTTATTTTACTTTGCTTCTTGTGCCACTTTTGGCTAATTTGCGAAGATGAGGATGATATGATGAAATTTATGAATGGACACTTACAAACATCCATGCCCAGGCTGAGATTCGAACCTGGGACCCCTGGCATCATAGCGCAATGTGCTAACCAGTCTGCCACAGAGGCCGGCAAGGTTATAATGTAATTCACTCAAAAGCTATGTGAGAACTATGGTTTAACCAGGGATGGAGCCTGGGTCTTTGACATACGATGCCTGTGCTCTCTACCACTAAATTATCAAGTCAACGTTAGGCATCCCCACAATTTCCATGTCTGTAAGCTAAGTAAGTATTCCTCTATGTCTTATTGGTACAGAGCATTTGTACACTATCTCTGTGTGAAATTAGAATTAAATATACTTTGGGTGCTTTAAATGCCACACTGATGATTTGATACCAATTTTGAAACACCACTCACGTTCCCAATAACTATATTTGCAGTGGAACCCCGATTTTACATTTTCCCGCATTATACAGGTTGTCCAAAAAGTCACGAAACTGAGACTTTGAATGTACGTAATTCTTGTTCCAAAAACGATAGAGACATGAAACTTTCACTTTGTCTTCGTGAACATTTTTGAAAAATTAAATAAGAAAATTACTGTACATGAATGTTCAGTATGTGGAAACAAACATGGATAAAAGGCAGCTGTGGTGTCACTTGCAAAAATTTTCGATGTGTATCTATGGTATGTGTGGGTATTCATCGAATTGATAAAAGAACAATAAATTTTCATGAATTTTATGCATTACAGACAATTTTATGGGGTTAATTATGGTTTGGTTTGAGTTGTTGTTTTAAGTCCACTTTATGCACAGTAAGGCTAATCAGGACTGGACCTACAGTTTAAAGTGGGATCCGAACCACTTGTGCCTCCACCGGGTATCGAACCTGGGACCCCTCGATTACAAGGCAATGACGGGTTAATTATGGCAACATTGGTCCTGGCAGAGGGCAGCATCAGGTGTGCCTGACATCTGGTTATGTTATTCAATCATTACCCAGATGAAATAAAAGATTTGACACAGAAATCCAACCTACACATTTTCATGGTGTTAATAGAGAAAAATACTATGAAATTTTCCTGGATTTTACATTTTCCCCAATTTTAAGTTCTTTCACCTTGGTCTTATAAAAAATGAGAAGGTTCCACTGTATTGCCTTGTTTTGGTAGAAAGGGAGATAGGAATATTAAAAAAAGAATATAAAATATTTTGTAATCTTGTGAAAAACATATGGCAGAATGTGCTACAATGGCAGGGGTCATGGGTTCAAGTCCAAGCCTGGACATGGGTGTTCTTTGTGAGTGTCCCTTCATCAATTTCATCCCATCATCACTCATCTTCATTGTTAGTATTAGTCAAAAGTGGCAGAAAAGCGAGAAGAAAATTTATTTAAAAAAAATCTTGTTAGAAACAGCCATGTGACACTATTGTCTCATTTACCTGGCAATCATGAACCGTAGACACAACAATTGTTTCTTCATTGACGGCTCCCATTCCCACCATCATGGCATATTCCAAATCAGCATACCCTTCTCCCTTGCCTAGCCTGTAACCTGAAAACATACTGTATTTCAATTGGGATTGTTTATGCAACAAACTCACATATTTTATTTTGTTATAAGATTTTAATTTCTATATTTAATGTTTGTCAAATTGTGACAGGGAATGATCCTATGAAAAACAATGCAAAGCCTTCACTATCAAAGGACTATTGTGCAGAAGTGCTTTTCTTTAATTTGTTCCTTTTGAACTAACTGCAATAATGCTACTTGGAAATACAGGTAGGAAGTAACATTTAGATAAAAAATTGGCAATTTAAATGAAATTAAATTTTACAAATTATAATCAAATAGTTGTTTAAAACCATCAGTTTTGGAATTTTGTACTCAAGAGTTCATTTAAAAATCACTATTTTAGAACTGAAAAACTTCCAATTTAACATTATATGGTAACATTTCTTTGCATTTATTTATGCAATATTTTACCATGAATGACAGAGTCTCAGTTTTTGGTTACACTGATCATAACATAATAACACTTACAAGACCAATACTCACTTTGATGGAACTAAGAAGACCTCTGTGCTTGAGTGGTTAGCACCTCACTCTACAATGCCAAGGCTCCCAGGTTCGAGTGTCCCTTCATCACTCATCCTCATTGTCGTGATTAGCCCAAAGTGACAGAAAAGCGATGCTAAGTAACAAGAACTAAATACAATCAATTCAATGCAACTAAGGGTTAAAAATTACAATTTCCATCAGTTTACTTACCACTTTTGGAAACAGCAACAGATCCTAAGACAACCAAATCCACTTTAACTTTGGCATCCAACCCCATGGGACGACCCCATTTTTCCAAGCCTTGCCTGGAAGCACCTATCTTTAGCTCTTGCTTACCACTGCCAGGTGGCAGCACTATGTGCTGGAACAAGCCATTCCGCAGGCGAGGAATTGGCACCAGTAACATTTTGTTAGCCTAAAAGGGAAGTAATTGTATAAAAATGAAAGATCTTCAGTGATTTAAGGGCAATCAACTAATAAATTAGAAAAGTGCCCACTTAAAATATTGTGCAAGGTGCTCACCTGGTACCAGGTTCATGTAAGATATTTTGTGAGGGAGGGGGGGGGGGGGGTGCCTCTGTAAATATTACATATACTGGTGGCAGCTTGGAAACAACGAATCAGGGATCAGTTGAATTTTATTCGACTGACATTCAGGCATTTTCATGTCACAAGGCACCAAAAGTTGCTGATGGGACGAAACAAATTAGGGTTGGATACGCAGCATGTACTGTAAAATGGGGTGTGGGTGGTGTTACTGGATAAAAGTTATACAATAGTACACAATACATATAGTGAGTGGTAATAGTCGTGAGAGTCCCTTCATCAATTTCATCATGCATTAGCCAAAAAGCAAAACAAAATTACAAATATAACTAATTGAAACGTATTTTCAATATTGCTGGTAGAGCATCAATGATGCGGATAGATCTAAATCTTTTGCAAGCACATGGAACTCCTATTTTTATCACATGATTGAACATTTTGCTTTTTCTTCCCAATGATAAATTACATAGACTAGGAAGAGATATATAAAATCTTTACCTCTAATGTTAGGAGTCGCACAGTTTCCTGGGGTTTATCAGGATTTACTTTCACAGTATTTGCTTGTTTGAATGCATCCAAAGGTGCTACCTTGTATGCAGCTTCCGATGCACCTTTGAAGTTTGGAATTCGATGATGAACTGGCCTTGGGAAGTTTGCAATGTTCTTTTCCTCCAGATAATCCCATACTCTCTGCCTGATATCTTGTTTCGTCAGTTCTGAAAATATTGAAATTAGTTTACGTCACTCACATTTCAACATGGATAATGAATGTTACCATAAACTTATGTCACACACACACATATATATATTTTATTTTAGTCACAGTAATTTATGTTAATTATTGGAAGGATGTTGCAGGAACATGATATTTTCAATCTGAAGAAGTGTTTTTTTTTACTGCGGCAACATTATTATGGGGGCATATGACACGTTTGTCCCCCCCCCCTGGAAAAAAATCCTACGGAGACCCATGTTTATGAGAGAAATTAATCAATATTTCTGTTCAGTTGTGTTCATGATCTATTTGTGATACACATACAATAGAATTTCTACATATACTCTTTAATTGTTGTGCACATATGTGCAGAAGTTACAAAAGCCTTTCCAGAATTGGTAAAAAAGTAGGCATAATTGCAGCAAACAGTACCTTTTATGTGAGGGGAAAAAACACTGCGAAAGAAAAGAACTGAAAATAACATCAAACGTTTCTACTGCAATTCTACGGGACTGAATTGCTCTGATGTTGATACAGACACTGGTTTTAGTGGAAGAGGCACGGGGGCATGCCCCTTCCAAAAGGGATGACTAAGTATTATAAAAAGAATTGGTAGCCATAGCATTATATCCTATTAGTCGACACCGGAAATCAATTTGAAGACTTCTGGGTTACAAGTTTACTGTCTCCCATGCTTGTAACAGTTTCGTCTGAGGAAATAAATTCTCAAGCATTCTCTTTCTGTAATCATTCTTAATACAGAACTAGGAACTACTTATGTTTCAGAAAAATCTACTAATGTCGTCAAATTATATTCAAAGGATCCTGGGTAGGCTTGCCAACTTTAAAGAATAAAATTCCGGGAGATTTCTTTGTAGCCTTCAAATCCTTTAGATTAAAATGTTCTGGAAGACTAACGACCTGAATATCAGCTGGTATTCATTTGTGGTCTGGTATTGTTAATACAAAATTGAATCAATATGATCAAAATAACCTAGCAAAAACAATTTATAAATAAAAAAAATAAAACCAATATGCAGGTACACAGACTCTTCTAAAGCTGTAATACTACGGTAAGACTGTACAATACAGAGAATATCTCCAATTTCTTTCCTACTTCTTATACTCACTAAATATGCAGTCCTGGTAACGTATCTGGAGTTAAGATTTGGGGCTGAATACACTTACATCTACATATGTTGCAAAATTACATTCTTCATTACCGCGATCATTCTACATACAGAAACATAGGAACCCTTGATGATATGAACAAGTGATGTTTGGCATTCATTGCGCTGTCTACAGCATTGCCACACTGCTGCTTCGTTACTTGCATGGTGGACAGAGGAGTGATAAAATTGTTAAATGTGCAACAATTATTTAAGTGGAGTGTGGAGGAGGATGGATGTGGCTGGTAAGTTTGGCAACGGTGTTCAAGCATTCTTCTAGAAAAATGGCATCATTGTGCAGTGAGGAAGCTGTAGCCCCACGAACCATGCACGGGTAGCCCCACAAACCATTCACGGAGAGCCCCACAAACCATTCACGGATAGCCCCACGAACCATTTCCGGTAAGGTTAGTTAAAATTTTGTTGTAAAACAATGTGATACAGCTCTAAACAAAAAATCCACTTCTATTGCCTTTTTTCCCGATTTCCACACGTGGCCCCTGCATTTTAACAACAGATTCGTGATTAGAAAGCCAAATTTAGTTAGTATACCAAATATTAACGGAATTGGAGATATTCTCTATATTGTAAATTCGCTCCAATACTACAATAAAAATCTTCAAAATGAAAATAATAAAAATAATAAATCTTGTCATTCAGGGAATTTCAAAGTTTGTCTGGGAGAATGCATTTCCAGGAGACTCCTGAGTTGTTCGTTGCCTAGTGGAGGTATACTGAACTGTAGATCTGGTTCCACTTTGATGGTTCAGTCCCGATTAGTTTATCTAACCACCTATTGCTTACAGCAAATTCAGTGCCTACCCAGAAAATTCCAGATCCACCTATGGTTAGAGGCATTGTTCTAGCCTTTACCTATGATTTTTTGTTTCAATTTCGGTGACTTACTTGCATCATGGGGATAGAAAATTTGTCTATTAATCTTTGGACATGCCTATACCTATGAGAAATAAACCACATTGTTGTGGTAATAATAATATCACCCCCAGGTGTGCAAGGTGTTTTGCAGGAAGAACAACATCTGGAGAAAACCATAAGTAAAATTATCATAAGAGAACTGTCTTGAAAGCTTAATGTGTACATATATATATGTTTACATTCGGAATATATACATACAGGGGAGAGAGAGGGAGGTCCTGGTACGAAATTGGTCTATTCAACAGTAATATAGCTGAGATATGTCGGTTCTGCTATTAAAAATGAAAGTGAATTAAATAATACTTTCCTCGGTGTTAATTTTCACGGTTATATATACCTATTACGTGATTATATGAACTACCTGGAGATTCCGAAATTGAAATGGCACAGGATTCTCCAACGTACGAACAGAATGCCATCCTTGAAAAAAACACAGGCAACAATATGAGTTGTCACATTCTATAATTACTGCAGTGAAAGTATATTGTCAACAACAGAGATAATTTCAAAATTCCATCGCAACCTAAATTCCTTTTTAAGCGATGCGACTCGAGCACTTCTTCTTCTGCATTTTACCACCGACGCGAGCCAGAATTGCCAACTATCAAAACAATGAGCGCCTCCAGGATCGCTCAACATGGTAGCAAATGTTGACCTGCTACGTCACACAGTTTTATGGCCTTTCCTGGATGCAGAGTTGAGAAGTAGCGACGTTCCAGCCGGAAACAATTGAAAATCGCATTGCCTTGTGGCGTCTGCAGCGAAAATGGCAGGGTGTGTTGGGCTGTTGAATACGGTGTCACTGTTAATGGATTATGAATCGATGTGATGACATATATATGGATGCTATTTCAAATTAAAGTATGTGGTTAATCTCGAAGTAAAACATGAGTAGATCTAAATCTGTGTCTACTGTCTATAGAGATACAATTGGGGGAAATGTTATATTCCTAATTTGAGAGCTTTGGTTACAACAAATTCTCTGTGGTTACAATTTTATTTCTCCAAAATAATACGTAATAGCCATGGAGGAGTGACATTGAGTGTAGAAAGGTTGTGGCCAGTTTTATTTAAGGATATATGTGTTTAAATTAAAGATAGAAAAAATTGTACATAAGTAATGCTTTTGTGAAACTGATCTTTTTACCTTGGTACTTTTTTTGGCTTGTTTTATTTTTGTTTATTTTGTGTTATCCGTTCTTTTGTTTTTAATCTTAGTCTATTGTTTTATTGTTGTTTCTTTCTGGTTTAAAATGGCTTCTGCTGTACTGGAAATTTCAATAAATAAAATAAATAAAATTATTTTCGTATAGGAGTGCAAGTTTGACACAACACTACTTCTTGTGTGTTTGTTTGTTTTATTTGGTGTTTTAAGTCCACTTTATGCACAGTAAGGCTAATTGGGACTGGACCTACAGTTTAAAGTGGAATCCGAACCACCATGTGCCTACACCGGGTATCGAACCCGAAACGCTTTTGGTGTGTGTGTGACCTTATTGGTTGTAAACCTTTGTTAAAACACTTATAACTTAACATACGCATACGCTACACTATAAGTGAAAGAAAGATAAATTTCGAGAATGTGCTTTGAAATGGGATCATTATTCCTCAATAGTTTCATGTCATTGTTAATAGGTCGGCACCCGTGGTGGAGTGGTTCCCGGCCTGGAGATGAATGCTTGTGAGTGTCCTTTCATCATATCATTATTCATTCCCATTTTCGCAAATTTGTCAAAAGTGTCACGAAAATGAAATAAAATAAAACAAATCAATCAATCAAACATTGTTAATAGGACAATAATAAATACGATTTAAGAACAATAGTTTCATTTGAATTTTGTTTTTTATCGTCGCTTTTCTGCCAATTTTGGCTAATCGCGAAGATGAGGATGATTGATGATTAAATTGATGAAAGGACACTAACAAAGAACGCCCAGGCTGGGATTCAAACCCGTGACCCTGGCGTCGTAGCCACGGAGGTTAGCTTACGAACAGAAATGTTAAACAATGAGTAATAAGTTGCAAAATGTGTGCAAGATTGTATAACGGTGTTCTCACGTTGTTTTCACGTAATAATGTTTGATATAGTTTAAATTATCAATTGCTGATTGTGCTTTCGTAGCTGCGAAAAAATGTAACTTAAAGCAATATAAATAAACACGTACGAATTGGCGTTTATACATGAATATACCACATTTTTTAGTTGTCTTTATGATTAACTCTGCATGATCATCGTTTAAGTTATTGTAATACCATCCTTCTTCCAATGGATTTTCAAATATCACACGGTGCATTTCTTGATATCACGCTCCCTTGAAAAATAGTTATGTATTTTACCCAGGAAATGGCCTCGATACTTAATGCCAATTTTTCTTGCAAAAAGAAGCTGGACACGTACTTGAAGAAGGGACATTCACAAATAATATCCCGGAGTGGTTAACACATCGCGCTACGACGTCGGGTCCCGAATTCGAATCCCGGCCTGGGCATGCTGTTCCTTGTGAGTGTTCCTTCACCATATCATCACTCATCCTCATCTTCGCGATTAGCCAAAAGTGGCAAAAATGAAAAGTAAAATAAATTAAATTAATCAAATAAGATCCATGCCTATACCGGAAATCGAACCCGAAACTTACGTAGCGAGATAAAAAGTGGTCTCCACCTCAAGCTGAACACATGTTTGCAAGAGCATGCTCATCCGTATTAGCCAAAAAAAATAATGTTGTGAACAGTATTTGGGTTCATTACTTTTTTTAACTGCGTTATTTTGTTGGTATTTTTAAATATACTTCAGTTGAAGCCAGTGCATAATTATCCGTTGACAGATCACTCATTCTCCGAGAATATAGTGGTGAAAAAGTTATTACTATTTAAGGCTATTGGATGCGTGACCTAAAGGTGCACTTGGGGTACATAATCAAACTTGCAAATACTTTTTACTCCACGCATCTTTAGTTCCGCCGCGCCATGTTGCAACTAACAGAAGACAACATACTTGCAGACGACAGCACGACAGTTCACCGCAGGTAGCGAGAGAATTTTATGTTGAGTGAAGCCGCGGTCGCTCCTTCTCAACAACCAGGTAGCAAGCGCCTCCAGGGTTCTTGCTACTCAACAATGTTGGGTTGCTGAGTGGTCCTGCAGGCGCCCAATGATGGAAATATTTTTATTATATCGTGGGTTGGGTTGGGTGTGCGAGGCGAAAATTTTTATGGTCGGCAGGAGATCGCAATGTTTTCCCGGTTGCACCATCTCCGCTTAAATTCCTTCACCCTTCGGGATTTAATTCGAGACGATGAACACTATGGAAAAATCTTACTTCCCTCAAGTGCATTTCTGGAATAAAAAACGGCAATTTCCAAGAAGTTTGACGGCACTTATAATGCAGAGAGCGTCGAGAATTCACCACCTTGAAACATGACCATTACACGACCTCTTGGAATTTCCCGGCTGGACGGGATCCCGAAAGGAAAGGTCGAGACATTATTACCCGATGTCGCAATAACATATATAATTATATATTTGAAGTGTGAAGTTTTTGAAATGATATAGTATTTTTAGTTGTTGTATGTACAAAAAACCTGTATTCTCCAAATTTCACTTTTATTCTTTTCGTGGCTGCATTTCCAGAACTCTGGGGATGGACTAATCGTTATAGCAGGTCGTAATCATTTGGTTTCTTTTGCCTATTTGTACAGTACTTGAGGTTGTTGCTGAACAACATAGACATACTACTACAAGATGTTACAGCTGCGGGTTAAAAATGGTTGACAGTATGGCGGCACTGGAAGGTCGTTTCCTCGCGACCACCGACGGCAGCACCGTCGGGGAAAAAACAGAAGACGAACGCTATGCGCAAGGACTAGCGGATTGCTCGAAACGACAAAACACTATCGTGTTCCGTACCATTCGCGTTCCGATACTTTCTAACCGCGTTCAGCCGATTCGCGCGTATAATAAATTATACGCGCAAATTGACTAAACGTAGTTAGAAGTGGCGGAAATTAATTATATGCAATGTTTTCGTTTAAGTACAAACTTTTCGCATTAAAATTGATTTCTATCACAAAAATAAAAGTATACGAAAATTATATGGAAAACGTACTATTACCAAAACTTCCTGAAATTGCACTCTTACTTTAAGTGGAAATATATAATTTCCTCTAAAGGCATTTTTAAAAACATTCTTCATCATACGAAAATGACAGTCTTAAAATAGGTGACTTTTTTTTTCTTGGGTGGAGAAATGGAATGAAATACGTATACAATAATTCAGAACGATTTATGTCATGCTAATCCATATTTGCAAAAAAAAAAAAAAAAAAAAATGACTGATCCTTCCGCAATACAGGATTGTATTGCAAGATATTACACCGATCAATAAAACATTTTGTTTACCACATATTAAAACGAAAAAAATAACTGCCTACAGCAACTACGCTCCATTCGATAATAAAAATTTCAATACTGTCAGGGATCAGTTCACATACCTTATGGCCATGGACGTCCGAAAGGGGGGAGGGGCACGCCCTTTCCCCTGGATAATGAATGTCTGACAAAAGGTATATATTTCACACATAATTTTATTTCAGTCAGTAATTTATGTTAATTATTATAAGGGCGTTGAAGAACATGATAATTTCAGACTGAAGCAGAGTTTTTTGAAGGGACATCACTATTATGGGGGAAAATGTGACTCCTTTGCCCCCTGGAAAAAAAAAATTGCCTTACTTGCCCCTCCCTGGAAAAAATCCTGTGGACGCCCATGCTTATGGCACTGATTAGAAATAGGTTAGTCTGCACAGAAACAATATAATAATTACCAAGAGAATGCTCGGAAGTTTTCTCAAAAATCAAATAAATAAAAAGTACTAGGTTGAATGCTACGAAAAGGTTCAGCCTTTTAACACAAATTTACTGTCATGACACTGACCATTAAGTTGAAGTGAAATTTCATACCTTATTGTAGCAAGTGCAGCAGCACCTACTATACATATATGCTTTTTACACTGAAAGAAAAGTATGAAAATATACTTTGGAAAATTAATAGTTGTTCCTTGAAGACTTCTTTCAGCATTTAAAGCAATTGAAAGAATGAAAACCCCTAATATTGAAAATTAATATTTCTACTTTAAAAAAAACAGAAAATATTAACAAAAATAATATCTACACACACACATATATATATATAAAATGATATCTACAATATCTCTTACATAAAACAGCTTATTTAAAAACCAAATACTCATCATTTACTAAATAGCTGAACATGACTGAATAGAGAAATGTTGATTTATTTCCCTCCACGATGAACTTTGTGCCAGCTGATACGAGACTTAAACAGAGAAGTGCCATATTTATTACACTTCCCACGTCCAAGTCCCATACCGGACTTTGCATTTGCATCTCTTCTATCTTGATGTGTGCATAAAACATGCACACAGGTGGATAATTCCTAGAAATTAAATAAATGCTCTACAGTGCCGTACAGTAGGATTCATTTTCTTGCATTTTCATCTTCAAATACTACGTACTGGGAATTGCCCAATGGGTAACATAGTTTCCCTGGTGACACTAACATTTCAGTAGCCAACATGCTAGAATGCTCACCACATAAATGAGAGTACACTTTGAAAATATAAAGTTGACCGACGCTATGGCAAACAAACAAAAATAATGTACTTAATGTACTCACTTTAAGAATTGCATGACTTAATTATCAACTTTGGCTGCTTTTTCCTAAGGACATACGAGCACCATTACAAAAATGAAAAATTCATATTCGACCTTGCTACTCCATACCTCCTTTCTGTAGTTATTACGCATAGTTTTATAACATGAGCAACTAGTATTTAATGAAGTACAGTGTGCAGCAGAGACTACTTACTTTCATACATCTCACTGGACTTGATTAATCTGTTATATCAGTAATTACTGTACTGCGCGTATCATGATACATGCATGTTACTGAACACAAAAATGTTCATCAAAATAGATAAATTGTGGAAATGATCACACTCTGAAGTGTTGTTTTTTTCCCACAGAAAGGTTTCTCCGAACTGCAAAGTTATTCCCACAGTTGTTTGCAGTACTGAAAGCACCTTTTCATTCTCTTGTATAGCTTCTAAAAAATAAAAAAAATCACACAATGGGAACCATGATTTTCAGTAATTATTCTCAAAATAAAAAAAATGTGCAACTACATTCATGAGGTGTTGAGACTAGCAGAACAAGTTATTTTCACCATTTTTTTAAATTATGGTAACAGTTTCATACATCGGAGACACATTTCTTCATTTTTACAGAAGAAACTACTTACGGAAATGAGTTTCTCTAAGGTTTCCAACTTAGTAGAGGTATTTTCTTTCATCATGGTATCTATTTGACCGGGAAATCATGTCAGTGTTTCCAACCCACCCTTTTTTTTAACTATTCTTGCCTAACCTAACCAAACCTAACTTTATCGGAATGGTTCGTGGGTCTGTCCATCAGCTACCAGTGTATAATGTACAATTTGCACACCTGACGAACACAATAGTAGGTATTTTTCGGTGAAGGTTGGAAAACACTGATATTCGAAAACAAAAAAAGCGATATCATTCACAAAGTAAGCAATATAGCACCGTTACGTGCGTTCAGTAGCACTTAGATAAATTAGTAGAAAAAGTGTTTGTTTTCGTGTAAAAAGCATATTGGCACCTTGAACTATGTTCCACAATACACAATTGGTAAGTACGAACCATGCAAAACACAAAATATCTGATTTTAATGTGTCTCGGATCTATGAAACTGTACCTATATTATTAAGTACAGATGCTATTATATTTCACACATTGTCAATTTTTGCAAGTTAAATCACTCAACTAACCACAGAGCTTAACACAAATTAAAAATGATGATTATTGATTATTATTACCACTTTTTAGAGAGAGCAGTGATATCACATGGTATAGATGATTATTTTTTGAGACATAGAACCTAACAAGCAATGCAAAACAAAATCTTACAAGAGAACGTGACTGTTTTATAAAATAATTCCCACATTGTGAGGAATCATGAGTTTAGGTGAAAATTGCACAAAAACGAGGTTGACCACTTGGTGAAAATAGTAACTGAAAATATGTTGCTTTCAATACAAAGTTGCATTTACCTCAAATGATCCTTAAGCATTAGCTACATAACAAAGAGAAAAGGCTGCGACTATTTTCAAATAATTACCAGAATCATAAGTAGGATAGGATCATTAGGTTTAATTATCTGATTATTTCCGCGCGTGTGTATAATTATAAAAGTAAGAGAACCAAACCTGGTCCACCTAAACCATTCAAGCAAGAAAATACGAGAGGAATTAAAAAATAAGTTATTGTAGAAGCATAACATCACAGAATAAGTTATACACGTGGAACTTGGCCCTTACAGAACAGTATATAATATTATTACCATTTCATTAAAATTCCTGAGTTTTTATTTTAAACAACAAATGATACACAATTACAATCAGAAAGTTCGATTTCGATACTGAATGCAAGCCTGTACCACAGAGATGAAATGAACGGAATTTGGTTCGCGTTTGGCGATACTTCTTTATCACTTTTTGAAAAAAGCTTTGATACGTATTACGCAGTGATTTCATACAATGTTAAATTACGATTTCATTAACTACATTAGGCAACACTTATCGCATCCCCAAAATAATATTCTAATGACAAGAATCAGACGACACAATTTCAAAATGTAAACAGACTGGTCGGCCGGATGAAGCTACTTATCCAAATTAGAAACTAAATATTGTGTAAATGAAAGAGTTGTAGAATACGTACATTCCTGGTACTATTTGTAAATATTACACGTATTCTACTCTCATTCTCGTAATAAAATTTAGTAGAAGAAAAGGTTCGTGAATATGGACACGAATTTGACTTCAGCCGGTTCGCGAGGAACAGTAGAAACACAGAATACTAACTACGGTCAACCAATCTCCCATAAGACTGAAACAGCCCTGCTGAACAACATCAGTTAGGTAGGAAGCCATGAGTTTCATAATAATAACAGAAGAGAGGGAGTGGCATTAGTGAGTCAGTTCTACATACACATAAGAAAATGATGAATGCACCTCGTAGAAGACCTACAAATAATTTTACTTACGTCAGCCCCTGTGTAAAATATATGATTTTTTTCTTGAACTTTATATTTTGGGTAAGTTGAATCACGAGATCAAAGTCCATCGTCTTATTTCCTAAGCAACAGATGTGAAAGAAAAGTAAAGTTTGTGTAAAGTACTATTGGCTCCAAATATGTGTCAGTGTACATTGTTAATAGATTAACACAATAAATAACGTTAAATTATGATTTAGGCACTAAAAAGCGTCAAGTGGTGGTGAATAGCCGAAAATAAATAGTATTGGCAATGTAGCCTTAGGGGGAATTTTCCTGTCAAGATTATCGTAACCTTTGTATATAATCCTAGATTGATAGTTTCCACAGTTTTGGTTGCTAATATCAGGCAACACAATAAATATTCCAGTTCGTATTGATATGGTTGGAATGTAGCTACATACCGTTCAGGATGTTACAACATTTTGATTAGTTTGTGACATACAGATATAATAGACGTTTATTTTAGTGATTGAATGTACCTAATATGTGTAAAATCGAATGTAACATACTGTATAATTGTCTTTCTCCACAGCTGTTTGGAGGTTTGCTGATAGGTGTTGGTCTCTATGCATTTTTGGACAAATGGCAGGCAACAGGCTGGGTGAAAGTGGAAACATTCTACGATATCATATTAAACATTTCCCTGGTCATGATCATAAGTGGAGCTATAATATTCATTGTCAGTTTTGCTGGTTGTGTTGGAGCCCTCAGGGAAAACACCTGCTTACTGAAATTTGTAAGTTCCTTTTTCTTTTATATATATACACACACTATATATGTAAGCATTAGAATTGAGCCAACACTGGGGCTGATGTATTGTCATTTGTCAATATCAGTGTTGGAAAGTATCAATTGAATTTTATTTACTGATTCTGGCCGATACTTTTCCGACATTTTGATCTTTTTTGAGATCAACAAAAGTGCTGTGTAGTACTTTCGTGGAGTTTCATTAGCTTGGTAATTATGTAAATTTGGTAACAGTTCGTTATATCGGAGACACATTTCTTCATTTTTACAGATGAAACTATGTACGGAAATGAGTTTCTCCAAGCTTTCAAATGTTCGTCGAGGTATTTTCTTTCATTGTGGAATATATTTGACTGGGAAATCGTGTATTTTTCAAGAGAAATATCTCACCGACACACAATTGCCATTGCTTTCGCTACGTGAACTGCTTGCTGCATATGTTTGATGACGTAAGCCCCTGTCAGTGTTTCCAACCCCTATTTTTTCACTACGCTTGCCAAACCTAACCTAAACTTATCAGAAATGGTTCGTGGGGCTATCCGTGAATGGTTTGTGGGGCTATCGGTCAGCTACCCATGCGTAATGTAAAATTTTAATATCTGACAATAACGATAGCATTCCCACAACTCCACAACTTGAGCCAAAATGTGCCCGCCATATTGTGTGTTACAGAAGTGAATAAAGGAATAAAAAAACACTGTAAGTGAAAAATTTTGTTTGTTTTCGTGTAAAAAGCATAATGGCACCTTGAACTATGTTCCGCAATACACAATTGGTAAGTACGAACCATGCGAAACACAAAATATCCGATTTTAATGTGTCTCCGATTAACGAACTGTTACCGTAAATTTTGAAGTTTCCATGTATTTCACGCCAATATTGTGCGAAAACTGTGTTTTTGTGTTTACATAACAGCTATTTTAATATTCTGATGCAGCGGCTGCTCTAAGGGGAGAGTGGCCGTGCCATGGCTCTACCCTCAGAAAAAGAAAAAGCACTTGCTTTGCCATAATATAGTTAAATGAATACATTTACGAACGAGGAGATTCGAATCTCGTAAGTGTTCGAGCTTACGGCTGCCTCAATTCCTGCACTGCATCCCCAGCTGTTCTCTCACTTGCTCTGGGCCAGCATAGTCTAGCCTGTGCACGGAGGCATGTAAAAGTCTCCGCAGTTAACGAGCTACGACACCAGGGATTGCAGGTTCGAATCTCAGCCTGGGCATCGGTGTTCTTCGTGAGTGTTCACTCACCCTTATCTTCGCGATTAACCAAAAGTAGTACAAATGCCAAGTAAAATAAACCAATCTTAGGAACTCTGAATTTTTGTCTGCAATTTTAGTAAACAAAGTCCTATTAAAATTACCTCTTTCATTAGATTTCTATGACATATGCTACCAAAAAATTTTTGATTTCTTGATCACGTTGGCACTACCCATCATAATAGCTGCCAGCCGCCACTGTTCTGATGTAATTATTGAATATTTTGAAGCAAAATTCTGGTAAATTGATGCTCATGTTTGAAGTGGAATACTCGCCCACTAAAATTTATATTGGTAAGAAAAGAATGTGACTGATTGACCATGTGAATGAAATATGTTTTGGGTTAGGGGAAAACTTACTGTGGTACACCTATCTTTGACCTGCTGCCAAGGGGAAGTGCAGAGTTTTCCTGCAATTTTGCACCATGGGGCATGTGGTATTTCCCAGTAGTGTTGGGTATAATGTGGACAAGTGCTCTCATGCTTTTGTCATCTTGGAACATGACTATCATGGGCAACAGTTGACAACCACATTTTTGCAGAAACAAGGTGTAACTACATCAGAGATTGTGAATTGGTTATAGGCTGCATGTTGTGTGATGCTCCTAGCCGAGCAACTGCGTTTCGTTTGGTGTACGCTTTCAAGGATTGAAGTGAGTCAGTCTAGTGTCCCAAGAACATCCCAAACCATGGCCATCATCTGGAAAGTTTCCAACATTAATACACATGACAGACATGTTACATGTGAACAGGTACAGCATGAAACTGGTTTGGCTAAGGGAGGGATGCATGACATCATCACGGAACTTTTGAATATGAGAATGGGTGCCTCATAACTTCACCCAGCAACGAAGGAGAGAATGTGTTGACAGGTGCAGTGAGCTCCTGGAAATTCATGATGGCTATCTGGAGAGTTTTGTCGATCATTTGGTCATGCACGATGAGTTTTTCTTCAGTTATTAACACTAAGAAGCAGCCGACAGTGCAATGGATGCATGACAACAACCTGCAGCTAGAAAAACCCAAACCAAGTTTCACATGTAGGAAACAGCTGGCTTCTATATTCTGGGATGGCATCGTACTGCTGGAGTGGCTCCCACTGGGCAACAAGATCAACAGTGACAGGTACACTGTTTTCGTTGGAGAATTCAGCAAAGACAATCAGGGAATGGGTCAAACATGTCTTTTCTTACATGATAATATCAGGCCCCATATATCTGGAGACTAGGGCAAAACTACAAGACTCAGATAGGCCATCCTCAAACACCCTCCATACTTGCTGGACCTTCCATGCCTTGTTTGATAGCATGAAAGAGCCAGTATGCAGCCAGAAATTCACTGATGCTGAGTCTTTATAGGAGGCTGTCAACTCCTGGTGTGGTTCGGTCAATGAAGTTAGTAATAAGTTGTGTTTTATACAGTGTATATTGATACACTTGTAGGTTTAATTGTATTTTCTGCAAATATGCTGTGTAAAGAAACAAACTGCTGGAGTACTAAGTTAGGTGAGTGTACCACCCCGAAAGACTGTTTCCATCAGGTGCTTATGGAGGTTCATGATAGGTGACATCAATGCATCGAGGCTGGGAAGAATAGGTCCAGCATACCTAAAAGTCTCAAGCTTCTGCTATAGGATCTTAACGTCCAAATCAGATGAGTCTCATTCGTTTCCGACCAACCAAAATATTAATCCATATTTTGAACTACTTTTAATTGTTACAATTGTCAGGTATCTGTATTGGCAATTATTTATTGAAAATTATGGTCCGGATATCTCCTTCCTCCAAATTGTCACCCTTTCTCTTGCTTAGGTGCCCAACGAACCCACCAATTAGATTTTGAGCCCTTACTTGCCACACAGCACAAATTAAAGTTCAAGGGTAACATATGTGTCACCCTTATGTGGTATATTTAGCATTGACATACCAAAATCTAAGTGACAATATCTAGGGACATATTTACAGTGAATAAAAATTCAAGAATAATGGGCACATTTTGGGATTAAAAGTTGCATATTAAATAACATTTTGGTGTTTAAATGGTGAATGTAACCCTATATACTACATTTATTACACAAAATAAATATTTCCCTTTTAATAGCACACATTTATGTAGTTAACAGAATAAGTTTATTTCTGTGTAAAGGAGTTCGTTTTTGCTTCTCAAATTTTTACAGCAGAATGAATAAAATTTTTGTGATTTGCATTACACACAAGATAATTTAGACTTCAGAAAGTGTCATATTGCTAAATAAACTCTAAATTTCATGTTTAAGGAGTTCATTTTGTGACAAAACAAGGTAAGAATATGCACCCAACACCTTTTAAAAGCATGAAAAATGAACATTACTATGTTATTTCACATTTCGTATTTCCTTCAAACATGAAATATGAACGTCTCTTAATAATATCCTAAAATAATGGCTAGGTTTTATTTCACATGTGATATGCTCTGTTGTGTCTTATATTGAAGACTTGTTGCCAGACAAGATCTCAGTGAACAGTAGTGAATGTTTAATATTTTTTTGTGTATTTTATTTTTTCAGTATTCTTTGTGCCTTTTAATATTCTTCCTCCTTGAGATGGCCATAGCCATAATGGGCTTTGTATTCCCTCACACAATGCAGTCGATGCTAGAGGAGTCGTTTACGGAGAAAATCATCCACAGCTACCGAGAGGATCCGGATTTGCAGAATCTTATAGATTTTGCTCAGCAGGAGGTGAGTGAATTTCAGTCTTTTGTGTGGAAGCTGTGATACTGAGCTTACCGTACTACCTTGGGGTGGATTTTTTCTTATAGCATATTTTTGTATGTGTTCTACGCTCCTAGGTGATGTAACTTTGTGTCAGGTTTTTACATATTTACTCACATGTCTTCAATTTTTTGGGTAACAGTTTGTTATATCGGAGACACATTTCTTCATTTTTACAGAAGAAACTACTTACGGAAATGAGTTTCTCCAAGCTTTCCAACGTTTGTCAAGGTATTTTCTTTCATCGTGGAATATATTTGATCAGGAAATCATGTATTTTTCAATTGAAATATTTCACCGACACACAATTGCCATTGCTTTCGCTACGTGAACTGCATGCTGTGTACATTTGATGACGTATGCCCCTGTCAGTGTTTCCAACCCCTTTTTTGTCACTATGCTTGCGTAACCAAACCTAACGTAACCTTATCGGAAGTAGTTCGTGGTGCTATCCGTGAATGGTTCGTGGGGCTAACTGTCAGCTACCATGCATAATGGTTTGTGGGGCTATCCGGGAATGGTTTGTGGGGCTATCCATCAGCTACTCGAACTATCCGTCAGCTACCCTTGCATAATGTAAAATTTTCACACGTGACGAACACGATAGTAGGTATTTTTCTGTGAAGAAGGTTGGAAACACTGCATACTCACAACATGAGTCAAAATGTGCCTGCCATATTGTGTGTTACAGAAGCAAAGAAAGGAATCAAAAAATCACTCTGTATGTGAAAAATTGTGTTTGTTTTCGTGTAAAAAGCATAATGGCACCTTGAACTATGTTCCGCAATACACAATTGGTAAGTACGAACCATGAGAAACACAAAATATCCGATTTTTTTGTGTCTCTGATATAACGAACTGTTACCATTTTTTGTATTGCTTCCTTTTTCTTGTTATTTTTTGTGATGTTGGAAGCTTGGAAAGAAATATAATTTTAAAAGATTGTTGTAATTTTTTTATTTTATTAACTATCTAATGTTTTGTGCATATACACAAAGTTGTGTGTGTGGGTTACATTTGAATACGAAGTAGAAATGCATAGAAATAATTGTATATGTGACGTACATTTCTTTTGTAAGGTTCATTAGAGAATATGAGTCCGACCTTGCCACATAGTGCATTGAATGACTTGAGGCAGTTTTTTTTTTGTCTTTCTTTACACGTAAAATTTCTGCACTGACGTCTTTGAATAAGCATCCAAATCCGATTTAATTTTTAATATAATTCTTACACAACAGTGGAATACAATGGTGGAACAGTCATGTCTGACGTACTTTTGAGCCAAAAGCTTATAAAAACACAGCACACAACAAATTAAAACCTTAATTCATAGCTCTCCACCCCTTCTCAGGGTCTCCCTTTATCTTCTAACTTGTACATTGTTCTCCCCACTCATTCAAATACAGTGGTCCATATCGACAAATGTTAGATACACAATTTCCTTGACATTAGAAGACCTATCAAAGAAGGAGTCACCATGAATTTTTCAAATGTCACCATTTGACCCACCCTATGAGTTTTCATTTGTTTGAGCTTCAGGTTGTATTTTAAGTCCACTTCATGCACGGAAAGGATATTTGGGCTGGACCTACAGTTCAAAGTGGGATCTGAACCACCATGTGCGTCCACCAGGCATTGAACCCAGGACTCCTGATTAATAGGCATTGTACCAGGTGGAGACCCATATGGGTTTTCATGTGATGACATATGATTTTATGATTTTTTCGCAATTTTGAAAATATTGACCCGTTATGATGCTGGAAACTCATTCAAGCTATAAAACCTTTTTTTGGTTACCCATTGATCCAACAAAGATATGTTTTTTCAAAAGTGAATTGAAATTAAAAGACATATTAAATCAGGTGTCACTCGACCCCTTTTATGTATAATTTATGAAATACCCTCGGATAACGGCAACACCACATGCATTCCAAACACTGCCATTCAAATCGCCCACTCCTTTTTCATGTGGTGGCATTAGTTTAAGCAATTTCATATCCATTTCAAAACTATTATTCTGTTATAAGCTTACAGAATTACCTATGTATGCTGCATGCACATCTGTCATGTGATAGTATTGCAAGGTTGACATGTCTTGGAGCATAGGTTCATATCCTGGACAAGTCATGCTTGTTCCTTTATTTCTTTTATCATTTGTTTCATCAAATCATCATTCATCCTCATCATCACCATAAATAAGATGAATGACAATGTAAAACTAATAAAAGAATATTACTTAACCCAGAGGCAATTTTTTTCTACTGTAAAAATCCTTTTGCTGCATGTTCCATTTTTGTAATAAGGTATTTTTCTATAGAAACATATCTTTTGCCACATATTGTTTAGATATTGCTTCAGGAAACTAATAATGTTATTCCTTGGTCATTTCAGTTCCATTGTTGTGGTTTGAGCACTGATGGTTACATAGACTGGTCCAAGAATGAATACTTCAATTGCAGTTCACCCAGTGTGGAGCGATGTGGAGTTCCCTTTTCATGTTGCATGAATGTGACTGATATAACGGTATGACTTTTGTTGATAATGACCATGATAGAATTGAAACCTGTGCTCATAACAATATGATTATGAAAGCTTCGTTTTCCATGCCTGTGATAAAAGTGATGCCATAGAGACACACTCGTCGCATGTAGTGGAGAAATGTAGTCAAGAAAGAATAAAAGATACATAGGATTTTTTTTCTGCAACAGTGCACATATGCAGAATTAGACAGTGAAATTTGATACTGTCAAGTGAAAGTCATATACAGTCAACTCTCGATACAACTACCGTTCACAGTTCCTGGGAAAAGGGTCGTTATTTCGAAGGGGTCGTTATTGGAATTTGCACCAATTTTGAGCTCAAACGAACACAAAGATTCCTAGAGGACTCTAACACCATTTATCCTCTGTAGTTATACAACCTGTTATGCACAGGATGCATGTTGTGAGGAGGAAAATAGAACATGAAAACGTTTTCACAAAAAAGGATTTTAAATAATGTTGTTTTATTTTAATTGTGCACAGTTGTTGCTCTTCCCCGAACTTCTTACAATTCTAGTTCATGAGAAACCTATTTGCACTTAGACATGGAAAGGAAAACAATCGTTTGTTGCAAGCGAAACTCAAAGAACTTTGACACCAGTCACACTGAAAAAGGAAACAACCAACTTGCGATCTGTTTGCACCGAATGTGTATTCTAGGACACATTAAACATCGTCCCACTCGATAATCATTCGGGTTTGGAATTGGATTTTACTTTAAACTGTATATTTAGTCCTGATTAGCCCATCAGCATAAAATGAACTCCAAACAAGCTTTATGAAACCTGCACATTTTCAGATATCAAAATGGGAGATCGTTATTTACACTCAAGTCGACGATTTAATGTTGGATTTAGGAGTATTCTGGATGTCAAACACCCACTCCTCAAAAAGTTTTCCCCTTGAATAATGTTTTTGTTTTTTAATAGGTCTCAGCGTCCATTTGTTGGGAGCACTTTTTTTTCTTTTTTCGCATGAATGGTTCTGAAGAAAGCTGCGATTATATTGTGTGCATTTCCTTCCAACACTGCTCTGAGTGTTAATTAAGTTTATTCTTGTGTCAGGTGTAAAATAAAATTTACAGTTTTGCTTATCAGAAGGTGCAGAACATGAAGTTGTTTTAACTCTGGTTTTTCTATCTGGAGATTGAATTTCATTATCTTCAAATCAAAACAGCTTATCAGCAAGCGACAGCTTTGCATTGGCGCCTGCTGCAGTGTAAAAACAAGGATACCGGCTGGAAGTTCGAGCAACAGGTGGTCGAAGAAAAAATCCTCAGCATTTGAAAGATTATGCAACTGTCGGAGAAGGAACTTCTATCAGCAGTGTTACTGTAAAGTAGAAAGAAATGATCCCTGCTTAAAGTTTTACCATGCAACAGACAATAATACGGACAATATTTCCTATGCAGACAACAACATAAAAAAAACAACCCTGAATTCTGCAATTATTACATTGCCCTGCACACCAGTGGCTGAGAATGAGCTGGAAAGGAGTAGGGGGGAGTAACTTTTTTTATTTGTCCTATGGTTTTTGTTCATTTTCAAGAATGTATTTAGAACTGGTTGCTCCATTTTAGACGTCAAAGGAAAGAAGGAGGGGTCCATTTCCACCCTCTCCTGTAATCAGCCTGTGTGCACACACGAGCAAGAAAATCGTAGCTGAAACAATTGGCATCGCTCCCACCCCTTCATGTTTGCTGACAGGAAAATAGGGAAAAATCACTGAGCCAACGGGATACTTTTTTTGGCAAATATTATGACATCGGCACAGTTATAAAAACGTATGAAGTGGGAAATGGGAGTTATGATGTACGTAAGATCGAAGTAAACTTTTGCGGAAACCTGGATGGCAACACATTAAGTGGGTTGACAATCTTTAGTTGGTCTGTGTGGCTTTGATTATCTCGTAACAGTTTCGCTTTTTTATGAAGTGTTACAGGGAACAAAGAACATGTTTTAAATGAAGGCGGTTACGGGAAGTTTTCGGCTACAAGGCCAAGAGTCGCTCACTCACGGGTACCTGGTGAACTCTAGATCAGAGCTGGAAAAATGGGAGAGACTTCCAGAGGCCACGCGTTTGTATTTTGGAACATTTCTGCAATCTTATCTCGCATTTCTCAATGGGACACTGGTGAATATTTCCAAGGTGGTGCATTTATAGATTAAAGAGCTTGACCTGCCATGAATATTGACAAAGACTGGAAGTCCAGCAGTCATTTTGGCCTCCCCCCTCCCCTTGCATGAGTTGTCAGCAGCTCTTAGGACAAGGAAACAAGTCAAGGTCGATTTAAAATAACATCCAAGCAAATTTGATCTTCTCTTCTCGCGTATCCAAGAGCAAGCGAAATCACAATGGCAAAATAATCCTGGCGGGATGGGTAGAGGCCATCGGGTGCAGGGTAACATTGGCATATTTGTGGGACGGAAGGGCAGAGGTCAAGTGCAATTGGATATCACTCAAGCATGGTGTGGTGGTGTCTATTTTTAGATCAGACTCATTTGCGAGCGGTAGAGCGCTCGTGAAGGGAATGAGTGCGAATAAAATGAGTTCAACAAACATACTTTTTGGCTGATTTCCTTCAATTTTTCAACTTTTTTCCAAATTTTTCACGGTTCCCGGGAAAAGGGTCATTACTTCAAGAGGGTCTTTATATCCGGGGTCGTAGAATCGAGAACCGACTGTATGCATTATTACTATTGTGTATAGATTCTTGGTTTTGAGTTGTTGATAAACACAATATGAAATTATCAGAAATAAATATGGTATATAATTTACAGAAGGAATTTATTGAAAATTTCATATGCTATAAAATTAAAACTTTTTAGGTTAGAAATTAACCATTACAAAGATCTGTATACTTACAAATGGTATATACCTCCACTCATCCAACATGATCTTTATCAGGGGCTGATGGAAATCAGAATACCTTGTTTTACCCTGTTTTATGTTATGGAAAACACATGGTGCAACCTGTGCTCTGGACTGCATTTCATGCATTTATCTTGATGTGTAGAACACTGATACATGTGCTATTCAAAGTGTCTTCAGTATTGATAATATATCACAGAGTTTCCTTAGATTTCAACTACTAGTAATCAAGTTTAGGGTTAATAAGCATCTGATTACAGTTGCATGCATGCAATTGTAATGTGCAATAATTTTGTGATTTGTATAGTTATAATAAACATCTAATTGCATTAATATTATTTTCAGAGTGGGCTGCAGAATTTTATGTGTGGATATGGAGTCCAGGAATTATCTGTAAGTGTTAGCTTAAATTTGATTATTAGATTATATTTTGATTCATAATTGGGAAAAGAGACATGGTAGTATATAAATATGGAGAAACTAGAACTCACTTTATCCACGAAATTGTTTTTTCTTTGTTCTATTAATTTCAGTGGCCATTGCCAACATCCTCGTTGGAACTCGCTGTACTGTTGCTTGGTGTGCATCGTTTGTTTGTAGTTGGTGGCAGTGGCCACTGAAATTAACAGAACAAAGAAGAAAAACAGTTTTGCGGATAAAGTGAGTACTAGTTTCTACATATTTATATTTTGATATTTGTCATTTGTCAATAGATTATCAAATATTGCTATTTTTTTTGTTGTGTGCATTGCTTCTTGCCTTTTTTGTATTGATTACATTGTAAATTTTATGTACATTGCACATTCTGTGTATTTTTGGTACAAGAAGAGAGAGAGGGAGAATATATATATATATATATATATAGGATAAAAGCAAGGAGGGCCAAAAGGGCTAAGTAAAAATCAAATAAGGTAAAAGGAAACACTCACCGGACAGTAGGAAAATTCAAAATTTTCCTACTGTCCGGTGAGTGTTTCCTTTTACCTTATTTGATTTATATATATATATATATATATATATATATATATATATATATATATATATATATATATATATATACTACCTCCATCCACATAAAACCCACCAACCACATGCAATACCTACACTTCTCCAGCTCCCACCCGTCCCACACCAAAAAAAGCAATTCCATTCTCTCTGGCCCTCAGGGGACAGCGCCTGAACACTTCACCCACCTCCCGCCAGAATTATAACCTCCGCCTACACCAGGCCCTGGTTAACCGTGGATATCCCTCCATCCTGGTCACCAAGCAAATATCACGAGCTGCCTCACATACCACTACCACCAAGAAACCTGCTGCCACCAACCCACCTGCACTCATCACCCAATATCATCCCCACCTCAACAAAATCAGGCACACACTGCACTCTCTTCTCCCAATCCTCCACAGTGATCCCGAAACCAAAAACATATTTCCCGACAAACCCAGGGTGGTTTTCAAATGCCCCCCTAACCTCCAAAACATCCTGGTCCACAACACTCCTTCACCACACATCCAACACCCCCCTGCCCATAAATGCAACCGATCCAGGTGCAAGACCTGTCCCATCCTCATCACTTCTCACACCCTCCAGGTGCACACGGCCACTGGCAAATTTACCCTCCATCCCAAAGGGACCTGCCATGCCTCAAACCTTATCTACATCCTCACCTGCAACATCTGTGGTGATTTTTACCTGGGGGAAACATCAACGGCCCTCAACCTCCGCATCAATAACCACCGCTCCTCCACCCACAACCTGGACTTCACTGTCACCGTCCACACCAACCACCACAACATCAGTTTCAACGACTGCTTCCGGGTAGCGATCATCCACCTCCTACCCCAACCAGCCAACACCTCTGTTTGCAAAAGATGGGAGAGGGCCTATATATCGGCCATGAGTGCAACCACTCCACCTGGCCTGAACAAGGCCACCCAGTAATGCCCAACCCTCACCCACCCTCCCGCCCTCCCTCCCAACTCATCCTACACACTCACAGTTTACGACGAGCCTGGTGACGAAACAGTGTTTTTTTCGTTCTACGCACCGCTTCTTCTTCAATGGGGCACTTATGGGCAACTCTGCAGGACCCCAACTTCCGGTTCCGTCTTCTGTTTCTTCTCACACCGATGATGCTATAAATTAGCGAAAATTTTGAATTTTCCTACTGTCCGGTGAGTGTTTCCTTTTACCTTATTTGATTTTTACTTAGCCCTTTTGGCCCTCCTTGCTTTTATCCATTATATATATATATATATATATATATATATATATATATATATAGTTAGTTAGTTAGTTAGTGTAAAATTACACTTAAGTATGTTCTATTTTATGCTGAGTATTAATGAACTACATTTTTACATTTATACTTGCTTACTAAATCTCTTTCCATTTGATTTTTAAAGGATTGCTGGCACATTGTACTATGATATTAATGATTCTAGACTTTATAACAACATTTTTTATACCCGGTGGATGAGGCAGATAGTGGTTGTCATGCCACTTTAAACTGTAGGTCCAGTCCCGATTAGCCTTACTGTGGACTTAAAACTCCAACTCAATCAATCAAACATTTTTTATAGTATTTACTTAATTCCACCATGAATTAATTTACAGGATGACTTCTTTTTCATAAAATGGTTGTAATCATTACTACATATAAGTACATACTCATAACTTCCAAAGCTTGTATCTAGTCACACTCCATTCCCTATTGTTTCTATGATCTGTTATCCTGATGTATAATGTGGAATGGGGTCATTCCATACCATTTCGACCAACCCTTGTCACATTAACATTTTAAAGAATATTAATAACAATATCCTTGAAGTGTTCAAAATTGGCATTGAATTTTTTTTTGAGACTTGCATTTAGATCTGGTGGCCATTTTCAATTAGTTGCGTGCAGTGATTTTAGCATTTTCAGACCTCAACATAATGTTAAAATTTGATGGTTTTTCAAATAGGAAAGATATTTAAGATTAAAAATAGCCCCTTTACAATAATAAATAAATTACATGTGGAATTTTGAAATGAAGAAATTACGAGAAAAAGATAGTTGTAAATGCATTTAAAAAGTATACATAGCTAAGAATGATTTACAAATAAAAAACAACACAACTTTCATCATACGTGAGAATCTTTTCATAATATTTAACTCGTATATTGCCTGTGCTGTTATTTTACTGATATTTACTTCCAGGAACAAAAAAGTTTTCAAATTGGGAATGGTGTGTACAAAGTCGGTCTACATTTGTTTGAATTCATATGGAATGACCCAATTATGTATAATATTGGTAAAATATAGGTTATTGTGTCTGTAAACTTTAATGGTATTGATGAAAATTGAATTCAAGATCCATCCCTGGTAGAAGTGGGAAACTTTAATGCAACATGTATTTTTTTTCTTTTGAGTGTGAAAGTAATGGCTAGATGTACTTTACTCTCCACAGGTGGCAGAAGCAGGGAAGAAGGTTTGGACAAGCGGTTGCATTGAAGTTGTGAGGGTATGGGCAGAACGAAATCTTTATACAATTGCAGGTGTTGCTCTAGGAGTTGCACTTGCGCAGGTATGTTAGCAAATCTGAATTCTGCTGTTTACTTTCATCTATCTCCATGTATAAAAGTAAGTCTTCTTTCGTGTGCTAAATTGTTAAATCTGCAGGTTTTGGAACTATTGTTTGGCAAAATTTTAGTTATTGTTTGTGACATACACAGTGCGGCAATTTGAAATCGAGACTGATTTTTTTTCTCAGTAGGTGGTGCCACTGTGCAAGCGTTCTGTGGTGCAAACAAGTAATGGGTATCTCACGAACAATCGACGCAGAGCTCGTTGACCTTGAGTGACATTGCCGCTTGTGGCGTTGTTGAATGTGGGCACGTGTTGTAGCAAGTCTATAGGGTCAATTGTTTATTCTGTACACATGTATTTGAATGGCTCAGGCGTTTCAGTGAAGGACGGGAGCCAATTGAACACAACGAGCATCCAGGTGTAGCAGGGACGGTGAGAACACCAAAATTGCTGGAGAAAGTGAGGACATTCATTACTGAAGACTGAAATTTCAGACAGACTGTTACCACTGCATTTTATCTTGAGGTACTGAAACATTTGATGCAAGGAATAACACGTGTGAGGCCCCGAGTATCAAGATGATGGCAGCAGGCGTCCGCTTCATGCTTCATGACAGTGCCCCAAGTCACAAGACTGTGATTGCAAAGAACTTTTTGGCCCTAAATCAACTGTGTGTTGTCACACCCTTCCTGCTCACCAGATCTGGCTCCGTGTGATTATTTTTTATTTCCTAAACCAAAATCTGCACTGAAAGGTTCCTACTTTTATGATGTACCAACAATCAAGAAGACTACGACATGGATTTTAAAAACCGTTACACAAAACTAATTCCAGCAATCCTTCCATGCACTGGTAGGCATTGCGGTACGATGTGTGGATGCAGGAGGGTCCTACTTTGAATGATCCAAGGTAAGTAACTTTCTATCAAGACTCGTTTATTTTTTACAGCACCAGTCTCAATTTCAAATTGCCACACCGTGTATGTATATCTGGCCTTTGCCGCTTAAGGATTTTCGTATGAAAATGCTGAGAAAGGGCCTACTTATCAGCCATGAGTGCAACCATTGCCAATAGCAATTAACTGTTAATCTAGTTTTCTTTTATGTCAAGGTTTCATAAAATACATGACAAGATTTTTCTGTATAAGTCATTCATCTTCTTTCGGAGTGGACCTTTCATGATACTCTAGTCGGCCAGTGTTTCGTGTACATAAGATTATATTTTTTAAAGATTGTGACTAATTTTTCTTTAAGACCACAGATTAAAGTGATAATAGAGGCCATGAAGGGAACCTCAAAGTAGGCTTTACACAAAGTATTTTAAGTTGGCTGGAGGAAAAATAAATATAAAATATTTCAGTTAAAATAATATTGTACTTTTCATTGACTGTATTTTCGATTAACCTTTAAGCCGAGCCGGTTTTCGAAAGTAACCCCTCTCTTGCCGTGGCCTTTGCACCCAATTTTTAAATTTTTACACTTATTTCAGAAAAAACGTTACATCTCCGAGACTATTTGAACAATCTATTTCGGATAACTTTTGTTTGAAAGCAAAAACATCGGAGCACGCAACACTACAATTCAGAAATCCCAAGTGAGTAAAACTGGGTTGGGAGGGGCCAAGGCTCCAAATTTTAAAAAAAAATCTGGCGTTCACCCCCTCTTCTCCCATTATTTTGGAAAAAGGGTGCAAACTTTTGCATTGTTTTCAAAGAATAGACCTTTTGCAACAAAGTGAAACTTGTTTCAAGTCCCTAGGCCTCATACAGGCTGAAATATGATGCAATATGTGCAATCCTGCATTTTGGCTAAAAATAGCTAATTTGCATATTAGAGAAAGGGCGGTGGGGGGGAGTTCTTCCACATGACATTTCAAAATCTTATCTTAACATCTGTCAGCGTTTACAACCTCACATACAAGAATGAAGGTCCTAAAAGCACGTGAATGTTGTAATTGGCACCATGGGTCATATATGACCCATTGGCTGTTTTCGCCTATACTTTCTATGGGTCATACATATATGACCCATTGGCTGTTTAAAGGTTAATGGAAAACTTGCTAAAAGGACCATATCAGGAAATTTAAAGTTATGCTAGCAAATGCATTTAAAATTCATGAAACAACAAGGGTGGAGAAGAAAGCTTAAAAATGAAGATGAATGGCAAAAAATACCGAAAAATGACCTAAAAGTCAAAAGAAGCTGAAAAATGCAAAGTAAAAATAATGTTTTCTGGTTCTGACTGAACGGAAACAGACTGATATCAGGTTTAACATTGTTTTCAAGGCTCAGAAAAAATATGATTTGTCATCAACTTGCGAGCCCTAGTCATAACAATATAATAAAGACCACTACAGGCACGTATTTTTTATTGTATTTTGAAGGAAGTTGTGATATGTACTATTGTGAAGAATTTAAATTCCAGTAGTCGGTGTAGTTTAAAATGAAAAGTAGTAGATGCTATCTTTTTTGCTCATATTAACTGTGAATATTCCTCTCTTGCAGCTATTTGTTATATACCTGGCCAAGACATTAGAAGGTCAAATAGAATTGCAAAGATCACGATGGACTTGAGACCTCGTTTACCATATATAAGGGTCAGCAAACTTAAAAGAATTAATGCGTGTGTGTTTTTCTTAGATTCCATCCAGGCAAGAACATTTTTTATGAACAGTTTTTTTAAATCTCTTATCGTAACATTTTTTTAGGTAAGTGCCATGTCGCTTGGTGTCATCATATTTACCAAAGTTGTTAACATGTGAAATCCTTTTACAGTGGATGTTTCTCATCGTAGCTGTGTTGTAGAGATTTTTAAATACTTGATTGGTTATTTTGTGTCGCCGGAATGTGAACTACTGTTGCTGTAAGGGCAATCAAAGGATCTACTTGGGTGTTACGTGCTGTGAGAAAATTATATAGTTTGTGGGATACATGTATGGTGTAAGATTCTGGATTCAGGCAAGTCTTAGTCAATAGTATCTGGAGAAATGAATGCATTTCTCGAGGTATGTATGTTCTAAAGGTAATATAAGGGTATTTGCATTTGTGTTGTATATAGTATTGGTATTACTGTTCACTTTTTATCATGCTTTGTATGTGTTTGTAGTTTACATTAGGGATGGGACAGATTAACCGGTGCTCTATCGGAATCTGTTGATATAGACATATCGGTTTATCAGTATTATTTTACTGATCCGGTATATCTATAAATATCTTATCATTTAGCACAAAATTCTGCCATTTTGTTATAATTTTTATGGAGAATCTCCATGCCCTACTTTTGAAAAAAATTAGTGTCTAAATATGAAACTTCTTTTGCACTGCAGTCAACTCGAAACACACATTTATTAAGGAATTCAATGAACCTTTCAGGTTCTTCAAGGACCATTTGGAATTTTATATCGGATCAGTAGAATATCGGTTATCAGTATGTTTTATATTGGTACTTTATCGGTATTGGCCAAAATTTCTTATCGGCCCATCCCTAGTGCACATGGTTCGGGACATGAGTTTTTCACGTCATGAAATCGGGAGATTTCAGACCGAAGTGATTTGAGTGTCAGGCCACTTGAAATATTAACTCTGAGAAATAAGTGCAACATTTCACAGCTGAGTGACAATACATTGCACATGACACCGGCTGTGGTGAAGTGTCACTTGCCACATTAGTGTGAAATCTTCCATAAAACAACAATATAGAGTTTCTCATTCATAATTAGTCACTGCCTGAATGCTTGAGGAAAAAATTACTATGCATCAAAATCCTTCGAAATGTACAAACATTTTTTTTCCTTTTTGCAACAGAAAGATGTAATTTGATACCTAGTCTCTGTTATGTATTAGAAGCAGGAAGCTGGAAATAGCAAACTGTTTCCGAGGCAGCTTCCATTCAAAATGTGTTGTTCCCCATAATGGAAATGTAAGCAAGAAAATTCTTCGCAAATCAGTTCTTTCTCAAATCATTTCACGCCTCTGCTTACATTGCACTTACGTAAATAACATTATAAATAACAGTATTAAGTTGGCTGCTATGTCATACACACAAACTCATGCAATGGTTTGGTGTCCATTATACAGAAACCATGTTTACCCATGATGATTTTTCTAAAAAAATATCACTCAATGGTATGTACAAAATTATTGTAATACGAAGTGTGATTATATGTAGGTAGAGATATTTGAGCAAATATATGGGCAGATTCATTTACCGTTCATAGAGCACTACGAAGCACATTTTGAGAAGAGACTGAGCAGCTAGTGGTAAAGATTTGAGAAAAAAATAAAAATTGAATTTTCTTCAGATCTTTGCCCACCATAATAGTATATGAAATTTTGTACTAATGCTGAAGTGGACCAAATATTTATTTTACGGAGAACTTCTGTTATTTTCCTTTGTTGTTTGTAGACCACAAGTTTATTTGCTTTTTACTACAACAATCAGCACACAATAAAAAAAACATTTCTTTTTACATTTTTGTTGTGTACTGAATGTTTTAATTGGGTCCAGGTGACCTATGATATTCTAATCAGTATATGATGTAAGAAGATATTTCGGTGTAACTGGTATCATTGCTTTTTTAAAAATATCTTCCATCCATCACAATATTTATCATTTAATTGCTTGGCAGTGCTACTATAGAAATGTTGTAAGAGTGTATGAATTTTATATACGTACTTATTACAAACTAATTTTTATGTACCATTCCTCCAAAGTGTGTCCTCTGTTATTTTAGTTTTCTAGATGCAATCTTTGTATCAAAATGACAACTCTTTGTGAACTTGGGAATCTAATAATGTAATTGTGCATCATTGTCAGTATACCCATATGTAATAGTGTAGCAAAGATGTGTACGTAAGTTCATTCTAATTTACTTCTTCACTGTGGTTTGGTTGTCAGATATGTATAAACCATTGCCCGCTACGATCCTTCCAGCCTTGGCACTCGGCCAGTTTGCATGTTATTTCAAGAACTGGTAATTTCTGCCGCTACCCACCTAATGGCGCTGATGTCAGACCCTACTGCTTCTACCAAAGATGCTTCTGAAGCAGGTAAACTTTACGACTGACAGGCTTGTGATTTAAGTATTTAGGTCTCTCAAATATTTCTGTCGTTGAAGAAGCAATGCATTTCAACACAATTGGAATGAAGAATCTGCAGATAAGTTCACTTATGTATTCAGAATGTTCATTATTCATGGAACAAAACAACACATTGCACTTTCTCAAAGTCGGTAGTTGGCTCTACATGTTCTCGTAGGTTTTGCTTTTAACACACACTGGGGGTTCGATGAATTTTCTGAATAGTCCACAAAACACAAATAAAGCTGGGCAATGGATAGTTCATCATTCGATTCTTGTCACTTTTAAAAGTGCTGAACTACAGGATGTGGTAAATATTTGTGTTGCAATTGGAGCAAGGCATGGCTTCTACAATTTTCTTTTTTACAAAATCCAGTAGTAATTAATTGATTGATTGATTGATTTAATATTCTTGGGTCAATCAATCAATTATTGCTGGATTTGTAAAGAAGAAAATTATATCCAGCAAAAAGCAAGAGAAGATAGCTGTACCGTTTTCTGCCAAGGAGCTCGAAAGAAAGCCAATGATGATGATGATCATAATAATAAATATAACAGATAGATTGGTTTATGCTCTGAATATCAACATGTTAATAACTTACGTATGTACAAAATGCTATGTCACATTGGCATATCCAGTGGGGGTAAGCAGAGACATTTCCCCTGAAAAACAAGTCTTGAAAATGTCACTTGGTTCATTGTGTTTTCTGCGTGAAAAGTCAAATAAATAACGAAGTATACATTCATTCCCTCCCTGGGGAAGCTTTGTTTGCCCGCCTCAACAAAAAGATTGTTATTTGTCCTGGGAAATAATTGTTTGTCCCCATCCCTTGGAAAAAAGGGTTTCATTTGCATAAAAGTGCTTTAGGGTTTGCAGTTAAGTCTTTACACATTCTTGATCTTGGATGTAGTGGAAGTGATGTGATCAGCCACATTTACTCATCCAGTGATGTGAACCTGGGTGAGACCCAGACCCCTCTTGTGCAGCAACACGGTGGGAAAATTTACCCACCTATCTAAATTCACAATCAGGCGAAAGAATTATCTTACTTTTAAATGAATACGAAGTAGTAGCAAAATGTTTTTTTCGGCATGCTATGAAAACACGGGCCATTATTTCCTACCCAACTTGGATATATATCACTTACATGTTAAAATTTATCTTATTTATTACATAATAACAAAATTATATTATTTTATTGCAATATTACTGATTACTTAATGTAAGAGAATTTATCACGGAAAACACAACAATTTTTATAATTTTATTTGGAATTTACTTTTGATGTTAACTATTTTGCACAACATTAGTAATAAATTCAATAATTTATTACGTGTTGACGAGAGAGATGTACATTCTACTTCGTAGTTTCATCCTATCCAATATATTGATGGAAAAGAACATGTAAAAATAGGCTAATCTTCACAAGGAGTTTGATCCGCATTACTAGCATTTTCGCTTTTTAATAATTCCTCAACAACATGATCATCTGTGCCCTGAGAATCAAACACCCTGCCCAGGTCTTGTCTTTTTGTGATCACTAGGTTCAGCAAGCAATACTCAGAACTGCCGTTGTTGATTTGTAATGAAAATCTGATTTCAAAGTTCATTTAGCCAGAAATAATGACAGTAATAAGTGAATTAAGTCAAAGAAAATAATTACCGAAGAATCAAAACAGAAACTGATAAAAAACGAATTCAGTGCACACAGAAATAAAATATTCGTGAAAAAAATGGTTACGTGGTTGGTATACGTGTGAGCGTGGTGCTCACAAAACATGGACTGTCATATAACTGGCGTCAACCAGTCATAGACATTCCAAAATACAGCTACACAAGACCAGAAAGAGATATCATTATCTGGGCCTGAAAAACTTACAATTATACCCCAGGGTGAGTGCTGCTCTCACACGTATGCCAACGGTGAGTTAAGCTAATGTTTCCAAATAGCTTACTTTTTCCGGCTATTCTTATTTGAACTTGTATTAAGAGAGGCTCGGCTTTATTACTTTGTAGCAATAGTAAGCATAACTTCGAACATACACAAAATAACAATTAAGCATCTATTCAACAACAGCATAAATGCACATATGTAGACATGCAAAGTCCGCTCTGCACGGGTCAGAGTTGATCACCTCTAGCAGAGAAAAAATGGAGTTGCAGCAAGCACCAAAAATCGTATTTGTGATGGTGAAAGTGTCGAGGCTGGAAGGATTTTAGCGCGCTATGATATAAACGTACATACATATATATGTGCGTGTGCGTATGTGTATACGTACGTATTCTAGTGCTGAGCCAATACGAATGCTGATCTATCAGTATCGGTATTGGAAAGTATCAGAATTTATGTACCGATACTTGCCAATACTTTTCCAGTATTTTAGTATTTGCCAGGCTGAGCCAAATTACCGTGCAACACTTTCACTGAGTCTGATTATCCGGGAAATTATGCAAAATTCAGTTTCTTTTAATTTTACACCAGTTTTGTGTGAAAGAAGTGGATTTGGTGATGATAAAACATGTAATTTAATATTGTAATTCTAAAATATTTTAAGCAAAGATCTTGGTAAATTGATTCATACAATTAGAGTGGGATACTTACACACTAGTATTAATCTATAATTTCAACAACTTCAAATTATTGCCATTTACAAGCATCAGTATTGGTAGGAATCAGTGAGAGTATAGGCATTCTTATCAGTATAAGTTCAAAGTAGTATCAGATCAGTCCTAATATATTATTTTGTGAATCAAAGTGCTTCACAACATATTCCTTGTATTCATGATGGATGCAGTAAATGTGGTTTAACTATTACGTACGTGAAGTTTCGTGTTTATCATGTTGCACAATTGGTAATTTTTTGTCTGATTAATTTCGAAGGCTCACTGCGTTCATTCACGAAGGGTACGGCATCTGGAGTGGAGATGGTAGCACGTCACTTCTTTGTTCATGTCCAGAATTTAAATTTATCCAGATTACATTTTATGCACTAATCATGGTTGTTGCTATGGAAAGCGAGGAACTCAAATGTTTTATTTCATCCACCCACTGCCCCTGATATTAATTGCATATATTAGAATACAGGGATGCGCCACATAATCTATATTGGTATTAACTAATATGGGCTTCTTGGTTAAAAAAAAAAAATACTGACAATATGACCAATCTTGATAGGCATAACTTGCATTTTAGTGTAAAAATTCTGCCATTTTGTCATTATTTTTATCAACATAAAAGTATAATTCGTATGATTTTGTAAAGTAAATTTCGTAGGTAGGCAGAATCTTTTTCAGAAGTGGGACCCATTGTGGTCACCTGGTTACAATCATTAATCAAGATGGTTAGTAAACCATAATTCAAGGTTCTCAAGGAAAATTTTCAGTTTTGTCACATCATTAGAATATCAGAAAATTTCATATCAGTCCCATCTGTATTAGAATATTGAGAGTATTCCATTATGACTATACCATATTAATCTACCAGATGTTTGCTGAAAAATACTCATTAGAGTATCATTTAATTGCAAAAAAATACTTTTGTCATAACAAAATTGGCACAAGATCAACACTTTGCGGACAGGCCTGAAAATTCCATGTTTCTCCCAGGAGACAACTTTTTTTGCTCCTTTTCAGAAAGTCATAGAAAATATGTTGCTAAATTTATGGTTACCAGCTCTTTCAGAATTCTACAAGACTATGTCCTCTTTCCAGAGATATATGATATGGTACATGTTACATACATTTTCTCACATTTATGAATATTTTTCTGTTAAAATTTTTTGAAAGAAAATAAATTAAACACTATAATAAAAGTTACTGAAAACATATTTTCCATATGTAATACGTAATTAATTATTGAAAATTAACTTAAAACTTGCTCTTCAAATTCAAAATTGCCATTAATTGTTAATAAATCTGAAGCAGATTCTTTGTAAAATAAAGATTTGGTTACAACATATGTGCACAAGAGGCACGGTGCAGTTATACAGTCGTTCATTCTCCATACAAGTGTATAGCAAAGGGTGGGCTATGCCAGTCCTATAGGACCACAGTTGTATGATGGGCACCACTCATCTGGAATGTGTTAAAGAAAATTGCACCTATGCATGATATTTGGACTGTACTAAAGTGTTGGTCTCTCACTTTGTGTACCACCTTTTGGATTCTCATATCACCTTAGCCCTAACAATATTGTATTGTAAGCTTTCATTGTTGTGTATGCAGCAGCTTGCACCGTGTGATCAAACTCATGCTTGGTGTAACCCAATGATTTTGATACATCCTCATGCAGCTATTGTTTTAGATGTGCGACTCATGTTTGTGGGACAATCCTCACATAGGTAATAAATATAAAATTGCACACTGCAAATTACGGTATGACATCATCATATGAGCAGAAAGGAAGTTCAAAACTCTTTATGCTCAATAAACTTTGTTACATTTTGGCAAATTGTAGACGTTGTTTTTATTGGATGAAATAATTGGTACATTACGTGTAATATGTGAATATCCAAATATTTAAAACAATGATCACAATGTGTATTTAGGGAAGTGGGTTTGCTGTATTGAATGGGACTTGTTAAGAGAAAAAATATTTTCTCGATTATAATTTATTCCCTTATGTTCATGTTGAATAGAAAAGTAACATTAGCCTTATGTATGTATTTAAAAGAGTGCCAAATTTCATGTTACCTTCATAGCCATTACCATTGCACTTTTTGTGTACAGTATTTTTACCTTAATAGTGTACATTGGACAAATTATTCTGAAAGAAAGAAGTGTGACGGTGTTGTGACATAGTTCATTTAGCAAAGTTTTATCTGCTGGTACAGATTGGAGGCATTGAAGTATTAGAAATTGTATTTGCATGTCTGTATAAGCGAAGGCATTTTATTTTAGAGAGGTAATTGTGTGGTAGATTTTTCTGTTGTCAAAGTATTTTTTTATGTTTTTATACTCCTGGAAGGATATTGGACTTTTTCCATTCCAATATCAAAGAGATGGATGATAAATTATGGACAGCTTACAAGAACATGTTACTTTAAGTATTCTTGTAAGAATTCATTGAAATTGAAATGAAATTCCAGTTGTGAATCAGGACTTGATTTGTGCAAGTGATCTAAATCAATCGAGTTCTGGCTTTAGGTGAAATTAAGAGACTAAACTCTGTGGTTCAACAGTCCTTTGAGAGTAAAGGTCTGCGCTAGTGGCATTTCGTTGGGTGATGCACGATCAATGCATCAGGTCCCATTTTTGTTGTTATTATAGCTTTCTGTACTGAAGGTTGCTATTTCATTTCAAGTAGCTAACCGTTTGTGCTCATGATGCTGGGGCAGCACTGAAATTTTGGGCTTCTTACTGTGAAATCAATCCGGGACTGTTCCCACCTTGCAGCTATGCAGAAGCCCTCTTTTGAATTCTGTGTCCACTTCACATACGCAGATAGAGATGTACAAGTGAAATTTTTATACCAGTATCAATGTAGAATTCTGCAATTTGTCAGGTGTGCAAGTGTCAAGATATTTAGTGAAAATCATAAATGATACATTTTCATCCATAATTAATATACACGCACACATGAAATATCCATTGTCTGCGATAATTCTATTAGTGATAAATTCAGGAATTGGTTCAAGATTAAAAACCTACTGAAGTTTCACTACTCCACAATTGTGCAAAATGTAAAAGCAAGGTAAAGGTTAAGGAAATGGAAAAAATAAAAAAAGAAAGGAAAAATTATTACAAAAGTAGGTCTCAAGAAACAGTTGTAAGAGCTTGAATCTCATACAGTGCTCCACTTAAAGTTGCTTCATGGAAACAATACCCTGTGAAGAGGTGTGGTAATTGGTTGTGTGCTCATGTGAAAAGAGGCTAACATATCATAAATGCTTTTACTTTTAATGCCATTATGAAGGTTTTTGTTTGTGATGGAATTTTGTTGGAAAAAATTCCAATAGCGTATGTTCATGTAATATCTTGGTGAGTTTTCAGTGCAAAATGTCAATTTTTGTAGCCTAGTTGCATGCATAAAAATTACCTTTGCTTGTCACCGTTCCCCGGAAAAATCCTGTAAATGTCTATGACTGTAAAACATTGAGAGCTACTAGTTACAGTGAAGCAAAATAGTACAATTACATTTCTGTATTAGTTTAAAATGGTACAGAAAAGTTAGAAAAAAATATCAGGAAAGTGAAAATACAATCTGAATTGATATATTGTCTGTATTCATTAATGTGTGTATGCTTCTCTAAAACATAGGGATTTTTTTAGATATATTTAATTTAAAGTGCACATAAAACTTCAGGTATTTTTTTTTTCAAGTATATTCCCAGTTGTGTTCATGATGACTGGATCAGCAGTGAAATTTCGGAGCTCTCATCAGGGATCAAACCCAGAAACACCTGCACAAAAGCCAAGAGACATAACTAATCAGCAATGTGGTAGCCCACACCTGAAGTTGCCACCTCATGATCTCACCACCGAAGGTTCTGTGTTCAAGCCCCAGCCTGGGCATAGGTATTCTTTTCTGTTTGTTCGTACTTCAATTTTATGCAACAGCCTTTCATCATCATCACAATTGACCTAATGATGTAGAAAGGTGAGAAAAATTAGCAAGATACACACAAGTTCCAATACATCATAGAACTTTACAATACAGGCTTAAACAATAACCTTTGAGTAAAATGCATTTGAATGCATAAAGAGGTTTATGAGTTTCTTTTCAGAAACAATCGGTGAAAGTTTCTAGTTAAAGTGAATATTAATTCACGCTGTAGAAACTCGTTCAGTTGTGGTTTGTAATGAGACATTCTTTCTTGTAAATTTATATATTGTCATGTACATTGTTCCCCCTTCCTATTAATATGCAACGTAATGTTATATTAATGTAAGTTTTTGCTGATTTGCAGTTGCAGGGGGGATGAAGAAAAAATGCTAGAAATATATAGCAGAAAGTTTTTTGAGAAGAGATTTCCGTGGATTGTAAAGGAAATGTGTTGTGAATGTGTCATTCATGTGATGACAGTGTTCCTTTGTACATCTTCAACTTAACAATGAAAGAGGGAGTGAGCGGGGTGGGGGTTAACAAGGTGTGTGCTGCTTTTAATAACAGGAACATATTCATGTAGGCTGCATGCTTTTTATTGTGTGTATTTACGAGAGATGATGAGGGGGAAGTGGATGCATTTGGTTTGTTATGGACCAGTGACACAACTGATGCATAAAGTGAAGTTATCCATGTACAGTAAATTGAAAAGTTGTGCAGTACTGTTGCAACATGCACAATGAATCACCCAAAACAGTTTTCTGTACAAGTTGCTTTCTTTATTATATGTAATGAACTTGTTTACAGTTTCTCATTTTAAGTATGGCTTATATTTTTCGCGTTAAACTTTACGTTCATTCAGGATTTTAACATTGAATATTGCAACATTGTCGTCACACTGTTCGTTGATAGGTTGACATAAACATATGCATGAATTACGACATGCACAGAATAAGGTAAAATAGTTTTTGCTAAAAACCAGTCTTGCTGACAGTAATGCAACCTAGTACCCAGCCCTATTTGGGCATGTTGGCAAATAAAATGCACGGAGCATGTAATCAAAATGTATAAGGTATATTCACAAAATCTAAGATCTCAATTTGTCAGTTTGATGCAATGGTCAAATAAAATGATGTGATGCAATGGTCAAATGAAATGATGCTGAATTAAAATTGCAGCATGATTTCAGTAATATGTCTTTTTTCGCATTTGTTCCAGAGTAGCTTACCTTTTATGATTTTTATTTAATATTGAGTTATTTAAAACAAGTTCGTAGTGCAGTAGCAATTTGTTTAGTATATGATTCAAAAGCAGCTAGTTTTTTCTCATTTGAGTGTAAAGTATTAAAGTTATGATAAAACACACTTTTCAGTGTCTTTTATTGTACTGTTTATTTTATTTTTTTGCATGGTTTTTAACAATAATGTTGCCGGCACATGACGTAAGAAGTTTTTTAATGTTGTATTAAAACTGCACCGTCAATATGTTTTCAAATTTTTTCCCCACATATAACTGATTTGATGATCTTCAGGCCAGCTCTGGTGCAACCAAATGTAAGTTATTTATATAACACTGAATTTGGTGCAAGAGGACACTAAATCCATTCTGATCCTAGCTGTGGAAAACTTTTATATCTCATAACTCTCACACTTCCTATAACAATCATTGTGGTGGTACAAGAAATAAGCAGTAAGCTAAAAATACGAAATGGTAGGGTTGCCGGTTCAAGCTTTCTAAATCAGACTGCATCTTCCTATTTAAACAGCTCCAAAACTGAAGCAACCGTAAGGCCACTCTACAACACTATATGTGCACCTATTTCCCTACCCTACTATCATTGTGTGATTTGTTTTTACTGAACTTTGCATTTACAGTCCAAAGAATGTGATGTAATTGAGAAATTTAGCTTTCACGCAATACAGATAGATACCAGATAAGTAATGCAATAGATCTGCAAAACCAGTACAATATGCACTGTTTGATCTTCATAGATATGCAAAGCATGTAGCCAACATGAACAGTGTTCCGGTTTTACATTCATATACGCTCATTTTTGTGTGAAGTTAATTTTCTTTCTTTGCAATATGAATATTCATCATTGAAGTTTTATTCATGTGATAAGAATTTGTATAGTGTTATTAAGGTTGTACTATATAAAGGTAATGTGATATGTAATGATGTACTTTGTAGACTTTTTTCTAGAGAGTACACATACTTTAATATATTTAGACTGTGCTTTTTACCAAAAGTTGCAATATGTGAAAAATATATATTATATTTAATCATATAAATACCATGTATTTATGTGTACAAGAAAGAGATGTAAAATATGTTAGTGGCAGTCTCTGTTGTGTTTTCATGTAAATGTACATTTATGTAATTTTTTAGGTGTACTACGAAATATAGATGTAATTTTTATAATAAAAGAGCTGTTGTAGTAGTTATTGAAATTTCCTTTCATTGTTTGATAGATAGTAGCAATGTGTATTCTTGTTCATATACTCCATTTTCTATATATACAGGGTCATCCAAAAAGAATGATGGAATGCAGAAACATATTGGAAATTGTTGAACATATCAAAATTATTCAAACGTTCACATGCTACAAAATTAGGGTGACCAGACGTCCTCTTTTATCCAGACATGTCCTCCTTTTTTAGAAAGAGTATAGCATCAACCGTAGCAAATGTTCTGCATAGAGAATGTTTCCACACATAATGACATTCATATCACTTGGGGCACGTTAAGTATTAGAGCAAATCTCACCTAGCATCTGGGAGCTGAACATGATCACTTTCCCGACTGAGTCATTAGTAGGGGTGTAAGGGATCCAGAAAAATCAGTACCGTGATCAGTAAATACAATTTCCGTCCCAATCCCAATTTCGGGATCCTGAGCAGTTCAGAACTTCCAAATGGTAGTTTTAAAAAGTGGTTAGTTCTTGATGTTTTCTGCATTGTAAGTGTCTTGTCACTTCTCGGAAATTGTTAGCTTTTATTTCAGGGGGGGGGGGGGGGGAGAAATGTAAAATTCGCGATGTCCACAGCGTCCGGAAATTTTTATCATTTCTCGTTTTTGAGAATTTCCCGGCTTGAAAATTGCAGATTTTACCCGTCCCTAAAGTCTGGATTTTTTAAAAAAAAAATACCCGTCCGATGAAAAAAAGTTCTGTCACACCCCTAGTCATTAGTACGTATTATTATTCTATTTTAAGTCGTTGCTTTGCAATCTGAGACTTGTGAAACACGTAATTTGAGCAGTTCCTTTTTGATTGACTGATATGGTTTATTTTAATTTGCTTTTCTGCCAGTTTTGGGTAATTGCGAATATGAGGATGAGCGATGAAATGATGATTTTGATGAAGGGACACTCACAAAGAACACTCATGCCCAGGATGGGATTTGAACCTGGGACCTCTGTTGTTGTGGCGCAGTGTGCTAACCACTCCACCACAGAGCTCGGACAGTTAATTTTCGAGTTATACATACGTGATGCAGAAACGAGTAGTGAGAATTTTTATTATAAATTCATATTTATTTTTACGAAATAACGAAACGAAAGTGTAAATTCATCAATGATCTTGCAAGAAAATATCCAGCTTTTAAAGGATGAAAGAAACAAATATGAGGTAAAGTGAAGGTGGCTGTCACTTTCCCTGCTGTTGAAAGAGTGCTAGAAATGTTAGTGGCATTAAAATCATATTTCTCTACCCAATGTAAACTACCTAAAAATTCAATTCGGTTTTTGGAAATGGGCCTCCCCCATGGCGCAGTGGTAGCGTCATTGCCTTGTAATCAAGGGGTCCCGGGTTCGATACCCGGTGGAGGCACAAGTGGTTCGGATCCCACTTTAAACTGTAGGTCCAGTCCCGATTAGCCTTACTGTGCATAAAGTGGACTTAAAACACCAACTCAAATGCGGTTTTTGGAAATAAGTTAAAGCGAAGCTTACTTGTGTAGATGGCTAGGGATGCGAGTGCAGAACGTGTGGACGATTTAAGCTTGTTACATTTGTATTCACTTATGGGGATATTGCATTCTAATATCCAAGAATTGTAAAAAGATTAAAATTCTGTGCTTCAAACTATAGATATTCTTAGTTATGATTGTCATGTGTTAAATAAAAGATTAGGAGATTCCTTTTGTTGATTAAAGGTAAGAGGAAATTATTTAAAAAATCATCAGAATTATATGTGAGCAAAACTTGGTAGGGATTTTTTTGTATATTGATGAAATTATGAGTAATTGCAAATGAGTTGCCATTTCTTGCGGTGTCCTCTTTTTTATGACTTTGTCCTCCTTTTTCACCATGCCCTGTCCTCTTTTTTACATGTGTGTGTCTGGTCACCCTATATAAAATGTTTGAGTGTTATACCACCCCTTCCCTTCACACACACATTAGTAGGTGTTTAGTCATTTATAATAATTAATGTCCATGATAATAGTTGTTTTGTTCTTACTATTCCACTTTAATCAATGGCCAGACATGCCTACAAAAATTTCTCTTGATTCGTGTGATCGCAACATGGATTTTTAAAGACATTCTTTCTTACTTTTTTTTTTGCCAGAATCAGTCTACATCTTTCTTAATTTTTGTAGTTAATATTGACCACTACTCTTGGACACAGCTCATGTGCTTTTTTTTGTTCCTATAACTCTCACACTTTGTAATAGTATTCTTGTATTTCAATTTTAAACTTTTCCATGTGTAATTCCTGTTGGGAAAACCAGGCAAAAATAATGCTATTGTTTCAATCATTGACCCTCATGGTCAAACTCATTCCCAAATATGTGGTGGTGTGTGATAATGCATTTGCAAGTATGCCAAGGAGCCAGATTTGATCCCAGGCTGACTACAATTGCAATAAATTTATGAAAAATATTTGTTAGTTTGATATTGAATTCTGGCCAGTCTTGGAGTATTGATGCTAAAAGTAGCTAATACTAAAAATTCAAATTTTGCGTTAAATTTAATATGGGATAAAAATTAATCAAATGTATTTCCATGTATTTGTAATATTTGAAAAGAATACAGTTCAAATCAGTATAAGTGATTTATTAGCAATGGAATTCAGTATTTTCTTTGATCGTTACAATATATATAAATTTACTTTACAACATAACCTCACACCCATACAGTAATATTCTTATATACAGATACCTGTTGTACATTATGCACTGTGCATGTCATATTAATTAAATATTCACAGAAAATATTTTTTTCAGCCCTAATTTTGTAAATAAAATACTATTGCCATGCAACCTTTCTTTTTAATGCAAAGCAAACATGTGGTTTTGTATGAGAATTCCAATTTGTGTGTTAAAGATTTGGTACCATAACTGTGATACTACCATGTATTGCTAAAGTATTATTATTTTAGTCTCTCGCACAACTTTGAACTAATCACTAAAGATGAATGGAAGAAAAATAAAAAATTGTTCATGCATATTGTATACACCTATAGCTTTGGTTTTTGTATTTATGTAAAAGTTAAGCTTTAAATTAAGCATTTTATGTCATCTAAATTCCTAAAGTATCTCTTGTTGCATTCAAAATGATTGAAACAAATTACATTTATCCTTTTACACATTTGAAATGTAGAAATTGCACTTTATAATGGTAAATTATATCAGTCTTGTGTATTTTCTATAATGTTTTTCCTGTACACTACAACACATTGTACACTGCAAGTTCTTTACACCACTACTAAGCCTTGGAGAAATGAAGTTCTTCAGGAAGCATGTAATTCTTGTGAACAAATACATAGTCATCTCCAATTTCTTGCAGAAGCCTGAATCCATGGTTTCCCAAAAAGTGAACAAGCTTTTCTGGTCCTTCTTGTAAATGTCGAAATTCAACAGTCATAACTGTAATTTTTACAATATTGAATGGAATGGTTTTTAAAATCTGAAAGAAAGAAATATAAGTTTTTAGCAAAGGGTGCATGTGAACTTGTTAAAATTAATACAAATGGTGTACATGGGGTGGTAAAATAGCTATTTTTCCAGTATGTTTTGATATTCTTTTTAGTGTGTGTTAAAATAAAGGCGAAAAAATAAGAATTTAGTCACTGTACACTGTTTTAGGTCAGTATTTTAGTCACCCTTGTAACACCCCCTATATTTTTCATAAATGCCAAATTTATGTTCATTTTGGCTTGAAATTTATCTTTGTATCGCCCAGATAAAAAAAATCTGGATAAATCCCAGTTTTACCTGTACATACATGTCTCAAGAAAGTAAGTATACTGAAGTTTAGCGACTGCAAAGTTTCTACTAGATGTGAATACTCATAACTTCAATTGTTAATGGTGTAATTTTTTTTTCTTAATTAATTTTTCAATTTATTTACAGGTTTTCACATTACTTGAGGTTTTTCATATGCAATTCAGTTGTATCCATGTTGAATGTTTGAAAGCTTGAAGACACTGCTGCATAAACACATGTTACGTTTGTGAAAGGTTAGATAAAAATTACACAAGAATATGCATGGGTTTAAGAGCGCATTAATGGCTTCTATATTGCTTATTTGAATTTCTTTGGCTTCAGTGTTTCTTTCCTAAGATTTAATTTCATTTGCTTTGTGAAATTGATCTTCAGGCAAATTGTTATTTTTATTGTCTTTATATCTTCTGGGTTTCAAATGGAGAAATTGTACTGATTGTCATCTACTTCATTTATATTTTTCAATTCTTGACGTTTGTGTTGCATGAAAAAGCTCATGAAAACTGTACTGGAAAATTAGATTATTATTACATGAGGAGCCTGCTGTGGTTAACCTATATACGACAGAGGACATATATGGTGGGTGTCAGGATCCATGACTATAATAGTCATGTAATTTCTCCAAAAGATCTAGTTCATTCATGTTCTTTTTCATTTGTATACACATGAAGGTACCAGCATATAATTACTTGTCCTACAGTTGTTTTATTGTACATCTCTGCACGTTTGAGAAGTGTGCACTTGGAAAACTAGTAGTACAGGTTTGCAAGTGTAAAAAAGGTCCCAGCAAGCCCTTGGTCGTGATGTGTGGCCATGGCCAGCAATGACAAATCCCAGTCATAGTTGTAGGTTTCCATGACCAGTTACCCTACCAGGGTGGTCACTCTAGGACCATGATAAAATTCAATGCGGTTTTCAAGATGAACTTTCCAAAAATTCAAGGCTACAAGCAGATGCTTTCTGTATTTCAACAATACATATTACCTCCTCTCACTATATATATATAATATTTAAGATATTGAGATAAGATATTATACATTTGCCATTTCACAAACTCAGACTGGAAATACATCTACAAACACAAGTCATAAATGTTACGGAATATACTAATTACAAAAAATTGTTAATTGTATAAGGATTTCAAACTCAAATTTACCTAATCAAATTCAAGATATCTTGTTTTGCAATAATCTTCCCTCTGTCACAAAGGACAAGGACTTCGAAACGTAGTTCGAAAAATTTCATACTCACACACGTAAGTTGTTGATTTTTATCTTTTAACATTTAGTTTGTATTTGACTGTGAGTAATTCGCACATTATCAGTATGACACGAACAAAGCTTCCTTTTTTTCTTTTGTGGTGAACACAAAAGCTAAACTTGCCTCGGGACATTTGTAAATGTATGAATTCATTTGCATTAATAAAAGTTGCATATTTTCACGTCTACGGAGAAAAATTCACGTAGAATTCATGCATAATTCCCGGAATTCAAGAAATTTCCAGTGACACCCTGCACTACTCCTTCATAGCTCCCAAATTTCCTTATGATGGTGAGTAAGTAGCCACTGGTCCCATACACTGGTCGAAATCTCGGAAGGGAAATCGTTTGGCACTCCCCAGGAGACTCGAACCAGCGCACATCCCTTAGCCCTAGCCCAAAGCCTGATGCATTAGACTGCATGACAAAGGTGAAGGGAGGAACTTTACCTGGAGCTCGGCACCTTCCACATCCAGACTGAGGTAGTCGATGGTGGTTTTGTTCAGAGCAAGTAAAATTGAGAAGAGAGGAAAGCATTTGACTCGAGTGTACAACCCTTGCTGCTGCTTGTTGGCAGTTATGTGACCCATTGTATCTGCTTGGCGAAAAGTCACCTGGAAATAAACAGTGGGTAATGCAAAGATTCATTCCTGCCATATTATGTTCCATGTAGATGCCTGTTCCCTATCATGCATGGAATTTAAATAGCTGTGTGGTTTTATTTTAGTCTGTGAATATCTTATGGTTTAAAACAAATGAGTGTTACTGAGAAAGGTCATGAAAAAAATGTTCAATACCTGAAAAATGAAAAATACTAGAAATTTTTCAAGCAAAATCATCACTACTACTTTATGACGATCCAGTGAATGTGACAAGTGCTAAATGCCACAGTTTACTTTCAATCCCCTTATCGACACAGCTTTATTATCTAGCTCTTAAAGGAACATAGACCCATTTGAATAATATTGATTTTTGGTAACCAGAAAGTGTTTCCCTCATAAGTCTGCACCTATGCATAATCTCCACTATAATAATGTAAAATGTAGGTTACCTCTTTTGGATATGGTGTAGGGCTAAGACAAGCATTGATGGAATATGCTTTTCTGTTCCGTTTCCTCAGTGCAAAGTAGTTCCAAGGGTCAGGTTCTACAAGAAGTCCAGTCCAGTTGTACTCCCTTTCTAACATCAGCGTGTTGCTAAGTTCTTCCCCATTGTATGCACCAGCTTCCACAAAAAATCCGTTCTTCTGTTTGAAAGAAAAGGAAAAAAAGTATAAGAATTCAATTACTTTAACAGTTGAACTTACATTTTCACATGAAAAGAGAGACAGGTAGGTAGGTAGGTCTATCTGTTTCTCACTCTTTCTCTCTCACTGTACAGTGATTCGGGGTTTTAAAGTGAGGGTAGTATTTTCAACTAAGAAACTGGAGTCTGTATGTACTGGTGGATGGATAACCCTTATTAATCCCTCCCTGTGTACCCTGATAATGTTTACACACCATACACACACTCGCTCATAGGCGTGCACAGACACTCTGATTGGGGGGGGGGGGGGGGGGGGCAAAGCCTTGATGAAAGTTCAGTCTGGAAAGAAAAGCCTAATTTTATCTCGGTGTTTTAGTTTTATTGCATTGATATGCGTGTGCATGTGTGTATATGTATAATTTAAATACATTACATAATCAATTCATCCACCCTGCAACTATACTTCACAAATTTCTTGTACTATACTTCACACTGAATATATACTGTACGTGAAGGATGAGCAGACTTTAACACAATTATAAAATTAAATTGCAAGTCCTCAGTGCTCAACTGGTTTCCATAACGTTGTTACACTTACATTGTAAGAATTAAACAACACAACTCAACTTCCTAAATATTATTTCACTTTAAATCGTTAGATGCAAACTCATTTTGCAACTTTTGACACAATACATTTTTAAATCGAGCCTCTTACATAACAAAAACAAATCAAAATCAACAACTTAAAACAAATATTGACATTGATACAGCATTCTTAATCTCAATGGTTCCCTGTTAATTTTATAAACTTGTACACAGTATAAATAAGGTAAATATTATATAGTTATTTGTGAATGTAGAATACAGTCACACACTCTCTACAGAAAACTACGTGAGATATCATAGATGTTATGATCACCCTGTATGCTATCTAAAATGTGCAGATCACAAGAAGTTTTCTCAAGACATAAAATTACGGGTCCAATATGAGGCAGATATAATTCACACACATGTGAAACAATACTTGGTAGTAGCCTGGTGGAGCCCCATCTCCTTGTTGGCTAAACTACTTAATATAAATAAAATGCTAGATGTACAATCATAACGTGACTCTTCAGTACATTAATTATTGAATAATTACATAATCAATAAACAACTTGCCTCCTATAATCATTATTTGATCCCTGTATAACTTCATTAGCATTGATTTGCTTGAACATGCCTGATCCCTGCACAACATTTAGATATACATCAATATGTGACAAGTTTAACTAATAAACCTGCTCCTGAAAGTAACACATTTCATAACTATAATGACTGACTTCCAAATATTTCTAGAGATCAGAATGAAATTAATTCACATTTCATTAGTACAATAACATTATTAACTTCAATTAATTATATTTCAAACACTATCAATAACTAACATTTCTTTCCCTTGTAACAGTTAAAACATTTCAAACTTGAGAGACACTGCAAAGTATCACCTTTTGTGTACAAGGGCAAAAGTTTCGAACATAAAACTGCAATGATTCATAATTTTCGTACCGTTATGTACAAAACATTACAAAGTAACTTGTACCATGAAATTTAATTAAGCTGATTTATAGTTATGCTTCCATTCCAGACAACACACTGATTTAATTGTCTCTCCCTTGGGTCAAACGAAACTGTGTTTTCATTCAGTCTACTACCTGAACTAGCATTACTGTTAGGAGAAACGAATGGTCGTTCACAAGGCTGACGGCAATTAGAACACAAATTTACTTCATTGTGCAAATCTTGACTATTGCTAGAGATATAAGGAAAACAAGCCAAATTAGGTTCTGAATTGGATCTCATTTGTAGATAGCCTTGCCTTGGATTAGAACGTCTATCGGTCTGCGCTGTTCCACTGTCTTGTCCAAATCAGGTATTGTTGTTGTTATAATTTCTGTTATTTGTATTTAAGTTTCTTCTAAAGAACTGTTGATTGCCATAATTATTTTGATTCCTTCTTCTGAATGTAAAATCCTGTCGCCGACCACAGTTGTCACACATTTCGTCTTCTATATAAGAGTTACCACCGGTTATGGAACTAGAATTAGTGTGTCTATTGCTGGAAGAAAACTGTCCTTTATTACTTTGATTTGGATCCCTGTTCTTTGGTTGTGTGTTAACTGTCTGAACTTTGTATCTTCGCCTTTCTCTAAAATCTAACACATTAGTACATCTAGATGTTTTCATTTCAAAATCACTATGCAATTCACACTTCTTCCGATTGTGTATTGATTAAATCCAGTCCCTTCAGTAAATTAATAACGTCGTCAACCTTCGTTAGGCTAGCACCTAATATCATCTGTGCCGTAATCAATGGAAACTGATTAATCAAAATGTCTATGACTTCTGCATCTTTAGGACCTTCTACCAAATTATAATACGTTGAATAAGTACGAGTGGCAAACACCTCCATGCTCATACCGCTATTTTGATCATACTTTCTGTTCCTCAATTCTCACAACTGAGCCTGTCTTAATGAGTGTGAAGTGTACTGGTTCAGAAACTCATGTACAAAATGTTCGTATGTCATAAAGGAATCCATGTGCGTATTGTACCATTCCTCGGTTGGCCCTTGAAAACAATTCTGAATACATTCCAATCCGTGAACGTCGGGGAATCTGAAGCAAATCCAAGTGTGAAGTTAATGTTTTGATAAACTTTCTTGGCCTAGATTTCTCTGGATTTCCAGAAAATTTAGGCAACATATTCAACTCATTCAACCGTAGATACTTTTGTGGTTGTTCCATAGTGTGCCTATGGTGCTTCATTTTGTAATTAGGTTTAAATCGTTTGCCAGAAGATGCTTGCGAATTAAATCTAGTTTTGTTTACTTCAGACATATCAGAGTCTGATCCATTACTAGATTATGAAGTATTATTTGGTGGATCAACATAATAACCTGTGAAGTTTTATGAGGCTTCTTTAATCGAGATTTTTGCTCATTAACTGATGAAGTAGGAACTGTCAAATTAGATTTAGGATTTCCTGTAGATTTACGTTTTCCTGACATATGCAATGGAAAAGATTCATCTTCTAAAGCACTGGAAGATGACAAGGGTAAAGATACAGGATGCTCTGTGTGACATGAAACTTCAGTAACGTTGCCATTGTTCCCTGCAGCTTTATGGATTGATGAAGAATTTGTCATCAGCAGTTTAGCTGTTACATCACTTAATCAGCTTCACAGATCTCAACACGTTGAATTAAACCTTCATTATTATTTCCCCTAATCTGTCTGATAACATTCCACTGCTCGTTTACCTGCAAACCCAATCCAGCAACACTATCTTATAACTTACGAATGCTGTTAGTATTCGCTTCACCAGTTATACTCAAATGTTGGAAATTTTCGTTCAACATTTTAACTTCCGCCTGAAGTTGTCCCTTTATTTGATCATTTGCAAGCGTCTGTAACTTTCCCAATCTCCATTCAGAGCGAGTTGCCCAACTCCTTAACAGTGTTGTTCATATTCTCCATGCACTTCACCGTTCTGTCTTCAAGTTCTGCAAACTGCTCTTTCTGTGATTTCTCATATTCTCTTAACTGCTTTTTCTGAGATTTCTCAAGGTCTGCAAACTGTTCCTTCTGATATTCCCTTAATTCGCCAAACTCTTTCCTTACGCTGTCATTCGATTCCATCAATTCCCTAAACATGACCAATAATTGAGCATTACGTAAAATCTGAAGTAGCCGTAGATAATGGCACAATAGGAACATTCTTTGTTGCCATTGCACTAATTTGTATTCACAACAACTGAACGAAAATACGAAGTACAGAAAGGATAGAACACTAATAAGTCTACAAATTATAATTCTTCAGTGTAACCAAAGTCCCGCGCACTGGCCACCAATTTCTTGCAACTTGACTGAATATATACTGTACGCGAAGGATGAGCAGACTTTAACACAATTATAAAATTAAATTGCAAGTCCTCAGCGCTCAACTGGTATCCATAATGTTGTTATACTTACGTTGCAAGAATTAAACAACACACACAACTCAACTTCCTAATAATTATTTCACTTTAAATCATTGGATACAAACTCATTTTGCAACTTTTGACACAAGTCATTTTTAAACAAGCCTCTTACATAACAAAAACGAATCGAAATCAACAACAACAATTAAAACAAATATCGATATTGATACAGCGTTCTTAATCTCAATGGTTCCCTGTTAATTTTATAAACTTGTACACAATATAAATAAGGTAGTAAATATTCCCTTCTTAGCTCCATGGTAAATATTAGTTATTTGTGAATGTAGAAGACAGTCACAGCCCATAACAAACTAACAGCAAAAATTATATAACTTGTCTGTGAAATGTGTGCGCTCCTTTTCTACTCTTTCTGGTAATTTACAATGCATTACAGGCGAGCAAGAACATTTTTGGATCTAAATTTTTGCAAACTGAATACAATATTGATTTAATAGGGCGCAAAAAAATCATGAGGCGGCTTGGGATTCTCTTTTACATTTTTTTCATTTAGATCGTTCGGCGCCCAGGGACAAATCCCGATAAAATTTGAAATCGAGGGGGCAATTGAACGGTGTGCCGCCTACAAGTGCTCTTGACCGCCAGGAAGAAATAATGCAAGATAGACGTGAAAACTAATACTATCTTGAGTATCCTTTTGTCCTGATAGTCTTGCTTTCCTTTACTTCAATGTTTGCCCCCTTGCGCCCCATCCCCAAAAATTAGTTTCCGGCCAAAGTTTGGGGGACAATGTACCCCTGCCCCTGTGGTCAGCCACTGCACTCCCTTCCCCTGTAGCTGCTTTGAACTTTCATCGGCTTGAAAATATTTCATTTTCTAAAGTGTATAGTAATTATAGTTTATTAACGGTTTCTAGGTGAAAGTATAATAATATAAGGGCATGGACGTCTGGAAAGGATGGCCAAATCTCCCCCTTAGAAAACGAATGTCAACCTAAAAGTATATATTTCACAAGTATAATTTGATTTCAGTCATAATAGTTATTTACATTAATTATTTAATGGGGATGCAGGAATGCGATAATTTCAAATTGAAGTAGTGTTTTTGAAGGGGCAACACTATTATCGGGGTAATGTGCCCCATGGAAAAATATCTTGCTTGTCCCTCCGTGAAAAAAAATGCGGACGGTCCATGATTAGGAGGGGGGTAATTGCCCCTCCTTGTCCCCCGTGCGCACGGCTATGCACTCACTCACTCACTCTCACTTACTTTTGACACCACTAACATTACTGCTCAATTTCTCAACTTTGAAACTAATCACTACTTCGAGAATTTATAGAGTTCGTTTTAAGAAATTTTACGAGAACAAATGAGGATTTTTTTTAAAGAAATGCTTTACATTTTTCAAAGCATAAAAAATTCGCAATGGCTAATGAATGAATCTTTAATGTATTCATTTAATACACACTTTAACTTATATTAGAACTCTCAATAAAAACTAAAAACAAAAAAATCTTGTCCACATTCGATAAGCAGACAATATTAATTTAAAACTTACTTTTTCTTTCAAAATTTTCAACACTAATGAGCTTTGCCCATTTTGGGAATAATCGGTTTTGTTTTCATTTAAGAGGTAGTTTCCTGAAGATGGAGTTTGCAAATGTATTTCTCGAATGTAAGTTATGAGCTGCATATCATTCTGTGCTACGCCGAAGAAGTCGAAGTCTGTGAGATTCAATGGCTTTGATGGAAGTGGATGTCTTCGTCTCAGAGCTGGAACATAAAGTACAATGAATACAAATGGAAATGAAATGTTGACAAATATGAAATTAAAAAATAAAGAACGTTAAAATTTGACAATGTTTATTACAAGTCGTGAAATCTAAAACAGAAAACATATGTCAGAATGTTGTTCACTTTAAGTTAGTTTTGAATTGTTTTGCTTTATTCGTCCTTACCTTCCAAACCGTAAGTATTTCCTAAATATCAAGTTCGTTATTGTGCTTGTGTTTTCAGAAACTCACTTGATGTCATTTCTCGCCAACTAATGCCAGTTCACGACCCATGATTGACCCCACCTGCATGCATCTGCCTTGGAGTATTTCGTTTATCTGGCACTGTGGCGTCCAAAGAACTTATATAAATAAAATGAAATAAAAAGGTATCAGCCAATCACATTTGAAAGTTTAGAGCCAATCAGAAGCAGCAGAAGTACTACTGGAAGTATACCGCGTTTGTTAGAACCTGTCCCCTTTCCCGTGCTAGCGATCGCTCGACAGTTTCGGTGCCAATGAGAAACGAGGAAAAAATCGTCTGCTGGGCAGCGAGGAGCGAATGGGAGCCAGAAGAGAGGCGCTTACGTAGACGCTGTTGCGACGTTGCGTATTTTAATTAGCTGCCTGGCTTTGACTTTCCCCAGCACGGAGAAAAGCCAGCGAACAGCTAGCGCGGGAACCGGGACAGGTTGTAACAAACGCGGTTATAGTTTGGTACTTTACCGACGGTAGCAGGGCTGTGCACGTGATACGCTTTGATATATGGGTTTTTTGACAAATGAGGAGACTTGTTATATACGCTCTTTGGTGGCACCATACGGCGGTATGCGAAACCAGTCTGCAGGTTGGGTACTTTGCAACTGCAAATGTTCGTGTGGACTAGAGCTCGTAAAAATGGATAGCTTATGAAGTGTAAACTTGCACAATTTTGGCAGTGGCTAGGGAATATGAAAACTCTTCAAATTAGAAAACGATACACTATTTCAACATGCGAAATTCGTTTCACGGTGTTATAAAGAAGGACGTGCATTCAGACTGAAGTGATAGAAGTACAGTACCTTGTGACCATAACCTGCAATACGAGTAAGTAAAATTCATGTTTTTGTTATACGATAGATATACATCGCTTCTTTAGAATTGAATTGGCTGTTAATAGCCTTGTGATTGATAGGCAGCTTTACTTCTGTACACATGTTCATGTTGAAAGTTAAAGTGGGAGAGGGGAGTAGAAAGAACGTTGTTGAAAGTTACAGTGGGAGAGGGGAGTAGAAAACGTTCTTCGATTGGCGAACAGGTTTTTTGTGGCACGATACAGTGTTGATGAGTACAAAGACCTACATTGGGTTAACGTGAAGTAGGAGAATGCGAAGACAAAACAATATTAAGTGTGTTGTACAGGGTGGTCCAAAAGTGTGGAAACACCTGAATAAAAATTGAATGGCATGATATTTCCAAAAACTAACATTGCAGGTTTGTAATAGAGGTGGGGGAAAATGTTATAGGGCATATGACGATGACGGCCGCCATCTTGAAATCCGCCATCCTGAATGCAACTTTAAAAGTTCAAATGGAAACCATGTCGTGTAATACCTCATTTCAATAGGAAATTTTCTCACGAGTTCAACGGTGTGCATACGTTTGCTCTAGCACCAACAGGGACGAAGTTATTAACGTTTTATGCTTGCTTTATCGTTGCAGGTGACGTAACACAGCATGGGTCTCACGCAGGCAAAACACGTATATTTAGACAGCCCCCCCACCTTCTCCGATTTGCACCAAAATGGTGCCAAACGTTAGTGCATCGTTTGTGCACGAATGTGCACGCAAAAATTTCGTTTGTGCACAAACGGAAAACACCAAAATTAGCAAGTCAATTTGGGGGGGCTGTCTAAATGCCAGCCCCCCCACCGTCTCTGATTTTCACTAAAATGGTGCCAAACGTTAGTGCATAGTTTGTGCACGAATGTGCACGCAAAAAATTCGTTTGTGCACAACGGGAAATCCGAGATATTAACACCTTAACTTTTGGGGTCAGCCCCCCACCTTCTCCGATTTTCACTAAAATGGTGCCAAACGTTAGTGCATCGTTTGTGCACGAATGTGCACGCAAAAATTTCGTTTGTGCACAACGGGAAATCCGAGATATTAACACCTTAACTTTTGGGGTCAGCCCCCCCACCTTCTCCGATTTTCACTAAAATGGTGCCAAACGTTAGTGCATCGTTTGTGCACGAATGTGCACGCAAAAATTTCGTTTGTTCACAAGGGGAAATCCGAGATATTAACACCTTAACTTTTGGGGTCAGCCCCCCCCCCCCACCTTCTCCAATTTTCACTAAAATGGTGCCAAACGTTAGTGTATCGTTTGTGCACGCAAAAATTTCGTTTGTGCACAAGGGGAAATCCGAGATATTAACACCTTAACTTTTGGGGTCAGCCCCCCACCTTCTCCGATTTTCACCAAAATGGTGCCAAACGTTAGTGCATCGTTTGTGCACGAATGTGCACGCAAAAATTTCGTTTGTGCACAAGGGGAAATCCGAGATATTAACACCTTAACTTTTGGGGTCAGCCCCCCCCACCTTCTCCGATTTTCACTAAAATGGTGCCAAACGTTAGTGCATAGTTTGTGCACGAATGTGCACGCAAAAATTTCGTTTGTGCACAAGGGGAAATCCGAGATATTAACACCTTATCTTTTGGGGTCAGCCCCCACCTTCTCCGATTTTCACTAAAATGGTGCCAAACGTTAGTGCATCGTTTGTGCACGAATGTGCACGCAAAAATTTCGTTTGTGCACAACGGGAAATCCGAGATATTAACACCTTAACTTTTGGGGTCAGCCCCCCCACCTTCTCCGATTTTCACTAAAATGGTGCCAAACGTTAGTGCATCGTTTGTGCACGAATGTGCACGCAAAAATTTCGTTTGTGCACAAAGGGAAATCCGAGATATTAACACCTTAACTTTTGGGGTCAGCCTCACACCTTCTCCGATTTTCACCAAAATGGTGCCAAAAGTTAGTGCATCGTTTGTGACTTTGCGTACATCTATTCTATCTCATGTGTGCGATATGGAATACATGTGCAATGGGATTCATATGTATTATCGTGAAAATTGTCCATCACCATTTTGGTGCAATTTATTCGAGGCAATAAGAGCTTCAAGAAGTTTAAAAAAAAGTCCAAACAAACTGTTGACAACTTCTGCACGAGCACACACAATAATTCATTGCTTAAAATCACATAAGATGTAAGATAAAAATTAATGAAGATGGTTATGGACAATTTGCACGTTTATATTCTTGGTACACTGTACCACGATATCTTTTCTCTTACGCCGGGCCCAGTGTTGGAGTGGTTAGAACATGGATAGAGTACAGGGGTCTACGGTTCGAATCCTGGCTTGGGCATGGGCTTTTGGGAGTGTCCATTTATCAGTTTCATCATATCATCACTCATCCCCTTCTATTAGCCGAAAGTGTCTTAAGAGAGAAGTAAAATACACTAAATCATTTTTTCCTTTTCGGAAAAAATATGAAAAATCAATTTCAATAATGACGTCTATCCATGTGTACACCTACATATCCATACTTCCAGCAAGTAATACATTTTCCTGCTTGATTGAACCTGTACTCATATCAGTTAGCATGCTAGATCACTCTAGATGAAACTCATAATCCTAGAATTCTTCTACTTGTTTAGTAGCATAAATGTTGCATCTACTCACAGGTATATGCGTATGCTGTTATAAAAAAAAAATATATCAAATCTAGTGTGATATATTGACATTACTTAGTTTGCAAACTGCAAGTATAATATGAAAGAATTTTATAATGATGATGACTGGAAGAATGATATGAAAGATTTCTTAATGAGATACACTAACAAAAAACGAGAAATTCACTGCATCAATGTAATAAATTTTATTCGTCTTTAACAACAATAATAAATGTTCAATTAACTTAAAATTGTAATATTGAATTGTGTTTTATACATAATATGTGCCTATGTTTCAATTAGCACATTTTCCTCAACTACTTGATCCATATTTTTATATACCAGATTTAATTTGTAAATACAATACACTTATAATTTACATTAAAACTTTTTATTGATTTCTATTTCTGAAGAATTTAATTCAAAATAAAAAAAATTATATGCATCAAGAAAATGAAAATAAGCAAGTTTCTATCCTCGTTTCTCTATCTTCAGATTATATGCTATAAACAAGAACTTGGCAATTCACAGCTGTTGATCTCTTGAAGTAAGTCTTCTCCTGGTAATCATCATATAACTAAACAGCTATTCTAAGGAGAGAATTCAGTATGATCCATAGTGACCAACACATTGATAATTATTCTGAGTAGTAGTAGTATGACTTTCTATACATATACATATACTTGGCTTACACACACACACACACACACACACACACACACACACACACACACACACACACACACACACACACACACACACACACACACACACACACACACACACACATATATATATATATATATATATATATATATATATATATATATATCTATCTTTGTATCAACTCGCAGGTAGGAGCCCTTGCTGTTCTTCAAAATAATATTAAATCTAGTGTGTTACATGGACTGACTCGAAGAATTATATGAACGAATTTTATAATGAGATACACTAACAATAAACGAGAAATTCACTACACTAATATAATAATTTTTTACTCGATTTAAGCACAAATAATAAATGTTCAATTAACTTAAATTATAATATTAAAATGTGTTACATATTTGCATATACAGTACGTCCAATTCCTTGCGAGGCCGAGAGATCGAGAGAAGTCTGGCGGGCACTGCTAGCGGAGATGCCGACATTTTCGACCAGTAACGTTCCGCTTATTTTTATGGACATATCTTTAGCATGCAGATATTTATAGCACTAATCTGCGTTACAAGAGTTGTTCAAAGTGATGCCCACCTACATTCACACATTCCTGCTTCAGGAGCAAAAGGAACAAGATTTTCCTTTCATCTACTTTTCAAATTATTAAAATAATGCGCAAAAGAAAATCAAGTGGCTCTAAGACAAAGTGATCGACACTATCTTATATAAATTATCTTTTTACTCGGTCTGAGCTCACCTTACATCGACAACCGTTCCATTCGTCCCCTGTAGCTGCAAAACAGGTCGCATAGAACAAATAAACAATATAGGTTAACTTACAAATCACAGTTATAAAGAATATTAAAAAGAAGAAAAAAGGTAAAGTGCCGCCTTGTGCTTAGCACCACGCCATGAAGGCGTAGCTATAGGGGAATGTGGGGGTAACACCTCACTTTCTTGACCGGTCGTGACTAGGGATGATGTGATCAGCATCACGCCCCTGACCGCTATACCCCCAGGGTTTCCCCCTGGTACCTAAGTCATTCGATGCTGGGTGGTCGCCGGGGCCGCTTCCAACGTTAGAAACGTTTCGAGATTTGAACCGACCGGGGATCGAACCCGGGACCTTTAGCTTGGTAGAATAAAGAATATTAACCAGGAGGAATTCAAATAAGTCATTCATACCTCCCCCCCACAAACACAAAGGTGAAGGGGCTGACCCCAAAAGTTAAGGTGTTAATATCTCGGGTTTCCCGTTGTGCACAAACGAAATTTTTGCGTGCACATTCGTGTACAAACGATGCACTTACGTTTGGCACCATTTTAGTGAAAATCGAAGAAGGTGGGGGGGCTGACCCCAAAAGTTAAGGTGTTAATATCTCGGATTTCCCCTTGTGCACAAACGAAATTTTTGCGTGCACATTCGTGCACAAACGATGCACTAACGTTTGACACCATTTTGGTGCAAATCGGTGAAGGTGGGGGGGCTGACCCCAAAAGTTAAGGTGTTAATATCTCGGATTTCCCCTTGTGCACAAACGAAATTTTTGCGTGCACAAACGATACACTAACGTTTGGCACCATTTTAGTGAAAATTGGAGAAGGTGGGGGGGCTGACCCCAAAAGTTAAGGTGTTAATATCTCGGATTTCCCCTTGTGAACAAACGAAATTTTTGCGTGCACATTCGTGCACAAACGATGCACTAACGTTTGGCACCATTTTAGTGAAAATCGGAGAAGGTGGGGGGGCTGACCCCAAAAGTTAAGGTGTTAATATCTCGGATTTCCCGTTGTGCACAAACGAAATTTTTGCGTGCACATTCGTGCACAAACGATGCACTAACGTTTGGCACCATTTTAGTGAAAATCAGAGACGGTGGGGGGGGCTGGCATTTAGACAGCCCCCCCAAATTGACTTGCTAATTTTGGTGTTTTCCGTTTGTGCACAAACGAAATTTTTGCGTGCACATTCGTGCACAAACGATGCACTAACGTTTGGCACCATTTTGGTGAAAATCGGAGAAGGTGGGGGGCTGTCTAAATATACGTAGGCAGAACGCATTGAGATCGTGTTGATATCAGGTGAACGAAGCACGAGGGTGATTTCAGACGATTATAACCACCGTCACCCAGATAGGGTACCACATCCATTATGGTACCGTCAGTAAAGTTTTTGCAAAATTTCGTGAAACCGATACTGTGGCTGACAAACCAAAATCACGATGCCGCCCCTCCTCAAACGACTGACACGCGCAACCAAAAGTGCTGTGGGGCGTCGACTGAAACGCACCCCACGGGGGTAAACAAAATTTCCACTATTAGAAAGATGAATCAAATCAGACAGATTCAAGATCTGTTCAGACAAGAAAATTGTAGCAGTGCTTTGACTTCTTTAGTTTTCTGATCAATTTACATATGATCACTAGTTTGATTTATCAAGTATATACATTAATTTATTTATTTCATATTTATACTTTGTCTTCTTATAATAGATTCTATTGTTTTAATCTTTCCAATTTGCTTTGTTCTTATTTATAAAGTTATTCACATATATTAATCTTGCACGCCTGGTGCTGCCATCTCTATTCCTCTTTAGCAAACTATTTACATTACTTGGTCCTATTGGATACGTAACACTCGTCACCAAAGAGTCTTTGTTTTTTTTTTTCAATCGTTGCATTCGTAGTACTCATGTAGGCCTACACAACACGAAACTTTCAAAATAGAGATGATATCGAGAGTATGCTGGGCATAAACAGCCACCTGTAAGCTGTAAGTCCAATAAATCTTAGTTGAGTTGAGTTGATGATATCGAGACGATACTTGGCCTCGTCTCGAGTTGTAAATGCACGTCTCGTTCAGTGCTCCTAGCTGGAGGGATGCTTGGTCGAGTTGGTGTTTTAAGTCCACTTTATGCACAGTAAGGCTAATCGGGACTGGACCTTCAGTTTAAAGTGGGATCCGAACCACTATGTGCCTCTACCGGGTATCGAACCCGGGGCCCCTTGATTACAAGGCAACGACCTAACCACTGCGCCATCAGGGAGGCCTGGATGCTTGGTGGAGTTTGGGGATTTGGGGGGGGGGTGCTTGTATGATTCGACAATGAAGCGAGTGGAGCGATGCTTACGCAAATTATCCTAGCTGAGGGAATGATTTACGATAATGCTGGGGACACAGCATCCTCCAGCATCTTCGCCCTACTTTAAGCACTGATCTCCTCTCGAAAAAACAGCATATACAACGTATCACTGCACAAAATTTCACACTGAACAGAGGTCATCAAGCCAAACAACTTTCAAAAACTTTTCTGTTTGACGCTTCGTCCCGACGCTGCGTGTCGTCGAAAGGGAGATTTTATCCTGAATATATCACATCGTAGGTTCACTATTAGCACTGAGGAAGGTTTCAGACCGAAGCGACACGTTCCCATCCAGTCTGCACAAAAATTCACTGCGCATGAGCGCTCAAAATTTTACAGACACGCCTCCCGATGGCGTAATGAGGGCGACGTCGCCTTTTAAACAAGGAGTCCTGGGTTCGATACCCGGTGGAGGCACTATAATGGTTCGGATCCCACTTTAAACTGTAGGTTCAGTTTCGATTAGCATATCTGCGCATAAAGTGGACTTAAACTTTAATATCTTCATGTCGATAATGATCCTACCCTAAAGGTGGGATGAAAAGACAACTCTGTCGGTTCGTAACTGCCAAAAAATTAGCATGGCTAAAGGAAAATGCAATCTTAAAAGTATGAGAGATTCTGGATAATTCCAAATAACTTGCGCGTTCATTTAAGAAATAAAATAATCATTAAATACCGTTATAACCTCTTGCCTATCTTACAGTGGCGTATTCTGAAAATTTGACCTGGTTTACCGCAACATGTCGACTAATTAGATATATGCAAATAGAACACCAATGGAGGCATGCAAGTAAAACAAAAATAAAAGTCCGGCAATTTCTATATTTTACATAAAATTTCCCTTTCTACCTAAAATTGAACCTGAATTTCCCTGCATCAAGGGGAATTTCTCTTCATGTACTTAAATTTCAATTTCACTGCATCACTCACCTCACGATCCATATTTGAGAGCCCACTGGGTACTACAGACAAATTACGTTTGTACACTCATCTCACGTAGTACTCCGGTAGTTTGTTTCTTTATACAGCATATTTGCATAACCTACAAGTGTATCAATATACGCTGTATAAAACACACCTTACTACTAATTCCCGTACGTGTACTGCTGGGCTTCGAGCATATACCGCTCGTTTTGCCTGTTCGAGCGTTATTCGCTCGAGCGAAGAAGCTCTCGATTCTATATTCTATCTAGCGTCGTCCGTGCGAACTATTTGGCGCTCGAGAGACCTGCAACACACTATAAACCCGTCTTTATGTTCTTTAAATAATTTACTTAAATTGTTTACAAAATTGTTTTAATAGTTTGCATAATACATTATGAGCAATTACTCATATACGAATGCTAAATGTAATATAAAAAATATAAGAAAAATATTGGTTTACCGCGGTAATCGCAGTAACATGGAGAATACGCCACTGGAAAAACTGATGTGAACTCACCCTTAGTGTTGATCGAAAACAAGAGCAGCATGACAAGGGTGAAGACGGTGAGAAAGACGCCCACTGGCATGAGTCGCCGAGCAAGCCTCGACGCCATCTTTCTCCCAACGGTAGTCGCATGGTGGCATCTGGAAGAAAAAGTCGAAAAATAAATAAATAATCCAGGACATGTAGTTCGTTTCTCTATATTTTGCATTTTGCGCCTCTTCTTATACCTCTTCTGCTTCACGCCCCCAGGAGTCTGTGGACCAACGCCGCACCTTGCGGTAGAGAAGGGGAGAAAGCGACTGTTCAGAGCAAAGCAGTGCTTGTTGCTGAAATCGAATGGTAGCTGAAGGCGCGTTTTTCCTCCACTTTCTCTCTCTCACTTGTTCATTGGTCTGTACCTCTCGAGTCGCAACTTGCGCAGAGGACTTGTTTTCGTTCGCTTGCTCCAGAGACTTCTGGGAGCGAGTACAGGTTAGTATGACCGACTGATTAAATAGATGGGTCAAAACTACGGATGTTCAGGACAGAACGTTTTCAGTCAGGACGAAAAATGCCCAGGATTTCTCGACGCAGTGATAAATCTCAAATTCTGCACACAGTTTTTCCATAAAGTAACTGTTTTGTCATTTCTGGAATGAACGCTGTCATTTCCAAGAAATTTCCGACATTTTAAAGCACTTTTAATACACACCCAATCGAAAGTTTTCGACTGATCTGGAAATGATTTTACCATATCATGTTTTCATGTATCAGGTTGAATCTACAGGCTGTCACTTTTTTGATTCCTCTGAACGGGATATTATACGAGTAGTGTGTGAAGAACGTGTTAATGATTTCTCGAAAGGAGCGTCCTGTGCTTGTCACGTAACACACAGAAATGTGTCTTACTTTTTGGGACACACCAGAAACAATTTCACGCAGATAAAACAGCAAGTGCGTAAAATCGAGCGATACCAGGACTGGCTCGGTAACTCAGTTTAATAGCAATGGCACCGTAGGCCAGAGATCCGGGTTTGGAGTCCTGGTCGAACCTGCACTTTTCGCTGAAATTTCTACAGAAATACGTGTTTCTGTGTGTCAGAGAGAGAGAAGGGGATGCAACTCACTGCAAGGATCCCACGCTGGTAGCGATTTCAAGAGGTTTTTGCTCGCAATAATAGACGTATAATTATCACTCTTGTTTGCTTACAGCAGATCTGTGTAATCTGACAGAAGGTAACAACTATTGTTTATCATCCACAATGATGCAATTATTATTGTTTAACAGAATAGAGCTTCGCTGCTTTCTTTCTATTCTTTTTACCTCTGGTACTATTGTTGTGCCCTAGAGGCCAATTAATTGATCAATTTCGGTGTTCAGCGTTGCCAACGCTGAGAGATAAATTCTTGCTAATGAGTTTCAACTTACATCTGATCTTTGTCCCATTAACGCGAAGGAGGGGCAGACCCGTACCCAAGGGGGGGGGACACGGGGCCATGCCCCGCACCCTCGAGCCATGAAAAAAAATTAATTTGAACGTATAGAAACCTATAAAAATAACGTTGATGATTTTTCAAATTTTGCAAGAATTTCGATTTTGTTCTTGCACAAATGAATGGGCTCCAGAATTCTGCAGTCTGCAATATTTGGCAATTTTAGTTATATAACCCTTGATGCAAGGCTATCAGAAATTCCGATTTAGTCGGGAAAGTCCATTCCTTTCAATCCATGTACCGACTTTTTCGTCTCGGCTCGGACACTATGTGCTATAAAAGAAGAATCTTGCGCCACTGCAGACATTGTACTGGTTATGTAGGACTTTCTGTAGAATACGTGTCTGAATTTTTTTTATGAGTCAAAACAGTTGTTTGACACTCGAGATATAGGAAACCCTTGATTATTGAATGGTTTCTGCTATAAGAGTGTCACTAATTTACACATTAATTTGCATAAAGGGGAATTTTGTATGCTTTTTACATTATGGAACAAAGGTTTCTCAATGACTGCAATACAAAACCAACCATATAACGGTTTAGCTCTCCACCAGTACCGCACGGTCTGGTCCCTTTTCGCCGCCACTGAGCAGGGGCATACAACCTTTATCTTTCCCCAGCATCAGGGTTTTTCTACAACTGATATCGATTCTGCCAATCATAGAATGGCTTACGATTATATGTAAATAGGAGAATCCACTTCGCAGCAGAATCGTTGCTTGATTTTGGGGGCAAGAGATTGCCCGAAGTAATTTCAACAGATATTGTTATTTTCCCAAAATACTCAAGAAAATAAGTACCATATTATTTACGAGATTCAGTAAATTTGAACTGATTTTACTACAACTTTTATTATTTTCTACTTGTACTTGTCTTGAACATAAACACACGGGGTGTGACCCTACAAGACTGACAACTTTTACAGTGTGTGAAAAGACGAAAAAATTCGATGTTGCAAAACCCTGCAAATTGCATTTTCTATCCCACATGATGCAACTCCATTTAACAGCTTCTTGGTTGTCACTGGCATTAATTTTTACTGGCAAATAAGATTTCAAAAGCGAAAAGAAGCGAAACAATATTTTGCCAGCAGAGACGCTGCCAGGGTGAAGTCACTTATCTTAGCCGTTTCCTTCAGATAATTCATTTACAGGGTTCGCACTGACCTGAAGTCCTGAACAACTAGAAGAGTCAGGGAAACCAGGATAGGAGTGAGAAGGTAATTGGAAACAAAGGATTTTTTTAAAAGCGTTCAAAAGCTTTAAAAGTCAGGTGAATTACATACATTATTTTTGCTTGCTTGCCAGAATTTGTAACCGAAAACACATTTCGTTTTATCTTCCCAACAATCTTCCTTTTTGGTTAATATTCCTTCTTTTTATTTTTCATTTATTTTCAAAAACGTTCAACAAACTTGATTCATTTGATTAACTTGCAAAGTTGAAGTACAACTCTAATTCATTAGCATGTTAAATCATTATACAGTAGTCTGAAAAGTTATGTAAAATGCCTGAAAAAAGTCAGGAACTTTGATTTTGCAAAATGGGTGAACACTCATCTGTCACCGCACAAACATATGTTGCTACTGGTAGGCTATTTTTATTGTTTAATTTTTTAAAAAAATCGCAGATTCGAATATGTCGTTCTTCAAGGATTCCAAGCATCGAAGTGAGCAAATTTGTCTACTATATACCTTGGTATATACAGGGTTTCTCATAAATAATAGCGCAAATTGACACAGGTGAAAGTATACGATAATAGAAGCAAGAAGGTCTCAGTAAACATAGGTCTGCAAACGAGCCGTTTTCGAGATAATCGCGAATGTATGATTAAAAGCCGTCACTCACTTCATTGTTTGTCAACGTCGTCCTAGTTGGTAAAATGCTAAACATTAACAATAGAATAAAATAATTAACACTAACCTTGATGCGCAACATTCTTAAGAGTGGCTCCTAAAAATACTTATCCGATAAGATCTGTTCTCGTAGAACATAATATCCGCAAGAAGCACAATCTAAAAATCCCCAAACATAAAACCGCCACATATAACAAGTTCTTCATTGTTACAGGGATCAGGGAATGGAACAAACTGCCTGCACCATTGACTAACATTATTTGCCAACAACTACATTAACCTTCATATGTTAACAATTGCACCTGCACTTATACATCATATAATGCATATCTAACCAACCCCCCCCCCCCCGCACACACAATGAACTACCGAAGGCTTATTACTTATTTTTACTCTACAGTATATATACTAATCTATTCAATGTATTATTTTATCATTGTATAATCTTTATAATTATCTTTACTGTATTTTCATGATCATTATGTGTTTTTTCTTTTTGTTTTTATACATTTATTGTATCTTTGACAAGGGTTGGTTGTAAGAACGGCCCATGAGGCCGAAACACGCCTGCTTAAATAAAGACCATTCTATTCTATTCTATTCTAATACAGTACGAAATGTGACTCCCACAGTACGATTAGACTGTGTACTGATTATATCCATCCTGTTTGATTAAAACGCCACCTTTCGGAAATCTTCTGTTTTGTAAACAAAGAGCAAACCTCGGAACGCGCAAGGAGTAAAGCACTCGGTGTTTACAAAATATAATAAATGACGGCTTGTACCCACACATTCGCACACATTATTAGCATTTTACCAACTAGGACGACGTTTACAAACAATGAAGTCAGTTGCGGCTTGTAATCACACATTTGCGATTATCTCGAAAACGGCTCGTTTGCAAACCCATGTTTACTGAGACTTTTTTGCTTCTATTATCGTGTACTTTCACCTGTGTCAGTTTTTGCTATTTCTTTTGAGACACCCTGTATATTATATTATACACTGTATACAGGGTGACCTGTAATTAGATGTATTCCCTGAAAGGGGTTAAAGTAGAGGCAATTTGCAATAAATTTGACCATATGATACCCCGTCCGAAAATTAGTAGTTTTCGAGATAATCGAATTTCTATTGTTTTTTCCTTTAATGACCATTTTCCACATAAAAATACGAATTGAGAAAAAACAGCTAATTGCATGGCACATATTTCAGCGTTTTCTAATAGCTAACAAATAAGTGGTTCGTTGAAAAAAAGTTTGTCCCAAATAACAATCACATGTAAGTAACGAGTGGATCTAAACTTACAAGTGGTGATAAAAAATTGCACTCTTAGTTTACTTGGCAACGTATTAATAACAAAAATGGTATGACACGAAACGTACAAATTACTTAAATTACTTCCTTGTGTTATTTGCTATCCAACAAGGTACAAATGTTACTAACAGTCACATTTGTGTACAAGAAATAATACTTCATTCATCTTCATGTGAATGGAATCAATGAACAATACAATTAAAGAACATTATACGTCTTGCTCAAAGTGGGCACCTCCGTTACGAATGCAGGCACGCAGGTTTTTACGGACATTTGTTCTCTTAACTCGTGATGTGGTGGTGTCCTTGATTTGTTGACCAGCTGTTAAGATCTTCTCCCTGAGCTCTTCTTGCGAGTTTTCCGGTGTCTTGTAAACTAAGTCTTTCATATGGCTCCAAATGTAGAAGTCGCAAAGCGTCAAATCGGGGGATCGAGCCGGCCAGGGAATCGGGCCGCCGCCTCGGCCAATCCATTTCTTTGGGTAATTTTCATCTATCCACTGTCGCACGCCCAGGCAGAAGTATGGATGGGCGTCATCAACAATCATTTGATCGAGCAATTTTTCCTGCCCCAGATCTTAAATGGCATCACTTATGAACATTTTTTGAGGAACGGGATGGCAATATTGTTGGAGGATGTGCCACTAACTACAAGACGTGACATGATTTACCAGCATGATGGCTGCCCAGCTCGACCCCCCGATCGACTTGACGCCTTGCGACTTTTACATTTGGAGCCATTAGTTTAAAAGACACCAATAAACTCGCAAGAAGAGCTCAGGGAGAGGATCTTAACAGCTGGTCAACAAATCAAAGACACCATCACAGCACGAGTTAAGAGATCAAATGTCCGTAAAAACCTGCGTGCCTGCATTCGTAACGGAGGTGCCCACTTTGAGCAAGACGTATAATGTTCTTTAATTGTATTGTTCATTGATTCCATTCACATGAAGATGAATGAAGTATTATTTCTTGTACACAAATGTGAATGTTAGCAACATTTGTACATTGTTGGATAGCAGATGATACAAGGAATTAATTTAAGTAATTTGTACGCTTCGTGTCATACCATTTTTGTTAATAATACGTTGCCAAGTAAACTAAGAGTGCAATTTTTTATCACCACTTGTAAGTTTAGATCCACCCGTTACTTACATGTGATTGTTATTTGGGACAAACTTTTTTTCAACGAACCACTTATTTGTTAGTTATCAGAAAACGCTGAAATATGTGCCATACAATTAGCTGTTTTTTCTCAATTCGTAATTTTATGTGGAAAATTGTCATTTAAAAAAAAAAACAATAAAAATTCGATTATCTCGAAAACTACTAATTTTCGGACGGGGTATCATATGGTCAAATTTATTGCAAATTGCCTCTACTTTAACCCCTTTCAGGGAATACATCTAATTACAGGTCACCCTGTATATATATATATATATATATATATATATATATATATATATATATATATATATAATTTGTTTACAACATTAATACACATGCTATGCCTCAAAGAAAATTTATAAAATCCGCCTTTGGGTCTGCCCCCCCTGAAAAAAAATCCTGGGTACGGGCCTGGGGGGGGGGTGTATGGACATGTGCAATTTTGTTTCTCTACGCTTTAGTGGTTAAATATACCAGATTGAACATTTTTTTAAAGTTCTAAATGAAAAATTCACGAAAAACAAGGAGAAAAATGCATAGTGGGTATTAAGTTAGGAAAGTTGATTCTAAAGAGGGTTGAATTTAATATCTTGTCGGTGCTGTAGCATTGGGTGCGTTGGGGAAGGCGATCGAGGCACAATGTAAACAAAATGGACAAAACTACGATCCATGCAGAACACGGGCGTCGCCAGCGGGTGGGCCAGGATGGACTGTAGCCCAACCAAATAGCCTACATGACAAAAAAATAATTCGTTTATAATAGAAACCCACACAGATGTGTGGAAAAGATAAAGATAATCTTGGCAGACACTTTTCGTGCAGCCTTCAGTCCAGCGAACGAATTTTTAAGGTTGCAACTCATGGAATGAGTACCATCATGCATGCTTCATTATGGAGATTCCTTTCTAATAAATTAAAAGAACGATAAGTAGAACGAATTTCGGCGAATAACGTAAGGGGCTCGAATTCATTTTCCCCGGATTCTATACCTGATGGAGATTTGGACCCCACTTTAAACTGTAGATCAATTTCCGATTAGCCTATCTGTGCATAAAGTGGACACAAAACTTTCTTTTCTAGTATTTCTCAACAAGTTTTTCATTAGCGGCAATATTTACACACTGTAACTGAGTGAAGTAAAGCATCTGACCATTTTCAGAGTCATTATACTAAACGCAATTCCAACTGACGGCTGGGAAACAGCGAATCAGCGATCAGTTGAATTTTCTTCGACTAAGATCGGGCACTTTCGAGTCACAAGGTACCGAGCGTTGTTCGCGGAACGAAACAAATGAGCGCTGGGTTCACCACATGTTGCCAGACGTACTGTAAAGGGAGAAAGAGTTTGCTCGGTCAACACCAGAAATCAGCGGGTTCAACTACACACGTGGTTCTGCACGTTAAGTTTCCGGAAGGACCACCCACAGGTCGGAATGCAGGCGGACACACAGTCGTATAAAGGCAACTGGCAAAAACAGAAGTACGCTTGGCAACGTTGCTTCGGGAGAGCGATGTGATCCCTTCAGGTTTTACTTCGCAACTGAGTTTGTTGACACCCATCGGACCACATGCCCCCGAAAGTGATTGGGGGACAGGACGCGCCAGAAACAGCCATCAAGGTCAACCGCCATCTGGAGTTGCGTTGAGTATAGTGTCTTGGATACGGTGACCAAACGTCCCACATTAGACAGTCCCTTTTCTTGGGTCTCCTTCCCGATTTTTTTTTTAAAGGGACGCCAAAATGTCCTTTTGTGACAATGCCTTATCGGCATAGAATTACTGTAACATTACACCTTCTCTAATATTACTATGAATTATGGTATAGTAACATTCAGTCATTCATATCTGACTAACGCGAGGTTTTATGGGAAAATATGAAAAGTGTCCCGTTCTGTTTTATTAGTTTGATGAATGTTTAATATTATTTTTTAGTGACAGCTATACTTATTTTTTATGCAGTTTCCAATGGAACCTGCTGTAGGGCTGGCCTGCGTGAGGGTGAAAGCCAGCTTGTAGAAGGCGGTGAGTTTTAAAATCTTGTCCTTTCAAACCAGAAAGGGGGGTGAAAAAGTTCCGTTTACTGTTTTTTTTTTTTCGAATCGCCTATATAAGAGAACCGATTGAGTAAAGGGGGTTGGCATTCGTACGTTTTTTGGGCAAGAGGGGAGACCTTTGGAAAGTTCTTTCGGTGTCGGTAGAGTGGTGGAGCTAGTCATATGGCTAGCGGTCACGGATCAACCATTTGCTTTCATCAAAATACATAGATAAGTCTACGCATTTTTCTTGATTCGTTTGGTAACAAGCCAACGCTTAGTTTTCGGTGGACATTTCATATTATTCTTAGAGTAAATTCGTATCCAAGGGAATTAAGGAACGCGTTTAATTACAATAATATGTCTATCCGTTGGTGACAAGCCAAGTACCTTGTTGCGCGAAAATGTTAGTTTAAATTTGTAGATTCAACACTGTCAAGGTGTCCGGTTTTTATTTAATCTGGGATTAAAGGGACTGTGACAGGGTGGAAAAAGAATCATCACAGTTTTGTTTTATATCATTTCAAGGAAAGCGCATAAGTAATTAGCTGTTGTAATTTCAATCAAGTTTAGTCTATTTTTTCGAGGCAATTTTCATTATAAACAACAAGGGGAGGGAATTAGAGAAACATGTCATGTATGCTATAGTCGTTTTCACGTTCAGAAGACACAATGGGCTCTTGTGGACAATGCTTTTCTTATGGGAAAATACGAGCGCGCTGTTGTGAAATTTCTCGATTTACAAATTTAGCTTACGTAAAATCGGTACCTGCAGTTTTGCAGGAAATTTTGTAGAGAGTACGATGGTGGACACAAAAAACTTGTAACTTGCTTACATATTTTTAGATAAATTAAAAACGCAAATTTTCTGTGAAAACAAAATTTTTACATTGTTTTCACTCCTAACGTTGAAACATGCCGTAAAATTGAAGCATTCATTATGAAAAATATTGACACTGTTTTTTAATTGTGTCATAGGTGATGGTGGTGCTCAGAATTTATCAATACTTTAAAGCATATTCGCATTAAAAATATTCAAATAAAGTATGTGGAGATTTTTTATATTCGTGCACTAGAAAATGTCGTTGTTGGCCATTTTTTGTTCTGTAATTCCAAATAAAAACTTCCAGCGACAAAGTTTTGAAAAAAAAATAAGATAATGTTTTTTATAACCACTCAAAGGTTCCGAGAAATATTACTTCCATGCATTTGGAGTTTCTTTTTAACCCGAAGCGCGCGCGAAGTAAAGAGACGTTGTCTGGCCATCTTGAGCTGACTCACCACAGCATTCCGGCTAATCACCACCACGTTTTCCAGTTATTTTATTTCCATTCAGTAAAAATATTAACTTCATGCAGTTTGTTATAATAGAATTGCAACTACTTAAATTTAATAATTGACAATTATTTCCAATGCTGCTGTTGTGAGCAACATTAGTGCTGTCGCAAATGCACGTTGTTTTTGTTTACATTACTGTCGACATTAATACTGAAATGAAGATCACCTTTCAGTTTCCAACGTACACATACAGTATGTAACATTGTTATTCGTACACATAGAATTTCCGAGGAAAAAATGTCATATCTACTAGTAAATATAATCATTTTCATATATACCTGGAAATTAATGTTAATGAAGGTTTCACCAACAAATGTCAATAAAAATGTATGTTCAAAGTGTATAAACAGAGCATATAATTTGTGTGAAAAGATAAAAACACGCTGTTTCATGCAACATTGTTATTCGTACAGGCAAGAGTTTCAATCTTCCTCGCATACAGCGCCACCGCTATTCCGGCGATTTCGTGCAGTTTGTAACTTCGTAACAAGTTTGAACATGAAGGCCCGCTCCCCGTCAAGCGGAATGCTGGCGTAGGTATTGTTGCAGGCCTATCGTCTATCTATCAGCGTGTTCGAAATGGGCAAGGTGAAGGAATTTAGTTCCCATCTGAAGGATGTTATTATAAATTTGGCCCTTAGAGGTTATTCGTTAAGAAAAATTGGACAAACAATCAATAAATCACACTCCGTAGTACAATACATAGTAAACAAATTTAGAGAGGAAGGTTCAACACAGAATGTGCCGAGAAAACCAAAGGAGAGACGGTTGAATAAACGTGATGAACGCTTTATTTTAACAAGAAAACCCCCGACTAAGTGTTCCACAGTTACGACCGTTAGTAGAAAATGATGCTGGCAAGATGATGTCCGATCAAACTGTCCGACGTGCCTTGTGGAAGCATGGATATCATGCAGAATACCGCGAAAGAGGCCGTATGTAAATAAGGTGGATCGCAGGAATAGACTTTCATTCGCGAAAGTGCACATCCACAAGGACCAGGAATTTTGGGTTACTGTCATATCGTCAGACGAGTCAAAGATTAATATATACGGGTCAGATGGAATAAATAGGGTCTGGAGAAAATCAAATAAAAAGAATGATCACATTAACACAGTTCCAACAGTTAAACACGGTGGTGGGTCATTAATGATTTGGGGCTGTATGTCGTTCAAAGGTGTTGGTACCATACAGTTTATTGATGGTATCATGGATGCATATGTCTATTTGGACATATTGAAGAACAATGTAAAGCAGAGTGCCCAAAAAATGGACATGCCGCCTATCTGCAGATTCCAACAAGACAATGACAGTAAGCATAAGGCGCGAGTTAACATGAATTGGCTAATATGGAATGTGCCCAAACTACTACAAACACCAGCTCAAAATCCAGACTTAAATCCCATTGAGCATTTATGGGCAAATTTGAAGAGGCGAGTCCATAAAGCAGGCGTCAAGTCCAAACAAGAGTTGAAAACTGTTGTGCAAGCCGAGTGGAATAAAATAAGCTCGGAAACTGGTTAATTCTATGAAGAACAGGTGTCAAGTAGTAATTAAAGACAAAGGATACGCATCAAAGTATTAGAATTGTCAGTCAATTTGCTCTGAATATACTTTTTTCTTTCATATTATTAAGTGTACGAATAGAAAAGTTGTACAAAAAATGGCATGTTTCTCTTTCAGTTTCATTTAATTTATTATTGTCATTGGTTATACAGAATTTGGGTAAGATTTTATGTTCCTAATGATATTAGTTATTGAATTGTAAAGAAACAATTTCAAAGGAGTGTATTTCCTTTCAGATATTAAAGCATTTTCTTTGAAAATCCGTGTGTACGAATAAGAATGTTACATATTGTATTAACCCTTGAAAGGCAAGACAAGATATGGGGCTTCAAGATAGAAATATGACATGCCTTGCTTGTGTCATTTACGTCTTATCAGTTCAAGTGGGCCATAACTCATTTGTTTGTTTGGGTTGCAACTTGAATCTAACCCATGTGCCAGGTTCCCCTTACTTGTGAATTGTAATGTTCACAGTATAATATTAATATTAATAATTACATATATATTATCATTATACATACAAAATATGTAACACCTGCATTGTGAAGGAAGCTCATCATTTCCCGGTGACATGAGCTAAGCGCTGTATTAGCAACACTGTGCGGTTTCTCCATAAGCGCCGTTGTGTCTTCTGAACGTGAAAACGACTTTAGTGACAAGCTAGATACATTTTTGAACTAGTACTGCTGGTCTAGGCCAGCGTACGAACCTCTCTTGTGTATATATATATATATATATATATATATATATATATATATATATATATATATATATATATATATATTGCAGTGTTTCGATTAAAGAGGATCATTTCATTTCTTATGTGGGGGTTATTTCTTATGTAATTCTTTGTGCATATTTAATCAACAAAATAAATAGTATTTTTATATATTTTTAAACGGAACGTCTGAGCTATCATTCAAGATAAAATAACTGAGTTTTCCCCTAATATCCATAGTAAAGAATATGGTAGTTATTCAATATATTTTAATTCGATTGAACCGCATTGTTAGTTTTTTTAAGTGTTATGCTAATTATTTGCCTGGGGAAGTAACGAAAACAAGTAACAGGTCGAGCCAAGTCAGGTTAATCCCCCGGAAGAGAAATAAAGCATATCACATTAGCCTTGAAGATGTATCACAATGACTTTTCGTCAATTAATTATATTCACCCTGTAGCCACATGTTAATGGTCATGACTTTGCGTGACCCTTTCATCAATTTAATTATTCATTGTCGCAGTAAGCCTCAAGAGGCAGAAATTTGACATGACATGAGGGAAATCAAGATGCGTTTACTCTTTACTTTGTATAACACTACGTTGAAGCAGAATCAACACGACGTACGCCGGAAGCAATGTTTTTTTTTATTCGACAAGTTTACAGAGCGTTCCAAAATGTTTGCAAAAAGAATCCATAGCAATTCCACGCAATGAACCATGGTGGCCTCAGGGAAAATGAACCCAGCGAAGACAACGATTTATCTCTCTCCGAGCATCAAAAGCGAGCTAAACGCGTATATTGATCATGAGGTCTAACCAGAACAATGGAGTACAGAAATAGACAAGCACAAAGGGTTTGACCTTTAAATCTGTATCTCTGGCTGTTAGCTCTGCAAAATTTGGAAGATACCTGCGGGGTATCGCAGGGAACGTGTGAATTGTTCAATATGTCAGTGTTGCCAGTTTCTCACGTTAGACGAGGTCATGCAACAGTGAAATTGATAAGTTCAGACATGGTACACCACTTTTCTTAGCGTTGTGAATTACCTACGGGGGGGGGGGAGGGTCTTCGGCTTCCAAGAAAAGCAATTGCCCCCAGTTTTTAAGTGAAAAAAGGGGGGCCATCAATATACAGGGCAATTCAAAATAATTCCTCAGATTTGAAAGGACAATTTCATATTTTCAATGCCAAAGTGGTAAGTTTTACATCAATAAAAGGGAAAAACCAGGGTGCGAAATCACTGCAGGTTGATGGAGGGGAAGGAGCAGAAAGACAGACAGACACACTAACACACAATACACACACACACACACACGTATATATAATGTCATTAAATATATGTCAATTATTAAATAATCAAATTATATTATAAAATATACAATATATGATATCGACTGTCTCTCATTCAAAATGTAATTGCAAATTGAAGATTTTAATGTACTACTGATGTTATGATCAATGATTTGCGTAAGGGAGGAGGGGCAAAAATTAAGAGACATTGAGAAGATAATAGTTTCCTGTATAAAATTCACATATAAGTGATATTGCGTGTTTTATTAATATATATATATATATATATATAAACACACACACACACACACACACACACACTTCGTGGTTGCTAACAAAAGGCTATGAGAAATGGAGAAGAAATAATCGGTCTAATTTTTGTGTTATGGGAATTGCTGGGTTCAGTGTGTCCTAAGAGATGAGTAGTGTTGCCCACGAGACGAGACTTTGGCCTGTCTCGTCTCGTGGAGCCTCGTGGAAATGCTGTCTCGTCTCGAAAATATTCGTTTGTCTTATGACACATGGTCAATCTCGTCTCGTCTCGAATTTTTAAAAGCCTGTCTCGTCTCGTCCCGTGGGCAACACTAGAGATGAGGCTCTTTGTTGTCAGTTTTTTTCTTTTTGTATGTTTTCGATATTATTCCAGTCAAGTACATTCGAATCCCAAACTAATTGTCTATGTTTGTTGCTAAAACAAAAACTCTCACATTGGTGGGGGAAAAATTTCAGGACAAGATTCTTGGTAGGGGAATTCCGCCCCGTCTCCCCGGGATTTCGCACCCTGTGAAAAACTCATAACAATGAGTTCATAACACTCCGCTAGGTGCCACCACTGAAAATGTAGTTCTTTCAGAATGCAGTCTAAAGGACAATGATAAAGGCAAAAATCTTTCTGTTGCTCTCCCAGGTCCCCCAATGGGACTACGTTAAAAATGCCGTGTACCGAACACAACTGTGGTCGAAAGAGAGAGAGAGAGAGAGAGAGAGAGAGAGAGAGAGAGAGAGAGAGAGAGAGAGAGAGAAAGCACAGAGCCAGGGGTTCCGGATTCGAGTTTCGGCCTAAATAACAAAAATCAGATAAAATCAAACACCATGACTAAGTCTCGATTTGCAGAGGTGCGCCTCGTTCTCGGTCTTGTATCGGAAGCAGAGATTTATCCCCATCCCTCCCAAAACCCTTTAAAATTTTCACAAAGGCTAAATTTATGATCATTCTGGCTCTAAATTTACACTTACATCCCCTAAATACAACACACACACCCTCGTATCAGTGGCGTATACTCTGGGTCACCTAGGTAATCGGAGATGACCGGCTATAATTTTTTTTTTTTAAGTTTTTTTTTTTTCTCTTTGCAATATTCTTCCGAACCAATCTTTGATTCACATATTTCTTTGCTTCCAGCGCGCGAATGTTTTCAACCGTTTGCCGCGGAATGTCCGTGAGGGTTTTTCTCCAGCTGGTGGAATCTGGTGACATCAGGGTGAGATTCCACCGGCTCCCTTTAAATCCCTTGACGGGAGGGAGGGGAAGGAAACACTGCTTCTCAGGCGCGGTGATTCCGTGGCAAGGGTAACCTCCTTCTGGAGAGAGTCCATCGGTCGCACTCTCCAACCCAGAGCCTTTGCCGTTCCCTCGGCTGGCAGTGGCACCCTCTTCTGCCAACTGCCATTCTTCCCTGATGGCCTTTGTATCGTAGGAGCTGTGTTGTTCACGACAGGGAAATTTCTCAGGAAACAGAATTCTGGGTTCACAAATTACGTATTGAAGAGGAAAGTAGAGAAAATACATCTGGAAATGCGCGACAAACAGGGAAATCTGAACAACATTTGCGAACCAATTCTATGTTAATTCTCATTTTACATTTGCTTTTGTCTTCCTGATCTCTGCTATTTCAACAAATATTGTCAATGGAAAAAAAAAAAACTTTAATATTGAAGATGAAGGTAATTAAATAAATTAAAATTTGAACTAGAAATTCAAGAAATTACACCGACCTCCGTTGCGGATGTTAGCACAGCTCCATTCGACGCCAGAGCTCCAGGGTTCGAATACCGCTCTGGACATGGGTGTTCTTTGTAAATGTCCCTTCATCAATGTCATATCATCACTCGTAGTGATTAGCCAAAAAGTAGCAGAAAAGCGACGTCAAATAACAGTTTAATCAATCAATTAATGAAGTAATTAAACTATTTATATGCTTACTTTTTTTCATTTTTGTATTTTAAAATGCGTGATTACTTTCTTTGAAGCCTTCAAAACTAGTGAGAGTACTTCTTTCACAGAAATGAATATTTTTTAAAAGGGAAAGCTATCAGAAATAAATTATATATATACGTACACATATATTAGGTAATTTAAGTTGCTTTTCCCCCCACTTTAGATTAATGATGATAAAAGATGTTTGAATGTAAAATATATAAACATAAAACGCAATGATTCCAACTTATAGAACCTCGCGCATCGCAGGGAATATAAAGCTGGGAAAGGGAATTTTTCAGCATCCATAGGGAATTTAATTCTGTGTCAAGCAGGAAGGAACCGCAATAGAAGATTGGCGCAGGGAATTGAATGCGTGTTGTAGCGATTCGAGAATTTAATATTTGTTTAGCTATTAGTGGTTTAGTATTCGTGCCAGTGCTGTGTTTACTGAAGTTAAAGGCAATGGATATAATACAATATTTGCGTGTGAAAATATTTGGAACGGGATCTTTTCAGGAGAAATTGGAAATAGTTAATGTAGGTAGGCCAGTAACATCTCTTGTATCACAGGTCTTGTCTTGAACTTAAACTTCCGTGTATAAAAACAAAAATCGGGAATGCACGAGTAACTGGACACTGGGGTAACGTGAATTTTACACTTCAATTAATATTGAGGGTTTTTATTTCACTACCGCATTCCTTTCATATTCTTTGTTACAGTTTTTTTTATAGATTTATTATATTTTCTTGTTTTATTATTTGAAATTCTAAACGTAGATTAACTGCAAGTGCAATCACAACAATTATTCGACAGTGGTCTCAACAATAAGGCAAAATTTGTAACACATATATTCATAAATCCTGTATGGATGTTGAGGTAAATTTGCAGGGAGACTTCAGGAGTGGGTGGATGAATCAAGTGTCGGAGATTACCCACTAGTTAAAACCAGCACACGCCACTGCCTCATATGGAAAATTCTGTGTAAACTTCTCTTCGAAGGGTTTGATTTCGATCTCGCCTCCATTATTACAAGTCCGTCTCAGCCTCGGTACGACCATCCCTAGAAACAAATGGCCATCAGCCACGAGAGAAGGTCCTTAATCCACTATTAAGTTAATGGAGTGGCATTTTCCGAATGAAGCCAACCATGCCAATGCAGTACATAAATGAATAGGACTTTAAAGCACGTGGAGAATCCTTTTCCTTCACTTTTTCACATTGCCCTCCGACTGAACTTGAGACGCAAGCAGACCATGGAAGGGCAGAAGCAGATGGGTCAATGAAAGGATGGCAATTTCGCACCGATGGCTAGGCATACGCTTGCAGCCTCTTAGTCCCTGGAAACAATCTCCCTGCATTTTATGCAAAAGAATGAAACTTGATAAGTTTGCTATTGATTTTAAACGTTGTAGACATTGGCGAAATGCACTTTGAGCCGCCATATTGGAAAATGGCGTTCAATAGTAGTTTTTTAGCCTCGTTGTTGTTCGAAAGCCCTTTTTAAGACAAAACTTGGTAAAGGTTTTCACATAATTTTCCCAAAACTGAAAATATAGTGCCAAATGGATTCCTCCATTCAATAACCTTTTCTATAGTACACGATATCACATTCGGACCGAAAATAAAAGAGAAAGAAAATATCATAAGCTTTTCATTGATATAGCTTAAGTTGTATTTCTATCTCCGGACTGGTCGAGAATTGCTGATCAAAGTCAAAATGTCAGAGATGTCAAATGTTAAGGATATTGTAAGGGGGAGAGGTGGGGACAGCGCTTGAAGTGGAAATTCTTAGCTAGGGAGATGCTCCTATGGTTTAACATGCTGACAGTAAGACAGCTGGGTTACCTGTGAAATGGGGTGAAAGGGGCGACTTACCTCTAATCACCCAGTGTCAACCTCTTTCCTCCGTAGTACACCCTGGATTGTATTTTGCGGACTAACGAGGCTCTGGCGCTTGGACTTACAGCCAGAATAATCCCTTCGTGCTCTGTCGCTGTGTCCCGATTGATACTAGAACATCTAACACCTACATTCATTGCAAATTTATTTTTGATTATTTAGCTGCACTTTCGACCTCTTTAGGTCAATCGCGACGATGAGGATGAATGATGATTAAATGGAAAAGACGAAAAAAAATACAATATTACAATATTCATTCATATCTTTGACGGTTAACTTGGTGGTAAAATGCACAGCTTGACAAAATAAGCAAACAAGCCTTGCAAATGATTTTTTTGTGGTGTGCATTCATTGTAGGTACACCCAACAGCAAAATAAATAGTAGGTGAATTGTCCATCAGTATTTTCATTCGGTCTGTATTACACAGTGTAATGATAATGAATTGAAATAATGACGCCAATAAGCAGTGGGCAATACCTGCTTCGAACTAAGATAGTTTCATTCTTTGAAACAACACAGGATGTTGAATAAAAAGTAATGAAAATAGCGGTGGACTATTTGCCTAAGGTTATCTTTGCCGTTGACTGTACATGCTAATCGTACACTAATTCTGGGGTGAATACAGGTACTTGCTTTGCAAATTACTCGACAAATGAGTTTCTTGGCAAGAACCCATGACCTTTTGATTACAAGCCAACAACGTTAGCCGCTGCTCTATTGGGAAGGCACCTCAAACTCTAGCCGGTCTCAATTGGTCTAGAAATCAACGCGCAGATCAGAAAAAGCAACAGGTAGCATTGTTTTCTCTATTTGTTATTACGTATGTCATAAATTGATGATAGCAGAAAACATGTTTTATGAATGCAACTTCTAAGTAGTGGTTAGTGTAACACCCTTCGAAGTCAGGGGCCCCAGGTTCAAATTCCGGCCAAGGCATGGTGATTTCATTGTGTTTGTGCCTTCATTTATTCATCCTCATGGTCACGATTAATATAGAGCCGGGGTTGCACCAAGAGTGGATCAGACCCAGCCTGTCAAAATGCAACAGGAAAATTTAGTGATAAAAATAAAATGGAAGCGTATTGCTAATAAAGAATAGGATGGGAATCCTTGAAGTTTCGAATCCAGAACCTTTGGTTTCGGAGCGCAACCTGTGTGTCGTGAAGGTCTGTCGCTGCAATGCTACATTTGAATATGTATAAATTATTTTCAATGCTATATTTACACTTTCTTTTAATGGATCACGCACTTTCATTGGATTACATAACATCAAAATACATTTTTCTTTGATGATGTGGCACATCCAAATATTTTGACTGGTTTTACACACACCAGAAAAAAAAAATATCACGCCGCAACTGACCTAGAGAGGTAGAGGAATGACGTATTTATTGTATTGTTCATACTTCACGTCGCTCATTCTTCCACTTTTGACTAATCGCGGCGACGAGAGAAAATGGTGAGACTGAATTTATGACAATGCCGGGACTCGAACCAGGAATCCGTAACGAGAATAATACTCGACTCAACCCACTTAAGTTACGGAGGCTGTAAAGAGCTACGTGAAACAAGCAAAACGCAAGAACGTATTTAGGAGGACCAGTGGGCTCATAAAGTACATACATAATGAAAATATACTTTTAGTAGCATTTGTTGTGTAATCGATGCTTATTTATTTCATCTGAATTTACTGCAAGGCAATGGATTATATTGGGATCATACGGCTTTGAAGGGCAGTGCCAAAGAAGATTTATGCACTACTTATGATATGCATAAAATATTAATCAGGTACTTTCCGTCAACTGAATTCAACATCCTCTTTTGTTATTCAATAAATATTCAACTCTTTATCTATTTGACATTAATATCCATGCCAGGACAGTTGCTTTTATATAAATATTGGCGATATTAACTACACGTAAGCTAGATAATGAAAAAGTGTTGTTACATCTTTATTGTTATACCATCTTTTTACCTATTGATGCAATAATAATAATACAATATTAATTAATTGACATACATTTTTAATATTTTAACTTTATACAATTATATTTTTAATTTTATTATTATTATTAATTCTGAGACATTGGTTCTGTTCGGACCTCAGTTATATATTTCTAGCTACGTGCCTGCCAAACGATACAAACACAACAACGTAAGCATTGCAATGACCAACGTATGAGATCACTTGTAAAATACAGACTTTTTGTTTTAATTTCAAGGTTTCCCAGTTGCGTTACGTAATGTAATTGGCCCATCCTTCTTAACACTCGCAATGACAAATTGGCCTCCTTGTTAACTTTGTCATCAAGTTTAACATGCATCAGCGAGCAGACGCCAATACCCTTTTTTCGTTTACACAGCCACAAAAAAAAATTGCCTTTGACAGCTCGTGTCGTACTCACCTACATTTTCAGTCAACTTCCCTGCAGGGGATTTTTTATCCAGCGTTCTTCCTTGGAGCACACGATCGCTTTCCTCTCGACAAGTGAACATCAGCGAAAGCACAACACTAACGACTTCTCACGTCACACAAGTAAACATGATTTAACCATTATTATCCGGACGCACCGTCAACACCTCTTTTACCTTTTTTCGGTGGATGACAAAACTCGAAACGGCGGAGACAAACCAGGTGTTTTGACGTTTGTGAAGTTCCTGTTACTACTACTTCACCACGGGGCAAGGTGGCAGAAAGCTTCGGCCACGCGCCCGTAAGGGTCATTCTTGTATGGCTTCTCCGGTGAATCATCGACCTTATGCGAAGAGGTGGGGTAGGTTCATGTTCGCATGTCGTGCCTACGGTTTCCCTTTTTCCGGTTCGGGGTTTTAGTGGGAGCTTTTTGCCTTGCGGCATACACACACACATACACACACACACCAATTTACTTTCTCCTCCGCCCCCCCCCCAGAAGCCTGAAACGTGGCAACCGCGCAGGAAGGAACAATAATGCTTTCAGTCACGCCAATGTCATGGCCTTATATGAAATTCTTCACAGCTATTTTGTCTCGCGAAGACTTACAGATTCTATGAACTACCGGATTGTGAATGTGTGGTCACTCCTGTAGAAGTTTAATGAGTAGAGCGCTTTGAGGATCTAGCAAACTACTGTAGAATGTTTCCTAATAGTACGACAATGTCACAAAGTTTGTTTTAATCAGTGGCGGATTTGAGGACCTCCGTGGCGAAGTGGTTAGCGCTCTCTTCCTCAATATCATCATATCCTGATCCTCATCGTCGCGATTATCCAAAAGTGGCACAAAAGCGATGCTAAATAAAAAATATCAAATCAAATCAATCATACTCAGTGGCGTGCTCAAGTGGGAAGGGTTGGTGGATGCCATAACCCCTCCTTTGGTCCAGCATTTCTAAAAAAAAAAGTCAATGGCGGAAAAAAATGGCATGATGACAGCTGGTTACTAAAAAACCTTATACATAACCCTCCCCTTTAAAAAATCCTGGACACGCCACTGCTCATACTCATCTTCGTGATTAGCCAAAAGTGGCAGAAATGCGAAGTAAGAAAAACGAATCAATCAATACATAAGTGGTGAGCGGATGCCCCAACCCCCCATTTCATTCTGTGCTCAGAACACGCCCCCTCCCTTGTAACGTGTCTCATTGAATTCTAAAATGTTTTGTGCACACGTCACGTGACTTACGCAACACTATCACGGCCGTAGGCAGGAAAAATTTTCGGGGGGGGGGGGGTTCATTCATAATTGTTCCCATAGGCTTCGCCAGAAATTTGAATAATAGAAATAATAACAATAATTGTACAATAATTATTAAAATTTCATAATAATAAAACAATTTTATTCCATAATAATACTAAAAATAATAATTATTATATTATTGTTATATCCTTGAGGGGGGGCTTACTCAATCCAGCAGATGAGTGAATATCCAGCACAAGTTTCTTTTTGTTTTTTTACGTTTCATACAGTGTGTACTGAAATGCACAATTATTATACTTCGTCATTAAACTTTAGATACCTTCAAGAAAAAACTTTAAAAGTTAGATGGAAATTTTAGTCATAAAGGTTTTGTTGTTTAACTTTAAAATTACATTTTTGGAATTTTGAAAAGTGTGGAAGCAGTTATTATTTTTAAAAACTTAGCCTGGTGCATGGATTGTAACCTCAATCGCGAACGTAATGTGCTACGAAACTGGAGATCCTAGGTTTGAACTCCTATCAAGGGGGATTTTCGACTTTATCGGACAGGGAATTTTGGGACAATCATAAGGGAATCTTGTCTATATTCCTTGTGACGCAGGAGCAACACTGGAAAGATGACAACAGAAGTGAAAATGGAGGGGTCGCGGGTGGGCTACGATTCTGAGAATAAATCCTGTTTCACTCAAGTTTCAGAATTCCAAATGTATGAAAATTCTAGCTCGATCGTTTCAACATTGTCTCCATGTATTTTTGTGATGCTTAGAAAAAAAAATTGAAAATTTGTTACAGATTTTGGTTTCTAAACTTCCATTAATCCAACATGTCAGACGTTTCGGGGGGGGTTTGAACCCTAGAAACCCCCCCTCTAAATACGGCCATGAACACTATCCTTTACTTGGATAAAATAAGGACCACAACAGATTCATCAGAAATCGTGATAAATTGATTACAACAGATGCAACTGTCGAGCCCATTGATAATGCCAGAATGGAACACTTTACCTCCCTCCTGTCCAACCCGGGACCCCTTGATTACAAGGCAAAGACGCTACCACTGCGCCATGGGGGAGGCCGCCCTGGTCATGGAATTTTTTGTGAAGTGTCTCTTCTTTAATTCCATCTAACCGTCATTCATCTTTATGGTTATTTTACGCCAACTTTCTGGATCAATCGTGACGATGAGGATGAATGATGAAATGGATCACGGGGCAAGCAGGATTCGAGACTGGGACCTCGGACTTCGCAGCGCATTAAGCTAATCAATCATCCCAGTGACGTTCCCAGGATTTTCGAAAAGGTGTCTACGTATACTTTTTTTTTCGGGTCGCGGACATAATTAAGCTCGTCGGCAAAAAGCTCACCGGACATAAGCTCACCTATATTAATGCAAAGGCGGACAAAAGCTCACCGGACATAAGCTCACCAGAAATAATGCAATTATTATAATAGGGTAACTTCGGTGAATAACGCCAGGCGGGAAATAACGCCATTTCAAAGTTTCAACTCTGAAAACATGGACGCATGTAAAGTTAAGGTGTGACTCACCGTTGTGCGATAAACAATGGTGCCTGGTAGCATTGCTGATAAGAACGGTTGCCATTGTCGAGCCTTCATTTAAGAGAAACACTTTGAACAGTGTAGACGTTTGAGTTGAGTTTCGAGGAAAAAGGGTCCACATTTTCATCGCGCCGACAAAGGTGAGTGTTTTTCTATTGTAGGATTAGATTTTAAATGTTAACAATGCTGTACGTACACAATACGTTTATTACGTAAGTGAATGATGTGTGTACGGTTTTCATGGTCGGTGTCGTAAGTTTAGAACAGTTGGTTAAACTACAGTCTGTTGTTTCGGGAAATAACGCCATCATCGTGTCGGGGTATAACGCCACTCAATTTAAACTCAAATTTAAGGAAATGTTGATTTCGAAAATAGGTTTATCCTTGCTCAGTTACTTTCGAGGCGTACAGATATTTATTCTCGGCTAATTTCCTCTTTCAGATGGGGAGGAAATGTAGAAATATACGGGCCAAATGGTCAGTAGATGACTTGAGGCAAGCTATGGCGGCCATCAAATAAGGGATGAAGATAGCATGTGCTGCACGTTCCTCGCAGAACTTTGAGGGACTTTTTTTTTCTAATAACTTACTACAGTAATTATTTTTCCTAGTACAGTTTAGTAAAGAAAATGTGAATGTTTTACTTGTAATTAGGATAATGTGAATGTTTTACTTGTAATTAGGATAATTATGAACATGGCGTTATTACCCGACAGGTCTGGAAATAACGCCATTTTGCATTAACACAGAATTTAGTATTTTATTGCTTTCATTATAACAGTGCAATCAATATTTTATTATTACACAATAGAGGAAAGTTCATTCTCCTATACATGTAAGTTTCATGTTCCTAACAATAAAAATGTATGAGTTCTAGAACGAAATGACCAATTGGTGGCGTTAATCACCGAAGTTACCCTATAATAATTGACATTTTTGACGGTGCCTGGTTGCAATTAGCCTTAAACCCCTAGAACGATGCACCGGTGGCCTCACGATTCATGCACGCGTAGCCCCACAAACCATTCACGCATAGCCCCACAAACCATTCACGGTAAGGTTAGGTTAGGTTAGGCAAAAATAGTTAAAATTTGGGGTCGTAGTAATATCAGGAATATATATTTCGTTTCTTAAGTATTACATGCCCAACGGATCCAGTCTTCCCCTTCTTTTTTCACTATATATTCGTAACCATCAAAGACCAATTTCCTTTTTCCCTTTTGCGTACTTATTACTTCCATTCTTTTGTCCTGCACTTCCTAACGCTACGCTAAAGCTCTTTGGAATTATAATGTTCTTAATCTGTTATCCTTTCATCATGTTGGTCTAAAGTGAAAGGAACAAGCAGCCAATGACGATAGAGAGGGGAGATATTGGGAGGGGATATCGGAATCGTGTAAATATATAATTTTATATAAAAATATAAATAAAATAATATGTTTTATATGTAAGTGAGCTTATGTCCGCTATCGGTGAGCCTTTGTCCGCACTTGTAATATAAGACTGGCAGTGAGCTTATGTCCGGTGAGCTTTTTGCCAGTGAGCTTATGTCCGACACTCTTTTTTTCAGTAGTCAGCCCTCATTTCGCCATCCTTTCCTGCCTTTGACATTCTTATTAGGAATACTGGGCCAAAGAGAGGGGGATATGATCCCCCAACATCCCTTGGGGACGCTGCTGATACTGCCATGGTGACCGGCAAGAGACAATAGAAATAAAACAAAGAAAATACTAATATCAGTATCCACACGTAGCCTTTGATCAAGATGAATCATGTAGAAGTGCATGGAAAGGTCGATTAAACGTTACATTTCCGCTTTGATACTTTGGTACGTAGTTTCAGGCCGTTTCACCAGAGGGCGGGTAAATCTACGCATTCGAATTAACGAGAAAAAAACAACTAAATCTAGTCTGTATGATCAGCGGTAACACTCGGGGAAATTTGTTGCTTTGTCATTGCGTATCAATCGCGGGCCTTGTTTACGTGGCTCTTGCCGTTTCGTGTTGTGCTTTTATTCTGATTGCAATCTCGTCCTGTCCACTCTGAAGCTGTTGTGTCATTGGAGGTCCAAATGCAATTGGTCCAACTTCATTCTCGTGTTCATTTTCCAGTGAGACCTCAACGGCACGAACGCTGTTGATGTTCCATTCCGACGTGTCACTCAACGTTTGCAAACACACGCAAAAACCCTGTCATACGGAGTAAGTAACACTTAATTTTGTCGAAAAACAAAAATAACAGGGAGTCACAAATCAGTTCCATTTATCCCACAATTTACACGAGCACAAGAGCAGTGACAGGTGTATTCAGGATTCGAAACCACGATGACATTAATCTGCGACATTCTGTTCTGTTAGTGACAATTTGTTGTTTCAGCTAATCTGATGTGCGTTGTATCCCTGTAAAGTGGGTTGGAAACGCGTGTGGACGTGGCACCCACCGATTGTCCAAATTAAAAAAAAAAAAAAAGTTTACCACTGGATGCTAGAGTACAATCAGGCCCGGATGTGTGTGTGTGAGGAGGCCTGGACTAATAACATTTCCTTATTTATTTATTAAACACTCAGTGGCGTAAATAACACCCCCGCAAACTCCGCGGTGCGGGAAGGCGCACGAGCTTTGGGGGCGCAGTAAGAATGAAAAATTAAAACACACCAATAGTTCACAAAAGTTTTCCTTTCGGCGTTTAAATATATTTTCAACCGAATATATTATAGTTTTATGCCCCTAGAACTGCAAACAGAAAATGTTAATCAGTAGAAAGTGAATTTCCAGGTTAGAAGAAAACCTTCATTAGCTGAATAGTACAAGTCATAGATATCGCCGAAGGAAATGTGCTGGAAACGTTTTCACCCCTCCCCGCCCCTACTTACAGCCTGCTTTTCAGAAAGGTTTGGTGAAATTATGCTGTTGTTATGTTTCTTTTGTAGTTGTTGTAGGAGAATCTGCTACAAATTTCTTTGAGAAATATTTATTTATTTATTGATAGAGCTCAACAGGCCGAGCCCAATCATAGTGCTCTAATTACATAATATTACTATAATTGATTCAGTGTTCCAGTAATAGTATTTTTAAAATTGTATAAATTCATTGCAAAAATATCAATTGTGTTATTTACACATGAAATTGTGTTGAAAGAGTTGCACGCTCTCCACACCGGAGAGGCAGAAAGAATTGATGTTTTCGCTCTCTGACAATGAAAGATTTTGTGCTTTGGGACGTGTTTTGGAAATGGGAACATTAAATGATACGGCTGACAATAAGTTGGAATCGTCTATTATACCGTTAATTACTTTATACAGAAAGAGCAGGTCATTTACTTGTCGTCGGGAGTGCTAGTTTGCTGAAGTTGGTCTCCGAGACTAGATTATCGTATGAATCGAATGTTGGATATTCTCCACAGGCTTTGAATTTGAGATATCTAAGAAACTTTGACTGAATACGTTCTAGTATATGAATTAAGTCTATTTGAGTGGGATTCCAGATTACTGACGCATATTCTAGTTTTGACCGTACGAGGGAATAGTAAAGTGTTTTCACTGGTTCTATTTTCGTGAAGTCGTGGCTTCACCGGATTATAAAACCTAAGTTTCTGAAAGCGTCGTTAGTAACAGTTTCAATATGCTTATTAAATATGAGCTTGGTGTCGAAGGTCACTCCGAGGTCTTTAATTTTATTTTTGCGCGTGATTTGTACATTTTTAATACGGTGTGAACAAGATCTTGCACTATAGCTACAGAAATTGGAATGTAGAATCAATTGAAATTATAAGAAGAACACTGCTAAGCATTGAAAGCGATCGTACTCGAAAACTGGACTTGACGAAACTCGCAGAAGAATTTTCTTCCATCAAGAAACGCAGTGGACTGGTATGGGCATTTAACAATATCGTAATTTGTGTAGTAACAGTGCATTTTGTAATTGTAACACAATTTTTTACCGTTTGTCTTTTAAATCCTTTCGTACCAGTTTTTGATTGATTGATTGATTTGTTGTTTTAAGTCCACTTTATGCACAGTAAGGCTAATCGGGACTGGACCTACAGTTTAAAGTGGGATCCGAATCACTTGTGCCTCCACCGGGTATCGAACCCGGGACTCCTTGATTACAAGGCAACAACGCTACCACTGCGCCATCGGGGAGGCCCTGCCCCCAGTTTTTAAATATATTCAAATTACATGTATGTATTTTCATATTTAAACTAACTAACTAACTAACTAACTAACTAACTCTCTAGCCTTCTTAAACCCGAAGGTTCATGGCTGCAGAATACTTACTTGTATTCACGTCAATTATACTAGTTTGCCTATTTTCATATTTGTAAATTCTTATTATAAATGCAGAAGTGGATTAATATTTTAGGAAAGAAAGTTTAAAAAAATCGTAGGGGCGCACAGCTGTAAGTTGCGGGGAGGTGCAGAGCGTGTTAGTTACGCTACTGTAAACACTACATGCAATCATTGTGTGGCCAGCATAAAATGTCAACTTTAACCTCTAGGCTAAGTTAAGTCAGATGGTGAGTAGCCTATATTTTTAATATTTCTATTTCTATCATGATAGTACAATAAGGGGTAAAACTTCGATAGCGTCCCAACGGATGTCTTCATTTTTACACAAGAAACTACTTACCCAAATGAGTTTCTGTAGCATTTACAAGTTCTTGTTGGTATTTTCTTTCATCGAGAAAAACCGATGTTGTCCGGATATGCTAAATTGAACGAAATGAGTGCTAATGGAACCTAACCTAACCTCGTAGGCATATCTCGACCCTGTGATGGTTCGTGGGGCTATCGTGAACTTTTGGGGCTAACGTCAATGGTTTGTGGGGCTAACGTCAATGGTTTGTTGGGATAACGTCAATGGTTTGTTGGGATAACGTCAATGGTTTGTGGGGCTAACGTCAATGGTTTAATAATTACGCCTTATGTCAAAAATAGTACTTTTTTTTCGTGAAAATAGCAAAATAGCACCTTGAAGAATCTTTCGCAATGCAGAATAGGTAAGTACGAATGTTGAAAATGACGAAATAAACGAGTGAGAGGTGTTGGGACGCTATCGAAATTTTACCCAATAAAGATAATACAAAATTATACACAAGGGCGCCCGTGGAGATGGGCGTGGGACCAAGATGGCAATGGCAAGCAAATGTTGCACATGACCCATATTGGTCGCAAATGACAGATTAACATGGCATCAGTCATCAGACGTTTAATTATGACCCTTTGATACTTTCTTATATATACGTATATATATATATATTGGAAGCGGCCCCGGCGCCCACCCAGCGTCGAATAACATGGGTACCTGGGGGAAACCTTGGGGGTAAAGGCGGTCAGGGGCGTGATGCTGATCACATCACCCCCACTCACGACCGGATCAAGGAAGTGTGGGGCGTTACCCCCACACCCCCTATACGCCTTCATGGCGTAGTGCTATGCACAGGGGAGCACTTTACTTTTTTTACTTTACCTTATATATATATATATATATATATATATATATATATATATATATATATATATATATATATATATATATATATTTACTGAAAAGTGCATTTCTGGAAAATGTTTAACGCTGCCTTCCGCCAGTTATTAATTTATAGAGTTTTCTGTATAGAGTAAGCTGATAGTGCTAAGCATTGAAAAATATTTCAATGCATGAGGATGTATAACGCAGAAAACCCGGTGTAAATACCTCTTACATGTTCTCATGTTAAAGGTGATCAAAGTTTGGATTGCGCGACTTTGGAAACACAGAAATTGATGAATAGACACTCACAAACATCCATGCTCAGGTCAGGATTCGAACCAGGGATCCCTCATCATTAATAGAAAATTCCATATTAAGATAGAATGGGTTTTCTAACGTCTCGGGAACATCCACCCAAATAAAATTTTGGAATAACCCCACATTTGAAATGTTACGTGTTTCTTCTATCAGAAAGTAGGTCAATGTTAAACGTTTTCGTTATTCTCTCGAACAGAACGGGCAGGAACAGTGTTGCTAAGGGCGTATCCTCTTCCGGCGAGAAATGCATGACAAATGACGATCAATGAAGCGCCATGTAGCCATTGAAGCTGACGTTACAGTATCTCTTGGGTTGCAGAAAGACGAACGTTTGTGCACCTTGATCTCCGTAGGGCTGGGCTCCTGTTTCTGTTGCGTTTATTACACTAAATTGCCTACTTGTTTAGCGTATAAGTTTGTATTCCACAGCTGACCTCTGTGGGGTAGTGGTATGCATAACGCTCTACGACGTCAAGTGTTACGGGTTCGAATCCACGTCTGGGCATGGGTGTTCTTTCCGAGTGTCCCTTCATAAATTCCATCATATCATTTATCCTTATCTTCACGATTAGCCAAAAGTGGCAGAAAGGCGAAGTAAAATAAATCAAATCAATCAATTAAGGAGACCCTATACGAGAATATGTCCATGTAACAATAAAATAGAAGCCTCCCTCCATGGTGCAGTGGTAAAGTTATCATCACCTTGTAATCCAGCGGTTTCGGGTTCGAGTCTCACTTTTAACTGTAGCTCTGGTCCATGTTAGTCTATCTGAGCACAAAGTGAACTGATTTAAACTAAACAATGTTTTAACCACAACATGGATTTAGAATTATTATATTCAGAATTGCAAACTAGAAACTTCATTCAGCAAAACACAATATTCAACTGTTGTTGGGCAACCACTGTGGTGCATTAGTTAGCATTGCATGCCGTGACAGCAGGACCAGTGTTATCAAGGGAGTCCTCCCTGATGGCGCAGTGGTAGCGTCGTCGCCTTGTAATCAAGGGGTCCCGGGTTCAATGCCCGGTGGAGGCACATAGTGGTTCGGATCCCACTTTAAACTGTAGGCTCAGTCCCAATTAGCCTTACTGTGCATAAATTGGACTTAAAACACCAAATCAATCAGTATTATCAAGGGATTGCAGGTTGGAGACCCAGTGGAAGAACACAGTGCCTCGGATCTCACTTTAAACTGTATGCCCAGTCCCAATTAGCCTTTCTGTGCACAAAGTGATCTTAAAAACAAACTGAAACAAGCAAGCAAGCTCAAGACAGTAGGACCAAGAATCCTTGGATCGAATCCTCAATTAACCATGGGCGTGTGTTTGCCCATTTTCTCACACCAAGAGAGAGTGTACAGTAAAATAATAAAAAAAAATTGTACCAACCTGATCATTTTTTAATTCTCGGGTAGGCACTCCAACCGTTTCATACTGAAGCGAAATGAACGAATCTGAACCGGTTGCTGATGTATTCCTTCGCGTTTGAGATCCTTTCAAATAACTTGCCAATGCTCGTCTGTGTCGAACTGAATCATGCCGTGTCGACCGTTCACGAAGGGTCCTGCCTTATTCTGCCACATTTCATGCATGCTCATTTCCAACGAGTAACCTTTGGTTTGAACGGTCCAGGGTTCGATTCCCATAGAGACATCAGGATAATTGGGAAAGCTACCTAGTAGCGGATTTTGATTTGGAAAGTCAGAAAACATGAGTCATCTTCAACCTGACCATGCCCCACTCAATGAACATATGCATAGCCTTGACTCAAGCAGGTAAAGGTGGCCGAGATCGAGAATATGTGGCTACTTGCCTTCACAGCGCACAGGGAATGCTTTACTCCCATTTTTTCTCCTTGACTTTATGCCTATACATCGAACTTTTTTTAACTCCAAGGACTACATAAAACCAGGCCCGTAGCTAGAATTGATCTCCAGGGGGGCTCACGGGTTATCAGGGGGGGAGGGCTTTGTAAACCAAGTCCATTTTAAAAAAAAACATTAAATGAAGGTAAATTATGTGTGTGTGGGGTGGGGGGGGGGCGCTCATTCATTTATAAATATCATATACTACACAAATACTACATTTTTCTACATCTTTTAAAACATCTCTTGAAGTGTTAATTGACTGATACTGAAATTATCCCTTACACACCCCATACTATTTTAGATGATACAGATATGTATATCACACACAAAAACGCACAATATTTAATCACAGTGCCTACAGTATATTCCACCCCGGCCGAAGCAATTAAACTCCCCTTCCTTCCCAAAACTTGGGAGCTGTTGTTGACCTTTGACGCAGATGCGGAGGGAACTTGCATGATGACATCAAAGTCACAGATTTCTGTCTAAACGGGAGGTTGCAACAGGGACAGTGAAGGTACAGACAGGGGTTTATCCAGGATTTTTTCCTTGGGGGGGGGAGGGTGTTGGAAACTTTTGGGGGTGTAAGTTTGGGGATGTTAAGTGCATATTTTGGACTGTTATTAAAATGTTCGCCCTAATTCAATTTGTTCATAGATGTTTCCAGAGATTAATCCCCCCCTTCCCTTCACGTAACATTTCACAAGAAAAAAAGATGTCAAGTGCTGGAAAAGATGGAAAATAGATTTTTGTGGTAATGTTAACATTTCAGTCTAACTTTTCAAGTTTTGCTTTCCAATAATGTTCAATAATGTTTTTTCTTGTATGTACGCATTGCAATAATGCACTTGATTTAATCAATCGTTAGACAAACACAAGCCATGACATTGACAAATACAAAATTTAAACATATTATTACCAGAAATCATTTCATGCAATTCTTAAGCTGGTTATAACGAAATTAGGAACACTTGCGCAATATTTTTTTACTGTAGCCTATTTGTATGGTTCTTATCGTAGGTGTAACTCAGATATTATCTTGGGGGTGCCCAATTCATTGATGAAATATCGGTGAGAATGCATTGCATGGGTGCGTCCACTCTTGCCTGTCTGAAGTAGTAGTAATAAGTGCATGTTTCTGCAGATATAATATGAAAAAGGTTAAACAAAGGTAAAGTGCTCCCCTGTGCTTAGCATCACGCCATGAAGGCGTATAGGGGGTGTGGGAGTAACGCCCCACACTTTCTTGATCCGGTCGAGAGTGGGGGTGATGTGATCAGCATCATGCCCCCTTACTGCCTTCACTCCCAGGTCTTCCCCAGGTACCTATGTCATTCGACGCTGGATGGGCGCCGGGGCCGCTTCCAACGTTAGCAAAGTTTCCCGAATTTGATCCGGCCAGGGAATCGAACCTGGGACCTTTAGCATGGTAGTGAGACGCGTCACCGACTGAGCCACCGTGGCCATATAATATGACTTAAATAAATGACCACACTGCGAGTGAAGCGAGCAAGAAATTTTTTAGAACTACTTTATTTATTTGTAAACTGATAATGCATATTATTAATTAAGCATAGCGACAATACTTTCATTTCACAGTATGTTTACTCTTTACAATCTTGCTTTGTTCGTTCGGTGTCCTCTTTACCTCAGCACATGCCCCCTGCCCCCTCTTGTTCTACCTTCAGTTAGATTGATTGAGTTGGTGTTTTAAGGTCACTTTATGCACAGTAAGGCTAATCGAGACTGGACCTACAGTTTAAAGTGGGATTCGAACCACTATGTGCCTCCACCGGGTATCGAACCCGGGACCCCTTGATTACAAGGCCAGCTTCAGTTAGAAAATATGAATATATAATAACAATAATAATAATAATAATAATTCTATGTTGCGAGTGTGTTCCAGATTCTGCTGGTGTTTTCAAATCTCTGTTTAAACAATGATTCACAAAACTAAAATAAAGTAATGAAACTCTAGCACGGACATGAAGACTTTAAAATATAGTGGGAAGTTTGGATGCATGTTTGATAGATACCTGGTATTGCTTTTGAATGGAATCGGTCAAGGAATTTGATATTGAAGTCTTATACACTTACAAAACTTTGGAAAATACGCTTGGCGCTGTTGAGAGTTTATCTTTCAAACTACTGAACGAGAGACTCTGGGGAATTGTGCCTCTTTGCCTTAAAAGAAAACGAAATAACATGTGCAAATAAACGCATGGCATGTTAGCTGCAAAGGGAAGACAAGGAATTTTCACTTCTAATTTGATGTAATGCTTGTATTTTCAATTATTTAAAAACTGAATAGCATTTATTTCACTTTACAACACAAAGAGCACAATGAAACAAGCAAATTTTCTCTCTCCACGTTTCGCAGCAGGCAGTGGGAAGCACCGTCGTGCTCCCACTGGTGTGCCTGTGGTCTAATACAAATTTGGGACTTAATGTAAATAAAATTTATTTTTATATTTAATTCCTTATACTTCCTTTGTTCTTCTGCAAAGTTGAAAAAAAAATTGTCATTATGTCAGGGAACAGACTAGATAAAAAGAGGAAGACAATTTTTACAATATCTTTGCAAACTGACAATAACTTTAATTCAATAGGGTGCCAGTAATTTCACAGGGCACTACGCTCTTCTATTTATATCTGTTTTGCTTGTTCGGCAGCCCATTTGTCCTTTGCGACCAGGCAAACCCCGCGCGACCAACCCCTTCCCCTTTTACAACTCTCTTTCTAATATATAATTTCTTTTACAAAGGTAAGAACTCTTAGAGCCACAAAAATGGTCACATACATCAACTGTAGACGTGAATATGAATCACTCAGGTTCTTCATGAAATACTTGCAGTTTTATACCAAATACTCGGTCAGTAAATTTTATATTGGTACTTTATGAATATCCGTTGAAAGATATTGTACCTACATATAGTGTCACTGCTTTTCTACTCACCACTTTCGGTTTCTTTTTATCTGGTTTCATTTTCTCTACCTTCTTCAGCCAATTTTGTAGTAAAGTTTCAGACATTGTTACACTAAGCAGAACGACAACACACGAACTGACATGCTACACTAAGACTGACCTAAGGCATTTGACTGTTCTCTTCTCTACCACTCCAAAATCATTCATCTCGCCAAGTTACAGAAAAAAGTGTTGCTAACCATAGTAACACAATTCACTACAAGGAGTCAAACCTGTATCTTTGAATTTCTTCCCTTACTTTTAGCGTACATTTTTCACATGACGGAATCGAAAGGAAAATGCAACGAAATCTAAATTTCATTGACTTGGGGGTTGAATTTACAAATCTGTAACGTATTTAAGAAATATTTATTTAGGTATTTAAACGCTGAACTGTCAACACTGTGTGCGGTATGTCTCCCTGGAAGGAGGTCAGTTTGACATTTTTCAGATGGCAGTGCCCCTTCCGTAAAGCTGACCGAAGGCTTGTCAAGGGAGCCTGGTGTTTCCAGGAAATGACCATGCTGAACATTCCACCCTCCTTCTTTGAATTGGACTTCGCTTCTTGTAGCTCTACAAATGGTTCCTGTATGTTGAAGTATTGTCATTCTATTGTTCATATAAAAATCCATATTTACACACCCCCTCTGCAGGGGGGTGTTCCACTTTTCTGCTTGGGGGGTGTTAGGGGTGTGTGGATAAATCACTGGGTACAGATGAAGAAGCTCCCCTATGAAATAACTTTCTGAAGTCTAGAGAATATTCTAAATACTTGCAGCTACTTCTGCTCATAAACAAAATGAGCGAATGTAATAGATACTGTTCATATTCTGTGGATTTATCCTTAAAGTTGTGAGTTGTCTACATTTTCACTCTTCACTGCAAACAAATTATGCAAAATTGTTTACTTAATGTAAAGGGGGGCTGATGGCAGTTGCAGGTTGGGGGGCTGAGTCCCCCTGGCCCCTGCCTGCCTACGGGCCTGCATAAAACTCATTATACAATGCATGAATGCCCGGGAGATATCCATGGATGCTCTTTGAATATCCAGGATATATTTATTCGATATTCATCAAAGATGCTTGTGTATACATTTGGATTTGTTTTAAACATTAGCAATAGCAACATCAGTCAGTTTCGATCCATACGCCAGGGGAGCTAGTGCTGCTCATTTAGGTTTGAATTTTCGAACGCATCTCGCCATTCCCCGCATAGCGGCTCATCCGGCAGCGAACGATAACGATATTGTTGACATCCATCGCTATTCTCACGGCTTTCAAAGGACGATCACGTAAATTGAGCAGAACAAAGGAAGCAACGAACGTGTTTTCATCGTCCCTCTCTGTTTTCCCCGTTTCCATTTTGGCGAGGGAAATTAGTTTCTGCAGAAAGGCGATCTTTGCCCGGCGAGCGGAAAAGTTTGTTTTCTGGGCTTCTCATTGGCGGGTCGATTACAAGGACTCAATTTACGTATTGTGTTGCTTTCTGATGGCTGGCTGTTCATTCAGTGGAGATCGCCTTTCAGTTCCCAGTAACATAGGATCTTGGAACTAAACTTTAATATCAAAATATAATTGGCTTTCTCTCAGCAGAGTTTCCTTGTTTTGCTCTCGCTGAATGGATTTCATCATCTTCAGAAAGGGGACCAACTGATTTTGAACCAGTGCCGTCAGTGTGTTGGAATTTCGTGTCGTATTCTCTATGTTTAGCGCCAGTAAACCAACATTGTTCTTACATTTAGCTTTAATGTATGTGTAACTGCTCATTATATATTATGCAAACTATTAAAACAAGCTTCTAAACCAGATTTTAAGCAAATTATTTAAAGAACTTAAAGACTGGTCATTGTACGCCACTGATCGTTGTATAACGCACCGTTCTGACGACCGAGTTTCCTCCCCAATTGTAGGCGGATGGGGCGAGGGAACAGAAGTCGGTGGGTGTTTATTAAAAGATTTTTAAAAAAAAAGACCAGTTCCACCGCTCCAAAAAGCGTTGGCGGGAAAACACTGCTTGTTCCTTCCTGCTTTCTGTACTGCGCTTGGCAATCTTACTACATGAAGGGAAATTTCCTTGGTGAATGGAAATCCAGGTCCAATTTTCGGTGAAAAAGAAAATTTCATGAAAAATATCGAAATTTCCAGAAAATTTGAGGTTGTGGGATTTCGGTTCTTGTTTTATCTACTTGTATGCCCATTTGTGTTTTATTTCAAAAATAAAATTGCTCATTAATCCGATAGTTAATACAGGATATTGCACGTCGTAATATTGATACAATTGTATACATACAGGGAAAAAAGTTTGTTTGGAATATAGCCTGGGCGTTCAGGCAGTCCACTTGTTATTGAAAGAATTTAAAATTTCTGCCGCTACTCACGTAATGGCGCTCATAGCCGATCCGTCCGTTCCTACCGATGACACTTCCAAAGCAGGTGAACGTGCGATCGAGAGGTTTGCGATTTAAGTATGTATTTTAGGTTTCAGGGCATGATAGAAGATTTTACCCTGATGGGCAAGAGCAAATACTGATATATTAAGATGGTCAGGAATAGAAGTCATTATGTGAGCCATTATTATATGTATAAACATGTATTCTCTCTCTCTATCTTTCTCTATTTATTCGTATTTCTTTCTCTTTTCTCTGCGTCTCTGTTTTCCTTGTGTTCATTCAAATTATAGGCACTGACTTATGGGGGAAATTAAAAATATATAACTATATATGGCTGCTGAAGAGCCTACCTTTTACGTACCTTTTGTTAAATGATGATGCTCTTGTAACATACAAAATTGATTAGTTATTTGGGCAGTTAGCAACTTAAATCTAGTACACATCTGTCTTCATGTCATGGAAATGTATTTTTTTTATTAATTTCTGACATTGAGTCCGCATTAGCAAAACTCATTGTTTATAGAAAAGTCACATTTTCTTTATATTAATTTCAAAGCCAATACATTAGTGGTAATTGTAAACCTGTGTAGTAGCATATATATTCAGGAAGAGAGCCCGTTTTCAAAGTGAACTTAGTGTCGTTCATTATTCGAGTAACACATTACAATTTCTCACAGTTGGTATATGTGTTCTTTGAACCTATTCTGGGTAACACAGGGGTAGATAGCGTTTTACATTATTTTTGAACAGTAAACAAAAACTGGGCAATGGATAATGCAATGTTCTGTTTGTGTCAATTTTATAAATTAAGTCCATTAGTGCCGCAGAATGAGGTAAAATTGCTCCATTCGATATAGAATGGATACAAAAATCATGAACAACTTTAATGATCCTTTTAAAGTAATTTTTGTCCTTGTGAATTCTACCGTGACATGGGTACGGTACACTGGTGATGTGCAATTGGGGCTTCACACATTCTCGATCTGGGGTATGGTGGAGATGGATCCGCACCACGCTCCAGCCGCATTTACTCACCCATGGCCTTTCTTAGGTACTGATGTAAGCCTGGGTGAGCACCAGAGCCGCTTATGCAGGAACAGCAATGGGAAATTTCCCGACATGACCACCCAGGGAATTGAACGCAGTCTCCCGCGTTGTAGTCTGAAGCTCTAACGCCTGGACCAACGGCCTCTTCCCCCTTAATTAATGTACGGGAAATTCACCGCAAGAGGAATTCTCCTGCATATAGATCTTAACAGTTGCGTGCACAAACGGAAAGGGGGGTAGGTGGTGGTCATAACATGGGACTGACTACTAAAAGAAGTATACATTCCCCCTCCCCTTTCGGAAATCCTGCACAATTAACTGGCTCTTTCCATCAAAATAATAGATAGTACGTAATATCAGTCTTTTAGATTTAGTGCGTTCCCCAAGGGGGGGTTGATGGGGTTATAATCCCCTCTTTGACCCAGTATTTCTAAAAAAAAAAGAACGTCAAAGGTAGGAAAATATGACAAAATGAGGGCTGACTACAAAGAAAAAGTATACATAACCCCTCCCTTTCGAAAATCCTGGGCAAGCCACTGTCGCCATGGTAACACGGCTTCCTCGATTGGCTCAAGGGTCATCATACCTTTTTTCCTCCCCGCCTACAAAATTGACCACTGACAGCTTTGAACTCGCGGAGAGTACGCAATATTTTTTTTTAGTAGACACGCGTTAGATATGGCAACTGCGCGTTTCTTCCTCTTGCGACTGATCCTCAAACATGCATAATCCCATTTCACCGCAAAGAGAATACAGAACTTTCTCCGCGCTTTCTTTATCTTTCACTTTGTTGCCGTCCACTTTCACAATCAACTTCATCACGGTTTGGCGCGCTCATTTCGTCCCATTTGCCCAAAAGCATCAGGCACCCTCTCACTGTGAGTTTCAACTTTCCTCCGCCAGATGTCTCCCACGAGCAACTAATTGCCGAAGCCAATTTCCTCGCAATTTCGACGGCGCTCGGGCTTCTCCCCGGCAAAGATTTGGCGTGACCTTGTTAGCAAGTCGGTGTTTCTGTTTGAGTTGTCGTCGACGTTGCTTTGCGACGAAACGGAAGTGACGTAAACGAAAGGTGCGCTGCTTCCTGTTTAATTCAATCAAGTCTGCTGGACGGGTAGCAGAAGAAAACAAGTCTTTTATCAATATAGAAAGAAGCAAGCCTCTTTGCGTTTTCTTCCTAGAAGATAGATAGAGGGAGGCGGGTAAGATTACGTAACGGTTTGTAATGAACATATACGAGGTGTGTCCACATTATAAAGGTGTAGTGTGATTGTTTCCAAACTGAATCAGAATTGTGTTTGTCCATTTAATATTAGCACGATTTATCTCCATCGTCACGATTAGCCAAACAGGAGTGACAGGAAACGGACGTAAAATCAATTTGTTTTGAGCCCTGCCGACATTATTATTATTATTATTATTAAGTTTTGTTATCATGGTACTTAATTTCCACTAATTGCATACTCTACATTAGCAACACTTGTAAACTTTAAAATATAGAAAAATCTGACTACAAATTATTCATTAAACATCGTTTTCGTTTATGATGTAAGATGCTTATGATGCAAGAAGATATTTAAACACTAGAAACTCCTTCCGTCTACCATCTCTCATGAAATAAGCAAGTAAAAGGACTTGACATGTTGTTTTATTTTGCTGTTATCATATTATTAAGGAATTTTAATATTCGATGGTTTTGCCATTTCTTCCCCTTCAGCGTCTCATTTTTGTGCGGCCCCTAGGAGGGGCTAGTGGCAAATTTTCCCCCTCCGCAGTCGCTACAATCATCGTGGTAGGGCCTTCAGGACCCGCGGGGTCGAAATCAGGCTCCAACGAGAAAAGTAGTTCGCCTTGATGTTCTGTCCGTGTTCTTCGACGACACCCTGTAGGCAGAGTTCGTTTCCAAAATGAGCATTTCATTTCCATCATGCGAGCGTTGTCTGTTGGGAATGAGAAGATCGATCAATGATAGATGTGGTTGCAACAGTGCTTCGGACGCAGTAATTACTCTAAGCTACTTACTGCTGACCGTTCGCATTTAAAGGTTGCTCAGATAATGCTCCCAGAATATTACTTTGGAAATGGGCCAGTGCTTGCGGGAGGCATCGTAGATTTTTTTTTTGACAAAACGTCGTTCACGGTTCACCTTCATTCTACATATACCTAGGTACTATGATTCTTAGAGGTGAAAAGCAGCGTTTAGATTTATACAGGGTGTCCGATAGTTAGGTAGGTTAGTTTTTTGTACGATTACTTTCAAATCTTTTATTTGATCTGAGCATTCATTGAATAACATATCCAGATGTTGAGCACACCTGGTACAGACCTCTGACAAGACCAATGTTGCCAGTACACCCCATAATTTCCGAAAAAAACATACTTTTTTATGAATATGCCAGAAGTAACCCCATCGTCTGTAATGCATATAAATCTGTTGCCTAATTCAGAAACTGCAGAATTTAAGCTTTACAACGATATGTAACATGATAGGGTTCCATGAATATGAAAAATCAGTACAAGTTTCACAAAATCATGGAATGATCCTATATATTTGTCGTTCTTTCTATCAATTCGATAAATACCCACCCAGACACATCGCTAATTTTTGCAAGCGACCCCACAGCTGCCATGTTCGGTTTTACTTTGTACAAATACTTTTTTACACCTCAGTAATTTTTCCCCCGTACTGAACGTTCATGTAGAGAATAATTTTCTTATTTAATGTTTAAAAAATATCCCCATAGGCAAAGTTAATACCCACTGTAACAGTGGCGTATATTGAGTCCAACATCTGGGCTATCTCACTATGTTACGTGGACCTAGGCTATGAATAGAAATACATTTACCAACTCCTAAGAAATCAGGTAGCCAACTCATAAAAAATCAGGTTGCCAACTCATAAGAAATCAGGTTGCCAACACATAAGAAATCAGGTTGCCAACTCATAAGAAATCAGGTTGCCAACCCATAAGAAATCAGGTTGCCAACTCATAAGAAATCAGGTTGCCAACTCATAAGAAATCAGGTTGCCAACTCATAAGAAATCAGGTTGCCAACTCATAAGAAATCAGGTTGCCAACTCATAAGAAATCAGGTTGCCAACCCATAAGAAATCAGGTTGCAAACTCATAGGAAATCAGGTTGCCAACTCCAGAATCAGCATCATCTCACTGATATGAATAATAATAATGACAATTTCTGATCGATTTTTCTCCTGAATTTTATTCTCTAGACTTCAGGCTTCGCAAATAGCCTAGCTACCCTAGAATATACACTCCTGCAGTCTGAGCTCCATGCTTAATTGCAGAAAAGTTCCGTACGTTCAAAATTTCGGTTGTGTGGCTCTCCGGACATTCTACAAATAAAAGGGGGAACAAATAAGAAATGTCCTTCGTAATTTTCTTCTCTTGTTTGACAGGGGTGTGTACATAATTTTATATCTGTGTGTGAAAGGGGGATTTCATATTTTGGGGGTGTAAGGGTACTATATTTTAGTCGAGACGACCCAAAATGTATTCTCCGTGAGAAATTTTAGGAAGGTATTGAGGACATTTTGGCGGTGTTTGGGCGTGTGGTATTCACTGCGAAACAGATATTTATTTTATTTTATTTATGTATATTTTATCGCTCAAAATTGCATCCATTTGCCGCTACTACGGTGGAGGCACATAGTGGTTCGGACCCGATTAGCCTTACTGTGCATAAAATGGACTTAAAACACCAACTCAATTAATCAATTTATGCTACTATGATCTCTGAACGCGACTGTACACACACGCGGCTTCGCGTTTGTAAAAAAAAATACCTGCATTGAATACATCTCGCAGAAGCGACCATGATTGTTTTCCCAACTCCCTTCGCTTCTTGCCAAGAAACAGTTCAGCAGTCGAATCACGTCGTGAACGTGCAGAATTTGTGAAAAATCTATCTTCGTTTGCCATCCCACCTTCTCCCTCTTGCTTAGGGGAGTTCTAAAAGCAACGGCTGCGGTTCATTCGTCTTCCCCTTCAAGCGAGAGCTTCGAGGAAAGAGCCAATAATATGCTGCTCGCATACAAAGTGTGCGAATAGTGATCAAATGACCCCCAGAGATTAGCACGAGTTCGGTTTGACATTGGTGAATTTCATCGTTCCAGGGCCGTCCGCATAAAATATTCCAAGATGAGGATATAACGGTCAAATATTGAGTGACAAGTATTTAATCTAATTGCCCGTTAGTAGGAATTAATTGCAATTTGTAATATTAATATCCGTCGCGAATACAGGTGTCTAGCGAACTGTCTTAGCCAGCACTAGCTTGCTCAACCACCGTTTTTCGCTCGAATTCAGATTTACATGCATTCTTATGGGGATATAATAATAATAATAATAATAAATTTTCTTTATTCAGCGGGCGAGGTTCAGCCAAGGGCTGCTCTGCCACCTAACCCTTGTCAATATGAGAATACATATGAGATGATTATAAACTTATGGAGCAGTAAGCTAAACGTAAAATAATAATAATAATAAAAAATGAAGAAAGAAAAAAATACATAGGAATTAGTTGCAAAAAAAAGTGTAACTAGAAATAAAAAAGACAATAGTAATAATAATACAATAATACAATTCCTTATAGTGAGTGACTTGATACCTTCAGTATGTGCCCCGACTCTGCCATTGTTCCATTAACAGCAGATCTTTTATTTTACCTTTAAAATATAATGGGTTTTTTACACTAGCGATATTTGCAGGCAATGCATTCCATGCTTTGGGAGCCGAAAAGGAAAAAGAGGATTCGTAGGCCGTGGTAGAGTGATGGGGTAAATCGAAGTTGTTCCGCTTACGTGTAACATACTGATGGATTTTCCTACGGGAATGCATCTTCTGAAACAGGTACTGCGGTTTACCTTCTGTCAGTATGTGGCGTATAAAACAGAGATAGTGCAACCTCCTTCTGTTTGCCATGGTAAGAACCTGACTATTATTTAAGAATGGAAGAATATGATCGGATCTTTTTGCTTGAAAAATGTATCGGAAGCAGGCATTTTGCACCATTTGTATTTTTTTACTGAGCTTTTGCGAGAGTTGAGGGCCGTAAACATTATCACAATAGTCGAACAATGGGTAGATTAATGCTTGGATGAGTCTTAGCTTGCATTCCGCAGGGAGGAAGTCACGGAAACGATTCAGATTCCTAAGTGTTCCATAAGCTTTCCTACATTGCGTCTTTACATGTTCTGTCCAATCAAAAATTTCGTCAAAAATCAGACCAAGATTTTTAGCAGTGTTATTCCTGACAATGGGCAAATTGTTTATTTTGAGCTCGAACTTAATATTTTTAATTAACGACCTTGAATAATTAGAACCAATGATTATGAAAGTGGATTTTTCTGGATTTATTTTAAGACCGTTAGATACACACCAGTTACTGACGCTGTTCAAGTCAGAATTTAGTGACTGAAGCTTATGTTCCAACGAAGCGTAATGATCTGAGAAATATAACTGGGTATCGTCTGCGTAAAAATGTGGAGTGAAGAATTTTATAACTTGCTGCAAATCTGCAGTGTAAAGGGTGAAGAGGAGGGGGCCTAATATCGATCCTTGCGGCACGCCTGCTTTCAGCGTTATAGGTTGAGACACGTGAGATGGTGAATTATGTAATACGACCCTTTGACGTCTGTTAAATAGATATGTTTGAAACCAGTTTAATGTTGAAGGAGAAAACTTGTAATATTTAAGTTTGGCTAATAATAAGTCATGCTGCACAGTGTCGAAAGCCTTACTGAGATCCAGAAGTACTAAAATAGTGACTTGCTGTTTATCAATGGCATAGAGAATATCATCCACAACTTTAGCAAGAGCAGTGGCTGTGCTGTGTTTCTCACGAAATCCGGATTGCAGCGGGGGCAGTAAATTATTCGTGTTAACGTAGTTTAACGTCTGCGAATGCACTATTTTCTCGAGTACTTTAGATAGCACTGGCAAAAGACTGATAGGCCTAAAGTCATTGTAAGAAGTGGCGATCTGCTTTTTCTGAAGTGGCAGGATTCGTGCTTCTTTCCACATTTCAGGAAAATGCAACTTCTAAACCAATGGACCGAATTGGATGAGATTTTAACCAGCGGAAGACCACATCATGAAAGTACTGATTCCAAGATTTGAGCCTAATCAGAACAGAACTACGGGAGTTATGAATTATTAAAGATTCATCGCTATATTGAAAGGGAGACGCTACCCTACCGAGTTGTTCCTGCTTTTCGTGACTGAATACAAAAGAGGAAGAGTTAGCCTAATCTCTGCGCGAGGGGCTGCTGCCAGGGGTTAAGGACCTGAGTGAGCATTGGCCAGGATAGGAGGACAACGGTCAAAGCACCAGAAACAATAAACAAGCACCTGATCATAGAGGGTACAGCGTCACTACGTTCAAATCTGGAATAAAAGGAATAGCGAGACACAGTTTTGACACAGTTTGCCTACAATCGCCACCTTAGAGTGAGCTACGCGCGACCGAGCTGCGAGTTGCAAGCAGACTCGAGGTCTGGATTTGTTTTTCCTCGAGTGAGTGTTTCAGAGCCATGGAGTAGAGCAGAATAGAACCAGGGGGTCCTTCCCCCTTCACCGTCAACGCATCCGTGCACATACGTGTGGTTATGTGAGAATAACGCCAGACACGTCCACCCGTGTCAATCGTCCGAAACAACGTCCAAAGTAGTGAAAGTTAATAACCTTTGATATCCATGTGAAACCGCGAATGGCTCATCGCGTATGTTCGTCTCATCGCCCAAGTCACGTATCTGTACTTACGAGTGACCGCGAAGAACTGACCTATTATTGCGCAAGTTGTCGTATGGAGTCGACAGTGAACGAGTGAAGCCAGGATCCGATGAGGCCAGATGGAGCTGCCGACTGATCCACTTTCGCCAACCAGGATAACCGTGAAGTGCAACACTGGAGTGCAGATGTCTTCCAGAACTGTAGGACCACTTTCACCCAACCCAGGTCAGAGGGAATGCAGCTAAGGTAAGATCCAACCATGTGCGTGTGTGAGAAAGATGACGACTATCTACCGCGAATCTGCGTGAATGAAATCATTGCATAACGTAAATCAGTGCTATGGCAACCCTAGACATCTGTTTTCCGGCGGAGTAATCAAATGTTAAAGATGAGAGTTTATGTTAGCCGCAAACAATAGTCCATTGAATATATTTATACCTTCAGAAAAGATAGAAGGAGTTCGCACAAGGAACAATTATTCACTTTATACTTGAAATCCTAAACGATAAATTGTAAAAGGCAATGTAGCCAAGACATAGCAAGAGTATGGTCAAAGTAGTAAATAATCTAACCTTTGTATTTGTCATATTGTCGCAATATGCCATAGAATGAGAGAATGAATGTGAGATCGAGTGAAAGAGGGCAAGATGTAATGTGTATTTATCTGTGCTTTAATATATGTGTATATTCAGAAACACCGTAGTATTATGTAACGTCATTTCAGGTATTTAAAATCAAATCCTCCTAGGTTTATTCTCGGTAACTCCGACTCTTAGGCACTTATCCTGACCGTATTATATTTCATGTAGTGTTTAATTCGCCCAGCAGGTGAGGCGAAAGATTCTTCGTTGTTGCGTTGCTAAGCTCAGCTCAGTTGAGTTAGTTGAGTTAATTAGTTAGTTATTAAATTAGCAAGCCCACGTGACAAAATATGGCGCCCGAACATTCGACGAGTAGGCGAATAAATATGTAGGCATATAAAAGGTTGCCCGAACAAGCGACGAGTAGGCAAATAAATTAGTAGGCATATAAAAGTTGCCCGAACAAGCGACGAGTAGGCAAAAAAGTAGGCATATAAAAAGTTGCCCGAACATTCGACGAGTAGGCGAATAAATATGTAGGCATATAAAAGGTTGCCCAAACAAGCGACGAGTAGGCAAATAAAATAAGTAGGCAAGTAAAATAGTACGCCGAATAATCGACGAGTATGTGAATAGACAAGTAGGGGTGTAAAAAGTAGGCCCGAATAATCGACGAATAGGCAAATAGAAGAGTAGGCAAATGGGAAGCAAATAGGAATTAGGCTCGTAGAACGATATTACAGGCAGGCTAGTAAGGAACCTGGAGGTCACGAGTATTCTAATTAGTTGCTTATCCACTCAATGTGAATTTTATTAAGTTTGATTGTAATGGTTAACAATCAGTTATGTCTATTGCCCAAGGGGATTTATACTTGTTTTTAAAGAGAGTTTTCAGCCTACGAATGTCTACGACAGGATACCAGAATTTAACGCTAAGGGGGAACTAAGATTTTTTTTGTTGAAAATTAAATAATTGCAACCTGTAACTGAAAATCCTGATAAGAATCTATAAAGACGTGTTCATTTAAAGTATTAATGTGTAATTTGTACGGTGATTTTAATTAACTGAATATGCAATCGATGTGTAGCTAGAACCATTTTGTGTGTTTTTTATGGTGTAATAGTGAAATACTTTGTCGCGACTATAGCATTTTTCCATAGCAGAATTATTAGAGAATTTTATTATTTTATTAACAATGGGCGTTATTAACTTCGGACGATAAAGGACAAAAGGACACGCGTTATGACACGGAAGCAGGTGAGGGGTGCGATCCCCGGGATCTGAAACCAGAAACCAGGAAAAGAATTTTGATATCTTTTTCCTTCGGCGATAGCAAGCCACGAGAAGAAGAAGAAGAAGAAGAAGAAGAAGAAGGGAGAGAGGCATGCAAAGGAGCACTCGACGCCGCCAGCGATTAGCCGACAATACGATGGACCGCCCAGAGGTTGAGCATTCCACAGACGCAGGCGTTTCGCCAGCCGGCAACATTGATAAGAGTAGGTGGAATGCTTCGTTCTGGCTGGGTCCTTTAACCTACTTTTGAAATGACAGTGTTGCCAACTCACCCCAAGAAAATTTCACCATATGATATTTTACAGGCGAGGCTAACCTACAAATAGGAGTTGGCAACACTGACTAGTTTTCTCTTGTAAGGCATGAGCTCTATTTTCTCGCAGTGTTGCCAACCTCTTACTCGAAAAAATCACCAAGGTTTTTTTCTTGGTCTAACCTAATCTAAAGCAAGGAGCTGGCAACCTTGCTTGAGGCTTTTTAATGCTTCGTTCTAGAACGGTTTTTTGACCTACTTTTTAAATGACAGTGTTGCCAACCCCTTACTCGAAAAAAATCACCAAGGTTTTTTTCTTGGTCTAACCTAATCTAAAGCAAGGAGCTGGCAACCTTGCTTGAGGCTTGCCTTACAGTGCATAAAGCAAGGTTGCCAACCTACTGGTACTTTTGCCATAGGCTGCGTCCGAATCGGCAGCAGATGTCACCTAGAACACTGTTCCATCCGGGGACTCAGCCAACCTCCGTTGTCCGAATTTGCGGCAGACGTGGAGTCGGAGGGGAGAGCAGAGAGGAGCGACAGATGCATGCTTGAACTTTCTGTGACGCTGCGCTTGGCAGCCATATTCTAACTTTCACTTTGTACAGACAACATTTACTGATTAGAGGATGTAAAACTCAGTTATACTTTAACATTTTATTGATAATACTGAATGCAGAAAAAATGTAAATGATGAAATAGCGTGTTATATTTTTAATATGATTAGTAAATAGGTGGAAATTATTGTCATGTTTGTTTGGCGTCTGCCTTCTGCTTCCGTGCGATGCGCCTGCGCCCCAGAGCGCGGTGGGTGAAGTTCGAGCTGACACCTGGCGGGAAAAGTGACAACCGTACTACAAGGGGGGCATGTAGATTCGGACGACTTGGACGTGACTTCGACGGCACGCGAGAGCAACGGGAGAGAACTGGACGGAGCGCTTGCCAATCCGGACACGGTCATAGCCTTTTACAAAAAAAGAGAGGAGAGAGAGAGAGGGAAGAGTTAATCAACCGACAGCCTACCTACAGCCTTTTCTTGGTCTAACCTAACCTAAAGCAAGGAGCTGGCAACTTTGCTTGAGGCTTGCCTTACAGTGCATAAAGCAACCTTGCCAACCTACACACACTGGGCAAGGAGAGCCGGCACTGCCGTAAAAGAGAGAGAGATGGATGGATGGCAACACTGCACGGGTTCAACGTCAGAAAGTGGAGCTCGGTGGAGCTCGCCTTAATGGTTTTCTCTTGTAAGGCATGAGCTCCATTTTCTTGCAGTGTTGCCAACTTCTACCTACACTTTTTTTTTACTTGGCAAAGGCTAGAGAGAGAGAGATGGTTGGATGGCAACACTGCACGGGTTCAACGTGAGAAAGTGGAGCTCGCCTTAATGGTTTTCTCTTGTAAGGCATGAACTTCATTTTCTTGCAGTGTTGCCAACTTCTACCTACACCCCTTTTTTTTAACTTGGCAAGGGCTAGAGAGAGAGAGAGACCTATAGCTGGCAACAGTGGTGTGCGAATGCGCTATATCGTAATTTTCCAACTCCGGAAATGTTTATATATATCGTGACTTTTGTAAACCTCTCTCTTTCGGGAACGATGTGCCACACACACACACACACACACACATACACACACACATACACACGCGCGCGCGTGTATTGTGACGCAAGCAAACAAACAAAATAATAATAATTGTTGTTTTTTTAGGATACCTGGCCCCTATAACCTCGCCAGGGGTGCGTGGTGCCCAACACAGTTCTAATGGCCACGGCTAACAAAGCCATGCCTCTGTAGAGTTTCATGGCTTTTTTTTTAACCCCCCCCATGACCCCCTACAGAGGACCTCTGTGTGTAATGTGTGTGTTTTGTGATTGAAGAGAAGAAAAAAATTTGGTTAAGAATGGAATGTGTAAGAACTAAAAAAGTTTCCGTAGGGTGCAGCATCTGAAAGAAAAAAAATATCCTCAAAATAGTGTACATAATATGATAGAAAAATATAAAAAGAAAAAAAAAGTGTGAATGCAAAAATTAGTGTGAATGATTGTTTTTTTAAAAAAAAACGATAGAAAAATATAAAAAAAGTGTGAATGCAAAAATATAAAAAAAAAGTGTGAATGCAAAAATTAGTGTGAATGATTGTTTTTTTTTTAAAAAAAATGGTGCAAGAAATAATACGTACTTTTTTGATGTAGAAATCTAATGGTGCGAGCAGATTTCTTCCTCGTCATGGTGTCCCCATTCTCGGGTGTGGATGTCACACTCCAGCACCCTTAATTTGGTGTCGTGGGGATCAAGCGCCACTTTGTTGATCGTTGATGTATGCAACTGGTCGATGGTGCTCGTGATCCGATGTTCGGTCATGCGTTTGATTTTTTTGTCGAACAAGCACGACTTGTAATCTTCTACGGTTAGTTTGTTTGTGCTCGAACGCCCCACCCCTTTTGCCTTTTTTATTTCGGTCTCATCCTGAACTTTGATGGCGTACATTTTCGCTCGAAGACCAGCAAACTCTGTGATGATGCGGCCGTTGACTTCATCCTTCATCTTCCCGATCGTCATTTTCTGTCTGTCGTCGAAGAGAGCGTGATCTTTCGGATAATTCGAGAAGTCGAAATGCTGGCTCATGTTTTTCAGATCTTCGTATAGATCATCGGTGCGGATGTTGTACACGAAGCTGTCCGTGTCGGTGTACGCCACCTCGATTGCCTCTCCATAGCGTGGTTTCATGATGTTGTAGTGAAACTTGTACATGGCCAGCTTCGACAACTCGAGGATCGCGACTCCCACGGCGATTGGTTTGTCGAATGTTATGTGATGGAAAGCACGTTCGATCAATACCAACGTGTCGCTCAGTATCGTGAAGTTCTTGTACGTGGGCTGAGCGACGAGCTTGTTTATTTTCTTCGGGTCGGAGACCAAGTTGATATTTCTTCTTTTCCTCACATCTTCCATGCTCTTGCCGTAGATGCTGTTATTCATCAACTTGTATAGGTCTTTGTCTGCGGAAGAAGAAGCTGATGCTCGACGTCGAGTGTTGCCGTCGATATAGGGTGCTAGCCACCTGGTCTGTCTAAACTTCAATCCCGAGTGCACGCGCTTCAAAACCAATCCATGCTGGAGGTAGAATTGTAGGAGGCGATAATGCACCACGTAATTCTCTTTGCTCTTGAAGGTGAGCATCAGCTTTTTCTCCGGAGCCGATTCCATCACAGGTGCCATCGCAAATCCATGGTGTTCTCGATGAAGCGATGCAGGATATTCCAAATCTACTTTCAGGAAACATCCATTTTCATGATCTTCGCTCCATTCCAAACAATCTTGAAGTTCCTGCTCGCTCATCCATTCGTATTCTCCGATGGGCAGAGTCTCGGACATGGCATAACCATACAGGTTGTTCATGTCCCAGTATGCCAAGAAGTTTGTCGGTTTCCCCGCATCGAAATCGGCAACATATGGATTGTTGGCCTTGACGTATCGAAGGGGGCACTGGACGATTCCACCACGTTTTGCTTCTTCGACAAACAAAAATTGATTGATGTCTTTGATGAGTTCAATCTCCACCTTCGTGGATTTTAACATCGCCTGCCAAGAATAAGCCGGTGTGGTGTAGCTGAAAGCGGGGTCCAAACCATATGCTGCCATTCCTCTCGAGCGATGGAGATGAAAACGATCGCTCAATAGCGTAACATCCAGTTTCAGATACAGATCGTGATAGTCGCCCATGGTTTGACAAGAGAATGTAGACCAGACGAGCTGAGCATGACGGTAGTCCTCTTCGGTGCAACAGGTGTCGCTAAGACGACTGTAGAATGCTTCTCTCGGTGGTAATGATGTTTCTGAGAATTTGGAAGCATCCGTCATGTATTCGTACGGGTAAACACCTTTGCGTCTCAACACCGCTAAATGTTGGTCGCCAAAACATTTCCTGGTGGCGACCAAATCATCGTCGGTGAGTTGAGATGCCAGTGTCGCCAAACTCGAAGACAGAAAGTTGTAGGAGTCCAAGAAGCGAATTTCTACGTGATTGCTATTTCCAACGTCCACCTTCTTGCTGAATGAAATGAATTTCTCGTTGGTGCGAGCTATGACGCTAATGGGTTGAGCGTCGCATCCCATCTCCTTTATGAAGATTTTGGCGTCGTAGCCCTCCAAATTGTGAATGAATACTGGAATAAAATTCGCTTTCTTGACTTGGAGATTACAGTTGTTACACAGGGCGACCACATATTTTCCCGTGTGATGATTGTGGTGGCGAACTTTGACATTTTCGAGGGTGAAGTTACTTTCGCACACATCACACTGAGAGGCAAGGTCGTATGCTTCCCTCTCTTCCTGGGTAAGAGGCTCCATTGCTTTGTCTTCTCTTAGTAGAGGAGCGAATTGTATGGCCATCCGTTTCAAGGTTTGAACGAATTTTTGTGGAGCATCATTGCCGCGATATAAAATAACATTGCCTGTGTTGTTGACCATCAATCCAAAAGCGCAGGCTTCGTGATGTAGAATTTCGGTGGTGCTCGATAAGCTGGGATTCGGTTCGCATATGGCGAGTGGAAGTTGGAAACTTTCAAAGTCGGCACATATCACCACGGGATGCCAGAGTAATGCCATGTAGTTGGAAAATGTCATGTCTCGAGAGGGCATTTTGATAGCCGTAGCCGAATGTTTACTACACATTTCATGATGATCTCGGAGTTCTTCATCAATATTCTTTTTTCCTCGACTGTAGAATATACTCAGGCATCTGTCGCATACTCGAATTTTATGGTGATCTGTGGTAATTTGACTTCTTATTAATTTTGGAAGATTCTGGATTAGACAGTAATGATAATTATCATCATCTTCGATCAGGAGTAATCTGATGACGCGATTACTTTTAATGTTGCTGTGTCTGAGAACGTAGATGGTGTTGTTTTTGTCTAATCCGAAGATGTGTATTGCTATACTTTCGTTTTTATCTGTTTTGTACTGTGCCTCAAATTTACTAATGTCTCGTAGATTTACGGGGTAATTAATATCAGCCATAGGTTTTTCAAATTCTGAGAGATATTCTGGCTTGTTGTAGTGGTATAAACAATGTTTGTCATTATTGGCTGGGTGATGATCGGCAATGATGCACCACAAAAAACATCTGTCATCCTCATTTTGTATGTTGATTATGGCTTTCTTAGCGGCTATTTCCGGAGGCAAATTGATGTAGCCGGATGCTCCCATCGGGTTGTATCGTGCCACCTTCAAAGTTAAAGTGTGATGCGAACCGCAAAGTGTCCAACCCGATCCACGTTCTTGGAAAGTCTCGTGCTTGTTCAACAAAGCGTCAAACATCTGGTTGCAAATGGCATCCACCTCATCGACGTTGGCGGCGTGGAGGCTCTTTACACCAGTGTAATGATGGAAAGTTTCTCGCTCTTTTTTTACGTTTTCGTAAATGACGGAAACGATGAGGTGGATTTTCAACGAGCATTGCAGCAAAGCTTCGGTGATAGACGAAATTAACTTGGTTTTGACCGTGCGAAAAAAGTTGTTTAGATCAGATGTTTCTTCAGATCGGAAAGTCTCCTCGGTTAAAATATTTCGAATACTTTCGCCGGCACTCTTCTGCTTCTTTCGTGGCGCTTGATCGTCAACATCGAGCTTTCTCTTACTTGATCCTTCCCCATGCACATTCTTCCGATGTCTACCCAAGTTAGAAATGGATATATATTTCCCACATTGGTTGCATGCACGTTTCGCTTCCTTCTTCTCCATTTTTTGCTAAGAAAAAAAAATGAAGTTACTAAAAATTGCACATTTTTTTGTGGTGTTATTTATATTAGATACGATCTCAATTTTTTTCTTAAATAACCAACATGAATCTCTTTGGTTTCCGAAAGCAAACAATGGAGACTGTACACCGCACGACGACAGATCTACCTTCCGTGTTAACTAAACTCAACGGTCTGTTGATCATTCACCTCAACAGCATTTGGACGAAATTGGATGAGGATGTGGGCAAGATGTTTTACGTCTTCAACAACAATTTACATTTTTACGAAATTCCGATCGGTGGGAAACTTCAAATCACCGTGAATCCGGAAAACGTAGGCGAAATCAAAATTTCTACCGGCAAGAACATTTTTCGAATCAAGCACGACAAAATGCTTTCCAACATTACGTACGATGTGTCAGCAGGAGATTACCTTTACATGGAACTCCTCGGAGTTTACGACAAACTCATTCCTCTCTTCGTAGAATTACGAATCGTCTATCCTATTATAAATAACCGTTAACCAAAAATGCCTAACGACATTTTCGGCAACACCAAGCGTGTGGACCATGCAGAAGAGATTCTCATGTTGGACATTCGTGTTAAGAAGTTGAGGATCGATTTGATCGCTTTGCAGGAGACCTTAAACAAAAGTTTAGAGTCGGAAATCGCTACGCTCCAAACGCAATGTCTCGACCCCATTCTGAAAATCGATTCCGAACTGAAAACGCTCATAAAAAATTACGTCGACGTACCTTCTTACGACAACGTTCAAAATATACAGTTGAGCGTGGATTCGCTTCAAAATGATTTGGCCAAATTACAGCAATTTCAAGCGAAAAATGAAGATTTGGAAAAATTGAAACTCGAAATCGAAGAACGAACTTCCGCAATCGAAAAGAATTTCTCCGAACTTCAAACCGTGGTGAACGATATTGATGTAGAACGCTTGCACGTCGTCGTTTCCAAATTACAAGAAGAATTCACCGGCACGTTGGAAGAAATTAAATCCAAGTTACAGACTTTGGAAGATACCATGACGAACCTACCATCGTCGGACGAACTGCAGGTCATCGGTAAAAGCGTCGCGAACATAAAAATTCAATTGGAGGCCTATCAAGATTTCGAACACATTCAAACCACCATCGCTACGCTTCAGGCGTCCTTGGAATTGATCAACGAGGAAATTAAAAATATTCACGCTGAAGCGAGAGCGTTGACGAGCATTCAAGACACGTTGAGCGCGGTTCAGCAGAAGATCGAATATTTAGAAAATTTGAACGTCGAATCCAATCTCGCTCATTTTCATCACGTACTGGACAACATACAGGGTGACTTGGAATCGTTACGGACGAGCGTGCCTTCGAGCGAAGATTTGGAAAAATTGAAAACGGCGGTGACGGCACTATCCGAATCGAGCGACATCAAAAGTTCGTTGAGCGATCTCGAGAGTAGGGTGGCCAATCTCCCCACCTCCAAAGAATTGCACGCTTTGAAAAGGAACATATCACGTATGCTGAAACGATTGGAAACGGAAACGGCGAACGTGGAACAGATTCGAGACGAAATCAGTTCGCTGGTGTCGACGCTGCCCACTTCGCAGAGCGTCGCCGATCTTCACATGCAGTTTACAGAGATGCGAAGCATAGTGAACGATCTTACCGAGAAGAGCTCGAAATTGAATCAAGTCGATAACCTTCAGAACATCGTCGTCAACATCAGAGATCAAGTCGGACTGCTGGAATCCACGCAGGAATCGACGCTGGCCTCTTTCGGCGCCAAGCTACAAGAACTCAACGAAAACTACAAGCAGTTGAAGGTGGAAGTGAAAATCAAACCGTCGTTGTCTGCCGTAACGGATACCATAGTCGAGCATTTGCTGCCCATCGAAAATAAACTCGGACACGTTCACAGTAATCTGCTCGGCGTCGACACTAAATTCGCTAAACTGCATTCTCTGCAAGCCATCGAAATCAACAGCGTACCCAATCAACAGAGAATCTCCACGTTCGTCGAAGGTAACAAACTGTACATGCTGCATCCTTATCATCCGTACTACAAGTTTCTCCTCGATGGCACGATTCAAATAAACGAATTTTCGTACTGGTCTCACGGCAGAAAAGCTAGCGTTCCCACCATGACCTTGATATCGAATCGTGGTGTCCAGAAAGCAGGAAACATTCCTCTGGCACGGTGGAACGAAACGCGCAACATATATGAAATACACGAAGACGAAGATCTTACCGTTTTCGACGTGAGTGCCGGCGATAAGCTGATCATTCAAAACACAGGTGAAGTGCCACCCTCTTTGAATCCCATCACGCTTGTGCTTCTCTTGAAACGTAATCTCTAAAAAAAATGTCTAGGCAAGCCATCGTCGAAGAATTGCATAAACCTGCACGCCGTAACTACGAACGTTTGGCTGTGGTAACCAAGGGCATCGACGACCTCTGGCAAAGTGACCTCGTGGAGATGAGTAGCGGCAATTTGAAAAACGTACATAAATTGAACAAGGGCAACAAGTACCTCCTCACCGTCATAGACACATTTTCGAAATTCGCATGGGCTCTACCTTTGAAAGCGAAAACGGGAACATGCGTCACGGAAGCATTCAAATTAATTTTTCGCGAAAGCGGTGGCAGACGACCACGGTTTCTGCAAACGGACAAGGGGAAGGAATTTTACAACGCCGTATTCCAAAAGTTTATTCAAAAACATGATATTCAACATTATTCGACCTTCAGTCACATCAAAGCCAGCATCGTGGAAAGATTCAATCGAACCTTGAAAACACACATGTGGAAACGATTCACGCTTCGGGGAAATTACAAATGGGTCGACATCCTGCCGGAACTCGTCGACACCTATAATGATACGGTACACAGAACGATAGGCATGAAGCCAGCCGACGTTACGAAATCTGACGAGCAGCGTTTAATTTCTACAGTTTACTGTCCAAAGTACACACCCACGACAAAAAAGCTAAATACAAAATTGGAGACCAGGTGAGGATCAGCAAATTCAAACGCACCTTCGAGAAGGGATTCACAAAAAATTGGAGCACGGAACTTTTTACCGTGGTTCGAGTTCTACCCGGAAACCGACACACGTATATAATAAAAGATAGTAGCGACGAGATTTTGAAAGGAAGATTTTACGAAGAGGAACTCTCTAAAACGAAACACCCCGACACGTACCTCATCGAAAAAGTTTTGCGTAGGAAAGGTGACAAACTGTTTGTCAAATGGCTGGGACTTCCGGAAAAGAGTTGGATCGACGCGAACGAAGTGATCTTGTGAGTACGTGGAACGTGGTGAAGCGTCTACCGGATCCGGAAAGTCAAACGAGAAAAAAAAAGAACGGCGAGTTGCTTCCCGACAGCATCCGCTGTCTGATCGTAGGTCCTTCGGGGTGTGGGAAAACGACACTGCTCGTGGACAATTTTCTCCTCGCACCGAATTGGTTAGATTGGAAGAACAGGCACCTGTACGTGTTCTCGAAAAGTTTGGAGCAATCCAAATACCAGCAACTGATGAAAGTGTACGATGGTCTGGACATTGCAACGTTCGCTTCGGAAATAAAACCACTCGACGATTGTCGTGAAAATTCAGTCGTTGTGTTCGACGACGCCATCCTGGAAAATCAAAATGAAATTCGCAACTTTTTCACGCAAGGTCGTCACAAAGGAATGGATTGCTTTTACCTAGCTCAAACGTTTTCCAAAATTCCAAAACAGTTACTACGCGACAACGCTAATTTCATATGTTTGTTTCGTCAAGATCACACCAACCTCAAGCACGCGTACGATGACTATGTAGGCGGAGACATGAACTACAATCAATTTTCGGAACGCTGCTCTTCTTGCTGGAACAGTGACGATTTCGGATTCGCGACGATCGACATGACGAGGAAACCCATCGACGGAAAATACAGAAACAAAATCAACGACTTTCTAAACGTTGCAACGTTGTGAGAAACGACGTGTATAAATAACGTCATGACGAAACGAAAAATCGAAGACGAAAATCTCAAGCTTCGCGATTACCTCGCGAAACGCTTCAAAGGTTGGAAATCCGAGAATCGCGGATTCTACGAAGAGAAGAAACGTCAGGATCAACCCGTGATCGATGCCATCAGCGGTCTAGGTAAAGAAATTAAAAGTGTCACGGAACAAAATAAAAATTTGATCAACGAACTCGTACCACTCGCAGCTAAAAGTTACGCTGTACCCACGCCCATTTCGAGCATTCCTTCGACGCCGTTCGAACTGAAGGACGTACCGACACGACGTCGAGCCATAGGTAGCACGTCGTCGTCTTCGGATAAGATCGAGTTGGGACCTTTGGGACGAGACTACCTGAGCACGGGGAAGTTCGACAAGGATGAAGTGTTCGGTTTGTATCCGAGCATGGAAAGCAACGAAGGCGGCGGTGTGGTGTGGAAGATTGGGAAATCGAAGGTGACCTTCGAAGGCAACGACATTAAAATTAATTTAGGCGACAAGGATAGTTGGAACAGGTATCCGGGTACGGTGGGACTGTGGGAACTCGTCGCCAAAAAGCAGCCGAAAGATTACACCGACGAAGATTACCAGAGTTACAAGGAAATTCTGATCATGACGGATGCCTTGTACCAGAACAACGACGCCTCGCAGAATAGGGTGAAATCAAGCAGCGGCGAGAAGTACAGGAATCTCATCAAACCGATTTGGAACCAGGTCAAAACAGGCAGCGGTGTCAAACGCTACAACACGTTACCCAAAGAATTCGTTTGGGTGGACGACGTGAGGAAGCTCGTGGACCGATTGTTGGTGATAGCCGGCGAAGAGAATGCAGGCAATCGTAATTTCTACAACGAGAAGGTTGGCGTCGTGGACATGATCAGCACGAAACTTTCCAACTTCATCGTGAACGACGACAAGGGCATAGGTTACCTGATCAAAATCATCAACACGCTGCCTCCGAAATTTTGGAACGTGGCCGAAGGAAAGGGACTCGTGAACGACATCATCAACAAGTTACCTTTCGAGATGCATCTACCTGGCTACCAGTACTGCGGACCGGGTACCAAACTCGAGAAAAGATTGGAGAGAGGAGACAAGGGTGTGAATCCGTTGGACGCGGCATGCAAAGATCACGACATCGCCTACAACACCACGCAGACGAATCTGGACGCACGTCACGAAGCAGACAAAAAATTGGAACATGCAGCTTTCGAAAGGTTCGTGAGCAGAGACGCATCGTTGGGTGAACGGGTCGCCGCACTGGGTACCACCATCGCCATGAACACAAAACAAAAATTGGGGTGGGGTATATAAATAACATACAGTAAAAAAACAACATGGCTTGCATAACTGATTTGCCGCACGTACTACTATCTAAAATATTCAAAAAAGTAGTTAACGGTGATGTTAATAAACTTGTGATCATAGCTAAAACGACGCCGGCATTTCACATGGGATGCGAAATAGTTCTCAAGGACCGTCTTCGGGAGATCAGTGGAATGAGGTGCGGTGATCTCGACACTCTTCTTTCGGCTGCAGGGGAAAAATTGAGCGAGAGGTTGGACGAACTGCACGAGGCGAGGCAGGGAAGAAGACGGGGCACCGATGATTGGCGTAAGTCCAAACAGGAAACTGAAGAAATCATCACGCACATCATCGCGTTTTCCGAAGCACGAACTTCCTTCCTCTGTTAAAAAAATCTTCGATACAAATCGTGAAAAAAAAATATATATAAATAACACACATCGTGAAAAAAATAATCTTCGGTATATATAAATAACACACATCGTGAAAAAAAATTAAATTTCTCTAACACACACACTGAAAATTTCTCTCCTTCGATATGACGACTGAAAAAATGAGTGACCTCCAAGCATTAAAACAAATGTTAAATTTGTCAGTCGAGTATGTAAAAATTCAGGAATTGGAAGTCGACAAACCTTACACAATAACTTCCGGTTCAATCGTTTCTACCCAGGATGGTCCCAAGGTGCGTCTGTTGCTCAACGGACAATACAGTCTATTTTTACCAGATCGATACGCCAACATGTTATCCGACGAGAAGCTAGCTATCTTAATCGAGAACAAAACTCGAATCGTGTACAAGGGGACAAAGGAACTTCTTGGTAAGAAAACAAAGCATGTAATAGAATTTGTGTAACGAGGCTACGCAGAGTATATATAAAATAACATCCATTGAAAAAAAATCTCAGAACATTTATATATAAATAACATACCGTGAAAATAACACATAGAGCATCAACATGAAGCCCAAGGGTGTCGTGTACCAGATACCATATTCGAATCTAAAAAATCTAGGTGCCCTCGATGGGTTACTCACCAAGAAACAACGCGAGAAGAAACGTTCTTGCTTGTCGAAAGGACACGGAATGAAATTACTTCTCAGCACACCTCAATTGAGACGCTTGCAGCGTTCGCGGAAACAGCAAAAGATCGGAGGTTTCATATTCAGCATCCCGGCCATCCTGGCAGCATTGGGGGCCGTTGGAAGTTTGGCCGGCGGAAGCGCCGCCATCGCGAAAACCGTCATCGACTCGAAGAAGAACAAGGCCGAATTGGAAGAACAGAAACGTCACAACCTGGCCATGGAGAGGAAAGGGGGGAAGGGCGTGATGAAAAAGTTTTAAAAAAAGAAACAGCAGCACTCACCAACCGAGACATTGAATCTCTGATCGAACCGTTACAAATCAAACACTTCAGAGGCGTTTTCATGTCCGACTCGTTACCTTCAACCGTCAAAAGAAGAGAATGCGGAGTAGTCAACTTGGACAGTCAAGAAAATCCAGGCACGCATTGGATATGTTATCACAAAAATGACAATAACAAAGCATTCGTTTTCGATTCTTTCGGAGGTGTTCCACCTACAAATTTAGTCCATTATCTAAAAACGAACAAAACCTCTATATACTACAACGACGAACGCATTCAAAATTTCGGAGACGAGAACTGCGGTCATCTCTGCCTCTCCATGCTCGCTTTTCTCTCTAAAATAAATAAGCCATCGGTGGAAGATTTCGAGAAAGCATTGTGGAACCTGAAACAGCATCACGGCAATGGGCGTGTTCCATCTCACGAGCGAATCTTCGATCTTGAAACTCACGCTGCACGACGACATCGTCTATCCTAAATCCGTAGCTCTGCGTGCATTCTACAGCATGTACCTCATACCTAACGTCACGCATCACAACAACAAAATTAGCGTCGGAAGCGAACACATCGTCGTCACGCCAGGTCAATACAATCTTTCCACTTTGCAAGCTCAGTTACCCAAAGGCACGTACCTTTCTCAAAATTCGGTCACGCACAGAGTGGAAATCCTATCGGCGACGGAGACCGTGGACCTGGGCACCATAGGAGAACTTTTAGGTTTCGAGAACGACACCAAACTCGAGGCTGGCATCAAGCACGTAGCAACCAACATTCCTAAATTCTTGGCCATCGAAACTTTGAACGTACACTGCAACGTGGCGGAAGGAATGATCACGAAATCTTCGGACGGATTGCTGGGAAGTCACAAGCAGACGGGAATCATAGCCACATTCAAACCCAGTTCCGAGTTCATGGAACCGATCATCTACACGCCCTCTTCACCGATCTATTTTCCAGTATGTCGCAACCGCATAGACGACATAGAGTTGGTGGTGACGAACGAGAAAGGAGAGGTGGTGGATTTCGCAGGTGCAACGACCACTGCCATCGTGGAGATCAACGTATAATAAATAACACACATAGTGAAAAAAAAAAATATGGAGCAAATCGAAAGTTACGAATTGCAATCTTTCCCTCCCAACCGTCGCACGTTCGCCAATCTCAACGAAGCGAACAGGGAGATCGAATACGATGTGGACGTAGAGGACGGGTTCGTTCATCCTCACAGAGCGGACCTCTACCTTCAATTCGACGTGGTGAAGAAAGAAAGCGGAGAAGCGTTTCCGCCCAATGCCAATTTGAAACTCGTGCCTCACCTGTTCTCGCAGGTGGAGGTGAGGAAACACGGTACTGTCATCGACAGAATCGATTATCCAGGCATCACGTCGACGGCAGTGGGAACATTGAAATTATCCAAAACGGATGCAGCATACTATCAAGCGGGAGGATTCGAAGCGGGGACCAAAATATCGACGACAAGTCACACGGTGCTCTTTCCCATGCGGCTGCTGCCGGGATTCTTCTCGGACTACAAGGAGATCATGTGGAAGGGAGGACTGAGGGTCACGTTTCGAAAAGCGGCCAACGACAACGACGCACTGATGCGATACACCAACTTGAATGCCGACGGCACGCCGATAGCCAACACATTACCCGAAGCGGCGAAATGCGTCATCCGGAGCATGGAATTGAGAATGCCGATCGTGGAATACGAGACAAACTACGCCCTCAAGTACAAAGCGGAGATCTTGAAAAGTCCGCAGGTACCGATTCACTTTCACGGTTACCAGTGCGTGCAGAAGTTGGCGTCCGGAAGTCACATGGAATTCGACGTGACGACGCAATTCAACAACATACAGTTCGACATGCCAGATTTCGTCGTGGTGCTCTTTCAGACGGGGCGCGATAACAACCAGGAGAAAGATTCCAGCAAGTTCGACGACTGCAAGATCAAGAACGTTTATCTGAAGAACGGTAGGAACGAAGTGTTCCCGCGCGAGAATTACAACCTCGACATGACCAAAGACGATTACCTCAAACTTTACGAAGCGTTCTCGGCTTACAAACGCGTGACCGAGGGAAACGTGGACATGTACTACACGCCCAGCGAATTCAAAGCGCGCAGGCCGATGTTCGTCATCAACACATCTAAGAGGAAGCAGGTGGTGGTCAACGATCGCACCAATATCAAAGTCGTCTGCGAGTTCAACGGCCCGCTGCCCGCCGATACCCTATGCAGCGTCATCCTGGTCGCAGAGAAGTCCTTCGTCCACGACGTGAAGAACGAGAGGGTCACAGAGCAGTTTTAACAGGTTTTTTAACATCTTTTCTTGCACAAATAAGAAATTTTTTGTACTAGCACAATCAGTTACAATGGCACAATACAAATTTCACTAGTTCAAATCAGTTACAAATGTCAATTTCATCAGTTATCAGTTACAATATCTTTTTCATCACTATAGCACGAGACAATCAGAATTTGCACAAAATTTGTTGTTGCGCGCGCGCGTGTGTATGTGTGTGTATGTGTGTGTGTGTGTGTGTGTGTGTGTGTGTGTGTGTGTGTGTGTGGCACATCGTTCCCGAAAGAGAGAGGTTTACAAAAGTCACGATATATATAAACATTGCCGGAGTTGGAAAATTACGATATAGCGCATTCGCACACCACTGTTGCCAGCTATAGGTCTCTCTCTCTCTCTAGCCCTTGCCAAGTTAAAAAAAAGGGGTGTAGGTAGAAGTTGGCAACACTGCAAGAAAATGAAGTTCATGCCTTACAAGAGAAAACCATTAAGGCGAGCTCCACTTTCTGACGTTGAACCCGTGCAGTGTTGCCATCCATCCATCTCTCTCTCTCTAGCCTTTGCCAAGTAAAAAAAAAAAGGTGTAGGTAGAAGTTGGCAACACTGCAAGAAAATGGAGCTCATGCCTTACAAGAGAAAACCATTAAGGCGAGCTCCACCGAGCTCCACTTTCTGACGTTGAACCCGTGCAGTGTTGCCATCCATCCATCTCTCTCTCTTTTACGGCAGTGCCGGCTCTCCTTGCCCAGTGTGTGTAGGTTGGCAAGGTTGCTTTATGCACTGTAAGGCAAGCCTCAAGCGAAGTTGCCAGCTCCTTGCTTTAGGTTAGGTTAGACCAAGAAAAGGCTGTAGGTAGGCTGTCGGTTGTTTAACTCTTCCCTCTCTCTCTCTCCTCTCTTTTTTTGTAAAAGGCTATTACCGTGTCCGGATTGGCAAGCGCTCCGTCCAGTTCTCTCCCGTTGCTCTCGCGTGCCGCCGAAGTCACGTCCAAGTCGTCCGAATCTACATGCCCCCCTTGTAGTACGGTTGTCACTTTTCCCGCCAGGTGTCAGCTCGAACTTCACCCACCGCGCTCTGGGGCGCAGGCGCATCGCACGGAAGCAGAAGGCAGACGCCAAACAAACATGACAATAATTTCCACCTATTTACTAATCATATTAAAAATATAACACGCTATTTCATCATTTACATTTTTTCTGCATTCAGTATTATCAATAAAATGTTAAAGTATAACTGAGTTTTACATCCTCTAATCAGTAAATGTTGTCTGTACAAAGTGAAAGTTAGAATATGGCTGCCAAGCGCAGCGTCACAGAAAGTTCAAGCATGCATCTGTCGCTCCTCTCTGCTCTCCCCTCCGACTCCACGTCTGCCGCAAATTCGGACAACGGAGGTTGGCTGAGTCCCCGGATGGAACAGTGTTCTAGGTGACATCTGCTGCCGATTCGGACGCAGCCTATGGCAAAAGTACCAGTAGGTTGGCAACCTTGCTTTATGCACTGTAAGGCAAGCCTCAAGCAAGGTTGCCAGCTACTTGCTTTAGATTAGGTTAGACCAAAAAAAAAACTTTGGTGATTTTTTTCGAGTAAGGGGTTGGCAACACTGTCATTTAAAAAGTGGGTCAAAAAACCGTTCTAGAACGAAGCATTAAAAAGCCTCAAGCAAGGTTGACAGCTCCTTGCTTTAGGTTAGGTTAGACCAAGAAAAAAAACCTTGGTGATTTTTTCGAGTAAGGGGTTGGCAACACTGCGAGAAAATAGAGCTCATGCCTTACAAGAGAAAACTAGTCAGTGTTGCCAACTCCTATTTGTAGGTTAGCCTCGCCTGTAAAATATCATATAGTGAAATTTTCTTGGGGTGAGTTGGCAACACTGACATTTCAAAAGTAGGTCAAAGGACCCAGCCAGAACGAAGCATTCCACCTACTGATAAGGATCTAGGGAAAGATCAGTCGGTAACAGGGTTGCCAGTTCCAGAGAAGATGGACGTGCAGGCCATGTTCTCTCAGCTAATCAGCTATATCCAAGCCAGAGATGAAGAAAGAGATCAGAAGAGGAAGAGAGAAGAAGAAGAAAGGCGGAAGATAGAGGCTGCCGAAAGGAGGGAGAAGGAAGAAATGGAAGAAAGAAGAAGAAAAGAGTGGGAAGAAAGATGGGACCGCCGTTTTCAAGTGCTGCTATCCAAAATTGACCAAATGAAGGATTTCCAAATCACGCAACGGAGAAGAAACGAGGACGAAGAGATTCGCCGATTGGAGGCAACGTCCAGGGATGCGAACCCAACTCCTTTGCTCGTCGCAGCAGACGTGACCAACCAGCTGACCTGTCAATCAGCACCAACTTCCTTGGATCGCCAAGCAGCGCGTGACGTCATCGGCCGGAGCGGGAGCTCGCCGAGCTTGAACGCTTTCGCCCAGCAGGAGACACGCAGTGTTTCCAACCCGGAGTCCAATACTCGCGGAATATTCTCAAAAGTCAGCCTAGATAATTTCCAAACGTACAACCCCGATCACGACGAGGCTTTACCGTCAATCTTCATAGGGGACTTCAAGAGAGATTGTTTGTTGTACGATGTCGATAACCCAGACTGCTTGAGGCTAATGCGAAAATTACCCAAAGGGAATGCAAGGATCTGGCTCGAGCAGCGGAATCCACCATTCGATATATTTGAAGAGTTTGAACAGGCATATGAAGTTCCTTCCAACCCTGAGAAACGGAAGCTCTATGACCGAGGACCACAGTTTTTGAGCAACGAGTGGAAAAGCACATTGCAGGACTACGGAGTGAAAGTAAGGCTAACCGCCCCTTATCCCCAGCGAGGCCGGTACAGCAATCACCGCCCACAACAGCAACACTTCCGAGACGATAGGGATGGAGAAAACACGAGATGGCAACACTGCCGGGGTCAAAACAACCTGAGTCAAGATGAGAGGAATCGTGCTGTGAATGCGGTTAGAACAGTCGTGTCCCCACAGACTGGTGCTAATTTACCCGACTGGAATAGACCGTCTACTAGCCGTTACTTGGACCCACTCTCTCCGGATTACCAACCTAGACGAAGTGGACTGAGGCAAGAACAGCGATCTCTGGAGCAGATAACCGATATTCAAGGCCCGACGGGAGACTAGAAGACTCCTTTGTCAGTCCGGCTCATGTCAAAGGAGACACTGAAGAAAATATCGCACTAGAGCCAACCCCGATTGTAAAGTAAACAATAGGAAAATTAGAGATTATTTTTTTTATATTAAAAGGCAAAAAAAATGTAGACCTTTTTATAATTAATGCAAGAAGTATGCAAACATATATGTGAGATGGAGCAAATTGCAAATCAAATATTTACTTATATCTTATTGTAGCTTATTATTCAGTATTCACTTTAATATGTATAAAACTACAGGGTGTATCCAAAGTTAGTAGGTATGTGGTAATATACTTTGAGATTCTGATGTTAAAATGTACTTTATATTGTATTCTTGTATACTTTATTATATTCGTTTATATTTTCATAATTATAGTACAATTGCAGAAAGTATAACTTCATTCTAATGTTGAGTTAAAAGTTATACAGTCCAGGGTTCGAGTCCCTATTCAGACGCCTTTGTGTGCGATCATTAACAAATATCATTAATATGTGGTATGAATTTTTTCCTGTCACTCGCAAGTTCGCTCTGAAAAAAATTCATAATTAAAAGGAGGGGAATGTTATAACGGTCAAATATTGAGTGACAAGTATTTAATCTAATTGCCCGTTAGTAGGAATTAATTGCAATTTGTAATATTAATATCCGTCGCGAATACAGGTGTCTAGCGAACTGTCTTAGCCAGCACTAGCTTGCTCAACCACCGTTTTTCGCTCGAATTCAGATTTACATGCATTCTTATGGGGATATCAAGAAAAATGCAACTTCTAAACCAATGGACCGAATTGGATGAGATTTTAACCAGCGGAAGACCACATCATGAAAGTACTGATTCCAAGATTTGAGCCTAATCAGAACAGAACTACGGGAGTTATGAATTATTAAAGATTCATCGCTATATTGAAAGGGAGACGCTACCCTACCGAGTTGTTCCTGCTTTTCGTGACTGAATACAAAAGAGGAAGAGTTAGCCTAATCTCTGCGCGAGGGGCTGCTGCCAGGGGTTAAGGACCTGAGTGAGCATTGGCCAGGATAGGAGGACAACGGTCAAAGCACCAGAAACAATAAACAAGCACCTGATCATAGAGGGTACAGCGTCACTACGTTCAAATCTGGAATAAAAGGAATAGCGAGACACAGTTTTGACACAGTTTGCCTACAATCGCCACCTTAGAGTGAGCTACGCGCGACCGAGCTGCGAGTTGCAAGCAGACTCGAGGTCTGGATTTGTTTTTCCTCGAGTGAGTGTTTCAGAGCCATGGAGTAGAGCAGAATAGAACCAGGGGGTCCTTCCCCCTTCACCGTCAACGCATCCGTGCACATACGTGTGGTTATGTGAGAATAACGCCAGACACGTCCACCCGTGTCAATCGTCCGAAACAACGTCCAAAGTAGTGAAAGTTAATAACCTTTGATATCCATGTGAAACCGCGAATGGCTCATCGCGTATGTTCGTCTCATCGCCCAAGTCACGTATCTGTACTTACGAGTGACCGCGAAGAACTGACCTATTATTGCGCAAGTTGTCGTATGGAGTCGACAGTGAACGAGTGAAGCCAGGATCCGATGAGGCCAGATGGAGCTGCCGACTGATCCACTTTCGCCAACCAGGATAACCGTGAAGTGCAACACTGGAGTGCAGATGTCTTCCAGAACTGTAGGACCACTTTCACCCAACCCAGGTCAGAGGGAATGCAGCTAAGGTAAGATCCAACCATGTGCGTGTGTGAGAAAGATGACGACTATCTACCGCGAATCTGCGTGAATGAAATCATTGCATAACGTAAATCAGTGCTATGGCAACCCTAGACATCTGTTTTCCGGCGGAGTAATCAAATGTTAAAGATGAGAGTTTATGTTAGCCGCAAACAATAGTCCATTGAATATATTTATACCTTCAGAAAAGATAGAAGGAGTTCGCACAAGGAACAATTATTCACTTTATACTTGAAATCCTAAACGATAAATTGTAAAAGGCAATGTAGCCAAGACATAGCAAGAGTATGGTCAAAGTAGTAAATAATCTAACCTTTGTATTTGTCATATTGTCGCAATATGCCATAGAATGAGAGAATGAATGTGAGATCGAGTGAAAGAGGGCAAGATGTAATGTGTATTTATCTGTGCTTTAATATATGTGTATATTCAGAAACACCGTAGTATTATGTAACGTCATTTCAGGTATTTAAAATCAAATCCTCCTAGGTTTATTCTCGGTAACTCCGACTCTTAGGCACTTATCCTGACCGTATTATATTTCATGTAGTGTTTAATTCGCCCAGCAGGTGAGGCGAAAGATTCTTCGTTGTTGCGTTGCTAAGCTCAGCTCAGTTGAGTTAGTTGAGTTAATTAGTTAGTTATTAAATTAGCAAGCCCACGTGACAAGGAAATGGGACATCTTGACTTTGCTATGGTTAGAGCGTTTGCACACGCATCGATAAAGTCGGCGTCGTCTCCGAACCCGATATCGTCAGCACCAGAAACCAACGAGGGTTAATGGCACAGATGCACGCGTGGTCCTGCACGATACCTCTTCCCGAACAACCACCGATAGGTCGATATGCAGCCGGAGCTTCCCTCGACGAATCGGCAGCGAGACCGAACCGACGACCGCTCGCTACGAAAAACACAGACCCCAATCATAAATTTTAGCTGTGTCAAGGAACATGATGATAAGATAGCCCCCGATGAAACCGACCAATCAGATGCATTTCATATCTTTATTGCAAATTTTATTGTTGTTTGTTTCGTGTCAAATTTCTTCAGCAATTTCATCTAATTCAACGGCCCCTTCTTGGCCCCCCTTCCAGGCGCCCATGGAGTCAGCATGCTCTGGCACTGACATATCACCAAGATTCCCTTTCGCACGAGGCAACCGCCCGCCCTAAGTTTTCGCGAGGCATTCTTTGAGTTAAATAATTTCGCAACGTGGCTCGCTCAGTTGAACTTGTGCGTTGCTTCAAATGGGCTTCTTCTTCTCATTACTCAACACCATCTATGTTGCCAACATTTGTTGGAGGCAATGATGTACCGCGTCCACTCACAACCACCCCTGTTTTATATTCCACTCGTAAGTGTAGACAACGTAGACTGTCTAATACGCATAGACAGTGACGTATGAGCTCACGTAGACAATGTGTAGATAACATGACAGACGCCGACTTAGAATTTCCACCATTTCAATTGTTGAAGAAGTGTGAGAAGTGACTTGGAGGAACAAAAGCAATACATTAAATGTTTTTCAGTTCTCGTTCGTGATGTAAATAATAACTGACACGTGTATCTTGTTCATATTTCATATTTTCACTTCGGTGGATGCTTGAAAGAGAATGCTATATTTTTGTAGCTCTCAACCCAAAACGAACCCATATGAGGCTCTCCGATGGCGTTGTTGCCTCGTAATCAGAGTCCAAAGCCAACCCCCGTGGCGGAGTGGTTAGCACTACGCGCTACGACGCCAGGGTTCGATGCCGGGTGGAGGCACATGATGGTTCGGATCCTACTTTAAACTGTAGGTCCAGTCCCGATTAATCTATCTGTGCATAAAGTTAACTTTTTGAAACAAACGTCAAATGAACCTAGGTGATTGAAAAATGGCACTTTCTTTCAAAAGAGCGTTATACTACTACGTACAAAAGGTACCCGGAATTTGTGAATAAAACACAAAATACGTGGTTAATCATCAACATTTATTTTGTCGCCTTCAAAACAGGCCCCATCAGATGCAACACACATATGCCAACGCTTAACCCAGTCTTCAAAACACTTTTCAAACGCAGAAGACGGTATGGTATCACCCTGAGTTCCTTCTGCGAATTTCCTTTAATGGATTCAATTGATTCAAAACGCCTTCCCCGAAGTGGTAACTTGAGTCGCGGAAAGAGAAAGAAATCACACGGAGCCATATCTGGAGAATATGGGGCTTGGGCGAGGAGGACATGTGTTGAGTTTCTGGCCAAAAACTCGCGAACAAGAGTTGACGTGTGCGACGACGCACTATCGTGGTGCAACATAACTCTGGTATTTTCCGGCAAAGATTCTCACGCAGACGCCTCATAACGGTCACATAAAACTCTTTATTCACAGTTTGTCCAGATGGAAGGAATTCTGAGCGCACAATACCACGACAATCAAAGAAAACAATGAGCATGATCTAAATTTTTGACCGACTTTGGCGTGGTTTTTTGGTTTTGGTTCATTTCGAAGCGCCATTCCGAAGATTGTTGACCTGTTTGCATGTCATACTCATCACCAGTTATGATGCGCTACATGAAGGTTGAGCCACTAGAGGCTCGCGAAATCATGTCTTCAGCAACATCCCTGCGATGTGCTTTTTGCATAAATTCAGCTCCCTCGGAACAAGTCGTGCCGCGACGCATTTCATGCCTAACACATCAGTCAAATTGTTGTGAACGGACATGTGTGATATGTCAAGCTCACGAGCCACCTCTCTCAAATTCACACGCCGGTTTTCAAGTACCATTGTCCTGATTTGTCCGACGTTTTCGTCAGTCGTCGACGTGGAATGTCGACCAGAACGGGGCAAATCAGCAACAACTTCTCTGCCTTCTTTGATTGATTGATTGATTTGATTTGCTTTTATTTTACTTCGCGGTTTGTGCCTCTTGGCTAATTTGCAAAGATGGGGATGAGTGATGAAATTATGGAATTGATGAATGCACATTTACAAACAACCATGCCCGAGCGGGATTCGAAACCGGGACCCCTTTCGTCGCAGCGCGATGTGCTAGGAGGTCCGGCTCTGCCTTCTTTGAAAGCCTTGTATAGTGTATCTCAAAAGTTTTAGGACAACGACAGTTTAAAATAGGCAACCGAATTTACGCAAGGCGTTGGTGGGTTGCGTGTAGAATTAGGCTCAATTTCAGGGTTGCCACATGCAGAATATATATTTATGAAATACGTGAAAGAAATAAAAAAAAGTATTATTGTATAAGAATATAAAAATATCACTATTATATCGCAAATGGAAATTATTAATGAAATAACTATTTATATTTGTGGCAATTCAGGACATACTAATTTTACCCATTTTCCCACTCGAATTCAATGCAAAAATACCTCCACAAATATCGACTGAAAAGTTTTCATCATGTGCAATTCTCCATTAAATGTTTTCGCCGATTCGTACTACGCGTGCCTTCGTTTGGTTTGTTACAAACAGGTATTCTTTACATACTACACGTAGGAGGGTAGTTGCATCCATATTTCACATTGGGCAGCTCCTTTTGCCTGCTTTTAGGAGCGAAAGCTTGTATGATAGTGGTTAATGTTGAGGATCGTCAACCTGATGGTCGTAGGTTCAAACCCCTCGGATGGCAGAAAATTTTCGTAATTTTTAGACATATCCCATTGATTTGATTTGATTTAATTTATTTTACTTCGCGTTTTGCGCCTCTTGGCTAAGTTGCGAAGATGGGGATGAGTACATATCCCATTGTGTTCATTGTCCACACCGTGTGAAACGGAATGATTCAGTTTGGAATTAACGATGGTGGGAGGGGAAATATTAAATTACAAAATCTCCATTTCAACGAACCGAGAAGTGGAGAAAAATTGCATAATTCTTACAAATATTAAAATTACATTCATGTTTTTAGTGATATAATCGCAGGTAAAATCGAAGATCTTACGTGGAAGATTTTTTCTTGCTCTGTACTCAGCCAAAAGGCATTTCGCACAGATCTAATACATTCTCTAATACATTTCAAAATGTTATTGAATGTTTCATGTCGATAATTTGATCAATGCATCAATTCTTGACGCCGAGACGATATTTTCTGCAACTACCTATTCTCTCCTGTCTTCGATTTACGACTCCACTGCACTCTTCTCCTCTCCTTTTCGTTCCTCTATTTTTCTCTCTTTTACCCTATTCTCCACTCCCCTCTCCAGACTCCTCTTCTCTCATCTCGCTTTCCTCCTCGTATCTCCTCTTGCTCCATTTTCCTCATCTCGCCTCGAATCTTTTTCCTTTCTCCTCATTACTTCTCCTATCCACTTCTGTCCTCTATTTTCTTCCCTCCTTTACTTTTCCTCTTCCCCTTTCTCCTTTCTTTTGTCCCCTTCCGTTTCCTCTCGCCTCTTTCTTTGTGTAAACTCATCAGCAATGAAGTACTAGATAATCGATTTTATTTCTTTCAGAAATTATTTTTTATTTACAACATATGTAATACTGATATTTTTTCTAGTTTTATACAATAATACTCGTACATAGATTTTTTTTTCGCGTATTTCATAAATATATATATTGTGCATGTGGCAACCCTGAAATTGAGCCTACTCTATACGCAACCCACCAACGCCTTGTGTAAATTTGGTTACCTAGTTTAAAATGTCGTTGTCCTAAAACTTTTGAGAGACACTGTACTATGCATACGCTTGTGTTTTCGGCAGACACGAATCACCAAAGGCCTTGTGTAGCATTTTCAACTATTCAACACACGACAGTCCTTTGGCAACACAAAATTTCAAACAAATTCTTTACTCGATATTTGTCTCCATTCTGCAAATCGCAAGACACTCGTCAATACAACTAACGTAAACAGCTGCTGTGCACAAACTGATGGATAGATTACTCTACCCCTCTGCGTGGTCATTCAGTACAGTGCTGCCATCATATGGAAACTATGAATTCTCGACACCTCCAATGTGGGACTTTTTACCAGCCAAATTCCGGGTACTACTTTTTTTTTTATTGGAGGTAAATTAATACGCCTTGCATTATTCATGCTTGGTTCCCTTCGGCTTGCTAGCGGTAACGAAGCAGCAGGATTACAGAATAAAATTTCTTAATTACTAATTTTAACCTTCGTTTTAAGAGTTTTTCAAAGACAAAATTGTAATCGATTCTCCGCCTTCCACTTCTTTCAACCATTCATTTTAAGAGCAATATCAATAGTTCTAATTTGAGTTTGCGTTTACCACTTCGTTTTTTCCCCTAAGCCTTTTACTGCTTCCATTCTCGGAGGGGGCTGTAGGCCCATCAGCTCTCCCTTGCGGACGCCAGTAGAGGGAGGGGCAAAAATCCACATCGCCCGGGTGAAAATTTCATCTTGAGCCGCTCCTGGGATCAGCCATAGCCCCACACTGTGCGAGCTGCTTTGGATATGCATTATTTAGGTGACGATCTCACGTAAATGTGTTTACATTTCGCTGTGCATTTAGCACGGGCCGTATTGTTTGTTGCGTTAACAGTCTCAGCGGGTTAACGTTGTATAATGGTGTTCCCGTGGCTCTTTACAGAAATCGTTCCCGTGTTCCCCCGATGTGCGCCAATTTGTTCCGAGCAACAGTAATGAACAACAAATTGAGCTAAAAGTAACTTTAATGTAGTGGACAGATCGCTACGAGACAAAAGCTGTTTGCCACAGCTCTTCATTAAAGCTACAAGATTTTCCTTTGGACATACGCTACTTTAAGCAATAATATGTACTGTGAACGGCAATAAAAATGGGACACTCAGATCCTGGAATACTCCCTGAATTGCGTTATGTGTATTGCCTAACTCTACGGCGACAAGTAGATTTTAATAGCAAATATTCATTGGCAACTTCTGCCACCACGTTAGATTTGCACATATAATGCCTTGCAGGGAAACGAGTACTTCAGAATATAGGTGTCCTATTTTTATTGCGGTTGACTGTACATGACAGCAGGTTTGGACAGAATTTATTAAATCTAACTGTTCAATTTATAGTTTATAAAGTTTATAGCGGCGGCGATTGGGTGCAAGAACTTGGGTGACGGGCAAGGACAGGTTATTTTATCTTGGTAGACAAGGCTTAGCATAAAGAAACCATACTGCGAAGGCAAAAAGTGAGGGGCAACTGCCCCTCATGCCCCCCTAATCGCCACCACTGCTGAGAATGAACACACAAACACACACACACTTATACAGTATATAGTGCTTTTTTTCTGTCGGCAGGTAGTACATTTTTATAGGTGATTTTGTAAACATACCACAATGTTTTGAGTATTCTTATGACTAGGGCTTGGAAGTTGAAGACCTATAAATTGCAAAAAAAAAAAGACCTATAAAAAGACCTAAAAATATAAAAAAAAGGACCTATAAACGGAAAAAAGGACGTATAAATGTGATCTAAATTAATTATAAACTTCAGTTTTAATTACATATTTAATGAATATGTGCGGCACCTCCTTATTTGACTTGACATCTTTGCAGGCGCGTGCTGTCTGGTCGTATACACCGTGCTGAAAGCTTTCAAAACAAGAGAAAGTTGCCACTTACAGCGCGACCTTCCAGACAAGGAACTTGTACCGTACTGCTTTAGTTGTCCAAGAATGCTTTTCTCTCGTTTCAGGGATGGTTCAAATATATATATATATATATATATATATATATATATATATATATATATATATATATATATATATATATACCGCGTGAGGCACCTAAAAGTACCACCTGAAATAGCGAAGAAACCAGAAACAGTAGCGATGTGAGGTTTGCGGGAAACAATAATATCAAATGGGGCTCGTAAATCGGAGGTATGGGGTGGGTCGAAAAATATCGACAAATGGGGCATCTGGAGCAAAGTCATATTTTTTTTAATGGAACGATATACAATAACATGTATAATATAAAAGAGCACACGCAAAGAACACAACGCCGTTAATCTCATGCATCTACTGCACATAGGAACGAAGATATGGCCATGTGAAAATATGTAAACAAACTAACAAGTGGCCCACTTGACCGTCAGTACCACGGCATGTACAAGTATGAGATGTCGGAAGACATTGGACAAGATGAAGACAGAATGTGTTAAAGGAAGAAAAAATACAGTAGACATCGTCAGCACCATGTATTTGACAGTGTTACAGCATAATGAAAATGACCATGACAGTATGTCGAAGAACCACTGCGTAAGAAGCGAAAACCTGTCAAAGTGTGTGTTCAAAGTGGTGGCCGTCAGCTGCGATACAGGCAACGAGGCGCCCACGCAAAGATTGTTGCACAGAATGTAACATCTCGTAGGGAATGTCCCTACAGGCCGCAGTAATGCGGTGTTGCATATCCTCTGGAGTTGTTGGCACATCCCGGTAGACAATGTCCTTCAGCTTTCCCCACAGGAAAAAGTCTAACGGTGGCAAATCTGGGGAACGAGCCGACCATTTGACAGGCCCTCCACTTCCAATCCAACGATTTGGAAATGTATTTTCCACACATGCTGTAGCGCGTCTTGCACTGTGAGCTGGCCACCCGTCATGTTGGTACCATATGTCCCTCCTTGTCTGAAGTGGTATGTCCTCCAATAGTACAGGCAGTTCATGTTGTAAAAACTGTATGTTTCGGTCAGCATTCAGTGTCCCTTGTATAAAAAAGGGCCAATGAGATGTTCACCCACTATACCACACCACACGTTCACACTCCATGGGCGCTGGCGTTCCACTTGGCGAAGCCAATGTGGATTTGTCACCGACCAATAGTGCATGTTCCTTAGGTTGACATTTCCATGATTGGTAAAAGTTGCCTCGTAAGTGAAGAGGATACGTGACAAATCGGGTGTGTCGTGTCGTAACAACCATGTGCAAAACCGAACACGGTCCACAAAATCATTCCCGTGAAGTTCCTGATGGAGGGAGATATGATATGGGTGAAACTTGTGTGTGTGCAGAATGCGCAATACACTTCGCTGACTCATCCCAGCATCCCTGGCAATTTCACGGGAGCTAACGTGCGGATTCACAGCAACAAGCGTGCTCCCTTGTACATAATAGTGGCCACTTCTATTTAAAATAATTGGTAAATGAACTAACAGGGAAAGTTCAGAAATAAGAGCAAGTTAAGCATGTTGCTTGAAACTTCACATTTGATATCATTGTAACAGAATAACAATAAAAGGTCACCATAGGACAAGGGTAAAGTACTAGATAGCAAACTTTTCTCGAAATCACTAAAATTACACGCAAGGGTTTGCAGTCATTCTCGTCTTAGTAATAAATATTCGACGTAAGATTGTTGTACATACTAAACGATTGAAGTGAAATGAAGAAAGTACTGGAAAAGCATATTTAAGCTGTAAGGCCCCTTTGGCACAGTAAAGTTCGGTGTCCTTATCTTGCAACTCGTCAAATTGTGACATGTGTTCGTTGAATATGCTGGACGGATCCACCTGTCTGTATCAATTCCAGCTTGGTTCTAAATCTCCACAGCAACTCCTGGCTGTAACTTACCAAATTGAACGTCCAGTTTGCCTTCTTGACACTTGACAGGACGAGTGGGATGGGGAAACGAGGAACAAGCTTCACGCTATGAAGGCCACCACAGGTGCATGGCGTTTCTTGTCCCTTCCCTCTCGTCGAGAAGTTCTTACTAGACTTCGTATTGGACAACCGTTTAACGTTGGATGATGACAAGAGTGTCTTATCAAATGTTTTTAGATTTTTGCGAAGAGCTGGTTTCTTCCATCGTCTGTGAGGAAGCTTTTAATGTGTTGTGTTTGTTTTATGAAGGTCTTTACAACCACGCACTTTAAATTTTTCCCAAGGGGCTTTTTACAACCCTTATTTTAACTTTTTTAGTCAGAATTTTAGATAAGGGGATATTTCCCCGTATACAGAGGAGGGTGCAAAATGGCTTTAAGTACCGACGAACCCCAAAATTTTAATTCAATCAATCAATCAGTTTACACGAGCGGATAGAAACAGCCTTGCCAACTTGAAATACATGCTAAGAGCACCAAACCTAAGCTGCCTAACCTACCAACGTATCCATATAATAGCAGACATAAGTATGTAACAAGGTTTGGCAGGATGAATTTATTTAAGCTATTGTATGCATACGTGAATAGGTTAGGCAGGTTAGGTTTGGTGCTCTTAGCATGTACAGGGCTGTCACTATACGTTCGTTCACTTTAATATTGAGAAGACAATATACAGTGTTGGTGGTTAGGTGCATACACACATTAATTCATTAGAACCTGATTTCCATGCCTACTATAGCCGTTTAAGTGTGAGAGACATGCCAAACTTAATCAAAGCTGGCGTATCCTTACTTTTCGAACACCCCTCCCGAATAAACGCACCGAGAGAGCTTTGTGAAACTTCCATTCATCGATCGCCTTGTCATTTAAAATAAATAATAAGCTTCATTTTACGTAACAAATTATACCTAAGATCGGCTCGGATCTCACCGCTGCGAAATCAACAAAAATGGCTGCACATTTAGCAACCTCAAGCTAGATTAATCTATAGTTTTTTTCTCTATTTTTTTGTGTCGCAGGTACCCAGAGGTCGAATGTTCATTTATTTTCGTCGCACGCATTGCTCATCCGGCTCCTGTCGATCTTAATTTCTGTAGAGACGTTTTTCCCTTCGCGAGCCAAAGTCAATATTTCAGAGGACATTTGAATTGCTAATGGCGATATAAAGCCGGATCAGTTCCGCTTCACAAACATCAAGATATATGAGAAGAGGCGGAATGGAGAGCATAATGACGGATTGACAGAGACATATAAATAGGACGATTCAGAAAGCTGTGTACAAATTTCTAGTGTGAAATGTTCTCAGGTTTATTTTTTAATCCTGAAATGCTGCTGTAAAGAGTAAATTACAAGAAGTTGAATTTTCGATTAAAGTGTTTGACAGCATGGCACAGAAGGTTAGAGCAGGGAGGGAGGGGGCGGAGGTTGTAGAATCAATTGGGGAGAGCGTACACAGAAAAACTGATTTCCTTAAATTAACAAAACACGTTTGGTTAAGCTCTTCGGAAACTATAAACAAAAAGAAATAGTTGTATTTACTAAATCTGTTAATTTTCAAAAAAATCTTTGGTAATTCTAATCAAATATGCATGATTACTAAAAGGATTTTGTCGCTCAGCATCTTCAAGGTTACAAAACGTTTGTTTAGAAATGGCATGGTCTTCAAGTTAAATCGACCTCTTAAGAAGTAAGCAGACTTCATACATAACATAATTTTTATGTATGTAATATCAAATGTATTCACCGACGACGCTGGGTAATGGCGAACTTTGCCGCATTTCACGTGCGGTAATATTCCTAAACCAGAATTCAATGTAACAATGTGAGCCATACGAAATACTGAATATGTGAAGCATAACGAAGCATTTTAGTTGTTAAGATGTAACCCCAAAACGCGCATCTCCCTTAAGTGTTCACAATTACCCCACTCTCCCTTAACCCACTCCGGGAATCGAATCCGGGTTTCTCGCGTGGTACTTAAGATGTGAACTCAAACAGAACTATAGTACACAGAAAATGAAACTTTGGCATCAACCAAAAAGCTTACCACAAATACTAATAACTTGGTCAAGATTTTTTAAAAAATCTTTCTGTGGTTGGTGAGAAAAAACCAAGAAAGTAATCAGAATTTCAAAGTGTGGATTTAATTTCCTTTTTGAATGCAGTTACACAGAGCGTGAAAGTGCGCCCCCCACTCCCTGGTTTAGTTCCGGCCCTCTGGATTACTTCCTTGTAAAATCTTTTCCAATCTCTACTTCCACCTCACCCTGGGTGTCTCGCGAGCAGATTATAATAACGCCGGAATTACGAAAGGGGGGTTTGACATAACATTTATATTTTTAGTCCCTGGTTCGTTACACATGTACAGAAAGTGAATAAATATTTGTTTTAAAATGGACAGTACTGTAGTTAATTCAGCAATTCATAACATTTCTAGTAGGATTATATGGGTTTATTATACGTTGCTATTATTTACATATTTGCAAAGTGTTTCCATATGTGCATTTACATAATCAACCAATTTCCTAAATTCAAGCAAAGGCCTACCTATGGCCTAACCATTGGTACTTTCATTAACACAGAGTTAGCCTAACTATCTCTGTGGCCTACCCTCGACTTAGTTGATATTCCGACTAGTCTTGCGTTTCCTTACGCAGCATCCTTGAACAGACCGCAAGGCGACTCGGCAATATCTTACAAATGCAAATCTTTTGCTAATTGGGAAACTTGAGGATTTCAAACAGCGGTTGGCTTTACCAAATGCTACATATATTTTTCATCAATTAGTTTAGCTACCATAAGTGGACTAAACTTTCGAAGTAGGTTCCTTAGCCAAAATGGTACATTAATTCCAGTCATCAGTCCAGCCACCCTGAGTGGAGACTTTCGAAGGGTCTTCGTCGTTTTGAAGGTAGTAAAAAACTGTTTTTTTTTCTCAATCCCAACTGGCCTTTTTTTATAGTCGGGGTAAACGCCCGTGAATGTGAACCCCGTAGCACTGGAAAATTCCACTGCAACGGTATTTTGAAAGACAGCTAGCTCCCCCAACCGGGAAGCTAAAAAACAGGGAAATGTAATATCTAGTAAAAATCACAATTCATTAAGCACATACACTTACATGCAATAATAACATAAAAGTACACACTGGAAACATATTAATTACCCCTATACCTTGTAGCTGGCCAGCAATTAATTAATGTAATAACACGAAACCAGTAATAGTCAATCCGACCATTACAAAGTGCGGATTTGATTTCCTTTGTGATTGCAGTTACACAGAGCGTACATTCAAAACAGACAATGCTCACGGGAATGCCGGAAGGAAGGCATATTCAGCGGGAAATATTTTGTGTTTTCTGTACAAAGAGAAGAAGACGAAGAAGAAGAAACAGATCTCAAAAGAAAAAGAACTTTGCATATACGTACAGCGATACATTACTTCCAGAACAAAGAATTTTAAAAGTCTTCTCTCCATTTCTTCATATTCTTTCCGCTTCTTTTATTCGTATTTAAGTAGTCTACGAAGCGCGGAATAATTTCAAACTGAAAACGTTCCAATTTTCTGCGTAAGACCAAAAAAAGCACACACAAAGGAGGTTTCCAGGAGAAACAAGGAAGAAAAGCAAGAAAAATGTGATCTGCAGGCGAAATGATAAAGAAAGCTACTGTACAGAACTTTTGGTGCTTTTTCAGATTTCCAGAAACAAAAGAAAGTGTTTTTTCTTCATGCACGAGGGAGGAAGAAAAGACGGGAAGAGAAAGCTTTCTGCATTAACTCGGTCCTATGGTTGGTTACAGAAGCTGTGCATATTCTGTGTTCTTCGGGAAAGTCCTCAGGGCCTTTTTTTTTCTTTTTTAATATTCTTTATTTTATGCAGTAGGGTCTACTTACATGATCCTATGATAACATTACACATATATCAGATCTATATTACATAAGTAGGTGTATTTACAAGAAAAGGGTCTGCAAAAAATTTGCATAGAGTGTTTTGCGGTTGGCTTGGTCCAGCTGGTAATAATGCTCACTGTAGTGATATTGCAGCGAAATTTGCATTGACACTGAATTATGTCCTAAAATATAATAAATATATTGAGCTACTAAAAACTGGACCGCTCTTACTTTAGTAAGAGGGAAGAACACAAAGTCTGGTAACAGTAAATGATCTACAGTAAATGTATCGGGCGATGTTCTACATATAGTACCAAGGCATTTACACAAATACTTCCATTGATCTACCGTTGCGGGACATGTTACGAGGCGATGTCGTAAAGTGTCTTCAGCTTGATGACAATTGGAACATACAGCACTGTCAGTCATTTGGTATCGCCACTTTCGAGCACCAGTCGCAATGGCATCGTGAACTACTAGGTACCACAAAGATCGAACGCGGTTAGAAAGATGAGAGGCAGATATATTTCTCCATACGTTTGACCACACTACATTAGTTCGGAGAAGCACAATTCGTGGCTGGTGGTGTAACCTGCAAGTCAATTGGTTATAGAAAAATTTCACTGTCATGCCATCGACATCCATGTGAGGTGAACCGATTAGGAGATAGCAAAACTCGACAAGAGTTGTCCTCAAATAGTTGTAGTGGGAAGGGATCTTCCCGGGATAAATGGGTCTTCGCAGTTCCACTTCATCTATCAGAGTATGTAGTAATCTTGCTGTTTAACTATCAGGGTATTGCAGAAGCAACTCAATGTTCCGTTGTAGAAACAAGGCTGAGGCTTGTCTCTCCACTTGGCGCAAGTTCAGTCCTCCTTTACTTGCTGGGAGGCATAACGTTTCATGTGCGACATGAAACAAATGTGCATGCCATATGAAGCGCGTTATCATCTTTCGTACTTGCGCCGCGACTTTCGCAGGGACAGGCAAAACTTGCGCAGCATACCACAACTTCGATAATGCAAACATGTTCACATACTGTATTCTAGAGCGTAAGGATAATTGTCTATAACGATTCATGTTCAACACTGCCTGGATTTTTGGGAGAATAGTTGTAAAGGTTCTGGAGACAGTCTCTGTGATGGTCGTAGTGAACTTTATTCCCAAAATTGTCACTTTATCAACAATGGGTATAGATACAGATTCAGTCCACAGAGTGGGGTTACACCCTAGGGGTAGGATTTTAGATTTCTTCTGGTTCAAACTAAGTCCCGTCTGCTTTCGTAACGTTTCAAGTACGGCCTCCATACGAGTCAAGTCTAGCCGATCTTTCACGATTACGGTCACATCATCTGCGTACGCACATATTTTGTGGTGTCTCCCAAGAAGCCTGAGTCCCTGAAGTTTTGCATGCATCAGTCGTAAAAATGGAGCCAGAGCTGCGCAGAATGCAAATAAGGAAAATGGACATCCTTGACGAACAGAGCGCTGAATAGAAATGGCTTGCAACAGAAAACCATCGATAGATAACTGAACTCGAGCTTCTCTGTATAAGCTCTGTATAGATTGTACAAAGAAATCACCACATCCCACTTTACCAAAGTATTGGAAAAGATAGTCATGTCTGAGGGAGTCAAAGGCACTTTTGAAATCTAACGCCACTACAGCAGCTTGAGAACCTTCAATATCTTGCATAGAAGTGATGATGTCACGTACACTAGTTACAATGTGAAATATTTTACCACTTGTACCATATACATATTGATACGGCCCTAATAAAGTATCCGCAAATTGTTGCAACCTTCGGGTGATCAAACGTGCAAAGATTTTATAATCAGCACATAGTAATGTGATTGGCCGGAAGTCTTCTGGCTTTCTGGGCTGAGATATTTTGGGAATCAAAACCATAACACCCGTAAGACTCGTTCGTGCAAGGCGTTTCTTCGTAAACACCGCATTGAGCCAGCGTGTGAACAGTGGAGCCACCGTTGTCCAAAAGGTTTGGAACAATTCTATCGGGACACCATCGATTCCCGGAGCTTTACCTCTTTTTCCACTGTGAACAGACTCGTACACTTCTTTCTTTGAGAATGGCTGTTCTAAATAGCGACGGTCATCTTCCGTTAACATGGGAAGGTCCATCCCTTGCAGTGGAGTGCGACGGGAGCTTTGATCTTCCTTCTCTTTAAACTGATCTGCATAAAAGTCCCGTAAGTACTTTCGTATTAACTTGGGTTCGGTTAGTCTTCCCGTGGCTGTATCGAGACACGTTATTCTCTTTCGCTGTGCACTGCGTCTCTCTGCTAACACCTGCACCAACGAGGCTTCTTCTTGTGCATCAAACATAGGAAGACGACTCCTAACATTGTAACCTTGCATACGATCTCTGTGCATGCTCAGCAGCACTGCTTGCACTCGTTTCACTTCTTGACGCACTGGCTTCCCTTCTATTAGCTGTGTTGTTAGTTCGTGAAGCACTCTGTAGTAAAAGTTATATTTCTTATTGAAATCTGAGTATTTGTCACGACTATATGCTAAACAGAAATATTTAATGGAGGGTTTTAGAAAAGTGTCCCACCACATAATAATGTCAGTTTGACGTACGCTCATTTCTTCCCACTTCTTCCATTTTTGTTTAAATTCGGTACGAAATTGTTCATCTTCCAATAACCGTACATTGAACTTCCAAAATCCCCGCCCTCGTCCAACTGAAGGTACATCCAAACTCATGTCGAGTTGGACACTTAAATGATCACTAAAGCACGTTGGGAAAGTTCGAATCGAAGATATTTTGCTAATCATGTGTGCACTAACGTAAAAACGATCAAGCCGACTCGCTGTGTCGGCACGTATGTATGTGTAGCCGTCTATATTCGGACCTTTAGCCACCGAAACATCGTGCAGTTTAAACCCTTCAACCAGCGCCTGCAAGCTAGGTGATGTATGGAATCCTCGATATTACTCCTGTCTTCTTAGAGTACAATTAAAATCACCCACCAGCACAATGTTTTGACGTGAGCCACCTAATGCCTTCGCCACGTCTGTAGCGTAAAATATGTTCCGAGTATTTCTAGCGTTGGTACCTGATGGTGCATAAACATTACAAAACCATATGTTTCCTATTTGGATACATGTGATACGACCAGACGGGTGATGGTACACTTCCGTTACATGGAGGCCTGATTTCACAACTATGGCGGTTCCTAGAGAATTGTGAGTAAAATTGTTATACACGGTATATTCACTGCCCAGACAGAAATCATCGGTCCCGACTTCTTGCAGGAAAATTACATCCAGGTGACTTTGCTTAATATAGTCCAAGAATGCATGATGCTTGACACTAGATTTCATCTTGTTAATGTTTATTGTTGCAAAATGATATATGGGGGTCATCATGTGGGATTCTGTACTAGTGTACCCGGTGGGAATGTTATGTGCATTTACTGACGTTAAACTATTTACCTGTTTCAATTTCACTACGACATGCGACAAACATAACCCTAATACCATTATAACGCGGACAACACACTTCATAAGTAGGATATGGTAGACATATATCACACATTGACGTCAAGCGACCAATCAGAGCCGCCACTAGATTTCGCACTTTGGTCTCTTGTCGCACTCATCGTACTACGCAGTCGCCGAGACACTGGAGACACCGAACGATGAGGGCCATCTTGCCGCCGTGTCGACGCCGTATCGTTCGTAGGGAGACTGCGTTTCTTCTTCTTTTTTGGTTCCTTCGTTGTTTTCGGAAGAGTGCCTGATGCGGGGAACGCCGTCTCGGAGTTCCCACCTTCACCTGCATGGTCATCATCTGCCTGCTGCATCGGACTATTGGGCACCTCGAGGGTAACGTCCATTGTTTCTTCCCCATTCTTCTCTGCTACGTGGGCTGCTTGGTTGACATTAACTTGGTCCACACTGACGGGGTTAGGGACGTCTGCTGGTGTCATGTTTTCTACACTGGGTGGTAAAGTGGAATCTGGTACGGTATTTTTAGGTACACCCTGTAGTGAAGATTGTACGTTGTCCTCATTTTCCTGGTCTCCGGAGCGTTTCAGATGCACAGGTAGTATAGTGGGTGTCGGGGTCATCATTTTCTCAGCAGCCGGCACATTCCTCGGGACAGGACGCGCGGCCCCGGCATAGGACGTATCTTCGGGTTTCTCCATTTGACGACGTCGGGACGGACAGGTAACGTAAAAATGGTCACTAAGGTCACAGTAACTGCAAGTACGGTCTTGCCCGCTATATGTCACCCAGTATCGTCCGCCACTGATTGTGACGTACGATGGAATCGCACGAGTTAGATTCATTTTGGCGATTTTACGGCCAGTTCTTACTGGATAAATGTGATCACTGGAATACCGTTCATCGTCCAAGGATATTATCTGACCGTACGTACTCAGGACCGATCGAATGGCGTCATCGGACAGTTCACTCGGGACAACGTGCACTCTAACTATCACGTAATTTGCATCCGCCCACGTAACAAGCACTGGACAATCCCCGTCTTCGTCACTATATTTATATTCTCCGTTTGACTGTAGCAACAACTGTTCACACACTACTTTCGATAGTAGTTTCAGAAAGATACAACGTCTATAATTGTCTACTTCAATACTTACGACTTGTTCCGGTTTCAATTTCATGGTCTTGCTGATCCAATTGTGTATTTCCGTCGAAGTTGGTTTCCTTCGCACTTGACTGAAGTTCAGTTTTAGTGTATTCCATCTCTTGATTACCATGTTGGCAGCGTCGCCGTGGTTCACTTCAACCGGACTCGCGAGTAATACGCGCTACGTGACTTCGAGCTATTAGAGAGACGCGCAAACACAACCGTCTCAGACCACTGCTCGAGCCAGACTTGAGGCCTTCGAACGTTGAGTTCCTCAACGGGAACGGGTGCGATACTGTTCAACACATGGTTCATCTTTCTTATGTGCGAATTAAGCTTCTTGCTTTAAGGGGCGGGGGTAGGTTTTTTAGGTATGCAAATTTGTACATGTTACCACTTAGTAAACTCTACTTTGGCCTTCCAGTTCTAAAGTTCTAAGTATCTAGCACATTAAATCTTATGATAACATTTAGACGTAATTTAGAAACAGAATATTCACATTTTAAGAAAACCCAAACCCGAACACAAAAGAACTATCGAAATAGTAACAGCGATATTGCGATGGCATGCAGTATTCCGGGACAAAAAACGTGACATTCTCGGCTACCAATGAGGCTCGTCTCAGTGTACAGCCTGAAAGGAGCATGGTTCAAGCACTTTAGATTGAAACTCGCCTATTTCCAACAACTTTCCCCTCTTTTCCATTTTTCGCTATGTGCGCTAATAACGGAGTTGCCTATCAGACCGAATTTTTAAATCACCCCGTATTTCTAAGAGCTGGGAATGTAAACATCAGCTTCATGTACGTTAATCCAAACAATATTGTACTTCATTTCTGTTAGACTTTTACTTTTGAATTGTGGGAATTTGTCTATCAAAATACGAGGTGTGGCTAGAAAGAAACCTGACTGTTGCTAAAAAATCTTTTATTGGTTATTTTGTACAATGTGAACATTATCCCCTTCAAAGTACTCCCCTGCAGTATCGATACACTGCTCCATACGAATCTTCCATTGCTGGAAATGATTTTCTGAAACCAAGTTCATGACCTGCGTCGCTTTTGTTTTTACAGATTCTACAGTAATAATAAATGTGGTTCCTTCCAGTGCTGTTCTGACCTTTGAGAATAAAGAAAAGGTCGCACGGAGCAAGATCCGGCGAATAGGGTGGTTGTCCTAGCACTGGGATCCCATTCTTGGCCAAAAAAGCCTTGACTGACAATGCCGTGTGGGCAGGAACATTGTCCTGATGAAGAATCCGTGACTTGCTTTTCCACAAATCAGGTAGTCGTTTTCTTACTCGCTCACGAAGGGTTGTCAGAACCGTAATGTCATAATGTTGGTTGACTGTTTGACCTTCGGGTATCCAATTAACGTACACAATCCCGCGGATGTCGAATCAATTCACCAACATTTGCAATGTTTGATTCCGTTTTTCACGTGCAAGACCGTCCAGGACGCGAGTCGTCGATGATCACTTCTCGTCCCCCTTTAAACCTTTGAAACCACTCAAACACTTGCGTGTGTGATAAATACTTATCTCCGTACACTTCCTTCAACAAACCATAAGTTTCTGAGGCGGATTTTCCGAGTTTTATAAGAAACTTCACATTGATACGCTGTTCCAGTTTCATATTTAACATTTTTCCGACGGGGAACAGACGTACGGTTCACTTCGTCCACAAGCTACAGCGGAACTGAGCGCCGCGTACTCTGGGCAATCACACAGTCGAAAGGCAGGATATCACGTTATACACTCATGCACCGCTTGACCTTGACGCGCTTTCCGTTTGTCTACAGCAACATCAATCCGTTTCTTTTTCTAGCCACACCTCGTATGTTATCATGCATTACCTAACCTTCTATACCTAACCTTCTATATGTCCTAACCTACCCTACATCTATCATAACTCCGGATCGCATTGGCGTCCCACTTTTAAACTTTGTACAGTTATTGAGTAATACGAGGGTCACTATTTATATTTTGAGCCTTGGCAACACTGTTTTGTCAATAGCTTGATTTGTGTTGTTTATGTTGCCTTGGAGATTGCGCGACAACAATAAAATGGAATTAACTCGTGAACATTTTAGTGCGATGATTTTTTACGATTTTCGACGTGGATTATCAAGACAAGAGTGCATCGATCTACTTACTTCCACATTTGGCGATGACGCTCCATCCTTTGCCACTGTGAAACGCTGGTATAACGAATTTAATCGTGGCCGCCATTCGCTCACCGACGAGATTCGCGAAGGTCGTCCAAAAGCAGTTGTTGTTCAAGAAAACATTGATGCTGTGCAAAACCTAATACTGCAAGAATGTCATGTGACATACTGTGAGATTGAGGCAACCATAGGCATTAGTTCCACCAGCATATATAAAATATTACATGATGATTTAGCTGTGAGAAAGGTATGTTCTCGTTGGATCCCACACAATTTGACAAAAACTCAAAAAGACGCTCGCGTCAATTGGTGCAAACAAATGCTCAATAAATACAATCGTGGTGCTTCAAAAGACGTATATAAGATTGTAACAGGTGACAAATCATGGATATATGCATATGAGCCGGAACGTAAACAGCAGTAGACTGTATGGGTGTTTCAAGACGAACCCAATCCAACAAAAGTTGTTCGCGCTCGAAGCACATCGAAACAAATGGTCGCCTGTTTTTTCGGGAAAACTGGTCATGTGGCAACTGTGCCTTTAGAGGAACGTAGAACGGTCAACTCTGAATGGTACACAACAATTTGTTTGCCAGAGGTCTTCGGTCAAATACGGAAAACAAACAAACGCCGTCGGATCATTCTTCATGAAGACAATGCCAGCTGTCACACATCTCGTCTAACAACCGACTTTATGAACAGTCAAAAAATCGAATTGATGGGTCATCCGCCGTACAGTCCTGATTTGGCACCCAATGACTTCTTCTTGTTCCCGAATGTCAAGAAAAAATTGCGTGGACAACGATTTTCGTCGGCGGAAGACGCCGTTGATGCGTTAAAAAACCATATTATGGAGGTGTCTCAAGAAGATTGGAAAAACTGCTTTGACAATTGGTTCGAACGAATGCAAAAGTGTATTGACCATAAAGGAGAATACTTCGAAAAACAATAAAGCAGTTTTCAATGCCAAATTCCTGTTTTTTCATTGTTAGGCTCAAAATATAAATAGCGACCCTCGTAGAGTATGTATTACATATATTTTTTTTGAAAAAATTGAGAAACCGATTTTTGAGACAATGGCTACCAAAATTGTCTTTACACCACCTTACATTGTTTCTTTATCATGGCGGCAAAATCATGTAATATTTCGTGTGAAAGTGGCCTTCAAGACCTTTCAAACACTGTCACTTCTATAGATGACCTTATTCCCGAAATATTGCAATTTGAAGTTATCAAGATGTTGAAAAAATTGGACAAAATCGCAGTTTGCGCCACTGTAATTTCGGAAATACAAAAGATATGGATCTACAACTTTGCATATTTTACTACCTCAGATGGCCCTTCCAGTGTGCCAAATTTCAATTGGATCAAAGTATGTGAGGTTGAAAAGTGGCTCTTCACTTGTTGATTTCACGTGGAATGACCACATATGCAAAGTATCGTGACCGACATATTAACGATTTTTCGAATTAAAATTTTTCAAGCATTTGTTGTAAAATAAATATGTGAAGACTTAGGTACCGGACACATATAAATAAAATACATGTAAGTCTTTATATATTTATATTATTGCAATAAATGATCAGTCGCTACTTTTTATAATATGTAGGTGTAACTCATTTACTTTTGAAAGAACTAACTGTAATTGTAACTTAGTTACTTTTGCAAATCAACTTTCCGAACACTGGTCGTTGCATCTATAATCAGGATAAAATTCAAGCGTCGAACCGAGATTTCAAATGGAATGTTATCCAGTCAAGTTGCTTTTCTTTAAAGCCTGTGAAAGTTTGTACTGTGAAACGCTGTGTGTGTGTTGTATTTCAAGACACGTCGCGGTACCGGGTTCATGGCACAGTGATTCGAATTCCACTTTAAACTGTAGGTCCAGTCCTCATTAGCCTTTCTGTGTATAAAATGGGCTTAAAACAATAATTCAATATCGGGACACGTCGCGTCGTTTGATACAATATCTATCCTTTTCTCTATCATTTTTCCATTTATCTTTCAGTTACTCTCCCTTCCTGTTTCTCCCTTTCTTTATTCCTGTTTCTCTCTCTTTACTTTGTTTGTTGCTCCCCTCTTTCTTTTTCCTATGTTTCTCTCCATTTTTTATCTTTTCTCTCTCTCTCTTCCCTCTTTTTCTCTCTCTTTCTTCCTCTGTTCCTTTCTTTATGTTCCTCTTTGTCTTCCTTCATTTCTTCATTCCTCTGTTTCTCTTTCCTTTTCCTATGTTTCTCTCTGTTTGTTCCTCTGTCTTCCTCCCTGTCTCTATCTCTCTTTCTTCCTGTTTTTCTCTCTTTTCTTTCTTCCTCTGCTTCTCTCTCTCTTTTCCTTTTCCCTTTGTTTCTCTTCCTCTGCTTCTCTCCCCTTTTTCTCTTTGCTTCTCTCCTTCGTTGTTTCTTCCTCTGTTTCCCTCTGTCAGAAGTAAAGGTCGTTAGATGACACTACTACTTTCACGATAAATGTATGACATAGCTTTTGTAAATACGTATCCGATTTTGACCTGTTTCTGTCTAATTAGATCCTTTTGTGCTTGAAACCATACGTTTTGCGTTATTAACAGTAACCTTTTCCTTTTTATGTTCTTCCAGTTCAACTTTTTTAAAAATATTGCTGTGGCAATGGGTAATATTTAGAGAAGCACCACGCGTTAAATCATGTGTGTTTAACATGAACAAGCAATTGACGTTGCTGAGCCGCTAATTATTAATTCGGTGCGCTGGCGTTGCGTCTAGTTAATGCAGACAAAGCCTGCCGTGATTGGATCGTTTAATAATTACCATCCTTTGTTGCATCACAATGGATGGCAAATCGTCGAATAAAACTTATTGCTCGCAGTAGAGAGAGAATCAATGCATTGTGTTACGTGCAAGGGGAGAAGCAATGTTATTCGGCCATTTTGACAAATAGAAAAAGTACTCCATTATGCTCATAATATGAGCCTGTTTTCGAGTTCTCGCCCTTTGTAGAAAGCCCTTTGTGTATTCATTGCTTGGTTAGGCCCATCCCATCATGTTCGATCAGTGCAGGTTCTACAAATGTTGCCCCGCCGCAAAATATTACAAAAGCCCCCCTCTAGTTATCTATTTATACAGAGTGTCTCATAGTGTTTACACTCTTTGATCGTCAATAACAGGAACACTAATAACAGCAAGTACGAACTTTTTTTTTGGTGTCACATGCCTTAAAGTTATACATGTTCAAAATGACCACCCTTGGCAGTAATACATTATGTGCAATCTGAACAGATCGATAAACAGCAGATACTGTTTCTGCGGAAAGGGAAGCGTAGGTTGTCTCAATTGCATGTCCCACGTCAATCAGTGTCTCTGGCTTTATGGCGTACACAGCATTCATCACAGTTCCCCACAGGTAGTCATTTAACTGTGTTAAATCAGGAGATCTGGATGGCTCATCTTACGTTTCTCGAAAGGAAAATTTCCCACCTCTGTCATATTGTGTACGCTAATGACTCCCGCTTGGCAGGCTGTGACGGGACTAAAAACATAGACATTGCAGCTTCAAATGCAAAAAAATCCAGTCTTTAATAGTTTCTCTGTTATTAAAGTTCAAAGAATGTAAACATGATTTTGGAACACTCTGTATATGTGAGTGTGAGAGGAGAGGAAATGGGATAGTTTCAGGCGTCTGGCCTCAGGTAAGATGTCTAAGATGCTACAGTGACGGCTAGAGTAGGGTGACCAACTTTCAGCTATTAATTTAAGGGAGATTTCCAACTTCCGGCATTGAATTTACGGGAGATTTTGTCGCGACAAATTTTGCGCGATTTTAATGGTGCGGCATCACTACAGCAAATGTTTATGGAATGGATAATATTAAACAAAATAAATAATTTACATTTTATATAATATACAGATCACAATAGAGAATAAAAATGTACAAATTTGCACGTTTCTTAGTCCTAACCCATATGTATTTGTCAGTGTAGGTGCAGAATTAAGCATCAATCTACTGCTGCAAGATATGACGTCACTTCCGCCCGCCAAAGGTTAAATATGCAAGACCTTGCAGTCGACTTGAAGTTTTGTGTGGCTCGCCGAACTCTGAATGAGTTGAAATTTCGCGATCTTGGCTGTTAATGAAATATACGGGAGAAATAGTGTGTCCATACGGGAGCCGGGAGGATCCAAAATAATTAGCTCTATACGGGAGATCCCGGGAAATACGGGAGAGTTGGTCACGCCAGGGTAGAGTAAAATTACAGAAGTGGATACCTCTAGAAAGATAGGCAGAATTGTATTTTACTTCTCATACAGAAGCTTTGCAAAATCGTATTCAGACGAAACCTTTGATAAATGACTTTTGAGAGGTGTTCGGCTGGGTATGATGGACCAATATGTTTCATAATATTTCTATAATTGTTCTTCTGCTGCTATCAGTCCATCATGCGTTGGGTTGGGTATGCAGTGGTGGTTAGGTAAACAAATTTGGTTTAATAGTCACCAAAATAAATAATAATTTCGTTCCATCCATGGTATTTTCGTCTCTTGCTCCGTGTCTTGGACTTCTAGTAAATACCTACAGTGCAATCTCAACTAGTAGCTCCGCACCACAGAGCTAAGGAAGATAGAAATAAGTTAATGTTTAGTTTGTTTAGTGGTATAAACCACTAATCAGGATTTATTAACCGAGAAGACTATTGCGTGTTAGTCAATCTAAAATGAGTAACACATTCTCTCACCTTTCAATATTTAGGCGATTTTTCCTTTTTTTACTTTTCGATGCCCCCAAAAAGATTGATCACCCCTGGATCCTCCCCCCTCCCTCCCGCACTGCGGAGTCTTGCGGCCTGTAGATCCGGCACTGTGTTCGATTCTTAAGCGAACGATTGTACAGAAAAAAATCCCATAACTTGCAAAGTTAAGCTTGGTTGACCCACGTTGCCTATAGTGCAGGAGGCCTTAGAAAGAGCGTTTAGCGGGCTAACAGCAGACGTCGCTCGCACGCTATTGCCGATATTCTCGTGTCGTCTGCTCCTCAGCCGAACAAACAGGCCGAGGTAGCAAGAGGCAGAGGTCACTCACGCTTCCAGAAGGGTGCAGCGGGCTAGCTGAGGCAACCAGGCTCGCTCATTCGCGGACCTGATTGGTTCTAGCACACACACCCCCATATTATCGTCTGCTGTAAGCCCGCGAAGCGATCTTTCTAAGGCCTCCTGCACTATAGCACACGACACACCGGCTCGGTCCCCTCGACAGACTAAGACCGGGCGTCGCTGCCTACCATTTCTCTTTCTGTTATAATATATGCCACGACTAATTCTCAGTTCCTGCGGGGCATGAGAGCACGCATCCCAAAGTTCGGGTAAGGGTCTGCTTTTGAATAATAAAATTAAAATTAAATTTATGCTTACTTATCTAAGAACTCCAAAATAAGGTAACCATTCTCATGCTTGAACTTCCCTCGTGATCGCACCCGCATCCCACTGACCAGTGAGGATACGCATACGAGTCGCGAGCGAAATCAGCATAATCGAAACTGACATCTTATGGATTGATAAAGCCTCCACCTCACTGACCAGTGACGGCGGGACACCTCACCAAACCAAAAGGAGGCCAGTTAATTTGTACTTATGAACCAAATTTACTATAAGGAAATACCCATTAACGATTACAATTTTATTTACAAATCCAAACATAGTTAAGTTAAAAGAAAAATATACAAATTTCTGATCAAAAGAAAACTACAATGCCAAAATAAAATTTAGATCAATAACGACTTCCGTAACATAGACTGAAACTTGCTATAGAGTAAACATAAAACCCAGAGAGCACTCTCTTATATAACATGTCCATATCCCATCATAGAACTAACAGCTTTAACTTGGTTTCAATTAATGGGTGACAAATTATTCAGTAATGGTCGACAAAATTTCTATTAACCAAAACCAAAGAAAAATTTACAAAAAACATCTATCCGTAAATTCCTATTCGTCCCTTGTCATATTTTCACATCTACATTATGTTCTCTAGAACTCGTGAGGTAAACTACCATCTTCAGGATCAACCTCCAAAAACCTTCATAACAAAATATAAGGGGAGCCTTTCTCTACCCAATATCAAAGCCATATCTCGGCTACAAATTACAAATGTCCACGTGGAATTCCTTAAAATAGGGGACTCTACGTCTACCCTTTTCAACGCCGTTGGCTACTCACATTGCAAAAGCAAAACAATAGACTTTTACATTTAATGAATTTCAAGAAAAACATATACTCGACCGGTCACCTATTATAACTGTTTCAAAATTACATATAAATAAAACTTAAATAAGAGAAACCAATAAACTTTCCTCACGTTCCGGATACTCAGACTTTAAACGGACATGAAAACTATATAAGCTATGTGATTTAAAGGTCACCCTCTGACCAGAGGTATGCTCTCGGATTAAAGTAAAAAAGAAATAAACTTTTAATTAACCTTCAAACGGTAAGGTGCGGGTCGGATCTGACCCAAGCGGAAGTTGCTTGGTCACTGATTCCCCCTCCCGTATTTGCTGGTGACATAGCTTCAGGTAACCTTCACCTTCCTCATGAGGAAGCCGTCTGAGCGACTGCACGTCCTAGGTACGTCACTGTCCGGTTTTATTCTTATTTATATTAGCCCTTGTCGCTGTCTGGGTCGGATCCGACCCCACCTTACCATTCACGATAGATATTATCCCTGTAATTTCTCTTCTTTTTTTGCCAGTTTGTCCCAATTGTTGTGCACCATGGCGTTCAGGAAGTTTATCTGCAATGCGGATGAGATTAGAGCTGAGTTGCAAAGACAAGAAGAGGACTCCGAAGGAGACTGGGATGATAAAATATGTGAAGATGGAACATTAGCGAACAGTGACGATTGTGAAAATGTGTTTGATTATGTTGATGGGGACGTTTCAGACTGGGAGGATCTTGATTCTCAAGTCGCAGTGGTAGAAAATGATGATAGACAATTTGAACTAGGTAAAGATGGCGAAACAGTTTGGACCGGCAAGCCGCTGCGTTCAAAATTTTCAAAGACGCCACCTTCGAATATCATCACTCATTTGCCTGGAACCAAAGGAAATGCACGTGAAATTACTGATGAATTCAAATTATTTTCCTTATTTATTAGTGATGAAATCATCGAAACAATTGTATGCCATACTAATGAAGAAATAGAAATGTCCAAACTCAAGTACAATTCAAGTCAGTGGTTTATATCTCCTACTGATCCGATGGAAATCAGAGCTCTGATCGGACTGTTGTACATGAGTGCTCTACTAAAAAATTCTGGTTTGAGACTTAGTGACATGTTTTCTCTCATATATGCCCCTTCAGTAAAACGCTGCACAATGCTGCACAATGTCCCAAAAGAGATTTGCCTTCCTTCTGCAAAATTTAAGATTTGATGACAAGGCCTCCAGGAATACACGAAAATCTACGGACAAATTTGCTGCGTTCAGAGAAGTGTGGAATGCTTTTGAAAATAATTGTGGAAAGTATTACAGTCCTTCTGAGTACGTCACAGTGGATGAGACTTTGCTAAGTTTCCGGGGCAGATGTCCTTTCAGGATGTATATTCCATCGAAGCATGATGAATATGGCCTGAAAATTATCTCCCTCTGTGATGCGAGAACCTTTTATTTTCCTCTGCCAGCACACTATGACTATGACTAACAGAATCACTGAAAGGGAGCAACAGAAATGTGACTACTGACAACTGGTTTTCCTCATATGAGCTGTTTGAAGCACTTCTTGAAAGGCAACTAACCTTTGTGCACACTTTGCGTAAAAATAAACTGCAGCTCCAGTTCAGTCTTCTCGGTTCATATATCAAGATAACAAAATGTTGGTTTCTTACACTCCAAAGAAGAACAAAAGTGTGCTACTAATTTCTTCAGTGCACTTCGCTGGAACCATAAATGATGAATCGAAGAAATCCGAAGTAACGGAATTCTACAACATGACTAAGGGGGATGTTGACGTCTTAGACAAGCTGTGCCATGAAAAAAGCACTAAGAGAAAAAGCAGAAGATGGCCAATGAGGTACTTTTATGGAATTCTAGATATTGCAGCAGTAAACAGTTTTGTGCTTTACAAATGCAATGTAAACAAGGCTTCTCACCCTAATGATGCACGCTCCACCTTCCTAAAGCGACTTGCATTTACGTTGACTACACCTCTGATGAAGAAAAGAAAGTAAAACCAACATTCAGTTGATGGGGAAAGAACATGAAAGCGACAAGGAAGCAAGAAAATCAAAAGTGCCAGAAGCCCAATTCCCAAAGAAAAGAAGAAGGTGTGAATTGTGCAATTCTTCAAAAGACAGAAAAGTGAACGAATTCTGTAGGATGTGCGATCGTTGCTTGTGTGGTGAGCATAAAGTAGTATTGTGCCCTTCTTGTGCTAATGACTGTAGTGATGAAGAAACCAAAATGTGTTAAGTTTGTTTTACAAACTGTGTTAATGACTACTTTTCCACCACTAATGTATTCATTCGTAGTGATACTTGTTTGTAGTTTGAAAAGAAAGAAATCTAGACTACACTATACTTTATTTGTTCAAATGCTGAAACTACAATTTCGTGTTCTGCTTATATGGATGTAGTTTGACTAATTTTGCATTTAGTTTTTCAAGTTTTTTATATGCATTTGTAATTTATTTTTTAGACAATCTCGTTTCACTTTACAGTTGAATCCGTCCATTCTGTAAATGAGATAAGAAAAGTTGCTAGTTTTGGAAATCAGTGGACGCGGGAAGGCAAATACTTTTCTTTTTTAGAAACTTTTGTAATCAAATAGTATTAAAGGTCTTATGACTAAAGTAATTTTAAATCTAAACAAGTTATCATGCTTTACCTTCCTTTTTTTGAACATCAAATTGACAAAATTTCAGATGGGTCGGATACGACCCAACCTTACCGTTTATGTTCTGAGAATTCACCTTACCGATGAAGGGTTAAATGAACCTCCTGACCAGGAGAATTCAGAATGATTTAGAATAAAAAAAAATTACTTGACGAGAAGGATGTATATCTTTGATATTATATCGGAGTCACACTGACCAGTGACAACTTCGACAGAAATTTAAAATGTATGAATAATTTCAAAGTTTAAATTATTAAGGTTAAATATTTATATATGAATCAAATTATTTATAAGCCTGCCAAAATCCCCTTTAAGGATCATGCTGACCAGCACAAATCCAGAAAGGTGGCTTACGGAAAACTCAGGACATTGTGGAAGGGAGAGCTGACCAGCCACTCCCCACACAACGCCCGTATTCTCCCAGCCCTGGACCTCGACAAGCGATTTAATCACCTAAAGATTCCGGAATCTACTGATATACTGATTATTTAGCCAGCGAAACGGCTGGTATTTATACTCGCGGGATTGCGCAATTCTATTCCTCAACAAAAGATTTGGACATATGAAAAGTTATTTTTAGCTTTAACAATTACCCCTTCGAAAAAAGCATATCGAGAAACACAATGTAGCAAAACTTATAAAACCGCGAAGCGCCGAACGAAAAAGAACCTATTGTTGTTTCAGAAAGAAAAAGAATGCAAGCTTCAACTTGCTTTTCCTTCTTTTTCGCTTGGCAGAAACTGCGTTACAATTTTTAACAAGGATAAAATATACATTCAAAAATATTAGAACTCCAAAAGAATTTATACGAGGGCCGTCAAAAACAAAAATGAAGATCACAAAAATTTACCAAAATTTCTTGATCGTAACAAACTTTACAATGATGATACCGTGATTCACTGTAAGTTCGCTCCACAGTATTTTCACCGTAAATTAAATTTCTAAATTGCAAATTTCGTAATGTAAAATGTATTTTAGAACTGCTGTAAAATGTTTATTGTTGTCGCAAGGCGCGCGGATTGGTACTAAAATGAAAATGTACTTTTCAAAGCGTTGCTTTCGCTGTGGTTGTACTGTCCTTTCCGCAACTATTGTTTTCTTTTACTGTGAATCAATTGTAATTTTACGATAACAACACAGGCATCCTAGCTGCCGGTGATTTTACAGTAAAATTTCGGTAAATTCTTATTATTATAAAGTATTTGAACCTGTTTTCATGAAATAACGGGAAACTAATCATTCTTCGGTGGCTCAGTCAGTTGAGTGATCGACTGACTTTTTCGCTACTCGGGTTGTGGTCTCGAAAAGCTACGAGAAGTAAGAAAAATGCAATATACTGTTGCACCGTTTATTCTCGTACTGACAAGAAATTTAATAAAATGAAACTACACGTGCAACCGAATTTTCTTCATCCACTCGCTACCTGTACCGATAAACTACACTGCTTCATAAGGGATAATAATATCGTCAGTATTTTGTGTAATTGCCATGTTCTTTTTCCAATATAAACGTCCCAACAGACAACATTTAAGTTTAATTCTATTAATAATGCAATCTTCTTAGAAACGTCAACATATAGCGCACGCTGCTCTATTGAGAACTAATCCCAACTAGAAACAGCTGCTGGAAACAAATTTGCGCGATTGTTTGAAGAAAAAGTGTGTTTTCTTAATTTTTCAATGTAAGTGGAACATGCCTGGAGGTGGTAGCCCACACTTTTTATTGGCGAAGCAAGCCCTTGGAAAACTCACTGATCTAAACCAGAACACTGCTTTCTCTACTCGCCTGACGATGGCGATATGATCATCCTGCCTATTTTATCATAAATAAATGCCTGAACTTCCGGGTTCTACTTATCAGGTTAATTACTTTCCTGTTCTAATTTCCTACTCAAATTGTTTCCATTGTCTTATGATTTTTAGCTTACTGTATATTCTTGCCATTTAATTTCTTTGTAATCTCTAATTTTATCTTTATTTTGATGTTCGCTTTTTGGGAGACCAGCAACAGCTGAACCTCGCCAAGCAATAAGTTCAATCAAAGATCTTGAGATTTAACATGATTTGATGCAGGGTGCGAAATAATTGAATATTGGTGGGGGAAGGAAGATCTTAATCTACACACACAAACACACACATAAAAAGGTAAAGTGTTCCCCTGTGCATAGCACCACGCCATGAAGGCGTATCCGGTCGTGAGGGGGTGATGTGATCAGCATCACGCCCCTGACCGCCTTTACCCCCCAGGGTTTCCCCCAGGTACCCATGTTATTCGACGCTGGGTGGGCGCCGGGGCCGCTTCCACCGTTAGAATAGTTCCCGGATTTGAACCGGCCGGGGATCGAACCCGGAACCTTGAGCATGGTAGTCAGACGCGTTACCGACTTTTTTTTTTCTTTTTTAATATTCTTTATTTTATGCAGTAGGTACTACTTACATGATCCTATGATAACATTACATATATATCAGATCTATATTACATAATTAGGTGTATTTACAAGAAAAGGGCCTGCAAAAAATTTGCATAGAGTGTTTTGCGGTTGGCTTGGTCCATCTGGTAATAATGCTCACTGTAGTGATATTGCAGCGAAATTTGCATTGACACTGAATTATGTCCTAAAATATTTATTTATCTATTTATTTATTTATTTAGCAAAAGATCCTTAACAGAACCAATAGTTCCAATTACAAAGAATCATATTAAAGATATTTACAATAAAGATTAAATATACATTTTAAAAATTACAAAAATACAAAACTACAAAACAACAGAATTACAATATTACAAAATACAAAGCAAAATATAAAAAAAGACAAAAAGATAAAAATGGCAGTAGGTATGTTACACAAAGTAACAGAACACAATACAAACACAATATAGTACAATCACAACAGAGTACTGCTAAATACTTTCAGATACAAACATATTATGCATCGCACAATAGACGATGAACACTAAGATTAATTATACAATTTGTACAATATCAAATCCATATAATAATAAATAAGGTATGACTTTAAATACATAGTATCGATAAAAAATAATATAATATAAACACAGCTTCAATCAAATTTACTGTGAATTTAAATGATTAGGCAATGACAATATATGTCTTTTTATTATTGAGCTATACGTTATAAAAGGAAGCGCGAAGTCTACTTTAATTCCCTTTTGAACAAGGTTGTTATAATTTGTGCATAGTCTGATAACAACTGAAGATTTATGTATATTGTTTCTCGATTTATCAATAAAAAAAGGAAGCAAACACCTAAAATTTATTGGCTTAACATTAAGTTTAAAATATTGCAACACTTCAGGAGAATCTATTAAGTAATTCATAATCTTATAAAGTATAAAATATTGAGCTATTAATCTTCTAGATTTCAAAGGTGGCACCTGAAAATCTACAAGTAAAAAATTATAAGAAATTCTATTTAATACTGCTGAACGATTATACTTTTTAAAATACAAATATCGTAAAAATTTAAACTGAATTCGTTCAATATTATCTGAATGTACTTGATAAAATGGATCCCAAATTTCACTTAAGTATTCAAGTCTTGAACGAACGATTGCATTATATAGGTTCATTAAAACTTGCGTATTCTTAAAATCTTTAGTTGACCTAATTATAAATCCAAGACGTTTATATGAATCCGAGCAGATGTAAGAATAATGATGTTTATAGTTTAAATTCTTATCCAATATTAATCCTAAATCATTGATTACATCTACGCGTGTAAGTACACTTCCATTAAGAATATAATTAGGAAGTACGACTTTTGTTTTATTTGTAAACGTTATTGTTGAGCATTTACTAATATTAAAATATAATTTATTCTGAACGCTCCATTGATAACAAGCATCTATATCTTTTTGTAATAAGATAGCATCTTCTGGAAGTATAATGCCTTTAAAAATCTTTAAATCATCTGCATACAATAAGCAGCGTGAAAACTTTATAACAGATGGAAGATCATTTATATATAACGCAAAAAGAAGGGGACCAAGATTTGATCCCTGAGGGACACCTGAATATGCTGTATATACTGTCGATGTAGCATAGTTATAAACCACTTTGTATTTTCTGTTTTTCAAATAAGAGATAATTATTTTTAATAAAACATCAGATAAACCAAATGAAGAAAGTTTATTTAATAATAACGTATGATCAATCTTATAAAACGCTTTAATAAAATCAGTGTATATAACGTCTACCTGAATGTTATCATTAAAAGAATCCGAAATATATTGAGTAAAATACATTAAATTAGTGAAAGTGGATCTTTTTGGATAAAAACCATGTTGAACATCAGAGATATAAGGCTGAACATGAAATAAAATTTTACTATACAGGATCTGTTCAAATATCTTCGCTGGGGTTGAGATTAGCGCAATAGGTCTATAATTTTCAATGTTATTAATATTTCCTTTCTTAAAAATAGGCGTAATTTTACTAATTTTCCATTGATCAGGAAAGGTTTGTGTCGATAAAATTAGATTATAGATAAAACACAGTGGAAGTCGAAGAGGGTCGGCACAACCTTTATAAATATATGAGGGTATTTCATCTGGACCACTTGATTTCTTAGATTTAAGTTTTTTCAATGCTTTCATATAATCCCTTGAAGTTATAGTATTTATATTTAAACAGTGAGAAACACCCAAAGTTTCGCCTCTAGGAATATCATATGTTGGAATTACCTTATCATAAACACTGCTAAAGAATCTTGCAAATCCATCTGCAATATCCTGATTAGACGTTAGTGTAGCCTGTTGATATGTCATACTAGACGGTTTTAATTGAGGTTGCTTCTTATTTCTGATATATTGCCAGAATTGTTTTGAATCATTTCGAATTTCATTTTGCACATTGTTTACATAGTTTTTGTAGGCTAATTTTATTAACTTCTTAGATTCTCTTCGTAACTGAATAAACCATTCATTATGATAATTAGAAATATGTCTTTTACGCCTATGTAATTCCTTGCGTTTCAATATTCTTATTATTTCACCATTAAACCAACAAGGATACGAGTTTGTTTTATGAATTCTTTTCTTTGGAACATGTTTATTAAGTATATCATAAAAGGTCTGATAAAACTTATCAACAGCATTATTTGGGTGTGTATATTGAAGCAATTCTTCCCAACTACCACCAGCAAGATCCTGATACAACTTCAAAAAATTAGCTTGCTTAAAGTTAAAACCCATAGCTGAGTACAATTTATTTCGAGAGCCCTTTAAATTAAAAGGTAAATTAAATATAAGGGGAGGGTGGTGACCGTCAACTGGTAGGAGCGGAAACGTACTTTTTAAAACATTAATACGGTCTTTAACATTGGTTAACACTAGATCCAAAGTTTTATTGTTATTATTTTTTATGTCATTAATACTACTTAAATCCAATAAATTCATAAAATCGTTAAGTGCATTTGCGACATTTCCACACCGCGTAAGATCAGTATGTGAATCCAATATTGTTGGGATATTAAAATCTCCAATAATAAATATATTACCATTATAAGAGATATACACTTCTTCTAACAAAGCATATAGGTTTAAATATTTATCCAATTTAGTATCAGGAGGAATATACAATGATATAAATAAATAACTTTTGACGTCACCACTTATACGCAAAAACACAATTTCTATACAATCAACTGACATCTCCATACATTTTACACAAATAGTTTCCCTGACGGCGACCAACACACCTCCCCCTCTACTTTTTGTTCGATCTTGTCTAAATATCTGATACCTATTGTCTAATAGTTCTGAATTTTGAACATCACTTGTCAGCCAAGTTTCCGTAAGAACAATGATATCATAATAAGTTGCTAAGACACCCAAGTGCAACTCAGTTAATTTGGTATTCATGCCCCTTACATTTTGATAATAGCATAATAAGTTATTGTTCTCCATTGGCGGCATTGCTAATTAGGGCATGCACATCATCCACACTGTTTAAAATGTACACCTGGGGGTCATTAGGGGTCTTTCTAAGCTTAATAGTCCCCGTCATGTCAATCCAAACATAAGCAAAGTTCTTATCTCTCTTTACTTTCCTGGCTTCATTAAATATTTGTTTACGACGTTTTGTTAAATTTTGGTTAATATAAATCAAACTACCAGCACTATAACCCAAATCACAATTCCGTAACGTCTTTTTAGTTTTCTTTTTTCGCAGCAAATTATCCCTATCTACGCGTTTAACAAATTTCACGATGATTCCTGGTGGTTGTTGAGGTGAGAGAGACTTCAGTCTGTGACAGCAGCTGATCATGTTCGTGTCTATTTGATAATCCAATGCTCGACCAACATCCTTCACTATTTGCATTGTATTCTCATTAGCCTGACAAGGAATACCATGAAGTTCCAATGTGTCCCTTCGTTCATACTGATCTAATTCATCAATCTGCAATTCCAAAGATTGTACTTGCTTTCGTAATCTTAAGTTCTCAGACTTTATATTGTCAATTGTATCATAACACTTTTGCAAAGATTCTCCATGACTCTTCAAAAGCTTAGTATTCTCATCTAGTTTCTCATGAGCAAGATTCAATGATTTTCCAAGATCTTCTTCAATAGTTTTTTGAGATAGTTTAATGTTTCAATTTCTTTCTGAATTGCTAACAATAAATGATACACTTCCTGTATAGTTGGACAATCATTTGACAACGAAACCGGTGTTTCAGTTGTTAAACTTGATCTTCGAGCTTTATCACACCGTTTGCAGCTCCAAATTTGGTTTGAATCATGTAAGAATTCGATATCCTTTTCAGTAAAGTCAGCGCATGCTCCATGGAAAACACCAATATAAGAGCTGGCAATCTTGCCAAGCATGAGACTCGGTTCTATTCTGTGACTCGGTTTGTTTACATTGAGCAGTTCAACTTTAAATTAACTAATTCGATTCATACAGTTCATTCTTCCACTGTCCAACTTCACAATTACATAAACAGAGTACTTACGTGAAAGAAACCACTATAATCTTCAGTTCCACATTATTAATAAACACAGAAAAGTTTATCCAAAGGCGGAGCACAATTACAACCCGTTAACATCACGCCATGGTCAGTGTTGCCACTGAGCTACTATTGAGCTACTAAAAACTGGACCGCTCTTACTTTAGTAAGAGGGAAGAACACAAAGTCTGGTAACAGTAAATGATCTACAGTAAATGTATCGGGCGATGTTCTACATATAGTACCAAGGCATTTACACAAATACTTCCATTGATCTACCGTTGCGGGACATGTTACGAGGCGATGTCGTAAAGTGTCTTGAGCTTGATGACAATTGGAACATACAGCACTGTCAGTCATTTGGTATCGCCACTTTCGAGCACCAGTCGCAATGGCATCGTGAACTACTAGGTACCACAAAGATCGAACGCGGTTAGAAAGATGAGAGGCAGATATATTTCTCCATACGTTTGACCACACTACATTAGTTCGGAGAAGCACAATTCATGGCTGGTGGTGTAACCTGCAAGTCAATTGGTTATAGAAAAATTTCACTGTCATGCCATCGACATCCATGTGAGGTGAACCGATTAGGAGATAGCAAAACTCGACAAGAGTTGTCCTCAAATAGTTGTAGTGGGAAGGGATCTTCCCTGGATAAATGGGTGTTCGCAGTTCCACTTCATCTATCAGAGTATGTAGTATTCTTGCTGTTAAACTATCAGGGTATTGCAGAAGCAACTCAATGTTCCGTTGTAGAAACAAGGCTGAGGCTTGTCTCTCCACTTGGCGCAAGTTCAGTCCTCCTTTACTTGCTGGGAGGCATAACGTTTCATGTGCGACATGAAACAAATGTGCATGCCATATGAAGCGCGTTATCATCTTTCGTACTTGCGCCGCGACTTTCGCAGGGACAGGCAAAACTTGCGCAGCATACCACAACTTCGATAATGCAAACATGTTCACATACTGTATTCTAGAGCGTAAGGATAATTGTCTATAACGATTCATGTTCAACACTGCCTGGATTTTTGGGAGAATAGTTGTAAAGGTTCTGGAGACAGTCTCTGTGATGGTCGTAGTGAAGTTTATTCCCAAAATTGTCACTTTATCAACAATGGGTATAGATACAGATTCAGTCCACAGAGTGGGGTTACACCCTAGGGGTAAGATTTTAGATTTCTTCTGGTTCAAACTAAGTCCTGTCTGCTTTCGTAACGTTTCAAGTACGGCCTCCATACGAGTCAAGTCTAGCCGATCTTTCACGATTACGGTCACATCATCTGCGTACGCACATATTTTGTGGTCTCTCCCAAGAATTCTGAGTCCCTGAAGTTTTGCATGCATCAGTCGTAAAAATGGAGCCAGAGCTGCGCAGAATGCAAATAAGGAAAATGGACATCCTTGACGAACAGAGCGCTGAATAGAAAAGGCTTGCAACAGAAAACCATCGATAGATAACTGAACTCGAGCTTCTCTGTATAAGCTCTGTATAGATTGTACAAAGAAATCACCACATCCCACTTTACCAAAGTATTGGAAAAGATAGTCATGTCTGAAGGAGTCAAAAGCACTTTTGAAATCTAACGCCACTACAGCAGCTTGAGAACCTTCAATATCTTGCATAGAAGTGATGATGTCACGTACACTAGTTAGAATGTGAAATATTTTACCACTTGTACCATATACATATTGATACGGCCCTAATAAAGTATCCGCAAATTGTTGCAACCTTCGGGTGATCAAACGTGCAAAGATTTTATAATCAGCACATAGTAATGTGATTGGCCGGAAGTCTTCTGGCTTTCTGGGCTGAGATATTTTGGGAATCAAAACCATAACACCCGTAAGACTCGTTCGTCCAAGGCGTTTCTTCGTAAATACCGCATTGAGCCAGCGTGTGAACAGTGGAGCCACCGTTGTCCAAAAGGTTTGGAACAATTCTATCGGGACACCATCGATTCCCGGAGCTTTACCTCTTTTTCCACTGTGAACAGACTCGTACACTTCTTTCTTTGAGAATGGCTGTTCTAAATAGCGACGGTCATCTTCCGTTAACATGGGAAGGTCCATCCCTTGCAGTGGAGTGCGACGGGAGCTTTGATCTTCCTTCTCTTTAAACTGATCTGCATAAAAGTCCCGTAAGTACTTTCGTATTAACTTGGGTTCGGTTAGTCTTCCCGTGGCTGTATCGAGACACGTTATTCTCTTTCGCTGTGCACTGCGTCTCTCTGCTAACACCTGCACCAACGAGGCTTCTTCTTGTGCATCAAACATAGGAAGACGACTCCTAATATTGTAACCTTGCATGCGCTCTCTGTGCATGCTCAGCAGCACTGCTTGCACTCGTTTCACTTCTTGACGCACTGGCTTCCCTTCTATTAGCTGTGTTGTTAGTTCGTGAAGCACTCTGTAGTAAAAGTTATATTTCTTATTGAAATCTGAGTATTTGTCACGACTATATGCTAAACAGAAATATTTAATGGAGGGTTTTAGAAAAGTGTCCCACCACATAATAATGTCAGTTTGACGTACGCTCATTTCTTCCCACTTCTTCCATTTTTGTTTAAATTCGGTACGAAATTGTTCATCTTCCAATAACCGTACATTGAACTTCCAAAATCCCCGCCCTCGTCCAACTGAAGGTACATCCAAACTCATGTCGAGTTGGACACTTAAATGATCACTAAAGCAGGTTGGGAAAATTCGAATCACAGATATTTTGCTAATCATGTGTGCACTAACGTAAAAACGATCATGCCGACTCACCGACTGAGCCACCGCGGCCACCACAAACACACACATATATACACAAATATATAAATATTTATGCACATTATACATATTTATAATAATAAATATACTAAATCAATATTTAAAATACATTATTATTATTATAATTATTATTAAGTATATACGTATACTTTATACATATCAGATATTTAAAAAGTAGCGAAGTTATTCCTTTACGGACTGGTTAAGGATGTCAATAAATTACAAAATAGTTGAAATATTTTTATTATGTTTTAAGTTTTTGTTTAGTTTTTGCTTTCTATTAGTATAAATCAATTAGATTTCATAGTTATATTTCTTGTTATTTTATCTTTATTATGAATATATTATATCAATATAACATTTGTTATTGGTGTAAGATCTGTAAATTGTCTCTTGAATGAGAGAGAGAGAGAAAGTATGCAACACTCACAAGCACATTACTTCGTGTGTGTTTTCGATACTATCCTTAGTAAAGTATATTTGAAGTCAAAAATAATTGCTCGGTTTTTGTTTTTATAACACTCTTCCCCCCGGAAATTTTTGGTGTGGGAGATTTTTGAAGCCAACATTGTTGGTGGGGGAAATCCCCCCTGTCCCCCCAGGATTTCGCACCCTGATTTGATGTGCAAGCAGTCGCTCATCCCTGTTAACCCAAATCTCTTGTGGGAACATGTTGCTTGTTACGAACGTGTTCCTCAAAGGACTTGAAGGATACGCATTTGACAAATTTTGGCCTTCCTTGCCATCGAGTTCCCCCAAAGGAACGGACGAAGGGGAAAAACGGAAGCAGTTGAGGGGACAAAACAGAGATAACATTACGTGACTTCCCTCCCCCCCCTGACGTCATGTGTCGCTTCTCGCTGCGTCCGCCGAGGGCGCCACGGGCTCGTCGCGCGAGAGCGTCGGGGCGCAAGTCGAAACAAGTTTAGTTCTCCGCTGGCGTCGTCGCAGGCCGGAAGGGGATGCTGTTGCCAGGCTGCGGGTGAAGCACGCGTTTATCGCTCCTTCATCGTTGCCACATGTAGCGGCGTCCGTTGTCGCGAGGGAGAATTTAAAAAAAGGGGGCATCGATAATTTTGTCTCCGTTGAGGTCGAAGCGCGAGGTATGTAAACAAAATAGGCGAGGTTTGAAGCCAGTTTCAGTTTTCCGGGCTGTGCCTGTGAACTTGGACATATCTCTCGTCATCTCAGTATGTGTTGACAGGACAACTTCATAATGGGCGCCAACCAGTCTGGGAGAGTCGGACGAAGTTTCAGCGACGAAGAAGGTAGGTGAACAATGTGTATGTGTGTGTGATTTCCCCATTAGACACAGCACAGTACAGTATAAAGGGGCAATCATAGGTTTTCTTAACGTGCAATTGGGTAAGGTCGTACTTTTCGAAGCATGCACCCAAACCTCAAACTCTCTTCCCCACATCGCCCGCGCAGGCTAGCAACGCACTGGCGCCTTAGCTCAAAATATCAAAAATCACCTGTGGAGTTTTGTTTAGGCTGTGCCGTGCCCAGGATTTTCGAAAGTCAGGGGGAAGTTACGTGTACCTTTTTTAGTAGTCCGAACTCATTTTGCCATCTTTTTTTGCTTTTGAGGTTACTTTTTAGGGAATACTGGGTCAAAGGGGGGAGGTTATGACTAGGGAGTGAATTTTTATGTGCTAAAAACGGGAAAATATGTATTTTTCCATCTACTATAAACAGCGAAATATGTGGTTAATAGTAAAAAATATTTTCATTCAAAAACTGTCAAACAAATAAATAGCTACTCACAAGTGACAGCAGGACGTTATGTGCTTGTTGGATTCTATTTATTAGAATGAACAACAACAACAAACCACATTTCCAAATTGTCAGTTGAAAATGCACGCCGATTATCTCTGAACAATGCCTTGTATTGCGAAAACGACCTCTCCACATCATAAGTAGTCAGACGTGCATATTTGAAGCGAGGGATGTCATTCACACTTACGGGGTGAGAAATAACCTTTTGCTAGGGGTCCACAGTAAAAAGTAACAACAATTAAGAAATTATGGTAATACCAAATGTTTACTACGACAATTGTGGTTACAAAAACAAAATTAAAAGTTCGTATGTCCGCCGTTTGCTTCTCTCACAGCACGAAGACGATCAGGGTAGGAGCTCAGAAGATTCGCAAACAAGTCCGTATTCCATTCCATGTCACGGAGGACTTGTTCCAGATGTGCAAGGACTGATGGCCGGGAATAGCGGTCCGGTCCGCGTTTCACTATCATCAAGGACTCAACTGCATCCTTCAGAATAGCCCCAAAATGCTCTGCTGCATTCAGGTCAGGTGATGCACCCGGCCATTCAGAACTGCTGAAGAAGTCAATGCCACTTCGCCGAAGAAGGTCTTGGTTTTAGCATTTGCCTTGAAGCAAAGTGCTTTGTCGTGAACTAACTTTTAATTTTGTTTTTGGAACCACAATTGTCGTAGTAAACATTTGGTTTTACCATAATTTCTTAATTGTTGTTACTTTTGCCTGCAGACCCCTAGCAAAAGGTTATTTCCCACCCTGTACATCACCAATATTACCTACATGTTCAGTTTGGTACCCTTGTGTTTTATTTCGAAACTTGACTTTAACGGTTAGTCTATACGTCTAACCACTTGCATGCGTGTTGCTTTCAACTGCATTAACGTCCTTCACCGTTTCGCAAAGCAGTTGTGTGGAAGTTTTCGGTTTTTCTATCACGCCACACAAACAGCTTAGGATTGCAGACAGGTACCCCAAATTGTTTTGTAAACATCAATCATTCAATAAATCTTGAAGTATCGCAATTGATACTTCAAGTACTTAGTTTTGTCAAACTCATCCATAACACAGGCAAAAGCTTCAAAATTGTTTTTTTTTTGTGCAGTCTCTAATAGGATAGTAACTTACTAATTTACCGTGCGCTTCGTCAATTTTATGCATTAACTCCAAAATATGCGTTTGTATAAAGATTTCGGAAACTTAATTTTGTCTGGAATGTCTAAAATATGTATATTTTATGTTATTTTCATAGAAATGTGTGTTTTTATGTTCTAAAGGCAAAATTATGCATTTTTATTTGAAACAGGACTTTGCAGATTACGTTACAATCATATGGTCCACACTCTCAGAGTTTGGCCTACTTCCGAAGCAACAGAAAAAAAAAGTGTTTTTACCCATCTAGGAAGATACCTTAATATAAGAAATATTGTAGTGTTTTATGGGAAAGAGACCACTCTTACCTCAAGACTGCCACCTGTTGTTGTTGTTTGCATACTATTAATCTTCTTCCAGAGTTGAAAATAGAAGAGAAGAGAAACTTTGTTGTAAATAGGGTTCTTCTCATTTCGTTAGGAACCAATATAGTTGAAAATGTCACTTTCCTTTCATGAAACCCTTGAAAATTAATTTTAATGCACTTTAGATTGTCTACGTAGTCTATGTAAACTGCAACCCAATGTAATCTACGCGTAGATTACGTGTAGACAACGAATGTAGACGTAAACTTATAGTCTACGGCACATCACTGTTTAGAACTCACCACTCTCTTTCCAGATAGTTATTCAGATTGATTTTACTGAAGAAATGCAGAGTCAGTCCTGTAGCCTCTTCCTTGATTGCGGTTGTTTTACACCTGTTTACAACGATGGCGATCAAGGAAGCTCGGCAATGTCTGACACGACATTCCTCAGATGGTTCTAGCTGTTTCCTGTCTGGAAAGGTGATGGCCAAATGTCTGGAATTTGGAGTTCGTTGTATTTTACATTTAAAAGATTCTACAGATTGTTAAGATAACACAATTCAGACCTCCGTGTCCGAGTTGTTATCACAGCGCGCTGCAACGCCAGGGGTTGCGGGTTCGAATCCCAGCCTGGACATGGGTGTTCTTAATGAGTGTCTATTCATCAATTTCATCAAATCGCTCATCCTCATCTTCGCGATTAGCCAAAGGTGGCAGAAATTCGGCGTTAAATAAACCAAAGCAACGAGACAATGTGAGAACCGCGGTAGCTGAGTCGTTAGGGTGTCTGACTACCATGCGAGAGACCCGGGTACGATCCCCTGTGGAGGAGAACCGGAATTTTTTTCCACCTGTTCAAGCGGCTCCAGCGTCGTATAAAGTGGGTACCTGGAGGAAACTCTTGGGGGGGGGGACGGCCAGGGGCGTGGTGCTGATCATATCACCTTCGGCCGTGATCAAGAAAGTGTGCCGCTCTGACTCCACACCTCTTCATGGCGTAGTGCAAAGCAAAGGGGGGCACTTTACTTAATCAAACAATGTACCTCTCACTATGCGTTGCTTTTCTGCCAAGTTTGTCTAATCGCGACGATGAGGATGAGCGATGATATAAAGAAACTGATCAAGGAACACAACACCTGAGCCCATGGCGGGATTCGAACCCGGAAGCTCTGGCATCGTAGCGTGCTGTACTAACCACTCAGCCACGTTGGTCGGCCAAATGCTGTTGGAGTATTAGATGCTGCCACCAATGTTATGATAATATTACAGCTAGAGCTAGACGTACAATTATAGAGTCTCAACATCATGATCCAAAGTAACGGGTAAGAATTGCAGCTCACTGATTACCCCCCCCCCCCCACCACCACCACCACCAAACAATCAGCCGCACAGTCTGTTACAGAGACAGGTTGTCACACGGCGTACATATTAGTGCTTATTGTTTACATTCAATTCTCACTAGTATTCTAATAGTTCTGTGTTCCGTAAATCAACAATGTTTTTAAATTTCCTATAATTTTCTTATGCTAGCGCCATTGAACACTAGAGCCATGGTAATACTATGCTTAGAAAATAATAAATTTATACATTAAATGATACATATTAGCTATTATTACTAGAAATAAAAAAATCTAAATGTGAGTTAACGCCCCTCCCCCCAAAAAAAGAAACGAGATATTTTCGCATCAGGATTGCAGTTCGAAAAAAGTCCGAACAGGAATTAAAAGGAATGGACTGTTACGATTTAATCGGGACGTCTGGTAGCCTTGCATCAATAGTTATAAAATTAAAGCTGCCCAATATTGCAGACTGCAGAGTTCTGGTGCATGCCTCTCTACACAACAAACACATTTATTTATTCAAGGACAAAATTAAAATTTTTACAAATTTGAAAAATCGTCGTTGTTATTTTCGTAGCTTTTCATAGGTTCACATTTAAATACTTCATAGTTCGAGGGGGGGCATGGCCCCTCCCCTGGGTACGGGTCTGTTTGTGGTCTATATTGTAGAGCGGTTCTGGATGTATCGGATATTGAAAGTTGAAAATCCTGGTGTGACGTCACGGGCGCGAGATTTACTGCAGACGATGTTTTGGTGCATGTCACATGGTTGAAAGATAGCCTGTGCGTGCTTCGTGTTTGTAGTACGTGATTCGTGTGCATATTTTGAAGGTATGTAAAGTTTCTCAAGTTATATAATTTTGTTAGTTTAGGAGTGTTAGGTTCGATGGAGACAGTAATTTCATGTTGTTGTTAGGTTAGAAGTTTTTGGTTTAATGCTGTTAGCAATTTGAATGTGGATTCTAATTTGACGTTGTTGTTACGAGTTGTAGGTTCGATGGTGTTAGTAATTTGAGCTTCACGTTACTATTGGCGTTTTCCTTATGTTACAAGTGTTCGGTTTGATAATGGCATTTTTCTGGGTACATTCGCTTAATTGTTGTGTTCAGAACGGAATTTTGGCGGGGAAAAAATCAGTGAAAGTATACCGGAATAGAGAGATTTTAAATTTACGCCGTCCATACTTTTGGATCAATTATATAGCTTATTTATGATTTCCGAATGATAAAGATCAATTTTACATGACGTAAAACATCGAAATTTCTCGATTAAAAATATCGATGTAATTCTGGAAGGGGTACAGTGGGATAAGGGCCCTTAAAGGTGGTCAAAAATGGTTCCTTGCACTGAACTACTTCTTGAATTACTTGAAGTGGTCGCTTCCGATGTACTAATACTTCCCTTTCACATTTTCAGTTGCTTCCAAACTGAAATTTCAGTCTAAAAATGAAAGCATGGTTTTCAAGATCAGCACAGTACGTGTTGCGAAGCCTGTAAAGATCCTCAATGCATTGATCGACACTACTACATAATTCAGAAATAGTTCGTACCCTGTGAATACATGCCTGTCTAATCCAATATATGCATGCGAACAGAGTGAACGCACCAACTAGGAAGCGTGGTGTTAATCTCACCCTGGCGTTATCAAATGACGCCGTCCGTTCGCACAAAACAGTCACCGGAAATGCACAGCGACCGCAACTGAAATGGAAGAGTTGGGTATAAATATGTCAGCAGTGATGAAACGTAAACAATCTGATTGGGTAGACATGGTAATGTCTGACCGAAAAAGAAAGTGCCAGTGGCCTTAAGCTGTAGTGTCTTGTTCGATACACGTAGGGAAATAAATGCCATTTTCGGAGGTGTCGTAGCGTCGGAACTAGGAGTCAGAGAAGGAATAAAAAGCGCTACAAAAAAAAAGTTGACAGGATTGATATCCCGTACAGGGTGTGAAAGTTCGTCGGTGTTGCGCGGTCACACCTATTGTCTTTCTCCGGATGTTCACACAGAACCCAACATTTCCAGGGTCCGGAAAGTTGTTTTTTTTTGTTCAAAAAGTAACAGAGGTACAGTAAAGTAACTCAGTTTAAAGTAATGATTCTTGAAAAGTAACTAAGTTCTCTCTGAAATTTTATTGCAATGATCATTAATTGTAACAAAGTATATAGCCTATATGAAGACTTACATGTGTCTTACAAAATGAGTCACAAGTCTTAATATATTACAATTATTACAAAGGAAATAAGATGGAACAAAACAATGAATCGTTCAAGTGCAATTAGTTATGATGAATTGCAATCAACCGTGGATGATCTAAGTGAATGAAACTAAGCCTAGCTTCCTTGCCTTAGGCGATTTCATGAATATCCTTTCACCTTAGCATCCAGAGAAGATGCATGGTTACAAATTTTCAAATTTACAATTTAAGTGTCTTAAAGTAAATGTTCATAACCTTACTTATATCGCAAAAATGTAACTATGTTACAGCTAATTGCTCTTTTAAAAATAACTTACTTCCAGTTAAAATTATTCAAAAAGTGAGTGTTACAAGTAACTACTGCTTTCAAATATAGAAAAATGTGTTATTTGACATAAATGTGCTGACTCTTAAGCGCACAAACTTCTGATATACACTGAACTACATAAAATATACTTTTATCAACTGCTGTGCCTCAGTTGAGATATTTTCAAGTGCACAGAAATTACACATATAACTGTGCCCTTGCATCAACTTTCATTTAATGGATTTCGAATTTCTTTCTCTTTCAGTGTGTGCATGCACATCCCCTACTCTCAACAAACAAACACTTGACAAAGGCTATTTATAGAGAATACACAAGACACAACTAATATTTATTTTACATCAATTTCATTAGTTCGTGATTCACCCACATCTCGGTTGTTAACAGGGCACGGAAGTTAACGACCAGCTAGTTTGAGCATAAAGTACATTTAATTGCTGCCTGATCGCAGATAACTACGAAGATGAATTTTTAGTGTTACTAGAATTAAATAATTGTGCATATTTGTGGCAATTCTATGAAAGGAGTGAACAGGATGTTGCTGGAGGGCAATACATTGTTACATTTTTCTTAGTGTCAGCAGTTTACACTACCACAGCTGTATCTAGCTATTCAAGTAGTTTCGTAAGTAGTACGTTACTCATTTGTTACTTATGGAAAAGTTCAAGCTTACATACTGATATGAAAAGTAATTTTCGCAGGGTATTTATGAATAACAGGAAGGTCATTTTTTAAAGTTTATTTATTTAATAATTTCAAGGCCATTTTACTTTTTAGATCAAATATCGACCCATATTCTCCGTCCACTACAAGAGTTAAGTCAATGTAAACAAAACACGTGATTGAGGAGAAGTAATTATTTATTAAATAATAATAATGTACATATTAATCTATATTACACTTATTGTTTCTATATATAAAACCATTTGGTTAGCGTGCCAGAGCCCCTTCAGAAATATAATTACGTATTTCTAGATTCGTGACTAGATACGATATGGCAAATTCCTGACAATACACTTCGTTCTTCATAATATCAGATAGGGACGATAAGCGACCACATCGCCATTCGTGGATCGTGAAAGAGAAAACACAAATTTGATCCCTTTTTGTAGCCAGAGAATGGATTATCTCCGTAATTTAGCTATTCATCCATAATGGATTCTGTCCTCCTCCCATCAGGCGTCGGAAGATGCATTATGGGAAAGGAAGGAAAACGAGAGAGAAAAGAAGAAGGTCGAAGTTACCAGGAAGGAAGTTACTTGCAGCGTCAGGTGGTGCTTCCTTTTCATTATAGAGGGCGCGCCGAGGCCAGATCACTTTGAGGTCGACTTGGCTTTTTCGATAGGGGAAGGTTCCTGAGCAGTTAAGAGGTTCACAGGGGAAGGGGGGTAGAAACTGGAGCTCCAAACCACGATGGTTTCTCGTTCAGCCATTAAGGCCAGGAGTGTGATATATACTGTTTTCTCGTGGATTACTGGGTAGCCAGCAGGTTCCAGAAGCATTTAGGGTTAGTATTTTAACAGCAAAAGCTTCCTCTGGACAGACCCTTGAAGTACAGCATAAATTGTCTTATCTTACATAGGCGTCGAGAGGAGCGAGGTTAAACAGGTCCGTTTGGAAATTGGCATAGTTCATTTCAAGTTACAAAATAGCAGAAACCTTATTATTGTTATTGTTAATAATAGAAATAAAGCTGTTAGTTATTATTTGAACAGAATAACTAAGTAAAAAAAAGTGTTAAATCGAAGAAAAAAATGGTCCAGGGTTCGAATCCCGGCACACACACACACCCGACAATTGTTCTTGCTGAGTTACAACCAATGCGAATTACTTTCAGCATTGTAGCAAAATTTCTTGGCCTCCCCGATAGAGTAACGGTAAAACTATTGCCTTGCATTGAGGGCGACTCTGGTACAATTCTCGCTGCTGAACCGAAACTAAAACGAATGTGTCGACTTGTTCAAGACTTTAGTTTCACTTAAATCAAAATTGCTCTATTACGAGATTTTTCAGTTGAGTTCAGATTTCATCTCTCTACTGAATAAATACAGTTTCACCACTTGCTTCTCTGGAAGAATCTCAACTCCGGGACAATTCGTTTCCTTCCGTTTATTTTCTGTTCAAGTTCCTGGCGGAGCATTTATTCGCGCGAAGGAAAACCTTTCCGCCTGTTTCTCATCCGTTTCTTAATTCCTGGAAGAAAATCGTCTGAGGGAGGTGGCGCTAATTAAGCGAACGGGGTTAATTGAATTTCTTCCCTCCTGGGTACCAAGGTGTGAAATTAAATTAGAGTTCACCATCTTGGGCCTCGATCTTACGAACTTCAGGTTGAGAGAAAAATTACCTCAAGATGGAGGAGGAGGAATTGCGGTTTTAAGTACACTTCATGCACAGATAGGCTAATCGGGACTGGACTTGCTGTTTAAAGTGGGATATGAATCACTGTGCAATGATGTACCTCTAGCGGGTATCGGACCCGGGACCGTTTGATTACAAGGCGACGACGTTGCCGCTACGCTAACGGGGAGCTTCGGCCTAAAGATAAAGATAGATGGCAAAATGGTGTACACAAACTCATCGCAGTAGATACTTCGGCCATAAACAGAGTTCTTCGAAGTAGTGGATACTTTTTTTTATGATGAATGATAACTGTAACGGAGCGAATTAAGAAAACAGAGAATGTCTCCAATTTCGTTAATTTTTGGTATACTAACTAAATTTGGCCTTCTAATCACGAATCTGTTGTTAAAATGCGGGGGTCACGTCTGGAAGTAGGGAGAAAAGCCGATATAAGTTAAGATTTTTTTTAAAGCTGTATCACATTGTTTTACGAATAAAATTTTAACTAAGCCTAACCTAACCTTACCGGAAATGGTCCGTGAATGGTTTTTGAGGCTATCCGTGAATGGTTTGTGGGGCTACCAGTGCATGGTTCGTGCCTATACTATACATAAGTGTACAATTTTTTTACGTGACCACCGCATTTTAACAACAGATTCGTGATTAGAAGGCCAAATTTAGTTAGTATACCAAAAATTAACGGAATTGGAGACATCCTCTGTAGTCTTAATTCTTACCACTGTAACTATACTCCGTATAAAGGAAGTACGATGCCGATGTAAACAAAGACACGTGATCTTGAAGAGATACACCATTGGTTGATTTGGATGGCAGTTGTTCTATATGAACGTCAGTATACCGTAGTGCCACGGCTTTGTGCCTTCGGAAAACATGCGAACTATATGCTATCAAGTGATTTAAGAGCCTCCCGATGGTGTAGTAGTAACGCCGCCGCCTTGTAATCAAGGGGTCCAGTGTTCGATATCCGGTGGAGCCACATACTGGTTCCGATCCCATTTTAAAAGTGTAGGTCCAGTCCTGATTAGCCTTACTGTGCATAAAGTGGACATACAACACCAACACCTTCTTCTTTCCTTTATATGTTTTTCTTTTTACTTCTTCCTCTCATTTCCCATTTCTTCTTCCCCTCTTCTGTTTATCTTCTTGTTCCTCTTTCATACTTATTCTCCTCCTTTTGTATCTCTCTTTATACTTTTCCCTCTGATTCTCTGTATCTCTTTCTCTTCCTCTGTTTCATTCTTCTTTCCTTCTTATGTTTCTGTCTTTTTACTTCTGCCTCTGATTCGCCTATCTCTCTCTATGCCTCTGTCTTACTCCCTCTTCTGTTTCTTTCTTCCTGTTTTATTCCTTCTCTCTCTCCTTTTGTTTCAGTCCTTATACTTTTTGCTCTGCTTCTCCGTCCCCCCTTTTCTGTTCTATTCTTTCTCTGCTTCATTCTTCCTGTCTCTTCCTTCTTTTGTTTTTGTCCCTTTACTTCCTTCTATAATTCTCTCTCTCTCTTCCTTCTCCTGTTCTGTTTCATTCTTCCTCCCTCCTTTTGTTTCCATCATATATTTCTTCCCTGCTTCTCTCTGTATATATTTTGTTCTTCATCTTCCATTCAGTGCCAAGGCATATTCTTCCCCTTGCTTCCCGCGCGCCCTAAGCAATCTCGACTTGATAAGGGCAGATTTAAATCTGATTTTGACAGCATCGATTTGTCGGAAGAATAAAGGCATGGGGCGTGTGCGGAAGAAAATGGATTGTGTTGCCACGGAAAAGGTGAGAAATAAGGGGAACGAAATTCACATATAGAGTGAGTCGTTTGAGGATTGGACGTTTAGAATACAGCATTTCTTTTGATCTGAAAAGTACCCCCTTAATTTATTTTGTCATAAATTCTAAATGTTCTGCGAACTATTTCTGTTTTGTTTTCTTTCCAGTTTTCCATCTTTTGTTAGTTTTTAGTATTTCATTCCTTCATTTATTGTATTTCTGTTTTCTCTCCGTTTTCACATTTTCAGTCATTTTACTTTTCATTCTCTCTCCCTTTCGGTTATTTTTCTACTTCCTCTCACCATTTGTCCCACCCCCCCTCTCTCTCTAGCTTCTTTATTTCTCTTCCTTTCCTTCTTTCTCCTTATCTTTGTATTATTTTTGTTTCCCACCATTTATCTCTCCCCCTCTCTATTTGTCACTTCTTAATTTTTTTCTCTCTCTCTTCTCTCCCTGTTGGCCTCCCCGATGGCGCAGTGGTAGCGTCGTCGCCTTGTAATCAAGGGGTCCCGGGTTCGATACCCGGTGGAGGCACAAGGGGTTCGGATCCCACTTTAAACAGTAGGTCCAGTCCCGATTAGCCTTACTGTGCATAAAGTGGACTTAAAACAACAAATCAATCAATCAATCAATCAATCTTCTCTGCCTGTGGTTTCTTTAATGCTCTTCCTTTTTCCTCATTCCTACAGCTGCTTTTATTCTTCTCTTTCTTTAAAACATTCCTTTCTTGTGATGACATAAACATTACGTCACCATATCCCTCTTAACTTTTCAGTTTTGACCTCTTGGAAAATTTCTGTCATGTTTACATCTTTATGTACATACTTCTATAATTCTGAAACAAGCCGGCCTCGGTGGCGGAGTGGGTAACACAACGCGTTACGACGCCTGGGGTCTCGGGTTCGAATTTCGTTCGGCCTGGGCGTCTTTTTTATGTGTCCCTTTATCATATCATCAGTCATTCTCATCTTCGCGATTAAAGAAAAATCAATCAATTCTGATACAAGAGGACTTTCCTACATTTAACCTACATGAGTCGAAAAAAAAACATCTATATGTGTCACTTTCAATACTTTTGTCAATCTCCGTGGCGGAGTTGTTAGCGCAGGCTGCTGTAAAGCCAGGGGCCCATAGATTCTAATCTTGAGCAAGATGTGGACTTTCCCTGACGTTTGTTCCTTCATCTCTTTCAAGCATTCATCATTGACTCATCAGTGCAGAAAAGTCATGCGAAATAACCAGAAAACCAACAATCGACTGTTTTAAGTTACAGGAATAAATCATTAACATACTTGTATTTTGGTTACTTACGTCATTTTTTACACTGCTAGCTTAATTACGACGACGAAGATAACAACTGAACTGATGAAGTGCATGAGAGAACAAGCAGAAACAAACATTAGACCTGTGCTTTATTGAAGCACGCTAACATAGTGAAATATTAATTAACATAAGATCGACTAATAGGAGATGAAAAAATCTGGCGAATTGCACATCAAAGTAGCTCGCTTCGTAATTCGATTATTAAATCAATGCGTATGAAAATAATGTTGATGAATTTGCGAAATTTTGACATCAGTGGTTTGCTTATAAATTTTGATTATATTCAGAAGGGAACACGACGTTTCAACACGAACAGCACACTTTCGAGCAACACAATAAAAAAGTTAAAATAAATGAATTCATAAGATGACTTTGATTTTTCAAACAGACGGGTTACACGATGATATAAATACGTGAGGGGGCTAATTGGGAGTGGACCTACAGTTTAAAGTTGGATCCAAGCCTCTGTATCTCCTCCTGGGATCGGACCTGGGACCTTTTTAAGACCACTACGTCATCAAATATACATATCAAAAGATAGAGAAATTGGAATTAAGCGTCGTACACAGGCCTTCCATCTGTCCCTATCCTGAGCAAGATCTATGTATTCTTTTCCATCCCTACCAATTTTCTTTAGGTCCATCTCAACATTATCCCTCCCATTTTCGTCTTGGTCTTTCTACTGGTCTCTTACCATCAGGTTTTCCAACAAGAACGCTGTAAAGTCTTCTTTCCTCTCCCATTCGTGCCAGATGGCTTGCCCATCTAAGTCTTCTTGATTTAATCACTCTAATAATATCTGGACATGAATATAAATGATGTACTTCTAAATTATGTAACCTTCTCCACTCACCTGTTTCCCCATCCCTTTTAGGCCCAAATATTTTTCTAAGAATCTTATTTTCAAATACTCTCAATTTATGTTTCACTTTCAATGTAAGGGACCAAGTTTCACACCCATATAATACTACAGGCAAAATTACTGTTTTGTATATTTTAACTTTAATTTCTTAGATATTAAACGAGAAGACAAAAGTTTATGAATAGAAAAGTAACTTGCATTTCCTGAATTAAGTCTTGTTTTTATTTCCTCTATAATATAATTTTCATTTGTTAGTATTACTCCTAAGTACACGAATTTGGAAACTGGTTCAAACGAGTTGTTATCAGTAATTAGATTTTGATTATTACCTAACACTTGGTTTCGACCTGTAAGGATATATTTAGTTTTCTCTTTGCTAACTTCCAAACCCATCTCTTTAGCTGATTTGAAAAATATTTTAGATTTATTCTTAATTGTACGTATTTACATCATCCCCCAGTAAGTCTACATCATCTGCATATGCTAACAGCTGAGTCACACCGTTTTAGTCCTTCGTTAGTTTTTTACCTTCCTAACAGCGTATTCTAAGGCAAAATTAAAGAGTAATGGAGATAATGCAACTCCTTGTTTTAACCCATCATGAATTTTAAATTTGTCAGACATTAATATCCACACGAATTTTACTTTCTGTTTCACTGGTGCATACTTTTATCATACTAACAAGCTTCTTAGGTATTCCAAACTCAACTAATATATTATGTAATTTATATCTTTTGACCGAATCATATGCTTTTTTAAAATCAATTAATAGCTGATGGACATTTTGATTATATTTCCACTTTTTCTCAAGTGTCTGTCTGATGTGACAAATTTGATATGTAGTTGATCTGTTACGTTTAAATCCACATTGATAATCACCTATAATTTCATTGGCATATGGGGTTAGTCTTCCTAAAAGAATGTCAGATAATATTTTATATGTTGTTGAGAGTAGAGAAATTCCACGGTAATTATTGCAGTTAATTTTATCACCTTTTTTAAACACAGGAACAATTACGGATTCTTTCCACTGTTGAGGGATTTCTTCTTTATTCCATATTAAACAAATTAATTTATGAATTTGACATATGAACGAATTTCCACCATATTTAATTAACTCAGCTGGTATTAAATCAATGCCAGGTGCTTTGTTACTCTTTAGCCTTTTAATAGCATCTTTAACTTCAGTCAAGTTAGGTTCTGGAACTAAAGGCTCTGCTGTGTGTACTTCATTTACTTCTGATTTATCTCCTACATGAACATTTAAAAGGTCATTAAAGTAGTTCTTCCATCTGTTTAAAATATCGCTTGGGTCAACCAAAATATTGCCGTTTTTATCTTTTATCGTTTGAAATCTAACAAAACTTCACAGTAACTTAAAGGGCCACCTCTGATCTTCCACATCGCGAGTGTGTCAAATATGTGACGTTCCTTTCTGGTGTTCGCCACTGGATCACGGATTACTACGTCACGGTAGCTACCCAATCTCCCTGTGCGGCGGAGTTATGAGACTCACCTTAATGTATACTACCCTGGATTCTCAGGACGAAACGATTTGAACAAAAAATTAGCTTCTTACTATTTTACAAATTTAATAAAACATTTTACCTTTAAACAATCACTGCAAATTAATAACAATATTCACCAACACAATCACTTTTGAATTAAGTTGCTGCTTTTCCTTTAAAACAGCGTTTTTCACAAAATAGACGTCAACTTCCGCAACTCAACTTATTTTTTTCTCTTTTTGCACTGTTGTCCTCGCAACCGAATCAATAAAAGATTGGACAGTTCTACACATCTTCACAAACCGGAAATGGCTTCCGCTTCCGATATTGCGTGTAACAAATGTACAACAAAAATTACAAATTTAATCCAATATCAAAATATCAAACAACAGTATTGAAACTAACAAATAAATCAAATGTGAAATTAACAGAAAACAAATAAAATATTTCATATGGTCAAAATGAACAAAGCGTATCAAGTTCACCTCCCATACAAATAAAGAAAATTGAGGTAATGTTTATGTACAAAATTTTCTTTGCTATTAAAATTAGTCCTTTTTGATCTGGTGATGCCATCTTTGCAATAATTCCTGTGTTCTTTCGGGTGAACAATTAATTTTCTTCAGGTTGGAAAATTTTTCCCTTCCTGTTAATTTGTCCTTCCAAGGATCTAGCAAGTTAGCTGTGTTGTGCTTAACATCCTCAACTACATACGGGCCAAGGAAGTATTCAAAGAACTTGGATATTTCTTTATCTTTAGCTGAACTTAACCGGTGGTTCCCTTTTAAAACCAGGTCTCCTTCTTTTAGTGTGAACGAATGGAGATTGATCCGTATGTTCTTTTTGTTCTTCTGTCGGCTGTTTCGACTTTCACGCGATGAATAATTTGGTTTCCCAGGCTAGAGTCTTCCACTCACTGTCTTCAGGCCAGTCTAATTCCTGCAGTAAGTTAGCTGCTACAGGTCGATTATAAAATAACTCCATTGGGGCATAACCGGTAGCCTCGGATATAGAATTATTGATGAGCCAACAGACAGTCCTCACTTGTTTGCACCAGGAGTCGTGTTTCCGATTGCAAAACGTCCTTAAAAGTCTTACAATTTCCTGATTGCTTCTCTCAATCGGATTGCTTGCTGGGTGATAAGGAGTGGTCCTGATGGGTCTAACAGAGTGGTTTTCCATAAATTGTAGCCATTGCTTGAACAGAAATTGACTTCCCCTGCCGGACAGCACATACTTAGGTTTCGGATAATGGGTGAAGTATCCCTGCTCTAACTTCCTAATTATTTCACCAGTAGTGGCTGTTCGTAACGGATAGGCTGTTAAGTATCGGGTTCCTACATCAATCAAGGTCAGGATATAGTAGAACGATGAAGACTTAGGTAGTTTGCCAATGATGTCTATTGACAGAACTTCATGTGGTTTCTTTTGGGTCGTGGTCAATCTCTCTCTACATATCCCAAGCTTATCGGGCTTGTTCTTTGAACATATCAAGCTCTCTTGAATTTATCGTGAAATGTCAGACTTCATATTTTTCCAGAAGTACCTTTTTCTTACTCTCTGATAAGTTTTTGTAAACCCAAAATGGCCAGTGTTATCATGTTCAGCCTCCAACACTTTCTCCTTTAAACTTTGCGGAACCACTATACAATGAAATTTCTTTTTACCTCTAGAATTCTTAAATAAAAGGTCTTCCCTCAAAAAATATTTAGCCCCTTCATCTCCATTATTTAACTTATCTTTACACCTTGGATCTTGACTTTGGGACTCCTTCCACAGTTGGATCTCCTGGTTAGGCATGAGAATTTTCTTAGCTGACCACACCTGTTGAATGGTAGGAGTGTTGCCTTCTGTCTCCAGAACCCCTTCAGCCACAGGATAACGACTTAGTACGTCAGCGATCTTATTACTCTTTCCTTCCACATGAATGATCTCATATTTATATTGTTGAAGTTTCAGAGCCCATCGCGTTAATCTGCCATTCCAGTTACGACTATTTTCTAACCATATTAAATTTTTATGATCAGTATAGATGAAAAATTTCTGACCATACAGATAAACTTTAAAATGGTCTATCGCAAATAACACAGCTAGACACTCTAGTTCTTGCACTGTATAATGCTTTTCATGGGGCTTTAATTTTCTGCTGGCATACTGAATAATGTGAATCTCAGTCAGATTTATTGGAGTTTCGTGGTTTCCTTGAAATAGAACCTATCCAAGTCCTAACGAAGAAGCATCACACATTATGCAAAACGTCTTAGAAAAATCGGGTTGCGCTAACGCCGGCAGTTGCACTAGTTCCTGTTTCAATCTTCTGAAACAGTTTTCTCTCGTGTTGGTCCATTCCCATTTAACGTTCTTTGACAACAATTGTTCTAAAGGGGCAGATTTTTGTGCCAAATTCTCTACAAAACGACGTCTCCAGTTAATCAGCCCGAGAAATTGTTGCAAATCCTTCTTGTTCCTGGGACGTGGAAATTTCAAAATGGCTTCATTCTTCTTAGGATCAACCCTGATGTGTGTTCCGGATATAATATGGCCTAGATATTTCATTTCTTCCTTTCCGAATTCACACTTCTTAAGTTTCACTGTAAAACCTTCCTTCTGAAGAGTATCCAAGACGAATGATAAGTGTTGAAAATGTTTGTGATTCGTTTCATCAAATATCAAAAGACATCTATATAAACTGTCAAGAATTTCTCAGTAGATGGATTAAACAAATTGTGCATGGAATACATAAATACAGCTACAGCATTGGTCAAACCGAAGGGTATTCTCGTAAAACACCAAGATCTTCCGTTGTATGTAAAGGCTGTGTATATTTGATGCTTCTTATTAATTGGAATTTGTAAATATCCTGAAGCAAGATCCAAACAGGAGAAATACTTCTTCCCTCTAAATTTCTGTAGAGCTTCCTGAATTTGTAGTACTGTACTCCTGGGAGCTACAATTTGTTTATTTAGTTTTCTAAAATCAATGCAGGGTCTAACCGACCCGTCCGGTTTATCCACTACTAATAAGGGATTTAAATATGGTGAGTTGCAGGGTATAATTACTCCCCACTCTTGCCACTTCAATAATTCTTCTTCCAGCTTTTTTCTCTTGGACAGCGGAACAGGATAAGGATTGGAGAAAACAGGTTCTTCACTGGTCAGATTTATTTCACAGATAGAATTCCTAGATAATCCTGGTTTGTCGGCGAATATTCTTCTATATTTCAACAATAAATTAAATAGCTGCTCCTTTTCCTCAACTCTCAAAACATCTGAAGCAAAGACTTTATCTCTTATGTCTGATTCTGTTGCAGTCCACTCATCAGCGTTAGCTTCTTCCTCCGCTTTCGTACACTGTATTAAGGCTGTCTTCTCCCACGACTCGCCTTTCTCTGAATCTCCAGCGTTAGGAAGTAAATGTTGCTCTACTGTGTGTCCGCCATTGATCAGATACATTTTTTCTGCGCCTGCATCCAGAGTGGCTTTGTATCTTCGAAGGAAAGGATAACCAAATAATAAGTCAGCTTCTAAGCACTTGACCACATATACCAAATCTTCAAATATAAAACCCCCAATTTCAAAATTTATTCGCCTACAACCAGCTATCCGTGATCTTTCTTTTCCAGCAAAATCTTTTAATATTACGCCTGGGCACTTCTGCAATTTAAGACCTGGTAATCGCTCTCGACTTGAAGCCAAATATTATAATTCATAAGGGTACTTTCGCTACCCGTGTCCAGAGTGCATTTTATTTGGAATCCTAATACCTCGACTGAAATTTCAGGTTTCTTCACATTATCCCTATCTTCTTCCATTATCGTCTTTCTAATTTTTAAATAATTTAGAGGAGTGGCTTCAATATTCAAGTACAATACTTCTAACGGATCTTCTGTTAGGAATGGGTCTTCACTTTCGTCGCTTTCTTGTACTTGCATGCCTTTCATTCCAAGCGTAAGAGTACCGCTTACAACGGGCGCTGGGCTAAACCCAGAACTTCATTGCAGTTAATTTCCCATGGCGACGCTGTAACTCTAAGATTACTGGAAGGTAGCTCTTCCGTCTGTATTGCACACTCTTTTCGTTCTGGAGCTCTTTGATCTCTTCTCCAACTATTTGTGTACGGCGTAGTCCTTCTATAAAGTCTGTTACTTGTCCAGTTTCTATTCTTCCACCTTCCACCCGGGAATCGCTGTCCTTCTCTGGTGATTGGTTCCTTCCCATTTCCGCTCTCTGCGCTGCGGGATCCTCCAGGATTATTAGTAGAAGTTGTCATCTGTACTCTGCGAACTCGAGGTTGGTTAGGTCTCCTTTCTTCTGCTTTATTACCGTCGACTCTCCACCCATCTGTTCTGAGGCTTCGTACTTCCCCAAGAAGTTGGTCAACTGGTCAATGTTTCGAGGATCTCTTGTTAATACTAGCTGCCGTATTCTATATGGGAGCTGATGAATAATTAAACTTAACACTTCTGTTTGGTCCACACGTTCGACCAAGTTACAGTATGACCCGTAGACGTCCTAACAATAATCCTCCATAGAAAGACCTGAGGATTTGGAATATCTTCTGTTTCTTAAAATCTGGATCTCTCTCTGCTTCGCTTCTGCAGAGGAATACTGTTTTTTAAACGCGGCACAAAACTGTTCAAAAGACTTCCACCTTCTCTCGTTGGCAATAAACCAGGCTTTAGCTTTCCCTTTCATTACAGAAGGAAGCACCTTTAATCTATAGTACATAGGCATTTTCATTATTTCCATGGACGTATTCAGTTCTTCCAAATAACGCTCCGCTGATATGGAATTTATTTCTCCGGTAAATTTGCTCAGAGAGTTACTATCCGACATTCTAAAAAAATGTCCAGTGTGAGATGGACTATGAGAGACATCAGGAGATTTATCAATATCTTCTCTGGGTATCCCTTTTGTACTTTGGATACGTCTTCTCCTCTTACGGTTCCTTTTAGTCAACAATTCAGCAGAAGATACAGATTCTGTTGAAGATATACCGGAAATCAAAGGGTCATTATCATCTCTCACCCATCGAATATTTTCCACAGATCTGTCAGTATTTCCAGCAGTTATTCCTGGATTTCCTTGCACAGATTCTAAATGTAACCTCTCCAACTTCCCTAAAAGGAATTCCTCCATAAAATAGAACTTCTGGTTAATTTCTTTATTCATCTTCTCACTGTCCTGCATACACAAATTCCTTGAAGTACTTTGCTGATCCACGACGGATTCTATCCTTGCCCTTACGGTGTCCAATTCATTCATTACTTTTCGTCTGTCTACTTCCCAAACTTCTTCTATCTTATTTAGAGCATCTCTCCCTTCATCAATTTGTTTTAACAAATCACATTGCACAGCTTCCAATTCTTCTTCTTTGTTTTCTTCTCTTCTGTCTTCTATTACTTTCATAATTTCATTTTTATCATCTTTCCGCTCATCCTCAATCTTCTTCATCAATTCTTCTCGGTCTGCTTTCATTCATCATTTCCTCCTTATCATTCCTAAATACCTCCTCTAAGTTCCTGAAAGCTACTTTAGTTTCGTTTCTTCCGGCTTCAATAATCTTCATCAGTTCCTTTTTATCCTCTTTCCGTCCTTCTTCTATCATCTTCTTCAATTCATTCTTATCTTCTAGCCTTCCTTCTTCCATTTTCTCAAACCTCTTTATCATTTCATTCTGATCTTCTTTCCTTCTTCAATTCTCTTTAACCAGCCATAAAGTACCTCCATATTTAAAGTAGCACTATGCGATTTGCAATTTTTACAAACTAAGTCACCATCAGGAAGAAATTCTCTGGATATTGGCAAATTTGCACATCCTAAATGGAAATACGCCACGCATTTCCTGCACTGAAATATTTCGTCCAATGGCTTAACTTTATCATCACAACAACTCAATTTATCCATTTTCTTCTTGCTCTGGCTTCTCAAAATTCTCCTACTCATACCTTGATATCTCTGCAAAATCGATCACATGACTTACATCTATGTGTTATCAGACTTTGTAACGCTCGACAATTTCCTCATGACTTCACACGGCACAAAACACACGTTTTTTTTCACACGATATTACAGTTACAATTTATCCTTTTACATCATAGATGCCTTCACGTTGAGCGCCAAATTTACCTGTGACGTTCCTTTCTGGTGTTCGCCACTGGATCACGGATTACTACGTCACGGTAGCTACCCAATCTCCCTGTGCGGCGGAGTTATGAGACTCACCTTAATGTATACTACACTGGATTCTCAGGACGAAACGATTTGAACAAAAAATTAGCTTCTTACTATTTTACAAATTTAATAAAACATTTTACCTTTAAACAATCACTGCAAATTAATAACAATATTCACCAACACAATCACTTTTAAATTAAGTTGCTGCTTTTTCTTTAAAACAGCGTTTTTCACAAAATAGACGTCATCTTCCGCAACTCAACTTATTTTTTTTCTCTTTTTGCACTGTTGTCTTCGCAACCGAATCAATAAAAGATTGGACAGTTCTACACATCTTCACAAACCGGAAATGACTTCCGCTTCCGATATTGCGTGTAACAAATGTACAACAAAAATTACAAATTTAAGCCATATCAAAATATCAAACAACAGTATTGAAACTAACAAATAAATCAAATGTGAAATTAACAGAAAACAAATAAAATATATCATATGGTCAAAATAAACAAAGCGTATCAAATATATGTCTGAAAATATGTAGACAGGGACATGGATCAAATGTACAACATCCTTCAACATTTTTGCTGAAAATTCCCTTTCACATTATTGTCCGTTACTTGTTGAGGCTTTATCAGAAGAACAAAGAATTACTTTTCTTCAGCGACATATTCCGTTCTCTTTATTTTTTCTCACTCCAGACTACGATGTATGAACACGAAGAACTGAATCTCTTGTGGGATTCTTCTTCTTGATGCTAAAGCTAAAGCCATGAAAATAGTCCAGTCAAGGTCACGCCGCCTACCTACAGTGTTGCGAATAAGCAACAATTTCAACCGACTAGACACACCGCATATGTTCAACCGGGTTCGGTTCCCGTTCGAGGCACATTTTACAGTGGTTCACATGTCACTGTAAACTTTACCGACTCTCATTGCCAGCACGCAGTTTCTACGGTTCAACAGACATCGCTGTGTGCCACGTTCGGCGTACAAGTTTACTCCGCTGGATGGAAATCTGTATAAAATCGGTTTCTCAATGTGAATTGACAACGATAATGGGTTTTAAAAAGAGATGTGAAGAGCTTCAAAACAATATTCATATTGTATTTGTAGGACTCCCCAAGACTAAGAAGAAGTTGTTTCGCAAAATTTATGATAACGGTTTTTTTGACAAATTTTAAAAATCTGAAATTAAGATTTGTGTTTAAAGCATTTCTGCCTGCAACATACTAAAATTTCAAAACGATCGAACAACCCGCTTTTGATTTATAGAGGTTCAAAAAGGCGCTTTTTTGTTCTCCCGACTATAAAAAATATAAGGCATAATCGAAAAAAAAATGGCTAGGATAGATTAACGCAGTATTGAATAAGCCTAATTTTGATGTAACTCGTTTTTATGTAGGTCTACTGGTTAATTTTTAATTGGAGTCCAAACCCGACAGTAGGTCCGCTCTCGATTAGAAAAAGAGTGAAGTTGAGATAAACTTTGGCTTCTAGCCTTTAAAATAACATACGTAACGGCCTTACTGGCGGAGTTATCAGCGTTACGAACCTCGCGGTTTCGAACCATGGGTGTACTGTCACAGGCAATAAAAATTAGACAAATATATCCTGAAATACTCGCTTCCCTGCATGGCTTTGTGTTCTGCCCATCTCTAAGGCGAAGACTGAGCTTGCAATTGAAGATTTACTAGTGAGGTTCGCAGAGTTAGGCAACACAGAGCGAGAAAGAGAGTGAGAGAGAAGTAATGGAAGAGGAGGGGAGAGGGAGAGAGATAGAATGGATGGGAGGGAGGGAGAGAGGATGAAAGAGCGGGAGACAAGAGAAAGAATGAAAGAGAAGGAGGGGAGAAGAAATGAAGAAAGAAAGAGAAAGGAAGAATGGGGGAGAGAGAGAGAATGGGAGGGAGGGAGAGAGGAAGAAAGAAGAGGAGACAAGAGAGAATGAAGGAGGAGGGGAGAAGAAATGAAGAAAGGAAAGGAGAACCGCAACCAAAGTACGTAAACATTCAGACAGCAGTCGACAACCGATCTAAGGACCTCTGAAAAACTTTTTTCGAAAAAGTCAAGTTTCCTTCGTAACTTAACTTCTCCGATAGATTAGCTGCCACTCAACAATCCCAGCTTTTTTTTTTTTGTAGTATTATTCGAGAATTTCGTTTGTTTTTTCAAATGCGGTTCCACACCTTTCATCAACACTTTGCTCAATAAAAATCATCTTTCCCTTTATTACCTGTAGGTGGATTCAAGAAATTTAATAAAGGGAAAGATGTTTTTTATTGAGCAAAGTGTTGATAAAAGGTGTGGAACCGCATTTGAAAAAACAAACGAAATTCTCGAATAATACTACAAAAAAAAATATGCTGGGATTGTTGAGTGGCAGCTAATCTATCGGAGAAGTTAAGTTACGAAGGAAACTTGACTTTTTCGAAAAAAGTTTTTCAGAGGTCCTTAGATCGGTTGTCGACTGCTGTCTGAATGTTTACGTACTTTGGTTGCGGTTCGTGATTTTCTCATTCACTGCGGTGCGAGAAAGTGCAATACTGAGTAGGTGAACTATGATTCAGTTTCTTTGCAAGTTTACATTGCATTGTGTGTGCTTATTTTTATCACAGCTATGCTTCTAAAAGAATCGGGAATTGGCAATGTGAAGGACAAATGGCACAAAATTTAAATTGAATTCATGTTCTCTGCGGGAGGTGATATCGTTAGATCCGCAACTGGTTTCGACGCATAGAAATCGAAGGGGACACTTGCCGAGTTGTACAGAGTTGATAAAAAATCCCTCAGTTCTCAAGTTTCTTGACGAGACGTCCTGGTTCCGCTTATGATTTGGAAGAAAATAACTTTGCGGCATTTTGTGTTTAGTGCGCGAGTCCTGTAGCTGGGCACTTAAAAGAAATCCAATATTTGTTCTTACAGTTACGAGCACTTCTGGGGGTGTTATGATCCCATTGGTTTCGTATGAAATCATTATAGGGCCTGCGACTGTACAATACTACATTTACAAAATACCACTTCATAAACGTAGCTGCTCCCGGGTTCGAATTTCGGTCTGATGTTCTTTGTGAGTGTTCCTTCATCAAATCCTTACTCAGCCTCATCTTCGCGACGAGACAACGAGAGCAAATGTTTCTACACAAGACAGCCAGACCACTGTAAAGTAGATGAGACTGAGAATTGGTTTGTTTCTCATGGTGTCGTTCGAGAATTTGTTATGATATTGAAAAATTCATTTTTTGATACAGTTCTCGATACTAAAGAAAACACCAGTAAAACATACTTGGGCTACTAACAAATAGAAGTATGACGGTTAAAATATTATTTAATTTTTATCATATTCTGTCCCGGCAATCTCTGGACTCAGCGAACGAAAACACGTTTCTGCGCAAGTAGTGACTCGAAATGGCTCGACCAACGAACACGTGAGAGGGAACGGAAATGCGTGGAGGAGAAAAAAACGACTTCAACTACAAGCCTTTGCAGCAGCGGCTACTGCTTCGCTCCGCCTAATAGCTTTCTCCCCTTCTCTACCCATATGCGCGGCCTTGCTCTGCAGGTTCCCGGGATAGAGTTTAGGAACCCATAACTGTACTGATTACTGTTGATATGTTCACTGCACATTGTGCAGGTAAGTAACTGTAATTCGTTACTCATATTCTGAAAAGCAACAGAGTTACACATTTCAAAAAGTAACTCATTGCAGTTAATGTTAATCGAAACTAATTAATTGGTAGTTGTCATTACGTTACGTGTAACCCGTTATATCCAAAAACTCGTGCCCCACACCCCCCGATGGCGCAGTGGTAGCGTCGTTGCCTTGTAATCAAGGGGTCCCAGGTTCGAACCCGGTGGGGGCACATAGTGGTTCGGATCCCACTTTAAACTGTAGGTCCAGTCCCGATTAGCCTTACTGTGCATAAAGTGGACACCAAATCAATCAATCAATCAACCAAAAACTCGTGTCTTCCCGTTTCGCCTTATTGAGTTTTCACCTCCCCCAATAGAATTTCAAATGATTTATGTGATACGAACTTTCTAAGGCGAAACGGGACATCCCATTTCGCCTTATCCCGTTTCGCCTTACACACAAAAAAATTCCCACCTGGGAATATTATCGATTTGAAAGGTAATTCATAACGGGAGCGCTGAGCTTGTGATGTTGCCTACCTTGGTTCCATTGTCCTGTCGGTTAGGTTAATAAATAATAATGACCATTCATGTCGATAATATTTTCTGGTGGGAAATTTTTTTGTGTGTAAGGCGAAATGGGATATCCCGTTTCACCTTAGAAAGTTAGTGTCACATAAATCACGCGAAATTGTATTGGGGGAGTTGAAAACGCAATAAGGCGAAACGAGCCGTAATCCAAACACTGATAACACTGGTCGACATGGTTTTGCTTGACTCGCAGATGACTACGGCGTGCTGTATTCTAAATGAAAAACATTTTTACTCATTTCGCTATAAAATGTGTGGTTCCATTATTTCCACAATAGATGACTCTGTTTAGATGGTGGTAAAAATATTGATTTTCTACATTACAAAACTTCTAATTTTGATCTATAAATGAACGTGGAATTGTAAACATTTAATCCACCTTTCATTTGATAAATTAGCGTAAAAATAGTTTCGACTTTGTTGGTGTAAGTTTTATTTACGGAATCCCTCATAAAAGTTCTCTTCTCAAAATGTCATAAAGTCAATATGCTGCGTTGATTATGGTGAATAGACTATCATATTTACCTATACCCTGCGACAGCTTAAGTTTGCAGCAGTTTTTATGTATTAAACCGCGCGAGAACTGCGCTTAGCATCTCCCGTGCGAGTCTTGCCTCGACCGCCGAGCTGTTCATATCACAGACATTGAGAAATCGGCAGTATTGCAGCGGAACTATTTTCTGCGCGCACGTTTGGGTCTACATGGGCGAAAAGTTGCTGCAAACTTAACTTGTCGCGGGGCTTATAAGGTTAATTGACATTTACTCAATGCGTTGTTAGAGATCTATTAGTTCATTGAACTTATGTGTATATACTTTTGTTGACCTCTCAGCCTATTACAGGAAAAGGTTTATTAAGCTCTTGCCTTGACATATTCTCACCCATCAGGTCGGTAGGTACCGGGGCTTGTCCCGAGTTGATACCTTCCTGGAGATGAGGCCTGCTCGAAAAATATTTATTAAGGTGGGTTGATTGACCTTGCTGACATGGGGGAAGATTTTGAAGTGATTGGAAAAATTGGATGTCATTTCCGTGATCAGCCTATTGGTTTGGAAACAATCGATTTCTTTTGAAATGTCGACCAGTGTAATTGACACACGCACGCACGTACACTCGCCCATTTTCATCCCAGGACTTTCTGCCATTCCGTCCAGTCTCCCATTCTACATAGCGTCTACCCGTTGCAGTAACAAGCAGACGACATCCAGTTTTTTGCAGACACAGGACAGCGGAAAGTAAAGAAAGTCGTGTCCCCAACCCTCCTCTGTGTTTGATTACTCTCTCTCCCTCCCTCCCTCCATCCCTGTAGCCGTTGGAATTGGTTTGCTGAGAGGGGATATAAGTTTTCGATCGACAGCCGGCCTAGCATAATTACTTGTTCTTACTCGCAGATATTGCGACTCCTCGGGCTGTGGTAAACGAGCACGAGGAAACCTCATCGATTGGGACATTTCGTCTCTCCCCCTCTTCCTCACCAGCCCCACCTTTTCGTATTTTGAATCCCTTTCTATAAATCTGCAATTTGACCAGGGATGATACGACTGGAAATGACATTTCTATGGACTGGAATAACAAAGAAATATATATACGAGGGCTGGTCCCATTAACTGGTTAATTGTGCAGAAGCGACAACGTACAGGCAGACGCCCAACTTGCAAATTCTGTTGACCTGGTAAAATGGATAAAAAATGAAATTTGGCAGTTTTCAATGCAAATATTGAAACTATCGAAACGTATAAGGTCTATAACCACAACTCTGGTCTATGGACAAGTGAGCTTTTTTCTTCTTCTTTTTTTGGTTGGAAGATATAATCGCGTGTTAGGTTTAAGGTGTAAACAGCAAAATACAGTGTGTTTAAAAAAGAATTACCCGATTTTAAAACCTTACCTTATATCTTATCTAGTAGTGCATACTTGAGCCGCCGTGGCCTAGAGTTTTAAATGACTGCCGCTAGATACCACTAGTAGCACCCAAATAGACGCTAACCTTAGTCGGTCACAAGATGGCGTCTATGCAACAGAATGCGTTTTGTGTTCTCCAATTTTGTCCGGTGCTATATTTTACTATTTTTTAGTAATGAAGTGTTATTGACTATATCTTGATAATAAGCTATAGTGTAAATCACGAACCCTGAGACCTTCTGTAAACAAACCGTCTCACCGATTCGATGTATCACTGAACACGGAGACCTTCCTGCACGCATAGAACTCGCCATGTTGAAAGTGGCACTACTTCCTTGCTGTTCACATTATTATGTTTAGAAAATAACCAATATTATAAAATATCATTATGTACACAAATCTCTTAAGCTCATTGAAAGTTACAATGCATATTCCTACAAAATGTTCACACTTATCTTGCCTTGCCATGTCACCAAGATATTTTACGAAGTGCACTATATTTGGCGGAACAAAAATCGTTATTAGGATGCTTGTCAAAGTTTCCAACCGCAATAAATTTACGAACTTTCTTTGTCTTGTTTTGATTATCATCAACAGCATTGCATATGCCCATTATATATTTTATTTACATAAGATACAATTTACATAAAATCTACAAACAAATTTCAAATACACTCCTATCTATATCAAGTCTTAGAAATATACATTACCATGTTATATCATTTTGTCTAAAAAAAATGCAAGTGAAATATATTCAATTCGCAAATTTATGGGAAATGATTACTGGTGCAAAGAGTTAACCATAAAGGTGAAGCAATAAGTTCAAAGGAAAGAGCATTGGGTTTAAAGTGAGACGTCATTTGCGGCAGCGTATCCCATAATACAAATTGGCCGTTGTTTTACCTTACGTAATGAATCCTGTAACAAAGCTGGATTTTCGTATGGATTATTTTACTTCTATGAGTTTGCAATGCTTTCTGCATGCAGGTGGTTTTGTTTACAGAAGATCTCAGGGTTGGTGATTTGAACTTTAGGTATAGAGTCAGTTGTTGTTGCTTAGGTGATTCGAACCGAGGACGTTTAAAAGCTGGAAATGATATTCACTTCATGAAGAAACTGAAGTTTTAAAATCCAACAAAAATTGGCTATTGCTATGTAAGTGACTATTGGAGAGAGGATAGTGAAAATTTGTCTTTTGCGAAGGTTACTTGTGTCTATGAGGGGGGGATAGAATCCGTTGCATTTTCCTCTTTAATTAGCATCTTGACCCTGACAGGCCAGGCCACCTCTCTTGACAGGAGAAATTTAGAAATTTTACTTTTGTTGCTAGGAATTTTTGATCTCGAGGAAGGGGTGGAGGGCATTCTTACCCTGCTAAGTATTTACATTCTCACATTTTTTAAAGGCCTAGTCGAATTGCATAAGATATCATACAACGTTATTTTTTCAAAATCCAGACTATAAGAGACTTAGGTAGATTTTTCTTATTTGCGCTCTTGAAGCGTGCAACTTTCTCATCCACTAAACTCCGTGGTGTACTTTGAACTTTAAAGACGCTATCTATTTTAATCTGTATCCTAAATATAAAACATCCTCTTCGATAATAATTAACGACGGATATTCTCCTGCATGATCAATAAAGGTCATCCTTTGCCCCAGTTGGTTGCGTCATCCAATCAGCTGCCAGAGCCATCTACCGGCATTTTATTTAATTAAATACGGAATATTACGTCACAATGCCAGATTCTTACATAACACAGGGGACTTGAACCTTTGTAAAATGTAGGTTGGACCGTTGCTGCAGGGAATTATTTATAAGTTTCCGTTTCAATCAGTGGCGGGAAGGAAGAGGGGGGTTGACTTTTTCTTTGAGTGCTTTCCAGTAGGTCCATTGATCCTTTTAGAAATATGAGTCACATGACATTAGGGCACGATCGCTATTTATACTTCGTCTCTGGAATGTGTGGAGCAAGGTTTCGCATAACGGAAGAGAAGGGGAGTTGGTGGTACGCGCTACTTTGGTGTCTACCACTCTGGAAATCTTGTAAATGCTGGAAAAGTCAGGGAATTTATTTTTTCCCGGAAAAGTCATGGAAATATCAGGTGGAAAAAAATCAACATTTTTGTACTAGTACACTAAAAGTAGGTTTTTGAACAAAGAAAACTTGGACAAACTATACTTCAAATGGATATTATTGCGTATTGCCAGTAGGAAAAGGTCATGTTTTGAACTGTTTTCATGTAGAAATCTACTACAGTAAGTAGAAATTTTTGATTGGTGTTTGATAGATATTAGAATTAATACAAATTTTACTATAATTACATATTATTATTGCAATAATTATGATTGTTATGTAAAAAGTACAGAAGCCTTCCATTATCATTTTTACATGTGAAGTGAATGTTCTAAATGGTCAAGTGGGATTCTAACTGTGGTGTTAGCTAAAATATAGTGACCTTCTTACACACATGTTTAAATACATGAATTGTCCTCATGGCTTTAGTCTGGAGAATCTAGAAAAGTCAGTGAATTTTGTTTTTATGAAATGGTAGACATCCTGCCTGCTCATGCCTTGATTGGTCGACTTCTCGAGTCTCTACTTGAGCAGAGACTTGTTTTCCTTTGCTTGTTCCAGAGATTACCGGGAGAGTTTGTGGTCTCATGCCACCTGGGTGGCAGAGCGCCTTGAATGATCACCTCTCGATCCCACCACCGTAGTTCCTAGATTCGAGTCCCTGCCTGTGTGCAGGATAGGATTTACTTTGTTCCATGTATGAATTTCATCCGGTAATCTTCACCGTTGCGATTCACCAAAAGAGACATTTAAGTTCCATCCATTTGCGCAAGAAGTGTGGATGAAAACTTGCAACGAAGAATTCGAACCACTTATTCCTGTACGTATCTATGAATATTCCGAGACACAGTTCGATTTGAAATCCATTTTATGGAACACAAATGACCACCGGCGTACTCAGGTTTCTTTCGGTGTGTGCTAGAATTGTAAAGGTGGGTATTACATAGCCGAGTTCTAGGGGAAGGGGACGGGATACACTACAAAATATTTCGTAATTATCATTTCTAGTCTCGTTTGCTCAAATACAAAGATGGTAAAAATATTGAATTACCGCAAATGGGACGGACCTCCCTCTTTCACGTGAGCAGTCACAGGCAACGAAATGGTGTGTTTTGCTTAACTCTACAGTGATAAATGGATATCAATATCAAATTTTCAATGGCAACTTCTAGCAGCGCCTTGGAGTTAGGCAACACAAACAACGCCTTGCAAGGAAACTAGTATTTCATTTTCATTGCCGTTGACTGTCCATTGAAGTTAAGCTCCTCTCCAATTCAAAAGTAACAATGAACCTTCAGTCGACATATTATTAATTTTCAATATCAAGTCTGAGAAATTCCATACTCAACACATGCAAGAAACCTTTCCAAAACCGACATTACCCACTTCATTAATCCGGCTGAAAGTGGATCGCTCATACCCCTCCCCTCCCACCGCTTCCCATTTATTATTTCAACTTGGCTCTTGAATTAAAAATTGCCAAAGTGCCTTGGGGATATGCAACCCCATCTCCTTTTCTGTGTGACGGGTTGCATATATTACAGCTGCCCCTATCGCTTGGCAACCGGTTAATTATGATAGCTTTTACTTAATGAAACGGGCGCCTAGTTTTAATTTCTGTTTTCAGTCCTTCCAGCCATATTTAGCACAGAGGCAACGCTAATGTGAAGCCAATGAATGCATTGGTCTCGCGAAATCCTTTGTGCCTCCCCACGTACAGTCACCGGCAATACAAATGGGAAACTTAGATTCTGAAATATTTGCTTCACTGCAATGTGTTGTGTGTTCTGTCTAACTCTACGAACTCTATTGATCGCCGTATAGTTAGGCAACACGCATAACGAAATGCAGTGTAGCGAGAATTTCAGAATGTAGGTGTCCCATTTTTATTGACGCTGACTGTACCTCATTTTAGAAATCTTTAAAAAGTTAATAAAGGGCTAATCGTTTTTTGAGTGCTTAAGTAAAATGCTCGTAAAAAATATATCACGAAGATAAATCCAGTAAGTATCTATGTATCTATGTGCGACATATTTGATTACATAAATAGTTCAGTAGAGCACAACATTTAAGTATATGCCTTCCCGATGACGAGATGTCGTCGCCTTGTAATCAAGGGGTCCCGGGGTCGATACCCGGTGGAAGCACGCAGCGGTTCGGATCCCACTTTAAACTGTAGGTCCAGTCCCGATTAGCCTATCTGTACATAAAGTGGACTAAAAACAAGAAATCAAACAAACAATATAAATAAGTTTAGTGTAAGACTTCCTTTAGCTGGATCCAATGAAAAGTCTAGGATATAATTGCTGTTGTCCAGTTCATTGCTGGTGCAGGACAAATGCCAATCTAATTTTTCTTCCTTTCATGAAAAAAACAACAACACAAATATAAGACTTTCTCAGTCTAAAGAGGAATGGTGATAGTTAAAAATATGCAGAGATATCCAGACTGTTTTGAACTGTTCAAACTTGAACATTTGAACAATGTGTTCAAAATTACTATATCTCCTATTGTTGTACTGTTTCTCTTTATAACGAGCACAAGCACGCTTCTGTATCTCTATTCATTGTCGTGATATGCATAATTGAAAACTGTCCGTTTATGAAAAGGGTTTTTGAACAAACCTAATATAATCACAGCAACATCCTATCCAAATGTAATCAAAATCGGGGACTACCGTATGGTACCTTCAGTTACCTGCAAACTGTAAAGACGGGCTCGCCTCCATGGGTAACATACTTGGGATCGATTTCCTGGGGTGCGTAAGCTCGATCCTATTCACACACTTATAAGAAATAATGGTAAGCCTCCATATCCTCAGCTGCGAGAGATGAAAGGACAACTTTCAAAGAACTTTAAAGGACTCGCACACTCAAGTGCATTTTACATCGTCATGGTTGGACCCGGCACATATTTGGATATGAGAATAAGGATTCTTACCAGTCTCAGCGATAGACATGAATCTCCTCGGAACTCTAGAGATCTTTCCCCAATTCCTGCTTCACCAACGACTCTCGATCGAAGCCAAATACCTGCTTTTCGAGACTTGTCGATACGAGACCGAGAATGATGACATCTATAAAATATGTGAAAATAAGAAAAATTACTATTATATTAATAATTGCATGAAATTTTATATTTTACGTAACTTTGTACATGAAAGTTATACGTGTCATATGTACAAAAAGAATAACGTTCGTCACGCATATTCTGTCTTTCAAAAATACATGCTTGTTTTCCATTATTAGCTAATATGAAATTGAACGTGTTCGAAATTATTTCGAATCATTTGTTCAAACCCAAATGCTTTAGCACCGACTTCTACCCCATTTTGCATGATTTACGACGATAATAACGTCTTTTACTACCACTACCACCACTATATTACTATTATTATTATTGGCACATTTGTCCTGGTACTTGACCCCCCCTCCAGATAAAAATATATATGTGGTTTCGCCTCCGCTCACAAAGAACACTCATGCCCAGGCTCGAATCCGGGACACCTGGCTTCGTAGTGTGTTATGTAACCATCCCACCATGGACAGCTTACTGGCTCAAATTATTATCAAACATGATGAAAATGTGATAAGTGTTTCACATTTATTATTTCAGTTATAAAGCAATCAAATGTGTAGTTTGATACGGGTTACACTAAGCATATTATGGAGTATAAATATCAATTTCAAATCTTATGAGCCGGCCCCCGTGGCGGAGTGGTTAGCACATCGCGCTACGACGCCAGGGGTCCCGGGTTCGAATCGCGGCCTAGGCATGGACGTTGGTGAGTGTCCATTCATACATTTCATCATATCACCACTCATCCCTATCTTTCCAAATTAGCCAAAAGTGCCACAAAAAGCGATGTAAAATAAAGCAAGAAAATCAATCAAATCTTATGAATCATTTCTCTATGCAAACACATCAAATATGATAAGCAACATAGGTGTGTGTTATGATATCCATTTTATAAAGGAAAAGGTAAGTTTCAACCCTGACTGTTCGCATGATATCGTTTCCATAGCATGTTATATATTGCTCTAAGAATTTTGAAAGGCAGTAAAAATAAATGACATTTGCAACTGGGACGCTATCAATGGGATTGCATACATTAAGGACAGAAGATGCCATATTTCGATTGCTTGTAACATCGAAAGAATAATTAGACGAGCATATAGTGACTGAGAAAAGTTGCTTGCCTTGGTGTTTACACTGTGAAAGTTGTAGGCGGCACCCTATGAATATAGGTTCAAGTAAATGACAAGTAGAAAAGAGCTGCAGTAAAATAAATACGATTGAAAATCTCTCAAATTATATTATATTTATTTTCTTATTTATAATATTACATTGTGCCTGTAGCAGACGTAGTTTGTTAAAGTACCTCAGCCACAACCTAATTTTTTGACAAATAATTATGTCAACTCTTCTGCTATGGAGTCGATTCTCCTAATTTTATTCATATATCTTTCGCCATTCTGTGACTGGCAGAAATCAGTATCAGCATAAAAAAACTGATACTTGGTGTTTACACCCTTCTGCTCAAAAAGTGGTGGCGATAAGCGGTCCAGAGACCTCGCTTTTTCGGAAATGGGGTAAGGCGAAGGAGGCCCCTTATATCGTTCGGTTTCGTATCATAGTCGTTAAGGAAGGTATTTTTCATAATGTAAAAAAGGATACAACATTTCCCTCTATAAAACTTGATATGAAATATTAATGATGACACTGTAATTCAAGCAGTCATTCATCAATCAAGGGATTCCTATTTGTTTGTCGGGTGTCAAACACATGTATTTCAACAACACAATATTTTGCAAAATGGTTAACGTAAGCAGTAGGCAAACATTGTCTGAAGTGATGCAAGAGTCTTTCATTTGAAGCAAATAGAATCCGTGGTGGAGTAAGGGACCCATGTTTTAATGTTTTAGCAAGTAGACCTACAAAAAATGTATTACAAATTTTTACACAATTCATCAAAGTGTGGATAATATGTAACCATTATTATTTAATTAATTCGATTTTTCTTGCATAACACAACACAATGGTGTTGTTGGATTCTGTGCGTAAAATCTTTCATATTGGAAAGTAGAGGGAAACATTATGAAGCACGATTTATAAAGGATTTCCTTAATAAATTCTGCAGAGAAGCCCAAAGCTGTTGGTACATATTAATATTCTATTAACATTATTGACCTGTAAATATAAAGTAGATACAGTCCAGATTAGCCTATTTATGTTAAACTTTATTTTTATATTCTTTGGTAGTCCGATAGGTCATTATCGAAATATTGTTATTTGATGTTGCTGGAAGTTTTCTTGTTCGTTGGAGTTTCAAGATATCACTCCTTTCCTGTTACTTATCACTTTTGGAGGAGGGGGGCAAGTGCCCCTCTGTACCTTGCTATATCTGCCAATGCAACACAATATATTACAAATTTGCACCCTCTAGGATTGACTTCGCCCCCCTCCCCTACAAAGAATTTCTGGCTACGGGCCTGCATACACAAATATACCTAATATGGATATGCCTGCTTACAAAGAAGAATTTTTTTTCAGTGTTTCAGGTTAAAGCCCCTCTTGTCTACTGCTACGTCGCTTTTTTGCACACAACAGAGCATGGAGAGGGGTTAAATTCTCATTTTTTTTGGAGAAGGAAAAGGGGAGGGGGTGGGTATTATGGATATTAATTGAAAGTTCACCAGTAGTGGTATTGACTGTATTATAAGCACCACTTATAAGTGTAGAAAAGGAGAGGCTATTTGATTGAACAATCTGATTTGCCTATACTTAAAACAATGGCAAGAGGGGCTTATACCCCAATTCTTCAGGTGTGATATGCTCTGAATTTTTAAGAATTTTGAATTCTAGTGTAGAAAAGGTGAAGCCCCTCAGACAGATTTGCCTATACTTAAAACAAAGGCAAAAGGGGCTTATACCCTAATTCTTCAGGTGTGATATGCTCTGAAGAAGTGTGGAAAAGATGAAGCCTCTTAGACATATTTGCCTATACTTAAAACAATAGCAAGTTCCCATATCATCTTATTGTTCACAGTGTATTTTTCTGTCAAAATCCCAAGAATCTTGAATCCCCCCCCCCCTCAGACAGATTCGGCTATGTGTGTAAAAGCTATATCTGTGTGATTGTTGTTTATAAACTTGTCAAAAATATGGCTTTTTTGATATTGTTTTTGGCCATATTCCTATGCTCTACAACTTACAGATCTAATTCAATACAAAATGCAAGCATAATTAATTGCCTGCTTTTTTTTCTAATCTCTGATCAATTCTATTGCTCGGGGTATTATTTAGCTCGGAAATGCATGAATTGATATTAATCTAACAAAAGACTAATGTTTTGCCTGCATGTCTTGCCGGCACGCAAGAGATATAATCTACACAGCTAGAAGAGAGCATTAATGATTTTTCTGTGCGATTCACTGAAGAGGCCATTAATCTTTCTGTGCGACAGGGGAAAATGTAACAAAGATTATTGAGATAAAGATACATTTTTTCTGACACAGTAGCAATGAACTGCCTTGCATGGTGAAACCAATTCTTGTTCTGATAATACGAGCCTAGGCAAGACTTAGAGAATATTATGACAGTTCAAAATCCAATTTTGTCTGTATTAGGGTCTCAGAACCCAGTAAAATTTGGATATATTCCATATGGAGAAGTGTTAATATTGCTGCATTGTAATCAGGAGCTCTGGGTTTGAGTCCTGATAAAATATGTAAGATTGAAATACATACAACAAAATAATATGCCACACATGAGATATTCACTGCTAGCTGAAACCTGGCAAAATATGTTGTACAACAGCACAATAGAACAAATATCTTCTAGAATTGCTCCGTGACTCTCTCATTTCTTACATCATAAACATATGATTTTTCACCTATGAGAATAACACTACATATGGTGTCATCAGGTAATGCCTCATGGAATTCACAGATAATTTTAATATTTGTCCTGTCATTCACCACAACTTGTTTTCTTTTTGAAGTGTTTATTACAAACATGGGTCTCTGTGCTTTGAATTCATCTGGTGTGTAATACATGTCAGTATTGCCAGTAGTGACCCTTTTGAATGCCGTAAATGCCTCATATAATTTGAGGAAATCATTCTTGGACATGTCTAAATTGTAATTTTCTCTAGGAAAGACCTCATTTCTGCCATTTTTAAGATATATGTTCTTGATGTTGCAGTTATCAAATTTACTTGAATTTTTTTCCTGATTGTTGTGTCTTCCAGTCTGAAACAATACCACTACAAAATCAGGCATGTCATATTGTATGCTGGAGAATGAATTTGTAGCATCAAACTCATAATAAGTACCAGTTGCGGGCTTCTGTACACATTGATATGTATAAAATTGTAGAAGAACCTGTGGATTTTTTATTATATCAGCTTTGTATTTAAGAGCATAACTGGCCTCATATTCAACAACAGGGATTCTTAACTCCATAGTCTGAATAATGCATTTGCCTGCATCTGGTAGGGTATTAGGCAGAGCTTCCCCTGTAGAGTTTATTGCACTGTACCTCATCAAAGCATTGTTATCATTTGCAGCTCTTCTAAATGTAATTCTTAAACCACCCTTCCACATAATATCTTTGTAATCTGAGAAGAATCCTGGCAATAGGCGCATAGGGAACAGCACTGTGTGGTTCTTAGATAATATCTTATCACCAGCCTCAAATCCACCTATTTTGTAGTAAGAAGCCTCGGTTTTGGATAATTTTAATGTGGCCAAAGCTGTGGAGGTAATGCCCGGATAATCCACTCTGTTTATAACAACGCCATGCTTTCTGATCTCAATTTCAGAGAATAGATGTGGCACAAAATTATCTACAAGTCTTATATTTGAATTTGCCGGATAATCTGTTCCATCGAGCTTTACAACATCAAATTTGATGTATAGATCTGCTCTGTGGGGGTGTATAAATCCATCCCCTACATCAAGATCAACCTCAATCTCTGTGTTGGGTTGATTTAAATTTGCAAATGTTCTCCTGTTTGGGGGGAATGATTGTAGCTCATAACTCTCAATATTTTCCATTTTCTTCTTGTATGTATTTTTATTTAAATATTAATCTCTATGATTGCAGTTGTTGTGGCTCCAGCAAAATCAACTAATTCTTCTTTTTCATTAGTGACCATCAATTCAATATTATCTATTCTGTTTTGACACACAGGAAAATATAATGTTGGGGATGGATTGTAGATGATTGCCTCCATAAATTCAGAATTAGGTTTAAATGTTGCAATGATGCCGGTTTGTTTGTGAGTGCCTATGCCATTTGATTTGGTGATCATACCCTCAGCCACATTACAGTGAATATTCAGAGTCTCTATGGCTAAGAATTTAGGTATATTCATAGCAGTGTGTTTGATGCCTGGTTCAAGTTTTGTGTTGTTCTCAAAGCCTAACAGCTCTCCTATAGTACCCAGATCCACTGTTTCTGTGGCAGATACAATTTCTACTCTGTGAGTGACAGAATTTTGAGTTAATACTACACCTCTGGGTAATTGAGCATTTAGAGTAGATAGATTATACTGCCCTGGAGTAATGACAATTTTTTGATCCCCAACTGCAATTTTGTTGTTGTGGTGTGTAATATTAGGGATCAAGTACATGCCATAAAATGCTCTGAGAGCTATTGTTTTGGGATACACTATGTCATCATGCAATTTGAGTTTCAATATTGAATTTTGGCTGGTGAGATGAAATACCCCCATGATGTTTCAGATACCACAAGGCCTTTTGAAAATCTTCAATTGATGGTTTATTTATTTGAGACATATATCTAAGAACATATAAACACAAATGTCCGCAATTAACATCTTTGAAGTTTTGAACACGGGCATTATTGTAATAAAGCTTAACTGAATTTAGATATTTCATTAAATTTTCAGGTGGAACACCTCCAAATGAATCAAACACAAATGCCTCATTTTTTAAATATTTAAGATAACAAATCCAGTGAGTGCCCTGATTTTTGAACTTATCCAAATTAACAATGCCACACTCTTTGTTGAGTGGTTGTTCCGGTAAAGAATCAGACATGTACACACCTCTAAAATGTTTGATGCCCAGTGGCTTGATTAAAGCTTCAATATCTTGGTTTGTAAGCGGCTCTTGTTTTTTTAAACTTATTCATGGCTCTCTTAACACCTTTGCCTTGTTTCTCAATGGCCAGGTTATGGCGCTTCAATTCATCTAATTCTGCCCTATTTTTCTTGGCATCTATTACTGTTTTTGCTATGGCGGCTGATCCCCCGGCCAAGCTCCCAACAGCCCCGAGAGCAGCTAAGATGGCAGGGATGGTAAATATAAATCCCCCTACATGTGATTTTTTTCTTGATTGCTGTAATTTTTTTAATTGGGGGGGTACTAAGCAACAATTTCATACCATGCTCCTTTGCAAGACAAGAATTTTTTTTCTTGCGCTGCTTTTTGGTTAAAAGACTGTCAATAGGCCCAAGAGATTTGAGACCTGCATAAGGTATTTGATACATAACACCCTTGGCCTTCATTGTAGGTTTATTATATACATATTCACAACCCCCACCCCAGTTTTTGTTTGGTGCTCATAGCTATGGTGGTTCCCAATGCTGCTATTTTTTCACTCAAAGATGCATCTTTGCTTACAAATCTGCCAAATGCAGCCTCTTCTAATTTCTTGTCTGCAACATGTCTTTTGTCAAGATCAGAATGTGTGTTGTATGCTATGTCATGGTCTCTACAAGCAGCATCTAGGGGATTAACACCAGGATCACCTCTGTTTAATCTATGGTCCAATTTTGTGCCTGGACCACAATACTGATAACCTGGAATATGTAGTTCAAATGGCAGCTTGTTTATAATATCATTAACAAGGCCCCGACCCTCAGAAATATTCCAAAATTTGGGGGGTAGAGTATTAATAATTTTTATGAGATATCCAATCCCCTTAGTGTCATTTACTATAAAATTAGACAATTTTGTGCTTATCATGTCCATAATTCCAACCTTTTCATTGTAAAAATTGTGGTTCCCAGCATTTTCCTCCCCAGCTATTACCAATAACCTATCTACAAGTTTCCTGACATCATCAACCCACACAAATTTTTTGGGCAGGGTGTTGTATTGTTTGATTCCACTGCCAGTCTTGATCTGTGACCATATGGGCTTGATTAAATTATTGTATTTTGCACCAGTGCTCGACTTGACTCTTTTTTGTGTGGGATCATTGTTCTGGTATAGAGCATCTGATTTTATTAATATTTCTTTGTAATATTCATAATCTTGATCTGTATAGCTGCCAGGCCTTTTCCGAGTCATCAATTCCCACAATCCAGGTGTTCCGGGATACTTAACAAAAGCACCTTTTTCTCCGAGACGAGATTCTGAATAAACAATCAGATCATCCCCCATAAATGTTACTCTGAAATTGCCAATTCTATGTATGATGCTGCCATCAAGCTCTGTGTCAGCATATAAGCCAAACACCTCATCTTTATTGTCTTTAGGTGTGGTTAAATATTTTTGAGCAAGAAGACCCAATTCAATAGGATCCTGTGTAGCTTCAATTCTTCTAGGAGCAATAGGACTAGGTGTATGAATACTGGAAAGTGGGGTGAATGGATAATCTAATATGTTCCTTGCAGCTACAGGTACAAGTTCTGTGATCAAATTTTGATTTTGCTCTGTAACAGTTTTGATATTTTTACCTAATTCACTAATAGCATCAATTACAGGCTGTTCTGTTTGTTTGTATTTTTCATAAATTCCCCGGTTCTCTGATTTCCATCCCTTAAATCTTTTTACAAGATAATCTCTTAATTTAAGATCATCAATGATTGGCCTTTTCATGGTTATTTATTTATGTTTCAATGTCTAGAAAATTGTTGATTTTATTTCTGTATTTGCCACTATTGGGTGTTCTTGTCATATCAATTGTGACAAACCCATAACTGTCCTGGTTCCAGCACCTGCTGCAAATCTTGGAAAAATCATTGTAGCTCAAGTCCCCACCTACATATTCATCATGTATGTGTTTGAGGTTGGTATGGTCTTGATGAAACACACATATAAAATTGCTATTGTCTCGGATCAGCTGCTTGGGTATTTTTGAAAAAGTCTGTGCCAGGTAGAAGCAATCAATGTTTTTGTGCCGGCCCTGTGTAAAGAAATTCCTAACCTTGTTTTGATTATCCAGTATAATGTCATCAAACACAACAACAGAATTATCGAGACATTCATGAAGTGGCTTAACATCTGGTTAAAAAGTGGCAATATCCAATCCATCATATAGCTTCATCAGCTGCTGATATTTTAATTGTTCCAAGCTCTTAGAGAAGATATACAAGTGCCTGTTTTTCCAGTCTAACCAGTTGGGTGCCAATAAAAAATTATCAACCATTAGTGTAGTTTTACCACAAGCAGATGGCCCAACAATAAGACACCTAATATTATCAGGTAGCAACTTGCCATTTCTCTTATTCTGTTGTTCAGGTTCTGGCAGCCTCTTTATAACATCCCAGGTGTTCATATTATCACTTTGTTTGCATCGATCCAGCTGTGTTCTGGAAGTCCTAGCCATTTGACAAATAACTTGTTGCCTTTTCTGCGGATAATTTTTTCTATGAGATATGTGTCAGGCTGTTTAGTTTTGCTGAGCTCTTGTTCATAGAACCTGCCTCTGAGAATTTCTCCTCGGTGATCCTTTATTATATATGTGTTAAGGGTCCCAGGCTTAACTTGAACCACTGTAAATAATTCAGTGCTCCAGTTTCTTGTAAAGCCTCTTTTGAATAAGTGCTTATATTTGCTGATTCTTACTTGATCACCCACCCTGTATTTGGCCTTTCTTGTTGTTGGCTGATATTTAGGATAATAAACAGTGCTGATCAATTTTTGCTCATCAGATGAAGTTACTTCAGAGGGTTTCATGTTGATTGTAGAATGGACCGAGTTGTTATATTTATGTATAAGTTCTGGAAGAATATTAATCCATTTATAATTACCTTGGAGTGTAAATTGTTTATACATAAGATTTTTTAAGGTTCTGTTGAATCTCTCTACAATTGAGGCTTTGAGATCACTGTAACTCGAATAATGTTGTATTGCCTGGCTTTTAATAAATTGTTGAAACACTGAATTATAAAATTCTTTGCCATTATCTGTTTGCAAATAGCGCGGGGATCTTCCACTCTGATTGATGATTGTCCTGAGGGCTTCTGTAACACATTTTCCAGTCTTGGATTTGAGTGGCACAGCCCAGGCAAATTTTGAAAATGTGTCTATTACAGTGAGTAGATACTTGTAGCCCTTGTTGATTTTGTCTAAGTTTTTCAACTGTCCACTTGCCATTTCAATCAAGTCGCTTTGCCATAAATCATCTATGCCCTTTGTGACTACTGGGAGCCTCTTAAAATTATGTCTGGCCTGTCTGTGTAATTCATCAACAATAATTTTTCTAGACATAATATGTAAACAAGAATATTGCAACTATAGGGTGTTCAGCAGCTGAGACTGCAGGATTTTCTAAATATAATTTGTCTCCAATATGTATTTTAAATTCCAAAGAGCCTTCATCTTCAGTATAGGCTGTTTCTAATGTATTGGGGTCTGTAAAATCCTCCAATTCTACACTGGTGATTTTTACTTTGTTCTCAGCATTTGTTATTGATAAGGTGGGGTAGTGGTGGGCCTGTGGTTGAAGCCAATATTTGATCTTGATTGGTCTCAATGTGCCCCCAACAAAAAATTGGTAATAAAATTGTGCAGGGGACAGCATATATATTTTGCCACCTGGTGTAAATGGAGAATCATATTCTTTGTTGGGGATGCTGTACAATTCAAGAATTACTGTATGTTTTGGATTCTCGATTATGCCTGTTATTTCTTTTTCTGCTGTGAGCAATCTGCTTGTTACAGATTCAAGGTGCTCATGGATAGTTCTAACAACATCATCATGGCCTGGCTTTATTTTTATGTCCACAGCAAGTTTCTTGTATTGTTGCACAATCTCTTGTAGCTGGGTGGTAAAAACAGACAGAGCATTTGCTTGATTGGATTCCATGGTCCCTAGCTGTTGCTTGATATTAGCTACAATTTGTTGCAAATTTTCAACAATTGCCAATTTTGAATTTTGAGCAGTAAGATCATGGACCTGTCTTCTGATATCCTCAAACAGGGCATGCAATTCATTAATATGTTGATTTGTTGGTAGAGTGGCCACTGTCTGAGTGAGTTGTTTGATCTCTGCCTGGATATTCTTGATATCTTCTGATTTCAATATGCGATTCACTGCCCTCTTTATATTTTTAAGTTCCTGTGATGTAGGCAAATTTGATACTGTATTTTGCAAAGATTCAAGTGCCAATTTTACATTGTTTAATTCAGAAGCATCAGCCACATTTTGCATAGCATCTTGGAGCAGAGCTATATCTGCCTGAGAGGGTGTGGATTGTTGTAAAATTTCAAGCTTTGTTTGGATATCATCAATCAAGTGATGAAAATGAGATAGTTCAGATTCAGTGTTGAGGTTTTCAAGTTTTGTGATTTGTTGCTGGACACTAACAAGGGTATCTACAATACCGGGCAGGTGAGATTCTAGTACATTTGCCAAATCACTTTGCACTGCTGCTATTGTACCTTCAAGATGGGTTATGGAACTTTGAATTTTTCCAAAATCTTCATATGTTTCAAGTTGCAGCTTAATATTTGCCACACTCCGAGTTATTGCATTCAAAGCATCAGAAGATGGCAAATTGTTCATAAAATTTTCAAGTGTCTCAATTTTTTCTTTAACCTCGGCTATGGCATTGTTCAGAGGGTCCAGATTAGGTATTTGGAGTGACTGAATCTGTTCTTTTAGAGTGGAAATCACTAGATCAAAATCTTCTTGTGATTTTATGCTTTTGACAATTGTTTGGAGCTGTGCCTGGACATTATTTATCTGCTCTTCCAATTGTTGTTTCAATTGCTCAGAATTGGTGGCCTGGGTCTTAAATTTGGCTTGAAGAGCTGCTACAGCCTCTTCTAAACTTTGAAAATTATCCAATGTGGCCAGGTCAGTATATTTCTGAAGCAGCAATTTGAGTTCAGAATCAATTTTAAGAAGAGGGTCCATGCATTGTGATTGCAAATTTGTAATTTCTAATTGAAGACTGGCATTGAGTGTTGTTTGTAAAGCTTGTAAATCACTTCTTAATTTCTTGACTCTGACATCAAGCATCAGAATCTCATCACTGTGATCTTCATGTCTTGTATGGCCAAAAATATCATTAGGCATTTTTGATTTAGTGGTTATTTATTATTAAATACCTGATTCTTAATTCTATAAAAAAGGGTATAAGCTTGTCATATGATCCAGGGACCTCAATATATAAGCAGTCACCAGCAGAAACAGTATAAACAGTGCCAGAAACCATATTTGAGTGCTTAATTCTATAAATATTTCTCCCTACTGAAATTTTAACATCACCCTCAGGGGTTGTAATAAATTGTAATTGCCCACCTACAGGTAATTGGTAATGATTTAAATTATTGTTAAATATGTACAATATTTTACCTGTTTTACATCAATATCTGTAAGTATGCTGTTCAGATGAATAATTAACAAAGCACTCAGTTTAGACAGCATAGACTGCATATCAGGAGAGGCTTGTGGTGTTGGCAGGTCCATAATACCTTGTTTTTTAAACCCAAATAAGTTCATAGGCATGTTTATTTATTTCAAATCATGCTCTGTAATTGGGCATTGATTCCCATTTTTCAAATCACAATGACCCCATGGTAAAGTATGTATGCCACATGATAAAATGCATCTCTTATCATCATGTGGGTCCAGAGCCACTTTTCTTACAATATTGCTAGTCAATAAGTGATCCACACTCTGAATTCTGGATTCTGATGTTTTGATTGTGCAACATGATTTGAGGCAATTTTCATAATCTTCAAATTCAAGCTCTTTTTCAACAGTCACTCTGCCAATGCCCTTGGCCTTTTTGGCAACAGCACCACTACATGTCTCAAAACTGTACATCTTGGCCCTTAACCCAGCAAATGCCACAATAACATCACCAAGTGTCTCATCTTTTAACTTGCCAGGCACCTTTTTGTTGTGGGGTTGAATCTCTGTATGTTCACTGGTATCAAAATATTCAAGCAATTCAGGCTGGGAAATATCTTGATAAACATCTTCTGTGTGAATATCAAGAACAAAACTATCCGTGTCCATGTACATCAATTTTACACAATCACCATAAAAAGGTTTCAACACATCATAATACAATTTTAACATATGTAATTTGGCCAATTCCAATATCACAGCCCCTACATAAATAGGTTTATCAAACTTAATCTTTGTTTTTTCATGTTGAAAAGTGCCATATTTTCATCATAAATTCTTCTATAATTGAAATTAGGCTTTGCAACCAATTTTTTGCTCAGGCTGGGGTCAGTAATTATTTTAACATCGGTATGTTTTCTGACATTTTCAATAGTTTTGCCATACACAGAATTGACCATCAATTTAAACAAGGCCTTATCAAATTGGCTCTTTGCAGATGTTCGAAGCTCTGTGTTTGTATCAATATATGATTTCAACCATTTTGAGTGCCTGAACCTCAAAACTTTGCCAATTTTGATCACTTGAACACCATGATGCATCAGGAACTGGAGGTTTTTGTAATATATGACATATCCCTGTTTTGGCTCCAGTGTCATCATCAATTTCTTTTGTTTAGAGCCAGGTGAGCACTGAACCTCGGGAATTGGGGGCAGATCAGAAAATTTGTTGTGTAAATCATCAGGAATTGTCAGATCAACCTCTAAGAAGAGGCCATAGTTACTGTCATCAAAATCCTTAAGATCTTCAATATTAAAATCTTCAACCCATTCAAGCCCTCCATATGGCAATTTTTTCATCATGGCATAACCATACAGGCTGTTTGCATCCACATACAGTATATAATTTGATGGCCGTGCTGGATTATAATCGCGAATATATTTATTATTAGCTCTGGCATATCTCTGAGAACATTGCACCATGCCTCCTCTTATACATTGCTCCATAAACAGATACATATCTTGATCTTGGATAAGATCCAATTGTATGTTAGTGTTTAAAAACATTGCAGCCCATGCTAGGCCTGGGGCACTGTAAAAATATATTGGGTCCAGCTCATAATTTTGCATTGATGATTTTCTGAATGCCTGCAATATATCAGCTAAGAGGGTCACATCAAGTTTTAAATATGCCATGTGATAATCACCAAATGTCTGGCATTTTAAATTGTTCCACATCAATTGGGCATGGTGATAATCATCATCAGTGATTCCAGATCCTCTGATTTTGCTGTAAAACTGTTGTTTTGGTGGCAAAGAACACTCATCAAATTTAGAAAAATCTGTAACATAATCATATGGATATACACCCTTCCGCCTAATTAATTTCAGGTCCTGATTTGGAAACAAGGCACATGTGATTTTGAATTGATCATCAGATAATTGAGTGGCCAGTGTGGCCAGGCTAGCAGATAAAATTCTGTAAGAATCAAGAAATCTTATGTGAATAGAAACACCATTAATTTTAATTATTTTGCTAATAGCAATATATTTCTCATCATTTTCAGCTAAAATATTTAAATTCTGCTTGTCAAACCCCTCATATCTGATCAAATGATGGAAATCATAATTGGATGCTCCATGGCAAAATATGGGGACAAATTTTGGTCTCTTGATCTTAATATTACAGCTATTACACAGGGCCATTAAGAATTTACCATCTGTATGAGAATGGTGTTTCACCTTGATTTTTGTATCTGAAAATTCAGAATCACATACTGGGCATTTTTCTGCATTGTTGAAATCTTCAATCTGATCCTCTGTTAAAGGCAACATGGGTTTTGATTTTAATAAGATGTTAGATGCTATGTCATGGCACTCATTTTCTATTCTATGTGCAAATATTTTGATGGCATCTGGTCCCAAGTATGAATCTTTTTTAGTAACAACACCATCCTGTACAATCACATAATAAAAGCTGGAAGGTTCATGTAGCTGGTATGGTGTAATTGAAGATTCTTCAGGATCTGGATTGCAGAATGCAAGAGGTTTGAGGTTTGATTCAAAATCACAGACAATATATGCTGGGTGTTCCAACAAGGCTTCAAACTTTTTGAATTTGCAATTTTCACTTGGCATTGGCATCACCATATGAACAGGTTTATGATTTTTACAGTATTTCAAATGCTCAATTAACTTATTTTTTGCAATTTCTGCACTCTCTTCACGAACCCCTTTCACCATTTTTTGACCATAAAATACAGTTAAGCATCTTCTGCACAACTTGAATATTGTATTGGATTTGTCTATTTGCCTTCTTACTAAAGCTTGAAGATTATGTATCAGAGTGTAATGATATGTGCCATCCCCTTCAATTAAGAGCAAATCAATCGGAACAGCAGAATCATCATCAATTGTACTGATTCTGAGAGGTTCTATCAAGCAATTGCCACGGCCAGTGGAACAAATAAATACATTAATAGATAATTGTTTGCCATTGATATTCCTGGCCTTTTTTTCAAATTTATCAATATTCTGAACAGACATTGGATATTCTAAACCCTCCATTGCTTCATCAAAATCATGTTCATGTTGTTTGTAATAATTTATTCTCTGAGGATTTCTTGAAACTGGAAACAAAGCAGCTAATATACACCACAAAAAGCATTTCTCATCATTATTTTCAATATTGACCACGGCTCTTTTGTTTTTAATATTGGCAGGTAATGGCAGATATGTAGATCCTTGCAATGGGCTGAATTCAGAAATATTAACATATAACTTGTGTGGAGAGCCGCATAGGCTCCATCCAGACTCTTTTGCTGCAAATTCAGAGTGTTTAATATTCAATTGATCCATCAAACTGCTTATTATTCTGTCTGAATTTGCATTTGAATATACCGGTACAGTTTCTGTTATGTGGGGCTGTGTAAATTTTGTGCCATTTGATTTCTTATATTGTGTAAACAATTTGAGGGACAGCTTATAAGAGCCATTTTGTGCATTTAGAATTGCCTGTACATCAGGATTTACACTGTTCAAAAAATTCTCAATACCACATCTTGGCTCTGATACAAACCGATAATCTCTTAATTGGCCATTAAAACTGCTATGGATAGGTGCATAGCGTGGCTGCTTTGCAGGTCCAGCATTAACAGTTGCTTCGTACTTTCTTTTCAGACCAGATGTGGATGGTTGTGAGGGCAATATTGATGACTGTGCATAAGAATTACATTTATGCCATTTGTAATATACCTTGCTTAATATTTTATGGCATCTTGGACACATTTTAGTAGCTTTTCTGCATTTCTTAGAGTCACAAATACGGCAATGCCTAGCCCAATGAGAACTAGATATATTTTTATTACACTGATTGCAATATTTTTGTTTTGGCATTTTTGTTGTTGTTTATTATATAAAATTTCTTGGGGTTCAAATCAAAATTCTATACAAAATATCAGTTGGGTTCAGCAGTTAGTGGCTGAGCTGGTACTTTTATACCCAAACAACAGCAGTAACTAGGTTTTGGTGATAGTTTTGCTCTATTATCCTGATGTACAACACACTTCACCAGGTTTAAAACCTCATCTCTATATCAACTAAATACAATTCAAAATTGGATTTTGAACTGTGCAATAAATATTCTGTAAGTCTCACTTGTGTTTATATTAACAGAACAAAACAAAACCAGAATTGTATTCAGGATTGCATGTTTTCATACAAAAAAGCCATATTTTTGACAAGTTTATAAACAACAATCACACAGATATAGCTTTTACACACATAGCCGAATCTGTCTGAGGGGGGGGGGGGATTCAAGATTCTTGGGATTTTGACAGAAAAATACACTGTGAACAATAAGATGATATGTGAACTTGCTATTGTTTTAAGTATAGGCAAATATGTCTAAGAGGCTTCATCTTTTCTACACTTCTTCAGAGCATATCACACCTGAAGAATTAGGGTATAAGCCCCTTTTGCCTTTGTTTTAAGTATAGGCAAATCTGTCTGAGGGGCTTCACCTTTTCTACACCAGAATTCAAAATTCTTAAAAATTCAGAGCATATCACACCTGAAGAATTGGGGTATAAGCCCCTCTTGCCATTGTTTTAAGTATAGGCAAATCAGATTGTTCAATCAAATAGCCTCTCCTTTTCTACACTTATAAGTGGTGCTTATAATACAGTCAATACAACTACTTTCACCCTTTCTTCTGGGAGCATCGCCAAGTGATTCGGCAAACATAGAATAATTAATCTAGTTTCAGAAGTAGTTTTCTGTAATCAGGGAATTTCTCCGTCTGCGATAATGGGACACTTAATTGCAGATTTAGCTGATTTCAACGATGCAGGAGCTGCAGGCAATATTATGGCGATAACCATCGCAGCAGGGGGACACCACCGAACGAGCTTCAAATGGAGGAAATTGCAGCGATTGTCTCCGCAAGATGGCGAAGGGGAAAACGTTTTCCGGAGACGACATCTCGAGATGCGCCCGGAGAGACTCTTGCGGCGGACGGGGAAACTAATTCCGAACGGAACAAAAGTCGGCAATTAAGACTGGAGCCCGACAGTTTGAGTGTCGTCGATGTCGGGGCCAGATTGGTTTCCGGTGTTCTTGCCCTCCCTTCCCCATTACTACCACCTGCGACTCCAGTGGTTTGTGGACATCCGTGATGGTGTAGTAGTAAGGTCGTGGCCTTGTCACAGTCACAGGTTCTATACCCGGTGAAGGTACATAGTGGTTCAGATCTCAATTTAAACTGTAGGTCCAGTCCCGAGTAGCCTACATGTGCATAAAGTGTAGTTAAAAAACTAAAACTCCAATGGTTAGAAAAGTTTTGTCTGGAATGATTAATAACAGACTGATCCATAGGCACTATAGTGGAACCACGAGCAAAACAACCTGCGCAGACCCGCGACTCCTGTGCACCGTACCCCCACGACTAGAGGAGGGGGAGAGTGCACCATGCTTCCTTATGGCCCGAGGTGGAGGGAAGAAGGAGAAGCTGCGCGGTGACTTTTCGTCCAAGGTTTTGTTCCTTGTGGTCGATCTATAAAATCTTCTCTAAAATAGATAAGGAACACATGTCTCTCTATATATACAATATATGTATTGAATCGAATTGTTCTTTTAAGTCCACTTTATGCACAGACAGGCTAATCGGAACTTTACCTACAGTTTAAATTGGGATCCAGACCAGTGTGCAATGTTCCTCCACCTGATGTCGGACCCAGGACCTCTTGATTACAAGGTGGCGACGTTACCACTACGCCATCTACGGGACACATGTATATGTATACGTGTTGAAGGGACACTCACAAAGAACATTGGCGTTGCATCGCGCTGTGCTAACCACTCCGCCACGCAGGTCGGCGATTGTGTGCTGAAAGCCCGCGAATCTAATCACAGGAAGAAAACAGTTTCTAAGAACAATTGTGTCAAATGAGTACTGTCGAGGAGAAATATCCAATGTAGCCTAAGAGGAGGAAAATGCATTGGTAAATGGTGTAAAATGAGAAAAATCACTGCAGGAAATACAAAAATGGGGACTAAAAGGGGATATGTAGATTGCAGAGTATGGATATGAACCTGAAATTGTCTGCATTAAACTGATGGAAAACATTTATGGTTAAGATATATGAAATTAGAAGACAAATAGAGTGCAAAAATATTATGCCGAAATGGCGAGATGAAAAAACAAAATAGCAGGACGAAGTGTATACCTGGAAAGTTCATAATGAACCACCCTCTCTCTTTCAGTGATTGTTCATGGAGACATGCCTTCAGCAAGAACTCACATCAACAATGAGAACGGAAAGCGAGCATTGTCGGTCAACAATGCCGCCCCTGTGTTCTCATTGTTCAGAACAATACGATATTTGAATAGTTCCTAGCCTTGACCTAGACGACTATTAGAAAATAGAGACGAGAACGAGAGATCAGACTTTTCGAGACTTGTCTATACGAGACCGAGAATGATGACATCTATAAAATCGAGAAGAGACCGAGAACAAGATAACCACTTCTAATGAACGGCGCGAGACTGTTCAACATCTGATGAGACGAGGCTGGCATCCCTACGAGTATTGAAATACTAAATTTCCTAAAACTTTTCATGATATGGACGGATGTCACATACACGCACACTATTTTCAAATAAGACGATGTAGTTTATTAAATTGAATCTTTTCGTTTACGATATCCCCTGAAAAGGACAGAAATAAGGGGAGAACCCTCCAGTTTTCAATTTTGTGAAAGGAAGTAAAAGTTTTCTTCTTCATATTTTCCGGAAGCGAAATGCATTTCTGACAAATTGCTCCCGACTTCAATATCAGAACATTTCCCCCTGAGAGGAAGACGTCGTTTCTAATTTCCTAGTATTTCCCAAAAGGCTTTGCGTTGATCTGGCATCAGTTGACATTCACTTTCGTGACTCACCGGTTTCTTTGTGTTTGTGTGTGTGTCTATACGCTCTTTGGTGTGTGTGTCTTCTACGTTCGCATTTGCAAGCCTGCCTTATGTTCCTTGTTTTCCACGTCTTTCTGTTCCTCTGGGGTTTTGCTACATTGCTATCATTAGCTAAGATGTAACACCACTGAACTTATAGTATTTGAACCACCCCTACAGACCCTCACCCCCTCGATAAACTCTATATTTGGTCATGAAGCGAGTACCGTAACATTTTGTTAGAGAGGAATGAATAAGTGTCTGCTTACAAATGCAAATCGTCTTAAACCTACATCACACATCGCCGTCTCTACAGACACAAAAGACGTATCTAAGTTTTCTTGAATCTTCATAAGAGCATGTCTTTTATGCATAGCCTGAACCTTATCCCTTGCTTTCTGAGTTATGCCGACATTCGTAGACATTGTATCTTCATAACCGTTAAGGTTACGTCAACGTTCATGGACATTGTATCTTCATAACCGTTAAGGTTACGTCAACATTCACGGACATTGTATCTTCATAACCGTTATGGTTACGTCAACATTCATGGACATTGTATCTTTAGAATCTATAAGCTTATGTACATATTCGTGGACATTGTATCTTTAGAATCTATAAGCTTATGTACATGTTCGTGGACATGGTATTTTCAGAACCGTTAAGGTTACGCCAACATTCATGGACATTGTATCTTCATAACAGTTAAGGTTACTCAACATGAATGGGTATTGTATCTTCAAAATCGTTAAGGTTATGTCGACATTCATGGACTATTGTATTTTCATAACCGATAAGGTTACTCAACGGGCATTGTATAATCAGAATCGTTAAGATGATGTCGACATTCATGTATCTTTATAACAGTTAAGGCTACTCAACATGAATGGGCATTGTATCTTCAGGGTCGTTCAGGTGATGTCGACATTCATTGCATTGTATCTTCATAATTGTTAAGGTTTAAGTTACGCAAGTTCCTCAGTTTATAGATGCCCGGTGTATTTGCGTCAGTCTTTTGAGAGGCACTACATATTAGAATGAAGTTTTGAAGCGATGCAAAAGATCGTGCAACAGGAGCAAATCTGTCCAGGAAGACCGCATCAACTCGGAATTAAGTATTTTCCTATGGCAAGTCCATCCGTACGCCTTGTGCTGTCCCAGTGTTGTTTACTTAATACACGTTATGCTGTATCAAAGGTTCCAAATTTATTTTTATGGAAATTAAAAAAAAAACAAATTGGGCCAAAAGTTGCATAAAGTACAAAATCTCATACATTTTAAAGACCAATTTGAATGGTTTCTGGCCAAGACTCACAAGGGGTATTTTTAATGTATTTGATTACGATATAGAAAATGAGGTGAGGCACTAAATGGTAAAACGCGTAATAGAAGAGGGAAAATATTAAGTGACACTAGCTACTAACCTATTGAAATGTGTGAAAAAGAAGCATGTGATGACAGTAACTGAAACAGGAGCGAAAAAACAGAAACAGTGAGAATAAGGAAGAAATTAAGATTTGAAGCGCGTGAGCATAAAATATAGAAATTGGAGATCTGTTTGCAATTTGCAAGGTGAACTTGATCCACTATTGAATATAGCTCAACACGATAACGGACGGTGAAACAACAGACTACTAATTCCTTCAGCATCTCGCGGAACTTCATTCTTGCCACTTCAGCTTGTAGCGTTGAGGGCGAAAGTTAATCTTGAAGTTTTCCAAGTAATGCATATTCCTCCTGGAAGTTGCTCGACGACCGACGAAGCGGTTTGAAAGTGCCTTTCTCCTTAGTAAGTAATAAGTAATGACATGGTAATTCATTACTTCTTGCGGAGAGCCCCAGAGGAGGGCTGTACTATCATATATCAGGGCTTCGAAACTCTCATTAACGAAGCACGATCTTTTTTTTTACTCTCAAGTGTACGACTAAATTTAAGCAAGAAAATTGACGTCAGGACTTGAGTCAGGTTGCCTTTTGCGTAACCATATGGTTGCCGTGCAAGATGCAAGAGGGCTTGAGCAGAAGTATTGAACAATTCACTTTAAAAATTCCTAACCCAGATCAGTCAAAATTTTATTGATCTTTATAAACTAGCACTTGTTATTGAGCAGCGTTTTTCAAAAGCGAACCACTTATTTACTTCAACATTATTGTTTTATAGATAATTAGATGTTATTAGAATAATTAAATCAAGAAGACTTAGGTGGGCAGGCCATGTGGCACGAATGGGAGAGGAAAGAAGAGTTTACAGGATTCTTGTTAGGGAACCTGATGGTAAGAGACCTGTAGGAAGACAAAGACGAAGACGGCCTTAAAGGAAATCGATAAGGATGTATTGGATTGTTCTTGCCCAATATAAGGACAGAAGGAAGGCTTGTGTTGCTGCAGTCATAAACCTTCAGGTTTAAGAATGCTAGAGAGTTAGTTATTGTTGTTTTCACTTGGCATATTCTTACAGGGAATCTCATCTCGCAAATAATAGCTCAGAATCAATGTCCGAGAGCGACTGAAGCAATAGCCTGCCTGAAAACGATGGAGCTGGAGGTAAATACTTTTCTTTCTTTGGCCCAATTTTCCTAAAAATGAGAGTAGAATGCATAAAATATGTACAAAATAAGACAACTGAGAAAAAAATGCTTACGAAATTTCTGTCTCTGACAAGGGAATTGAGAACTGCAATTATTTGCATTCCATTTGCATTTGCAACCGAACCATCAACCCTACAAAGCAATTCTGTTCGAAATTGCTTTGTTAACCAATTGATAGGGAGACAAATTTATGGTAAATAAAAACTGAGGAGAGCGGTAAATAAAATGTTAGATGAGCGGTATATACCAGCGGTGGAAAAAAATGGCACAAACTTTTTCATTATGAGAGGAAACAACATACAAAAGAGCTATAAATTGATAAACTACTTCATTTTTATGTACTGTACACATACACAAGTACTTAGCTGTCCAACCAAGAAGAAAACATCAACACAAAATCACTTCATTTCTAAATTGCATATCTCAAGTGATTTATTCATTGTATGTATTTAAAGGATATCCTTGCTGTCCAACAAATAAAATAATCACTACTCCACATACAGAAACACATGTTGAAAACCACATGATGATAAACAAAATTCATTCATGACTGAACACAAATGACACCATTGTTTCCCTTGATGTGCGGGAACAGACTAATCTTATCGCTGCTACAGCTAGCAAGTTCAATGAAACTGGAAGTTGAGTAGACATTCGGGGGAAGAAAGGAATGCAGCTTGACAGGGAGCGCAGTTTTCGAACTGAGATTATGTGCATGGGAAATCCAAATTTGCAGCGTCTTCCTGATGTCATCGAAAATAAAACGTTCTTCAGCTGCAAGTGGTAGGAAACTTTAGGCAAACGTTTCGTTACAAATCGACAGTTTGCGCGCACAACCTAGATTGCCGGTTTTTGCTTGTTTTCTACTTAATTTGATGAAATTTCACGGTTATTTCGCGAAAAAGCGTTCATTTCGTGGAAAAGCACACAATTCGCATTACTTCGCGAATAAAACTCATGGATATTTCATCATTGGGGGTGTAGATACGTGCAGAATGTTCAAAATTGCATCTTTTTTTACATTTCGCGATTTCGCGCATCCCGAAAATTCAATGTCCCTACCAATTAAGTTGTATTTGAACATATGTTTTGCCTATTTTATGTCCTTTTCTTGCCTCTCTTGTCATTGAGTGAGGACGATTATTATCCGAAATTGTTGAACGAACTCTCATAGAGGAAAACCCATTTCCGTGGCAAAGATCTCAAAGCGGGAATTTCCGTTGGGAGACTGCAAGACGCCCAACTTAACGAGCTCAGCCATCGGGGTGGCTGGGGAAAGGGGGGGAGATGGATATAAACAGTATTTTATATACGTAAATATAATATTTGCTCTTGGTGGGGAATTTTGGGGTCCAAAAAGTACCTTGCTCCTCTAGAGTCAACGCGTACGAGCCAAAGCACTTTTCTTCCAAACCCTGCATAGCTTTGATAAATATTTTCTTTTAGTTTCATATTACAAACTGGTTAATAAACTTGTTTCTTCTTCCTTTTCAGTAAACTTCGACCATTTCCAGATTCTGAGAGCCATAGGAAAAGGGAGCTTTGGAAAGGTAGGTGGCAAACGTTTTCCATTTTACTATGTTGTCGAGAAATCTTGAAAATTAGATGACAGATTTATGAAGGGAGATAGAATTTCGAAATGTCTGCCTTAAATTGCCCTCGAAATAAATCATTGAATTATCTTATCAAGTTACTCCTTGTGTCAAGTAAATACATACAAATCTGTCCTTGAACATTTCGTGTGTTCAGAAACCTTCGACAGTATTCGTGATGCAAATTGGAGGTAGTTTTAAAATTAGCAAAAATATATAGATGTAGACTACCTTTTAAGTCTACGACTAACGAGTAACAATTGAAAATATCCTAACGGTTATGTATAAAGAATACGTATATTGCATAATATTTTAAGTATGTGAATACGTTTTGTTTTAGTAAGAAGCAATGCAGGATTTTCCAAAAGACTGGCCGATTTCAGTCATTAATAACTTAAAAACTATTAAGGATATTAACTACACACTGCCTCGGGAATCTGTGGAGCAAGCGAAGGAAAACAAGTCCTCTGTGAAGCACGACTCGAGAGGGATCGACCAATGAAAACTCGAGAGGCGAAGTGAGTGTTTGGAGGGTGGAAACTGCAGCTGAAAGCTGTTTGCAGCAGTGTGCCCGCTCGTTTTCTCCCCTTCTTTGCCGTTATGCGCGGTCTTGCTCCACAGATTCACGAGAGAAGAGAGTAAGTGTGTTTCCCATTGTCACCAATTCAAAAAGTTTTTTATATACTCCACTAGATGTCACACAACACCTTGAGTGTATTTATATACGAGTCAAGGAATACTCAAGAAATGCCTACAAAGAGGTACAGTCACCGGCAATAAAAAAGAAACATCTATATCCTGAAATATTAGCTTCCCTGCCATGCGTTGTGTGTGGTTGCTATTAAAATTTACTTATCACCGTAGAGTTAGGCAACACGCATAACGCATTGCAGGGAAGCTAGTATTTCAGTATATAGGTGTCCCATTTTTATTGCCGGTAACTGTACATTTAGTGGCTCGTGACGTCACTAGATGTCTTCCCCAATTCTGTAAAGCTAGATGTAAAGCAATATGTGGAGAGTACCTGTTGCTTCATGAGCTTTTAAAAGTAAACTTTCACGTTCCGTCTGTTCCTCAAGTAAATGAACCCACACTCCCTCAGAATTTCAGATCTGGAGTGGAAGGTTGGTGGAGGGAGAGGGAAGAGGGAGAGGTGAAGAAGCAGACGACAGGGATTAAGCTTTTCGTCATCTTGCGTCGTTGCTCTTTGATCTGATGCGAATCTAAAGTTCTCTCAAACCATGCGGAGGTCGTAATGTGAAAGCCTCTAGAACAGATGTACGTGTGCGCCAACGGTAAAATACACTCCAGATGTTTATTTTTCATTAGCTGGTCTCTTGAGTCCTTGAGAAATGAAATTAGTTTTTGCAACGTTCTGAATTGCAGTTACACGTGACCTTTGTGTGTGTGTTTTTTTTACAAGCGCTCAATTTTATGTTGCAAAAATGGTTTTTATCCATTCTCAACATATGACATTCTCTCCTCAAAGCAAAAAGCTTAATTTGCTCATTGGGTTTATTCCTATATACTGAAGCACAACTACATTCATGGTTGTGAGTCCTACAGCAGTAATCTCTACAAATAGCACTTCGCTAGTTCCCTCACGTTTCTCAAGGTTCATAGTTTTGATCCATACAGTAGTACTGTCCACATTGACAAGCACATATTGACTTGTGTAAATGTACTAAGGTTGCTAAATTCCCTCAATCGGACTTCTCAGCATTGTTTGAAGGCAAGGAGCCACAACAACTTAAATTACACTAACGGCTATGCGTGTAGGAAAACTAGTTATGTTACTTCACAAATAACACACTTCAAACATCAATATTTACCGTTTTCTATTTGGAAAACCAACCCACTTATACACAGTATTAAGTTTTTCAAACGTAATCACATTTAATATGTAACTCATATATATTCTTTGACATCTCTGCAGTTTCTACTGGAATCAACTTGAATTTGCTCTCCTCCTTAGCGATGTCTTGTTTCAGTCCAAATGGATCTGGAACCCAAGCTGGTGGCTGAATTATCTCGCCACCTTCCTTTCTGTCTTGCGGCCAGTCCGCTTCCCACGCTTCTTAGGGAGAATTCACACCGAAGAAACACGCAACATGCAACACTCGACACGAGTGTTTCACACCGAAGAGACAAGATGCACGCGGCAAGCGACACTGGTTTCTTTGCTTAGTATGCATGATGGTACCGATATAATTGCATTAATCAGTTTATTAGTCACTTGAAAATAACGTAACAAGATACATTGTTACATGTAAACTGCGTTGTAAAATTTGTGCAAGTTATTGAAACTTGGGAGAGACATATTGTGCACGAGAAAACTGAGAAAAATATGCACTGACCTCAAATTGTATACGCTAGACTTTTGAGCCTGAATAAAGCGAAAACCAAAACACTAGAGAAATGGTTCTGAACATTCGTGAAACCATGTCAAGGTATATTTTTTTAAGTCAATGCCCTTAGCTGAAGAATTTTCCTCGTAAATCTTTACAGTATTTAAGATTTTATGCATGAATTAACATGTACCTATGAAATTAAATATTGATAAATAAATTCTGGCATAATCATAAGTAATAATAGTTTGATTACGTGTGTAGGATTATTGACAAATATAAAAATATGGAAGACAAAGTGGTAACGTCGTCTCCTTGTAATTAAGTGATTCCGGGTTCGATAACCGGGGAGTCACCGGGCAGATCCAGTTCTGATTAGTCTATTTGTGCATAAAATGGCCTTAAAAAACGAAAACTCACAACTCAAATATGATATTGGGATTATGATAGTTGTCAACCAGTTTCAGCAGAACATTTCACAGCTCAGTGTAGTTGATAGGAGGGCACGGTATCGGGTTGCGGCCCGGTGGTTGAAAAACAATGCACTAGAGTACTTTACCATGTTGACAAATATATTTTGGACTAAAGTGCCTCCATAAGCTGACTTTTTCAAATAAAAGCAGACAGGTAAATGGCCAAAACACGGCCTCTTTCCACGATGTTGAAGGCAAATTACAGCCGATAGATAACTGCATCAAAAAAGTTGATAAAGCGAAATGAACGTTGTGTTTAAATCTTAAAACACTGTTAAAACATTGTACATATCGATACTTTATTATATCAACAAATTAGAGTATCAAACATAATGCAGGTTGGGCTCTCTTCTAGAGTCTAAATACAGCTCGTTGGAATGAAGCATTCGCTGCGCATGCGCCAACAACAAACTGAAGCAACACGATGCACGGTATTGAGAAAACTGCACAGTCAAAGAGACACGTAAGCGCCACGCGACACGTGCATCTTGCCGTGTCTCTTCGGTTCGAAACTTTACATTGATTACTGAATGTTGGCTTCCAAGCGACACGTGTTTCGTGTTGCATGTCGCGTGTTTCTTCGGTGTGAATTCTCCCTTAGGCATTCCTACAGCTATCTATTTTAGTCCCCCCTTCCTTGGTTCGCTGTTTCTAAACACTGCGCCACCGACTATCTGTGGCAAAAAAAGGGACAGTTAAAGTTCGCGTCCACTCACGCGCTCAATAAGTCCGCGCGTTCATTATATCCCCAGCGGTTAACAAAGGGAGCGGTGCTCTTTGTTAAAAGAAACACCCAAGCGGGCGGTTTTCTCTTGAAGAAACTGGAGTAGGAAAGCGTGGTTGCCAAATTGAAGGAAAGGGTAAAGAAAAAGAAAGAAACAAACAAATTAAAGAATATGTAAAGAGAAAAGAAATACAGATAAAGATTAAAAAGGACAATATTAATAAAGATAGGAAAGAGGCATATTATAAATCCTCATATTTACACTGAATATCCCTAACTTTTCTACTCGAAAAATATATTATTCAGAATATACATATATCGTTAACTTACCTTCACTCATCGTCATCGCTGTCTCCCACGTGAATCACGAATCTCTCCTGGTTACTATCCGTGTCGTGGTTAATATATTTTCTCTCAATTTTGATGGTGTGTTGAATACAGGGCAACCAAAGCTGAGCATCAATTGTCTCTGTTCCATCACGCAACAGCTGGCATACACTGGCACTTAGAGTAGGAGATACATTGTTTTTCCTCACATATGATTTTAACTTGGCCCACACCACTTCTATGGGATTAAACATGCAATGGTAGGGAGGGAGTCGCAACACTTCATGTCCACGTGAGGCTGCAAGCTCATCCACTACGTACTTTTTAGTAATGTTTGCCGATTTAATTATTTCTAATAAAAGGGCTTTTATAGGAACAGGTTTCGGTACTGGAATGTCGTGCCTCTCCATGAAGGAAATACTATCCTGCAGTTTTGTCTTCATAGTTGGGATTTTCACTAGCAACCTCGAGTGGTAACTTGCATTATCGCAAATTATGATACACTTCTTATCACTTGACAAATTTGGCAGCAGATTATTGGCAAACCAATTTTCAAACACTTGTCCGGTCATTTCGTCGTGACTGCCAGCTTTACAATCTCCAATGTTCTTAGCTGAAAGATACAAACAATTTGGGTCCCACCCCTCGCTGCTCCCAGCATGGAGCACCATGATGCGTTTTCCTCGTGCTGACGGCGACTTCAAAATACAGTTGCAAGTACCATCGTCCCACCCTTTTTTTGACGACGTCGTGAGTGTCGAACCAAGTTTCATCTAAATAAACACTCTGGCAGCCTTCTGATCTCAACTTGTTGAGTTTGTGAAGGTAACGATACCGCCAAACAACAATTCTTGTCGACTCCATTGTTGCATTTCTTTTCTTCAGCTGACGAAAAGAAAAACCAAGTTTCTTCAGAAGCTCTCGAAGCGTCGTTTGTTTGTCAGGGAAGTCTGATATTAGTTTCAGTTGTGTTAATAATTCACAGACACTTGGTGCGCGTCCTTTAGAAAAAAAAATTGTAAATCTCTCTCCTAACAAAATCGCAAACAAACTCGTCCACTTTATGATATTTTTTCTTTTTATTACCAGGCTTCTTTGATGTAACTGGGCCTCTTTCTGTGATCTTTCGCACTGTTTTCCTGTCTAATTTCAAAATATTTGCTGTCTCCGATATTGGTCCTCTTCCTGGATTATTTCTGGAGACATATTCGTGCACACTGCATACAAATTCTTGAGCTTGTTTGTTCAGAATTTTCTTTCTTTTCCTCAGCACTCTGGAACTGCCGCTGCTAGTACTTGGCTGGGGGTCACTTTCGTCAGTTAAATTCTCCTGCGCAACAACGCTTGCTAAAGGAACCTGGTTTGCAACCCACGGTCTCCACATGCTAATAATAAAACCAAAATGTAATATAAAAACTAAAAGCACAACACTATAACAAAGCAACAACACAGCACCATAACACAACAAAGGAATAACACAACACAACACAACTAGTTAAGAAAATCAACCCCGCACGTGGTTACGGCGCAAAAATAACGAGAGGCTCACGCACCCGCCTGCTCCGTCTTGCAACTACAAGAAATGTAAAGAAAATGTGGCAACAACGTCTGAGTGCACTCGCTTATCGGGAGCGGTCTGGCTATTTTTTCCAGTGCTAAGTTTTATCAAAGGGTTGCCGATGGGGATATAATGAAAACGCGGACTTCAAACCAGTGCCGCGTAAGAATGCGCAACTCGTTGTGACTTATCGTCACCAGGCGAAACAACCAAAAGGTCTGATGTAAAAACAACCAGTCAAGACACAGATCCGAAAAGGTTTCCCAACTTCTTTAATCTTCTCGTCGTAACTTATGTGATTGTTACTGTTATCATTTATTTTTACCCCCCTTTGCATAATTCATTATCTCCCTTTGCATAATTCATTATTGTCATGTTATCACAAATCAAGCCTCAATTATCTATTAACAATATATACATTTGGTTTCATCTTCCCTTTGTCTTACTTAAACCATTTAAGCGAAACGAAATCCATGCTTACATAGTGCTGCCATCTGTTAGTCACCGTTTCAATCTATACAATTTGTTTTACCCATGCGGGCACGTGACATCACAGATAAAGGTTGGTCATCAACCACAATTTCTCAGAAATGCATGAAATGTCAGTGATCACTGAGAAGGCCGTTGCAACATTGTACTTCGAATTTTCCTCCGGGTTTTTGAAGCTTCTTGGTTGGATGTGTACAGCAGCACTCCCCACACAAAACGTTGTTGGTTATCCTACATGTTCATGAAGGATCATATTTCTGACCCGTACAGTAGTAGTCTCCACACATAGCACGTAGTCACCTCATAACAGTGGCTGATCCAGATGCTAAAGTTAGGAGCGACGAATTTCAGTCTGGTACCTCCCCTCACTGACAATCAGTTCTAACCTACATTTGCACTGTTGTATATAAACAATATATATCGTACTGTAAGCAGGAACCAAGCTGACTTCTATGTTCTTGAGATTAGCGTATTGTTTTGCAAAAATTGGGGTCCATGGCTGGAATAGATGGCTGTTATCAAAATTTCTTCAGTTGCATGGAGACAGTAAACTTAACGACCAGATGAGGAGTAAACTGAATAACTTAAGAGACAAAGGGGTCTCGGGTTCGATTCCCTTTTTAGGCATATTGCATTGTGGTTCTGATCCAAATCGTAACTGCAGGTCCAATTTCGATCAGCCAATCATGAGCTTGAAATGGACTTTAATTAAACTTTAAGAAAATATTCCCGAGCTTGTTAAACTTGGTAATAGAAAACAAGACATTTGAGTCTTCAAAAATATTACGCATAATAATCTATCCAAATCGTGGCACTAGCACCTATTACCCTCCCCGTGTATCCGCGCCTGCCTCGTAAGTCTGTGTTTTGTTACTAAACAATTGATCCCAACTGAAAGCAATCTTCACAATATTCCTGTTCGTGCTTTGTGTTTATAATATAATTACAAATGCGCATGCTTTATCATTTACCCGCATTTATATCTCCATCCACTCCTTCTTCCTCTTCCAGCCCATAATTATCTTCTACTATCCTCAACATTTCCTTTAACACATTTCCTTCCAATATCCTCCAATCCCCGCTCCAATGTCTGCGCCCAGCGATCGTTTATTACAAGGCAGGTGATGAGCAGTATTCTTTCTCTCCCGAGATGATCCTGCCTCTAGGCCAGTTCGAGCAGTCTATTTCTGAAACCAAGGATGTTGTGTGTCAAACGCAATCCGGTGACATTTTATGGTGTGTGACGGCAAGGAAAGGTTTCCATGGCGTCTCCGAGATTAAGAATTAACGATAAAATTCAGCTGTTGTTCTGGGTTCTGTGGAAGACGTCATCAAGAAAACAGTGTTGCAAACTTAGATCGGGAAAGGAAGCTGAGTATCTAATGCAGGGATTAAAGGATTGTGGAATCTATAGTTTCGAAAATAAATTTATATTTTAATGGAACTGAGGCAATTTTTTGTAGAGGCCACTCAGTTTCGAGTGAAGTTTGAATCATTGAAACGAAACATTTCCGTCAGGAATCTATCAAGAACTCGCGAATGAAATACGAATCGAAGATGGATGAAAGTGATGCATATTCGGGATACAATAAAAGGAGGGAACAATAACAGAGTATTATAGTTGAAGAGTGATTCCATAGGGATGAATCTGGTCTCTAAAGTCGTCATTGTTTTATCACCCCCATTCCGATACAAGACTAAGTGATCACTTTCTATCCGACAAGATCTGGGGACGCCATCGGTTGAGGGAGTTAAATCTGGGCTTACAACTACAGACCCATAATAGCATTGTGCTTAGTGTGTAATATACACAGGAAGGTAGACTCAGTAAGAAGTAGAGTATACCCATTGGACACCAATTGCAGACGGACGTCCACGTGATCTAAGATTAATTGACTGATTTGGTTAATTTTACTTCACTTTTCTGCCACTTTTGTCTAATTGCGACGATGAGGATGAGTGATGAAATTGATGAAGGGACACTCACAAAAACACTCATGCTTAAGTCGGGATTCGAACCAGGGACCTCTAGCATAGTGGTGATCTGTGCTACCCATTCCGTCAAGGAGATTGCCTGCACTTTCTAACAACTTTGAGACGAAGTACAAATTCATCTCAGTGTATTACAGATTCTGAGATATAGGTCAAGTGACCAGTAGGAGAGTCAAGCGTGAGAGTGGAGTGTAGTTTCAGAGGTACTGCTATTTTGCACGTTGCGTCAAGAGAGGAAGTTCTCTCACCTCGTATTTTGAGCCTGATCCCACTCGAAAGGGAACCCTGAATTTGTTATGTAAAAAAATGGAAATGAAGAGTAAAGGAAACGAAATTTGAACATGACCTACCTGTATTTAAAAGAAAGTACATCACAAAAGGTGTTTGAAATGACCTCCACCAACTTGTAAACACAGTTGAACACGACGTGCAAGTTTGTGAATGTAGCTGTCAGAACCTCGGGTGTCACTGCATGGATTTCACGGCGGATGTTTTCTCGTAGCGCATCGAGGGTGCGTGGTTTGTTCTTGAAGACCTTTTCTTTAAGGTTACCCCATAGGAAAAAGTCAGGTGGGGTCAAATCCGGTGACCTTGGGGGCCACAATCCTTTCGAAATATGACTGTTAGGAAAAAACGATTCCACCTCAGCCATGCTCACTCCCGAGGTGTGTGACGTTGCACCGTCTTGTTGGTACCATCCGAGTGTCAGTTCCTGATCGTCTAAATGGTTCACGAACTCTCGGAAAAGGTCAATGTAAACTTCACTTGTCACAGTAGATTAAAAAAAAGCCCAATTATGACAAAGTCACATCAAGCCACTTACTCCGCTTACGCTTCACTGAAACACGGCGACTCGCTGAACCTGCCTGTTGACCCACTTCTTCAGTCTTTACGACGTACAGTGTTGCTACGTCAACTTTCTCATGTACTGAACTGCAATTTGTCCAAATTTGATACAATTTATGGGTTCCATTTCAAGTGGGACACCCTAGTTCGCCTAGATCAACACGTACTTTGTCCGCTAATTATACGATCGAAAGTTCAAATATAATAATCGGGAAGTACTAGCCGTTGGTTGTTTGCCACCTCGGTGGCTGAGCGCGTTGAACAATCGACTCATGATCGTGATTCTCTGCTTGTGGATTGTACATTCATCAATTTCGTCTCATTGTTCATCCTCATCGTCGCGATTGTCAAGTGGCAGAAAAAACGACACTGAACAAGACAATGCCTTTCCTTATGTCACATCATTCTACTGTCTTAGGCTTGTGAACCAATGACAAAAGAAGTGAATAATTAACAAATTACCATAAGCTGCAAAAGCGCAGTACCAATTACTTTACAGTTTCACCAACATCGATAATCCAGATTGTTGTGTACAGAGATGTCCGTCGCGCAAGAACCGACCATATACGTGACTTGACTTCCCTTAATCAGGAAAATTTCACAATACCACACCCTATCATCTGAACACGATCAATTCTTTAAGTGCTCCCGTGGGATTGTGTTAGTCTCTACACCCGCTTGCTGCGTTTTTCCTTGCGTGTTCCTGGGCTGTTTCACGTAGCGTCCCTCTTCTTCCCGAGCGTTGATGAAGTGAAATTCCCACGCCAAGCTTCGGAACATCCATATTACGCTTCACCGCACGCAACATGTCTTAAAGGGAATATCTCTGAAGGATATCGTTTCTCTAAAGGTGATGGACATTACCGAAATGGGAGTTTGCCTTTTGGATGATGTAAGGCTCCAAGGCAATGCTACATTATATAGTCGCGATATCTTGTTTTTTCGCTGCCCATGTATAATTTCCTTGTGTGTGTGTGTGTGTGTGTGTGTGTGTGTGTGTGTGTGTGTGTGTGTGTGTGTGTGTGTGTGTGTGTGTGTGTGTGTGTGTGTGTCTGTCTGTCTGTCTGTCTGTCTGTCTGTCTGTCTGTCTGTCTGTCTGTCTGTCTGTCTGTCTGTCTGTATGTGTGTGCTCGCGCACCCCCATCCCCCACACATGTTGGAAACTTTTCAGTCGAATATTAACAGGGGAATGACAGAGAAACAACCACAATTAGATAAATTAGGATATGAACATTTTGAGTGATTTCAGAACTTATTTGATCATCTCGGTGGCGGAGTTATTTAGTGGTCGACTTACTATTTATTATATGTCGGATTATTGTTTAGAGTCATAACTTGGGCATGGGTGTTTCTTGATGACTGTCTGTACATCAATTTTAGCTAATTATCATTCAGGGCCTTCCCCGATGGCGCAGTTGTAACGTCGTCGCCTTGTAATCAAGGGGTACCGGGTTCGATACCCGGTGGAGGCAGAATGTGGTTCGGATCCCACTTTAAACTGTAGGTCCATTCGCGATTAGCCTCTCTGTGCATAAAGTGGACTTAAAACAACAAAGCAACCAATCGAAAACCTTATTATCATTCATCCTTGCGGTTAGCCAAGAGTGACAGAACAATGCCAGAAACTAAGAAAAATTCGTATCACAGAAATATACGGTGTTGGAATTCACTAAGTTATTTCCCTGAACCCGGGGCTCCAGTTACATAAAATTATCTATTTGCAAAGAATCTCTCACGTTTGTTTACCTTTATGAAGACCGATGATCTATTACACTAATTAAATGGAATACATAAGGGAACAAGTGATAAGAAACCTTTTTCCTTTACTAATACTAGCCATGAGCTCACAACACCCTGCATTAACCATTAGGTAACAGAAGATGCCGTACATACGAGGGTTGGGGAGTAAGTCATGGCAACCCAGTAATAATTCGACAATCGAAGGATGTATTAAAAATTTGTTCTGTACAACTGAAAGAGTATCCATTATGGATATTTTGTTGGTAGGAATCATGAAAGAAAACTCAAGCAACCCCGTGACATGTATTAATTTAAAAGTTACAAAAACCTGTCTGACCCTGTGAAATGCACATGTTACAAAAACTTGTCTGATTATGACAAACCTTTCGAAGAGTCGTGGAGTAGTAAATGAATACGTATAGGAAGGGACATTAAATTTTCGCGTTGCGCGAAATCGCGAAATGTAAAAAAAAAAGATGAAATTTTGAACATTCTACACGTAACTACACCCCAATGATGAAATATCCATGAGTTTTATTCGCGAAGTAATGCGAAATGTGTGCCTTTTCACGAAATGAACGCTTTTTCGCGAAATAACCGTGAAATATCATCAAATTAAGTAGAAAACACGCAAAAACCGGCAATCGAGGTTTTGCGCGCAAACTGTCTTATTTGTAACGAAACGTTTGCCTAAAGTTTCCTACCACTTGCAGCTGAAGAACGTTTTATCTTCGATCACATCTGGAAGACGCTGCAAATTGGGATTTCCGATGCACATAATCTCAGTTCGAAAACTTCGTTCCCTGTCAAGCTGCATTCCTTTCTTCCCCCGAATGTCTACTCAACTTCCAGTTTCATTAAACTTGCTAGCTGTAGCAGCGATAAGATTAGTCTGTTCCCGCACATCAAGGGAAACAGTGGTGTCATTTGTGTTCAGTCATGATTGAATTTTGTTTATCATCATGTGATTTTCAACATGTGTTTGTGTATGTGGAGTAGTGATTATTTTATTTGTTGGACAGCAAGGATATCCTTTAAATACATACAATGAATAAATCACTTGAGATATGCAAATTAGAAATGAAGTGATTTTGTGTTGATGTTTTCTTTCTGGTTGGACAGCTAAGTACTTGTGTATGTGTACAGTACATAAAAATGAAGTACTTTATCAATTTATAGCTCTTTTGTATGTTGTTTCCTCTCATAATGAAAACTCACTGTGCCATTTTTTTTCCACCGCTGGTATATACCGCTGATCTAACATTTTATTTACCGCTCTCCTTAGTTTTTATTTACCGTAATTTTGTCTCCCTACGTATAGGCTATGCATGGATACATTTGCTTTTACTGTCCAACAGAGTCAAATCTTTCTTTCTTATCTCGTTAATTGTTGGTTCTGTATTCACATGACTTATCACCATCCCTATAATGCCTACAATTCGAATTTGAATGTCAATATTTACTTTGGAAACACCCTATAGATAATTTTCTGTAAGTGCAACACTTTAAGAAAGCCAGGGTGCTGTGAGGAAACCTGTTTACCACAGCCCTGTCTGCGCAATTTCCCCATTGTGACATTTTTCAAAAGCTCCTCGCGTCACGGAACTTTTAATTGGGTCCTTACAGCCGACGAGAAATCTCATAAATATGCTGAGAGCCCCCGAAGGACTTTGAAAAAGCCTTTGATTGGCTCCGGATCGAGCTTTTCCATCCCCGTCCCTGCTTGCAAGGGTTTTAAAGTTCGATCCGGGCTCGTTTCACGGGAGAGTGAGTGTTAAGCAAGTTTAAAGATGTGTTAGGTATGCAAATTAAAGGGGGGGGATTTCCCAAATCTATTCGTCCATGTTTTTCAACACCAGGTTAACTGGATGTTCTGCTTACATTGTTCCAGGGGTGCCCATCCCCCCCCAAGGCCTATGACGCACTCCCCCCCAAAAGAAGAATCCCCCCTTATGCCGAATTATTAACTCATTTTTTTTGGTGAGACAAAATTTGCGGAACAATATAATACAGATATATTAAAGCAATGTATATTACTTTGAGATTTGACCTTGATTGAAGTAACATTTTACATAAATGATGATAACTTCTGACGTTGCACAGTTGTTGCAGCAAACGTATTGATAATTTCCTAATTTTGCACCACTTTTAATATTGTTAGTGTGCTGAACCTTATTCTTAAAAGTTTGTCTGCTTGATGAACTTTGTATTAATGCGACCAGCACGTCCTTCCCCCTTTCCAAACCGATTCTAAAGGCATAAAGAGGTGGTGTTTCATTTCAATCCCATCCCCGCGATCACCACAAGCAGGTAGAACAACTGTACATAATAACCATAACTAAAAATCAAGTCAATCAAACGAACCCCCCCCCCCCATTTTTGAGTGAAGATATATGGAATTGGTAGCTAAACTATAAAATTTTGTCCCCCCCAAAAATTCCCATGACGCAGGCGCGTCATGAATCCCCCCCTGTGGACACCCCCTGCATTGTTCCATAGTAGAGTACTCTAAAGGAACGCTTCCTCGAAATGGATTTAGTCATTGTCAGCGTTGTGATCACAGGAATCGCCGCCAGATTTCGTGTCAATCGGCTCTGAGTTTGACGAGACTAAAGTGGGAATGCGAAACGTTGTTGACTCTAATGTACGAATGACTTTTTCAGTTTATTTTAATTTGCGATTGGATATTGTGACAATTAGTGCTCAGCCGAGACCACTTTGAACCAATACCGATTCATAATGCTTAAGTCGTTCAAAATATTTATTAATATTAGTGTCTAAGATGCCACCCTAATTATATGCATTAATTGAACGTTTTAAAATACTCAGATAATATATCAGAATATTAAATTACATGCCATGTAATTACAAAATTCAGTTTTGCACACAAAAAACGGTGCAAAATAGTAAGAAACTTGGGATTTTGCATTATATATATATTATTATATTATATATATATATATAAAGTAAAGGTAAAGTTCTCCCCTGTGCATAGCACCATGCCATGAAGGCTTATAGGGGGTGTGGGGGTAAGGCCCCACACTTTCTTGATCCGGTCGTGAGTGGGGGTGATGTGATCAGCATCACGCCCCTGACCGCCTTTACCCCCCAGGTACCCATGTTATTCGACGCTGGGTGGACGCCGGGGTCGCTTCCATCGTTAGAAAAGTTCCCGGATTTGAACCGGCCGCGGATCGAACCCGGGACCTTTAGCATGGTAGTCAGACGCGTTACCGACTGAGCCACCGCGGCACATTATATATATATATCACACACACACACATATACATACACAGTATGTTCCGCTTATACGTATAATAATAAAAGAAAAAATCATAACTTCTAAACAAACTGTCAGAATAACGTGATTGTTGTTTCATTTTAAAGAATGACTCAGAATTTTTTTAGCAACACATTCAGTGGTAGTTGCGCATGTGAAGTAGCCAGAATGTCTTGAAAACTGATATCATCGGTTTCCCAGTAGTCATTCGTCATGTGGTCGCTACAAGGAAAGGTGTTTTGTGTTTTAACGTTTTCTGAAGTGAAGTCTGTAACACTTGTGCAGAGACGATTTCGTGCACGTTATGGTTTGGGTGCTAAAGAAGTAGTTCCATCGTACATTTCAATAAAGAAATGGGAAAAACAGTTACGCGAAACCGGTTCATTTCTCAAATCTCGTTAGAGACTTCCTGGACGAGCATTTCAATGGAAAATGGATAGGAAGAGGTTCGAATTTTATTGAATGACCCCCACGGTCAGCAGACGTCACTGTGTGTGATTTTTTGTTGTGGGTGTGTGTTAAGGACAAAGTTTACTGTACACCAGTTAGAGATTTGCAAGACTTGCGTGAAAGAATTGTGGTTGCAGGAAGCAACATTACCCCGCACATGCTTCAAAACGTGTGGCTTGAGGCTGACAACTGGTTTGACATTTGCAGTGCCACTAACGGTTCACATGTGGAAGTGCGCTAGTTTTCTTGATTTGTAAAAAAAATCTGAGTTGTTACATGTTTGTACAAAGTTTGGACCAAAAATATTGGTAAATTAAAAAGTTGTGATTTTTCTTTTGTTATACGTATAAGCGGGACACGCTGTGTGTGTGTGTATATATATATATATATATATATATATATATATGTTGTCTATAGTCGGTATGCCGTCTGATTTCCACGCAGGACACCCGGATTTGATTCCCAGTGTGTGTGATCTAAAGTTGGAATTTTTTCCGCCGTGTCCCCGCATATAGCGGCTCACCCAATCTCAAATCAATGGGTACCTTGGGGCAACCCTGGGGGTGGGGGTAAAGGCGTCCGGAGCGTGCTGCTGGTCGCATCACCTCCAAAATGGCTGAGCTCGAGAATGTGTGGGTCCCTATCTCCACATTCCTTAAATGTGTCTTCTGGCACGATGCTATATGCAAGGGGAACTTCAAACTGGAAAGAGCTGGAACTCTCAGGCAATTTGCTTTGCCGTAATGAGTTGGACCCCTTTCACCGCTATACGGTTAACCGGGATACTCTCTCTGAGAGTTCAGTTTGAACCTGTACTTGACCCACCGATTAATCGACAGACGACCGGCTGCTTCACTAATTAACCATCCAGCTGACTGATTAACCAACAACCCATCAGTCGACGCTCCCTCTTACGGTTCACCCATCTTTCAAAGTCCTCCTGGAGACTCGGAAGAGAAATGGAAGAGCATCTACCATAGAGCGTCTACTCAACAGGTCCATTCCCGGTTTGTTTGTGCGAGCTTCTCCCTCTCCCCTCCCTTTCCCCTCCCGTCGTTTTCCCGGCCTTTGACGTTCAGGAATCCGATTTTTCTTCCCGGTTGGACCCTTTTCCCGTGAAGTATCGGGCGCCGTCAACAGAGCGAGAGTTGCACTTATTTTCTTCCCTCTGCGCATTCCGCTGAGAGGAAAACAGCCTTCCATCCGAAACAATGACGTCACGGCTTAGCAGAGCGAGGAAGTTTACCTTCTCTTGGCCTTTCAGGAAGACTGCATTGACGGGCAGAGACATATGAAAATGGACCAACACAAGCACACAGATAGATATGAATGTGTGCGTGTCGCCGTCCAACGACAAACTCTCACAACTGTAGAGAACATCCAGGCAAACAAAGAAAAACGCCATTTTCCAGCGCCGTGCAGTTACTTTTATCCTTAGGGAAGCAGCCCTAGGAAAATTGAGAAGTCGAAAATCCTTAAGGCCTTCTTCCTTCAGTAGGTCTTTAATGGCTATTTGAGGGTGGAAAGTAGTCTTCCTCTGCCTTTGCAAACTCGTCATTACTTGACAAAAATATCCTTTGCTCTCAATGTTTACAGAAGTTCCTTTTCAAGCGATCACCCTCATTAATAATAAATCTGTAACAAACCATACTTTTGTGCGTCTACTCTGCTATAAAGCTTTTAACTATAATTTTTAAAAATGCTTAGCTGATGTGCCTTAACGCAGAGAATGGCATCATGCGGTTCAAATCATTTCCTGCACGTAGATACTCAACCGTACAGTTTGCAACACTACAGTAGATACAGCAGAAAACTTTGCTGATGTACTACGACTGCATTTCTGTCCGCCCCGGCCCCTGTCGGCATAGAAGTTGGGCTGTCATTGGCTGGTTCAAGGTAACCTGGTCACATTTTCATGCCCTGCTTTCCCTGGGCCTTGGGGTGTTGGGCAAAATATACAGATGTTTTGTCAAATCGCCAAAAGATGGTGCTGAAGGTTTCCATCTCGAAAATGAGCAGATTGGGAGGACTACAAGTTCATTCTTTTGAGATGTTAGATAATAATTGTAGGAATAATCAAAGTAACAACAGTCTTTCGCAACTGTAATATTCCTTTAACCAAAAAGCATAAAATTCCATAACCAACATACATATTTATGGCGATAAGTACAGATGTTGAAATAAAAGGAACCAAAGCATTGCCTCGTGGGTTGATCATCCCTACGTAACTGTGTTCATCATTGTTCACTACGTACTCTATGCGTTCAATGATCCGTGAAGGACACTGATGTGTACTTGTAGCAGTTATCACGCTTCTGACGGGATAGGGAAGGCAGATTCTCTACGCACGGCTCTATTTCGAAAGAGTTCCCCGAGGAAGGCCAGATAACCATTGTCGATGTGCGGAGTGGCCTCGTCCTGCTGGAAGACTTGCTTCTCGAAATCCAAACCATTGATCTCACAAGAGGCCTGTAAATCGGCATGGAAGCAGATAAAGACTTGCTTTCGGTACAGTATCGTTGACAGTGATGGACCCACCATTATTATATTGAATGACATACGGGTCACTCACACGGTGACCCGAATGTAGGAGTCTCTGTTTGTTTACGTGCCCACTCAGGAGCACATGGCACTCATCTGACCATCACCAATTGTCGATGATGTATAGGGATCCACTTAGTGGCAGGTCAGTACTTGGGCACGAAAATCCGAAAAATACCACAAACCCCAACCCGATTAGGACCCTTACGAATTTGAATATAACCTAAAACCTTACGTTCAAATAAAGTAAAAAAAGCAACTCTAAAGACTCATGCAGCACCTGTATCCTATAACAACTGGCACCAAGTTCCTTTACCATGCCTCACAATCCGGTGGTTTCCATGTGCTGGAAGCTTTTCTTCAGTGATTCCAGCACTTTGTCCATCACACGCCCGAAATTGTCAAGGTTAGCTGAATTCAGTGTTGCTACAATCCTTTCCAAGGTGTAAATTTGAACTAAATTTTTCCCTTCATATAATAATAATAATAATAATAATTAATAATAATAATAATAATGGTGGTTGAGGTGGAAGTAGTAGCATTTCCGTTCGACCATGTTCAGATGAATGAAAATTGTTAAAACAAATTAATGACATATATGTCAGCCTCATGCGAGGACAAGGCCGGAAAAATTCCGACGTTAGATCATCCATCCCGGGAATCCAACCCGGGTCTCCCGCGTTGCAGTCAGATGCCTTACCGACTAGACCACCGCGCTTATAGCAATAGGATGTTCTAAATTTAGCATGCACCGAAGCGTAGATTCCATATCTTAGGCGATGTCACGAAAACCCTTTTACCTTAGCATCCAGAGAAGACAGTTGGATATACATTGTTGCAGTAGCGTACGCAGGATTTCATCAAGGGGGGGTTATTTCGAAAACTTTCTCCAAATTCACATTACCATTGTTTTATTACACTTTAATTAAATAATAATACTCATAATTGATTAATAATACTTATAATTATTTAATTAGTTGCATTACTACTAATAATACTACTAGTACCACTTCCACTATTAAGTAGTAGAGTGTTTATGAAAGCAATAGACCGAAATTAGTTTCTAGTCATTCGATTTTTGACAAATTCTAGTTATTTTTTTTTTGTTTCTTTGTTACGAAATAATTGTTTAGTTAACGAGGTGAGACATTTTAAGTGTGAAGGAAATCCATAAAAACAAGAACATATATTTAAATAAATTGAAATAATCAAAGTATGGAACTTATCCAAGGAGCAGCGGTAGTCTGGTCGGTAGGGTGTCTGACAACCACTCAGGAGATCCGTGATCGATTCCTGGAATTGGTTGTAATTTTTCCGGCTTTGTCCCCGCATAAATGTCCCCGATAATTCACATCTGGATTGTCTCGCTGTTCTTACAAACAAAACATTTTACAATAGTTAAAAATGTTGTAAATTGAATTCAGACATTGAAACTTGCCGCGGTAAACAATGGGAAGGTGTACTGGTTACAGTGTGGCTATTCTTGTCTGCCTAGCCTTTGTCTATACATTAACCACTTACAACGAACAAAGAACTTTCTTTAGTTAATGCTCATTCTTCACACACAAAAAAATACATGATCATTGAACATTGTTGCAGGTGAGATACAAAACAACTTTTTTCTCTTTTAAATCATATTTGCAGTCATATTTTATTTTCAAGAATTCTGTTTATTTTCAAGGCATTCACCCTGAAAGACGCGTGTGTTTGGAATGCTGTGCTTTTCTCAGTGCTGCATGGGAATAATAATTCAAATTATTATTATTATTTTATTATTATTATTAGTAGTAGTAGCTCCCTTGTCTCCTTGACTGTGATAAATCGGCCATTTTAATTTTTTTCCACAGAATTTTTCATAATATTTCAAAAGCTCAAGGAGGGGTTTAAACCCCGTAACCCCCCCCCCCTTTGCGTACGCCACTGCATTGTTGCCAAATTTAGCTTTGTCCACACGTTCGAGCTAATAATTTAAATGTCGTAAAGTAACTGTTCATAACGTTGCTTTTATTGCAAAAGTAACTCAGTTTCAGATACTTGCTTTTAAACGTAACTGGTTACAGCTAGAATTCCTAAAAAAATGTAACTAGTTACTTTCAAACACTGTCCAGTAGTTTCGCACAGCAGGCAAATAGAGTAGAACTCTCTCGGTGTGGGGCAGCCGCACGCCCCGCTAAGGAAGAAGAGCACCTGCTGAGATAAATGAATTCGCTGAAACCACGTCCGGGATCCAGGGATGCGTTACGTCTTCTCCACTGCATTACGTGTAGCGTCTGAGGCCTTAGGCAGTTGCAGCAGAGAGTCCTGGACATATATATCTTCATTTTATACTCCTAAACCGGCGGCTAATTGTTCCTTATAGGCAGGAGACTTCGCCTTTATTGTCGTCGCGACGGTAGAGCACATAGTCCCTCGCCGTCCACGCACAGCGACGTGGAGTCTACTGAGCAAAGACTTTGCTATTGACATTGAGGCATCCATTTCAAACTAGATTCCTAGATACGAGGTCAAAATGCCGAGATACAGTTAACTCCGTTTATAACCGCTTCGCCCACTCGCTTTCTCCCCTTCTCTGCCGTTATGCGCGACCTTGCTCCACACATTCCCGGGATACTGGAATACGGGAGAGCTGAAATATCAGAAATACCAAAATCACGAGATGCTCATTTATGTTCCCATTCTATTTATATTCATTGTTTTTTTGTTTTTCTTCTTCAAACTTTCTCTTCAAACCCTGTGTTTTTACCGCACTTTTCTCGTTAATCATGACATTTTGAGGTCTTGAACTGCTTCTAATTAAGTTTTCGCAAATGCGATCCCACTTAACGCTTTTGTCGCAGCAGCCGTGCATGCAAGAGAAGAAAAACCATTTCGAGTTTATAATAGAAAATTCTGTGAGCTATGAGGAAGTTTATGCACTTAAAACCGCGACGAAAACCTTATACATCAGGATGTTGTGTTTTTGTGTGTGTATTTCCTTTTTCCACGCACCTTACATTGGACGATTTGTGAGTTGTAAAGTCTACAGTTGCTAAGCTAATTACACGAGCAGAGTTTGAACTTTCCCCAAAGTTGATCCTGGATTTTTGTTATTTCGTTTTCTGTTGCTTCCACAAGTCTCACCTCCCCCTCCCTTCCCCAGTTCAGGAAATGTGTTTACGAAACACTCCGTTTCGGGTGCACTGCAGAGCTGAAGTTGCTCTCTGCCGACATTGGGCGGAGCTCTCAGGCATTGTAGTGCATAACTCGTTTCCGTGAAAGGAGGGGGGGGGTTAATACTCCACCTTGCCGAAGTTGTTAGAGTGGAGCTTTAGTTTGTAGCCCCCCTTGTCTCCTTTTGTGGGAAAAACCGGTCCTTTCTGAAAGGGTGGGAGGTGGAGGATGGGGGAAGGAAATCTTTGAGAAAGTGTAATTTAGTTAGCTCTCCCTCTCTCCTCCTCACTCGGCGTTTATCAAATGTCGTTGATGAAGGCATTCTTGGTGTACACAACAGGGCGGAGATTCGTATGCTGGCAGAACCACATTTACACCATAAAATGTCCGGATATATTTGCTAACTTAATCAGCGAGCCTCTGGTTTCTGCACGACAGCCTACTGTGCAGAAATATGCACTGTGGTTTCTGTGCGCATGCGCAGAATAACCAAGGTTGTTGAGTGGGAGTGGCCTTCTGGGCTGCGTCATGCGCAGAGTGCGCTGTAGATTCCTGCGCATGTGCAGAAGCGGCGGTTGGGCGGAGCGTTCGCTCCTTCGTCATAGCAGACGATGCGCAGTAGACTAGTGCGTCTGCACAGAAGAACCGAGGGTGTTGAGTTGGCCTGGACAGTACGTTGTAGACTTTCTTCACATGCGGAGCCTTCCATAGACACACGACTCGCTTCAAATATAGCAATAAGAAAGTGGCAAGATCGAGCCAGTTTTACAGCTTAACCAAGATAACAATGTTCCTGTGGCGCTGTAGTCGAATTTTCAACCGTAAGCGAGCGGAGGGCTCATGGACGATGCAATCAGCTACTTGCATTGTTCCCGAGTTCCTGAATCGCTAAGAGCTTGTCGATGCCAAGTGCTTTTAATCACGAAGGTAAAAACTGTACCTGGAGAAAAGAGAGACATAAGATTTAACTTGTTGAAATTTTTGACAACGATGGAAGGGCAGAAATTAGTACTAATAAAAGCCGGGCAAATCGGAAGAAAATAGAATTCTTAATAGATTTTAACTGATTTTCTCAATGTGTTAGTCCGATCGGCTTGTTTGTTTGGTGCATGCAAATGCAAGCCGACAGTAATTTTGACCTAATAGATCACAAATATTGTAATGGGTTGATGCTTTTTGCATTTATTCCAACTTTCTTTCATATTACTCAATGGGTGCGCTTTCCATCTCTATTATTAGGGAGACAAATTTATGGTAAATAAAAACTGAGGAGAGCGGTAAACAAAATGTTAGATCAGCGGTATATACCAGCGGTGGGGAAAAAAAATTGGCACACACTTTTTCATTATGAGAGGAAACAACATACAAAAGAGCTATAAATTGATAAACTACTTCATTAATATATAATGTACACATACACAAGTACTTAGCTGTCCAACCAAGAAGAAAACATCAACACAAAATCACTTCATTTCTAAATTGCATATCTCAAGTGATTTATTCATTGTATGTATTTAAAGGATATCCTTGCTGTCCAACAAATAAAATAATCACTACTCCACATACACAAACACATGTTGAAAATCACGTGATGATAAACAAAATTCAATCATGACTGAACACAAATGACACCATTGTTTCCCTTGATGTGCGGGAACAAACTAATCTTATCGCTGCTACAGCTAGCAAGTTAAATGAAACTGGAAGTTGAGTATAAATTCGGGGAAAGAAAGGAATGCAGCTTGACAGGGAGCCAAGTTTTCGAACTGAGATTATGTGTATGGGAAATCCCAATTTGCAGCGTCTTCTTGATGTCATCGAAAATAAAACGCTCTTCAGCTGCAAGTGGTAGGAAACTTTAGGCAAACGGTTCGTTACAAATCGACAGTTTGGGGACCCGACCCTGTGGCCGAGTGGTTATCACATCGCGCTGCGACGCCAAGTGTCCCGGGTTCGAATCCCGGTCGGGCTTGGTTGTTTGTGAATGTCCATTCATCAATTTCATCACTCATCCCCATCTTCGCAAATTAGCCAAGAGGCACAAAACGCGAAGTAAAATAAACTAAATCAAATCAAATCGAATCGACAGTTTGGGCGCACAACCTCGATTGCCGGTTTTTGCGTGTTTTCTACTTAATTTGATGATATTTCACGGTTATTTCGCGAAAAAGCGTTCATTTCGTGGAAAAGCACACATTTCGCATTACTTCGCGAATAAAACTCATGCCTATTTCATCATTGGGGGTGTAGTTACTTCCAGAATGTTCAAAATTGCATCTTTGTTTTCAAATTTCGCGATTTCGCGCATCGCGAAATTTCAATGTCCCTATCTATTATGAATCTGACCCTCCAAGATGGCGCAGTGGTGACGTCGTTGCCTTGTAATTCACGGAGTCCTGGGTTCGATACCCGGTGGAGGCACATAGTGGTTCGGATCCCACTTTAAACTGTAGGTCCAGTCCCGATTAGCCTTACTGTGCATAAAGTGGACTTAAAACATAAATTGAATTCTATGATGAATCTGTGTTATTGATACAAAAACATAGATGCTATTGAATACCTTAGCGGAGAATTTTCATGGACTCTCCCCATCACACCTGGTGTATACGGTGGTTGATTTTTTTTATGGTAAATGTCACATAAAACAATGGATAATAGTTGGTTAATTATGAAAGAAGCACATTGAAATATACGTATATACCTTACCTAGGATTTAAACATAGGACCTTATAGCTCGTTAAGTTATTTGCTACCACTTCACGTCACTGCCGTACGTAAAGGGGAGCTGATGGGGCCACATCATCTCCAAAATTTTGAGAAAATCAAAATTTCCAAATGAAAATAACCTAAGAACTCGAATAAAAGGGAAATATTTAAATGCAACCCCTTAAAATGATCCCCAATTGCAATTTTTGTCTCCAAAGTATAATTTTATTGGAGTGAAAAGCTCTAAATATAGAAAATATATTATTGTGTGTCCCCCCCCGTATCCTCTAGAAGGAAGCTATGTACTATCCACTTCTATAATTGCAAACCCTCCCTAAAAACAAATACTGCGTATGCCACGCCATAAAACCTACACATACATACATGTTGATAACTTCACAGTGTCTTCAGTTGTGCTACAGATGGTGCAGACCATGCTTCGGATGTCTTGGCAACCCTCATGTTGTTGAGTGTTTCGGAATCTTTTGGACTGAACCACGGCGAGGAAAATATCCCGAGGATATATAACCCTCAATCTTTCTGTTCACATCAATTCACAGTAAACAAAAACGATGCATTCATGCATTTTTAAAATTGTAACCATAAGAAACAAAACGTCGTTTTGTAATGGGAACATGCTAGTGGTTTCCACGTAGCTAGCCTGTTGCGTCTGTGAAGACGTACAAATGTAATTGAGGATTTGGTTTCAATGTTCCTCGTGAGCGCTTGGCTGCGTCGCCATGGAAACGTTTGCATTCTGCCCCGTTGCAAGATAATGGCCGTGGGTGAAAGGGTTAGTTTTTAAGCACGTTTTCATCAAGATAATGCCTTTCCCACAGAAGGAAAATTCGATTTGGTTGTTTCCCCTCTTGTTCTCTCTGTTGTGCTCTAATCGCTACCGAGGCTCTTTGTTGCGTCGCCGTTTTAGGATCATTGTTGAACTCTACCACCTTTTCCTGCCGCTTTCGTTTTTGCAGGGTAGTCTTGTTCAGGATGCATTTGGATGTTCTATTACTTCAAGGTGAATGTGTAATTTGTGTTTCCAGACAATAGAATACAGTCCACATTAGAGGTAATTCAGGCTCTTTCCGTAAGGTTCATAAAGCAGGCCTGAAGTACGGTCTTCTCGGAAGTGACGTCACCTAGTGAAGTCCAAAGCGCCAATTGAACGAGCATTCAAGTCCGCAGTACGCAGGACTCGACAATGCAGTCTCCTATACTTCACTTGGGACTACCGATCGTGGTCCCTGCTTCACTCGTCTGCTTGCTATTCACTTGTTTGAAATCTTGGAAGTCGAAAAACTGCCAGATGTTGGTTGTAGCCCTTCTATTGTGTGGAAATGTAAGTATAGCAACTTTTAAAAATGCTATGTGATTTATATGGTGAAAAACAAGTGTTTCTAACGCGGGAACAACAATGTGTTCGTAGTTTTACTCGTATCTACTGACGAAAAATCGCTTACTAGATGCTCCTTACCGGTTGTTCTCGGCTGTTTTCTCTTCGTTCTTCTTCCGTTACCGCTTTGTATCGCACATGAACTAACTAACTCTCTAGCCTTCTTAAACCCGAAGGTTCATGGCTGCAGCAACACAGGCCTTCAATCTTTCCCCATCTTGAGCAAGATCTATATACTCTTTTCCATCCCTACCGATTTCCCTTAGATCCATCTCAACGTTGTCCCTCCATCTTCGTCTTGGCCTTCCTACAGGTCTCTTACCATCAGGGTTCCCAACAAGAATCCTGTAAACTCCTCTTTCCTCTCCCATTCGTGCCACATGGCCTGCCCACCTAAGTCTTCTTAATTTAATTATTCTAATAATATCTGGACATGAATACAAATTATGTAGTTCTAAATTATGTAACCTTCTCCACTCACCTGTCTCCTCATCTCGTTTAGGTCCAAAGATTTTCCTAAGAATCTTATTTTCAAATACTCTCAATTTATGTTCCTCTTTTAATGTAAGGGACCAAGTTTCACATCCATATAATATTACAGGCAAAATTACTGTTTTGTATATTTTAAATTTAGTTTCTTAGATATTAAACTATGTATTTTCCACTCAATGTTTCGATCCATTGCATTTTTAATTTGATTATTCTGTTCGAATAATAAATAAATGAACTTTATTTCTGTTCTTAACAACAAGAGAATTGTATCGCACATGACGCTATTCAAAATTATTCCCTTCGTGCTAATTATTGAGTCTTTGCACGATTTAAAACATGATCCGTGGTTGTTTCTCTTGCACAGAATTTTGCTTGCTTGCCGTTAGGTTTGTTATTCTTCCGTACTAGTTTGTTTCCCGCTTAACTTGATCCGCACGTATTCAGTTCACCATTAACACTATTCATATTTATTCCCTTCACAGTCAATTCTGTTCACATTTTACCTTCACACTCAATCCCATTCACATTTGTTTCCTTCACATTCAATCCTATTTACATTCTCTTAGCACTCAATCCTGTTCACATGTATTCCCATTACATTCAACCCATTTACGTTTATTCCCTTCACACTCAATCCCTCTCACATTTATTCCCTTCACACTCACTCTTGTTCTCTGCCCGACATGGGAGACCCCGCCAGTAGCTAAGCCCCACCACCAAATACAAGGTCATGCAACCACTTGGTGGGGATGCAGAAACTAAATTGGAAGGTCTGGTTGTAGGGGCTAAAACCTTCGAACTGACGTTAGATAAATCAAAGACTAAAGCAATGCGATTAAATGCAAGGACTCAAGATCATATTCAACTAGAGAATGTTCAACCATAGAAGATGTAGACAATTTTACCTACTTATAAATTGTAGTTGCAACAAACGGAGGGGCAGGAGATGATGTATAACAACGCATCAGAAAAGCTAATTGGGCCTTTGTGCAACTTTATCCAATATGGAAGAGTAGGATTATAAGTACAGAAACAAAGTTAAATATTTCTAGAAGCAACTTCAAATCAGTATTGCTACATGGAGCAGAATCCTGGAAAGTCACAAACCGAATCACAAACAGATTGCAGGTGTTCATTAACAGGTGTCTCAGGGGAATATTAAATGTACATTGGCCAGAAGTAATAAAAAAATCAAGTACTTTGGACGCGAGCATCAGAAGACCAGATTAAAAACCAAATTAAAAGAAGAAAATGGAACTGGATAGGACACACACTAAGGAAAGCAGACAACAAGAAACAAGCACTTGATTGGAACCCTCAAGGTGCTAGAAAAAGGGGAAGGCCCAAAAGCTCATGGTGACGTACTATTGAAGAAGAAGAAAGACAACAGGGGAAAAATTGGAGAGAAATGAAGAAGATCGCATGCAGGTAGAAAAGCTTCGTGGATACCCTATGTTCCAGTAGGAACTAAAGAAATTAAGTAAGTCGCTCCTGTTCACATGTAATCCCTTCACACTCAATCCTGTTCACATGTAATCCCTTCACACTCAATCCTGTTCACATGTAATCCCTTCACACTCAATCCTGTTCACATGTAATCCCTTCACACTCAATCCTGTTCACATGTAATCCCTTCACACTCAATCCTGTTCACATGTAATCCCTTCACACTCAATCCTGTTCACATGCATTCCCTTCACACACAATCCTGTTCACATGCATTCCCTTCACACTCAATCCTGTTCACATGCATTCCCTTCACACTCAATCCTGTTCACATTTATTCCCTTCACACTTCGTACTACTTTGGTAGTAGAAAAAATAAATTTCTTTCTTTTCGCGGCTCTTGCGTTCTCTGTTCTTCACTCACGAACTATTTCGTTTTGAATGAAACCCTGGTCATATTTATTATTTCTGTTGCTTGGAGTTAAAGAGTGCTCGCCCTATTTCTATCGCGATATCTCACGGCTAAACTTTGTTTTTCCTCTTCAATTCTTCTCATGGTTGTACGTGTATACCACAGCTTTGAATCGACGTCCCAAGATTCCATCTATTCTGCCACAGCCGGAACAAAAAGCCGAGAAGGAAAATATGTGTGGTCACGGCTGGTTTATTTACCGACCGCTTTCAGATTCGAAGCGCGCTCCTCTGGGGACCACAAAAAAGAGAGAAAATAGCTGACCGGATGCCGGAAGAATTAAAATCGGACGTCGGGCTCTGATTCGTGGGAATTACGAATGTCTCTGCTCACTCTAGTAGTAACTTCCTGTACTTATTGCAGGGGAAGGGGGCTTATGGAGTATCCGAGCAGATGTTGACAGCGGGATCACTTAGTGACAGTCCACTGGGCTTTACCCATGGAATCAATAACGTTGCCGCCATGTGGTAGGGAGGGAGGGTGGGTTTGTCAAGCGGTTGACACTCACACAGGTGCAGGCAGACCACACGCGAAGGTACCTTCACTTCGGCGGTTGTTTATAGAGTAAACAAGCTACAAGCTAATAGGATATTGGTTAGATACTTGGTTTATGAGGAGAATATTATACCAGGAGTTGTTTAGGGATGTGCGATGAAGACGTTATAATACCATCCATCGTGTATCTGGTGCTTAGTTAATAGATTCAAGCAAAGGCCACAAAATTCCTACCTAGCACCAAGTTGTCCCTTGGACATATTATTTCAGGGCACAGAGATGAAAGATAATATCTCTGGTCCTCTGTCTCCATTTCTAAAAACCGATCGCATCTCGAAACACATACAGTAAAACCTCGTTAATGCGGGCTCCGATAAGCCGGACTTCTTTTAATCCGGACAGGGAAAAGGAAAGGAAAAAGCAGAATGCAAGGTTTTATATGTGGCTAGAAGTCAACAAGAGAACTTCCCAAAGAAAAGGCAGTCAACCAGTGATGAAATTCTGTTTCCCGCAGAATTTGTACTGTACTGTATAGTGTGTTTAGGCATATCCCCTTTAAATCCACCATTATAAACGTGTTTTGTTGCTTTAAACGGAGTTTTAATGCACTTTCTACTGTTCTGTTAGGTTATTTCAGTTAACCAGGACTTTCGTTAAACCGGTCAACTTATCCCCCATATTAGTCCGGATTAACGAGGTTTTACTGTAGTGTAAACAACACGCACAGAGTGCTGCCATCCAAACTTTCACAGAGTATGCAAGTCATTAAGAGAAACAAGTCTTCTTAACGTTTTTTTTGTTTGACGCGTCGCTTGATTGCTGCGAAAGTTTTGTCTCGTCTCGATCTTTACAAGGCAATCTCGGTCTCGTCTCGAATTTCGATACAAGGCTGAGACGAGACCAGAGGCTTGTCTCGTCTCGGTACCATTCCTACTTCAGGATAAGACAAGAAAAACTTCGCTATGCTATATTTCGGCACCGCACACAAAGCGCACATAGTAGGAATGGAAACAAAATACAGATTTCAAATTATCCGATATCCGTTTCAGAGAATTCGGACATCTGAATAGTTACGATATCCGGATAATCCGAATACCCTGATAATTCGGATATCATAATATCCGATATCCGGATACTTGAAAACCAGATAGAAAATTATCCGATATCCAGAAATAAGAATTATCCGGATTTGGCCATCCCTAGCTCGTAGCCGGCGTCAAAAAGTGTCACACAGCATGGCCGTATTTAGAGGGGGGGTTTCTAGGGTTCAAACCCCCCCGAAACTTCTGACATGTTGGATTAATGGAAGTTCAGAAACCAAAATCTGTAACAAATTTTCATTTTTTTTTTCGAAGCATCACAAAAATACATGGAGACAATGTTGAAACGATCGAGCTAGAATTTTCATACATTTGGAATTCTGAAAGTTGAGTGAAACAGGATTTATTCTCAGAATCGTAGCCCACCCGCGAGCCCTCCATTATCACTTCTGTTGTCATCTTTCCAGTGTTGCTCCTGCGTCACAAGGAATATAGACTGAAGATTCCCTTATGATTGTCCCAAAATTCCCTTTCCAGCTTTTAAGTTCCCTGTCCGATAAAGTCGAAAATCCCCCTTGATAGGAGTTCAAACCTAGGATCTCCAGTTTCGTAGCGCATTACGTTCGCGATTGAGGTTACAATCCATGCACCAGGCTAAGTTTTTAAAGAGAGTAACTGGTTCCACACTTTTCAAAATCCAAAAATTTAATTTTAAAGTCAAACAACAAAAGCTTTATGACTAAAATTTCCATCTAACTTTTAAAGCTTTTTTTTCTCTTGAAAGTGTCTAAAGTTTAATGACGAAGTATAATAATTGTGCATTTCAGTACACACTGTGCTACCTTCATTTGGTGCAAAGGTACATAAACCTTAATCTTAAAACTCAGCTAGCTTATCTACAGGGTAGGGTTCTTTGTAGACAACGAAACCAGACAGGATGCCTTCCAATGGAGACGTTTAAACGAATATATTATTTAAACACAGGATACATGGAGTAAGAATTTTACATGATAAGCTACATTCTTCTATAATTTTCTCGTTACAGTCAATTTTCATCTCAATATTCTTTTTATTATTTATTTTCTTTATTTGGATATTCTTCTATATGTACTTCCTTCGTAGTGGGCAGATCTGGATCGGGACTTCCTTCTCAATGGGCGGTCTGGACTTCCCTCTTAATGGACGTTCTGGGTCGGGACTTCCTTCTTGATGGACGGCCTGGATCGGAACTTCCTTCTCAATGGACGGTCTGGATCTAGACTTCCTTCTTAATATGGAGGATATGGACTTCCTTCTCAATGGACGTTCTGGATCGGGACTTCCTTCTTATCTTCTTTGTAAACTTCCCTCTGGATTTCAATTTAGGTTTTGACTATTTAACGAATGCCTTTATCCTTTTCCAACTTTTTCCTTCAAGCTTTGGAAATAATACTAATATCCTCCCTTGGGGCTTCGATCGGAACGCGCCACCACTAACTAGGTACAACAGAGTGTATACTTGGTGCCGCCGATTGACATGCGCATCCAAGTAGGTGCTACGGTTAAACCGCGCAACCAAAAAGTGCTGTGGGGCGTCGATCGGAACGCGCTCGCCACTGATGTAAACAAAATTTCCGCTACGGGAATGGTAAATCAACCAAACAGATGCAATATCTGTTCAAAGACACAAACTTGTATCAGTGCTTTGACTTCCTTAATTTTCATATTAACTTACATGTGATAACTGACTTGATTTATAAAATATATATATTAATTTACTTCTTTCATATTTATTCTTTGTCTTCTTATAATATATTCTATTGTTTTTCATCTTTCCAATTTGCTTTGTTCTTATTTATAAAATTATTCACATATATTTTGCCAATTCTTAACCTTGCACGCCTGGTGCTGCCATCTCTATTCGTCTTTGGCAAACTATTCACATTACTTGGTCCTATTGGGTACGTAACAACTGTATGAAATGTAAAACAAAAAAAATAATAAACTTGTGCTGGATATTCACTCATCTGCTGGATTGAGTAAGCCCCCTCAAGGATATAACAATAATATAATAATTATTATTATTAGTATTATTATTATGGAATACAATTGTTCTATTATTATGAAATTTAAATTATTATTGTACAATTATTGTTATTATTTCTATTATTCAAATTTCTGGCGACGCCCATGGGAAAAATTATGAATGAACCCCCCCCCCGAAATTTTTTCCTGCCTACGACCATGTCACACAGGAGAGTGCGATGCCTGATACCTAGGAACTTGAGCTCTGCTTTTACATGATAAAGCGTCACAGAAGCTTAGTGTCAATCTTGCAAATGTTATCAGCAAGAACAGACAACGTGCGGAGGAAACATACAAGTGATAAACCATATGTCCAATGGCGTGGCTGTCCTATATGGTAATACTGTACGCTGCGGTGGTTGCTATTATATCAATAATTTGATTTGATTTGATGCTTTAAGTCCACTTTGTGCATAGTAAGGCTAATCGGGACTGGACCTATAGTTTATAGTGGGATCCGAACCACTATGTGCCTCCACCGGGTATCGAACCCGGGACCCTTTGATTACAAGGCAACGACTCTAGTACTGCGCCATCGGGGAGGCCCGTATTATGTCAATGACCCTGGCTGTGTTATGTGGACGTAAAAGGAGAATGTATGAAATAAATTAGTTTTTTGTTTGAGTTTTTAAGTCAACTTTATGCACACAAAGGCTAATCGAGACTGGTCGTACAATTTAAAGTGGAATCCTAACCACAAGGACCTCCACGGGGTATCGACCCCTTGATTACAAGGCGAAGACGTTACCACTACGCCATCGGAGAGACGACTGAGAATGAGGAAAAGGACGGCAAGTTGAAATAAGCGAGAGAGAGAGAGAGAGAGAGAGAGAGAGAGAGAGAGAGAGAGAGAGACACCAGATTGAGACATAAAACAAGGAAACGTTTCAAGCAATGAAGTAGCATGTACAGCCACTGTCAATAAAATGGGATAACTAGGAACTGAAAAACTAGATTCTCAGCATTGTGTTATGCATGTTGCCTAACCCTACGGCGATAGCGAAACTTCCTATTGAAAAATTGCTATTGAAGTTGGCGCATCGCCTTAGAGTTAGGCAGCACGCATAACGCCTTAGAGAGATGCCAATGTTTCAGGATTTGGTGTCCCATCTTTATTGCCGGTTGCTGTACATAGAAAGACCTAACGTAATAATTAGGGAGCAGAAGTTGATGACCTAAAATATATAGGTATATGACCTATAGAATGTCCTAAAAAAATTGGAAAAAAATGACGTAAAAAATGAAAAAAAAATTCCATTAAATTTGTAAGTTTCAGGTTAAAAATTTAAATGCTATTCTGCTTTCAAAAAACAAAGGCACCAAATGATACCACATGCACATTCAATTAAAATATGCAACGAGGATTTCCAATGGAAACAACCGAATAATTTTAAAACAATTTAATTAAAAAGTCGTATACACTGAATCTAGAATATTACCAAAATGAAAGAAGTTACAAAATATGACGAAACAATACACCGAATATTGCGAAAAATGGCGAAAATCGGGGAAAATGACCTAAAACCTGAAAATTGGCAAAAAATGCATTTTAAAATTACCTTTTTTGGGATCTAGACGAAGTGTGATATTGTGTGTATCTAATGGGCATCGTGTCCGAGATGTTATAAAAAAAATGACATTTCACCAACTTCCGCTCCCTAGTAATACAAGAAAAAAATTGAAAGCAAAAAAAGAAGATACAAGAGACGGAAAGAACGCAAAGGTTAGAAGTAAAAGTGATAATGGAAGAATAAGTAGATAATTGTTCCATATTTCGAGAGGGAGGGGGTAAGTGACCCATCTTGACCCTCCTTGAGGGCGCCCATGAAAAGGGAGAGAAAGTATGGGAGAGAAAGAGAGAGAGAGAGAGAGAGAGGGGGGTATCATTGTAAGCGGGAAACATCCAAACGCAAATCTGAGTATCAAACTCTAGGTACGTACCTCAGTGTTGATGGGCATTTCTACAGCGAACTCCGCCCTCACCCCCAACCTTAACCACATCAACGACAACCACACAACGGCCGCGGAAGCCTTCATCTTGAATTTTGAGGTCCCCAGAGGCCGCGGAGTTCGGGAAACTCCAGGGAATCCATCCGATCCGAATGTAATTAGAGATTTTAAAGGAAATCCCTGGAGACTGGGGCGGAAGCGAGGTAAGACGCCCCCCGCCCCAAGGCCCCTTTCCTCCTCGCAGAGTAAAGAGAGCACCCATAAAAGGCTTCATAAAAGACAGAACGAGGAGATCTTTTGGCAGCGGAAATGTTGCCAACTCGGCAGAAAATTAGATTCGAGACTTCTCTCCTTCGAGAGGCTGCCCGTGCTTCCTGGCACACGAGGTGGGGAAATGTATTCAAGATTCAGAAGCGAGAACGAACGGAAAATATCGTCTAGACATCATAAAAGGAGTTTGATTGGCAATCAGGTGTATTCATTCCTGCTTATCCTTGCGGAGACAATATCCGTTCCCTTCCTCCGTCTCATTCCAAGCATCTTCTCTCGTCTTCGCCGTTTTTGTAAACAGTGAATGTGTAAGGCAAGCTCCACTGTAGCCTAGTAGAGGTTAGCGCTCTCGCCTTTGGTGCCAACGGTCTCGGATTCGATCCCCGGAGGGAACTCCAAAATTCCCGATATCGTACTGGCAACACTGTCTACTTGTAATCAAAGGGTCCCGGTTGGTTTCCCGTTGGATGAAAATTGTGCAGTGGCTCGGATTACACTTTAAACTGTAGGTCTTTCTCGATCAGCTTATCTGTTCATAAAGTGGATTTAAACTGTGACAAATTTTGTCGTTTTTAGCGTCTTATTTTCTGCCACTTTGGGCTAATCGCGACGATGAGGATGAGAGATGAACTTAATGAAGAGACACTCACAAAAAAAACATCCATGCCCAGGCCTGGATTTGAACCCGGACCCCTGGCGCCAATCACAGCCTTTAGAGGACATCTAGACGAAAAACGTTTTTCACCGTGAGACCTCGTTTCTTTATCCTTTATATATGCAATTCCGAATCACAAATTCATTGTTGCCAGTGGCATTTAATTTTCTCCTGTTACATCGTAAAAATTAAAATCGGTAGTTTACAGCAGATTTTGTAACCAATAAAGAACGACGGCTTGTCCGTCAATAGCCATGGACAAAATTTTCGAATTCTATCTTTAAGACGAGAGCAACACTTGGATAAGCAATATGTGTCAACATGATTTGTCTTTGTTGTTTTGTGGCACTCGGTGTACCCTTCCGTATTACAGTTGCGTTTATAGTCATTAAAACACTAATTCATTGTCCAATTGTAATAATGCGTCCGGAGCGTGACGTCAAACCCACACGCCCACTCAGATACCATCCCTGTTTCCCCATATTTTGGCGCGAGTACGCTTCAGAGGCGAAGAGTTTCCCCGTTTCTCCTGCAGGCGGCGTTAATGGCGCTGCTGCTGGCGTTTTTCCTACCCAATGAACACGCATCGCTCTCGGGCTATGACCTGAACCAGGTGTCTCGCCTGAACCAGCTATGGAACGCACGTATCGTCTGCTAAAGTTGATCGAAATGCAGTAGAACCTCCATAATTCGAACTTCAAGGATCTTTAAAAGAGCTTGTAACGTTACGCAAATGTTACGCTGTGAGTACGTTAAGATGTTGAACAGTAGACAAGCTAAGCATGAAATTCCAAGATACAGCGTCTTGAAGAAGGTAATAGGGAAATCTTTAAGGCTCAAGTAGCTAGGATTTCTTCTTTGTTTCTTGTAAAAGGAAAAATGGTAGTCGTATCTTGTTTATAGTATTTTTTTTCCTTGTAAAACTTCGGTCGAAACGGATCCATTGTAACTATACCCTTATATGACACCATCTGTCCCTCTTTCTGTCGAAATCACACTTCGTGCAATAGTTGACAGTTGAAAGTATTGCCACATTTTGTCCTCTTCCCCGATGTTTCAACTGAAGGAGACTGTCTTTACTGCTGCAGCGCACAGCGGCATGCCTAGGAAGGGGATGAAGGCACAAGGGTTGAAAATTAACAGGAGGAGGAACGTCCACACGCTCCCCCTTTGTCATTCTATTTAACGGAACCAAATTCGCAAGATTAAAGGAAACTCGAAAGTTTCTTTGTCGACATAACCGTAGCTTGGTGGGGGCAAGGGGGCATTTCCCCCCCAAAAGTTTTGTAATTATTACAATTTACTGGTTTAAGGTATTTTTGTTAACATCCTGGGACCTGAAGAACAAATAAAGAAATAAAATATCTATGGATGAAATTGTTGAAGAATTGAAACCTTTATGATTCTCCGCTCCCCAAAATTAAGCCTCAAGTTCGATTCTGCTCCCCTCCCAAAGTTAGGCTGCAAGTTACGCCCATGTTTGTCGATGTATACTCCACTCCAAGATTTATGGCTGTGGTTTCCCTAGTTTGGAAGGAAATCGAACGCGTCATACAGAGTCCAGAAGATTGATTGATTGATCGATTGATTTGCTTTATTTAACTTTGCTTTTTGTGCCACTTTTGGCTAATTTGCGAAGATGGGGATGAGTGATGATGTGATAAAATTGATGAATGGATACTCAGAAACATCCATGCCCAGGCTAGGATTCGAACCCGGGATCCCTTGCGTCGTAGCGCGACGTGCTAACCACTCCGCCACAGGGGTCGGCAGAGAGATAGTCCAGAAGAACAACTTGAATTGGAAATTACACGCAATCACACAAGCAGAAATAATTTTCTAGTATACCTCAAAGTGCCCTTTTAAATAATTAGGTTCGTCTCTACAATACTTAACCTAATCTAATCTAATCTAACCTTACTCATGCGGAACTGTTGCCGTGTCACAACGACACCAACCTATTTTGGCGCGAAAGAAACAAAGGAAACTTTTGCAGGATCGACAAAAAACCCATTCGATTAGCACCTGGAAACAAGTTATCGATCCCCTGGACTTCGAATGTTCGTGGTTGAATAAAAACAAATCCACAATATTAAAACCTAATTACCTTTGGAAGGTGCACAGATATCCTGCTTTGTCAGTCTCTGTTGTAATGTGATCAGCCTCCACCAATGCGCAGTGCCCTCCCGGGGGACTTGCTGCTATGGGACCTCGGGACTTCCATGCATTTTAAACACGTGACATCCTATTACCGCCGGAAACATGTTTAAACTTTTGCATCTCTTCATGGTTTAATTGGCTGCTGGCAGCCTGTCGGCTACGTCACGAGTCATCATCGATCATGTCGGGTTGGACTGGTAGGAATAAAATGGATTACGCCCTCCTCCTCCCGTGCGTCCTGATGACTTGTGTGCTCTCTGTCGTCTCACGGCACGATGTGTTCCGGCGTAGTCAAACATGCTGCGTTTGTGACTACATGTAGATTCATGGTCTTATTGTGAGGGACGTTGATATCACCGAAAAATATTAACTGTTGCAAAAATAGTGTTAATACATGTGCAGTGGCATGTTCAAAACACATTTTTATGTTGTTTTATTTTACTTCGCTTTTCTGACACTTTCGGCTAGTCGCGAAGACCAGGAGGAATGATTATAACATGAAATGGATGATGAATGAATGTTTTGATTTACTTTGCGTTTCTACCACCTTCGTCTAATTGCGAGGATGATGAGGAACGGTGAAAAGATGAAATAGATGAAGGGACAATCACAAACACATTTGGAGCCGGCCGCCGTGGCGGAGTGGTTAGCACATCGCGCTACGACGCCAATGGTCCCGGGTTCGAATCCTGGCCTGGGCATGAATGTTTGTGAGTGTCCATTCATGAATTTCATCACATCATCACTCATCCCCATCTTCGCAAATTAGCCAAAAGTGGCACAAAAAGCGAAGTAAAATTAAGCATATCAATCGATCAAAACAAACACATTTGGACAGCACACAACAGAAGTTCCATGTTTAGACGCCAGATCCTCACTAGACTGCAAAATGCAATCCAGGGTGTAATAAGTAAAAGTGAGGTTGACATTCTGGTGTCTTGAGAATGACTCACCCCTTCCATCCCAAAAATATTTTTTATCCATTCGAAATCGCGAATTTGGTATAAAATGCTAATTTTGACTTTTTTTTGCGAAATTCAACACATTTTATACATAAAAAGCAAAAAAAATACAGCGAAATTCCAATTCATGTGTTGATTGATTGATTGATTGTTTATTTTACTTCCCTTTTCTTACTTCTAATCGTGAGGATGGGGATGATTGATGATATGTTGAAATTGATGAATCAACATTCTCAAACATCCATGCACAGGCCGGGATTCGAGCACGAGACCCCTGGCGTCGCAGCACGTTGTGCTAACCATTCCGGCAACATTCTTGTGTTATAGGCTTAAAAAATAAAATGTTTATACGTGAATAATGTGAACGTTTTCCAAACTTTTATTCAAAAGTTAACTATGGTACGTGTTATACATGGAATAATTCAGACAGCTACATGAAACCACCTGTAAATGTATGTTTCCCACGATTTTTCACCTTCTATCGGAACATTCTGCATCACCGAGCAAAGTGACGCAGTTTTGACGGAGACAGAGTTCGCACCTACCGTCACACGGGAGTCGTAACATCGGAAATACTATTTTGAAAACACAATTAAGGTGTAATTTTAGGTCTATTTAGTAGAAAAGTGTGCTAAAATAAAAACACGATTTTTTGATGAAAAAGGCAAGTAAGGAAAATAACATAAATTTCGTTCATAAATTTCATCATGTCATCACTCATCCTCATCTTCGCGATTAGCCAAAAGTGACAGAGAAGCGAAGTAAAATAAACCAAACCAATCAATGCTGATACTTCCCTCCTCCGCTCTCCCCCTCAAAGCTAGTTTTTAGTTACCATTGTGTACATATAAGATATTCGGGATTGGACCTACAGTTTATAGTGGGATCAAAACCACTGCGTATATCCCAATAAGTAACTGAGACGAGGACCTCTTGTTTGCAAATCGGGGGCGTTATCCATTGCACTATCGAACACGCTCCATTAAACTCTCCGATTGTTTAACTAATTGCGCATGTATAGGCGCGGTTAACTGAATAATCAACAACCGCACAGAATCATCATAACGTAGAAGCGGTTCGATACATTAAAGGTTGGGTAGACAATTACCTAATCGACATAATGAATACAGCTATAAGCTAATAACAGGAATGCTGATCGCATTCGACTGTATCGAACCTATGATCTAATTATGTAAATTATATACCTGATTACATCCGAAAAATCACAGAATATATCGATAGTGGGTAATAATAATACAATTATTGTGCATTATTAACTCTGTAAAATTAGCACATAGTACAGCGCATTCGGTTTAGCCAGAGCTCTGGCATGCGCAAAGCGGAAAATGTTTGTCGTCTGCAGAATACGTCACGTGACTCGTAGGAGCATTGTTGCAATTCGCGGAAGTCGCAATTCTACTTGACACGAACCTGGCAAAGGCTATACGCTCTTGCCTCATATACGTATATGAAACTTACGAATCTAAAGTAGCACGTTGTCCTTCATGATCGTGAAATTCGTCAATTGTTCTATGAATAACACACTTGTCAAATTCGTCCACACCACTTTAAAATTTATTTCTTCTGCGTGCTTTGTTAGGCGTTAGTAATACCTTCCCAGTTACTTTGTAGAGATCATTTTCGTTTCAAAGTACTTACTGACATATCAGTAGATGCGGAAACACTATTTTGCACTTGTTTCACGTTCAACGCAAGATCACTGTCGGCTTCTTTCTTCATAAACTTATGCACGTTAAGATAATTTCTCAATCTGGCTATGAATCACTTTGCTTTCTCAAATATTCATTCCAGTTTTCATCACCTTCCGTTGAATAAAACACCCTAAGCAACACAGGTCAACAATCACCTTACTCGTGGTAACACCACCCCCCCCCCACCTCCCGGAGAGGAAGAGGAGGAGAGGGAGAATGCCTCTTTTGCCGAAGGAGCTTTGTCAATGGAGGTTTCACGGACAAAACGAATCCTCTGTCATTCTTTTCCTTGAACTATCATCTTTTCAAACTATCGCTTAAGAAAAATAACTAAATGCAGCAAGTACAGCACGCCCCTATCAATAAGCTCTGAAGTCAGATTATGGATATAGGTAATTGTTAAGGCGGTTAGCAACTCTGCTCTCAGTGGAACTCTCGCATCGTCGCGCTGACGGCAGGCTTCTGCACAGCTGAAGGCCAGAGCTCAAGCTAAACCGAATGGCCTGTACATATCGTAACCATAAAATTCATGACCGATAACTTTGGATTTGATTTAGTTTACTTTACTTCGCTTTTCTGCCATTTTTAGCTAATCGCGAAGACGAGGGAGAGTTGGTTGATTTAGTGTTTTTAAGTCCATTTTATGCACATTGAGACTAATCGGGACTGGACCTACAGTTTAAAGTGGGATCCGAACCACTATGTGCCTCCACCGGGTATCGAACTCGAGACCTCTTGATTACTAGGCGACGACGCTAACACTGTGCGCCCTCGGGAGGCACTACGAGGGTGAGTGATGATATGATGAAATTGATGAAGGGATACTGGAAAATAACACCAATGCCCAGGCTGGGATTCGAACCCGGGACCCCTTGCGTCGTAGTGCACTGTGCTAACCACTAGGCCACGAAGGTCGGCATCACTGATGACTATATAATGTAGTATATTCTTTTACATAGGGCGTAACTACTTCATCATTTGTTTCTTACTGCAATCTATATATTACTTAAAAATAAAGTTGTTCGCACAATATGGGTTATGTTTGTCAATGTGTATACACACACACACACACACACACATATATGTATGTATATGTGAGTGTGCCTCTTTACCTGTAATTTTATTCAATCTTGTGAGTCAACAATCTAAGGTTGTCATTTAAATAGAAATTCTAGTATTAGCCTAGCAGAAGATATTTTACATATTTTTTGTTTATTTCATGTTTTTAATTTACTTTTGGTTTGTATTGTGTCCCACCCGTGACACCAAACAACAATTAATTTCTCTTTTAACTGTGACATTTCCCCCCTCGACTCCACTAGAATATTCAAAGGTCAATTACCTACTCTCTTTGTATTAAATAATTTATTTTTCATTTGACAATTCACAGATATTAAAATAAAGTTCTTATCGTAAAGAGAAAATGTTGTCGCCATACGTGACAACCAAAAAATATTCACCTATAGCTATAAATCTTGGAAAGTATACTAAGGGTAGTTATGTTTTAGCAACAGTGCTTAGTTTCATAATTCATTGCACAGAAACTGCAAGCAAAATGTAGCTTAATAGTAGTAGAATAGTTACATTAATGTAAACAAAATGTAGTCTGTGCGTCCCACACGTGACAATGGAATGAGCCATATCCATTATTAGAGCAAAATCACCGCGCTTTCTCAAATAAACGACTCAGTTATTGACAGAACAAGAAGGAGAAAATATTAATGAGAAATTAGAGAAGTTGTGGAAGGCAGTGTGCCCGAAACGATGAGGTAAATCAAGCAATACGCTCCCTTCGCGCAGCGAGATTGAAAATTAAGGGGCAAATTCAATTCTCAGAACTTTTGATGCGGCTTGTTTCTCTCCATCCACCCTTTTATGGCCCATCTCGGCGCGGTTTGGGCATCCTTATGCTCTGCGTTTGTGATCATTATTCGCTGTAACGAAGATTATAACGAAGTGGTTTGATTCAATTTCCTCTCGCTAGATGTCTCTCACGGCATTTTTTTCTTACCGTTTTGGTATTGTGTTATTTTATGAGACGGCACGCAAGCAGTTTTAAAATCAGGAAATCCGTAATTAAAGGGGTGTGGGGAGGGGAACCTCACCCCCTCCGTATTGAATTTCCCGAGAGTGCTTACAAAAGTTTCCTCGTGTACTATGGATTATGTTTTGAAAAAATGTTTTCCACAATCTTGTTTAAGAACATTAAATTAATTTATCGAACGTTTTCTTTAAAACAAACATTGTTATCGATATACGGATGCAGACTCTACAGAACATTGCAGGAAGTGTCCACCTCGTATTATTAGTAGTAAAATTTCAAACATCGAAGCTCTGTTTTAATTTTTAAGGGAAATTCATCCACCCCTACCTTCTTAACGTCTAAGATTTTCTAGGTGATAAAAAATATCGATTATATTTCCTGCGTAGAAATGGTTGAAGTGGGTGTAGTGAATGCAATGAAAATTTAATACTCTTGGGGTCGAATGTGCAAATATTGGTATTGGAATACGGCTAAAGCTTAGGAGGAGAGCTTATTTCCTAAAGGAAGGATGTATGTTTTTCTCGGCACCTTGTCAGTACCATGATATCATGCAATATTATTTATCTGATAAGCACTACAGTCCTCCCTGTACCCCCTCCCCTTATTTAACCGTGTAACGTAGTAAGTAGAAAACAACTTGGAATATTTCTTACAAGATAAGGGTTAAGATTAGCACAATTCTGTAAACAGATTTTTATTTCCCTTGAAATCACCTTTAACGATACACGTTACGTTAATTCGAATTTTGGATTTTTTCTTGTCCCCTTGGAGTTCGAATTTTAAAAAGTCCACTGTTTATATTTAATATATATTAATTTAATTATTAATATATACAGGGTGAGTCACCTAAAATTACCGCCGGAAATATTTCGTGAACAACAATAAATATTGAAAAACTGCTTTCGCAGATATGAAGGTGTGGGACGGGCTCATGAAATTATTCATTCTTAATGAATTTTTCCGTACTTTCAAATGAGCTGAAAATAATGTGGGGTTTCTATTTAAAGAAAAGTAAGTTTGTGTTGAAAATCGTACTTCCTTACGTAGTTGAACGTATTGTGTCCACTAATTTCATGAGCCCCTCTCATACCTTTATATCTGCGAAAGCAGTTTTTCAATATTTATTGTTGTTCACGAAATATTTCCGTGCGTGCGTGTGTCTTTATGTGTGTGTAAATTAATATCTTCCATCAGTTTTAATGATTTCGCACCCTGGTTTGGTATAGGAATGGCACGACATGCCACAGACCCGTGTTCGAGTCCCGCATTATAGCATACATTTCTGCCTAGTACGTCTCCTGTGGGTGCCAAATTAAAGGTAACGACCTAGATGCTTCTCTCCCGGTTAAAATAAATCATTTTCCAACAGCAGCCCCGCTCATATTCTAATCTCCAGATACTTACTGATAGTAATGCCAAATTATCTTATCGTGACGTTCTTGGAGGTTGAAGTGGAGACCAAACACAATTATCTACATTTCCGAGAGATAGTAGGGAAAATGCAATGAACTGCAAGTTAATCTTGAAAGGCAGCATCCTCTTAGGCAGCCTAGTACAGGAGGATGAACTCGAGTCATAACCAGCCACAATTGTAAGTCACAACCCGCACAAACTTCTGGGCGATGCATGTCAGCAAATATTCGTTCGGATGTCGGATAGAATATAAGTGAAGTGCAAACAGACAGAGTTGAAATTGCAAATGTTCATGAAGTTGAAATGAGCCCGAGACACGCAGGGGGGCTAGTAAATATTCATGTAGACGTCCAATGATGAGTTTCTCTGTTTAGGTTGAACGAGATAGCAGAGACAGGTGCATCGAAAGTGAATACTTAGATGAAACGTGCATCGGGTATAGCATGTAGTATAAGAAACAGAGATGTCGCGAAAGCATAAGCAAGAAACGGAACTGCTGAGAGAGATGAGGCATGAAATAAAGCGGAGAAGCGATAAAGAAGATGGATAAAAAAGTATTTAAATGGACAGCTAAACAATCGCATAGGACAGGGAGTGAAATCAAGTGTCCGAGAAGTCTTACCCCTATATTATATTACATAGTCATATTAACCTGACACATATACAGGGTGTTTCCGGCCTTATGATACAAACTTTCAGGGATGATGGACAAGGGCACATGTATCAATTTGAGATAAGGAACCCTTGTCTGGAAGCAACCTAGTCGAAAGTTATAAGCGAAAATCGATGTAATACTTTTATTACCTGCACAAGTTTCACAAGCTGTTCCGTGGCTAGCTCGGTCACCTGATCTGACCCCACTTGATTTCTTCTTGTGGGGTCATCTGAAAAGTCTTGTGTACGAGACACATGTCGAGACTGAAGAGGATCTCCTGGCAAGAATTCTCGCTGCCTGTGACATTGTTCGAACGACCCCGGGGTTGTTCCAAGGAGTACGCCAGAACTTTGTGCGACGATGTCATGCCTGCAGCGAAGCTGGAGGACGCCACTTTTAACAACTGTTGTGAATGTAGCAGATTGTGCAACTTGTGCAGGTAATAAAAGTATTACATCTTCATACACAGATTTTCGCTTATAACTTTCGACTAAGTCGTTTCGGGACCAGGGTTTCTTATCTCATGTGCCCTTCTCCATCATCCCTGAAAGTTTGTATCATCAGCCCGGAAACACACTGTATAATTTGTTTATTATTTGAATTTAATATTTTGGGTAAGTCAGCACTTAGGCTACTTTGCTCCCGCCATGTGATACGGGCTCCAACCCCTTACCAGAACTAAAATAACATAAGTGTAATATCGTACAACTAAAATCTTAAAATATTCTGAGCTTGGTTAAAATCTTAGGCTGTAAGGGCGCACTCCACACACAAGGACAAAACACAGGACAACACACACAAAGTCCTACAAAGATTATACTGGCCGTAGGTTTAGACGCCAGAGCCTCTTTAGTCTGCAAAGTGCAGTTCAGATTGTACTACGTGGAAGGTCACCCCTTACACCCCCATTAGTTTATTGTAACATGTGGATTTATCTGTTTACATTTTAACGCACTTGAGAGTGAACAAATCAACAAGAACGAGTTACCATGACAACAACAATATACGATTCAGCCAATGTTTGAACACTTAATATTACTAATAATATTAAACACCTAGTGCTTGTAATCAACAGGTGGAGCTAGTTCACTACCAATTGTCCTCTGACTATATACAGCGGTATTAAAGAATACCGGCTAATTTTAAACACAGTTGCATGATACATGCAAGCAGGGGCACGGGGACGTCACGGACATACTGTATAAGAATGAAAGGGAACAAAGAATTTGGGTCTCCCGATGGCGTAGCGGTAAAGTCGTTGCCTTGTAATTAAGGGGTCGCGTGCTCGCTACCTGATGGAGGCACGTAGTTTAGTTCTTCGTCTGAGGAAGACCCTGATACAGGGTCGAAACGTTACGTGTTAAGTGTTTTTACCTTAATAAACTGCCTTGGTCAGCAACTTATTGGTTTAAAAAATAAAGTTTTTTACCTTCTCATTAAAAGGATGAAAAGATGCTAATGATGAACTGGGGAGATCCGGCCTAAAACGGGTGCCAGGCCCACAGTACTGAAGCTAAAACTTATTTAATAAATAAATAAATACATAAATAAAAATAAAAAATCAATGTCAATTTTATGGTATTGGTCTTTCGCTTCCTTTTTTAGGCTCTCGTTGTTAGGTCTAATAAGATAAGTAGTAGAACGGCAGTGATTCTTGAAATGTGAATTAGCCCTCAAACCAAAAAGGTTGGTCACCGCTGCCCTATATTATACCGCTCAGCATAGCTTTCTTCCAGGCAACTCTTGCATGACCAATCTAGTAAAAAAAGGTAAAAAGGTAAAGTGTTCCCCTGTGCTTAGCTCCACGCCATGAAGGCAATCTAGTAGCAATACTTTATCATGGTACTCAGTCTATTTAAAATAATTCACAGCTTGACGTTACATATTTGAACATTTCAAAAGCCTTCGATAAAATTAACCATATTCTCCTTCTTCATAAATTACAATCCAGATTTAACATCCACGGTAAACTTCTATCTTTGCAAAAATACTATCTGCGTCGAAGAGAGCAGCGTGTTATCCTTTCTGACTCCTCTTGCAGATTTCTACCTGCCCTGTCTGGTGTTCCCCAGGGGAGGGTCTTAGGATTACTTTTGTTCCTCCTTTACACGGATGATCCCCCTGACAGACTGTCTTCTCTTCCTCTAAATGTGCTTCTGTAAATCTGAGCCAGTGAACAATGATACAGACACAGTCGTCGCACATAGAAACGCGACAATGCAAGTGATATGAGATCCCCGTGTAGCCCCGTTCAATCACAGTTATCGATTTCCTTTCGCACGCTTATTGCACGACAATCGGACTGTATTTATACACTGGTGGTCAACTAGACGTTACGTGACGTATGCTACTCTATTGCATTACCCTTACCAGACACTCATTCTCGCAAGTGCTACTTGAATATGTTCATGGAGGGTAGCAGACACGCAAATATGTGAATTGTTCATTCAACGTGATATTCGTACCTCTTTAGGTATTCACAGAAATGATGATGAATGATGATTATTTGAATAATTTGAAAGAACAAACATGGTGGAACGGGTAGAAATTTGACAGAAAAATGCAGACTCGATCATAACTCGAACACGGGCCGTTGGCATACCGTGCCTTTGCTCTACAGATTTTTGTTTTTTCATTCTCTTTTCTCTGTTTTCCTCATAGGTTTTTATTCAATACAATAAAATCTCGTTAATCCGGACTAATGGATAAGTTGACCGGTTTAACGAAAGTCCGGATTAACTGAAATAACCTAAAATAACACTAGAAAATGCTTTAAAACTTCGTTTATAGCAACAAAATACATTCATTATGGTGTATTTAGAGGGAATAGCCCTAGACACACTATACAGTATACACTGAAAAAAATAAAGGTGTGGAAACTCACCTTTTGGGGTGAGTTTGGCTTGTCACAAATAGACGTCCCCAAAAGGTGAGTTTCCACACCCCATATTGGGGTGAGTTTTTCTCACCCTAGTATAGAGTGTTTTTTTCCTCCCATAAGGGTGAGTTTTCTCACCCTAGTATAGAGTGTGTTTTTCCTCCCATAAGGGTGAGTTTTCTCACCCTAGTATAGAGTGTGTTTTTCCTCCCATAAGGGTGAGTTTTCTCACCCTAGTATAGAGTGTGTTTTTCCTCCCATAAGGGTGAGTTTTCTCACTCTAGTATAGAGTGTGTTTTTCCTCCCGTAAGGGTGAGTTTTCTCACCCTAGTATAGAGTGTGTTTTTCCTCCCATAAGGGTGAGTTTTCTCACCCTAGTATAGAGTGTGTTTTTCCTCCCATAAGGGTGAGTTTTCTCACCCTAGTATAGAGTGTGTTTTTCCTCCCATAAGGGTGAGTTTTCTCACCCTAGTATAGAGTGTGTTTTTCCTCCCATAAGGGTGAGTTTTCTCACCCTAGTATAGAGTGTGTTTTTCCTCCCATAAGGGTGAGTTTTCTCACCCTAGTATAGAGTGTGTTTTTCCTCCCATAAGGGTGAGTTTTCTCACCCTAGTATAGAGTGTGTTTTTCCTCCCATAGGGTGAGTTATTCTCACCCTAGTATAGAGTGTGTTTTTCCTCCCATAGGGTGAGTTTGAGGGGTTCCTGAGGAAGAGGTAAATGATCTTCATTTAGAATAATAATGCTTACCTTTAACCTTGAAGAATCAGTCAGATCTTTTCTATCTTATCCAATATGAATTCAGAATAAGATACAGCAATCATAACTTCATTGTAATTTCTTCCCAGATGGCAAATGTATCAAAGTAGAGAAATGCAATGTTAACTCTTGCATTGTGTAATATACGACATCACAGTGAAAACAGTGTTTCTTCATTTAATGCGTTCAGATTTTAATGTGATTAATTGTCTTCTTTATAAAAATAATACCATTCAATTCAGCATTAAAATTTGACAAAGCGTAAAAATCTTAGAGGAAACTAAATGCAGCACGCTCACCAAGGTATTCATGTAGAAGAACAAGCCATCCCTAAATTACATGAAGCTTGCAAGGAATATTATGTATCGATTTCTAAATCATACAAAAAAGCCGCAACTTTTAATGTACATACATATTTTCCAATAAGTCTTTTTTGAGACTTCCACTTGATGCTTAGAAGCCAATTGGGACTGGATATATGTACAGTCACATACACTGCTGGGTTGTAATGATTTAATTGAAAGTCAATGGTGCTGTTACAACCCAGAAGTGTCCTTGAGTGTACAATATAACATGAAGGGTATTGATCTTCAGAAGTCACACCTGTTAATTATAAAATAACAACTTTTTTCTGTACTGTTTGGAAAGCAACACTCATGCTCACATACATTGCTAGGATAAATAAATGACATACTTAACACAACAGAATACTGTATACTTGTATATCCGTAGATAAATTTTATGTATACGTTGGATGCAAGTATATACATACATGGTAAGGGGATAATCTCTGAAAAATACTACCTTGCCACTAAATGCATACACATTAAGCAATAATTCAACCTTACCTTTCCTTTGCTGTTGGTTCTGCACACTCAGTTCAATGCCACAATCATTACAATGTGAGTGATTTTTGGTGCTTTTAGAACCTATTTCAGTACTTTAATAAATTAATTAGAAACGAAAATGTACATTCTTAAGAAGGCAGAGCAAATTTAGTAGAAGTTATAAATGTTCATATACATAATTTTTAACCACTCTATTTCAAATACAGAGCTTAATTTTTTTCGCCCCAAAGATTAGGTTGAAGAAATAAAGTTACCAGTTAGCAAAAAATTCAACTTTATTTACAATATTCGTACATTTCATCTTGCAATAATTCAACATAGTTCTCACAATTTTATCCAAAAAAAGAGGAATTTTACTTCATTGCTAAAAATTTGCATGCTGTATTCCTTTAAAATGTCTGTATGGAAAGGCGTCCATGATCTGAAAGGAGATAAAAGGTAAGAGTAAATAAGAATATAACCAAGAATGCATTTAGGTCAGAGTGTGATAGTTTAGAATGTACTTATAACATTTATGAGTCTTAATACTTCCCTGAAAAGTATACTAGTGATGTGTGCATACAAAGTGATTCAAGCTTGAGTAGCCAGCCTTCATGGATGAGTGGTTACGAAAGCATGCTAAAACGCCTGGGGTGTCGAGTTCGAATCCCAGCCTGAGCACAGGTGTTCTTTGTGAGTGTCCATTCATCCATTCCATCATATCATCACTCATCCTCATGTTCGCAATTAGCCCAAAAGTGGCAGAAATGCGAAGAAAAATAAACAAAAACAATCAGTCAAGCTGCTCAATTGATAGATTGACTTGGTGTTTTAAGTCCACTTTATGCACAATATGGCTAATCGAGACTGGACCTGCGGTTCAAAGTGGGATCCGAACCACTATGTGCCTCCACAGGGTATCGAACCCAGGACCCCTTGATTACAAGGCAACGACCTACCACTGCACCATCGGGGAGGCCCTCAAGCTGATCAGTTTCTACATTGAATGCAGTAGCACTAAATTGGCAATTTATTTTACACAGCATTTCCCATAATATTTAAAGCTCGGGGGGGGGGGGTTAAACCCAGTAACCACCCTTGCGTGCGCCACTGATTGAATGAACAGGTGGAGGGACTAAGAGTATGTCACCCTATTATGCAAAGGTAATATAAACATGCATGCTTTTATTTCATAAGCAAGGGCCTATACAAGGAGGGTGATGATGGGGCTATAAACAGGCAGGAAAAAATAGCGAAATGAGGGCTGACTACTGGGCACGCCACAGCATATAACTGGAAATGGCACACTATCTTCAAAAGTAAGAAATGACTTTAGGATAATATTTTGTGCTGAAACATCGGTGTCGGGAGATGGAGGTGGAACATATCCGTTGACCCCCCCCCCCGCACCCCCTGGAATTGCCATCGGCCATTTCAAGTCACAAAAAGCAGAAGTTGTTATAACATAAATAATGTTTAGAAAGCTTTTATTGAAAAGTTAAAACTTAAAGATAAAACAGAATAACTGTGCATTTCAGTACACTAACTGTGTAAAATGTAAAAAAAAAAAAAAAAATTATAGTAATAAGGAAAAGTTGTACTTGATATTCATTCATCTAGTAGTTCTCCCAAAGGATTTAATAATAGTAATAATAATAATATAATTTTATTTTTTTGTTATAATAGTTATTACTGTAAAATTATTATCATAACCATGATTCTTATTGTTAATATTTGTTCTACTATTAAGTTAAGTCAATGGATTGCCCCCCAATATACACACACAAACACCTTTCTGGTGTCGCCTAAGAGCTCAAACAGTACCATTCAATGTTGGTGTGAAAAATATTTTTTTTACTAATTTTTGAGTGTTTAGCTTTAGCTTTCTTTTGTTTCTGTTAGTTCTGCAGGGTGCGAAATCCTGGGGGGACAGGGGGATTTCCCACCACCAACAATCTTGGCCTTAAAAATCCCCCCACCAAAAATTTCCGGGGGGAAGATTTTTTGTTATAACAAACGAGAGATAAGCAATTACTTTTAATTTCAAATATACTGTACTAAGAATAATATCAAAAACACACACAAATTAGTGTAGTTGTGAGTATTGAATGCTTTCTCTCTCAAGAAATCATTAACAAATCTACACCAATACGCACAATTAAAGTAAAACAAGAATGCAAGAAAATTATAACTATGAAATCTAATTGATTTATATTAACATAAAGCACAAACAAAACAAAAACTTACACATAATAAAAGCACTTCAACTATTTCATAATTTATAACATCTTTAACCAAGTTACTAAAGGAATTAGTTGGCTGCTTTACAATATCTGATATGTATAAAAGTAACAAATTAATTTACTTTTAATAATACACACATGTGGCGGAGGGGGAATGTAAATTAAGAACTTTCTTCCCCCACCAGTTTTCAATGATTTCGCACCCTGTAGTTCTGTCCTGTCAAAGTGTATGTGTAAACATCATGTAGCGAAAAGGCAAAAAGATTTTATTTATTCTGTACATTAAACTAGCATGTAACAGGCACAGTGCCAGAAGGAGAAGTGAGTGGATGCCTCATTCCATCCCTTCACCCAGCAGACAAGAGACACATACCCTTGACAATTTTAAATATTTTCTACAGAAACAAGACATAGCTACATGAAAGTTCAACTCTCCAAAAATAAAAGCATGGATATGATTCTGTTTTCAAGTAGCAGAAATAAAGTTCTATTGAAATTTTAGTAGGCTACGAAAGAAATACATAAAGATTATAATTTGTATATTTATGCTAAGGTGCATTTTGGAAATGCATATCCAAAGATTCTTAATTACAAAATGAAAGGTGTGTATGTATGGTTCGCACACGCAGCATTATATTTTACGTTCCTAGTTCTATTTATGTGATTCTGACATTTTCAGATTACATACAGGTTAATTGATTTATTTACTTACATTTCCATTTACAAAATCAGGATCATCTTCAAACATCAGATGTGGTTATTTTAGTTAAACAGCATTCAATGTCTGAAATAAGGAATAAATTTAAATTAGATTAATCTTGAAAGTAGCAAAAATTTAACTTCTTCAATACAACAGTTTATTGTACAACTATATTTCTTAATAGATGGAAGACTATTTGAAGCGTTCAAGTGGATTTAACATATAAAAGTTAATTATCATGCAAAGTTAGTATCATTTGGATCCCCCCAGCAATTTAAATTCTCCTAAGGAATGTCTATACATACAGTGGAAGATTGAATGAAAGAAACCCAGAATGATGAAAGTTTAGATACTTTTCAAATGAGAATTAATTTCTTTATCTGTGTGTTTTCTTCTACATAACATCTCAAAATGAATTTAATTTCCAAAGACAAAATTTGTATGTAGGCTTTTACAGGGTAACTGATAGCCAATAAATGTAGCATCACAGACCCTCACTTTGCAAGTTGAAAAGAGAAAACAAATAAAATGTATGAATCACTTACTTCATCCCACATCCACAAGAACACTAAATTGTACTCAAGCAGCAATCGATTCTCAGAACTTAAAGATGCTGACACAGAAATATATTTGCTGTGTGGTCTAGTCAACCATTTTTTTTCACTAATCCTCCATGAAATTAATTGTGTAACAAAGATATTAGGAAAGGTATGTAAAGAGTGAGATGCATAAATATTTCCCGGAGAAGTTCAATGCAGTTTAATTCCTTAAATACACGTGGGACGTCAAAAAATATTGAAAATTATGAACAACTTGCCTGGTAATATTTTAACATCTCGCTGTACACATTGTGTAATTAGTATGCCATATCAATTTCCAAATACTTCTTAAGACAGTCACAACAAAGTTTTACACTCCAGCCTACACTGTGTATAAGTATTAGTACTGTCCTTCCCAGTGGCGAACACTCCCTTTGAAACAGAAATAACCGAAGCTATGAGACACCCACCCACCCTTTCCTATTTCCAGATTTGTTGTTTGAATTTGTTTTTAAGTCCACTTTATGCACAGAAAGGCTAATCGGGGCTGCACCTAAAGTTCAAAGTGAAATCTGAACCACTACCGAGTATGGAACCTCGGACTCCTTGATACATGTATTTATGTATGCATGTACTTTTGACACTTTAATTTTCTTTTCACACTCACTATGATGACTAAATGTTCAATACTAGCTGACCACCTCTAGCGTGCGCTACACCTGGGTACATATAGTGGTCGCCACTGGTCCTCCCACCTCAACATATAAGCTTACTTCCTAAGAGACCTCTTCATTTCAAGTTCCTACAGCTTAAAACTTATGAAAATAATGAATAATAAATTCCCTTGAAAAGAGAACAAAATTAGATTTGAACTACTCTACTTACATTGCATATCTGTGTAAACCCAACCCATGCAGGATCCTTGAAAAACTGCTATCGGTGATGAGTGGCGAAATGTTCAGTGTAGATTGGAACTAAGGCGAGTGTGTTTGTGGGTATTATCCGTATTCACTCCTCTCTATGCATGGCACATTCCTGAAAAGGAGTTGAAAATTAAAATAATACTTAAAATTTTATGTTACACAACCATATTTATGTGTAAAAGAAATCTAAGACAACACTCTAAAAGAAATTCTAGCTGCTGCTTGAAATTGTAAGTTTTCTTAACTTAAATTGTTAATGTTTAGAATCCCCCAAGGACCGAAAATTAGAAGATACTATGGACGCACACTACAGAAAACCTCACGAATATCAGCGTCTGAATGTGGGAAGGCGATCATTGCTCCCGAAAATTAATGTCAAGGTATATTTAACTTTCACGCCCTTGTTTACAATGTGTCTTTTTTCCTTTAAAAAATTGTGAATTAGATGCAATCGACTACAACGAATGAATGAAGTGAGTTTAAGCAGTAGCTTACAAATCTTATAAACTCTTACAGAAGCCTGTTTTGTAAATAATATTTCCCATGCAAATTAACTTTACGTCCCACAGTATCCCACTGCATTATTTTGGTCTCTTTACTTAAAAATCAATTACAAATCCCTCTGGGGTACGTTCCGACAGGCAATAACGAAAGATTATGAATTATGCGCAACAAGTTACTTTACAACTTTAGGAACATCACACACCAAACGAAGGTGCCAGTCGCAGTCAGAATAGTCGACACCAAAGGGGGCTCTAGCCCACAACGAAATATTTTTGGCCCATCTCCTCCTAACACAAATAGCCAACAGTTAAAAATTGGGATTGCTTACAGCGCAGCGAGAATCACACAAGAACAGAAGAACACAAAGAGAGAGGGTGAAAGAGACCGAAGATACATTGACAGCGAATGACAGAGAACATAAATAGAAGGAAATGGGAAAGAGAGAAGGAAGCGTAGAAAGAAAGAGACAAAAGGTAAAGAAGAATAACGGAAATGGAAACAGAGGAACCAAGAGAGCAGAGAAAAATTGAAACATATGAAAACGGAGAAAGAAATAAAGATGATAGAGAATCCTAGTAGCAGTGATAATTGTAGTAGGGTCAACCTTTGTGACGTTGTTCCCCCAAACATCCACATATTCTGTTTAAAGTAAGATTATCTTTCGTTTGTACCGGATTGTATCGCATTTACTTTCGTTTGCAACATTACAGAGTTCGAATATTCACAAATTGAACTTGGGGGGGGGGACTTCAGGTAGCCCGTACAGTTTTATCCCAGCGCATTTTTTCGATTGTACCGTAACGATTTGAGAGTAAATTAAATTAATATTTGAAGTTCCCTCGCCCCCAACTTTAAAATGAAGGACAAAATCATTACGTTTGTACCATTGAAATAACTAAACTAAACAACTAAAAGCTCCCCATCATGGAGGAAGAAAAAATCAAGCAACTTCTTGGATAGAATTTCGTTTGTGCACTTGAAATTTAATTTTTTATCGTTATAGTTTTCCAGTTATTTCTCTCCAAAAATGGGAGTGGGAAGGACGGAAACGAACTTAAACCATGATTTCTCAGTCTCCGTAACCATAGGCGTAAATTGGCGGGGACAAGGACCCCCAAAATTTTCACATTTGTTAAAATCTTCAAGTTAGGCGACCTGAGGAGCAAAGTAATAAAGAGTAATATTTGTGATTTCGCTAGTTATTTAAATGTCTTAGCACGTCGAGCTGCGACGCCAGGTGTCCCGGGTTCGAATCCCGCTTGGGCATGGTTGTTTGTAAATGTCCATTCATCAATTTCATCACTCATCCCCATATTCTCAAAATTAGCCAAGAGGCACAAACCGCGAAGTAAAATAAAACGAATCAATCAAATCAAATCAAACCATCACGAATGCCAATCTTCGGACGAGAACTATTGAAAGGGCTCACACTGCATGCTAAACAGTGCCCTCTCACCGTGTACTGTCATTATTTCGAAATGTGAAACACATTTTGGTCTAAGCATTTAGGATAGGACAATCTGAGCATATATAAAGAAAACTTACAGTGTAAAAATATTGAAAACGTTATTGAACTTACTTACCTTCGAATCCTGCTTTATTATCTTCACTTTCAAATACCCACTCAGCAGACAAACTATTCTGGCCCACGGCACAGACGACCTCACACAATGTCAACGGCAAGGCTATTCTGGGCCTGCTTGTCCCAGACGACCTTCGATTGGTCCACACGAAAAGCGCGCCGTATACGACGCGTGACTTGCAACAAAAGACACTAAAAGTGAATGTCCTTTAAACAAAGCAACGATCTTTGGGGGTGGGGGTGGTTTAGACAACTTTTGTGGCAGGCGGATCCACTGGGAGGGCGATGGGAGCGATCTCCATTCCCAACTGCCAGTTCTTGGATATGATATTATACCTGATATTTTTGAGACTCAAATGTTCCGACTTTTATCCCCAAATTTAAAAGGCTCGATAATATTTATAAAATAAGTCAACCTTATGATCAAGATAAGCTAATCGAAACTGACACTACAGTTTAAATTTGTATTGAATCACTGTGCAATATGCTTCAAAATGAAATCGAACTGAGACCCCTTGAGGGAATAGGCTTTCGTGTTCTGTGAATATTCACTATATTTCTCATATCTGCTCATTCAGATTACATTGTGGCAATAGGAGGTCAAGAGGCATTATGATACAATAATAACCATCTATTCCAGTCCTCGACCTCTATTTTTGCAAAGGAATTCTCTATCTTCTAGAACACAAAATCAGCTTCGTTCCTGTTTACAGTATAATATGTTGTTTATATATAGCAGTGTAGTGTATGTTAGAATTGAGGTTCGGTGAGGTGAGGCATTCGAATGAAATTCGCCCCTCCCAGCTGTAACTTCTGGATCCGCCACTGGTTTGTGGCAATTTGAAAGCGTTCTGTGGATACCAAAGTCCTAAGAAAATAAAGGACAGAATTTCTCTCCTCCACAAATTGATTGAGCTGGTTTATTTTATTTCGCTTTTGTGTCACTTTTGGCTAATCGCGAAGATGAGGATGAATTGATGATATGATTAAATTCATGAAGGGACACTCGCAAAGAAAACACATCCCCAGGCCTGGATTCGCTGCACTACCCACTCCGCCATGGAGACCGGCTTTCCTTCACAGAGATAAGTACTTCATAATAATATTAATGTAGAATATAATATTGTAATTCTCATCCAGGAACAGCCCTATAGTAGGGGGGTGGGAGGATAAGGTCAGTTGATTCAGGTTCCGCAACAAACAACTTCAAATTTCCCCAGAACTTATTAGTTAATAGTTGACATTGATACTTTCTAATACACATGATTAGTTGACCAAAAATCTAGATTTTTACCCCCTAAAAAACTAATGTGAACATGAGAATGTTTTTTGTCGCTTTTATATAAAGAAAACTTCAAACTGCGTTTATTGTGTAATGCTGGTTATTATCAGTTCGTTACAATAATCTGTAATTAAAATTTTATAATAATAAATGAGTATTTAATGTCTTATTGTTGAAAATATTGTCTTTGCATTTACTGTAGTGTCCTAATATACTGATTGGAACAAAGAACTCCAGAAAATATAACTTATATGGTGGTCGTTACCAAAGATAATGTACTCTTCCTGCGGGATTTGTAAGCAATAAGTTCTTCTCAATAAGGGGACCCCCACGGACAGGGTGCAGAGCTGTGGTGCAACGCTCTCGTCACTTGGTGTCCAGGTTCGAGCCTGGGTGAGTGACTGTTGAAATAGCCATTTCCATAAGATAAATTATTTTCCTGTATTTGTACATATTGCCAATGGACACGAGAACTTGGGAAAAATAACATTTTTTAAAAATAATCCAGATAGTTAATAAACAACCGTGAATGTGAAGATATGAAGGACGTATCATCCAAAATACAATAAGTAACTTCATTTTTTTTAACTAGTCGTTGAATGCAGGGTCTTGCACTACTAATAAAACTGTATCTTAGATAGTGGTAAGCAGGAATAATGCTGTTTTCTTTTCCTTCTCACTGGTAGGCAGACACGTCATTCGAGGTATTACATATATCGATTGCCTTCGACTGTTGACTAGAACAATAGAAAACCAGATTTTTTTAAAGGAAGATCGGCCGTTGGTATAAAATTTATTATTACGTATTATGATTATTTTGATTGATTGATTTGCTTTATTTTACTTCGCTTTTGTGCCACTTTGGCTGAAACCGAGCACAATTTAAAATGAAGACAAGACCGAGAGTGACAGCCGTCTGTATAATCGAGACTTATACTGTCCGAAAGCCTTGTATTGTTCAAGGATTTGGTAAATCGTAGTGTAAATTATTTTTTGAATTCGTTATAATCAAAATTTCTATAATATGCAACTTGATTTACTTTTTATTTAAAGATGTTTAATTTTCTAAAACTTTCGTTTTTAAGTTATATTACTAAATGTCTTTGAACATTTCTTATATATGTATTATTGAGATAATCTAAACGAGACCGAGGCTTTTCCTTCGGGAAAGAAAGAGCAACGAGAACGAGTCTGCTTACAGCGACGTCTGGCGAAGAACGAAAGGTTCCTTCATTCACGACTCTCGTCTCAGTTTGTAACCTAAATTCATGTTGCACTTTTATTAATTTTTGTAAAAGTAATCCTATGTTCAATGGCATTGATTAACTTCAGTTGACCATATTTTGAGAAATCTTACGTGCCAGTATAATGCAAACTGTCTGAAATGAATGTAATAAGTTAGCCGTGACCGAGCACGTTGAATAGTAGACTCAAGGATTTTGCTACCGAATGCTTGACGGTCAATTAGTTGGCTTATGAAAAGATCCACGTATATATCCAAACCAATAATAATAATAATCTCTTGATTTAGTAGGTGACGTGCGCGTGGATTACAAGGAAGCAGAATTCTTTATAGGGGTGGTCAGGCCAACAATAAAATTTAAACAGTAATATTAATAACAATAATAATTATCATGCTTATGATTATTATTGTTATAAACTAATTGAAATAAACCAATTTTATTCCAAATGTATTATCATTACTATTATTATTATTATTATTATTATATCCTCCTTGGAGAGAATTTTCTTCTCGATCCACTTGATAAATGAATTTCCAGCGCAACAGTAACTTGACTGAGATGCTTATAGTCATTAAATTTTGTTATTAACTTCTATAATAATAATACCCGTGGCTCTACAGCCCTCGAAGGGCCTTGACCTATCTCCCGGCTGCCAGGCTCCATCCCACAATCCTACCTAGAGGTGTGGAGATCTTCAACCAGTAATGGGGTGACGTGGGGTCAGCACGTCGAACCTCCAGCCGTTATAGGAGATATCCGTGACCGGGTTACACTACTCACTCGTAGCTCGCCAATTTCCTCACGATGGTGGGTTGCCACCGGTCCTATGCACAGGCCGAGAACCCAGAGACTGAACCCAGGCGGACTCGAACCCATGCCGTCGGAGGCCATGCCTTAGACCGCACGGCCACGGACGAGGACAATTAACTTTTGTACAGTTTGTTCAAGAAAAAGCTTTCAAAGCTAGTTAGAAATTTTAATCACAGCGTTTATCAGAGGAATATAATCGTGTACCAGAAATAAAACATTGCTTCGACTTGTAATGTCATTCCCAGGGAAGACTTCAGGTTTGGTGCATTGACGCGTGACGCGCACAGCAAGGGGTTGCTCGTTACAAAGGACAAGGAGAGAAAGTCCAGAAACGGAACTTTGGAGGATATTCACGTATGGTATTCAACACGTCGTTGCAAAATTTATTTGTTGCCACATCTATTTGAAGACAGTGGCTCAGAAAGGGAACCAGTTTGCCTCATTAAATGTAGCGTATATTTGGAAATGAAACAAGAATAACAAATTGGAACTGCGTTTATGGTATTATGTGCTCATTGAAATTAATTAGCTTAACCAAAATTTCTTTTGAATACTTAGATAAGCGGACCTATTTAGAGACTTTTATGATTTTTGTTTATGCAGCTCTAAAGATTTCAAAAATTTGGATAAGCATTTTAGGTTGTACATTGACTGTGATGTAGGGGTGGGGGAAAAGTAATGAAAGTTGAATGTCTTCTGGAGTTGCGGTCCCTTGCAAGGATAAAACGCAAAGTGGGATGAAACATTTTCTATTAGACTGTTTGTTGTTGGCGTTACCGCCCTTAGGCATACCTTTTGAATAAATGCAAAAGATAGTCGTTGGTGTAGTAAACTACGAAGCAGAGGGTTTGGGTAAAGTTTGAATATGTCCTTTTCTTTGTCTCATCAGTGTTATCCTCATCGTTACAATTAAGCCATTCGTCAAATTGCAAATTGAAGTATTCGTCACATGTCATATTGGTGGCGTACGTAAGTTGTTTGGCAGAGAACTTTAAAAAAAGAATTTCAAATGCAGGAAGGATGGGAATTCTAGGAACATGACTATAACACAGGCCCGTTTATTTCGGGGGGGGGCTCATCCTTATCACCACAGGCGTCGCCAGAAATATTTGCAGAAGGGGACAGGCCATTGATTGGTAGAAAGAATAATGACAATAATAATTATTACCAGTTTACCACGGTTATAATTATCATTTTACAATAACAACTATTATAAGTTATTGAAAATAAACCAATTTTAATCCAAATTATTTGTTATTATTATTATTGTTGTGTAAATGGAGAGAGACTGCTACTCGATCCACTGTATGAGTGTATATCCAACACATTGTCCATTTCTTTTACATTTTGTACAGTTAGTGTACTGAAATTCATAGTTATTGTATTTTGTTATTATCCTTTACACATTCCGTCAGTAAAGGCTTTAAAAGTTTTGCCCAAATTTTACTCATAAAGTTTATATAGTATGACTTGTCACAAAGAAAACTATAAATTTTGAGAGCTGGTGGATCCATTTATTCTTTGGATTAAATGGTAGAATATAACAATATAAACTGGTTTCTCTATTATACACTAAACTTTTTTCGATCTAATGTTTAATCCTGCTAAGTAAGTAAAATTAATTACCTCTATGCACTATTTAAATTAGATATTTGTAGGATTTAGGGGCTTCAGCCCCCTTAGCCCTCCCCCTGGCTACGTGCCTCATAACAAGAAGGTATAACCCTTCTCTTATGGTCATAATCCTTTACGATAATCCCAGTGACTTCGGAAATATTAAATTTTTAATTGTGGTGGGGTCACATTTTAAACATTAAGTTTATTTTACATCTCAGCACAGAGAATTTTCTTGACGCCTCTCGTTAAATTTACTGTAAAATAGTAAGGTTAAACAAATTATTTAAGCGTTAAAAAATAATTCCAATTACATTGAGTACTCAGGATGTGTACTCCTGGTGTTATATCTGTAATCTGTGTTTTGCATAAGAGCTTCCTCCTAGCCGAAAAAAGTAATGAAATAAGAATAGGAAAAGTGTAATGCAGCCCGACAGATAAGCGTTATGAATGAACACTAGAAATACCGACTCCAAGTAACAAAATTTACTTCTCCAAGATAACATTGATAATGAAGGCACATTATATTTTCATGAGAAAATAACTACAAAGATGCAGTCATACAGGTTCGAACAACAAGAAAGAAGAAATATTGTAAACAAAAAAAAAACACAGTTTTTTATGCCTTAATTTGTATGCACTTGCACGATTGCATATGTCACACGTTCTTTCAGGCTATAAACATGTATTTCCTTTGTTTAAGTGAGGAAAAATCATATTTTTCTTTCGGCTTAAATTTTGTTAATTACTGACGTAAAGCAGTGAAATTGTACTTGAAAATAAGAAATGACTATTCAAATAGATTATTCCTGAAATTTACATGTAACATACAGGTATTTATTTCGTACACTTTCTAATTATTAAAACATCACAGGGATCTCAAAACTGACAGGTTTATTCCAAGGTCCCTCGACCGCTAGTTTCCCCCACACGAACAACGTCGACGGACTTTAGGTTTTCGACCTATTTTGAAAGTATTTCACGATTTAGTCACTCGAATCAGCGCCACTTGCAGTACAGCGCCTCTGCTGAATATTTAGAGAACTGCTACAGGGTGGTAATTTGTTGGGAAAAGGGTTCAGCAGGTAGAAAAAATTGCCTCGGAGAGCCTGGCAGGGGGTCCAGGACGACAAACGTTGTCATGTCGGCAAAATTCTTTTGCTATGACAAGGCCTGTGAGTGGATTTTCAGTGGGAAAGTTTGTACATGTGGCATCACGGTGCAGCCGAAACTCACCCAAAGGGGTGTATAGGGAAGGTTTTCACGACAGATCTGCAATCACTCTAGGGTAGGGAGGAGAAACTCACTCAAAAGGGTGAGGATTCCGAGTATTCTGACCTTCGAAGCCTCCAAAGAGCGAAACTCACCCCAAACACACCTTTTTTTTTTGCAGTGTAGTACAAAGTCTGCGGGAAAAAGAATTTCATCAGTGGTTGACTGCCTTGTCTTTGGAAAGTTCTCTTGTTGACTTCTAGCCACATTTAAAGCCTTGCATTCTGCCTTTTGCATGTCCGGAGATTATGCGAAATCCGGATTATCGCGGTCCGGATTAACGAGGTTTTACTGTATTCTCAATTTTCTTATTTATGGCAAACTCAAACGTCCGTGTCGTATCCAAGATTCGAACCAGGGACCCCTGGCGTCCTCTCCGCGACGGAGGTTAACACCAACTGAGGTACAGAGGTAGCACCGGGTTTCGTCTGATTTTTTGCTCCTGCTGTTTTACCAGCGTCGAATTGTCTGTCTGTACTGCTAGTAGACTAGTGGCTCGGTATGGCAGAGATTCGGGATCGAGACCTGGTCAAGCCTTCATTTCTCGCTTAGATTTCTACGTAGTACATGTCCTGAGTGTGGCACATAGTAAGATATTGGAACAAGACACGAGACTTTGGTAGCTGAACCGTGACTCTACCACTTACTGGTTACTGAGGGTAAAATGATGATTGATTGATTTGGTGTTTTAAGTCCACTTTATGCACAGTATGGCTAATCGGGACTGGACCTACGGTGCCTCCACCTGGAATCGAACTCGACACCTCTTAAACTGATCAAGGGACACTCACAATGAGACATCCGTGCCCAGGGCTGGAACCCACAATCTTCGAGATCGTGAGTCGACCACTCAACTCACACCGCCACATAAGCGACAGAAGGAATATATTATGATTAGGGAACGGAACTTTATGTGCTAAAAAACTCAGAAATATTTATTTTTTATGTGTCAAAAATGTTGAAAATATGTGATAAAAACAGGAAAATATGTGACAAAAATAAGAAAACATTTGGTAACAAACAAAATATTACATGCATTTTAAACACCTGAAATCTGTTTCTAAATGCTTAGCTCTTAGCGAGCTATTTTTGGGAGAGTTGCAGTGGATCACCATCGTTTTCTTTCTAAATTCTCTATTGTAAATCTCTGACGATTATCTCTAAAAAGCATGTTATATTGTGAGAAAGATCGCTCCACGTCACAAGAAACAATTCTTGCATATTTGAAGCACGAAATGTCACTAACGGTGAAGTTTTCCAAAGCTTCCCCTTCCTCACCTTCCAAAACACGTTAAATTTGCACAAAGTTGTTTTTTCCCAAAAAAATGTATGTACATTTAGAGATTAGCACTTGTGCGTTACATCCAGTGAGTTCTTTCAGTTTCGTTTCTACTATACGCACTTCACCCACGGAAGCTACAAAAGTGTTCGCGGACGATTCAAGCTTTCGTATGGAATTAGAGAGAAAGGACAGGTTTGTTGAGATGTATGCCAATTCAACTTTTAATAAGAGATCCTTCAACAGTTCTTGCAGAATGTCTATAGAATTCTATATGAGTCTTCTTTGTCGAGATCATTTACAACAGATACAATTTTTTTAAAGTTCTGGGCATAATCTATGAACTAGGTGCGGAGAATAAACATTTTTCTTCGAGGATTTCGAGGTTACTGAAGTCAATGAGTGATTTTATGCATTTAAAATGAAAATTCGCAAAATATGTATTTACATACGAAAAACTGGAAAATATGTGTTTTTATGTAAAATAAAATTGGCTGAGTTGACATACAGGGTGATTCTAAAGGTATAGTACAAACGAAAACCACAGATACCTCCCATGAAATAGAGACGAAAGTTCCCCTTCCACTTTGCCGAGAGATGCCTCCGTGAGGAGCTAGACAACGCCGAAAACGTGTGAAAATGAACTTCACACCTCTGTACAGCCAGTACCAGTGAAGATAGAAAGGCGGAACAAACGAAGTCAAAAGAAACACCAAAGTCGCCCATCCGAAAAACACTAGGCGGCAGCTGCGCAACGCATGCGCATGGGGTTCCACAAAGGAAATAGGAGTGTCCCACAAGACAAGTGAAGGGAAAGGGTAGCGATCGACAACGGTAGGGAGAAAAGAAGCTATGAAGCATGAAGTAACAATTGCACAGCGGGAAACAAACACCATGACTGAAGCAGTGCAGTCGAGAAAAGTAGTGCGGGGTTGCAGAACCACGGGAGGACGACGTAGGATGTAAAAACACACCGAGAATGCAAGCAAAGTGGTACGTGGCACTCGACAGGCAACAGACGCGTACATGGTTCGGGGCAGAAATGGCGGCGCTGGCGGTGCAGCGCAAGGGGAGTCCCCAAAACACAGTGTTGAGACACCGCAGCAAGAACAAAGCACGGTGCAACAAAAGAGAAAGAGGACCGGACGGGGAATGGTACCTGCCAAGGAGACAACAAATGCGGGACGAGGGATTCCCCGTAGCAGCACCGAGGGGATGTCACACAGAGGTCGTGCGCCAGCAGGACAAACACAGCAACTACGGGCACAGGAGGTTATTGCTAATGAAAGGTGCACGTACAGATAGGACCACGTACCCCGTACTGACGTTGTAACAAACGTCGCGATGGGGCCCAATCAGCCTCTTAGAAATGAAGCCGGACTCACATCGCTGGGTGGGAGCGGGCGAAAGGCTGCTGGAGTGTCGTACGAACCCCACCACTCCGTACGGTGGACGACACTAATGGACGAGGTCGGAATGTTTCCATCCCGATCACCAGGTCCACCGTTCCCAGACCTGACGCGGCTGCTTGCTTCCAAGCGCAACCCCAGCCGAACAACTCGAGTCCCTCCTCGGCCGCAGCCTTCCGCTCCGAAACCAAGCGTGGCCTCACACCACCGCAGCCGCAAACTGCCGCGTGGGTGTGAGACCGGGCCGAGCAAGGCTGGACAGATAAACTGCGTGGGACAATCGTGTAATGAAGCTACGTGGGGGTATGCACGTCTGTTCAACTGCTGGGTTACCCCACATTGGTGTACATAAACACCACACGATCGTTCGTAGTGCTCCCCGTCGGCTCGAGCAAGACGGACGAAGTACGTGTTGTGGGTGAATGGGGCAAGAACGAAGGACGCTACATGTGTTCCACGATGACAAGGCCCCAGAGTACATGGCCCCACCTGACGGCAGTGGTCAGGTAGTGAAGAGCACAGGCACGGGTGGCTCAGGAACGTCAGCTGATTGTACCACAGCGCCGTGCGGACGTGTGGGCTGATTGGAAGTGCAGCGTCAGGGAGCGTGTCAGTGATAGAGCCGGTGCGGTGGTGGTGTGCTTGACGTAAAACAATTGAGTACGTTGTTTCGAAGCCGTTGTGACCAGTGTGTGTGTGTGTGTGTGCCACCTGTGCACTGCAGTACAGTATTCCATAATTGGCACTATCCTCACCGTACCATGGAACGCTACACATTTGTAGAACTGAGGGACATGCATTTTGTCTACGGCCTTGCAGATGGCAATGGCCGAGCAGCTGCACGCCTTTATCGCGGACGGTATCCGGAGAGGCGACAACCCGGCAGCAGGTTGTTTTCGAACGTGCACCGTACCCTTGGTGAATCGGGTGTGTTACGTGCAGGCCATCATGTCGGTCACCCAAGACATGTGCGCACCGCGGCGGTCGAGGTGGACGTACTTGCTCACGTGGACGACACATCGTCCACTAGCACCCGTAGCATTCCACGTGCAGTGGGAGTATCACAGTCGACAGTGTGGCGTGTCCTTCATGATGATCTGCTGTATCCCTATCATCCACAGCGAGTCCACGCGTTGTAGGCTGGGGATTACCCACGACGTGTGGAATTCTGTCAACGACTGTTGCAGTTTTGTACCGACGATCCCCGTTTTTTGCGCCATGTGCTTTTCACGGACGAGGCAACATTCACCCGTGAGGGCATCTTCAATTGCCGAAACAGCCATGTGTGGGATTATGAAAATCCACATTCAGCAGTCGAGGTGCACCATCAGACCCAGTTTGCAGTGAATATCTGGGCAGGTATCATCGATGAACAGATTATCGGTCCATACCTGCTGCTACCACGTTTAAATGGCCGCCTCTATCGCACCTTTCTTGCATCAGTCCTTCCAGAGCTGCTAGAAGATGTACCCCTCAACGTGCGACATCGTATGTGGTTTCAATTGGATGGAGCGCCTGCACATTTTGATGGCACAGTGCGAACACTTTTGAACCGTACCTACCCACAGCACTGGATCGGCAGAGAGGGCCCCGTCCCCTGGCCCGCCCGTTCGCCTGACCTCACACCAATGGATTTCTTCTTGTGGGGCCAAGTGAAAACACTCGTCTACGAGACCCCGGTGCCTGACAAGGAAACATTAGTAGCGCGGATACTTGCAGCATCGGCCGAGGTGTGTACCATGTCAGGGATTTTTGATAGGGTTCGCCAGAATTTCCTGCGACGCTGCAATGCCTGCATTGAATGTTTGCAATTTGAGCAACTTTTGTAACAACGTCAGTCCGGGGTACGACTACGTACTACGTACTATTCCTATCTGTAAGTGCACCTTTGCGTGGCAATAAACCTCCTGTGCCCGTAGTTGCTGTGTTTGTCCTGCTGGCGCACGACCTCTGTGTGACATCCCCTCGGTGCTGCTACGGGGAATCCCTCGTCCCGCATTTGTTGTCTCCTTGACAGGTGCCATTCCCCGTCCGGTCCTCTTTATCTTTTGTTGAACCGTGCTTTGTTCTTGCTGCGGTGTCTCCCCACTGTGTTTGGGGACTCCCCACGCGCTGCATGTGTTTGTTTCCCGCTGTGCAATTGTTACTTCATGCTTCATAGCTTCTTTTCTCCCTACCGTTGTCGATCGCTACCCTTTTCCTTCATTTGTCTTGCGGGACACTCCTATTTCCTTTGTGGAACCCCATGCGCATGCGTTGCGCAGCTGCCGCCTAGTGTTTTTCGGATGGGCGACTTTGGTGTTTCTTTTGACTTCGTTTGTTCCGCCTTTCTATCTTCACTGGTACTGGCTGTACAGAGGTGTGAAGTTCATTTTCACACGTTTTCGGCTTTGTCTAGCTCCTCACGGAGGCATCTCTCGGCAAAGTGGAAGGGGAACTTTCGTCTCTATTTCATGGGAGGTATATGTGGTTTTCGTTTGTACTATACCTTTAGAATCACCCTGTATAAAGCTATTATGATCAGAATTTTGGCAAAAACGAGGGTCTCTATCTTATGGCAGAAAAAAACATTTATTTACTCGTACCTAATGTTCCGTTCCCTAATTATGATTATATCAGATTTTATGCCAACAAATGGGGGTAACAGTTTTGAACAAAGGGAAACTGTGAAGATATAAGCAGTCATGAGGTTCCAAAGGAGCCATATTTCATCGTTTACTATAGAAAGAGACAAGGGGTGAAAAAATCGTCTGTGGCCTTCGCTAAAGTTTCCATCCTCGGCATTCCGGCTTGATTTGAATCCGCATCCTCTCAAGTATGAATCCTGCCCCTTTATTTTGTGCTTGAATATAATCAGTACTTGTTTTGTAAAATATTATGTACACATAAGTAGCTATACATATACATACATGTGCATTTTCAATCTACTGCTTAGGATGATCATTCAGGCTTGAAATATAATCGAGTGAAGCCTTCGCAAAGCAGCATCGTCAAATCACTCTTTCTGTGAAAAAAAAAAGTGTGAAACCTAACCTTGGTAAACATTTTTTTTTTACATTCCCGCGGAAGTGCACGTAGCTGTTTACTTCAAGTGCTTGGCAAATGAACCCATCGCGTCGCATCGTGAGGCAACGTGACTCTCCCATCGCTCGTAAATCCCCCCCTCCTTCCCCCCTTCCCTCTTCACACTTACCAGCGTGATAAACTCAATTATGGCGGCGCTGTCTGTACCAAAATGGCGTTAAGTTTCCTCTCCTGCGACGCCCTCTGTGTTTGACAATCTCGACGTAATTGAATTTGCGCCTGCGACAAAAAAGAGAAAAAAAAGGGGAGGCAACGAAAAGTGAAAAAGCGTCTTAACACTGTCTTCATTTTGTTGTCTCCTGTTGCTAGGATCTTCGGATGGAAAATAGCTCCTTGAAGCTCCATCAGCGTTGCCAACTTGGATATAAAAATACAGTGGCGGACGTCCCCTTGACCGGCCATTCTAGAGCTGACCAAACGTGGGGCAGAAAAACTCGCGTGCACCTTGAATACCAAGTTCTTTAGTGCAGTCAAATTAGACAAATAAAGAAACTAATTCAATTTATAAGCTGAAATTTGGTGGATAGCTTCCTTATGACACTAGTAACGAAATAACGGTACTACACAGTATCTACTGGGGTCTCCCCGTTGGCGCAGTGGTAGCTTCAAGGGATACCCGGTGGAGGCACACAGTGGTTCGGGTCCCACTTTAAATCAGTCCCGATTACCCTTACTGTGCATAAAGTGGACTTTCAACACCAACTCAATAAATCAATCAATCAATCAAAGCATTACCTACTATATCGGGGTTAACTATACCGTACTTATATGAATTTCAATACATTACTAATAGACTGCAGCATCACTTTTAATTTATAATGCCTATGTGCTGTACATGTGTTTAAAGCAGAAGTTGTGTTTTTATTAAGATTTTGTGTGCAAATCTAACAGATGGGAGTTTGTTGAACCATTTTTTTACGGTTACTAGGCCTATTTTATTTATTACTTTATTTGTATTTTTGCATTACATTACAACATTACAATCACAACAATAGCAATATTACAACATTACAATTACAAGTACAATTACAACAATTGTTGAAAATGATGTCCTTCTTGGAGCAGACAAAGGTCAAGACGACGGAGCATGTTCTTTGTAACCCGCCGTAACTCATCTGCTGTTATCTGTGCAATGGCGTCAGAAATGTTTGCTTTCATTTCATCCAGTGCGTGCGGATTATTTTTGTCTTACTCTTTAATGCCCCCCCCCACATAAATAAATCACACGTCGAAAGGTCCGGTGATCTCGGAGGCCACAGGCCCTTCGATACTGTCCTCTCCTCCCCGAACACTTCACGTACTGCACTCACTCTGGTTTGATGTATGCGCTGTTGTACCATCTTGTTGAAAAAAGGCGTAATCTCGTTCTTCCTCACTTAGCTGCTCTACACGTGGATTAAACAGTTGTTGCAGATAAAGATCTGAGTTGATAGTGTCAGTAAAGAAGAATGGACAGACTATCCTGCGTGCCGACGGAGCACACCAAACACCTATCTTCTGATCATGAAGAAGGATTTCAAATGTTGATCTGGGGTTAGTATCGGTCCAAATCTTGTTATTCTGGCTATTGACATAGGCAGAAAGGTGGAACAATGCTTCACCTGACATGAAATACAGCAAAGGATCCATTTCACCAGATGCAATGATTTCCTGTAGCCATCGACAGTACTTAACTCGTTTCTCATAATCTGGAGGCTTAAGTTCCTGGAGAACCATAATTTTGTATGGATTAAATTTTAAATTTAATTTCAGTATACGACGACATGTTCTGTAAGATATTCCTGTTTCTTCCTGCTTGACTTCTGAGGGCTTTGCACCATGTGTCTGCGCACTTCCACAATATTGTCATCAGTTCGCACTTTCTTCTGTGTTGCACGTTTCCTGTTACAAACGGAACCCGTTTCCAAGAATTTCTTAATTAGTTTCTGTATTGCATACTTCTGAGGTGCTGGTGTGTCGGGAAACTTTTCCCTGAAATGTGCTCTGACATCCTCGAATGATGGCAATGTAAAATATCTTTCCACTATAAAAATACGCATCTCAAGATTTAACTCGAAACTCGGCAACCTTACAACAACATATACTTGTTTCAACTGCTGCTGATACCTCTCTCACATTACGTTAGTCACGTGCAGAACAGGTTTGAACCGGTTGCAACCATTGTTGTTTAAAAAAATTTACGTGCAAAGACCCAGCAACAAATATTATGCCAGGCCACTTTTAGTTGCTGAACCCAGTAGAAGTTCATTAGGTGGAAAATAAAGATAAGTTGTGCATTCTTGTAGTAAAAGTTTGAAAAAATACTTCCAAGGTTGATGTTCTAGTTCCTGTTGACGATATGGAAATATCAATTTATTTATGTCAAACTTCATTCTACATAATATGAGTAACTTGCATATCACGAACGTAAGAACATAATTATTTTTTCTTACAGTTCATCCTCAACCTATGTCTGTAAGTATAGAATGTAACTTCGTTACTCTTTCTTCTTATTCTGTACGGGTGTTGATAATTCATTCCAAAAGTCGTGTGATGGAATTCTCTCTCAAAGCATTGCTCATGACACGCATTCAAGTAACAACTTACGCTGTCATTTACTTACCTGTCGCCGAAACTAATTTTCAGAAGCAAAGATTGCAGTTCCTGGATTGGTTATTTTTTTTGTTAAGTTGCTGAATCAATGTCTAAAAGCAAATTATGGGAGCTTTCTGTTTGGCTACTTAAATTCCGGTAGCGGAACTAACGTCTAAAAGTAAATTATCCGTATCTCTGAAGGGATCCTTTTTTTGCCGAGTTGCTGAATCAATGTCCAACTGAAAATGACTCAATGTACGCCGAGCTTGTTTGTATTGTTTTGATTTGTTGTTTTGAGACCACTGTGAAATGTGACGACGACGTTCGCAACGCCATCGGGGAGATCCACCCGAGCTTGTAGTGCACAGCCGCAACTCTTTGCTTGGACAAAGACCGCCATTAGGCGTCTGTGTGGTTTTGTTATGGCCGCAACGCCGCTTTCTGTAAATAAAAATAGACGCTTGTCTGACGGAGCTTGCTATCAAACTATGAATCGACTGCTCAACGCACGATCTCGTTCCATAACACGCGCAGGATGCATATTTTCATAATTCATTTAGCAGCCTTTTGTACTCTGCTGCTGTCACGTTTCCTCGTTGGAAGAGCTCGCGTTTCGTTGGTTGCCACAAAGGGCGTTTCGCGCTCGTTCAACCGTTTGGCAGTTTCCTCAATGTAGCACTCTTGTTTCTGGTGCAAATAGCCTCCATCGTTCGAGAACCACTCTCCATGAGTAGCTAACAATTTCCTATGACGTCACAGCTTCAAGAACCACTCAAAACAAGAAAGGTGTGTCCGAAAGTCCCAAAAAGCAGGACTGCAGTACGGTCTTGTTGGAAGTGACGTCATCTACCGCTAATTGAACGAGCAATTCAGCCCGTAGCGTGCAGAACGCTTCATTGCTGGTTGTCTACTTGCTTGAAATCTTGGGAGTAGAAAGTCAGCCTGTTGTAGTTCATCTATTGTGTGGAAATGTGAGTATAAGAACTTTTTAAAATGATATGTGTTATCTATGGTGAAATACAAGTGTTCATAATGCGGGAAAAAAAATGTGTTAGTTTTATCTACTGATCGTATAAGGTGCTGCAGTCGAAGTGAAAGTCGGAAGATTTTTGGACTGGAAGTCCAAGGCTTCAAGATTGAACGGCGAAACCATTCTTGAAAGATGTTTGATTGAAGTAAGGTCTTGCACCTTTTGGACACGACCTATGATACAGTAAACGACTTGACACCCAGAGAAGGCTATTGACGAACTTTTGCCTGGACATTCCCTTCCTCATTACCTCTTCCCAACAAGTGATTGCAAAGAGTAGCAGCCGGCTGTTGTTTCGAACCCCCCCCCCCCTAAATCGCGGAAAACACAAACAACGAATACGTTTTCGTAAGATGTTCACGGTTGTAAGAGAAAGGGTTGTTGTATTTTTGCTAATGCCCGCACGTTGAAAGAACCCACCCAGACTTGCAGTCTCTAGATGTGGGAGTTTTCAAGTGCAGAAAGCGGAGTTGCCAGATGCCTGATTTTTGTCCAGCCTTCTGCTATCAACATGTACCCTTCCTTCGCAGGTCAGGGAGAGGTAGAGAATGGGGGAGACCCATCTTTTCCAAACCGGCGAAGACCGTTGGGCTTTGCCGCGCCTTTGACCCGATCTCTTGCTCTAAGCATAAGTTTGGCAATGCTGCAGAGAGAAACATAAGTATTTCCCGTCACCATGGCAACTGAACCAACCTGATTGGTTCAAGTGTTCATGTGACCCTCCATGCCTTCCGAGGCAAAGGGCAAAAATTGAATTCCAAGTTGGTTCTTTAAGGGGCTTGGAGAAAGGTGCAATAGCGTCAGTGTTGACAACCCGTATAGTTTTTAAAGAACAACAAATGAATCATCATTGTCGCAGTTAACTCAAGGGATAGAAAAGCGACTTAAAGACTGAAATAGAAAGTAAACGATTTCCGAATTAGACAAAAATTTCCGGATACGAACATCCACGAAATTGAGCGATCTGATTGGAGGTTCCTGCATCGGTTTGCAGGTTTGCGAGTGGTTAACATCGATCGCCCCCGTCCTCCCCCTTCAAGCTTTAATCGAGACAGGTGCACTTCCATGGAAGAAATCGAGTATATTTCATACACGTCCGCCACCGAACCGTTTCGGAAAGGAGGGAAATTAATGTCCAGGGCAAACACAATCGGGGGTGGTGGAGGGGGACCCATCCGTTACTCTGTCCGCTTTCGAATTGCCTCTCGGAGAACCGCTGATCCCGCCATCTGGTGGCAGGGATTGCAGTTGGATTGCGATCGAATGCTGCACCTTCCAGACCGGATTACGCCTTAATTGGCAGCTGCCCGTGTAACGCACAATTATCGCAGTCGCCTGTGTTTCATTCTGCGAAGTCTGCGGTCGTTGCGTAACACCAATGGTAACCCGGATTGAGAGCAATGAATTCTGGGTACTTTGTCCTATAGTGACAAACAACAACGTACCTAGGATGGAAGAGGATACAATAGTTTACAGTGTCCTTGTTGTGATAAGAGGCCAGCTGAACTTTGTCGGGCATCGCGGGTTCGAATCCCGGCCTGGGCATGGGTGATCCTTTGGAGTGTCCCTTCACCAATTTAATCATATCATCACTCATCCTCATCTTTGCGATTAGCCAAAAGTGGCAGAAAAGCAAAGTAAAATAAGCCAAATGAATCAATCAATCGAAGCTAGACTTCGAAGATGTAGGCGAAATTTGGCGACTAAATGATAATGTCTACGCGCCAAAACTGACACTCTAGTCGCAAGAATGCGATTTAATAATAGAACATCACATTACTGATTTGAAGAGTCGTAAGCGAAGTGGTGGTGTAATTTTCTGCCATGTGAATGATGTACTGGACTTTACAATATGGTTTCTTTCGTTTCATACATTTGACACTTACATTCATCAAAGCATATGTTTTTTTGTACTTTTCCATTTACATATCCTGTAACGTTTTGCAATTAAAAGTTTATTATTATGGAATTTGACGAGACTTGATTTACCCCCTGCCCCTTCAATTTATTAAACATTTTCTATTATATTCATATTGAAATATGTCGTCAAGTTTATTCGACAATATCAAATAACCCGCAGTCCAAAATTTAAAGAGTTAAGATAAAATGCAAAATTTCCATCATGTTTATAAGAATCAAAGTTACATAGTCTTCAAAATGGCGTCCTTGTAGACGTAATTAGGCGATAAAATGACAATTACCGTCGCATTTTCGAACATTCTACGAGCCATGTAATGAAGATGAGATGGTAATTGTCCGGAAAGTAACGAGCCTCATTTTTTTTAACACAATTTATTGATCGTACACATACAAAAACTTAATATTCCTCAAAGTACATTCCTTGTGCATCAATATACTTTTGCCAGCGCGATGTCCATGCTCTATAGGCCTTTTGAAACTCCTCGTGGGGGATGTCCTTGAGAAGAGCCGTCGTGGTTGCTTGGACGTTCTCCACAGTGCCCAGATGATGTCCTTTAAGTACCCGTTTCAATCGAGGGAACAAAAAGAAGTCAGCCGGGGCTAGGTCGGGACTGTAGGGTGGGTGGGGAACCGTTGGTACGCCGATCCGGGTCAGGTAGGACGTCACAACACAGGCGGTGTGAGAGGGCGCATTGTCATGATGCAGTTTCCATGACGCTTGGAACTCCTTTCGGACTCGGGTGACCCTGGAGTTCAGTCTTTGAAGCACTCCCTTGTAATACTGAGCATTGACAGTCTGGCCAGCGGGGAGGAACTCGTGGGGCACGATTCCTTTTGCATCAAAGAAAACAATGACCATGGATTTGACTCGGGATTTGCACATGCGAGCTTTCTTCTGGCGCGGCGACGATGTTGTGTGCCACTCGGAGCTCTGTCTCTTGGATTCCGGATCGTATTCAAAAATCCATGATTCATCACCAGTGATAACGTTGTCCAGGAAACTGGGATCATCCTCACAAAGTTGTTTCAGTTCCTGACACGTTTCCCCGCGATTCACTTTTTGCGCGTCGGTGAACACTTTCGGCACAAGTTTAGCACAAATTTTCCGCATGCCCAATTTATCGGATACAATCTCATGGACAACGGTTTTCGGCAGGTTTAACTGTTCAGCCATCATACGAACACTCATTCGACGATCTGTGTTGAGCAATTCGCGCACACGGGTGACATTTTCCTCCGTTGGCGATGTTGAGGGGCGTCCGGAACGGGCCTCGTCGTTGACGTCTTCCCGACCTTCACGGAACGCTTTCTGCCACTTCTTTGCCTGCGAATAGGACATGCAGTCATCCCCAAAGGCTTCCTTCAGCACGATTCCTTTGTCGTACGATTCCTTTGGCGTCTTGTTTATTGAGTTTATTGAGCAATTTTCACACCGAAAGTACCCCTGAGGGGCATTGGTGCATGTACATTACAAAATACAACATGTTGACATCGCACATAATATATATCTATACATCAATTTGGCAGAATTTTTTATAATATAACATAATATAATAGTAAAACATACATTGACAAATTATTTTTTGAAGTGAACTAGTGCTGTAAAAGTACATATTATATAGTGTATACAATCTACATTTATTTTATAAAGTTATTTAATTCCTGAAATTCTTGAACTGAATATAATGTGTATTCCAATAACAATTTTTTCACTTTACTTTTAAAGATTGTGGATCTTTCAAAATTTTTGTAACTTTTTGGTAATATATTGTATAACTGGATGCCTGAGTAAAAAGGTCCCGTTTGGTATGCAGTTAGCCGCACTTTGGGAATGTGGAAGTTATCTTTTTGTCTGGTATTGTAATTGTGGGTGTCTATGTTCTTTGGATAGTTCGATTTTGTTTCGTGTATGAAAGTAAGTGTTTCAAGTATGTACAAACTTGGAAGTGTTAATATACGGAATTTTTTAAAAAGAGGTTTACATGTATCAGTTTTGTGTGCATTTGCCAAAATACGCAATGCTCTTTTTTGAATTTTAAAAATCCTCTGCGATTGAGCCGAGTTCCCCCAAAATTGGATACCATACCTCAAAATACTTTCGAAGTTTGAGAAATAAATATTTAGCATACATACTGTATTGAAACTTTTTTTTAAGGTTCTTAATTGGTAACATACGGTGTTTAGCCTCTTGCATAAATGATCTATGTGAACTTTCCAGTTTAGACACTCGTCTATAAATATTCCAAGAAATTTTGTATTGTTAGTAGCTGTTATAACGGCATGCCCTACTGTGAAATTATCTTGCTTAATAGAAGAGTTTTTGGCTCTAGATACACCAAATTTTATTATATTAGTTTTTTCGTTGTTCATAGAAAGTTTGTTTGCTGAAAACCAGCTTTGTAGTTCAGTAAGAGCTTCTTCCGTTTTTTGAATTAAAGTTACATCGTTAACAGAATCTACTAAAGCAGTAGTATCATCAGCGTATGTTCAGCCTACACAAAATTTCAACGCGTAACGTTGCTCTAACGTTTTCTCCATCGTAAGTACGACGAGGTCACTGCACAGAGGTTCACACCGTAGCACGTCCTGACTCGCCGAGAGCACTGAGACGACTAACCCCGGTACCGCTGAAAAGCTTCAGGTCCCTCCCACTCGTTTTCACCGGTACACCGCTCGGCGCTGTACAGTCGCTTCACAGACAAATGGGGCTCATTTCTTTCCGGACAAACCCTGTATAAGATGAATCTGATAGAAACTGGTCAAGATAAGATAAGGTCTTAAAAATAGTGATGCGAACTACCAGGCCAGACCTTAAAACTTTCTCTATTAGTTTCTATTTTCTGTCTGTTTCTATCCCCATCTCTGGTGTCTTGCAATGAAGGGATCCAGAGTTCGATATCCGGCGGAGGCACATAGTGGTTAGGATACTACTTTAAACTGTCGGTCCAGTCCCGATTAGCCCATCTGTGGATCTAAATTAAAAACTCATAAACACTATCTCTATCCTTCTTCCAATTGTTATCGTTTTTCTCTGTCTTCTTACTTGTTCTCCATTTCTTATCCTGTGTTCTTATCTTTCTATTTGTCTTGTATCTCTCTATTCCAATCTTTCTTTATTTTTTCTCTATCTTTCAATTCCTCCTGTCTCTCTTTTAGACCTCTTTCTCTATTTCTATCATTATCTCTGGTCATCCATTGCTTTGTCTCTGGCCCTATATTCGTTTTGTTCCTTTCTCTGATATTTTTTGTTTCCTATCATTCTCTGTTTTTCCTTCTCTATTTATAACTCTGTTGTAGCATTTCTGTATTTCCTTTCTGTTTCTCTTTGACGCTGCACACCCCAGCAAAAAATTCTTGGAACAAACTTCCTAATTGATTGAAAAACAAATTAAAAACAGTTCTTGCTTTTGCATAACGGTACACCGTCCCAGTACCAGGCTCATTATTGATAAAGAATGCATCGCTCTAGCCAATGGGGGAAGGAGTAGGATTGCGATTAAATATTAAATCTTCAATAGCCTCCACCGGGTGAGGTCCCTTGATCGTCTTAAGCAACTACTGCACAGTTCAGAACCCAGAAGATAAGCAAACAGAATCTTAATGAGTTTCATATCGACCAAGCTGTATCCCACCCCTACAAAAGCGCCTGTGGCTTTTTTCAAGTCGTAACAGTCCGATATGTGCATTATTCAGGACCAAGTTCTCAAGACAACCAATATATATTTTGCTGTTATGATTTCCATGTACGAGGTTCGGTCAAAAAGAAGTGGAGAATTCGTTGAGAGATGAAGGAGAAGGAACGGATCTATGACGTTCTTGATTTGGACAGATTGGTTAGTTTTATACTAGTAGCCATTTTTCTTACTTGTTTTCTTTTGTCACGACACACCAAGGGTATTTTATGCAGGTATTGCACATCCAGTTAGCTTTACTTCGTTCACTGATTCTTGTTGTGAAAAAAGAATCCCTTCTATGGGGTGTCTGTTCATGGAATGATAGTTGCAAAAATATAATTTGGAAATGTATTACGAAGATTATAGTAGAAGTATTAACTATTAGATGGATTGTGTGCCTGTCGACTAGATGGTAGCACCAATTAAGTAGACAATAGTGCTAATGAGTAGCACCAACCCGTGGAGAAGCATCAACCATGCGAGTGGTGGTGCTAATCAAATGGGCAGTAGGACCAACCAAGTGGGACAGTGGAACAGACCTTTGGGACAGTATCATCACTCAAATGGGTGGTAGTACCAATTAAGTGAACACTAGTGTTAAACATGTAGCACCGACGATGCGAGGTGTAGTACTAGTCAAGTGATCGGTGGCACCATTCAAGTAGGCGCTAGCCCCAGTAAGAGGACAGTAGCAGAAATCAATGAACGCTAGTCTCGAATACTAAACCAACAAAAAATAACCAGGAGCACCATTCAAGAAAAAATACATTCTGGCAAAAATTTTGCAATATTCACAAACATAAATTTCTAGCACCAATAAGTGGGCAGTAGTACTAATGAAATAGGCAGTAGCACCAACCAAGTGGGGCAGCAGAACTCTCAATGCTAACAGTATCATCAATCAGGTGGGTGATAGCACCAGTTAAGTGGACAATAGCACCATCCACAGCAGCAGAAACCAAGCGGGCAATATCGCCCATCAAGCGTACTATTGCCTGACCCCAATGATATGTCGAGAGTATTAGAATCATTAGAGTAATAGATGATCACAATCACATAACATTTGTTATTACGAGCACCTAAAATATTAAACATTAATATTATTGATAGAATATGTAAATAATTATGAACTGAAAAAAGTATTAATATCTCAGTAACCTCATTTTGATGAAATGTGTGTGGGCCTCCCCGATGGCGCAGTGGTAGCGTCGTCGCCTTATAATGAAGGGGTCCCGGGTTCGTTACCCGATGGAGGCACGCAATAATTCCTGTGTTCTTTCGGGTGAACAATTAATTTTCTTCAGGTTGGAAAAATTTCCCCTTCCTTTTAATTTGTCCTTCCACGGATCCAGCAAGTTAGCTGTGTTGTGCTTAACAACCTGGCCCTTTATCATTGTCAACTATGGCTGTCCTTTCCCTTCGACTTCGCCATTCATTCTCAAATTGACCTCCTGGAACTAAATTATCAACATTGGGAACTTCTTATTCTTCTGGGAATTATGCCTAACGTCAGCCCTCTTTCGGTTTAATAATAATCATTACAGGAAATGAAATTCAAGTTGTATCCAAATCATGTACACAAGCCAAGCATCATCTGAATAATTAGATGACTTTATAAGAGAGTTAATATCCGACATTCTAAAAAAATGTCCAGTGTGAGATGGACTATGAGAGATAACGGATGTTCTGTTAGGAATGGGTCTTCACTTTCGTCGCTTTCTTGTACTTAGCTACCGTGACGTAGTAATCCGTGATCCAGTGGCGAACACAAGAAAGGAACGTCACAGGTAAATTCTTGATACGCTTTGTTTATTTTGACCATATGAAATATTTTATTTGTTTTCTGTTAATTTCACAGACATCTGTTCGATATATTTGTTAGTTTCAATACTGTATATTTGTTACACGCAATATCGGAAGCGGAAGTCATTTCCGGTTTATAAACAACAGCTACTGCATTGGTCAAACCGAAAGGCATTCTCGTAAAACACCAAGATCTTCCGTTGTATGTAAAGGCTGTGTATATTTGATGCTTCTTATTAATTGGAATTTGTAAATATCCTGAAGCAAGGTCCAAACAGGAGAAATACACCTGTGACGTTCCTTTCTGGTGTTCGCCACTGGATCACGGATTACTACGTCACGGTAGCTACCCAATCTCCTTGTGCGGCGGAGTTATGAGACTCTCCTTAATGTTATGCTACAATGAGCATTCTCAGGACGAAACGGTTTGAACAAAAAAATAGCTTCTTGCTATTTTACAAATTTAATAACACATTTTGCCTTTAAACAATCACTGCAAAATAACAATAAAATTCACAAACGCAATCACATTTGAATTAAGTTGCGGCTTTACCTATAAAACAGTGTTTTTCACTAAATAAACATCATCTCACGCAACTCAACTTACTTTTTCCATTTCACGCACTGTTGTCCTGGCAACGGAATCAATAAAAGATTGGACAGTTCTACAAATGTTTATAAACCGGAAATGACTTCCGCTTCCGATATTGCGTGTAACAAATGTACAGCAAAAATTACAAATTTAAGCCAATATCAAAATATCAAACAACAGTATTGAAACTAACAAATAAATCAAATGTGAAATTAACAGAAAACAAATAAAATATTTCATATGGTCAAAATAAACAAAGCGTATCAAAGTGGACAATAGCACCATCCACAGCAGCAGCAACCAAGCGGGCAATATCGCCCATCAAGCGTACTATTGCCTGACCCCAATGATATGTCGAGAGTATTAGAATCATTAGAGTAATAGATGATCACAATCACATAACATTTGTTATTACGAGCACCTAAAATATTAAACATTAATATTATTGATAGAATATGTAAATAATTATGAACTGAAAAAAGTATTAATATCTCAGTAACCTCATTTTGATGAAATATGTGTGGGCCTCCCCGATGGCGCAGTGTTAGCGTCGTCGCCTTATAATGAAGGGGTCCCGGGTTCGATACCCGATGGAGGCACATAGTGGTTCGGATCCCACTTTAAACTGTAGGTCCAGTCCCGATTAGCCTTACTGTGCATAAATTGGACTTAAGAAACACCAAATCAACCAATTGATGAAATGTGGATCCAGGAAAGTGAGAGAATTCTGTTTCTCCATGCTTCAGAGTCCTACAACACATTATCCTCTTGTAAAACACAAAGTGCGCAAGATTTCTGAATTCTACAGCTGTTGAACCGAACCAGCAAGAAGTCATGACTGACGAAGGCTCCAATAATATGGCTTAATAATTGACAACAACGTCAATAAGCGCACCTGCCATTAACTGGCAAAATGAAATCAGGGCACTTCGAAATTGCACCCCCTGGGTGCTTCATATCGCAATGATCAAAGGGTTGCCTTCGTGCACTAATGTCAGATAATTAACATCACAATATTAGCTTAATGTGCCTCGTATTACCTCCAGGAAGTGGATGCTTTCGTCTGTGATTTCTGACTGGTGACTGTTATATTAACGCTTCTTGTTAAACAATGTGACTTCTACATAGGTTATGCATTGGTGTCAAAGTAGAGCAACTCTGGGTACCGTGGCTTCAAGCAACGTTACGCGCAACCTTTTAAACCAATAAAAATGTACTCTGATGGTTGGTAAACACTAACTAACTAACTCTCTAGCCTTCTTAAACCCGAAGGTTCATGGCTGCAGCAACACAGGCCTTCCATCTGTCCCTATCTTGAGCAAGATCTATATACTCTTTTCCATCTCTACCGATTTCCTTTAGGTCTATCTCAACGTTGTCCCTCAATCTTCGTCTTGGCCTTCCTATAGGTCTCTTACCATCAGGTTTCCCAACAAGAATCCTGTGAACTCCTCTTTCCTCTCCCATTCGTGCCACATGGCCTGCCCACCTAAGTCTTCTTGATTTAATTATTCTAATAATATCTGGACATGAATACAAATTATGTAGTTCTAAATTATGTAACCTTCTCCACTCACCTGTCTCCTCATCCCTTTTAGGTCCAAATATTTTCCTAAGGATCTTATTTTCAAATGCTTTCAATTTATGTTCCTCTTTCAATGTAAGGGACCAAGTTTTACATCCATATAATACTACAGGCAAAATTACTGTTTTGTATATTTTAACTTTTAGTTTCTTAGATATTAAACGAGAAGACAAAAGTTTATGAAGAGAGAAGTAAGATGCTTTTCCTGAATTAAGCCTACTTTTTATTTCCTCTTTAATATAATTTTCATTTGTTAATATTACTCCTAAGTATTTGAATTTGGAAACTGGTTCAAACGAGTTGTTATCAATATGATTTTGATTATTACCTAACACTTGGTTTCGGCCTGTAAGCATATATTTAGTTTTCTCTTTGTTAACTTCCAAACCTATCTCTTTAGCAGTTTTGAAAAATATTTTAGCATTATTCTTAATTGTATTCACATCATCCCCCAGTAAGTGTACATCATCTGCATATGCTAACAACTGAGTCACACCATTTAATTTTAGTCCTTCTTTAGTTTCTTTTACCTTCCTAACAGCATATTCTAAGGCAAAATTAAAGAGCAATGAAGATAATGCATCTCCTTGTTTTAACCCATCATGAATTGTAAATTTGTCAGACACATTAATACCCACACGAATTTTACTTTCTGTTTCACTGATGCATACTTTTATCAAACTAACAAGCTTCTTAGGTATTCCAAACTCTACTAATATATTATATAATTTATCTCTTTTGACCGAATCATATGCTTTTTTGAAATCAATGAATAGCTGATGGACATTTTGATTATATTCCCACTTTTTTTTCAAGTGTCTGTCTGATGTGAAAAATTTGATCTGTAGTTGATCTGTTACGTTTAAATCCACATTGATAATCACCTATAATTTCATTAGCATATGGGGTTAGTCTTGTTAAAAGAATGTTAGATAATATTTTATATGTTGTTGAGAGTAGAGAAATTCCACGGTAATTATTGCAGTTCATTTTATCACCTTTTTTAAACACAGGAACAATTATGGATTCTTTCCACTGTTGAGGGATTTCTTCTTTATTCCATATTAAACAAATTAATTTATGAATTTGACATATTAACGAATTTCCACCATATTTAATTAACTCAGCTGGTATTAAATCAATGCCAGGTGCTTTGTTATTCTTTAGCCTTTTAATAGCATCTTTAACTTCAGTCAAGTTAGGTTCTGGAACTAAAGGTTCTGCTGTGTGGACTTCATTTACTTCTGATTTATCTCCTACATGAACATTTAAAAGGTCATTAAAGTAGTTCTTCCTTCTATTTAGAATATCGCTTGGGTCAGCTAGAAAATCACCGTCTTTATCTTTTATCAAGTTTACTTTAGGTTGCCACCCCTTTCTAAATTTATTTACACCTTTATATATATATATCTCTGATATTTTTGTTTTTGCTGTTTGTTTCAATTTCGTTAATTTTGCTTTTCAAGTAATCTCTTTTTTTACTTCTAAACATGTGGTTAACTTCTCGCTTTATTCTATTATAATTGCTTAGATTTGTATCATCAGAGTTACAGCATGCTTTAAAACTAAAAGTGTTTAAAACAACTTGTTTCAAACACTTCTATAATTGAATAGTACATGGATGAAATAGTTTTGTTCCGCACCTAAAGTACATTGCTATTGTTGCATTCACAATAAAATGTGATATTTCGGAAGAGTAGCTGCTACGGGGATAGACTGGGGCTTGGCAACTGTGGATTCGTTGAACCTTCTTGAACAGTCTACATGCGCATGCAATATTTACAAGTAACATAATTGTATATTTTAAAAGTTAGACAAGTGTTTATTTTGTACTAGAAGCACAGTCCTTCCTTCGATAATTAACAGATTCCTTATCAATCATTATTCTTAGAAAATAAGACATCTTGGCATTATGTTTTAAACGTTTAATATATTTAAAACATGTTTTTTGTTCTTGATGAAAACACTGTTTAAAACATTTAAAACAAGACTGTTTTGTTCCTTAAAACAAAACACATTTTGTCAACTCTGGTACACAGAAATGAACATTTGCATCACACCTTGCAAGATTTTCCTCATAGCTGTTCACACCACGCAGGCGCAAGCGCATGCCCACATTATCAATCGCTTCCTTTATTTTTCAAGGGGTCCGTCCCTTTTTTCATCTTTCTCGTTTGATAAGCTGCATTGGCTCTCTTTCCCTTCTAGCTACTCTTACTACTTCATCTCATGTTTCCTTCCCAATAATATCTTCTAAAATTATTGCAGCCCCTTTAATTTCTCCGAGATCCTCTGGATCCATTATTGTTTTCAATTATTTTATCAATGGAATTGTAGTTCCTCTCAGGTGTACTATTTTCCTATCCATAATTTCTCCTTCCCCTATCTCCTCGCTGATTCCTCTCACTTGGAATTCTTGTCGCCTAAATGCTGATTTTGAGCGACTATCCCCTTCAATGGATTGTCTTTTTCCATAACGTCTCCCATCTCTTTCATTTTGCTTTTTGTCCTTATCAGGTGTAACGTAACAGTGTGGTCAAAACGCGATCGCACAAAGTAATTAATTGGAAACGGCTGGGCGGCGATCGCGTATAAAAAAGAAACCTTTAATGTCCACACTTCACGTTACAAGTTATGTCTTTCTTGTGTCGTACTTCCTGCACCGTGCTGCGAGAGTTTACGGGCGGCACGCACAAGAAGCACGAGACAAAAAGGCCCTGAAATAAAGAAACTTGTGAAATTACGCACACATACGCAATAGTTTCGAAGGGTCCAACAATGGATAGCAATACATGCCTTCTCCACTGTAACCAAGGTTTAATGGTGACGTTCTCCCAACGTAATATCCTTTCTCCTCCCCCAACGTTCACGAAACGTATTTCCTAAATAGTTGTCTTTTAACGTTAACTTCAATTTGGGCTTTCAACCAATTTTCTGTTATATGGGTCTTACTGTCTAGAGCGTATAACCAATACAAATTAAATGATCCCCACAATTCAATTAACAAATATATATATATTCAAGGTTCCAATTTAATACACTTTACGAGTACAGACAATCCCCAAAAAAGGCTAGAGTTGGGAGCAATTTTAACAAACAATGTAATATTAACAACAGTCCGCGCGACCTGCGCGCTATTTTAACCTTCTCGCATAAATTTTCATTTCATTTTTAACAATCAGCGAGCAAGCATAAAAATATTAATCAGTTTAACAACAACCTTATTCTTTACTGGATAAGCAATAGAATAATTGGCGTGCACAGATTCGTATCTCTAAATTACCGTGAAAGTGCAGTTTTGTAAGAATGCTCACCGCTATCTTTATTTAATCAAGGACTGCCTCTCTTTTTATTTAATCAAGAAAATGCCTCTCTTTTTACTTAATCAAGAAAATGCCTCTCTTTTTGCTTAATCAAGAAAATGCCTCTCTTTTTGCTTAATCAAGAAAATGCCTCTCTTTTTGCTTAATCAAGAAAATGCCTCTCTTTTTGCTTAATCGAGAAAATGCCTCTTTTTTTTTGCTTAATCAAGAAAATGCCTCTCTTTTACTTAATCAAGAAAATGCCTCTCTTTTTACTTAATCAAGGAAATACCTCTCTTTTACTTAAGCTGCACCTGCTGTGTTTATTTATTATTTTTTTTTTTACCCTGTTTCTTATTGCATCGCTAGTGCTACCAAAATATGGACGGGTAGGCTATTAAAGTACGAGATAGTAAATTGGGGCAAAACGGCAGGAATCGCGATTTTCTACTGTCCTTATTATCAAGTACGAACGTGCGTACATTTAACGTCACTGAGACAACTCTTGGACGATCGAGAATGATATGTTTCACTGTCAAGTTTAATACACTGCCTGTGCATATATAAAGTTTAGAAATAGTTCAATTATGCAACTGGTCACGTTTTGTGTAGGATTTGCGAATACCAGATTATAAAACACGTCCGCAATATTGTACAAGTTCACGCGTGGATACAAGCACCTTCTTTCTTTTGCCCTCTTTTATTAACGCGCACTCACCAACATGTGCATTGGTTTCAGACACTTGTCAAAAATGTTCACCGTGAAAAACAAAAAAAGGCAAAAAGGGGGGGGGAGGAAACAACTGGAAGAGAAACTACTGTTTTTCTAGTAGAATTCGTTATTCAAAGTTCCATAAAAGTAAAAGCAAGTAATCGAATTTTAGCAGCGAACGGCGAGATCGCAAGATGTAATCAAATTTCCCATATCACGGTCAAAGAGTTAGTTTTTACGTACCTCACCACTAATGTTCAATGCACACAAAATGCAACGCCATCCTTCCACAATACTCATTCAACTAGCTTCTCCTTGTTAACGGTTGGTATGGCAGGCTTCACTTCAACAAACTGTGGTGGAGTACCATCTCTTGCCGACGAGGACTAGATGTCGTGCACAAGAACAGGCATGTGCCGTTCGGAGCGGGTCTACGAGGTGGGAGCGAGAGGCGAACACACTGACTGCCCGGTGTTTTACGAGCAAAACCAGTGCGGCAGAAATCGCCGCTAGAGGCAGCACCAGAAGTCATCGTGAGGTAAAACGCCCTCCGATGGCTAAAAAAAAAGGAACGTCGCTTTTCTTCACTTTTTTTTGAATGTGTAAGGTTTGTAAATACAAAAGTAAGGCAAACGTTACAAATACCCCCGACTAGAAAAGAAAAAAAAACCCACTGATATAGAGAAGGCAATGCAAATTACCAAGAAAAAATATAAGCACGCAAATATACACCCATTATTGACCAACAATATAAGAAATGGTAAAGCAATTAATGCTAGTAAAAAAAAAACCCAAGATTAACAAGACACATGATAAAGCACACTGAATCGTAATCACCAATCAGAGTCCAACTCTGACGAATTTCATAATAACACGTAAAGTTCAAAATTTTGAAAACCAATTCTGTTGTCGATCCTCCAATTCGCAGAACATCGTGCACACCTCCCGGTCGAAACACCTAGATGTCTGACGAAATTCGACTCTCTCCTGACAGAAACAATCACACTGACTGAAACATGTCTGCTACGTGGTCATTCCTAGGCATGCATCAAAAGGCTACGCCGAGTTGTAAAGAGAGTTGTAAAACACAACCATTTCCCAAAAGAGCACCAGTAGTACATCACATCCTCGTAGGAGTAAAAACATAGAAAAGAAAAAAAACCAAGAATCAAAAACTAGAAAAGAAGGAAGGAAGATGCAAGAAATAGGAAAGTAGAGGAGGGAAATTACTACAAAAGGGGAAAAGGAAGGTAGCACTATTACAAGAAGATGCAATAAGCAGGTATAACCATAGGAGACACAACATAGACAGAGTCAATATTCAATAGAGCATAATCAGCAGTATTAACAAACACCTTTACAAAGAATGAATAAAATCATTCATAAATACACAAAAAAACTTATTTTAAGGATAATACATGTGTGCATAAAAATACACATTGAGAATAAAATACACAATATATATACATACAAGAACTATCTAAGAAGAAGAGCGAGGATATACGTTGGATGAACCGAGCACTACAACGTAATAACATCAAAACCTGTTATGAACAGAGTACGGGGGAAGACCGAAGAGTAGCAGCAACATCTGAATCTGATAAATCGACCGATTGAGGAACAACATCCCCGTCACGAATAACATATGGCTTGACATGGGAGACATGAGCCTTTCGGACGATTTGCTGAGTGTCAGGGTCAACCAGCATGACGGTAACCGGACCCAGCATTTTAAACACCTGGGCCTGACCCAACCAACGCTCTTGAAGCTTCGAAGATATGTGGAGCAATGCATTGCTATGGGGAAAAGTACGGTAAAGTACCATATCTCCTGGTTTCAGAGAAACCTGGGATCTGGAGGGATCATATTTAAGTTGGCGGGAACGCCAAGACTTTAATAGATGTTGATAAGCCTCTCCCCAGCGATGTGCCCGCTCCGGCGAAGGAGGAGCTGCCAATTCGGAATCAGTTTGTAACTCCCAAAAAAAATTCATCGGGCCGTCTATGTCTCGACCAAAAATAATTTTAGATGGAGACGTATGAGTGCTATCATGCTGGGCGGTATTGAAGGCAAAAGCTATGCTTTCCAGATGAGTGTCCCATTTGGAGTTATCCTTAGAATGGTAACAAATTAATGAAGCCTTAAGGTTCCGTATGAATCTCTCCGCTAAGGAAGGATTGGGGTAATAAGCACTAGTGTAAATATGACGAATATTTGACTCGAATAGAAAATTATTAAAGAGGTTAGAACGAAAATAAGAAGCATTATCCGAGACCAACTCACATGGAGCACCAAACAACAAAAACAAGGTGCGTAGCTTGTCAATAATATGATGGGATGTAGCCGACCTGAGCGGAAACAGGGACACCCACTTGGAAAAGGCATCCACCACCACCAAAATGTACACATTACCCTTAGTGGAACGAACAAGTGGACCAACCAAATCGATATATAATCGGCGCCAAGTGTGTCGTATAACCTCAGAAGACAAAAAGCCAGGAGGTTTACGGACAGCTAGTTTGGCCCTCTGACAAATGTCACAAGAACGGACATATTGGCGGATATCAGAGAGATAAGTAGGCCACCAGAAAAGCGTCGCTATTTTCTTGATGGTTTTATTGACGCCTAAATGCGCACCACCAACAGGGGTGTCATGATAATAACGACATAATAAATGTCGAAGCACGTGAGGAACAACAACTAGAGAAGAAGTGGAACGAGGCGGCTGCCAAATCAACAGATCCTGATGTAAATGATAATGCTTAACCTGTTGATTATCCTTCAACTGCGTAATAATAGGAGACAAATCTGGATCCTGGCTTTGCAGGACCGCAATATCTGATTTATTGAAAGGAATGATATTGAATTTGGGAGCCGCGCAAGCCAAACTGGTACAAGACGGAGATGTTACCACAAAATCATCTGAAGAATGCATGCGTGAAAGACAGTCGGCCACCGGATTTTTAGCAGAAGAAATGTGTTCCACATGGTAAGAGAAACGAGACAAATACAAAAGCCATCGACCAAACTTACCAAATTGTTCAGGGTGTTTTAAAAGCCAAGACAAAGCCTGATTATCTGTTTGGAGAACAAAGTGTTTAGAAGTTAAATATGTTTCAAATTTCTTGAAGCCAAACACCACCGCACAACACTCCGCTTCATATATAGATTGTTTACGTTCCAAGGTCGTACGCTTTCTCGATGCAAATGCAATGGGACGCAAAGAGCCATCCACTTCACGTTGGTTTAAGGTAGCACCCAGTGCTAAACTTGAAGCATCCGTTTGAAGAACAAACTCCTTTGTAAAATCGGGCAAGGCCAGAACCGTATGTTCAATGAATGCGGCTTTCAAATTGTCAAACCGAGTTTGATCCTCGGCAGTCCACACAAAGGGAGTGTCTTTCTTCCGTTTATCTGTTAGAAAAGACGTACGATCAGCGAATTGGGGAAGAAACCGGGAAAAATACGAGAGTAAACCCATGACCTGGGAAACACCCTTCTGGCTCTTAGGAGCAGGAATATTTTGGATGGCAGAAATCCGATCCGGATCCATAACCATCTGGCCCTTACGAACAATATAACCGAGATACTTAATTTCCGACGCCATCCAAATAGATTTATCCGGGTTAACAGTAAGACCAGCCGATCGCAAAACCTGAAGGACCTCTCTAAGATGTTCCATATGGGACGATTCATCAGGTGAATATATCAATAAATCATCTGCATAGGTCAAAAGGAACTTGTATTTAAACTTTCCCAACACCTCATCGAGAACTCTTGACAATATCTGAGTTCCAAGGTTGATTCCGAACGGAACGCGAGTATATCGATACTGGCCAAAAGAAGTGACAAACGCTGTCAAGTCTTTACTTCTCTCATCTAACCGTATCTGATGGAACGACTGGCAGAGATCCAAACAAGAGAATACCGCCGCTGATTGTAGATGTTGAAACAATAAGTCTATGCGCGGTTGTGGAAATTGATCATACGCTATCAGGCGGTTAAGGTTCTTGTATGAGCATACTAGACGGTGAGTACCGTTCTTTGTGGGAACCAGAAAGGCCGGGCTGGAGTAAGATGACCGGCAAGGCTCTATGATGTGCTGAGCCTGCAACTCTTCAATCTGTTTCCTCATTATGTCAGTTTGAACAGGATTAAGTTGGAAGGGTTTTGATCGAAAGGGGATATCTGAAATTACAGGTATCGAAACCGGATCCAAAGTGCAGGTACCAACCTTTTCCGTAACCACATCCTGAAATTGAAGTAACAATGATTGTAAGGATTGGTTATCTAAGTGAACAGGAAGAGGATCGGTAATGACGGACACATGTGAAGTTTCCGGCGAACTCGAGGAGGAACCCGAAAGGGCCTCGGAGATAGGTATCTGAGTAAGTTCAGGGAAAGCAATAGGTACACCCTCCTGATGAAAAGGAAAAGATAAAAGTTGCGTCTCAAAAGAAATGGTCGCCTTGGTATGGACCAAAAAATCCGTGCCCAAAATTACTGAAAAGGGGAGAGCATCCGACACCCAAAAGCGCCATTGCCAAGTAAGTCGGTCGAGTCGCAAAGGTAGATAACAAAAGGAGGATAAGGAAAACGAATGATTAGTAACATCTCTCAATTCGATGGATTGGTCAGAAAAAATGGGAAAAGAACCTTTAAGGGTATTGAGCAAGGAAGAAGAAATTATAGATACCGATGCAGCGGTATCCAGTAACGCCAAAACAGGCTGTTGATTAAGGAGCACCCGCATTGTGGGTGTTGAGTGACCTTCAAACAAAAATAGATATTCGGCGTGTAACAAAACAGGAGGTGTGTCCACCTGCATTGTGCTAGAAGGCAAATGTAAATTGGAACCGGGATCTGGCTGCGTTGAAGACGCTACCGCGGGCATACATGATTGAACAGAAGGAGGATCATGGGACGAAGTATCGCAATCCGCGGAATCGTCCGCCAAAGGCAAATGAGCCGGAATGGCCGCAGTGTCAGGTTGTCGCTGGAGATTCCATTTCAATTCCGACTGCCAGATATTTTGTGCCAAAAGGAGTAAATCCCCAACAGTTTGAGGACAAGAATGCCCCAAAAGTAACGCGCGAGCTGGAAAATTGATACCCTCAATGATCGTGCTTATCAACTGAGCTTCAGACCATTCCACCGGGAGGGTTTGACAAGCATCAAAGATATCGCGAACGAAGGAATATAAACTTTCTCCGGGTTGCTGCACCCGATGTAAAACCTCGTTCTGGAAGGGCAACAATAAGGAATATGGAACCAATCGATTCCAAACCATTAACTTAAATAAATGCCAGGGCAACTTCTGTAAGAGACCTTCCATCCAAATCTCCGTAAAGGGGGGGGTGTAAGGTATACTGTAGGGCCCATAACAAAACAGACTCAACATCGAGCAATTCCAAATTAACAATCTTATGGAGTCTAAACATAAAGTTAAACAAAAGATGGATATCCCGTCCATGTAACAAAGGCAAATCCGTAAAAAGGAATTTGAAGGTATTAAAACGTACAAAGTCACGCACGGGAGTATGTTGCTGGGGTAACAATAAGCCACTTACAAAATCCAAAGTTGAAGGTGAGGGTGGAGGTAAAGGGGACGGTGCATAGGGAGGGGGAATATCAAATGTCATATCGCTATCACAGAAGGAAAAAAACTGGAGAAATATGTAAACACACAAAAGTAGAACCCAAAAATATCTGTAAAATTAGAAAAAGGCGAAGTGGAGAAAAAAAAACTAACGATGTAAGGACCAAGGAGAGAAAAAAAGGGGGGAATTGATGGGAGGGAAAAAAAATGCGTTACAATTATAACGAAAAGGTACAATGTTGGTTGTGTAGATCGAGAGAAAAAAAAAACAAAGCACTGCTGCTAATTTTGAACTGCACCCAGTTACAAATTGCACAAAAGATAGTGTTGCAAAACTGTATATATGTAGGAAAAAAGGGAGACCTGAAAAGGAAAAAAATCAATTACCCAAAAAAAAGGGGGGGTCAGAAAACAATTGGGAGGGAAAAAAAATTGTCTGGTTATATAGTAACAACAGTAATGTTGCCGCAATGAATCAAAGAAAACGATGCTCTGGTACCAATTTTGTAACGTAACAGTGTGGTCAAAACGCGATCGCACAAAGTAATTAATTGGAAACGGCTGGGCGGCGATCGCGTATAAAAAAGAAACCTTTAATGTCCACACTTCACGTTACAAGTTATGTCTTTCTTGTGTCGTACTTCCTGCACCGTGCTGCGAGAGTTTACGGGCGGCACGCACAAGAAGCACGAGACAAAAAGGCCCTGAAATAAAGAAACTTGTGAAATTACGCACACATACGCAATAGTTTCGAAGGGTCCAACAATGGATAGCAATACATGCCTTCTCCACTGTAACCAAGGTTTAATGGTGACGTTCTCCCAACGTAATATCCTTTCTCCTCCCCCAACGTTCACGAAACGTATTTCCTAAATAGTTGTCTTTTAACGTTAACTTCAATTTGGGCTTTCAACCAATTTTCTGTTATATGGGTCTTACTGTCTAGAGCGTATAACCAATACAAATTAAATGATCCCCACAATTCAATTAACAAATATATATATATTCAAGGTTCCAATTTAATACACTTTACGAGTACAGACAATCCCCAAAAAAGGCTAGAGTTGGGAGCAATTTTAACAAACAATGTAATATTAACAACAGTCCGCGCGACCTGCGCGCTATTTTAACCTTCTCGCATAAATTTTCATTTCATTTTTAACAAACAGCGAGCAAGCATAAAAATATTAATCAGTTTAACAACAACCTTATTCTTTACTGGATAAGCAATAGAATAATTGGCGTGCACAGATTCGTGTCTCTAAATTACCGTGAAAGTGCAGTTTTGTAAGAATGCTCACCGCTATCTTTATTTAATCAAGGACTGCCTCTCTTTTTACTTAATCAAGAAAATGCCTCTCTTTTTGCTTAATCAAGAAAATGCCTCTCTTTTTGCTTAATCAAGAAAATGCCTCTCTTTTTGCTTAATCGAGAAAATGCCTCTTTTTTTTTGCTTAATCAAGAAAATGCCTCTCTTTTACTTAATCAAGAAAATGCCTCTCTTTTTACTTAATCAAGGAAATACCTCTCTTTTACTTAAGCTGCACCTGCTGTGTTTATTTATTATTTTTTTTTTTTTACCCTGTTTCTTATTGCATCGCTAGTGCTACCAAAATATGGACGGGTAGGCTATTAAAGTACGAGATAGTAAATTGGGGCAAAACGGCAGGAATCGCGATTTTCTACTGTCCTTATTATCAAGTACGAACGTGCGTACATTTAACGTCACTGAGACAACTCTTGGACGATCGAGAATGATATGTTTCACTGTCAAGTTTAATACACTGCCTGTGCATATATAAAGTTTAGAAATAGTTCAATTATGCAACTGGTCACGTTTTGTGTAGGATTTGCGAATACCAGATTATAAAACACGTCCGCAATATTGTACAAGTTCACGCGTGCATACAAGCACCTTCTTTCTTTTTCCCTCTTTTATTAACGCGCACTCACCAACATGTGCATTGGTTTCAGACACTTGTCAAAAATGTTCACCGTGAAAAACAAAAAAAGGCAAAAAGGGGGGGGGGGAGGAAACAACTGGAAGAGAAACTACTGTTTTTCTAGTAGAATTCGTTATTCAAAGTTCCATAAAAGTAAAAGCAAGTAATCGAATTTTAGCAGCGAACGGCGAGATCGCAAGATGTAATCAAATTTCCCATATCACGGTCAAAGAGTTAGTTTTTACGTACCTCACCACTAATGTTCAATGCACACAAAATGCAACGCCATCCTTCCACAATACTCATTCAACTAGCTTCTCCTTGTTAACGGTTGGTATGGCAGGCTTCACTTCAACAAACTGTGGTGGAGTACCATCTCTTGCCGACGAGGACTAGATGTCGTGCACAAGAACAGGCATGTGCCGTTCGGAGCGGGTCTACGAGGTGGGAGCGAGAGGCGAACACACTGACTGCCCGGTGTTTTACGAGCAAAACCAGTGCGGCAGAAATCGCCGCTAGAGGCAGCACCAGAAGTCATCGTGAGGTAAAACGCCCTCCGATGGCTAAAAAAAAAGGAACGTCGCTTTTCTTCACTTTTTTTTGAATGTGTAAGGTTTGTAAATACAAAAGTAAGGCAAACGTTACAAATACCCCCGACTAGAAAAGAAAAAAAACCCACTGATATAGAGAAGGCAATGCAAATTACCAAGAAAAAATATAAGCACGCAAATATACACCCATTATTGACCAACAATATAAGAAATGGTAAAGCAATTAATGCTAGTAAAAAAAAAACCCAAGATTAACAAGACACATGATAAAGCACACTGAATCGTAATCACCAATCAGAGTCCAACTCTGACGAATTTCATAATAACACGTAAAGTTCAAAATTTTGAAAACCAATTCTGTTGTCGATCCTCCAATTCGCAGAACATCGTGCACACCTCCCGGTCGAAACACCTAGATGTCTGACGAAATTCGACTCTCTCCTGACAGAAACAATCACACTGACTGAAACATGTCTGCTACGTGGTCATTCCTAGGCATGCATCAAAAGGCTACGCCGAGTTGTAAAGAGAGTTGTAAAACACAACCATTTCCCAAAAGAGCACCAGTAGTACATCACATCCTCGTAGGAGTAAAAACATAGAAAAGAAAAAAAACCAAGAATCAAAAACTAGAAAAGAAGGAAGGAAGATGCAAGAAATAGGAAAGTAGAGGAGGGAAATTACTACAAAAGGGGAAAAGGAAGGTAGCACTATTACAAGAAGATGCAATAAGCAGGTATAACCATAGGAGACACAACATAGACAGAGTCAATATTCAATAGAGCATAATCAGCAGTATTAACAAACACCTTTACAAAGAATGAATAAAATCATTCATAAATACACAAAAAAACTTATTTTAAGGATAATACATGTGTGCATAAAAATACACATTGAGAATAAAATACACAATATATATACATACAAGAACTATCTAAGAAGAAGAGCGAGGATATACGTTGGATGAACCGAGCACTACAACGTAATAACATCAAAACCTGTTATGAACAGAGTACGGGGGAAGACCGAAGAGTAGCAGCAACATCTGAATCTGATAAATCGACCGATTGAGGAACAACATCCCCGTCACGAATAACATATGGCTTGACATGGGAGACATGAGCCTTTCGGACGATTTGCTGAGTGTCAGGGTCAACCAGCATGACGGTAACCGGACCCAGCATTTTAAACACCTGGGCCGGACCCAACCAACGCTCTTGAAGCTTCGAAGATATGTGGAGCAATGCATTGCTATGGGGAAAAGTACGGTAAAGTACCATATCTCCTGGTTTCAGAGAAACCTGGGATCTGGAGGGATCATATTTAAGTTGGCGGGAACGCCAAGACTTTAATAGATGTTGATAAGCCTCTCCCCAGCGATGTGCCCTCTCCGGCGAAGGAGGAGCTGCCAATTCGGAATCAGTTTGTAACTCCCAAAAAAAATTCATCGGGCCGTCTATGTCTCGACCAAAAATAATTTTAGATGGAGACGTATGAGTGCTATCATGCTGGGCGGTATTGAAGGCAAAAGCTATGCTTTCCAGATGAGTGTCCCATTTGGAGTTATCCTTAGAATGGTAACAAATTAATGAAGCCTTAAGGTTCCGTATGAATCTCTCCGCTAAGGAAGGATTGGGGTAATAAGCACTAGTGTAAATATGACGAATATTTGACTCGAATAGAAAATTATTAAAGAGGTTAGAACGAAAATAAGAAGCATTATCCGAGACCAACTCACATGGAGCACCAAACAACAAAAACAAGGTGCGTAGCTTGTCAATAATATGATGGGATGTAGCCGACCTGAGCGGAAACAGGGACACCCACTTGGAAAAGGCATCCACCACCACCAAAATGTACACATTACCCTTAGTGGAACGAACAAGTGGACCAACCAAATCGATATATAATCGGCGCCAAGTGTGTCGTATAACCTCAGAAGACAAAAAGCCAGGAGGTTTACGGACAGCTAGTTTGGCCCTCTGACAAATGTCACAAGAACGGACATATTGGCGGATATCAGAGAGATAAGTAGGCCACCAGAAAAGCGTCGCTATTTTCTTGATGGTTTTATTGACGCCTAAATGCGCACCACCAACAGGGGTGTCATGATAATAACGACATAATAAATGTCGAAGCACGTGAGGAACAACAACTAGAGAAGAAGTGGAACGAGGCGGCTGCCAAATCAACAGATCCTGATGTAAATGATAATGCTTAACCTGTTGATTATCCTTCAACTGCGTAATAATAGGAGACAAATCTGGATCCTGGCTTTGCAGGACCGCAATATCTGATTTATTGAAAGGAATGATATTGAATTTGGGAGCCGCGCAAGCCAAACTGGTACAAGACGGAGATGTTACCACAAAATCATCTGAAGAATGCATGCGTGAAAGACAGTCGGCCACCGGATTTTTAGCAGAAGAAATGTGTTCCACATGGTAAGAGAAACGAGACAAATACAAAAGCCATCGACCAAACTTACCAAATTGTTCAGGGTGTTTTAAAAGCCAAGACAAAGCCTGATTATCTGTTTGGAGAACAAAGTGTTTAGAAGTTAAATATGTTTCAAATTTCTTGAAGCCAAACACCACCGCACAACACTCCGCTTCATATATAGATTGTTTACGTTCCAAGGTCGTACGCTTTCTCGATGCAAATGCAATGGGACGCAAAGAGCCATCCACTTCACGTTGGTTTAAGGTAGCACCCAGTGCTAAACTTGAAGCATCCGTTTGAAGAACAAACTCCTTTGTAAAATCGGGCAAGGCCAGAACCGTATGTTCAATGAATGCGGCTTTCAAATTGTCAAACCGAGTTTGATCCTCGGCAGTCCACACAAAGGGAGTGTCTTTCTTCCGTTTATCTGTTAGAAAAGACGTACGATCAGCGAATTGGGGAAGAAACCGGGAAAAATACGAGAGTAAACCCATGACCTGGGAAACACCCTTCTGGCTCTTAGGAGCAGGAATATTTTGGATGGCAGAAATCCGATCCGGATCCATAACCATCTGGCCCTTACGAACAATATAACCGAGATACTTAATTTCCGACGCCATCCAAATAGATTTATCCGGGTTAACAGTAAGACCAGCCGATCGCAAAACCTGAAGGACCTCTCTAAGATGTTCCATATGGGACGATTCATCAGGTGAATATATCAATAAATCATCTGCATAGGTCAAAAGGAACTTGTATTTAAACTTTCCCAACACCTCATCGAGAACTCTTGACAATATCTGAGTTCCAAGGTTGATTCCGAACGGAACGCGAGTATATCGATACTGGCCAAAAGAAGTGACAAACGCTGTCAAGTCTTTACTTCTCTCATCTAACCGTATCTGATGGAACGACTGGCAGAGATCCAAACAAGAGAATACCGCCGCTGATTGTAGATGTTGAAACAATATGCGCGGTTGTGGAAATTGATCATACGCTATCAGGCGGTTAAGGTTCTTGTATGAGCATACTAGACGGTGAGTACCGTTCTTTGTGGGAACCAGAAAGGCCGGGCTGGAGTAAGATGACCGGCAAGGCTCTATGATGTGCTGAGCCTGCAACTCTTCAATCTGTTTCCTCATTATGTCAGTTTGAACAGGATTAAGTTGGAAGGGTTTTGATCGAAAGGGGATATCTGAAATTACAGGTATCGAAACCGGATCCAAAGTGCAGGTACCAACCTTTTCCGTAACCACATCCTGAAATTGAAGTAACAATGATTGTAAGGATTGGTTATCTAAGTGAACAGGAAGAGGATCGGTAATGACGGACACATGTGAAGTTTCCGGCGAACTCGAGGAGGAACCCGAAAGGGCCTCGGAGATAGGTATCTGAGTAAGTTCAGGGAAAGCAATAGGTACACCCTCCTGATGAAAAGGAAAAGATAAAAGTTGCGTCTCAAAAGAAATGGTCGCCTTGGTATGGACCAAAAAATCCGTGCCCAAAATTACTGAAAAGGGGAGAGCATCCGACACCCAAAAGCGCCATTGCCAAGTAAGTCGGTCGAGTCGCAAAGGTAGATAACAAAAGGAGGATAAGGAAAACGAATGATTAGTAACATCTCTCAATTCGATGGATTGGTCAGAAAAAATGGGAAAAGAACCTTTAAGGGTATTGAGCAAGGAAGAAGAAATTATAGATACCGATGCAGCGGTATCCAGTAACGCCAAAACAGGCTGTTGATTAAGGAGCACCCGCATTGTGGGTGTTGAGTGACCTTCAAACAAAAATGGATATTCGGCGTGTAACAAAACAGGAGGTGTGTCCACCTGCATTGTGCTAGAAGGCAAATGTAAATTGGAACCGGGATCTGGCTGCGTTGAAGACGCTACCGCGGGCATACATGATTGAACAGAAGGAGGATCATGGGACGAAGTATCGCAATCCGCGGAATCGTCCGCCAAAGGCAAATGAGCCGGAATGGCCGCAGTGTCAGGTTGTCGCTGGAGATTCCATTTCAATTCCGACTGCCAGATATTTTGTGCCAAAAGGAGTAAATCCCCAACAGTTTGAGGACAAGAATGCCCCAAAAGTAACGCGCGAGCTGGAAAATTGATACCCTCAATGATCGTGCTTATCAACTGAGCTTCAGACCATTCCACCGGGAGGGTTTGACAAGCATCAAAGATATCGCGAACGAAGGAATATAAACTTTCTCCGGGTTGCTGCACCCGATGTAAAACCTCGTTCTGGAAGGGCAACAATAAGGAATATGGAACCAATCGATTCCAAACCATTAACTTAAATAAATGCCAGGGCAACTTCTGTAAGAGACCTTCCATCCAAATCTCCGTAAGGGGGGGGGGTAAGGTATACTGTAGGGCCCATAACAAAACAGACTCAACATCGAGCAATTCCAAATTAACAATCTTATGGAGTCTAAACATAAAGTTAAACAAAAGATGGATATCCCGTCCATGTAACAAAGGCAAATCCGTAAAAAGGAATTTGAAGGTATTAAAACGTACAAAGTCACGCACGGGAGTATGTTGCTGGGGTAACAATAAGCCACTTACAAAATCCAAAGTTGAAGGTGAGGGTGGAGGTAAAGGGGACGGTGCATAGGGAGGGGGAATATCAAATGTCATATCGCTATCACAGAAGGAAAAAAACTGGAGAAATATGTAAACACACAAAAGTAGAACCCAAAAATATCTGTAAAATTAGAAAAAGGCGAAGTGGAGAAAAAAAAACTAACGATGTAAGGACCAAGGAGAGAAAAAAAGGGGGGAATTGATGGGAGGGAAAAAAAATGCGTTACAATTATAACGAAAAGGTACAATGTTGGTTGTGTAGATCGAGAGAAAAAAAAAACAAAGCACTGCTGCTAATTTTGAACTGCACCCAGTTACAAATTGCACAAAAGATAGTGTTGCAAAACTGTATATATGTAGGAAAAAAGGGAGACCTGAAAAGGAAAAAAATCAATTACCCAAAAAAAAGGGGGGGTCAGAAAACAATTGGGAGGGAAAAAAAATTGTCTGGTTATATAGTAACAACAGTAATGTTGCCGCAATGAATCAAAGAAAACGATGCTCTGGTACCAATTTTGTAACGTAACAGTGTGGTCAAAACGCGATCGCACAAAGTAATTAATTGGAAACGGCTGGGCGGCGATCGCGTATAAAAAAGAAACCTTTAATGTCCACACTTCACGTTACAAGTTATGTCTTTCTTGTGTCGTACTTCCTGCACCGTGCTGCGAGAGTTTACGGGCGGCACGCACAAGAAGCACGAGACAAAAAGGCCCTGAAATAAAGAAACTTGTGAAATTACGCACACATACGCAATAGTTTCGAAGGGTCCAACAATGGATAGCAATACATGCCTTCTCCACTGTAACCAAGGTTTAATGGTGACGTTCTCCCAACGTAATATCCTTTCTCCTCCCCCAACGTTCACGAAACGTATTTCCTAAATAGTTGTCTTTTAACGTTAACTTCAATTTGGGCTTTCAACCAATTTTCTGTTATATGGGTCTTACTGTCTAGAGCGTATAACCAATACAAATTAAATGATCCCCACAATTCAATTAACAAATATATATATATTCAAGGTTCCAATTTAATACACTTTACGAGTACAGACAATCCCCAAAAAAGGCTAGAGTTGGGAGCAATTTTAACAAACAATGTAATATTAACAACAGTCCGCGCGACCTGCGCGCTATTTTAACCTTCTCGCATAAATTTTCATTTCATTTTTAACAAACAGCGAGCAAGCATAAAAATATTAATCAGTTTAACAACAACCTTATTCTTTACTGGATAAGCAATAGAATAATTGGCGTGCACAGATTCGTGTCTCTAAATTACCGTGAAAGTGCAGTTTTGTAAGAATGCTCACCGCTATCTTTATTTAATCAAGGACTGCCTCTCTTTTTACTTAATCAAGAAAATGCCTCTCTTTTTGCTTAATCAAGAAAATGCCTCTCTTTTTGCTTAATCAAGAAAATGCCTCTCTTTTTGCTTAATCGAGAAAATGCCTCTTTTTTTTTGCTTAATCAAGAAAATGCCTCTCTTTTACTTAATCAAGAAAATGCCTCTCTTTTTACTTAATCAAGGAAATACCTCTCTTTTACTTAAGCTGCACCTGCTGTGTTTATTTATTATTTTTTTTTTACCCTGTTTCTTATTGCATCGCTAGTGCTACCAAAATATGGACGGGTAGGCTATTAAAGTACGAGATAGTAAATTGGGGCAAAACGGCAGGAATCGCGATTTTCTACTGTCCTTATTATCAAGTACGAACGTGCGTACATTTAACGTCACTGAGACAACTCTTGGACGATCGAGAATGATATGTTTCACTGTCAAGTTTAATACACTGCCTGTGCATATATAAAGTTTAGAAATAGTTCAATTATGCAACTGGTCACGTTTTGTGTAGGATTTGCGAATACCAGATTATAAAACACGTCCGCAATATTGTACAAGTTCACGCGTGCATACAAGCACCTTCTTTCTTTTGCCCTCTTTTATTAACGCGCACTCACCAACATGTGCATTGGTTTCAGACACTTGTCAAAAATGTTCACCGTGAAAAACAAAAAAAGGCAAAAAGGGGGGGGGGGGAGGAAACAACTGGAAGAGAAACTACTGTTTTTCTAGTAGAATTCGTTATTCAAAGTTCCATAAAAGTAAAAGCAAGTAATCGAATTTTAGCAGCGAACGGCGAGATCGCAAGATGTAATCAAATTTCCCATATCACGGTCAAAGAGTTAGTTTTTACGTACCTCACCACTAATGTTCAATGCACACAAAATGCAACGCCATCCTTCCACAATACTCATTCAACTAGCTTCTCCTTGTTAACGGTTGGTATGGCAGGCTTCACTTCAACAAACTGTGGTGGAGTACCATCTCTTGCCGACGAGGACTAGATGTCGTGCACAAGAACAGGCATGTGCCGTTCGGAGCGGGTCTACGAGGTGGGAGCGAGAGGCGAACACACTGACTGCCCGGTGTTTTACGAGCAAAACCAGTGCGGCAGAAATCGCCGCTAGAGGCAGCACCAGAAGTCATCGTGAGGTAAAACGCCCTCCGATGGCTAAAAAAAAAGGAACGTCGCTTTTCTTCACTTTTTTTTGAATGTGTAAGGTTTGTAAATACAAAAGTAAGGCAAACGTTACACAGGCGCGGAGCGTCCATGTAAGCCGTGTAAGCCGGGCTTACACTTTATTAGTTCTAGTAAAATATATGTAATTATATGGCAAAATGGCAAAATTCGTAAAAAAACTTCAAAGTTCATCTCGGCCCGATACCAGTCTTCGAGATCCTGTTTGTTAGATTGCAACACTTCAGCACCAGATGGCACATGAGAACTCCCGCCTTTTGCTTTGGGAAAGTTGTAAGCCGTCTGAATGTTGCCTTACAAATTTCTGACCGCGAAGGAGCAGTGCCTACCGTCTCCCACCGTATCTGGAAGGAGAAGAGCAAGGAATATAGGGAGAAGAGCGCGTCGAAACACTAGGTGTGTAAACCTACGGGCAGAGACTTACAGCAGCGTTGCAAACCTCATGTTTAGAAAAAGTGTTGTTCATGGACGTCCGCAGTATTTCTTTTCACCAGGGAGGATTAAGCAAAGTATTTTTTTCAGGGGTTGGGGTAAACTAGGTATATTTCCCTTCTCAAAATATACTAATTCAATTTGAAGTTAACATTTTTCTGCAACGCCCTTACAACAATTAACAATTTGGTGTGACTGAAATGAAATTATATGTGTGAAAATGGTTGACATTCATTTTTCAGGAAGTGTCTCCTCCCCTTGCCCCTTCTGGACATCCATGGTGTCGTTTAAACTCCGAAATTATGCTACATACTACTAAATTGTTCTGGGATTTTCATATTATAAATATTAATTTATAACAAAAACAAATATAAATTCGAATGGTTCAACCAACGGCATGGGTTCCACGTTATGTGAAAAGTTTGAGAAAATGCAACCACAACGAAAAGCGGCCCTGTTGTTTTATTTATATCTCCAACTTACAAACGACTTTTTAAACTTGTGCGAGATTTTGCACCATTATGCTTGGGTTGGCTTCACTGAATACGCGCCAGCGAGACACAAGTCCTGCAAGAGGAGGGGCTCCAGCGTTGTCGGGTATGAATGGTTGACTGCAATGGAAATTTGAGCCGGTGGTGCTTCAAGGAGTTTTTTTTTCCAGGAACAGGGAATTCTGAAGCAAAAAACTAACAGGAAGGGGAAAAAGGAGAAACCTAGAAATGAGCGGGATACGGGAAAATTAGATGCACATTGATGTGCTAAATTCTTGTTGTTTCTGTTTTTCGCTTGTAGGAGAGCATAAACATTAGACATATTAATGATCTCTGTTTTCCGTTTATGTATGAACTCAGCTGGTAATACTTGAGCTAAAAAGTGAAATAAAAAAGTAAATAAATAAATAAATGTTAATGAAAACTGAAGATTGAACCAATTTTACAAATTTCATGTCAAATGTGAACCAAATATTATTAATTACATAGTCCGTGATTCAAACACTCTTCGAACAACGTACGAAAAGCCTGTTTATGATCTTTTAGGTGCTAGATTTGCTTTTACACTATCCTAAGAAAGCACTTACATGTCCTTTGATAGAAATTTCTGGATATATCCCTACAATTTGTGAGCATTTCTTTTATATTTTATATTGTATTTTTTTTTTACTAAATATAGGGAATTTTAAGGCAAGAGAGGGAATTTATTTATATCCGAAAGGGATATTCCCCTCACAGTCCGAAAGATCACTGCTTTGAGCAGTGACCGATTTTGGATCTGGTTTCTTTTTGTTTCCCCCTTCTTGTTGTGTGTTTATTAAAGTCTCGAGGTATTGCTTTTGCGAATTCCATCTATTGAAAAGCGGACTGTCGTCCCTGTGCTGTGGTGTAATACAGTAGTGAAGTGCATTATGGAATAAAATGAGTGTGATTGTGCGGTGGGGTGGGGAACTTGTTGAAGACGCCGTTGTCCAGCAAGGATTTTGCTGCCAAGAAGAAACTTGTGGACATAGGTAGGCCCACCCCTTCCTTCTCTAGCAAACATAGTAACAGAAACGAAAAATAAAGTGCGCCGATTTCGCGATTCATGATACGGAGCTTATACTTGGTTATGCGGTTGTAAAAAGTATTCAGCACTTTTCTGTTTCCTTCTGTTTTCGTTTGTTTATTATTATTATTCATTTTATCTAACTTTGCATATTTTTTATCGATACGTTACTTATTGTGATAGGAATAACACTGACTTAATTATCAGATATCCAGAAGTTTTGATTTGGTGAAAAATTCCAGGGAAGTGTTCTGAAAAAATTGGGGGGGTCGATGTGTGTGGATAAATCACTAACCATGTCAGCCCAAAAATAAGCACAACGGGAAATAGCCTTCGTCATGCTAGGCTTACACTGTTGGAAAGGTCACGCTCCGCCACTGGTCCTTATGCTGTTTGGGTTCTTCTTAGTAAATCTCTTGTTCTCAGGTACTCTATCCTTCTTTATTTTCAAATGTTTGGGTTTTTCTTAGTAAGTCTCTTGTTCTCAGGTACTCTATCCTTCTTTATTTTCAAATGTTTGGGTTTTTCTTAGTAAGTCTCTTGTTCTCAGGTACTCTATCCTTCTTTATTTTCAAATGTTTGGGTTTTTCTTAGTAAGTCTCTTGTTCTCAGGTACTCTATCCTTCTTTATTTTCAAATGCCTGGGCTTTTCTTAGGCTCTTGTTCTCAGGCCTCCATTCTTTATTTTGACGGCTTTCTGGACTGAAGAGAAGCGGAATTTAAGCATCATCTGCAGGACCCGAAAGACAGATGCTGCTCTCGACCTTGAGTTTATCTAAGATGAAGTCTAAAACGAAGTTTCCATAAGTTGCGTTCTGCGAGAAGACATCGAAGAAGTTTCCAATCCTTACACACCTCCTTGTTGAAAATTTGATGAGAGAATAAGCGAGGCACTGAAGGTAAGCAACCTTAAGCAAAGAGTTCGGACGCGTCCTTTTAAAGCGATACCTGTCAATCACCTGGTAAACGAGGAGAAGGCAAGAAGACAACGAAGAAAGGTAAACGTGGAGGAACAGAATATAAGTCCTTAATTAAGGAATTGCGCAACCTCATGCGCGGATGTTGATGACGTTTTCGTGGCAATATCAATATCCCTTGTCTACAAAGACAAGGTAGGAGGGGGGCTAGGAGTATGTAAATATGTTAACTCTGTCCCCTCGGGAAGTGCCACGTGACATCGTAGGCGGAATTTGAGTGTGCAGAGGATCCCACGGCTCTCCTGCCGTAAATTATGTTTGCACGGCAATGTCTGTAATGAGGTATGGATGGAAGTTTCTCGAGTGGAGTTTCATCTTTGTCGTCAGAGTTGCACGAGAAAAGGACAACATGCAGGGGGCGTGGTGTGTGAGATGAACAAGGTCAGCATAAGGGTTTCATTCTCTATATGATATATTGTCTGTTCAGGTACAAGCTTTACAAAAGCAACATTTTCTTTCTTGTAAGTATGAAACCAAGCGGTACATATGCACGACTGCCACTGGTATATTAACTAAAAGTAAGCTAAACCATACCAGAAGATACTCCGTCTTAGAGGTCGCTGACCTTACATTTATCTTCAAAGTTACACATGCATCACCACACACACGTATAATCTTGCACTTAAGGCTTTGACATTAAGAACGTCTGTTGTAAGGTATTAGTACTGCAAAGGACGACCCTTACTTAGAATAATATCACAGACTGTTCTTATTAAAGTGTTTGTATTATTATTATTTCAGGGCCAAAGCTCCACTAAGCCCCTTCCTCTCGGCCCTCCCTACTTACTTCGTCTGAATGACTTCCATCCCTGAAGAGTGGCGACAATTCTTTGCATGTATACGTGAAAGCGACCCCTCTAAAAAAAGTGTACACTGTAAAACAGCAATTTTTCTGTCAGTCTTCCAGACATATATTCAATGCTTTTTCAGTCTTCAGTTATCACGCACTATGATTGATTCATGGAATTAGTTTTTACGTCACTTTTCCTCTAATTTTGGCTAATCGCGACGATGAGGATGAGAGATGATATGATGAAATTGGTGAGAGAACGCTCGTGCAGATTTTTCGTGATCGGTTGGTTGTAAATCAAATTCATGCACAGAAAGGCTAATCAGGACTGGACCTACAGTTTAAAGTGGGATCCGAACCACTATGTGCTTCCACCGGATATCGAACCCGGAATCCCTTGATTACAAGGCGCAGAATTTTCTTGTAACATACGTTCGCGTCCTAAACGGGTGCACGAAATGACACTTCAGAGGTTGTTTCTTATTCAGTTAAGTATTTCGAAGGATTATTTAAAGTAATTTAACAAAAGTGTTGGAAATCGGTTGAACAAACTCACAAAGTTACAATGTTATAATTTTTCATAAAATCAACAACCTCCACGTAACGTCAGTTAACAGTGTCATATATGCTCCAACGAAGGCTTCACCCGTATAAATTTCACTTTCAGCACCACCAATCAATTGTGCGGTATCACCAATAAAGCAGGCAGTAGCACCAATCAAGTGGGATATAGCGTCAATTAAAAGAACGGTAGCAGAAATAAAGAGTGTATTGAAGTTAGTGGAATAAAACGTGATCACAGTCACATAACATTCCTGTTATTCCGAGCTGAAGAACACATTCCTTTCAGCAAAGCACCGAAACATTAAACATCAAGAGTCGGGACAGAACATTTTAACATATATATTAGGTATTATATTGGCAAAATTAGCGTTTCATTAGCATATGTACGTGGTTGTAATTGTATTGATAGCTCGTGGCACATGTTAACTTTGGATTTTGACAAAAGAAAGTAAGCAAATTGTCAAAAGTTTGGTTGAGAAATCTTGTAAGCGTAGAAGATTGTAAACACTTGTTAATGAATTAGCATGATGTGACGTAGTGATATTTCATGAAGCAGCACATGAGACGTTATTCACGGAGCAAAGTGAACCACTATTTTCTTCTATTTCATTTAGGAAAGTCAAATTGAAAGCAGTATATTTTTTTATTCTTTTTGCAGTTGGAATTAATGTTTCATTTCATCTTTTAATGTAGTTATATTCATTGATTCATTTGTTTTGCTTTACTTCGCGATTAGCCAAAATTAGCAGAAAGACAAAGATGACTGATTGATAAAAATTAAGCAAAACTCACGAAGGACACCAATGCTCAGGCCTATATTCTATCCCTGGACCCTTATTGTAGCGCCGTGTGCTAACCACTCCGTCAAGGAGGTTGGCTCTTTTATGTTAACGTTACAATTCTTCATTATTTTTCTTACTTGGTGATAAGGGTATCTTATTTCACCGCCCCTTGAGCGAGGAAGAGTTCATCCACAACACAGCAAAAATTAAAAAATCTGAACAATAAGGGTACTAGTTGTCCAGACAGGCGGACAGAACAGAAAGAAAACATTATGGTTGAAAGAGAACATTTGTTTCCACGTTCGTATCTTTGTTGTCCACGCCAGAGAGTTTTTGTCGAACAATCATACATCTCGCTATTGTTGCTTCACGTTCACTTAGCACAAAGAGGGAAAAAGCCCCCCCCTCCCCTTCCGGTTCTAGAACTCCTCTCTAATTCCTTCCGGTAGAACGGATTGATGACTCATTACAATGCAGTTAGATTCCATATCCCCCCTCTTTTCCCCCGTGTTTGATCTCCCGGTTCTGCATTGCAAATATCCTGTCCTCGCCTCAATGCTTACCTTGCCCCTTTGTGTATAGGCAACCTAGCAAAACTAGTCCTATCCATTAATAACGGTCTGTTTTCCATTGCATTGTACAGTCACGGGCACTTGTGGGTTGGAACAATCCCAGCGATAGTCAATGGAATCCTTACAACCCAGAAGTGTCCCTTACTGTACATTGAAAAATGAAATATCACAGACGAAGAGCGTAGAAACCCAAACTAGACTTTTGCATATTTTTTTTTTAGAAAATCTTTTTAAATCTATATTTTATAATTTGTATCTCATTATTGTATGTGTACCATTTGTTTCATCAGTGTGTAGGTGATATTCTTGTATTCTGAACGTCTTGTAATTCCGAATTCCCATTATTACCATTATTTCTCCCTTGTATGGGAAACACCATCCCCAAATTTTGATAGAATGTAGAAGAGAGATTCGAAAATGCCAAACTCCGTGGCAGACTGGTTAGCACATCGTGCCACAGGTTCAGCCTCGGCATGGGTGTTTTTTGCGAGTGTCACTTCATCAGTTTCATCACATCATCGGTCATCCTCATAGTCGCGATTAATCAAAAGTGAACAGAGAAGAGACATTAAGTAACAAATGAAATCAAATAATATAGAAAAATGGTGGTGTTTTTGCTCTTCAGATTTGAACCTTGAACACACCGAGAATTTGGTCCAAAATTATTCAAAATACTAATTTAGCCAATGACTGGCGGCGATTAGGGGGCAGTTGCCTCCCATTTTTCGTCCCCTCAATATGGCATCTTAATACTAAGTCATATCTACCAAAAACTAAACTACAGTTGCAACCTCCTAGTTTTGACACCCAGTCACCGCTACTGGACCAGTTAATAGCTATGTAGCATTGGCTCTTTATCCTTAAAATAAGAGATATTTCTCCTGTCTAGTTTGATTCATGTTCGAGATATACGCATTTGAAGATACAATGTTTTGTAAATATGCTGCTTTTGAAAATATCTTAAATCGGACAAATTTTACTTGGGTCATTCAATAATGATTGGCACTATAGTGGATCCACAAGCAAAACAACCTGCGCAGACCCGCGACTCCTGTGCACGGTACTCCCGCGAGGAGGGGCGGGGGAGAGTGGACCATGCTTCCTTATGGCCCGAGCTGAAGGGAAGAATGGAAAGCTGCGCGGGGACTTTTCGTCCAAGGGTTTTCCCCTTGTGGTCGATCTATACAAGTTTTTCTTAACACTATCAATTTATTTTAAACGAAGTGAGTACACATTACATTGGAGATATCTCTCGCCAATGTCTATGCAATTTTGCTATCGTCATGGCTTTTGAGGGTATTCCGGGATCGCTTGTGGACAGCCGACTGAAGCTCGTCGTCGGAGTTAATGTACTAACCGCACACCGCCTCTTTCCTTGCGTTCCCACACACGGCTGCTAACCTCGTGTGGATGTCCGAAGCAGCCACCTCCAAAGAAACCACACTGCCCATCGTTGCCCATGATTATCTACTTCCACACTTCACGGTTTCGCCTCAAATGTGCTCGCACACCCCCACGAATGACGTAGCACTGTTCTTCCCGTGCAATCCAGCAATTCCATCTTGTGGCAATACGTTACACTATAGGCTACCTTCACACGCACAACGAGCACGCATTTCAAACTGCAACATTCCCAAAGTTATGGGAAAATGCTAATTATTTTTGAACGATCTAAATTTTACCGAGAACCCACCCATGGAAAAAGGATCGACGCAAGCTCACCAAGAAATGGTTAAGTCTGCGAGAGCAAGGGTCGACACCTGCCTGATTTGACGTGAAATCACCCATCGTAATTTATCATAAGCTTATGCAGCGAAATATTTAAGCCCACATGCCTAATTTTTGAACCAAGTGCAATATAATTATTATAACTGGTTAACTAAAAATCTTATTTTGTAGAGTTTCACTAGAAACAAGTATGGAATCGTAAATACATCACGTATAAATATGAGAAAAACACAATAAGCTATTTTAGCAATTTACGCTTTTCTGTTGCCGTTGGTAAATTTAAATAACACGTGTAGAAACACTTGGATCGTCAATAATAACAACAACATACTATAAAAGATCACTGTGTGTGGAGAGAACCAGGTCTGTTCAGTAGGAGGGGCGGTCACCTCCCATTGCCCTCCCAATGGATCCGTACCTGGCGTAGTGTTGACCTGTTAGCGAAGCGATCTACTAAATATTTTAATTGTTGTTGATTTAGTTCATTTAATGTCTCATTTCTGCCACCTTTTTGCTAATCACGACGGTGAGGATGAGTGATGACATTATGAAATTGATGAAGAGACACTCACAAGATTACCCATGCTATGGCTGGATTCAAACCGGGAACCTCTGACGTTGTAACTTGTGTTCTGACTACTCCAGCATGGTGGTCGGCAAAGCAGGCAGGCAGAGAGGTGCCACGTTTCGACGGAATAGGTTTGTTCTCTCAATGCGCTCAACCAAGATAAACTTAAAGACAAAAACCTCTGTTTGGAAAGCTACCAAATGCGCTAGAGTTGAAATTTCGTCGGCAAACTGCATGCTTCTGGCTGCTAAGCGGACCGCACTCAAGCGGCACATTAACAAAATTTCCGCACAATATGTTCGCTTTAGAGTAGCAGAACCTCAGTGCTTACATTCCAATGTTTCTCCGCGCGTTTTGTTTACAAAATCTCCAGTAACCTTTACACAGACATGAGCGTTACCTTTTCTTCCAACGATATCCGCAATGCTTCATCTGTTCTTTTGAGAATTGTCGGTCTCAAAGTTAAAATTCCTTTGTAAAATTTCATTTCAACCGAAGCATTGTTTGTTCGGAACAAATATCAGCTGATCCGATGAAAAAGGAAAGTTTTAATACGTTTTCCCTGTTGCTTTATGTGATCAGCCCCTTGAGCAAATAAACATTTAATTGGAATGGGAAGGAGAACCCTTATATCGTCAGCGATATTGCATTGTTTTCATCAGATATCTTGTTGATCTTCTACCGTATTTACAATCTGAACGAATTCTTTCCTGGTTGTGCGGAAATGTATGAAAGATTCCGATTGAAAGCAGTCTCTTTGATGTGATTGGTTCGAAAATCGAGCCATTTTATTACTTCCTCTGAATATTATTCCCGCGGAAACCGTCATACAGCATTCAGGAAAGTGTTCAGCAAGAAAGCAACTTTAGAATCAGCATGGAAAACATGTGACGTTAACGGAGACGGAGATAGAAAGAAGATGGAAAGGATTTTAAACCAAAATAGAAGGGAAAAATGGAGCAAGTGTTTCGTAAATATTTATTTTATGTTCTATTTATGCTCATATAGGCTAATCGGGACGGAACCAAAAAGGAAATCCTAAGCACTGTGCAATGTGTTTCCATTTTGATTTGAAACCTAGAACATTTGTATACAAGGCTGGAGTAAGTTAGTGGAGGATAGTTTGAAATAGCATTGGGAGAAAGCAAGTTTGATTAGATGAGAGAGAGAGAGAGAGAGAGAGAGAGAGAGAGAGAGAGTATTGTGATATAAATTGGTAGGTGATAGAAATTTCGGCAGCCGACTTCCGTGGCGAAGTAGTTAGCATACCATGGTACACTGGCGTAGGCAGAATTTTTGTTTCGGAAAAGGCTGCAAATGTAAAAGTGAATATTACATACCTGTGTTCAGGGGGAGGGGGATACACCGCAAAATATTTCGTAATTAGCACTTTCAATCTTCGTTTTAAAACTTGTTCAAAGACAAAATCGATAATCTAAGATTATTTTAAAGGAAGTTTTCATTTGCAACTTTGGATATTCCCTAGTTCTTTGCTGCTTTAATTTGAAAATTTTCATTATCTCGACATTCCGGGAGGGGCTGTAGCCCCATCAGCTCTCCCCTGCATAAGCAAGTGGCACGGTACAACATTAGGGTTCCGGGTTCGAATCCCGAAAAGGGGCATGGATATTCTTCGTGAGTGTCCCCTAATTGAATCCATCATTTCATCACTCCTCCTCATCGTCGCGATTAGCCAAACGTGACAGAAAAGCGAAGTGAAACAAACCAAATTATATATTGATTTGGGAAAAAAAACAGAAGATAAAAAAGTATGAAATGTCATGTGAAATCCTAAATAAAAAAATAGAAAGATAACGTAAAGTTTATGGGAACTGAAGTAATAAAAGCGCATAAAACCGATAGGAAAATAACATGAAGGTAAGGTGCACGTTAGGGAAAACAAGAAACCTTTGCTATGCTCGCGGCTATGGGATGTCTTTAAGCTTGTGGTTGGCAACTCTGCCCTGACGTCGTCGAAAGTCTTGAGGCTTAATCAGAGACACAAAGCGCCGTGACCTTGCTGAAGGGAAGACCAAACAAGAGTCGTGTGCTGATTGGCGGAAAGTTCGTAATTTGAATACCATTTTTTTTTTCTTTCCCGGTAGGTGGCTCGCGGCTAATGGTCCGACTGGAGCAGAATTTGATATATGACACCGCGACACGCGATTTTTGCAATCCTTTACCGGTCCTCCCGAGAGGAGGGGAGTATGAAAGGGACAAAAAGAGATTGATGATCTTCGCTTGTTTTGCTTCCCCTTCAGGGTGGGGTGGTGGGGGGTGAGGGATCATCCTTCCGGGCTAACGGATTACGGGATCAGAGGACATCGAATCATTTACGCGGAAATATTCCGAAGCGAGGTCTCTTTCATAAATCATTACTGTTTGTCTTAGGAAACAGCTTCGCCATTTTTTTTAACCGTGGCAAGACATCTTCAGGAAAGTACCGGTTTTTCTGGCGGCAAAAGCCGTGTAGCTGTCACTTTGCGATATTTTCCCGTAAAACAATGACAAGATTGTAGCCCTACTATTTGCTTCTAGTTCTCTGGCACAAAATAACATCTGTTTAAATTTCTTCACTCACCATAATAGTGTATGAATGGCATTTGTTTTCTTGAGTTTTGAAAACTTGTGCATTGTTGTGATTTTAACCAACGTACCGAAACACAATGAAAAAACAATTGTGGAGACCTTCACGGTGGAATCTGGACGGCGAAAATGATGCAACGAGATTGAATTCAGAACACGAATATGGCGTTCGAAATTACACGGCGCAACAGCCCGTCAGGCCCTCATCCGGCCAGTTACGGGGTGACGTGTGGTCAGAACGACGAACCCCCAGTCATTGTTGTAGGTTTCCATGACCGGGTTACGCTACTCATTCGTAGCTCCCCGAATTGTTCACTATGATGGATGGCCACCGGTCCCATACAAAGGCGGAAATCTCAGGAGAGAAGTTGTTACGCTTCTTCCAGCAGAATCGAACCTGGGCGCGTCCTATACACTTTCACGTTTCTTTCTGAAATAGAGGTTGGAAAAATGAAACAAGTTTTCGTAATTTACTTCATTTGATTGATTGATTGATTTGTTTATTTTACTTCGCATTTTGTGCCTCTTGGCTAATTTGCAAAGATGGGGATGAGTGATGAAATGATGAAATTGATGAATGGACATTCACGAACAACCAAGCCCGAGCGGGATTCGAACCCGGGACCCTTAATATTTGACGTATCAACAAATAGAACACTTCTTACCTCTGTCTGCCTTCGTTGTAGCTCAAAACCAAAATACTGTACCTACCCTGCTAACAAGCGTTTATTTTCCTTGAACAGTAAAAACAAAACCTTCGTATTTCTTTCGGTCGTGAGCTTATGAAGCAAAAATAGACAATTATATTGAAATAGACCCGGTTTCCTGATCTCATTGGGCATTTCGCCACTGGATATATCAAGTTTTTACACATTTTGGACGGTGCATTTTCGAAGTTCAGGAAACGAAACTACCAGGGTAATTAAGACGTCCGTTGCGCTAGAATAACGTCTCAGAAGTATAGGGCGTTGTTTAGGAGGTACCAAATGCCAATTGCATTGAATTTTAGAACAGTTCAGTAGATAATCTTGTAGATGACTTAAAGTATTTGGAGACCATGAGCATATCTGGAATGTAAGTCTCGTAGATTTGTTCTCTCTTTTAGGGTTGGCGGGGGGGGGGTGGGGGGGTTAAAGAGAAATGCCCCCAACAGAAGAAAGACATAAAAGTTAGGAGCGACATGAAATGCAATATTATATGTCAGCCTGATCGTTATGCAACCCACAATCTCGTATTGCGAGGAGGGTTGCAGATATACCAGGCGTTCGTTTACTATGGAGATGATTCAAAATTATTTATCGATTTGGATAAAATTCTGGACCAAACTAAGAAACATGTTACATTCTCTTCAAGCCTAAAATACTGATAAATATAAGATATCTGACAGGAATGGCGCCGTAAAAGATATAATTCATAGAAGCTGACTCCGCAGACTTATTTTTCTTTGCTGTCGAAACCTACTGACGTTTCTACTTTCAGTAGAGGAGGCTCTTTAGCAACCAATTGCATATAAGCCATATTCTTCACTAAAATAAAGGATTTCCTCGTGACGTCATTTATGGCATTTAACAAGCCTCTTACCTTGGATAAGGCGGATGGCTATGGTTAATTCATCACCGGAAGTGAACGGTCATAGGCTGACCAGATGATCTCAAGTGAGATTTTGAAACATTTAAGAAAATTGACAACGCACTATACACACATTCATGAACTTTTGAATTTAATACCAATGTAAAGGGTGTATTTTTATTCAAAGTGTCGATTTTATAATGCATAAAATATAATTGAGGACTAAAAGTGGTAAACGTTGTAAGTGCCAAAAGCGAAAATGTTGGTAAAACGCATCGTTCAGCACATCAGCCCGTAAGAACGTTCACACTAGTGCCTCTTTACACGCCCTTTGAACTACTTATAGGGCTACCAGTCACATTTCACGTTTACCACATTATAAAGCATGGCACATTTAACAGTTTAACGTGGAAAACGGTGTTTGAATTATTGTGGCACTTACAAGGTGTTAGAAATTACAAAAATACCGACCAGGATGAGAGCAACAAAAAAATCATAGAAATCCTGTAAACAGTTGAAACCTAAAAATCTGTTCGGTTTAAATTTAAATTGATGAGCTATTGGTATTCTACGCCTACACACAATCTCATCAGTAGTATTTTCAAGTTAAATTTTGTTAAAATTAAATGAGCCTGTGTTCGGATTCAGATTAGGCAACCTTTGTTCCACAGTGGCTAAATTCAATAATTTATTGTTTATTCAACCACTATTAATGTTTATCAAACTGTCTCGGTAAGACATGATAAATAGGTTTTCAGCTGCCTGCCTTTTTGTTCCTTTGTGTTTTTAAGTCAACGTTATGGCCACATAGGTTAAGCAGCAGTAGAGCTAAATGTTTGTAGTGGGATCTGGACCACTGTGCTATGTGCCTCCACCGGGAATAGAATCCGCAATTTCTTTATTTCATCAACTTTAATTATTTTATATCCTTTGGTTAGGTACCTTTCCTTAATATTATATTCTAGATCTCTTTTGTTTAATGTCATCAAGATATTCACTATAACTTTCCTGTGCAGTTCGCTTTGTCTCCCAAGCATACTAAGTTGTTTTACTCCACTTTATGCACAAATAAGCTAATCGAGACTGAACCCACGGTCTAAAGCGGTATCCAAACCATTGTGTGCCTCCACCGGGGATCAAACCCGGGAACCATAGATTACAAGGAGACAATGTTACCAGTACTTCGTCTGAGATCCCCCATACTCCAATTAAATACATCTCTGGACAGCTCAATCGTTCAGTCGTAAAATACGCTATCACAACCAGGAAAATTTTGCAGCTACCCTTCTCGCACCTCCCGCTTGGCGGCGCTAGTGATTATTTGCATATTAGCATTAAGCGTGTGCGACCTCAACATCTGATAGAGCACGATGGAATTTTGTGACGGCCTCGCGCCCTATCAAAACTGAATGTTAGGAGGCGAGAAACAGGTGTGTGGTGTCAAAATTATGGATTATGAATTTATTTTCAAATGACAAAAATTAAGCCTGACCTCTGTATGTCATGAGTTAAGCTTGTTATGTTTTTAAGCTTCCATTTATCACTACTTACTGCTACGCCTGTTTTACATAATTGTAATATATTTTTTCGACATCAAATATTATAAATTCTTTATGTTTATGCGTTCAGGTAAGAAGTCGCTCCTACCCTTCCCAATTGGGCTGTGTTGGTAAATTAGCTTATTTTCTAGTAAATATATTTATTTATTTTACTTGAAGAGAATCTTCATTATCCTATTTGATATTATGTATTTTAACTTCTATACATAACATAGCATCATTATTTTTTATTTGGGAAAAAGAGAAGAATGGAGATTAGTAGGAATGAAGGGATGACAGAAAGATCAGGTGCAGAAAAATTCATGGTGGAATATTAAAGGACTGAAGTAAAAACAAGAAAAACATAGAGTACGTAGAGAAGACTTTATGAAATTATACTCTATCACAGGGATTTGTGGAGAAAGACCACGTATAACGGTTGAGAAGGGGAGAAAGCGAGTGGGCGGAGCAGTTCGCATGCACTATCTCGAGTCACTACTTTCGCAGATACATGTATTCGTTTGCTGGCTTTAGAGATTACCGGGATAGAGTATAAAGATGAGAAGCATTATGAATCAAAAGAATAATCGGCTAGAAAATGTAAATGGAAGATAACTATAGTGACGAGCTCAAGAAATTGGGAACAAGAGGATTAACAGGGATAATTCGTGAAAAGAAAAGAAAAGCATATGAATATTTTAAAGAGGGATCGAAATTCGAAAGAAAGAAATTGAGAATGGGTCTTAAGTCAGGAGGATTAGTGAAGAAAATGAGGTGCAGTGAAGAACTTGTAGGATTTCAATGAATTAAGAATGCTGGGATGGAGAGAGAATGAGCAGTGAATAGTCAGATGAGAGAACAGAGAGAAAGGAAAACGGGAACATGTGAGGATTGCCTTGAAGGAACTTGAAAATGAAGGACTAAAGTTTTGCTCAAAGAAGAATTGACTGAAATCTAGGGAGAGGAGTGAGCGAGAGAAACATAAAAGCAATGTTGCTAGCCAACTGCTCGCCAAGCATGTCATAGTCGCTGAGAGTATCGCTAAGACCCCTGCGGCGGGGGCAGCGAGGAAATCTCTCGGAGGCGGAGTAAAAGCTTGTCGTTCTGAAGACAGGATATAACGTAACGTCCCCCAAGTGAATTCCATCCTTTCACGTGTATTCATGAACGCGGACGTTCTTATTGCATGCTTGGTGGGTTCAACCAGCCTATGGAAAGAGCTCCAATATTACTCCTGTCAATCTTCTCATGCAACGACTACGGTGACTGGAATTTTTAAACTTGGCGAGTTGTCAACCTTGACATGCTTCGTCAATTTATTAATTCGATGCAGAATGAAAGTATGTAGCAAGTAGTTCAATAGTTGTGCCATGATGAAATTTTAATGTTATTTACACACTGTCAAGGTAGGGGTAATTGGTTTCGAATTTCTGGTGTCCGAGTGTGTACAGTGTTCGACTCGCAATCTTGTCACCTATATTTCCGAGTTTGAGTCTCGGCCTACGTATGGGAATAAGCGTCTTCGTCGCAATTTGCCTAAATAAGCAGATAATCGACGCACAATAAGCACAATTATGAAATTCAAATTTCTTGTAAGGCATTTTCTTAGGTTTCTTACTGTTACAACGTCATCATGGAGATTTAACCCAAAGACGTAGAAAAAGATGATAAAGTAAATCAACAATTTACACGAAAAGTGTACGTAACGTTATACGTCACCTCTTGCCAAACGTTATGAATGTTATTCCTATTTCAAGAAAATCTCTATTTCGATCACTTGATGTCGCTTTTGTACTTCTACGTAGGATGGAGATGATAAGCCGATGAAGCAGATGATGAGATAAATTTAATGATAAATCCAAACCTTAGCCGACCTCCGTGGGAGAGTGGTTACCAGAGCGCGCTACGATTCCAGGGATCCCGTGTTCGAATCCCAGCCTAAACATGGGTGTTCATTGTGAGTGTCCCTTCATCAATTTCATCATATCATCACTCATCCTTAATTTCGAAGTGGCAGAAAAGCGAAGTAAAATAAACCAAATCAATCAAGCATCCAAGCCTTACCCAAGGTTTAAACCTAAGGCCTCTGGCTTCGTGGTGCATTACGCTGGCCACTCCTCTACAGAATCAGCTTAATGTAGAAGTAACGCATATATGTAAGGACACACTGCAGAATAAACCTCCTCACAGGCGGTGGAAGAGACCCGCTCTTCTCAAAAGCCCAAAACACTTCCCGAAACATTGTCATCATCTCACATGGATGATAATTCGTTGGGAAGATCAGATCTCTGCCTATAAAAGAAGTGCAGAAAGAGAGATGACCCGGAAGTCATCTTCAAGGAGGTTAAGATCCGTCGAGGACTGTAGCAACAATGAGCAAGTAAGCAAGGTTGCGTTCTCGCAGGATAAAAAGTGCCGCTTTTCGAGGGCTTGTAGCGTCCAAACGACACCTCAATGGAGAAAAAGGGTATTGAAAAACGTCGTTCTCCTCCATGCTTCCTACAAGCTGCGAAACTTTGTCTGCATTGATCAGCAACACGCTGATGGCGTCTCTCAAGTAGTAGCAAATTATGGACCTTGTTTTCTTAATACTTGATGAGTTTTCTCAGTATTTTCTTAAGGAGGGAGAAGTGTGCAATAAGCGGGCGATAGTGCCTTATTTAATGAAAGGCAGTCTTATTAAAACTGGATAGATGCAATCAGGGCATTCTTAAGTTCTTCTTAATTTCAAGAGAGCCCCCTGAAGAGAGCGAAGAATTATGAGTGCCTAGTTAATTAGTAAGCTTAGGAAGAGTGGAGATGTAAATTTAATAATATCCAGAAGTTTAACTAATTTGCAAACAGTGACGATGAGAGTTACCATGCTGCGCTTTATCAATCTGCAACGCAAATTGAGCGAGCAGCAGTGACGAGGAAATTAATTCAATAACTGTTTTTGTTTTCTCTTTCTCTCTCTCTCTCTGGTATCATCTCCTTCGCCTCCATGGGGTGTACGTAACCTTGAAAATTAACTATCAATGCGTTTCCGATTCTGCGAAAGGTGTGAAGACGTAATGGTGTGGCCGGCGGAAACTTTGTTTTTAGAGTTGAGAACTTTTCGAGTGATCTAAAAAATTTGCACAAAGCGACTTTTCCAGAATACATTTTTCAAATACACCATTGGCGAGGTCCTTTCTACTTTGGTTCGCGACTTATATACATCGATTTTGAGGTGTAAAACACGAATATACAAGCATGCACACTTCTGTTAAAAAAAAGTGGCATATTCTTCAGGCGTTCAACCCTATAAAGTGTGCCACTTTATGTGAACAGGAGTGTACACTCAGTTTCTGGAATCCGTGGAGCAAGAACGTGCATAACGGTAGAGAAGGGGAGAAAGCGAGTTGGAGGAGTAACGTAGGGAGCGTTGCTGCAGAAGTCTGGTAGCTGCAGCCGTATTTTTCTCCTCCATACACGCACTTCCCTTCTAACGCGTTCATTGGTCGAGTCCTACTTGCTCCAGAGATTCCCGGACAGGGTACAGGGCACGAATAACAGGAATATCACTAGGGAGCGGAAGTTGATGACATAAAAAATATAGGTACATGACCTATAGAATGTCCTAAAAAATGGAAAAAATGACGTAAAAAATTCAAAAAATGACCTATAAATTTGTTAGTTTCGGGTTAAAAATGAAAATAAAAAGGAAATTAAACAAAATGCAATCTCCTTATCTGATCTTAAATTTGAGTTTGCCCGAGACGGACACCTGGTGGTTTCCCCCGACACAACAAAGACTGTCACCAGTTCAGCATTTCTTTTGCTCGTAAATTTCAATCCTGCGATATATATATATCACCTTGGCGAATAGACTCAAGAATATTACCAAAAATGAAAGAAGTGACAAAATATGACGAAACAATACACAGAATATTGCGAAAAATGACGGGAAAATGCCGAAAATCGGGGGAAATGACCTAAAACCTGAAAATTGACAAAAAATGCAAATAAAATGCACTTTAAAAATTACCTCTTTTGGGTTCTAGACGAAGTGTATATTTAATTGGCATCATGTCCGAGATGTCGGAAAAAAGATAACATTTCATCAACTTCCGCTCCCTAAATATCACCGTTTCATAATGAATTTGCAAGCGAGACAAATACCTTGGGAATGGATGATTCGTGAATGAAGTGGGACGGTTTTAGCGACGGGGAATCCGGAGCAGACATACCACGTTCAGGCAGCTCCCTTGAAAAGAGTGCGTGGGCAGTGTTTCAGGATGGCTATGTTCCATCACGAGGATGCCTGCAATACACGCGTATGCACTTAAGAACGGCGATATAATAACGTTTTAATGACTTTCATCGATTGTTTCTCGGTAGTAAAACTGTCTATCGTGGTCTACCAGTATCTGGAAAATGAACACAATTTAAGAAAAAGTTATTCATACGTAAAACCCTTGAGTGACCTCTGGGTCAGTTATCTGTTACAATTATAATACTGTTATACTTTGTTATAAAATTAAGGGACTCCAGATGTCTTCTGGCTTAATTCTTTTAATAACTTCCTTTTATTTGTTTGATCCTCACCAACGACAAAAAGAGAATGTTCACCTACTCTCTCGAAATGTAGTGTTAGGATAGGTGCAAGCAATAGAAACACTAGACAATGGATAATGTCAAATTTACTTTGCATGCCAAGTTCTGTTCTGATCCCTGAAACTTATACAAGGTAACCAAAAACGTTCTTGCCGTTCTAGAGCAGTGATAAACAAAGCAATACAATGGACGGTACGTACCTTTAGGTTTCGATGTAATCTCCATCACCATCCAACACCTTTTGCCAACGTTCTTGCAGCTGCACAATACCCTGGTGATAAAACTCGGCGGGCTTGGATGCAAAGAAGTCCGTGAGTGCGTTCCGCAGGTTTCCCTCATTTGCGAAGGATCTCCCACGGAGGTGGTTCTCGAGGGAATGAAACAGGTGGTAATTTGTTGGTGCAAGGTCCGGTGAATATGGTGGATGGCACAGTGTCTCCAAGCCAAGTTGCTGAAGGGTCTCCCGGGTCCTCTTTGCCACATGTGGCTTGGCATTGTCGTGCAGGAACAGCACACCCTTGCCATTCACCAATGCCGGATCCTTCTGCCGCAATGCACGGTGCACCCTTTTGCAACTGCTGAGAGTAGAGGTCAGCAGTGATGGTCTGACCAGGTGGAAGGAGCTCGTAATGCACCAATTGCCGACAATTCAACCATACAGAGAGCATAACCTTTCGTGGGTGCAGAGGTGGTCTTGAGGTGTGATGAACAGTCACGTGGCGACAACCAATGTCTGGCACTCTTGGGAGTGTCAGAGGACCCACTTTTAGTCACCAGTGAGCAAACGATCAAATATGGATGTGTTCAGGTGCCGAATGAGCAAGATACCTCCATTTCTCTTCGACACTGAACGAGCTATGACTGCTGTGTGTGCGCAACGTGCCTGAATTACTGACAGTCGATGGTCAGACTAACTCCCGATCGCTTGGTAGGCACGTGCGTCATTTCGTTTCCTCTCTGTGAGCGCATGATTAATGGGACGTCAAAAACGGCAAGAACTTTTTTGGTTACCTTGTATTTGTAATAGCTTACCAAGAAAGTACACCATAATTCTTTTGAGTTTCTTAAGCACCTTCATTTGAAAAGAATATTATCATATTTACACCAAATCTATTTATTTTCTTGCAATACGTGCTGGCATCTTTCGGTAAAACGTGAACTCGCTGCCTAATTCTTCTATCGTGTATTTTTTCCACTGACAACGTTATTGAAAAGCCTTTGAATTGTCGTCGATCTTATTGTGTCTTGAACGATCTTTTTCAATGACAATTGAATTCAGTACTGACGGTTTAAATCAACTAACTCAATTCACCGCGACAAGCAGTACAATGTTAATAATATTTAAAACATTTGTGCATATTACTACAGATTAAACAATCCCTACACTGAGACAGTCACTCCAGACAAAAAGCTTAATTCGTTTGTTTTTCTGCTCTTGGCAATTCATTTCCATTGATTGTGGTTCAGTATTGTGGTTAACATTTGAACCGCCAGCTCTATTATATTTTTGTCCTGGTGTGCTTAATTAACAACAAGGGCTAAGATTGCTCTAAATGTTTACTACGCCGTTAAATCCAACATTTATACGAAAAGTAAGAGATGGCGAAATTTCGAACCTTCTCTTTAATTTGTCACTTTTTAATTTTTCATTCTCAAATGCAATCTCGTTTTCCCGCCTCTGTTTCTTTTTGTCATAATTCCTGACCAAGGGAAGGGACAGATGTTTCAGACGTGTGGAAGTGAGCAAGTAGCTCGGAGGCTGAGTCGGGATGACGTCACCGCGATGTTCTTTTTTTAAAAAAAGTAGCTGACGTGTTATTTGCCACGTCACAATCGCAATGGTCATCAAACCTAATGTACACTACTTAAATACAGGATATCGGTCAGAAGTAATTTTTCACATGGATAAATAAACATGGAAGTAGGTTCGGGAGGCCAGTATTGATGCTCTTAACTATTGTGATGTCACTCATGGAAGGGTGCGGCTTGTGTCAATAAGAACGGCCTTCTTTACAAGAGCTTAAACACTCCTGTCGCACCCTTCTTCACACAGAATCTATTGTTGTCACGTCTATCACATATTTTTGTCTGTCTTTGTTAACAGTGCAATTTTCCTGAGGATAGTGGATTAAACATAGGGTGCTATGCTGCCATTCAGGGGTGTCCGTCCACATCCATTCAGGGATGTCCAATGGCGGGTCCCTCCAGATCATGTTGAATTGTTGTTTTAAGTCTACTTTACGCACAGATAGGCTAATCGTGACTGGACCTACAGTTTAAAGTGGGATTCGAACCATGGTGTCGTGTCGTTTGCGCCGAGTCATTTGCGCCGAGGCTTCTTATCGCTTCATTTGCGCCGCGACATATGTCAAGACCTTCCTTGGTGGGTTTTCCCACAATCGGGAGTGTCATTACCGCCGCGCGCACGTGTGTTTATGGGAACATGGTGCATAGTGCATGAAATCAAACAAACAAACAAACGTGTGTTTATGACGTTGCACAGCTGTGTTTACACTGAAATGTTAAACCTATCCAGAGAGTCAAATATGACTTTCCTTTGCTTATTTCAAAAGACGTTACACAGGATTACTTGTATCAATTATATTCCACAACACAAAATACATAAATCAGCCTATTAACTATTAATCATTTATACACTACATAAAATCGTTAAAAAAACATTGTAAATACAGTATTGTTAAAATATTGCAAGCATTCTACAAGTACGCTTTGGAAGCAACATAAATGTGCCAGTCTAATACACTTAATTATTATACACTACATAAAATCGTCAAAAATATTATAAATAGTGTTATTTTTGCAAACATTATATAAGTACTACGTATATGTCCACTTTGGAAGCAACATAAATATGCCAGTCTGTTACACTTAATAATTAATCACTACATAAAATCGTCAAAAATATTATAAATACTTCCTTTTCAATCGAAGATAAACACAGCTACAGCTGGGCAACGTCATAGACACACGTGCGCGCGGCGGCAATGACACTCCCGATTGTGGGAAAACCCAGCAAGGAAGGTCTTGACATATGTCGCGGCGCAAATGAACCGATAAGAAGCCTGGGCGCAAACGACACGGACTCCAGAACCATTATGTCCCTCCACTGGGGTTCGAACTCGGGACGGGACCCCTTAATTACAAAGCGACGACCTTACTGCTACTTCATCGGCGAGGCCCCCGCAGATCATGACAAAATTCCCATAAAGTATTAAATTACGACAGCGTGTCTACTTCTATCCCATTACTGACAATAACTTTCTTTTAGTTTAGCTTAACACTACTTGATCTACACCTATATTACCCCCTCCCCCGCCTCGCACATATTGCAGCATGACGCCGAGGTATAAACTATTTTCACACACATTTTAGAAAAATATATGAATGTTTTATATTATTTTAAAGGAAGAAACCCCTCTCCCAAGATGGCGCAGCTAGCGCCATTATCTCTCCTCCCCAGGGCACCAAGAGACAAGAGATTTGACAACTCTGAAAGTAGACCTGCTTTGCTTATGGCTAGATAAGGTCAGGTTAGTTTGTCAGCCGAGAAGCTAGTCGTACCTCTCCCCTCTACAGTTGGAAAACAAGTGCGCTGTTGCCAAATTGACAGTCACTAGATTTTGTTCTGATGAATACTCTCTAGGCTTTGAACACAATGAAGATAATGTGATTGGGGGTGTCTTTGTTAGATCCCAATCTTTTCTTCCCAAAAGTGAAGAATAATTGATGACAGGGCTAAATCATTATTCAGTTATTTCAAAGAAATTTTTCTGCTGAAAAATTCCATAGGAATCTCTTGTTGACTATGGTTTGTTAGCATTTCAACAAGCTTGATGACAACTCATCTGGAAAATGGATAGAATGTTAGAAAGTGGGCGCCACTTTCCACAGATCCTCCTGGGGTACAACAACGACGACAAAGTTAATTGTAGCCAAATTGTTCGCTATTTTCATTATTTTTTATTCTACATCCTGCGTTGTTTTAAGAAATGGAATTCTGTTGATGTTGAAGTAGAAGTAATCGTAATTTAATTCATGTCACCATATTGAGGATAACAGACTGAATGAAAATGTTGATCGATAATTTGCCTTATATTAGTATTTCCGTTGGGTGCACATGAAACATGATTTGAGGCAAGGAGTTACTATAGCTCTTTTTTACTGTTACGGCGGCCGATCCTCATGCTGGCAAGGGAAGTGGGGAACAGGGAAGCGACAAATTCAGCGCGATAAAGAAACGCAGCAGCCTGTAGAACGACGTTTACCTAACACTTCCTCCCGCCGCGTCGTAACTCTCTACGCCACCGCTGTTGTCTGGTTGGCCTGCGCCGTAATCCCAGTTCCCCACTTCCCTTGCCAGCATGAGGATCGCCCGCCGTAACAATAGAAAACCTATAGCTATGAAAACCATCTTCCAGAATACATCCATGTTGGCGATTCTGCCCGAACTTCCACAAGTCTCTAGAAATAGCCAGATTCCAATGGACAGCACCAGACACTTAGTAATTGTTCTGCCCAAATGGAACGAGACTTTCTGGGCATCCTGTACATCACTTTTATTTGTAACCCAACTGGTTTGGGAAGGAAATATAATACCAAATGAATTAACTTGGATAATAAGTATGCCGAAGTAGAAGAGAGGATAGGGAGGGGGAGATTTTTTTGTACGTGTCCGGCTTTGATGGGATTGGAGCAGCTAACGTAGATCCGCCTGAAAACAGAGCCCGCAAAAAGTTTCAGTGAAGACCCGCAAGAAATCAGGGAAACAAAAACGCTCCCAAGCTCCGGTTTTATTTAATCCCTGGTATCTGCATCTGATGGGTCTCCTGCCTTTGTAATCAGCCATATCTTTTACCCTGGAAATTCAGGAAGCACTATTTTTTCTTTCCGGTTAGGATCTTCTATTACATTTTCGTAACATACCCTACAGTATGTGGGATCGAACTGAGTTGATGTAGCTCACTGATCATTCATCCCTGATTATGGAACAACTCGCTATTCATGGTGAGCTTGATGGTAAGGTGCGAGAGGTAATAACTACACACATATGAATGGCAAGACACAACACTTGAGTTTTAAACCCTTAAAACTGGATCAGCATTGTTAATGGAAAACGGTATACCTGTCTCTGTATAGCAGCTGAAGTTCTGCGAAGTATGGTTATGGTCGTGACTGTACAAAGAGTCTGACTCGCGACTTGCTTCACACGTTCTTCCTCGAATCGTACTTCTGCATCTCTCCATCTAATGCTCGCAACTCTCCCCTGAATGTTCGTTCTAAAATGACCAATGACCTATCTCTCTCCCGGCTATTTATTCCGATCGAATTTACTAATAATGCCGAATCAGTTACCTGTAGTCTCTTCCTTGATTGCAAATGTTTACACTTGTTTACAACGATGGCAATCAAGGAAGCTCGGTAATGTCTGACAAGGCATTACTCAGATGTTTCGAGCTGTTTCCTGTCTGGAAGAGTGATGGCTAAATGTTTGGGATTTGGAGTTTTTTGTACTTAAACATTTTTAATGATTTTATAGATTGTTACGTTTTGAAGCGGACGAGAAATGATTTAAGTGGGAAATTCAAAAGTTCGAAGTAGTACACAACAAATTAGTCGCACAAAGCAACACTGTGCCGTACTTCTACCCGTTGTTGTGCAGTACCCAAGCAATCCTACAATTCACACTTTCAAATTGACACACTGCCATTCGTACCTGAGAACTTCAGAGAAATGTAGTGACGAATTTTTTACGGTGTACTAGCCTGTAGATCAAAAACTGAAACGTAACATCATATGCCTTGTTTATTGTTAACAATCCAGTTTGCAAATACCTTCCACTTGAGAAGTATACTTTAATCCAATTAGACTTAACGATGTGATACTTAATGCAATCGGTCATGCTTTATTAAGTGAAAACATAAAGAGAATGCTCGTTCTTGTACAAGAGTGAATTTCCGAGAAATGTGAGAGATCTTGAGATCACTGTGATGAAGGTGAAGACTTTTTGGATCCGTGTGGATGTTTTATGCAATCCCAGTATGGATGTTGGATTAATGCTCTTGAAATTACAGTGTGGATGTTGGATGAATGCTTTTTTTGGATCAGTGTGTATGTTGGATGAAGGCTCTTGCAATCACAGTGTGGATGTTGGATGAATACTTTTTTGGATAAGTGTATATGCTGGAATGTAGACTGTACCGTATGTGTTACATCTAGTGGTTTCTAAAGAGTCTGTACTTGCAACAGTGCAAAAAAAACTTAACATGGTCGACGGTAGAAGTCAACCTCTTTGGATCAATATGGATGTTGGATGAAAGTTCGTGTGGTCACAATGTAGATGTTAGGTGAAGGATCTTGAGATAACAGGTTGAATGAAAGATAGATCACAGTGTGAATGTTTAAAGGACGTTTTTGAGATACGCATTTTATTGTCGAATGAAAGGTTTTGGGATCATAATGTGGATGTTCAAAGTGGCTTATGAGATAAAGTTTGGATGTTGAATGAAATATCCTGAGATCAGAATGTGGACGTTGGGTGAGGGCTCTTGGAATCATAACGTGATGCTGATTGAAGTTATTTTGCGTCATAATTTAGATTCTGGGTGACGAGTCCTGCGAGCGGAAGTGTTTCCAGTCTGGAGACATTATACTAATTCATCCGTATCTGATGGCCTTGGTGAAGTTACTCTTGACTTGATTTCTGTTACTTAGCGTCGTTTTTCTCCAATTTTTGGCTAATGAGGATGAGTGATGATATGATGAAATTAATGAAAAGATACAAAGAACATCCATGACATCGTCGGCATTCAAACCCGGGACCCCTGGCGTCGGAGCGCGCTGTGCTAACCACTCTGCGAATTCACTCTTGAATTTCTGGTGGATGATGGTAGAAAAGTTGTAAGTCTTTCAATACATTCCTACAAGGCTCCAAAATGAATTGAAGGACGGTGCCAACTCTTCATAATGCTTCCTGCCTCGCCGGAGAAAAGACATGATTGCCTCCAGTTTGCAACCCTGGCTCTTATGTGGATATGCCTCTTGAAGAAGACGAGTCACAAGGAAGCTTTGATTGGTTCCCGAGAGGAGCAAATAAGAAGAGAGAAAAAGGGGAGAGGGTAGGTGCGATTGAAAGGGTGTACAGTGAAGGAATTCGCCTGTATCCCTTGGTAACCAGACATCACAGCATCTGCAACACGCTTCAAAGAAAACTCCCAACAGCTTCAATTTCTCGTCGTCTTTCTTTCTTTGCAGCTCGTTTAAGAATAGAGGAAATAATCCGACCTTTTCTTATCGGATTTCAGTTCTGGTATCTCCGAGAGGAAAAGAAAGTTCAATTCGTAAGGACTTTTTCTTCATTGTGCGAATATTATCCTTAAGAACGTGTAGAAATTGTCAGCCTCGTTATATTTTGCTTCGGTTTGTCAGCTGCAATAGGAAACTTAAGTTTTCTTTATTATTTTTATTTCTTAAAAATGATCGGCCATGATTCTGGAAGAAATCGATCGCACTGGGTCCTAATCCTCACCCAGGGAATTTTACAAGGAATTTTTTGTCCATTTAACAAGTGAGGTGGAAGAAATTTAAATGAAAAAAATGATACACACAACCAATAAGCAACGTTCGGAAATATACTTTTTGAAAGTAACAGAGTTACAGTTACTCGGTTTAAAAAGGAACTCTGTTGCAGTTTCTGGTACTTGCTAAGTAACTGCCGACCTCCGTGGCTGAGTGGTTAGCGTAGCGCTCTATGACGGTAGGGGTCCCGAGAATGCCCCTTCGATAGCTATTCAGGTCCTTCCTATTTTGAAATCTACACATTTTATAATATTTTGGATACTACTCTTAGGACAAGGATCTTCAAAGTAATTTACAGTATAATCATATTTTGTTGAATATTTTGTGGTCAATTTTGTATACTATAATGTTGTTTTCTTAGGACTTAATGTCTACAAAAACACACAAATTTGCAGTTTTTCATGAGAATTCAAAATATCAAAAGTCCTGGTCACAAGAGCATTATTGTTATTGATTCTCATCTTCACGATTAACCACAAGTAGTGGAAAGGCGAAGCAAAATGAAATACATCAATCCAATCCAATTGTAAAGTAACTATGAGTTACTTTTACCGTTATTTTCTGCTGGATATTTTCCTACAATCAAATTACGAACAATAATCATTAACTGTATGTAACGGGTGCAATATAGCCTCAGTGCTGACGCACTCAAAGAATTTTAATTCAAATTCAAATAAATGATGCAACGGGACGCCATCTTTGCTTGAATGATCATAAATTTTATTTTATTCTCTCTGTGTATGCTTAGACCTTAAACACTTTCTATTGTTATACAATGAATTGCTTCTAGCTCGACCACCACGTACCAAGTGAATGCAAGAATCCATCCAATACACGGAAGATTTCGAGTGTTTTTTGAAATGACGAATTGTGATTTAATGTTCATTTTCTATATTTATCATGCTAGCTAGCATGCTTCCTTGCCTTTGGCGATTCCACGAAAATCCTTACACCTTTGCATCCAGAGAAGACACATGGCTGGAAACAGAGTTGCCAAGTGTAGCTCTTTCCATACGTTACAAAATGTCAACTTAAACAAGGCTAGATTTCCTGCTGTAATTGCAAGTTAGACTTGGGCTAGTGATGATGTACTTTCTCATCTGCTAGTTTTCGCCTCACATGATACTCGTTACATTACATTTTTGTAGACTTTCGTTCCCACAAGGCATTGCGATGATTAGACTAGCTAAAATGACGGACGAGCGATTTAAGCAAGAACATCGTACAGAATACGAGGTAAGTCATTAAGTAGGTCAGAAAAGTTTATTATAAAATAACTAAGTAAGATACGGACTTAAAAACAGTTTTTATTTTTCAACAGAATCTCCACCAACATTGATACACTATCCATCGCTTTATAAGTCCCCCCAAATCCTTCTGCATGAAAATCTTTGGGCTGCTATCCCAGCCACAGTCGCACCTCACGTTCCACATCTTCATCTACCGTGAAACGTTTGCCGCAATCGTGCGCACACTTTTCGGATATGCTGTGGAACCATGGGGACACCGTATTGAAGTTGCTATGTTATCTACCGTCACTCGCTTGCAAGCTCGAATCATCTCCTCCACCCCTACCATTTCCACGCACATCGCCATGCGTGCGTCTGCAATCTATCGGCTGCTAACTGAATATCATCAAGCTGGATTGTGCTGGCACCTAATGACACCTTTACAAACTACTCACTACTATTTCCAGCAAACCCACATCAGTTTGTGACCTATGTACTGACTTTTTCCCCCTCGCTTCTACTGCTGCAAACCTGTTGCTCATACACATTAAGAAAACTTAAAAATTCCGTGATTCTACAAAACGTACCAACGATGACTGTGTGCCCAACATACTTGCGTCTCTTCATGGAACATTACTTTCCGAACACTCCTCATTTAATACTTATTCCCTAATTGAGGTCTTCTTTTTGGAAACCCACAGCAGAACATTAGAGCAAGTATCTTACATCTTGCGCCTTGGTGCATGTGATGTAAACACAGCACTCCCCCCCCCCTTTAACCCCAACCTGAAACTTTATGGGAGGCGCGTTTTGGTTTATTGGAATTCCTGGGGCTATGCTCGTGTTATTGTTTGCCAACGAAAACTTCCCGTGGCTCAAGGATCCAATAATCCTGAGAGCTGTGTGCGGGTAAAGTCGGAGAACCGGAAACTCGACCCCCCCCCCCCCGCCATCCCTCGTCCGTCCCTGCTGCAAAAGGAGACGGGGGTCTTTTAAATGGAAGACGAGAAAAGAATGGCTTTTCACAGCGGAAATTGTTGGTAGGCCTGCGATACGCTATCACGGTTTCCTTGAGTGGATTCGAAGGGCATGTAAGTGGGTACTGTGACGTCACCGGAAGCATTGAAAAATCCGCGCCATGTTGTATTGTTTGAGTACTTCCACTCCCTGGCGCTGCACCGAAGATATCCGTGTTTTTGTTTGTTCAAGTAAGTTGATTCCGAATATATGTTTGCTACTAGTACATACTTAGTCGGATCAGTTTGGAAATTTACTTTTGAAAAGTATCTTAGATGCTATTATTTCACAGCAAAAATACGTCATTTACTGTTACTGCATACCAGAATTAACTGAGTTGCTGTTATGTCACACCAAAAGTAACTCAGTTAAAATTACACACTTAAAGAACCTCAGCTACACTTTCTTCGTCCCAAAAATAACTGTTAGTTGCCTCACAAAAAAACAACAACTCAGTTACTGTTTGTTACTTCACCCAAAAGTAGCATAGTTACTGTTGCCGCACAACAAAAGAAACTCTGTTACTGTTAACTTCACTCCAAAAGTAACCAACATGAGTTAATATTACCCATTACCAATTTACCCAAAAGAAGTTACTTTTACTTCACAACAAAAGAAACTGAGTTATTGTTACTTCCCCAAAAGTAACTGACTTAAGTAAATATTACTCATTTTGAGAACTAACTGTGTGCCTGTTACTTCACACCGGAAATAACTTGCTTAACTTAAAATTACCCATTTGAAACAAAGTCAGTTACTGCTACTTCACCCAAAAGTAGCTCAGTTAATGTTACTTCACAAAGAAACGCAGTTACTGTTAACTTCACACCACAAGCAACCCACTTATGATAATATTTCCCATTTGCAAAGTAACTCAGTTACTGTTATTTGACGCCAGAAGTAACTCTGTTAAGTTCAAATTAACCATTTGAAACTAACTGAGTTACTTGTACTTCACCCCCAAAAGTAGATCAGTTACTGTTACTCCACGCCAAAAATAGATAAATTAATGTTACTTTGCAACGAAAGAAACTCAGTTTCTGTTACTTCACACGAAAAGTAACAAGTAACCCACTTGAGTTTATATTACTATTACCCATTTCAAAAGTAACTCAGTTCTTGTCTGGGTAGATGCAAGCTTTCTTCTCGCTCATACCCACTCGATAGCTGAAACAGGTTTGCATTCCTCTCAATCAGTTCACAGTTACGCTTACTTTTACTTGTTGTAGCTAGAGGTAAATTTCCTGGTAACCAGTCGAGCCGGCTTACTCGCTACCCAGGCCACCGCATCCAGCGACTAAGCAGAAAGCTGCCGATTAAGCACAGAAACAGGTAGACCGGGCCCAACAGGTGTGCAGCCTGCTCTCATTCGAACAGGTGTCATCCAGCAAATTATCTCTCCCAACCATCCCATGCGCAACGTGTGTCCTACAAAGTTTGTGTGCGGCAGTGGTTAACCCAGAACATGTATAATGATTAATATAGGAAAGACCTCAGTATAAACAAGATATGATTATTAAGATATGTAGACTTTAAGACTTAAGACCATGTTTCAAATCTTTGTATTGATTGCAACATTTGTGTTAGTGTATTTTGTTAATTTTATTGATAAATGTAGTCGTGCTGTGTTAATAATATAACTGGTTGTAACATCGATTTTACTGTCTTGGTAACGAGGGGAAAACCAACTACTCTTATGAAAGAGAAATAGGGGTTGTTTATCTGTCAAACAATGTAGGGATGCTGTAGTTTACATACGCCTGGTTGCTTGGTGACACAAAATCTATCCCAAGCTTCAGTTTAGATGTTCCTAGGTTGTCGTAGAATATAAACTAGGTTACTACTTCAAGCTATGATTCTTTGTTGCTAAACCTTCTAGGTGGAACTAAGAAGGTATGAAATTATTTAATATTTTAAATGAAGAAATAGACGGATTAATTTTCAATTTGAATAAATTGTGAAATATTTTAGAATCGAAGGAAGGTTAATACAGGCTGATTATAAATTCACTATAACATTTGTGTGCTACACAATATAATATGGCCGTATCATAATGTTTGACGTTACTTTTTGTCGGGAGCCACGTATTACTACGTCACGGTATACTTGCCCAATTTCCGTGCGCGGCAGAGTTATGGGACTCTCCTTTAATTTTCTCTACACTGAAATTTTTAAGCCCGGACGTGATCTTGGAAAATTAAAAGATAATATCTTACGTTTTGCCGAGAGTTTATTGTCTTTAAATCATTGAGAACACTCACTCCTGTATAGTGCCACTATAGTCATTTACACAATTACAATATACAAAAGTGTAACAAATCTTTCTCTGTTGAAATATTATGTTACATGGATATCCCATCTTCTTACACATCACAACCAACGTTGTATCTAAAAACCCAAGGTAACTTAATATATAAGGTAGCGCCATCCGAGATTGCCCATCATGCACGAGCGCGTTACGTCATAGTGGAGGCTCGGGCCCCTTTGGTTATGCTAAAAACCCAATTCGATCCCATGGCAACAGATTGGACAGTTCTAGATGTTTCTTTAAACCGGAAACTGCTTCCGCTTCCGGTATTGCTTTTAATAAACATACAGCTAAGAGCTATAAATTTAATAACAAGACATCAACACGAAAACAAAGAAATGAAACTTGTTAATGGGAAAACAACAAACAAATAAAATGTATGCATGTTAAAAGTAAGGCGCAGTAAACGGGGCACAGAATTAGTTTAATTCAACGTTGTCACCTCTCATATCCAGGCATATGTGTCAGAGCAACACATCCTTTGACATAGTCGGTGGAATCAAAGCAACTGCGTCCGTAATCCGTTGTTTTAATGGTGCGATTTTCAGGATCTCCACTTTAGAATATATCAATCTCCAGACCAAACAGACCAAGGGGGTCAGGTCAGGTGAGCATGGCGCCCAAATGTCTGACGAGACCCAACCAATCCTCTTCATACAACAACGGCTGTTCTATATACTTTGAATCGTTTCATATCACTTGCAAAGAAGGCGTGTCACGTTATCACTAAAATTAATGGTCATTTATCTCTGCAGTCAAACCTAGTTAATGCTTGGGACAGGTTGTAATGTGCACCATATTGGAAACACTGGCGTACGCAGAGGGGGAGCTCAAGCCCTCCGATATTTTGAGAAAATGAACATTTTTCCAATAAAACAGCAGTGAAGAACTGTGGAAGAAACAGGGTGGTAAATGCTAGCCTCCTTAAAACGATCCGCGATTGCAATTATTTTGAGTGGAAAGTTGTAAAAAATACGAAATATCTTATTGTGTATGCAGCTCCTCTTGAAAGCAGTTATGTGCTATCCACGTTAACAATTCTAGCCCCTCCAGAAGAAAATCCCGCGCATAGGCGCCGACACTTTGGGAGCAAGGCACTTTCAGCTGCCGAAAATTCACGTAGAAGGACACATTTTATGTATATTTACATGTATAAAGTATTGTTTATGTCGATCTCCCGCCCTCAAATTTTTCTACATTGGCGCCTCTGATCCTGCGTATGCCAGTGATCGGAACGCACCTCTATTTACTCGAACCTCATAGTTCTTTGAGTTAACCTACTTTGTGCACAGATAGGCTAATCTGGACTGGACCTACAGTTTACAGTGGGATCCGAATCATTATGGGCATCCACCGGGTAACGAACAGGGAATGCCTTTTGTAAAGGGCGACGACGTTACCATTACGCCATCGGAGAGGCCGCCGTCGAGTTGTTATAAACATTTGAATAGATCTACACACACACGCATCCAACTCTCGACTCTACTTACCTTCCACGGTTACCTTGAAAAAGGTATATTTTTTCGTGCTTGGGCCTAACATTGCACAGCGGCAAAAAAACAAACATACATTGCCCATACTTTGCAACATACGTCTCATGGTTTGCCCGGCGATCAATGCCTCGAGTAAATGTAGCCAGACATAGCTGTCTTTAAATGCCGTACGACAGACGTCAGATGTATAAAATAGCGTGAAGTGTTTACATGTTTTACGTATACGCGGTAACAGTAGTCGTTCTTTTATCATCGTTTACATGATGTACAGTTACCGGCAATAAAAATGGTACACCTAGATCCTGAAATACTCGCTTCCCTGCAAGGTGTTATGTATGTTGCATAACTCCACGGCTATGAATGGATTTAAATAACACATTTTTATTTCTAACTACTTCTACCATCGCCGTAGAGGTATGCAACACACATAGCACCTTGGGAAGAGAGTATTTCAGGATTTAAGTATCCAATTTCTATTGCTGGTGACTGTACATACAGTATATTAACAAGCATAACAAAAAAGGGTCGTTACTTCACGACGAATCGCGGTGTCGTTGAAGAAATTAATGAGACTGTATATGTATTTATATCACATCGCGCTACGAAGCCAGGGGTTCCGGGTTCGAATCAGGGCCTTGCCATGGATGCTTATGAGTGTCCATTCATCAATTTTATCATATCATCACTTATCCCCATCTTCGCAAATTAGCCAAAAGTGGCACAAGAGGCGAAGTAAAATAAAGCAAATCAATCAATCAATCAACCACACAAAGTTTTTGGATTGGATTGATTTGGTGTTTTAAGTCCACTTTATGCACAGTAAGGCTAATCGGGACTGGACCTACAGTTTAAAGTGGGATTCGAACCACTTGTGCCTCCACCGGGTAACCACACAAAGGGTACATACGTTAAGAGGAAAAATAAATAGATTATCGTCTAGTGATTTCTCTCAAATTTAATAGCAGACCAGCAGTATAGGGCGGATGAGGGGAATTCCCCCTTACTATTCCTATGTACATCTCCCCTAGATAGTACATTTTTGGCACTTGGGGAGGTAATGTTATTTATATAATATCCTGATGTTTCAACAGTAGTTACTAGAATTCTCTCTCCCGCAACTGGAAATTTTCCAAATAACACAATGGGAAGTACGATATATTTAGCAGCTCTATCCTGGAACCTCTGGAGCAAGCGATCGAAACAAGTCTCTGCGCGAATAGTGACTCGCCAGGGCTCGACGAATGAACCCATGAGCACATGAATAGGAAAAATGCGGCTGCAGCTACGAGGAGTTAGCTTCTTCTCTCCGCCCACTCACTTTCTCCCCTTCTGTACCGTTATGCGAAGCTTTGCTCCACAGATTCCCAGAGCAGAGTATACAAATTTCAAGCCCGAACCCTCCACAGTTATATTACAGCGCCTTGAATAACGTAGTGTGGAAAACGGCACAGTTCTGCGAGCTCCGGCTGGTTCCACTCGAAAATGATCCGCTAGAGGCGCTGGTGTTGAACCCGGTGCTTGGTATTCGTCTGCTTATAATGAAAGTAAATGGAGTTTTCGCTGCAACGTCTGATTCTTTTACATGAAGCATTTCTATGAATGTGATAATTGCTATGATATTTGGTACAGTCGTCGCGAAGATATTAACGAACATTCTAGACAGTCGACCACGTTCTGTTATCGTCATACTTTCGTTAATAATACGGGGGAAAAATACGCGTGGAATGCTCTTGGCAACTAATTTTTGTGTATGAATTAGGTTCATTATTATTATCATCATCATTTCTTTTGAAGATATACACACTGAAGCATTTGTATTTTGGATATTTACTCTCTTTTCTTCCGCTTTAAACTAATCGCGGCGATGATGATAATGATGATTCCATGAAACGACAAAGGTAACCCCACAAAACTTTCTTGGTGCCATCGACATGAGTGTGAGGAAACTTTGAAACCAATGGGACAAGCGACATGGGATGTTCACACTGTCACACTAGTGACACACACTTCCAGACTGTAAAATAGCATTCATTGCACATGAGGGTCCAAACAGCAAACGACACGTTCATATGGCGTATTCGCGTGATACTTGTTACTTCGGTCGGAAAGCTCCTTAAAGGAAGGGTGCTCAGACCGAAGCGACGCGCTACAGGGGGAGTTCCCAACTAAGTGACAAGCAACATGGTACCTTCAGTCTATTGGCAAGCGTTCGCTGCTAATTGTGCGAACAACAGATAGGCGACACGAAAACCGAACATTAAACAACAGATCTAGGCGACACGATAAGTCACACGTGTCGCTTTGTCGCTTGTGCGTCGCTCAAACTGGGCCATTTACTCAATAGCTTGCAACATGTTGCCGTGGATTGTTGTTCGCGCATGCGCGATGCAATGAGTGTCTTGCTTTAGGGAGATTGCGCACCAAAGCGACAAGGAGCACGCAACACTTGTCGCTTGAGGATTTCACCAACCGAACGCTGACCTGTGCTTCCAGTCATGCCGGTACGATGTGAAATGTTGCTCTTGATTGGCTCGTTTCCAAGCAACATGTGTCGCTTCGGTGTGAAAGTTGCCTTGGACCGAAGGACCCGTGTCGCTTTGGTGTGAAAACCTCGTATCGTTTGTCGCGTGTCGCTTTGGTGTAAAATCTCCTTGAGGAAACGGTGCAGTCAGAGCTTGTGTCCCTACGGTTCGAAAGGCTGCATTGATTACGGACTGCTCGCTTCCAAGCGACACTTGTGGTTTGTCGCCTCGGTATGAAATATCTCTCAGGATACTATTTATATTCTAATAACATAGAAAAATAAAACTCTAGTACACAATCCAACACCTGACGTCCGAAATCACTTTGCGATGTTTCTTCTTGTGTTACGCATGCTATTTATTTATTAATTTTATTTTACTTTTCTTTCCAAATTAATGTCATTTCGTGACTGCAAATCACTCCACAAATATAACTGTTTCCATCAATTCACGTACCGCCTTTCAAGACAAACAAATCTACATAATATATTCCAAAAACTAGCAAAGCCGCATTACTTTCATAAGAAAATTAGCACCGACATTGATCGCACTGCCATCTATGTTTCTCATCCGTCTGGGGAACCAGTTTCTTGGGTCGTTTTCCACACTACGTTATTCAAGGCGCTGTAGTTATATTGTCGTTATCAGGAATTGAAGATGAGAATGACGTTGGCTCTAAGCTCAGAAGCATATCCGGAATTGACCTAGTTTATCAGTTCCGGATATATTCATTATTCGTCACCAGGAAAGCTTCTAGAGTGATTTAATGCAGGATATTTATTATGATCAGGAGTTGACAACTCTGCTCCTGCGTCCGCTCGTAAAAGGATCTTTGATGCCTGGTCAGATGTCATTGATTCTCTCCCGTGGCCACAAAACCTGGATTTGCCCCAAGAGAATCCGTTTCTGGGCAAGGCTCACGTATCTCGGCTCACCAGTTTCTTTTTTAACCCTTTGTTTCCTTTGACGTCAGAGCCCTTGATGCTTTTTCCACCCCCCTCCCCATGCACCGCCCCCCGAGTGGAGAGAGAGCCCACAAACAAGTTCCGGATTGCAGCTCCTCCACATGTTGCAAGGGAAGTAAGCCTCGGGGTTACCAGAGCGTTCTGACGTCACGCTTAGCTTTTCGGAGAATACCAAACAAATACCATTATGATGGTTGCTCCAGGGCTGCTCCTTGATAAACGGGCCAGGCTGTAAGTCTACCTTCTCTTGTTTTCTTGCTTCTGTCTCCTGCAAAATTTTACAGACAGGAGTTAGCTATTGTTCGGAAATCCACATCTTTCTTCTTAATAGGTCGGTGCTTGGCGTTACTTATGTTGTTTTCACTATGCCAGGAAACAGAATTTATCCAACAAATCGTAAATTCCACTTGAAACTGTAGGTCCGGTCCCAATTAGCCTATCTGAGCATAAAGTGCACAACCCATACACACACAGACACCTTTCCTGTCTAAAATTTAAATGTAAACGTATTGTTTTTACGACGTTTCAGTGTGTCTTATATTACTGTAATTGATTTGGTTATTTTACGGCACTTTACATCTACTTTTGCCTAATCGCAACGATGAAGATGAGTGGCGATTAGGTGAAACTGATGGAGTGATTTTAATAAAGAATACCCTGACCTGTGTAGCTTATAAACACTACATAAATTTTATTTCAAATATCATCAGACAATATTTTTCAAAACTCTTAAAGAGATAGGTTTGGAACAAAGAGAAAACTAAATATATGCTTACAGGCCGAAACCAAATGTTAGGTAATAATAAAAATCTAATTATTGATAACAACTCGTTTGAACCAGTTTCCAAATTCAAATATTTAGGAGTAATATTAACAAATGAAAATTATATTAAAGACGAAATAAAAATCAGGCTTAATTCAGGAAATGCATGTTACTTCTCTCTTCATAAACTTTTCCTTAGGAAAATCTTTGGACCTAAAAGGGATGAAGAGACAGGCGAGTGGAGAAGGTTACATAATTTAGAAGTACATAATTTGTATTCATGTCCAGATATTATTAGAATAATTAAATGAAGAAGATTTAGATGGGCAGGTCATGTGGCACGAATGGGAGAGGAAAGAGGAGTTTACAGGCTTCTTGTTGGGAAACCTGATGGTAAGAGACCTGTAGGAAGACGAAGATGGAGGGACAACGTTGAGATGGACCTAAGGAAATCGGTAGGGATGGAAAAGAGTATATAGATCTTGCTCAAGATAAGGACAGATGGAAGGCCTGTGTTGCTGCAGCCATGAACCTTCGGGTTTAAGAAGGCTAGAGAGTTAGTTAGTTAGTTATCATCAGACAATTATCACAGCCTATGTTGTGCTTGTAAGGCAGAATATCGAGAATCTTATCTAACAAGCTAAGTTTTCTAGTATTGATTTTAAAGCAAATAATCGAAAATTGTTCACGGTCCATTAATGCATGAAAGTACATAAATAAGTGCAACATTTCGTTCACTATGCAAAGTATGAACATGCATTTTCCTCTATTTCGGGAAGAATAAATTTCGGGATTTTCTAAAAGGAATTCTGTCTACGCCACTGCACCACGGATGTAATTTCTGAATCTGCCACTGCGCTCTCATTATGGAGAAGGTAGTTTGAAGATAAACGACACCGACCGTGAAATTACTTCCCGAAGATGTTCTCTGCTTCCGCATTCGATTTCTGATTGGAGACCCGACGACCGCTTCGTTCCGTATGCTGGAAGCGGCGAGACTCGGACCCTGAGTGTGCCTACCGAAGCGACGGAGCTTCGGCTTCTGACGTAAAATGAACGATGAATGCCAGAGATGAATGAGGCAGGCGGGTGGGAGCGACGTACGGAATTGGAGCAACAAGAAAATCCACTCACAAGATGTTCGATTCCTGGGAAGGAAAAAAAAATCCTCCGGAGCCGAAGACTCGCCTCTGGAATCAGGTTCCGGAAGTTCGAATCCACCAGCAAGAAGGGAAACTTCTTTGAGGCGAACGGAAAGCGAAGCGAAACGTTTTCGAACGAGTTGCAGAACACAGTGCTGGCAAGTGTGCAGAATCACCATTGCTCTTAAGCTAGTCAAAGGTTGAATCACACGAAGCTAGATTTGCAACTAGATTTGACCCTTGGACTTCGACTAGTTCTGTGGTACTTTCTCAGCTGCTGGTTTTCGTCTCACGCGATACCCGTTACCGTAATTTTTATCCCCACAAGGCATTGCGCAGAGCAGAGAAGCTAAAAAGATGGACGAGCGACTTGAGGAAGAACATCGTTGAAGCCAATTGACAAAATTAGAGGTTTAAGAAGAAAGAGAAAAGTATGGGCTAGAAAATAGCTCAATAGAAGAAATTGTAATCAAGATGTACTAGGATTCATATATTTAACAAAATGTTGTACAACTAAATATGTGAAACATTTAATACAGTGGTGGTAATAAAGATTTTCAATATCGGCTAATCACCAGCTGTCATGTACAAATATCATTGTTATGGATTATTTCCTCAATATTAATAAACACAATGCACCTCATTTGTGCTCTTTTTTTTAAAAAAAATCCAGCAACAAACAAAAAATGCAGGCTATCTTCACATGACTTAACATTCGCTTTTATTGGTTGTTACGACAGCACCGAACAGAGAAACTGTTGCATTTGGAAAATGGCCTATTCGCCAAAACCAGCTTCCCTGTAGGCACCATTTCTAGTCTGGTAGTCAGTCCAACGCCAACAAGGACATTCCTTGTGTGTCGGCCTTTAGAAACGAGACCATAAGAAATAAAAAGTTTGGTCTCCACTCAGAGAGGAGAACAATGTACAAAGCAGTGTTGCCACTGTGAATGTAATTACATGCGAGATTTTGTATTTTTCTGAATGCACTGTTGAACTATTTCCTAGCGAGAAACTTACACAGACAGAAATGTAATGGATACTCATCGAAGATTCCGACTCATAGTCCCGGCCTGTTGTTCTTTGCGTGTGTCCCTTCATCAATTTCATCTATTCATCACTCTTTCTCATCAACACGATTAGCCTAAAGAGGAAGAAAGCGACGTACAATAAAAAAAAACTACACGATACAAATGTGATGGACAGAGAGAGAATGAGAATAGAAGAATGAAAAATAAAAGCAAGTCGTGAGAGTTAGGAAGTATCAAGAAAAAGAGGACGAGAGGTAGAATTTGAAAGGATGGTGCAGTAAACGGAGGAAGAAGGATAAACAGAACGAAGTAAGTAATGTAGAGGACAGGCAGGAAAGGAGGAAGGGGGAGAAATGGAAACAAACCATAGAGAAAGAAAAAGAGACGAGTTGGAAAAAGACAAAATGAGACGGGAGTGAGAGAACAATGTGTAAAATAAAAGGTCAACAAACCAGGTGGAATTCAAGAACTGATGCATTTAATCAACGCTCAGTATTGTACAATGTCGTCAGACGTTGTACCAGCTTCTGACAATCCCTTTTCTCCAGCCAATAGAACAACACCCTCTTTGACAGCCACTTTGCAGCCTAAACCTCAAGTGCTACCGGTTTGGGTGGTCGCTCCGCCTCTGAACCTTCCAGCGAGGATAAACATCAAAAGTAGACGTGGCTGAATTAAGAGGATTGCGAGAGGCTTTTGAAAAGGTCCTCATTCCTTCAAATATTCCTTTGCTGTTTTTTCCACCGCCTGCAGAGGATTAAAAAGAAATAAGGGCCCTAAACAGGCAGAATATCCTTCTTGAAAAGAAAAAAGTATCCGAAGGGGGATTGGAAATAGTTATTAAAGTGCCCCCTGTTTAACAACCCGTGAAGGCAATCCAGATACTAGAGATTTTTATCAATTAATATCTACGGGGGAGATAATTGCGAGTAAATGCAAGAAATTTGACGTCAAATCCAGTGAAGGAGGTAGAAAAAGTTAGTAGTAAGCGAAGGGTGGTTGGAATATTTTCTGGGAGACACACACATTTAATATACAGTAAAACATCATGCGTATTTATATTATAAGATCAGCTATTTATCTACTTTTCTTATTTGCTTGGGGCATTTGCCTTCAAAGCTGCTTGCCGTGATAGTTATATATTTTGCCAACAGATGACTGCACTTTATACGCCATACTATGTAGTGTGAATTCTTCAGATAATTTTTATGAGAAGATATCGTGCATACAAAAATAATTAAACACTTACAGGTTAATGCATTATTGTAAGTTACTCTTGCCGAAAAATTGCAATAGAAAGGAAATGTGTATCTAATGTTAGCAACTCTCCGTAAGTATTGTCTAAATTATTTGCATATATTTCATGTTAAAATCCTTCCCGATGGTGTAGTGGTAAGTTCATTGCCTTTACTTATCATTATTGAAGCGCAGCATAATTTAAAGAAATGGGAGGGAAGGGAAAACAAAATTCCATTCAATTACTAGCATATAAGGATGGTACGTATGTACGTAAAATATTAAAAAAAACTACTTAAAATATTACTCAAAATATGCATCTTTACTATTTTTCGACAAAGTTGAAATATGCTGAAATATGGTTTTATATGACCCAATAGAACCAGTGCCATCGTGTTCACAAAAACTAGAAACGCGTTTAAGTAAACTTGGACATGTTAAAAGAGACTAGGGTAAAAAATATGTCATACCGTAAAAATTCGAGCCCTACTTAAGACGTGCTTACCACAATTTTTATGGAAAAGCTAAGAAAATGGCCCAGCAAGTTCTTCCCACCTGCTCATACTTCTTTATTGACAAATGGAACGATCTCTGACGAAGTTACTCGAGCCAGAACTTTTCCGGCAACTGTTGTTATTCCTTCTTCGCAGATATTTTAATCCCCCTCCCAAAAAAAGAAGTAAAACTTGAGGAAAGTTGTCCCGTTTTGTTCCTGAAAAGAGCTTCAAGGAGATTATTGACTTTTTTGTTCCCCTCTCCCTCCTTAACAAGCGGAAGCTTGGAATACAGAATTGTTTGTTAACTTGCCTCTTGTAAGCTTCTTGCAATATTAAAAAAATGAAAGTTAAAGAATTCAGAATGCAGGAACAGAACAATTCCTCCCCCCCCCCCCCGCTTTCCATCTCTTCTTTTTTTCAGTGGAATGATTAGATCTCCCACTGTTTTTCCTTTACAGTGTTGCGTTTGCAATAACTGAGGTGTCTACTTCCTTTGGTTAATATTTTCAGACAAGAATTTCGCTCCGTTTGTACGCCTAATTATTTCTGCTTCTTTTTTGCGTTTCATTCTTATGTTCTTTGTTTTAACATTGCTGGAACTCTTTGTCACGGTCTTAAATTTCTTTTTTGTGAACGTGATTACCTTCTTTATGTTCTTCGAATTAATATTTTAGCAAGAGTCTTTTGAAAAATCTTGACAATGTGTTATTTTGTTAGTTTTGTTTCTTTACGATCTCTCAAGGAGGCGAGAGACAAGGAGTTAATTTGCTCTTTTCTTGCCATGATGTGAAAGATGTTCAAGTATTGGCTAACGTTGAAAAGATATTCTGCAGGCAGTGCTTCTGGAGAGAACATGCTACGTTTTCTTCTCTTTTATCCACGGCTATTCACTCTTTCTAACTTCACGCCCTCATCACTTACTCTCTTTATCTCTCTGCTTCTTCTTCACTACCTCATCACTTACTCTCTTTATCTCTCTGTTTCTCCTTCACTTCCTCATCACTTACTCTCTTTATCTCTCTGCTTCTCCGTCACTCGCTCATCACTTACTCTTTTTTATCTCTCTGCTTCTTCACTACCTCATCACTTACTCTTTTTTGTCTCTCTGCTTCTTCTTCACTCCCTCATCACTTACTCTCTTCATCTCTCTGCTTCTCCTTCACTCCCTCATCACTTACTCTCTTTATCTCTCTGCTTCTCCTTCACTCCCTCATCACTTACTCTCTTTATCTCTCTGCTTCTTCCTCACTACCTCATCACTTACTCTCTTTATCTCCCTGCTTCTCCTTCACTCCCTCATCACTTATTCTCTTTATCTCTCTGTTTCTCCTTCACTCCCCATCACTTACTCTTTTTATCTCTCTGCTTCTCCTTCAGTCCCTCATCACTTACTCTTTTTATCTCTCTGCTTCTTCACTACCTCATCACTTACTCTTTTTATCTCTCTGCTTCTTCACTACCTCATCACTTACTCTTTTTTATCTCTCTGCTTCTTCTTCACTACCTCATCACTTACTCTTTTTTATCTCTCTGCTTCTTCTTCACTACCTCATCACTTATTCTTTTTATCTCTCTGCTTCTCCTCCAGTCCCTCATCACTTACTCTTTTTATCTCTCTGCTTCTCCTTATCTCTCCTACCTGTGCGTTTCTCAGGATTATCCCTGTTTCCAACTCACTCTTTTTTGTAAACTTGTCTTTCTTTGTCATTTCTTCTTTACTCTCCGTTTCTGTCTCTCTGTGTCTCTTATCTGTTTGTCACCGACTCTCTTTTCTATCTTTATCTTCCTTTCTGTAATTAGTAAATCATCTACTTAACTAGACTATTTTTTTCTAGGGCTATTACCTCTTGTGTATTTTTATATTTCTTTGTTTGATATATATTTCTGACTGAATTCTCCTCTCAAAATTCCTGTCTAAGCCCTTTTTATATGTCTACACCAATGTTTCTCAACCACCAGGCCCTGGCATTAGTTATACAGGACCGCGGGAGGTTCTCGTGAAGTTTGCGACTTGAACCTGAGCTGGCAACCACCTGGAATGATAGCCTCTCGTTCGGGTTTCGACCGCGATAACAGGAAATGTGACAGTGGCCGTGATGTATCCAACGGTCTAACTGGGGGCACGTTGCTTCTCGTTTCCAAAATTGGAGGTTGACTGATGGGCAATTTAGTTTGTGCAGCAATTATCATTAACAATATATTAACATGTGAATGATATGGAAATATTTTGATTCATTGGAATTTTTCGGTAACTGAAATTCAGCATGCCAATTGAAATCAGCACGTAACAAATTATAAATGTATTAGCCAAAGGAAACTAAAATATACCATTAGATCCAGTCGTTGTCAAATAATTTAAACCAAATTTTATTTTTGTCGACAAGCCTAGACATAATGGAACTAATGCTCTCTATGATTATGCCATAATTTATATATTAATATTACATTTCTAGGGTACATGTTAATGAACATGTAAAGTTTAAAAAAATAGAATAAAATTCTTAGGATGGGGGTGGGGGGGATCGACTTTCAAAATTTTACGGTCCGCGAGCTCACGAAAGTTGAGAACCTCTCATCTACACCATTCTGTACTTCTCATTATTTTGTTTGTGTATGCCTCTTATATATCATTCGCTAGCTCTGCTCCTCTCTCCATTGTATCTCCCTTTTCTCTCTTTCTTCCTAACTTTTTCTGGTTCTACACTCAATTATTATCTCTTTCTGTTTCTATTATCTGCCGGCTTGTTGTTCTCTCTTTCTCCGTCAATGGCGATGCTGAAGGGGAGCAGGATTGTCTACAGCTCCCTAAGAATTGTAATCAAGAGTTCCCAGGTTCTATACCCAGTGGAGACGCATAGTGGTTCGCCTCTCTCCCTTTTTCTCTATTTCCCTGTCTATCTCTCCCTCTTTCTTTCTCTCTCTCTATTTTTCTCTTTCGTCTCTCTCTCGTTTTCTCTTTCTCCCCCTCTCTCATTCTGTTTCTCTCAACCTGTCTCTTTCTTCAACTTCAAATCTTCTCTCTCTTTTCTCACTTTCTTACACAAGAGAGAAAGCGAGAGAAAGGGAGGGAGAAGAAAAAGAGATGGAATCGAATTCCTGATCATTTTTGTGTATCCCCCTCTGTCATTTTGCCCCTTCTAAATTCTTTCTGGCGTCATTACCGCTCTCTATCTGTGCATTACTTTCTCTCTCTTCCTCACCTATATGTTGGATCTCCCCCGCTCTCCGTATCTAGAGTTGTTTATGTATGCGTGCGTGTCTGTTCTGATAATTCTCTCCTGTCTGCGTCTCTTCCCGTCTGTCCCTGCTTGCAAACCTGCTCCCCCCCTCCGTAATATTCACCGCACCAGGGCACATAAAGGTCAACACGGGCGGACCAACAAAGCAGATGCGATGAGGCAATAAGGAGGCTCCCTACCGAACAGGCCACGCTATTTCTGATTCTCTCACTCGCCAACCGAACCAGAGTCCGAGGTTCCTGATGCATGCAATACCTGCGCGCAGCCACCCTCGCCCGACTAAGGGAGAGCCGTGCTGCAAATATTGATCAATCGGTAGGCAGGAAAAAGAAGAAGATGAGAAACTTTGCACCGCGGGGAGAGCTTTTCTCTCGGCTTCCCGGAGGGACCCGCTGGTCAGGAAAAAGCAGACGTTTCGGGCCACACAGGGAAGCGAGTGGATTGTTTGACTCCGCGCCACGCGAACGCGAAAGTGGTTTTTAGCTGCGCAAATAGGGCGATGTTTCGGTTCTAGGTCGGGCAAATAATTGCTCTCGCGATTTTGGAGACCACATCAGGAGTAGATCATACTCTTCGAGACTTGTTGAGACGAGACGAGCCTAAGTAAATTTGACACGAGACCGAGACTTAATGCCTCGAGACAAATTTACTTCAGTCGACCTTTGTTGTTGCGAAGTGGTTAGCACAGCCCGCTACAGTTTCAGGGTTTTAATCCATACCAGGGTATGCGTTCTTTGTGAGAATATGAAACTTTTCTCAAATGGTAAAGATATTGGACTTCGGTATGTGTTAATATGACAACAATTGATTCGATTTTGTTGTTTACCGTCGCTTTTCTGCCACTTTTTGGCTAATCGCGACAATGAATACTAGTGTTGATGGCATGAAATTGATGGAGGAATACTCACAAAGAACACCCATGACGAGGTCTGGATTCGAACCCTGGACAGCTGGCGTTGTAGTGCCGCATGCTAACCACTACGAAACTGAGGTCGGCAATACAACAATGAAGTCGAGCATATTCGATCCCAAAGGGCTTCTTCAGTCTTGCTCCCTTCATCTCTTTCTCTCTCCATCTGTTTCCCACTCTCCCATTTTCTGACACCTTGAGTCTATTTTGTTCTTCTGTCTTTGTTTGTCTTTTTCTTTCCGAAACCTAATTTATCGACGGCGACAACGTGAAAGGGTCGTGAGAATCTTGAGGCACCCGAGCGACAATTTTGTACCTGTGGAGTTCCTTGCGTGAGCATTCTCGCTACACCCAGAACTGTTGCCATGTGCGGTAATCTTTCTCTATACAGAGACGAGTATTTTTGCCGCCTGAATACGAACTGAAGCCGACGCATTTCTCCACGTTTCTTTCCTTTTCCCCTGCAACCTCACATCCCAAATGATATGAATTCGTTTCTGCTTCAACGAGTGTAATTTTTAAAATGTGGATTTGCCGCTGCTAGCTGCTGGCGTTTCGGCTGCTGCACCTAAAAATCCTTCATCTGCAGATGCGGCTTTGTAGCTTGTGTGCACGACGATGAGATAAACTCGAAAAGCAGCGTTTTTTATTTTTTTGTTGAGGTTCAAACAAACCTACTCGTGTACCCTTCAGAAGGATGTGTACTTCCACGGGAAGTATTGAAGGACTATCAAAGTGCCAGAAAGTGTTGAAAAATAACACATTACAACATTGCAGATTATGTACAGTCACCGCCAATACAAGTTTCACATCTATCTATATCCTGAAATACTCTCTATTACCTGCCAGGTGTTATGTGTCTTGCGTGACTCTACGGCTGTGGCTGAACTTGCCATCGAAAATTTGCCTGTACAGTCACAAACACTTCTGAGTTGTAACAATCATATTGAAAGCATATGTTATCGATACAAACCAGAAGTGCCCATTAACGTACTATGCACTCGGAAGGCTCATCTTTGCGAATGCCTCTCCATCCAGTCATCGCGTTGTGATTATCCAAAAATGCGAAGATTATCGGCGAGGATAATCAAAATACAAATATAATTTGTTTATATCGCGGGAAAAGCACTTCGAAAGAGCTGAAACTTACTATATAGTATTATTTTCCTTGTACGTCACGTTTGTTCTTATTGAGATCAGCGGCCGGCAGATAACATTGGTTAAAAGTATACATGTTTTCCTTGCCACCACGTGTAGTCATTCATGTAACACCAGCTCCGCTCAATCTGTTTTTTAACTGCTCAACACTGAGGTGGATCTCTCAAGCTTATTTTTCCAATTTCCATTAAAATACATGCTGTTCCTTCGCTACTTTTCTGTTTAGTTCATATTTTTCTTCGTTCCTTTGTTTCTCGTGCCTTCGTATTTTTTGATGGCGTTATGAGAACCTGGTTTATATTATGCTCTTTTTGTTACATTTCTTCACTTGTTCCTCTCATCTGTTTCCTTCCTTTCTCTGTAGCTGCACTGTTACCCTCCAAGATGTTACGATACAATACACAGTATTCTATTGTTAAAATTCAACAGTTTGCCCTTCAACGTACAAGAACGGGATACAATCTGTTTTTATTTATTTGAGAATTTTATCAGACATAAAATTAACGTTGCAATTATTATAAACAAAAATATATAATGTATTTATAAATACCTTAATTATTTATTATGGGGCAAATGAGGAAATACAGAAACATTATACATACATCATTTTTCGACGTAGTCCCATGACGTGCAATGCACGTATTCCAGCGCTTCGGAAGTGCATGGATACATCGTGAGAATAATTCTTTTTTGTGTGTGACTGCAGCTACTCGTGCACCGCGCTTTTCACCCCTTCATCGCTTCGGAAATGCTTGCCTTTAATCGCCTCCTTGAGCCGTCCGAACATATGAAAATCACTGGGGGCAAGGTCTGGTGAATAAGGTGGGTGTGTGAGACATTCATATTTCATATCCTGGATTGTCGCAACCGTTAAACGGGTAGTATGCGGTCGGACATTGTTATGCAGTAACAATACACCTGAAATCAGAAGTCCTCGTCGTTTACTCCTGATTTTGGAACAGATCTCCATAAGAAGTACTGGTCACTGTTACTCCATTTTCCATGTAATGTTAAAAAAATTACCTCATTTCCATCTCAGAAGAGAGTGAGCATAACGTTTCCTGCTGATGATTGGGTGCGGAATTTTTTTGTTTTTGGCGTGGAGCTATGGCGCCATTCCTTGCTCGATCTTTTTGTTTCAGGTTGGTGATAGTGCACCCAGGTTTCATCTCCTATGACAGTTCTATCCAGAAATCCACAACCTTCGACTTGGAAACAACGCAAAAATTCCTCGCAGGCATCGACGCGACGGTCTCTAAATACAGCAGTCAGCTGACACTTTCATGAATCGCAGCACATCATGGGTAATATTGTGTGCTAAACCAACACTAATATAAAAAATGGCGGCTATTTCCTTCACAGTAATACTCCTGCTTTCCTTCACAAGCTCTTCCACTGCGGCGATGTTTTCGTTCGTTACTGCGCGGTGTGCCTGGCCCTGTCGCTGGGGCGTCCCCCACAGAAGTTACTTCGCTTTTAAACTTTCTACACAACTCCTACACTTTCTGCAGGGAGACACACGCATCGCCGTACTGTGCTTTTATCCTCCGATGAATTTCAACTGGTTTAACACCTTCACTACACAAAAACTCATCACAGATCGCTGCTCTCTTATGCGGTGCATGTCGACAATGGGGCGGCCATCCTTGCACTGACGCTGCTTCCTTCTTCAGTGTAGCAGCATCATGCTGCCACCTGTTGGTCATTCTTTCAACTAGAAGGATAACTCCCGCCAACTTACAAATCAATCGTACAACTTTTCGGAATGTTATTGCACTTTTAAGGCTTTCATTTAAACCACCCTTGTACTTAGGTAGATTTGGTTGAAGCACATGTTTCAAACTTGTGTCTCGTCTCGATCAAGTCTTAAAGGCTCGGGTCTTCTTCTCCTCTCGGTATTATTCGTAGATATAACTTGGCGGGAGCAAGGGGGCGCCAGCCACCCTCCGCTCAAATTTTCAGATTTATGTAAATTTAAAAGTTAATTGTACTTTTGTTGAATCTGAGGAACTAAGTAAAGAGTAATTTTTATGTTTGTTTTGAGTTTGTGTTTTAAGTCCACTTCATGCACAGTAAGGCTATTCGGGACTGGACCTACAGTTTAAAGTGGAATCCGAACCACTAAGTGCCTCCCCCGGGTATCGAACCCAGGACACCTTGATTACAATGCGGCGATGCTACCACTGCGCCATCGGGTAGGCCCGAGTAATTGTTATGATTTTGCAAATGTAACAGTTATTTATCAAAAAAGACTTGCATGATGAGTATTTTATTTCGTGGGTATATCTTGGAGTTGAAATCTTCCAAAATCCCCTCTCTGGCACAATCTCGGTGAGAATCATTATGCTTTCAACCGTTCTGCCTTGAAAATAGAATTTATCCAGCAACTATTGACCCCCCTCTCTCTTGCTGAACTAACACGTGATGAAAGCCAAGATATTTGTGTACGTGTGTGTGAAGGTGAACTTTCTTCAAGGGAAGAAGAGTTTGGAAGTGTTTGTTCTCCGAGATTTATTCCTTGAACAAGTTAGATGGGCCAACTTTTAATGGTTGTTGGTGACGACAGTTGGGGATTCGAAAAGTTTCAACTGTCGAGTTGATCGCAGTGCGGACCCATGGATTAGACGGACGGACACCTTACTTGCACGGTTTTCCACGGTCTGTTACTGTTACGTGCACTTGAAGCCCATGCTGGTTGTAAAACATCCGAACATCGTCACAACGTTATGCAGGGTGAGGGGGTGAATTAACAAAGGGCATGAGGGAATCCAGGGAATTTGCCCTCAACAAACACAAAATTTCATCCCTTCCACTGCCACTGCAACTTGTCCCCCATAGGGGTTCTGTCACATTTGCAGTAATTATTTCCCAAGTGCAAACTTGTTCATGAATCGCTTTGTACAAAAGTACAATCCCTGACAATATATTTCATTATTCCGAAATTAGTATTATTGAGTATATCCAACTTACGATAAAGAAATTCTCGATAATATTATAAATATTTGTTATTGTTGGCTAAAATCATAGTAATAAAATTAATGGAAGGAGTTTACAAGGTGGTAAAATCTGCGTCGTTGCAAAGTTTATTTCATAATTATTACATTGAATACTTGAACAAGAAGACGAAGTTAAACTCTTTGTATGATTCATGTATATAGATACTTTCAACATATGTTATTTTAATTTCAATGTTGGCACTAAAAACTAGTTGTAGAAGAAGAAAATGACTAATACATGTGTTGCAATAAGTCATGCCATGAGAGAGAGAGAGAGAGAGAGAGAGAGAGAGAGAGAGAGAGAGAGAGAGAGAATGAGAGAGAGAGATTGGAACTGAATGAAGCTGCAGAGAAAAATATAAGTAAGTGAATCGAGATACAGGAAGAAGATAAATAGAAATAAAATAGGCTAAGGAGGGAGAGAAAGAAATGAGGTAAAAGAAACAGTAGAGAGAGATAGGAGAGTCAAACGGGGAGAGAAAGACAACAGCGAGAAAAAAGAGAGCCCAATGAAACAAGGTCGAGCGTGTACAAGGAGAGGGACGAAGAATACAGGAGAAAAAGATAGACAAAGAAGAAAAAAGGAAATAGAGTAAAACCATTGAGAGGAGAGCAAACAATTCATGACAAATATTTGAAAATCAGCAGCGATGAACAGTGGAACAGTGAAAGCTTGGAAAATATAGTTGCGTGAAGAAATGGTTCTGTAATTTTCAATGCGTTAATGTTTCTTTATAGTTAATAATAATAATAATAACAATAAATTTGTGTATTTATCCTCGCTCAAAAAGGAGAGTGAATTTCCACATGAGTAGTGTTATTTGTGCTACAACCATTTCGATAAATGATCAACCCCCCTCAGGCAGATTTGGCTATACTTAAAACTTGCTCAACATGCCCATATGAGCTTTTTGCTCAAGTGTGGTACTCCGTCTAATCCAAGATTTTTGTAAAAATGCCCTCGGGAAGTTCCTGTGAAATGATGAGCCCCCTCAGATTGATTTGTCCACACTTACAAAAGGCACTTCTGTCAGATTGTTGTCCATAAGCTTGTTAAAAATATGCCCCTCTTGATATTTTTTTTGCCCACACCTAAAACTAAGCTCTTGCATCATGTTATGCATCAAATTATGATGCAAGAGCTTTTGTATTATGCAACAAATTATGATGCAAGAGCTTTTGCATTATGTTGTGCAACAAATTATGATGCAAGAGCTTTTTGTATTACATATCAGTTAGTATTGTGAGAGTGGCTGAGGAGTACAGATGTGTTGTTGCAGTGCTCCTCTTATTTTTTTTTAAATATAGCAGATTTGTATAAATTGAATTATAGGTTTGTTTGATTCAATATATAGAATTTTCTAATATATTGAACAAAGGGTTTATATTTGCCCTAGTTTGTTATACAAGATCAATACATGACACATGGTATTAGGTCAATGCCTTTCCATGCACATCACGACATGCCTGTGCAGACATGCAATTGTGAAAGGTCAGTGCTTCAGTGGATCAATACTTATTCTATCTTTGTGCATGTAGGCTAACCTGTAAAACCTGTCATAGGTTTATTAAGTATAGAGTTTTGATTTGAACCCCAAGAAATTTTATATAAATACCAAAGCCAAAAATATTAACACACATACACACATACACACACACACTAAATATACAAAACACACTGCTGAACCCAACTGATATTTTTTATTAAGCATAGAATTTTGATTTGAACCCCAGGAAATCTTATATAATAAACAACAACAAAAATGCCAAATCAAAAATATTGTAATCAATGCAATAAGAATATAACCAGCCCCAATTGGGCCAGGCATCAAAGGAATTGTAATCCAGACAAATGCAGAACTCCCACAAAAATATGCCCTAAATGCCATAGAAAATATAGCATGGAATACTTCACTTATAAACATAAAGGTACTTGCTCTGCACAGTCATCAACATTGCCCCCTCAACCATCTACATCTGGTCTGAAAAGGAAGCATGAAGCACCTGTTAATGCTATAGCAGCAAAGCAGCCACGCTATGAACCCATCCATAGCAGTTTTAACGGCCAATTAAGGGATCACCGGTTTGTATCAGAGCCAAGATGTGACATTAAGAATTTTTTGAACAGTATAAATCCAGATGTGCAGGCAATTCTAAATGCACAAAATGGCTCTTATAAGCTGTCCCTCAAATTATTTACACAATATAAGAAGCCAAATGGCACAAAATTTACACAGCCCCACATAACAGAAACTGTACCGGTATATTCAAATGCAAATTCAGACAAAATAATAAGCAGTTTGATAGATCAATTGAATATTAAACACTCTGAATTTGCTGTAAAAGAATCAGGATGGAGCCTATGCGGATCTCCACACAAGTTATATATTAATATTTCTGAATTCAGCCCATTACAAGGATCTACATATCTGCCATTACCTGCCAATATCAAAAACAAAACAGCCGTGGTTAACATAAAAAATAATGATGAGAAATGCTTTTTGTGGTGTATTTTAGCTGCTTTGTATCCAGTTTCAAGGAATCCTGAGAGAATAACTTATTATAAACAACATGAAAATGATTTTGATGAGGCAATGGAGGGTTTAGAATATCCAATGTCTGTTCAGAATATTGATAAATTTGAAAAAAAGGCCAGGGATATTAATGGTAAACAATTATCTATTAATGTATTTATTTGTTCAACTGGCCGTGGCAATTGCTTGATAGCACCTCTCAGAATCAGTACATTTGATGATGATTCTGCTGTTCCGATTGATCTGCTCTTAATTGAAGGGGATGATACACACCATTATACTATGATACATAATCTTGAAGCTTTAGTCAGAAAACAACTAGACAAAACTCATAGAATATTCAAGTTGTGCAGAAGATGTTTGACTGTATTTGATGGTAGAAAAATGGTGAATGGTGTTTGTGAACAGAATGCAGAAATTGCTAAAAACAAGTTAATTGAACATTTAAAATACTGTGGGAATCATAAACCTGTTCATATGCTTATGCCTAACCCAAGTGAAAATGCCAAATTCAAAAAATTTGAAGCCTTGTTGGAACACCCAGCATATATAGTCTGTGATTTTGAATCAAATCTCAAACCTCTTGCATTCTGTAGCCCAGATTCTGATGAATCTTCAATTGCATCATACCAGCTACATGAACCTTCTAGTTTCTATTATGTGGTTGTACAGGATGGGGTTGTTAGTAAAGAAGATTTATACATGGGAGCAGATGCCATCAAAGAATTTGCAGATAGAATAGAAAATGAGTGCCATGACATAGCATCTAATGTCTTATTAAAATCAAAACCTATGTTGCCTTTAAGAGAGGATCAGATTGAAGATTTCAACAATGCAGAAAAATGCCCGGTATGTGATTGTGAATTTTCAGATACAAATATCAAGGTGAAACACCATTCTCATACAGATGGTAAATTCTTAATGGCCCTGTGTAATAGCTGTAATATTAAGATCCAGAGACCAAAATTTGTCCCCATATTTTGCCATGGTGCATCCAATTATGATTTTCATCATCTGATCAGGTACGAGGGGTTTAACAAGCAGAATTTAAATATTTTAGCTGAAAATAATGAGAAATATATTGCCATTAGCAAAATAATTAAAGTTAATGGTGTTCATATTCACTTAAGATTTCTTGATTCATACAGAATTCTGTCTGCTAGCCTGGCTACACTGGCCACTCAATTATCTGATGATCAATTCAAAATCATGTGCTTTGTTTCCAAATCAGGAGCTGAAATTAATTAGGCGGAAGGATGTATATCCATATGATTATGTTACAGATTTTTCTAAATTTGATGAGTGTTCTCTGCCACCACAACAAGAGTTTTACAGCAAAATCAGAGGATCTGGAATCACTGATGATGATTATCACCATGCCCAGTTGATGTGGAACAATTTAAAATGCCAGATATTTGGTGATTATCACAAGGCTTATTTAAAACTTGATGTGACCCTCTTAGCTGATATACTGCAGGCATTTAGAAAATCTTCCATGCAAAATTATAAGCTGGATCCAATGTATTTTTACAGTGCTCCGGGCCTAGCATGGTCTGCAATGTTTTTAAACACTAAAATGCAATTGGATCTGATCCAGGATCAGGACATGTATCTGTTTATGGAACAATGTATAAGAGGAGGCATGGTGCAATGTTCTCAGAGATATGCCAGAGCAAATAACAAATATATTCCTGATTATGACCCAGCACTGCCATCAAATTATATACTGTATGTAGATGCAAACAGCCTGTATGGTTATGCTATGATGGATAAACTGCCATATGCAGGGCTTGAGTGGGTTGAAGATTTCAATATTGAAGATCTTAAGGATTTTGATGACAGTAAGTATGGCATGTTCTTAGAGGTTGATCTGACAATTCCTGATAATTTACACAACACATTTTCTGATCTGCCCCCAATTCCTGAGGTTAAGTGTTCACCTGGCTCTAAACAGAAGAAATTGATGATGACTCTAGAGCCGAAACAGAATTATGTCTTATATTACAAAAACCTCCAGTTCCTGATGCATCATGGTGTTCAATTGACCAAAATTGGCAAAGTCTTAAGGTTCAGGCACTCAAGATGGTTGAAGCCATATATTGATACAAACACTGAGCTTCGAACATCTGCAATGAGCCAATTTGATAACACCTTGTTTAAATTGATGGTCAATTCTGTGTATGGCAAAACAATAGAAAATGTCAGAAAACATATTGATGTTAAAATAATTACTGACCCCAGCCGGAGCAAAAAATTGATTGCAAAGCCCAACTTCAATTACAGAAGAATTTATGATGAAAATATGGCACTTTTCAGCATGAAAAAAACAAAGATTAAGTTTGATAAGCCTATTTATGTAGGGGCTGTGATATTGGAATTGGCCAAATTACACACGTTAAAATTGTTTTATAATGTGTTGAAGCCTTTTTATAAGAATCGTGTAAAACTGATGTACATGGACACAGATAGTTTTGTTCTTGATATTCAAACAGAAGATGTTTATCAAGATATGGCACAGCCTGAATTGTTTAAATATTTTGATACCACTGAACATGCAAAGATTAAACACCACAACAAAAAGGTGCCTGGCAAGTTAAAAGATGAGACACTTGGTGATGTTATTGTGACATTTGCTGGGTTAAGGGCCAAGATGTACAGTTTTGAAACATGTAGTGGCGCTGTTGCCAAAAAGGCCAAGGGCATTGGCAGAGTGACTGTAGACAAAGAGCTTGAATTTGAAGATTACAAAAATTGCCTCAAATCATGTAGCACAATTAGTACACCAGAATCCAGAATTCAGAGTGTGGATCACTTGTTGACTACAAATATTGTAAGAAAAGTGGCTCTGGACCCACATGATGACAAGAGATGCATTTTATCATGTGGCATACATACTCTACCATGGGGTTATTGTGATTTGAAAAGTGGTAATCAATGCCCAATTACAGAGCATGATTTGAAATAAATAAACATGCCTATGAACTTATTTGGGTTCAAAAAACAGGCTATTATGGACCTGACAACACCACAACCCTCTTCTGATATAATATCTAAACTAAGTGCTTTGTTAATTATTCATCTCAACAGCATACTTACAGATGTTGATGATGAAACAGGTAAAACATTGTACATATTTAACAATAATTTAAATCATTACCAATTACCTGTAGGTGGTCAATTGCAATTTATTACAACCCCTGAGGGTAATGTCAAGATTTCAGTAGGGAGAAATATTTATAGAATTAAGCACTCAAACATGATTTCTGGCACTGTATATACTGTTTCTGCTGGTGACTGCTTATATATTGAGGTCCAGGGATCATATGACAAGCTTATACCTTTTTTTTATAGAATTAAGAATCAGATATTCAATAATAAATAACCACTAAAACAAAAATGCCTAATGATATATTTGGCCATACAAGGCATGAAGATCACAGTGATGAAATTCTGATGATTGATGTCAGAGTCAAGAAATTAAGAAGTGATTTACAAGCTTTACAAACCACACTGAATGCCAGTCTTCAACTAGAAATTACAAATTTGCAATCACAATGCATGGACCCTCTTCTTAAAATTGACTCAGAACTCAAATTGCTGCTTCAAAAATATACTGACTTGGCCACATTAGATAATTTTCAAAGTTTAGAAGAAGCTGTAGCAGCTCTTCAAGCCAAATTTAAGACCAAGGCCACCAACTCTGAGCAATTGAAACAGCAATTGGACACAGCTCCAAACAATTGTCAAAAGCATAAAATCACAAGAAGATTTTGATCTAGTGATTTCCACTCTAAAGGAACAGATTCAATCACTCCAGATACCTAATCTGGACCCCTTGAACAATGCCATAGCCGAGGTTAAAGAAAAAATTGAGACACTTGAAAATTTTATGAACAACTTGCCATCTTCTGATGCTTTGAGTGCAATAACTCGGAGTGTTGCCAACATTAAGCTGCAACTTGAAACATATGAAGATTTTGGAAAAATTCAAAGTACCATAACCCATCTTGAGGGTACAATAGCAGCAGTGCAAAGTGATTTGACAAATGTACAAGAATCTCTAGAATCCCGCCTGCCTGGTATTGTAGACACACTTGTCAGTGTCCAGCAACAGATCACAAAGCTTGAAAACCTCAACACTGAATCTGAGCTATCTCATTTTCATCACTTGATCGATGATATCCAAACAAAACTTGAAATTTTACAACAATCAACACCCACTCAGGCAGATATAGCCCTGCTCCAAAATGCTATGCAAAATGTGGCTGATGCTTCTGAATTAAATAATGTGAAATTGGCACTTGAATCTTTGCAAAATACTGTAACAAATCTGCCTACATCACAGGAACTTAAAAATATTAAGAGAGCAGTGAATCGCATATTGAAATCAGAAGATATCAAGAATATCCAGACAGAGATCAAACAACTTACTCAGACAGTGGCCACTCTACCAACTAATCAACATATTAATGAACTGCATGCCCTGTTTGAGGATATTAGAAGACAGGTCCATGATCTTACTGCTCAAAATTCAAAATTGGCAGTTATTGAAAATTTGCAACAAATTGTAGCTAATATCAAGCAACAGCTAGGGACCATGGAATCCAATCAAGCAAATGCTCTGTCTGTTTTTGCCACCCAGCTTCAAGAGATTGTGCAACAATACAAGAAACTTGTTGTGAACATAAAAATCAAGCCAGGCCATGATGATGTTGTTAGGACCATCAATGAGCACCTTGAATCTGTAACAAGCAGATTGCTTACAGCAGAAAAAGAAATAACAGGCATAATCGAGAATCCAAAACATACAGTAATTCTTGAATTGTACAGCATCCCCAACAAAGAATATGATTCACCATTTACACCAGGTGGCAAAATATATATGCTGTCCCCTGCACAATTTTATTACCAGTTTTTTGATGGGGGCACACTGAGACCAATCAAGATCAAATATTGGCTTCAACCACAGGCACACCACTACCCCACCTTATCAATAACATATGCTGACAACAAACCAAAAATCACCAGTGTAGAGTTAGAGGATTTTACAGATCCCAATACATTAGAAACATCTTATGCTGAAGATGATGGCTCTCTGGAATTTCATATACAAATAGGAGACAAATTATATTTAGAAAATCCTGTAGTATCAGCTGCTGAACACCCTATAGTTGCAATATTCTTGTTTTCATATTATGTCTAGACAAATTATTGTTGATGAATTACACAGACAAGCCAGACATAATTATAAGAGACTGCCAGTAGTCACAAAAGGCATAGATGATTTATGGCAGAGCGACTTGATTGAGATGGCAAGTGGACAGCTGAAAAACTTAGACAAAATCAACAAGGGCTACAAGTATCTACTCACTGTAATAGACACATTTTCAAAATTTGCCTGGGCTGTGCCACTCAAATCCAAGACTGGAAAATGTGTTACAGAAGCCTTCAGGACAATCATCAATCAGAGTGGAAGATCACCGCGCTATTTGCAAACAGATAATGGCAAAGAATTTTATAATTCTGTGTTCCAACAATTTATTAAAAGCCAGTCAATACAACATTATTCGAGTTACAGTGATCTCAAGGCCTCAATTGTAGAGAGATTCAACAAAACCCTAAAAAATCTTATGTATAAACAATTTACACTTCAAGGTAATTATAAATGGCTTAATATTCTTCCAGAACTTCTACATAAATATAACAACTCGGTCCATTCCACAATCAACATGAAACCCTCTGAAGTAACTTCATCTGATGAGCAAGAATTGATCAGGACTGTTTATTATCCTAGATACCAGCCAACAACAAGAAAAGCCAAATACAAGGTGGGTGATCAAGTAAGAATCAGCAAATATAAGTACTTATTCAAAAGAGGCTTTACAAGAAACTGGAGCACTGAATTATTTACAGTGGTTCAAGTTAAACCTGGGACCCTTAACACATATATAATAAAAGACCACCGAGGAGAAATTCTCAAAGGTAGATTCTATGAAGAAGAAGTCATCAAAACTAAACAGCCTGACACATATCTCATAGAAAAAATCATCCGCAGAAAAGGCAACAAGTTATTTGTCAAATGGCTAGGACTTCCAGAACACAGCTGGATCGATGCAGACAAAGTGATAATATGAGCACCTGGGATGTTATAAAAAAGACTGCCAGAACCTGAACAGCAGATTAAGAGAAATGGCAAGTTGCTGCCTGATAATATTAGATGTCTTATTGTTGGACCATCGGCTTGTGGTAAAACTACACTAATGATTGATAATTTTTTATTGGCACCCAACTGGTTAGACTGGAAAAACAGGCACTTGTATGTCTTCTCTAAGAACTTGGAACAATTAAAATATCAGCAGCTGATGAAGCTATATGATGGATTGGATATTGCCACTTTTGAATCAGATGTTAAGCCATTCCATGAATGTCTCGATAATTCTGTTGTTGTGTTTGATGACATTATACTGGATAATCAAAACAAGGTTAGAAATTTCTTTACACAGGGCCGACACAAAAACATTGATTGTTTCTACCTGGCACAGACTTTTTCTAAAATTCCGAAGCAGCTGATCCGAGACAACAGCAATTTTATATGTGTGTTTCATCAAGATCATACCAACCTCAAACACATACATGATAAATATGTAGGTGGGGACTTGAGCTACAATGATTTTTCCAAGTTTTGCAGCAGGTGCTGGAATCAAAACAGTTATGGGTTTGTCACAATTGATATGACAAGAAAACCCAATAGTGGCAAATACAGAAATAAAATCAACAATTTTCTAGACATTGAAACATATATAAATAACCATGAAAAGGCCAATCATTGATGATCTTAAATTAAGAGATTATCTTGTAAAAAGATTTAAGGGATGGAAATCACAGAACCGAGGAATTTATGAACAACACAAACAAACAGAACAGCCTATTATTGATGCTATTAGTGAATTAGGTAAAAATATCAAAACTGTTACAGAGCAAAATCAAAATTTGATCACAGAGCTTGTACCTGTAGCTGCAAGGAACATATTAGATTATCCAATCACCCCACTTTCCAGTATTCATACACCTAGTCCTGTTGCTCCTCGAAGAATTGAAGCTACTCAGGATCCTATTGAATTGGGTCTTCTTGCTCAAAAATATTTAAGCACACCTAAAGACAAGAAAGATGAGGTTTTTGGCTTATATGCCGACACAGAGCGTGATGGTAGCATCATACATAGAATTGGCAATTTCAGAGTAACATTTATGGGAGATGATCTCATTGTATATTCAGAATCTCATCTTGGACAAAGAGGTGGTTTTGTTAAATATCCCGGCACACCTGGGTTGTGGGAACTGATGACTAGGAAGAGACCTTTCAGCTATACAGATCAAGATTATGAGCACTACAAAGAAATATTAATAAAATCAGATGCTCTATACCAGAACAATGATCCCACACAAAAAAGAGTCAAGTCTAGCAGTGGAGCAAAATACAACAATTTAATCAAGCCTATATGGTCACAAATTAAAACAGGCAGTGGAATCAAACAATACAACACCCTGCCTAAAGAATTTGTGTGGGTTGATGATGTCAGGAAACTTGTAGATAGGTTATTGGTGATAGCTGGGGAGGAAAATGCTGGCAACCACAATTTTTACAATGAAAAGGTTGGAATTATGGACATGATAAGCACCAAATTGTCTAATTTTATAGTAAATGACACTAAGGGGATTGGATATCTTATAAAAATTATTAATACTCTACCACCTAAATTTTGGAATATTTCTGAGGGCCGGGGGTTGGTTAATGACATTATAAACAAGCTGCCATTTGAACTACACATTCCAGGCTATCAGTATTGTGGTCCAGGCACAAAATTGGACCATAGATTAAACAGAGGGGACCCTGGTGTTAATCCCCTAGATGCTGTTTGTAGAGACCATGACATAGCATACAACACACATTCTGATCTAGTCAAGAGACATGTTGCAGAAAAAAAACTAGAAGAGGCTGCATTTGGTAGATTTGTAAGCAAAGATGATGCTTTGAGTGAGAGAATAGCAGCATTGGGGACCACCATAGCTATGAACACCAAACAAAAACTGGGGTGGGGGCTGTGAATATATATATAATGAACCTAGAATGAAGGCCAAGGGTGTTATGTATCAAATACCTTATGCAGGTCTTAAATCTCTTAAAACTATTGATAGTCTTTTATCCAAAAAGCAGCGCAAGAAAAAAAGCTCTTGTCTTGCAAAGGGCCATGGTATGAAATTGTTGCTTAGTACCCCCCAATTAAAAAAATTACAACAATCTAGAAAAAAATCACATGTGGGGGGTTTCATATTTACTATCCCGGCCATCTTAGCAGCACTTGGGGCTGTTGGGAGCTTGGCTGGGGGATCAGCTGCCATAGCAAAAACAGTAATAGATGCCAAAAAAATAAAGCAGAATTAGATGAATTGAAGCGCCATAACCTGGCCATGCAGAAACAAGGCAAAGGTGTTAAGAGAGCCATGAATAAGTTTATAAAAAAACAAGAGCCGCTTACAAACCAAGATATTGAAGCTTTAATCAAGCCACTGGGCATCAAAAATTTTAGAGGTGTGTACATGTCTGATTCTTTGCCAGAACAACCACTCAACAAAGAGTGTGGCATTGTTAATTTGGATAAGTACAAAAATCAGGGCACTCACTGGATTTGTTATCTTAAATATTTAAACAATGAGGCATTTGTGTTTGATTCATTTGGAGGTGTTCCACCTGAAAATTTAGTAAAATATCTAAAATCACCTAATCTTTATTACAATAATGCCCGTGTTCAAAACTTCAAAGATGTTAATTGTGGACATTTGTGTTTATCTGTTCTTAGATATATGTCTCAAATAAATAAACCATCAATTGAAAATTTTCAAAAAGGCTTGTGGTATTTAAAACATCATGGGGGTATTCCATCTGACCAGCCAAAATTCAATATTGAAACTTAGATTACATGATGATATAGTGTATCCCAAAACAATAGCTCTCAGAGCATTTTATGGCATGTACTTGATCCCTAATATTACACACCACAAAAACAAAATTGCAGTAGGGGATCAAAAAATTGTCATCACTCCAGGGCAGTATAATCTGTCCACTCTAAATGCTCAATTACCCAGAGGTATAGTATTAACTCAAAATTCTGTCACTCACAGAGTAGAGATTGTATCTGCTACAGAAACAGTGGATCTGGGTACTATAGGAGAGCTGTTAGGCTTTGAGAACAACACAAAACTTGAAGCGGCCATCAAACACACTGCTATTAATATACCTAAATTCTTAGCCATAGTGACTCTGAATATTCACTGTAATGTGGCGGAGGGTATGATCACCAAATCAAATGGCATAGGCACTCACAAACAAACTGGCATCATTGCAACATTGAAACCGAATTCTGAATTTATGGAGCCCATCATCTACACTCCATCCCCAACATTATATTTTCCTGTGTGCCATAATAGAATACATAACATTGAATTGATGGTCACTAATGAAAAAGAAGAATTAGTTGATTTTGCTGGAGCCACAACAACTGCAATCATAGAGATTAATATTTAAATAAAAATACATACAAAAAAATGGAAAATATTGAGAGTTATGAGCTACAATCATTCCCCCCAAACAGGAGGACATTTGCAAATTTAAATCAACCCAACACAGAAATTGAGGTTGATCTTGATGTAGGGGATGGCTTTATACACCCCCACAGAGCAGATCTATACATCAAATTTGATGTTGTAAAGCTCGATGGAACAGATTATCCGGCAAATCCAAATATAAGATTGGTAGATAATTTTGTGCCGCATCTGTTCTCTGAAATTGAGATCAGAAAACATGGTGTTGTTATAAACAGAGTAGATTATCCCGGCATTACCTCCACAGCTTTGGCCACACTAAAATTATCCAAAACCGAGGCCTCTTACTACAAAATAGGTGGATTTGAGGCTGGTGATAAAATTATATCTAAGAGGCACACAGTGCTGTTTCCAATGCGCCTGTTGCCAGGATTCTTCTCAGATTACAAAGATATTATGTGGAAGGGTGGTTTAAGAATCACATTTAGAAGATCTGCCAATGATAATAATGCTTTGATGAGGTACAGTACATTAAATTCTACAGGGGAAGCTCTGCCCAATACCCTACCTGATGAAGGCAAATGCATTATTCAGACTATGGAGCTAAGAATCCCGGTTGTTGAATATGAAGCTAGTTATGCTCTTAAATACAAAGCAGATATAATAAAAAATCCACAGATTCCTTTACAATTTTATACATATCAATGTGTACAGAAGCCTGCCGCTGGTACTTATTATGAGTTTGATGCTACAAATTCATTCTCCAGTATACAATACGACATGCCGGATTTTGTGGTGGTACTGTTTCAGACTGGAAGACACAATAATCAGGAAACAAATTCAAGTAGATTTGATAACTGCAACATCAAGAACATATATCTTAAAAATGGCAGAAATGAGGTGTTCCCCAGAGAAAATTATAATTTAGACATGTCCAAGGATGATTTCCTTAAATTATATGAAGCATTTACAGCATACAAAAGGGTCACTACTGGCAATACTGACATGTATTACACACCAGATGAATTCAAAGCACAGAGACCCATGTTTGTCATCAACACTTCAAAAAGGAAACAAGTTGTGGTTAATGACAGGACAAACATTAAAATTATCTGTGAATTCCACAATACACTCTCTAATGACACCATATGTAGTGTTATTCTCATAGGTGAAAAATCATATGTTTATGATGTAAGAAATGAGAGAGTCACAGAGCAATTCTAGAAGAGCCCTGCTTATTACACAAGTTGAGCCTGGTGTATAATTAAACTTAAACCGGAAGTAAATATGTGTGTGTGTGTGTGTGTGTGTGTGTGTGAGGGTGGCTTAGTTTTAGGTGTGGGCAAAAAAAATATCAAGAGGGGCATATTTTTAACAAGCTTATGGACAACAATCTGACAGAAGTGCCTTTTGTAAGTGTGGACAAATCAATCTGAGGGGGCTCATCATTTCACAGGAACTTCCCGAGGGCATTTTTACAAAAATCTTGGATTAGACGGAGTACCACACTTGAGCAAAAAGCTCATATGGGCATGTTGAGCAAGTTTTAAGTGTAGCCAAATCTGCCTGAGGGGGGTTCATCATTTATCGAAATGGTTGTAGCACAAATTACACTACTCACATGCTTCTTGTCTACATCTAAATATACCAATGTATGCAATTTATCCAAGACCGAAGGTTTAATTCACATACAGGGTGTACAGGAAATTTGTTTCGATTTCAACAAGTCATTACGCCTGTCAGCATACGAGATCGAGAAATGCTATCTGTTGCAAACTTGCCACTTTCGTATCGCCAGGATGTCCAATGAAAATGGTGTACCGTAGGAGATGTCACTGACATGCTGATCCTGAATCACCTTGTCTTCCAGAGGCCCACCAGGGGCCACGCGTTGAAGTTACTGAAAAAATAGAACAAAACTTTAAACACTTCACTGCTTCATGTCTTACATTTGCAACATAATGATTTACTGAAATGGTAAATGTGCTTTATGTGCACCAATGGCGTAGCATGAGCATTTCGGGTGGGAACGCCAAGTCCGAAGGAAGGGTAGGCCTTTTTTTGCATAAGAGTTTACTTATGGAATTAGGCGACATAGGTATTGTCTATTTAAAATCACAACCTCGTTGTGTTTATTGCATGAAGTCAGCCGGGTTCCGATAAGACATGATCCATGCTTGTTTTATCTAGAGAATGAGATGCCTCAGTGTGCAACAAATGCTTGGAGCACTGGTGTTTTATACCATTTTTAATTAGATTGCTCAAGTCAGAAACACCGCACACCATTCGGAGTATTTTGCTCCACACATAACACATGTGTAGCAAAACTGAATTTTATAATCAAGGAAACTCAAGTCATTAAAAACCTACCTGAATCACAAGCCCCTCTAGAACAACAGTAGACTTCATTGTTGTGGATGATACAACTATTGATTGATTTGGTATATTTTACATCGCTTTCTACCACTTTTGTCTAATCGCTATGGATATGAGTGATGATATTGATGAAGTTGATGAAGAGACACTCACAAAGAACAAACCGGGATTCGAACCAGAAACCTCTGGCGTCTTAGCGCGCTGTGCAAAACACACTGGCACGAAGGTGGGTGGATGATCCAACAATCGTACACTCTACTGACGTAACAGTGCCTATTAGTAATTCAGAGTTGCAGACCACTGTTTATTGCATCTTGAGAATGCTGATAAACATTTTAAAATAATTTTGTCCAGAGACCATACGATGTTAAGAGTTTTGAAACTAATGCTAAACATTTCCATTGACACAATATTAGGCAGTTAGATACTAACGAAAAAATATTTTTTTAAAAGAAATGGTTAGGTGGCAAATCAACCACAGGCTGAACTTCTACCACGAGGACTTTACCAACTTGTTTGACAAAATCTGTTTCTTATTTTAGTTTTTAATGCACTTCACTGTTCTTGCGATAAATTACACAATGCAGTGATAATTAAGAAATGGTATATTTGAGATTGGTAAAGATACGTCAGTCAATATTACGTATTGTAGCGTCACACAGCACGAGCAGAGGCACGAGGTTTGTCTATGGGCACGAACGCGAAAAACCGGGTAGGAATTCTACTTCTGTCGTCTGCATCGGAAGGCAGGAAAGGTCACATGGCACCTAGAACCAATCAGGTGTTCCGTACGCCAGCGTATGGAAAGAGCATTTCGTCCGTGCTGTAGAGATCCAAGCCGCAAGCTTTCCCTCCTTCTCTCAGCCTCTAGGCAGGCAGGGTCCTGTTCGCCAAACCTAGCCGGTGTCCGGCAAGCAAAGGCATAGACAAATGCTACAACGAGAGCTGTTAGTGGAGCGTTGTAGACGGATCGCGAAAAATAGCTTTTATAATGCCATAATGCTCAAACATGTGTATAATTATTCACGTTTTACTTTATATTTACAGCATTTTAAAAATTTTAAATCAGGGAACGCCGGGCGTACTAGGACGCTTCGCTACTGATGTGCACCCTGTAGACTATATTAATATTATAGACGCGTCTGCGTTTCTTTATCCTTGCCCCCAAGTGCTCTGTTTCACCTCAATCCATTCATAATACCTCTGCAAAACGAATCTTGTTTTCCTCGCTCCATAGGCCCCATTGTAATACGATTTCAGCGCCACACGTGGCCGCAAAACGAAACATCATCCTCCCCGGCAGCGTTTTCTGTGTGCCTTACTCATTTGCTAATTGTTGACTTTGGATAAAGCCATTTGTAACTTTCATTTCGAAAGGTGTTTATTTTTGCGATAATGAATTACTATAACTGAAACAATGAGCATGTTTACACTACACTGAAGTAAATAGACATACTCGTGGTTATTATGGGGACAGTGACATCCTCTATGAACCACAACTAATGAACTAACCGTGCACAGGTCAAACATTCCTGACCAAACTTTAAACTTAGGAAAAGGGTTTCACATAAAGCTCAACATTTTGTAGGTCTCACCTAGTACAAATTGCAGTAAATATCTATTTTTTTTGATCGCATGTTTTTTTACTGTCTTAAATACATTTTTATATAGATAGGCTAAAGCGGATGCTCTAACTACTATGTAACGTGTGTCCGTTGAGGATCGAATCCAGGACTGCTTTATTACAAAGCAACGCATTGGTCACAAATTCTAGGGTGTTCGAGAAAAAGCACAAGTCAAAAATTCAATTTTACAACAGACAGCTTTCTTATGTTTATTTCTCTTAGCAAAAAACATTACAGACATGATATTCATGGTGGAACATCACTTATTAGAATCTTTACACATGCGAAATATTGATAATAGCTTCTTCAATTAATTCAGTGGACTTTAATGAAAGCTACAGAAAATTGCGTTCTTTGACGGATGTGCCTTTTTCAGAACACCCTAGAATTAATCTATTTGCTTTGTGTTTTAATTTTGTATCGGCTTTTCTGCCTCTTGAGGCTAAATGATGCTTAGATGATTAGACACTTACATACCCAGGATCGGGCTCAAACTAGAATCTTCGTTGGAGAGACCTTGAGCCGACGAGGTACTAAAATGCAATGTTAACAACATAAACAAAGCAGACTTTCGTTGCGAAGTGGTTACCACAGTGAGCTCCGACACCAGGGTTCCCGGGTTTTATTCCCGGTATGTTCATGGATGCTCTTTGCGAGTATCCCTTCATCAATTTCATCCTCATCTTCGTGATTAGCCAAAAGTGGCAGAAAAGTGAACTAGATTAAATCAAATCAATAAATATAAAATACATATATTTAATTTAATGAAAGGCTAAAGAATAACAAAGCATCTGGCATTGATTTAATACCAGCTGAGTTAATTAAATATGGTGGAAATTCGTTAATATGTCATTTGAACGTAACAGATCAACTACAGATCAAATTTTTCACATCTGAAAGACACTTGAGAAAAAGTGGGAATATAATCAAAATGTCCATCAGCTATTTATTGATTTCAAAAAAGCATATGATTCGGTCAAAAGACATAAATTATATAATATTATATTAGTCGAGTTTGGAATACCTAAGAAGCTTGTTGGTATGATAAAAGTATGCACCAGTGAAACAGAAAGTAAAATTCGTGTGGGTATTAATGTGTGTGACAAATTTACAATTCATGATGGATTAAAACAAGGATATGCATTATCTCCATTGGTCTTTAATTTTCCTTAGAATATGCTGTTAGGAAGGTAAAAGAAACTAAAGAAGGACAAAAACTAAACGGTGTGACTCGGTTGTTAGCATATGCAGATGATGTAGACTTATTAGGGGATGATATAAATACAATTAAGAATAATGCTAAAATATTTTTCAAAACTGCTAAAGAGATAGGTTTGGAAGTTAACAAAGATAAAACTAAACATATGCTTACAGGCCAAAACCAAGTGTTAGGTTATAATCAAAATTTATTTATTGATAACAACTCGTTTAAACCATTTTCCAAATTCAAATACTTAGAAGTAATATTAACAAATGAAAATTATATTAAAGAGGAAATAAAAAGTAGGCTTAATTCAGGAAATGCATGTTACTTTTCTATTCATAAACTTTTGTCTTCTCGTTTAATATATAAGAAACTAAAAGTTAAAAGATACAAAACAGTAATTTTGCCTGTAGTATCATATGGGTGTGAAACTTGGTCAATTACATTGAAAAAAGAACATAAATTGAGAGTATTTGAAAATAAGATCCTTAGGAAAATATTTGGACCTAAAAGGGATGAGGAGACAGGTGAGTGGAAAATATTATATAATTTAGAACTACATAATTTGTATTCATGTCCATATATTATTAGAATAACACTACCCAGCATGATTTTTGCGGCAAAGCATGTCATAAGTGATTTTAAGGAAATAAGATTTTAGAAATGTCATTCGTTTGTTTGTATCACGTCTAGCTATCGTGTTGATTGCCATTTACTGTCTGAAAGTGTGTCATTGTGGCTCGGTGCTGCTTTGCAATAAGAGCGAAGAAAACTTAGGGCCCTTCCATTCGGGATAGCGATGGTTTGGCGCGAGTCATATCAGTGACTGCTACTTTTTTCCTGTGTAAAACATCTGGATTTAATAAGAAAAACAAGGACAGTATTGTGTACCCGAATATAAAGTCGGCGATGAGATCCGTTCCTCATGGACCAGAAATTCCAATACCTTCACCTACTACCAGTTTACCTGACTCTGAAGCTTCCTCAAATTCCGAAAACGAGCAAGTTGATACCCGGCAGCATATTAAGTTTTTGGTAAGGTATCATACTATACCGCATTCTATCTGATTGTGCTGGTAACAACCAGAGAATGGAGGGTTTCCGTATTTGTCTGTAGTCACCTTACAGAGACGCACACACACACATGTAGAACATAGGTGCATGCAGCCCTCCAACGTCGTCACCTTGTAATGGAGGTACACAGTGGTTCGTACCCACTTTAAACAGTAAGTCCAGTTCCGATTAACCTATATGTGTATGAAGTGGACTTTGAAACAAAAGCTTAAAAAAAACCCAACTAAAACGTAAATGTACACTTGCGCACACATACATAAAAGGGGTTTGTGGTGACTGAGAAGTTCAGAACCGCTCTACTAGATAACTGAGAATATACACTATTGTTGACAGTTGTCCATGTGAATATGCTTTATGAATTATGTAAACAATCCATTGAATTTTAATTTGTTGCCTATACGAAAAACGATATTCATCATTTAAAAAATAAAACCTTCTACCTTCAACATATGTATAGAAAACATATAATGAATGTGAACTTTGCTTGCTGTGTGGAAATTATTACAGGGATATAGGTTACAACTGGTCTAATCTCTTGTTACTTTTTCGTAATTTTTTTTTATATAAACCGTCCGTAAAGGCAAGCTGCTTTGTTCCCTCCTGTTTGTATTCTCAGTGCAAACACCGCCTTTGTGGAGCAACGCATGAAAATCCTTCACCCTCCCTCTTTATGCACGCACGGGGACAAAACACTCCTCCGAGAGACTAGCTTTAATGAGCTTCTTTCAGTCCTGACGTTGTCCAGGGAAATATAAGCTTCGCAGCACACATACTAAGCTAGCTTTTTTTTTTGTTTGTTCCAACACACTCTCAAAACACCCCTCCTTTTTTTCCTTTCATTTCCATTCGACGTACACAGACGCGATGGATCTCGCAATTTTGCGTCATACAAATTCTTTTCGGCGGGTTAATAACTAGAGAGCGCGGACCGCACTGAAGTCTCTGCGTCAGCCAATCAAGAGTTTCCTCGGTGTCTATTCGTGTCGATATTGGCTCGTGCTCTGGGATAGCAATCGTATGATGGACGAACGGCCGTTTGACGTTTGACTTTGAAATGGAACCCGTCAGAAGTTGTTAATATTTTTGCTAAGGTTCTGTCCGTTTCAATGTCTGCGTGTGTGTGTTTGAACTTGTCCACTTTAATATCTCTAGCTTTGAAGTTTCCCACCACTGAGGTTAAATAATTTAGAGTGTCTCTTCTGTATTAGATTCCTTTTGATCACTAAGAAATCCAATCATGAAACGGAGCGATGCATTTAATTATCGATGTATTTATTGCATTGAGGTCGAGCCTGAGCATATGGTAAATAATGCAAGGTTTGTCTGAATAGTTCTCGGACTACTGTTTTACTCATGTTGAATAATTTCTTCATCCAGAATGTTATGTTAAATGCTATACTGAATTGTACACCGAATACAGTAGCGGCGATTAGAGGCAGCGTGGTGGGGCATTGCCCCCCCCCCCACTTTTTGCCTCCGCAGTATGACCTTTAATGTTCAGCCCTGTCTACCAAGAAAAGGTGAAATACCTTATATGGTATTTTATGCATATCCCGGCTCTCATAAATCCGGACCTTCTTTGAACAAGTGAAGTGTTCAGATATGGACGCTTCTCAGATGACCGTATCGATTTTTTCACATATATGTTTGAGATAATGGAAATTCTTTGTGCGTGAAAAGTGTACGTGACCGGCTTCCGTCATGGTTATGAAATTCGAGACAACGCAAGGATGGGCGCTTTGCTGGAATTTCAAACCGTCTGTGTCAATATCCTCGAACAGGACAGGAAGCAATAACGATTCTTCACAACCTCCTGGTGGAAAGTGCATCGTCAGAGGTGGTTGGTAGGCATAAATGATAGACAATGCCCGAGGGGAGTTTTTACGTTCTTTGAAGTAGTGTAGCCCTAAGCGAACAGTCGTAATTGAAAACACTTGTTGCCTAAACAGGAATAACCTGATACGGTTGTGTCCCAATTGCGTACACATTTTTTCTGCCTTGGGACCTACAGTGCGTCCATTTCGATCTTCAGCCGAGACATCGGGAGAAGCGTGGCGGGCGGCGCTGGCGGAGATGCCGACATTTGCGGCTAGTAATGCCCGCTTATTTTTATGGACATATGCAGACATTTATATAAATTATGCAAAACGAGCACTAACCCGTGTTATAATTTATCATCTGTAATTCATCCAAGTTCTGACCTTATATACACAAAAAAATACGCTTTAGAAACGATGTTAAGAGCCACAGATAATAAAACATTTTAATCATAGTTTTGACCAGTAACGTCCTGCTTAAGTTTATATCCTTGAAAGAGTTTTGTGCCGATGGGGATCGTTTGGAGGTTTCGAATGTGCAACACTGTATCAAGATTACGCTGTAGACGAAACCGTTAAAAGTCAATGGTGTTCGTGAGCTTCCTTGCAATCCGAAATCTCCGAGCTCGACTTTTTGTTCCTTCGCGACAGAGCTGTGAATATAATGGCGAGCAGATGTAAACCAAGAGCATGTTAATTTCGTACTGTGCGGAAGGAGTGTTATTATTGGTTACTTGCCGTTACTTGTTTGTGTTATTGCAGTGTGTATGTGTGTTGCGTCAGTGAGAGGATTGGAATGCCAGCCGCAAGGTTCACGTTACGAGGGGGGGACTGATAATTTCTCGGGCCGACCCAGAAGGACTTTAGCTACAGGCACGAAAGTTTCAGGCTATTCAACGTATTCTCCCCGAAAGTCTACACGCTTGGCACTTGGTGGATATCAGTTTGAACAACTCTTATAACACAGGTTAGTGCTCGTTTTGCAATATTTATATAAATGTCTGCATATGTCCATAAAAATAAGCGGGTATTACAGGCCGCAAATGTCGGCATCTCCGTCAGCGCCGCCCGCCACGCTTCTCCCGATCTCTCGGCTGAAGATCGAAATGGACGCACGGTACAACTTCGCATACAAATTTTTAAAAAGTAAATCAGATCGACACTTGAGACTGGTCTGTGCCTTATTCGTCACAGTTGGAACGTTGTAGATAATTCGACATGATTAAAGTCGTCGTTGAAGTGTGTGTGTGTGTGTATATATATATATATATATCTATATATATATATATATATAATTTAATAATAAAAGTGTGGCCTACTTTTATACGAGTATATACTGCACATTTATTAACTGAAAGAAGCCCTGTCAGCTAATAATGCATTATTTCGTCAATTCAAAATATAATTAGTAACTTTTACCTAAACTTCAAATTCAAATTTCAAAACTTATAACCCTGTTCTTATAAATTTAGAAATATTACCAATCTTCCTCATATTTGTTAGTGCTCCTTGCCATCGTCCAATGGAACATCATTCTTCCGCTCTACGCCTTCCAGGTTCATTGCCATCCTACGAATCATGTCATTAGACTTTTCTGCCTCAGCGTTTAAGCTATTTACTCGTACAAGGTCTCCCACTCTTGGATGTAGTCTACCTAGCTCACTGTTGTTTTGTGGTTCCATCCCTCCACTGCATTATTTGTCCGGTGCTTTCTGTTGAAAATATCTCCCTTGGCACTAAGGGGTTTTAAGACATTAGCACACGAATGAAAAGTCTGATTATGTTGACAGACTGAAAGGGTGAAATGACTTTGGAGGGATTTACGAAGTAGGAGACCATGGTAAGTCAATGAGATTAGCTATTGTTGCTAGTCAAGCCAGCTGTCTCTCTGGGCCACTACCCATGATTTGTTTTTGAAAACAGGTTTATGAGATCAACATGTTCGCAATTAGGACATGCAATTATTTCTCGCTTTTGTGTGTTCGCAATTAGGACGATTTAGGCGTTGCTCTCAATTAGGACAACCTTTGCAGTATTAGTGGTACCGTATGAGAAATTCAGCTGCCGATTGGGCTTCAAAATTTAGAACCACATATTCGAACATGGATGGCAAAGAAATCCTATTAGCGTTAACTGTTTCCGAAAATATCTCGATCCTTTGAGAATTGGGTACCCGGAACAGAAAAATCTGAATTAGGAATACAAACTCTGGTATCTGGACGTGGAAGTGAAATTCAGATACCGGAACAATAAACCGGATTCCTGGATCCTTAAACAAATTCGGATACCCGGAACAGAAATATCGTGAACCTGGATCCGGAAATGAACTTTGGGTGTTCCGAAACGAAAAATCGGGGACCCGGATCTGGAACTGAAATTCGGGGTACTTGGAGTGGAATTGAAATTCGGATACCCGGAACAAGAAAAAAGGGTACCCACATCCGGGAGTGAGAAATTGGAGAACTGAATCCGGAACTGAAATTTGGATACCTGGAACATAAAAATCGGTGCATGGATCCATAATTGATATTCGGGATACCGGAACGGAGAATCGGTTACGAGGATCAGAATCCGAAAAGAAAATCTGTGCTCATGATGCAGAACCTAAATTCTGGTACCCCGATCCGAACAAAAAAATCTGGTATGCGGATCTATCATTGTTAGGAACCCGGATATTTTATGATCTGGATCTAGCCATCGTTTATTCGACACAGAACATGATTACATTGAAGCACACACAGCAACGTAAGCATCTGCAGCCTGTACTGGGCCAATTAAGTGTCGGATTAGTAATTTCTTCTCGTGGTAGCTGAAAGGGTTTTCATCAAATTTCACCCAACTTTGCTAATCAGTAAACATATTCAGTAAACTCAACACACTATTGCACGAATCGGTATGCAGAATCACCCACCAGAAATACCAAAAGCGTCTGATCATCTACGTGAACGCTCATCTGGTCTTGTGAGCCGATTTACCATCGCTATACGCTGATGATGCAAGCTTTAATTATCCATGCGTATGCACCTGATTACCATTTGCAGCACCCTAACTTCCACCAATGTGCTCTTATATCGATAGTTAGCTAGCTATGACCACATCACGAATGTTATGTAATCTAGTGGCTCGCGGTGATGAAATATAGGTCAGCTGAAAGTGGATATCAGTTGGAGTGAGTCTTTCATCCCACGATATCTAAAGAAAATCCCATTTTCATTACGGCAGCCCACGTCTGGTGCTTATAAGGACCATTAGGAACTTCGCAAGATGTTTCAAAGCAGCATGAAAGTCTTCCCGATATAGATTTCGAAAGACCTCTAGATATTCCCTATACCGTAACGTCTGCTTCTACGTCATCTTTTTCGTGTCATTTCTTTATGGAAAAATATTTTTTATTGTGTACTTTCGTAGGGTCTCCCTCTCTCCTTTTTATGGTTTCATGTTGGAAAAGTGACGTAGCGAGAAAGATGGATTGGAGCTAAAAGATTTCCTCCTGCATGGATTTCAATGTTGGGGGGATTCGCGAACAAGTACCCACTCATGAAATATACAGGTTAGGGTCGTTCCTTTCATAGCGGGTCCCTTCAAGTGCCAGAGCGTAAGCTTTTCAAGCGGACGAGAAGAGAAGAGACATAAACTCGGCTCTCCGGGATGAGCATCCGGAACGGACCGGGGTTTCCATGGCAACAGGAACACTTTCAGAATTAGAGGGGTTCACCACTCTGTCGTTCCTTTTTTGGAGGAGGAGGTGGGTGTTTCAGAGCCACCACCACATTTTAAATGTCACATCCCGAGTGTCCTTTCGTTTGACAAACTGCTTAGCTGAAAGTCACAAAGTAGAAGATGGGGAAAAACGGAGCCAAATCATATTTGGTGTGACTTTGAAACCTCAAATTGGCGAAACCATGCATTAGCCAGTTATGGGATATCTCCCCCCTTTTTTCATCGTGGGAAGGGGGGCTCGCAACGGACCGGAGAGCAAACGTTAATGCTCCCAAACGGGCGTCTACGTCGTTCTCGAGCGACCAGCCTTGATGGAATTACATTTCGTGAAATATGATTCGCAGTGGCTATTAGCATATAACGAGCGAGTCCTCCTGAGAGCCATGCAACCCAGCATTACACGGCATTAGCTCGTAAAGGCGCGTTTTAAGGATACCCATAGGGAAGGCTTAACCTAACACCTTCTTTTCCAAACTGAAAGCCTGCATTCGGCGCAAGAAAGGTCGACCCTACTTTTAGCCTTGTACTAAAGCGCTAGTATGCTTAATTTTATATTATTTATTTTACCTTCAACATAGAAATTTTCCCCATGCACAGAAGGCTTACAGCTAGAGATACATGTAATTGTATACTCATTTATATTGTTCCTTCGACACACATACAACATTAGACATACAGTACATACACGATATAAGCGTAAGATCAGAAACCATGAAGTCTGCTCATAGGCATAGAACAATGAATGAATTGAATATGTGTACGTGTATATGTAACATTCAGTCAAGTAATATAGGACAAGTAATGTATTTGTGTTTTTGTTATTTAGTGTAGATTTTCTGCCATCCATTTTTGGATAATCGTGACGATGAGAGCCACGGATGGGATGAAATTGATGAAGAGACATTCACAAAGAACATGAAAGGAGAATCAAACCCTGGAGCTTTGGTGGCGAGATCGAATGTCGACTACTTAACGTGCAAAGCCACCGAGCCGGCTGTGTTTGTGGATGTGGAGATCAACACAAACATGATCAGGCCGTATGTGGAGGTGATCAACACCACGCTCCGGCCATCTTTAACCCACAATAGTTGCCGCGGTTACCCATTTATTAGAGGCTTGGTGAACCTCGGAGCAGCTCTATTCAGCAATTGTTTGAACAATTTTCACCTGAAATCACTCATCCAGGTCTCCCACGTGGCACTCAGACTCTTTACCCACTGGATTGTGGCGGCTCTGATATACGTAAATATTGAAATTCTGTTGCATATGTTGGACACCTTCTAAATAAAGAATGAATGTTATACTTCCCTGTTTTGGGTACACTATGTGACAATATTTGTCTTACGTTACATTAAGTTTTCTTGACACTTGGCTTGTTTAAAGTCTATATACAATTGGTGCATATTACCTAGGTATTATTGGTGTTATATTATATTCAAATGCTTTCTCCAAAATTTTTCAAGGGTGATTAGATCTGTGGTGGAGCGTCCTTGTCTAAACCCACATTGAAATTCTACTATAATCTTCTCAATGTATATCTTCAATCTTCCAGCCAGAACATTCGTAAATATTTTGTGTACGAGTATTAATGCTAATAACGTCATTCCCCTGTAGTTTTCACAGTTCAGTTTACTTTCCTTTTTATGGAGGGAGCACATTAGTCCTATGCACCATCCTTCAGTCACTTCTTCTTATCATGCTTAGAAGTTGGACTTCCACAGTTTGATGCTTCCTTTCTTTATCATTTCTGCAGTGATATTTTCCTCACCAGTGACTCTATAATTCTTTAAGTTTCTAATTATTTTGTTAATTTCTCCTACTCTGGGTTCATTAATAAACTGTTGTGGACCAAAATATTGTCATTCTAATCATTTGTACTTGAGGTTCTGTTCAAAAGTTTTTTAAAATACTCTCTCTCCAGCGTTCTATCACTACTTCTCCACACACCAAGTTCCCAGTTCTGTAGCACGGAATTCCATAGCGCTTATATTTACAATACCCTCTCTCATGTTGCAGTGTATATTTACAACATGCAGTGAAATCTATGTACTCTGGACTTTGAAAGAGCATTTGTTTTCATACTATGCAGTGAATCAAACCGTCTACAGTTGTTGAAATAACTCTCTTGTTGCAGGTGTGCATAGTCCAGAAGAAGGACAGCAAGCAGATGTATGCGATGAAATACATGAATAAGAGTCAATGTGTGGAGAGGGACGCCTTAAAGAATGTCCTGAGGGAGGTGGAGATTCTGACGGCGCTGGAACATCCATTTCTAGTCAACCTGTGGTTTTCTTTTCAAGGTAAGAATTACACACACAAACACAGGGTATTCGATAGAATTACTACCAATAAGAAATTCATATATCGATTTCATCCGAACATCTTCAGCAGGTTATTGACACGACGCTCGCTTTAAACCCTTTGGATCTACTGGCGCCATCTGCTCACAGAAATCGTCTGGAGTAAAGTTGGTTACAAAGTACCTAATGAAATGCGCGCCTGAGTAGAAAATGCCTTGGTAACATCATTAGCGAGTAAAATTCTCAGTGGTGGAGGGAAAATTTATCTCGACGGAGAGAAATTTTGAACTCCGTCGAGATAAAAGGAAGGAGGATGGGAAATATTCTTAATAATTATCGAAATATAGGTTTGGAAGATGTTATTTCTTCCAGTTACGCCTCCATTGTTTTTTTTCTATCTCATTGGCTGTTGTTTTTGCGCAGTTTCATCATGAGGTTATGCTGTGAAAATTATTAACATTTCGATATGTATTCTGGTTAGAATTAGCTTCTACTATCCTGTATTTTAATTTTAGATGTGTATATTGTATCTTTTCAACTCTTCTTAACAAAGAAATATGTATTGTAATGTGAGCTTAGTCAACCAAAGGGGAATATTTTCGTGAAGGAATGGGAATTTCATTGCCCTGTGAAAGAAAAATTCCACGAAAACGGGTTACCATCGCTTTCATGCCACTGAGGGCTAAAGCGTAAACTTCAAGAGCCTCCTGGTAGCGACGTTCCGAAGCAAACAAGCGGGAACGCGCTACTTTTAATCCAACTCGTAACTAGATAGATACATGCATGCATAATTGACACAAACTCTACTTTCTACAACCCTCGAATCTTGCGGCATTCCGCCAGTACATCTCCTGTTGTTTGCTCTTGGGGATGGGAGGAGGGAATGGGTGGCAGGTGAATTCCAGGCGAGGAAGAAGCCATTGGGACGGCGAACACTCCTGGGGATCCGAGGGAACAAATCCCTTTCCCTTGCGTAGCAAATCTTATTAGACAAGCCTGAATACGCGCGCGAAAACACAATCTCTGCTTGTAGTCCCTGGACCTTCTCCCGTGGGATGAATATTCATAGGATACATTAATCAGAGAGACCTCCTCTTCCGCGGTAAATTGGCCTTTGAGCCTCTGAGTCCGGGTCAGTTTTTGCGGAATTTCCGCGATTCGTTGTCCCATCGGAGAGAGAGAGGGGGCAGGGAAGGAGAGAAAAGCTGTTCTCCTGAGGTCTAATTGAATTCATTTCGACGTTTACAGCATTGTGTTGACGTCAAGTAGACATTTACACGAATCAAAATGCAAATATGCTAATTGCAGGTCCGGAATGCTGGAGAACGCGGAAAGAAATATGTAGGGCAAACTGAACGAAATGTTCCTAAGAGTATTCAGGAAAATAAGCAAAGAATGAAGAAAAAAAAACGATATGTTTTGCCTATTTGACATATTCACTGGTGTTCTGTGCATATTGTTTGTCATTATTTGTCTTTCTCTTTATGGGCTGTAAAGGGCGAACCTTTCTCAAGACATTCACCTCCACGCAGTATACCCTGGACTGAATTTTGCAGACTAACGAGTCTCTGGTCTCTGGACCCCTGACCAGTATATTCCTGTATGGGAATTGTGTTGTGTGCTGCACATATGTGCTTGTGATTGTCCATTAAGTTATTTCATCTTTCACCATTCAGCATCATCTTCGCAATTAGCCAAAAATGGCAGAAACGCGAAATAAATTAAATCAAATTATTCATTAATTCATTCCTTTCTTTTATATGTAAGCTAATTGATACTGGCACGACAGACATTGATTACAATGTTGCCATATCATGGCAAAACATTAGAAATGCAGAGAGTTCAAGAACGAGCGGCTAGCGACAGCTTTAGCACCTTGGAGATACACTGTCAGTGGTGGCTGTTATGACGTTACGTGATTATTGCTAACAGCACAAAACCTAACCTATTTCTGCTAATAGATACCTACGTGAGTAGGTTAGGCGGGTCAGGTTTGGTGCTGTTCGCATGTATTCCCAAGTTGCTATAACTGTCGTTAACCGCTCATGGTACAAGTTTCCGTCCTTCACAGTAACATTTATTCCACACTACGGTTCAGAAATTATTTGGAAAGAAGAGCTGTTAAATGTTCAGAAACTGATGACAAGATGTCACATTGCTATCGCAATGTGGTTAATTTTAGAACGTTTAACAGCATGGCTTTTTAATAGATTGCCTATCAATGAAAGAAGTATTCCACTAAACACACCGATTTATATCTAATCTTAATATAATATGCAAGACTAACAAAAAATATATATTTATTTCAGAAGAACTTGAAGAAAGAAAAGGTAGCACAACTTTAGGAGCATTAACTTTGTAAATGAACAATTTGACATTTTTTAAATTATTTGTTCTGAATTCTAGTATGCTTATTGCATTAATTTCAAACCTAAATTCATCTCCTTTGTGCTTCAGAGAAGAGAGCCATTAAAGGAGAAACTGATGAGAGAAACTCACTAACAAAGCGACCTAGTTCTCAGAAAAAGAACTTCCTTTCATAATTTGATTGCATTTTCCCAGAGTTCGTTACATTATTAGAGGTTTGCCACAAATTAATGAGCTTTTGCTTGTCTTGATTAAAGATTTTTGTCCTGGGAACTAAAAAACTAAGATTACTTATGAAAGCTTTCCCTTCGGATCGAAGACCTGATGCTCTGTAAAGAAGAGTAGCCGCAATAATCCTGTATCATGTGTCAGTGCTTGATTTTAATGACAGGCTAACCCCTTGAATTAATGCAGCAATTAGAAATGTTTCAGTAATCGCTATATTGGTTGTTGACGACCATTGTACAAGTTTGTTAAAAGTCCAAATAGGCTAATCGGAACTGGACCTACAGTTTAACCATCATCTGCCTTCACCGGTTATCGAACCCGAGGACTCTTGATTACAATGCGGTAGCATTATCACTGCACAATTGAGGAAACCCAAATTTTATCGATGGTAACAAGTGGCCCAAATGAGAACTGGTGTTCCATGTGACCTTAATGTATAATCAGAGAAATAACTCACGTTAACAATGTAAACTGACTTGAAAGGGTGGTGGGGCACAGGGGAATTTTCCTCTATAAGTTTCCTTTCCCAACTTCTACATTTCTTAAATTTATTGGGGTGATTCCACGTCAAATCAGGCAGCTGTTGACCCTTGAGTAGTATAAAAGTATATACTACTGGGGCGAGAAAGTATGAACCCCCCTCAGGCAGATTTGCCTACACTTAAAACTTGCTCAACATGCCCATATGAGCTTTTTGCTCAAGTGTGGAACCCCGTCTAATCCAAGATTTTTGTAAAAATGCCCTCGGGAATTTCCTAAGAAAGTATGACCCCCCTCAGATTGATTTGCCTACACTTATAAAAGGCACTTCTGTGAGATTGTTGTCCATAAACCTGTCAAAAATATGCCCCTCTTGATATTTTTTTTGCCCACACCTAAAACTACGCCAAACGTATTAACACCCCCCCCACACACACACACATATTTACTTCCGGTTTAAGTTCAATTGGGCACCAGGCTCAACTTGTATATCTAGTATTAAGATAATGTAATTTTTCTAGAATTGCTCTGTGACTCTCTCATTTCTTACATCATAAACATATGATTTTCCCCTATGAGAATAACACTACATATAGTGTCATCAGGGAGTGTATCGTGGAATTCACAGATAATTTTAATGTTTGTCCTGTCATTAACCACAACTTGTTTCCTTTTTGAAGTGTTGATGACAAACATGGGTCTCTGTGCTTTGAATTCATCTGGTGTGTAATACATGTCAGTATTGCCAGTAGTGACCCTTTTGTATGCTGTAAATGCTTCATATAATTTAAGGAAATCATCCTTGGACATGTCTATATTATAATTTTCTCTAGGGAATACCTCATTTCTGCCATTTTTAAGATATATGTTCTTGATGTTGCAGTTATCAAATCTACTTGAATTTTTTTCCTGATTATTGTGTCTTCCAGTCTGAAACAATACCACCACAAAATCCGGCATGTCATATTGTATACTGGAGAATGAATTTGTAGCATCAAACTCATAATAAGTACCAGCGGCAGGCTTCTGTACACATTGATATGTATAAAATTGTAAAGGAATCTGTGGATTTTTTATTATATCTGCTTTGTATTTAAGAGCATAACTGGCTTCATATTCAACAACTGGGATTCTTAGCTCCATAGTCTGAATAATGCATTTGCCTTCATCAGGTAGGGTATTAGGCAGAGCTTCCCCTGTAGAGTTTAATGTGCTGTACCTCATCAAAGCATTATTATCATTGGCAGCTCTTCTAAATGTGATTCTTAAACCACCCTTCCACATAATATCTTTGTAATCTGAGAAGAATCCTGGCAACAGGCGCATAGGAAACAGCACTGTGTGGCTCTTGGATAATATTTTATCACCAGCCTCAAATCCACCTATTTTGTAGTAAGAAGCCTCGGTTTTGGATAATTTTAGTGTGGCCAAAGCTGTGGAGGTAATGCCGGGATAATCCACTCTGTTTATAACAACACCATGCTTTCTGATCTCAATTTCAGAGAACAGATGTGGCACAAAATTATCTACCAATCTTATATTTGAATTTGCCGGATAATCTGTTCCATCGAGCTTTACAACATCAAATTTGATGTATAGATCTGCTCTGTGGGGGTGTATAAAGCCATCCCCTACATCAAGATCAACCTCAATCTCTGTGTTGGGTTGATTTAAATTTGCAAATGTCCTCCTGTTTGGGGGGAATGATTGTAGCTCATAACTCTCAATATTTTCCATTTTTTTGTATGTATTTTTATTTAAATATTAATCTCTATGATTGCAGTTGTTGTGGCTCCAGCAAAATCAACTAATTCTTCTTTTTCATTAGTGACCATCAATTCAATATTATCTATTCTATTATGGCACACAGGAAAATATAATGTTGGGGATGGAGTGTAGATGATTGGCTCCATAAATTCAGAATTAGGTTTGAATGTTGCAATGATGCCAGTTTGTTTGTGAGTGCCTATGCCATTTGGTGATCATACCCTCGGCCACATTACAGTGAATATTCAGAGTCTCTATGGCTAAGAATTTAGGTATATTAATAGCAGTGTGTTTGATGGCCGCTTCAAGTTTTGTGTTGTTCTCAAAGCCTAACAGCTCTCCTATAGTACCCAGATCCACTGTTTCTGTAGCATATACAATCTCTACTCTGTGAGTGACAGAATTTTGAGTTAATACTATACCGCTGGGTAATTGAGCATTTAGAGTGGGCAGATTATATTGCCCTGGAGTGATGACAATTTTTTGATCCCCTACTGCAATTTTGTTGTTGTGGTGTGTAATATTAGGGATCAAGTACATGCCATAAAATGCTCTGAGAGCTATTGTTTTGGGATACACTATGTCATCATGTAATTTGAGTTTCAATATTGAATTTTGGCTGGTGAGATGGAATACCCCCATGATGTTTCAGATACCACAAGGCTTTTTGAAAATTTTCAATTGATGGTTTATTTATTTGAGACATATATCTAAGAACAGATAAACACAAATGTCCGCAATTAACATCTTTGAAATTTTGAACACGGGCATTATTGTAATAAAGATTAGCTGTTTTTAGATATTTTACTAAATTTTCAGGTTGAACACCTCCAAATGAATCAAACACAAATGCCTCATTTTTTAAATATTTAAGATAACAGATCCAGTGAGTGCCCTGATTTTTGTACTCATCCAAATTAACAATGCCACACTCTTTGTTGAGTGGTTGTTCTGGCAAAGAATCAGACATGTACACACCTCTAAAATTTTTGATGCCCAGTGGCTTGATTAAAGCTTCAATATCTTGGTTTGTAAGCGGCTCTTGTTTTTTTAAACTTATTCATGGCTCTCTTAACACCTTTGCCTTGTTTCTCCATGGCCAGGTTATGGCGCTTCAATTCATCTAATTCTGCTTTATTTTTTTTTGGCATCTATTACTGTTTTTGCTATGGCAGCTGATCCCCCAGCCAAGCCCCCCACAGCCCCAAGTGCTGCTACGATGGCCGGGATAGTAAATATGAAACGCCCCACATGTGATTTTTTCTAGATTGTTGTAATTTTTTTAATTGGGGGGTACTAAGCAACAATTTCATACCATGGCCCTTGGCAATACAAGAGCTTTTTTTCTTGCGCTGCTTTTTGGTTAAAAGACTATCAATAGTTTTAAGAGATTTAACACCTGCATAAGGTATTTGATACATAACACCCTTGGCCTTCATTCTAGGTTTATTATATACATATTCACAACCCCCACCCCAGTTTTTGTTTGGTGCTCATAGCTATGGTAGTTCCCAATGCTGCTATTTTTTCACTTAAAGAAGCATCTTTGTTTACAAATCTACCAAATGCAGCCTCTTCTAATTTCTTGTATGCAACATGTCTCTTGTCAAGATCAGAATGTGTGTTGTATGCTATGTCATGGTCTCTACAAGCAGCATCTAGGGGATTAACACCAGGATCACCTCTGTTTAATCTATGGTCCAATTTTGTGCCTGGGCCATGCCATAAATCATCTATGCCTTTTGTGACTACTGGCAGTCTCTTATAATTATGTCTGGCTTGTCTGTGTAATTCATCAACAATAATTTCTCTAGACATAATATGAAAACAAGAATATTGCAACTATGGGGTGTTCAGCAGCTGATACTACAGGATTTTCTAAATATAATTTGTCTCCTATTTGTATTTTAAATTCCAGAGAGCCATCATCTTCAGCATAGGCTGTTTCTAATGTATTGGGGTCTGTAAAATCCTCTAACTCTACACTGGTGATTTTTGCTTTGTTATCAGCATTTGTTATTGATAAGGTAGGGTAGTGGTGTGCCTGTGGTTGAAGCCAATATTTGATCTTGATTGGTCTCAGTGTGCCCCCAACAAAAAACTGGTAATAAAATTGTGCAGGGGACAGCATATATATTTTGCCACCTGGTGTAAATGGTGAATCATATTCTTTGTTGGGGATGCTGTACAATTCAAGAATTACTGTATGTTTTGGATTCTCAATTATGCCTGTTATTTCTTTTTCTGCTGTAAGCAATCTGCTTGTTACAGATTCAAGATGCTCATTGATGGTCCTAACAATCTCATCATGGCCTGGCTTGATTCTTATGTCCACAACAAGTTTCTTGTATTGTTGGACAATCTCTTGTAGCTGGGTGGCAAAAACAGACAGAGCATTTGCTTGATTGGATTCCATGGTCCCTAGCTGTTGCTTGATATTAGCTACAATTTGTTGCAAATTTTCAATAACTGCCAATTTTGAATTTTGAGCAGTAAGATCATGGACTTGTCTTCTGATATCCTCAAACAGGGCATGCAGTTCATTAATATGTTGATTAGTTGGTAGAGTGGCCACTGTCTGAGTAAGTTGTTTGATCTCTGTCTGGATATTCTTGATATCTTCTGATTTCAATATGCGATTCACTGCTCTCTTAATATTTTTAAGTTCCTGTGATGTAGGCAGATTTGTTACAGTATTTTGCAAAGATTCAAGTGCCAATTTCACATTATTTAATTCAGATGCATCAGCCACATTTTGCATAGCATTTTGGAGCAGAGCTATATCTGCCTGAGTGGGTGTTGATTGTTGTAAAATTTCAAGTTTTGTTTGGATATCATCAATCAAGTGATGAAAATGTGATAGCTCAGATTCAGTGTTGAGGTTTTCAAGCTTTGTGATCTGTTCCTGGACACTGACAAGTGTGTCTACAATGCCAGGCAGGCGGGATTCTTGTACATTTGTCAAATCACTTTGCACTGCTGCTATTGTACCCTCAAGATGGGTTATGGTACTTTGAATTTTTCCAAAATCTTCATATGTTTCAAGTTGCAGCTTAATGTTGGCAACACTCCGAGTTATTGCACTCAAAGTATCAGAAGATGGCAAGTTGTTCATAAAATTTTCAAGTGTCTCAATTTTTTCTTTAACCACGGCTATGGCATTGTTCAAGGGGTCCAGATTAGGTATTTGGAGTGATTGAATCTGTTCCTTTAGAGTGGAAATCACTAGATCAAAATCTTCTTGTGATTTTATGCTTTTGACAATTGTTTGGAGCTGTGTCTGGACATTATTTATCTGCTCTTCCAATTGCTGTTTCAATTGCTCAGAGTTGGTGGCCTGGGTCTTAAATTTGGCTTGAAGAGCTGCTACAGCTTCTTCTAAACTTTGAAAATTATCTAATGTGGCCAAGTCAGTATATTTTTGAAGCAATAATTTAAGTTCTGAGTCAATTTTAAGAAGAGGGTCCATGCATTGTGATTGTAAATTTGTAATTTCTAATTGAAGACTGGCATTGAGTGTGGTTGGTAAAGCTTGTAAATCACTTCTTAATTTCTTGACTCTGACATCAAGCATCAAAATCTCATCACTGTGATCTTCATGTCTTGTATGGCCAAATATATCATTAGGCATTTTTGTTTTAGTGGTTATTTATTATTGAATATCTGATTCTTAATTCTATAAAAAAAGGTATAAGCTTGTCATAGGATCCAGGGACCTCAATATATAAGCAGTCACCAGCAGAAACAGTATATACAGTGCCAGAAATCATGTTTGAGTGCTTAATTCTATAAATATTTCTCCCTACTGAAATCTTGACATCACCCTCAGGAGTTGTAATAAATTGCAATTGACCACCTACAGGTAATTGGTAATAATTTAAATTATTGTTAAATATGTACAATGTTTTACCTGTTTCATCATCAACATCTGTAAGTATGCTGTTCAGATGAATAATTAACAAAGCACTCAGTTTAGATATTATATCAGAAGAGGGTTGTGGTGTTGGCAGCTCCATAATAGCCTGTTTTTTGAACCCAAATAAGTTCATAGGCATGTTTATTTATTTCAAATCATGCTCTGTAATTGGGCATTGATTGCCATTTTTCAAATCACAATGCCCCCATGGTAGAGTTTGTATGCCACATGATAAAATGCATCTCTTATCATCATGTGGGTCCAGAGCCACTTTTCTTACAATATTTGTAGTCAACAAGTGATCCACACTCTGAATTCTATTTTCTGATGTTCTGATTGTGCTACATGATTTGAGGCAATTTTTGTAATCTTCAAATTCAAGCTCTTTGTCTACAATTACTCTGCCAATGCCCTTGGCCTTTTTGGCAACAACACCACTACATGTTTCAAAACTGTACATCTTGGCCCTTAACCCAGCAAATGCCACAATAACATCACCAAGTGTCTCATCTTTTAACTTGCCAGGCACTTTTTTGTTGTGGTGTTGAATGTTTGAATGTTCACTGGTATCAAAATATTTAAACAATTCAGGCTGTGCTATATCTTGATAAACATCTTCTGTTTGAATATCAAGAACAAAACTATCTGTGTCCATGTACATCAATTTTACACAATCACCATAAAAAGGTTTCAACACATAATAATACAATTTTAACATGTGTAATTTGGCCAATTCCAATATCACAGCCCCTACATAAATAGGCTTATCAAATTTAATTTTTGTTTTTTTCATGTTGAAGAGTGCCATATTTTCATCATAAATTCTTCTATAATTGAAATTAGGCTTTGCAATCAATTTTTTGCTCCGGCTGGGGTCAGTAATTATTTTAACATCAATATGTTTTCTGACATTTTCAATTATTTTGCCATACACTGAATTGACCATCAATTTAAACAAGGTTTTATCAAATTGGCTCAATGCAGATGTTCGAAGCTCTGTGTTTGTATCAATATATGGTTTCAACCATCTTGAGTGCCTGAACCTCAAAACTTTTCCAACTTTGGTCACTTGAACACCATGATTCATCAGGAACTGGAGGTTTTTGTAATATATGACATAACCCTGTTTCGGCTCTAGAGTCATCATCAATTTCTTCTGTTTAGAGCCAGGTGAACACTTAACCTCGGGAATTGGGGGCAGATCAGAAAATGTGTTGTGTAAATCATCAGGAATTGTCAGATCAACCTCTAAGAACAGGCCATAGTTACTGTCATCAAAATCCTTAAGATCTTCAATATTAAAATCTTCAAACCACTCAAGCCCTGCATATGGCAATTTATCCATCATAGCATAACCATAGAGGCTGTTTGCATCTACATACAGTATATAATTTCATGGCAATGCTGGATCATAATTGGGAATATACTTGTTATTTGCTCTGGCATATCTCTGAGAACATTGCACCATGCCTCCTCTTATACATTGCTCCATAAACAGATACATATCCTGATCTTGGATCAGATCCAATTGCATTTTAGTGTTTAAAAACATTGCAGACCATGCTAGGCCCGGAGCACTGTAAAATACATTGGATCCAGCTTATAATTTTGCATGGAAGATTTTCTAAATGCCTGCAGTATATCAGCTAAGAGGGCCACATCAAGTTTTAAATAAGCATTGTGATAATCACCAAATATCTGGCATTTTAAATTGTTCCACATCAATTGGGCATGGTGATAATCATCATCAGTGATTCCAGATCCTCTGATTTTGCTGTAAAACTCTTGTTGTGGTGGCAGAGCACACTCATCAAATTTAGAAAAATCTGTAACATAGTCATATGGATATACACCCTTCCGCCTAATTAATTTCAGGTCCTGATTTGGAAACAAAGCACATGTGATTTTGAATTGATCATCAGATAATTGAGTGGCCAGTGTAGCCAAGCTAGCCGATAAAATTCTGTATGAATCAAGAAATCTTATGTGAATAGGAACACCATTAACTTTAATTATTTTGCTAATGGCAATATATTTCTCATTATTTTCAGCTAAAATATTTAAATTCTGCTTGTCAAACCCCTCGTACCTGATCAAATGATGAAAATCATAATTGGATGCACCATGGCAAAATATAGGGACAAATTTTGGTCTCTGGATCTTAATATTACAGCTATTACACAGGGCCATTAAGAATTTACCATCTGTATGAGAATGGTGATGAACCTTGATATTTGTATCTGAAAATTCAGAATCACATACCGGGCATTTTTCTGCATTGTTGAAATCTTCAATCTGTTTCTCTGTTAAAGGCAACATAGGTTTTGATTTTAATAGAACATTAGATGCTATGTCACGGCACTCATTTTCTATTCTATGTGCAAATTCTTTGATGTCATCTGCTCCCATGTATAAATATTCTTTACTAACAACCCCATCCTGTACAATCACATAATAAAAACTAGAAGGTTCATGTAACTGGTATGGTGTAATTGAAGATTCATCAGGATCTGGGCTACAGAATGCAAGAGGTTTGAGATTTGATTCAAAATCACAGACTATATATGCTGGGTGTTCCAACAAGGCTTCAAACTTTTTGAATTTGGCATTTTCACTTGGCATTGGCATCACCATATGAACAGGTTTATGGTTGCCACAGTATTTCAGATGCTCAATTAACTTGTTTTTAGCAATTTCTGCATTCACTTCCCGAACCCCATTTATTATTTTTTTACCATCAAATACAGACAAACATCTTCTGCACAACTTAAATATTTTATGAGTTTTGTCTAGTTGTGTTCTGACTAAAGCTTCAAGATTATGTATCAAAGTGTAATGATATGTGCCATCTCCTTTAATTAAGAGCAGATCAATCGGAACAGCAGAATCATCATCAAATGTACTGATTATGAGAGGATCTATCAAGCAATTGCCACGGCCAGTAGAACAAGTAAATACATTAATAGATAATTGTTTACCATTAATATCCCGGGCCTTTTTTTCAAATTTATCAATATTCTGAACAGACATTGGATATTCTAAACCCTCCATTGCTTCATCAAAATCATTTTCATGTTGTTTATAATAAGTTATTCTCTCAGGATTCCTTGAAACTGGATACAAAGCAGCTAAATTACACCACAAAAAGCATTTCTGGTCGGTATTTTCTATATTAACCAGGGCTTGTTTGTTTTTAATATTGGCAGGTAATGGCACATATGTAGATCCTTGTAATGGGCTGAATTCAGAAATATTAATATATAACTTGTGTGGAGATCCGCATAGGCTCCATCCAGACTCTTTTGCTGCAAATTCAGAGTGTTTAATATTCAATTGATCTATCAAACTGCTTATTATTTTGTCTAAATTTGCATTTGAATATACAGGTACAGTTTCTGTTATGTGGGGCTGTGTAAATTTTATGCCATTTGGCTTCTTATATTGTGTTAACAATTTGAGGGACAGCTTATAAGAGCCATTTTGTGCATTTAGAATTGCCTGCACATCAGGATTTACACTGTTCAAAAAATTCTTAATGTCACATTTTGGCTCTGATACAAACCGGCAATCTCTTAATTGGCCGTTAAAACTGCTGTGGATGGGTTCATAGCGTGGCTGCTTTGCTGGTCCAGCATTAACAGGTGTTTCATGCTTCCTTTTCAGACCAGATGTAGATGGTTGTGGGGGCAATGTTGTTGACTGTGCAGAGCAAGTACCTTTATGTTTATAAGTGAAGTATTCCAGATTATATTTTCTATGGCATTTTGGGCATATTTTTGTGGGAGTTCTGCATTTGTCTGGATTACAAATCTTTTGATGCTTAGCCCAATTGGGGCTGGATATATTCTTTTTGCATTGATTACATTATTTTTGATTTGGAATTTTTGTTGTTGTTTATTATATACAATTTCTTGGGATTCAAATCAAAATTCTATGCTTAATAAAAAATATCAGTTGGGTTCAGCAGTGTGTTTTGTATATTTTGTGTGTGTGTGTATGTGTGTATGTGTGTTAATATTTTTGGCTTTGGTATTTATATAAAATTTCTTGGGGTCCAAATCAAAACTCTATACTTAATAAACCTATGACAGGTTGTTAAAAATTGTATTTATTAAATCAAATAGATTTGTAATTCAATTTATACAAATCTGCAATATTTTTGTGTTTAAAAAATATGAGCAGCACTGCAACAACACATCCTCACTCTTTAACAACTCTCACAATACTGGCTGATATGCAATGCAAAATCTCTTTATATACCCTAAGCACGGACCGCATTGAAAACATCTGAAACAATAAGCCAATCAGAATATAACACATCATCACTTTATGTCATAACCAACCAATCAGAAAACAACACATGTCTAATGCATAATATTGGGTATTGTTGCAAAACATGATGCAATATAAATAAACCAGAAATAGGCCACAAGTGGACCGGAAGTAAATATGTATGGGTGGGTGTGGGTGGGTGTGGGTGTGTATGTGGGTGGGTGTGTGTGGGTGTAGGTGTGTATGTGGGTGGGTGTGGGTGGGTGTAGGTGTGTATGTGGGTGGGTGTGGATGTGTGTAGGTGTGTATGTGGGTGGGTGTGGGTGTGTATGTGGGTGGGTGTGGTCAAGGTCAAGCTCAAGGTCATCTCAAGGTCAAGGTCAAGGTCAAAATAATCTAAAAAATAATCGAAAAAATAATCGTTAAATAATCGAAAAAATAATCGAAAAAAATAATCGAAGAAATAATCGAAAAAATAGTCAAGGTCAAGGTCATCTCAAGGTCAAGGTCAGTGTGTGTGTGTGTGTGGGTGGGTGTGTGTGTGTGTGTGTGTGTGTGGGTGGGTGTGTGTGTATCTTGGCGTAGTTTTAGGTGTGGGCAAAAAAAATATCAAGAGGGGCATATTTTTGACAGGTTTATGGACAACAATCTCACAGAAGTGCCTTTTATAAGTGTAGGCAAATCAATCTGAGGGGGTCATACATTCTCAGGAAATTCCCGAGGGCATTTTTACAAAAATCTTGGATTAGACGGGGTTCCACACTTGAGCAAAAAGCTCATATGGGCATGTTGAGCAAGTTTTAAGTGTAGGCAAATCTGCCTGAGGGGGGTTCATACTTTCTCGCCCCAGTAGTATATACTTTTATACTACTCTCTTGATCTCTCAGATATTGACCATTTTTCGTGACCGGGTGTGGATTCTATTTTTATGACATCCCCTGAAAGGAATCTGGATAAAAAAATTTGTTTTATGTCTGGAAAGAATGAAGCTAGGAAAGGGACATTGGTCTTATTTTGGAGATGAAAAATGAATAATACATATTATCTGGTCAAATCAGTATTTGTAACACTCTTTGACGAAGTGGTTAACGTGTTCAATGTTCAAATTTGAAGCAGAAAATACCCCAATCGATCTGTTCATTTTCGGATATTTTCAGCTTTCATATGTCTTCTATACCAGATTTCGCGATAAGATAGAAAATGAATTTTGAAATTTTCCCATTCTTATTCGAAGAACTTTTGTCACCCTTGCCGAGAGTAAATATTCTGTCATTGTTCTTTCCTTACTATTATTGTAACTTTCGGAGTGTTATAACTTAACTTAAGGAGGAAGTACAATAATCGTACTATTGCCATGTCAAGCCTTTGCTGAAAATACGGGAATTGCGAAACTATAACTATTTTTAAGAAATGTGTGACATTTTTAATAAGTATGGACTATTTAAAATATTGGGCGTTCGTTGCCGCTGTTATAGCAGTGAAACATTGTAAATGATTGATTGATTTAATTTATGTTACTTTACTTTTCTATCACTTCCGGCTAATCGAGAAGATGAGGATAAGTGATGGTATAATGGAAAAGTAGAAGGCATAGTAACTAAGAACATCCATGGCCAGGCCTGGATTCGGACTCGGGGACTCTTGATTACACTAGTACACTACATTAATCACTCAGCCACAAAAGTTGGCAAAATATTTTGAATTGAATTCAATGGATAGGCCACAGTAACTTAATATCTGAAACTTGGGTTATATTCATTCAATTTATTCGCTCGTCACTTGACAAATGTGCCACTGACGATGAGCATATACTATGTAAGTATGTATGTACATGAAAGTTAAAAGATAAAAAAACAAACAAAGATATTGGAAGTGCAATATATTTTACATGTAAATCATTTGTAAATGCAGCTCAAACGCACTTTGCAGTCTAATTCAGTAAAATGGGAAATTTTACAAAACAATGCATCTATGTTCGTATGTAAAAAAAAAAAAAAATTGTCCAAATCACATAATAATGATTCTTGTATTATTACAACTGGTGGACTACAATGTGATCCTCCCAGATAGATCCGAGATATCCGCTGACCAACGACAGGTGCGGTCCTCCATTCATATTGGGGGTTAGGTGTAGAGCTGACAACTCTGCACTGTAAAAAGACATGTCAAGAAGCAGCAATATGAGGCCATGGATGTTCCCAACGTAAAATATTCCGGAGGTAAAATAGTCCCCCATTCGGATCTCCGGGCGGGGACAACTTTGGGAGGTCCCTGATCTAAAGATAAGATCTACATTAGGAATAAGGATATTAAATTAGGCACCGGGAATGTTCTGAGCCTTTGCCGGCCTGGGGCATTTCAGTGTACAGTTAATGAGATAGTTAAGTATAAATTAGATGTAGTAGCTGTACAGAAAGTTAGATGGCCAGGAGAAGGAATTGTAAAACTAGAAATTATACTTTTGTCTATGGTGGTATTGAAAATCATAATTTTGGAACAGGCTTTTTCATAAATAATAGAATTATCTCGGCTCTTAAAACAGTAGAATTTATTAATGATAGGATATCATATACAGTTTTACAGGGTAGATGGTGTAAAATTATTTTAATAAACATACATGCACCAACGGAAGATAAAGATGATAATACTAAAGATGATTTTTATGCAGAGTTAGAACAGGTCTTTGATAAAATTTCTCAGTATGATATGAAAATTCTGTTAGGTGACTGTAATGCACAGATTGGCAAAGAAGAGACATTTAAGCCCACGATTGGTAAAGAAAGTCTTCATGAATTAAGTAATGATAATGGTACAAGATTGATTACTTTTGCAACAGGAGGAGACAGGTGAGTGGAGAAGGTTACATAATTTAGAACTACATAATTTGTATTCATGTCCAGATATTATTAGAATAATTAAATCAAGAAGACTTAGGTGGGCAGGCCATGTGGCACGAATGGGAGAGGAAAGAGGAGTCTACAGGATTCTTGTCGAGAAACCTGATGGTAAGAGACCTGTAGGAAGGCCAAGACGAAGATGGAGGGACAACGTTGAGAATGGACCTAAAGGAAATCTGTAGGGATGGAAGAGAGTATATAGATCTTGCTCAGGATAGGGACAGATGGAAGGCCTGTGTTGCTGCAGCCATGAACCTTCCGGTTTAAGAAGGCTAGAGAGTTAGTTAGGTATTATTACAACTGGAGAGTTTCTCTGTACACTGGGGAATGGTGAGTAGAAAGGTGTTCTGTCCCTTGCTGCAATATAGGCCATTCGTTCAATATAGCACTGTGACTCCAAATATGGACGGGAAAACAAGACGTAATATGCAACGACGAACACGGCAGCTCTAGTTCCTGTCAGAGCATCAGCTTCCTGCACAACTACACATTTCTAAGTTGACAGCGATGGAAAGACTTTGACATTTTCTTGTTGCATCACCAGGCCGTAATATTATCCGATAGAAGCATATTGAAACTGAGCAGGTCTTCTACGTCACAAGGGAAGAGCCGGGACTATTGCACAAGGCGAGGGGAAACAAGGACTTCCTTATCCAGATGTCTGCACAAGATGAAAGCCAATATCCCCGAAGACCCCTCCCCCCATCCTCTTTTCTCTTTTCCATTGTTCAACCGCTCCATTCGAGGCTAACCTGATAGCTTCCGTTATCAGAGAAATTATTCTGTCTTCTCCCCGCTCGACATGAGGTTTCCTCTTCTTTACTGGTTTACCTCTATCCCAGGAAATGTCTCTCCCCCCTCAATTCATTTCGTCTTGAGAAATGCGACCTAAGGGACACTTACCTACTCTGCCCTCATATTGGAAGCTCTGTCCGTCTACGAGAAGGTCTGTCCGCTTATATGAAGCCTAGAAATTGTGTTCTTCTTTTGGCCGCCTTCGTTGTTTTGCGTTGTCAACCGTGACGGGAAAAGAATCCGAAACGAACAGAAGTAAGAGAGATGGGTACATGCACTTCCTTGCAGCTAACTCAACATTTTCAATTCATTCTCAGACCGACTGAATGGGTAAATACGGAGATGGAATAAAGAAGAGGACTTTCGCAAAAGAAAGCAGTATACAATATCATTTTCTTCTTATTTTCTACCCTTGTTAGTAAAAACTAATTCTTAATCGTAAACGTTGCTAGGAGAGAACCCATATCAATCCAGCATGTTCTCTCAAGTGTGCTGACAAAAGGAAGAGTAAACAAGGAAAAATCTGTGGCGCTATAGTCGCTCCGTCTAGTACGCGCATTCTAACTAAAACTGATACATCTGCATATTGATCTGTGGTAAGTTATGCGACAGGTTAAAATCTCGCCTAGCCAAGAAGTCCGTGGTCAATCTTGGACAAACAAATCCTAGAATGATGAGTCATTCCATGCGAAATCAACACAGCCCCCAACCTGACCATCTCCGATTTTCATGGAATTTGGGGAGTTGAAACTATGCATGGAACTTAGTAACTACAAAAATTTTTAGTCTCGTGCGTCTTGTAATTGTTAAATTATTCAAGGTCAAAGTTAGCAGAAATTGCCCTTTTTGAGCGCGCTTACCTATACTAAATGTGCTGTAACTCCGCTACTGTTTTGCCTAGGAAGCTCAAATAAAGTTTATTGTACAGGGAATTGAACAAGCTTTCCAGTGATATATAACAAGCCTATCTTCCGATAAAAATATAATTTTGTCACGAGACCTTGACTTTTGACCTTGAATATCTCAAAACATGTCATCACCAAAAATCGTGAAAAAAATATATTTAGTCCCTCATGCCATGCTCTATAACATCAAAGAATCATTCTGGGACTGCAATGGGATCAGAAGATACAAAATAATATGTGTAACTATGTGACTGATAAAAGCCTCATTACTTGAACTATGTCGAGTCAAAAGTCCTTTAACACCCCGTACAAAATGTAAAGGAGTTATCCTGGTCATGAAAGAAATAGGTTAGGCACAGGGAGATCTCTAGCTATGTGTATCAAGCGCAGGTCCGGCATATTGTTGACAGCCATATTGAATTCAACACAGAAATTTCAAATTAAAGGGTGTGATGTGATATATCAAATCAGGCTAGAATTTCACGAGAAATGAAGCAGCGAAGGTTTTTCTAACTTATTTTTAGACAGCAAAACGTTATACGCATATCTTTCACTTACGATATATGCACATTACAGTGTTGTCAATATTCCTATGAGCACACTCGTTGACGTCTCTCACACTCACATAGAACATTTGGAAATGTAGCAGGTGCAACATCATCGCAAGCAGCAACTATGTCTTCTCTCAGATGGTCAATATCAGGGACTTTTAGTGCATGCACCATTCTCTTCAAATGTTTCTGAAGTTAAAAGTCCTCCTAAGATGTTAGATCTGGGGAATGTGCAGACCTTTTAATAGATCCCCGTCTGCCCATCAATCTACCTAGAAATTTACCATGAAGAAATTGCCAAAATGTTCACATAGTGTGGTCACACACTGTCCTGTTTCAAAACTCTGGAAAAGTGCCATGTCCCGTAAGCAAGGATGAAAAACCTGTTCACTTAACACATCCAAGAAGCTCTCACCATTTAAGGTACCGTTGTTGAATATGGACCAACCATTCCCGTTCTCCATACACTATACCACATCATTAGCTTACCAGCAATAACCATTCGGCTGGGATCTGTCTACTGTAGATGATCAAATCACAGGTATTGCATATATTTTTTATTAACTTTACCGTGAACATAAGAAATAGCCTCGTCACTGAAGAATTTTTAATTCCAAAGGAAGTGTCACGTAATTGTTTGAGATACTTTCCCAATATTCTCCACTATTCAAGTGTTTGGTGAATGTTGCTGATTAAAATCATATGCAATGGTGCGTATACTTCTTTCTCTCCCGAGATGTCAGCGTGATCTCAACGAGTTCCTAAAACATTAGGAGCATTCTTAATACTTTGTTCTTAACACCTTGAAAAGGATAAAATTGTTACAAGCATGCAGTAATAACTTTTTGCTGGTTAAAGATACTTTGGAAAAACTTTCGCCTCTTCATTCCTCGTGAAGTTTTAGCCTGATTTCATATATCACTTCACACCCTTTCCTTTGAAATGTTTGCCTTGAATTCAATATGGCTGTCAACAATAAGCCGGACTTGCGCTTGACACACACAGCTAGAGATCTCCCTGTGCCTAACCTATTTCTTTCATGACCAGGATAACTCCTTTACATTTTGTACGGGGTGTTAAAGGACTTTTGACTCGACATAGTTCAAGTAATGAGGCTTTTATCAGTCACATAGTTACACATATTATTTTGTATCTTCTGATCCCATTGCAGTCCCAGAATGATTCTTTGATGTTATAGAGCATGGCATGAGGGACTAAATATATTTTTTTCACGATTTTTGGTGATGACATGTTTTGAGATATTCAAGGTCAAAAGTCAAGGTCACGTGACAAAATTATATTTTTATCGACAGATGGGCTTGTCATATATCACTGGAAAGCTTGTTCAATTCCCTGTACAATAAGCTTTATTTGAGCTTCCTAGGCGAAATAGTGGCGGAGTTACAGCACATTTAGTATAGGTAAGCGCGCTCAAAAAGGGCAATTTCTGCTAACTTTGACCTTGAATAATTTAACAATTACAAGACGCACGAGACTAAAAATTTTCATAGTTACTAAGTCCCAGTCATAGTTTGAACTCCCCAAATTTCATGAAAATCGGAGATGGTCAGGTTGGAGATTACACATATCTGTGTTGATTTGGCATGGAATTACTCTGATGTAGGTGCGTGTCAATCCTGAAATGATAACTTACTGTACAGGAAATATAAGCGGAGATATGTTTTAATCTTTGTTGAACATATCTTTTCCGTTACCATCCCTCTAGATATATTCTCCAATACAATGAAATCATATATGTTAATTCAAAAGAACATATCTCTTTGTTGAATTAGTGACGTTTACGCAACATATATGATTGGAATGTATTGAAGTACAGTACAACAAACAATGATCGTAATTAAGAAGATTATGTTGGACACTATGCATATATAATTTAACTTTATGGCGAACCTCTCCCCAAATTCAGAAAATTAAGGTATCAAAAATAAATGTCGTGACAAAACAATACCAGGCTTGTTACAAGTTTGAAATGCCTCGAGAAAAAAATAATTTCATAAATTAATTAGGTCATCAGACATCAAGCGAGAGAAGAAACCGATTAAGCATACAAGTTGAAAAGTGTGGTAATTCAAACTTGACCTTGCACATATGTGAGAAAATTATACACCTTATTCGGATCAGAGAAAAGTGCTAGGAAGAAGACCAATTTACACTACTATTCTGTACTTTTGTTTTCTGCTTTGTTGCCAATTTCTCACTCTGTTTTTATCATTAGTGTAATTATACCGAGTGATCAAAAAGTCACGCAACCCATGTAACATTTGTTTGAATCTGTATTATCTGGGCGCATCATTACGAAGCCAATATGGCCGCCCAGGTCTCCCGATATCACTCCGCCGGACTTTTTCCTCTGGGGATTTCTTAAGTCTGCAGCCTACGTAACGCATCCACACACTTTGGATGAACTGAAGACGAATGTTCAACGTACTGTGGACAACATTTCATGTGATACACTCTAGAGGGTCTTCAGGAACATCATCAAGAGGGTGAACATGTGTGAGGAACTGAATGGTGGCCATTTCCAACATCTTTTATAGTCCCTTCATGGGTTACGTGACTTTTTGATCACTCTATATTATTCAGCATATCAATATAAGATTTGCGTACACTTTATTTAGATTCAGTAAACATCAACTCGTGAAAAACCATTTGCGAATACAGTACATTTGTGACTGGGACAGTATACGGATCGCTGCAGCAATCTGCAGAACACACTACTCTGCAAAAGGAGTTTTGTAGGCGAATTCAAAACAAACACAAGTTTCACTGCGCATCACACTACCGATACTAAGTCTAGTCATACACTAATAGGACTTAGAATGAATGTTTATGGAACATAGCAGTGACGAAAACAATTAATTTCAATGGGAACCAAATCAACTTTCACAATTCATTTAATCTGTTTTTACTACTTAATTACTACTTAATTAAAATTGTGAAATGATGAAATAAACGTGTCCTTCCTAAAGAAAAGCTAAAAATATAGAAGAGAAAAAAAAAGAAATTTTAATCATAGGTAAATCAATAGAAATAATGAAGTAATTTGTTGTTATTCGCTTTTCCCCAAGCATCCAAAGTGTTCTAGGTTGCATTTGAAATATGATACTAGAATGATGATGGAGCAAAAGGAATATAGTGTTTATAAAGTGTGGTGTAGCAACATATCGCGAGGCCCTGGGCGAGATTAAAATGAGATGTTCCATCCATTTTTAAATTTGATATCTCAATGTGAATCGATACAAAATCTTCAGTGATACGTCAGCACATTAACATATTTAAATAATTATAAATTACTGAAGAAAAGTATATTTAATAATTTCACTCACCCTAAAGATGTCGTTCTTTGTTTTCCGCGATCTGAAATATGAAGCTGTAGGACGGAAGTAAGAACTGCTTATATTATCCATTGCCTTCTTGAGTTGCAAACAACCCAAGCATTTAAATGTCTCGCACTTGTTTCGTGGCAGTTGGAGATGCTTTATTGTTAACATATTAAATTTGGGAGTGTAAGGTCGAGAGAAAAGAAGAAAATACAAGACAAATTGCTTTTTATTCGAGAAATGAATAAATGGGTAAAAATGTCCACGCAAGTTATTGTGAATTATTGCGTAAATGTTTCACATGAGAAATATGACAATATTTTTTACTTTTTTTTTACCCGCTCGCCTGTATATTACGCCCCTGATTTGACGTATCATAACGTTTAACTAGAATTTAAAGTGAGATAAAAGCAGAATGTTTTAATTTCATTGCCTACAAAAATTAGCCTTTTCCATCTTTTCCCCAACACTTCCATTTAATACATTTTTTTTGTATGAACCCCATAAGACGCGAGGCCCCGAGCGGTCGCCCACTTTGCCCATCCCTTGCTACGCCACTGTTTATAAAGCCCTGTATATTCAATATGAATGATAAAATATATAGGACATACCAACAGACACCTAAAAGTAAAGATTTAGAAACTTGTAAGGGAGAAGACGTATTATTTCAGTTCTGTTTACTTTTTCAGACGAGGAAGATCTGTTTATGGTGTCGGATCTGTTGCTGGGCGGCGACCTTCGATATCACATCCAACAGGAAGTGCCATTCACGGAAGACTGCGTCAAGCTGTACGTGTGCGAGCTGGCTCTCGCGCTCGATTACTTGCAATCGAAGTCCATCATTCACAGGTAAGAAGATCGCGACATTTTCTTGTATCTTGCCTTAATAGCATTATCATCCACTGACTGATTATGAAAGAAACATGACCATGTAAGAAACATTATATATTGCCCACATGGGATAAAATACATTTTTAATTCACTGTGAGTTTATCTCATTCATATCTGTCGAGTTTGCGGTTGTCAAACGTACCTGAGTTGAGCTGAGAAAGGTGTGCTAAGCAGAAGCATGAACGTAGTTATACCCTACGAAATGCCACCATAAAAACGTCATTTTTAGCTGCAGTCTTGCCAAAATTTCAAATTTCTTTCTGATACCAATTAGTACATCTAAAAATGTAGGAATGTAACAACATGTATCCTCATCATATATCGACATCTCTGATCCATCACCAAGATGATCAGATTTGACGGTACTAATATCAAGCACATGTCTCTTTTCTCAGCAACACAGCTTAATCGTTATGTTTGATTAATTGATTGATTTGGTTTATTTTACTCTGCTTTTCTGCCACGATTTGCAAATCGCGAAGATGAGAAAGGGTGATGATTTGAAATTGATAAAGTAACACCCACAAAGAAATGTTCAGACCTGGATTCGAACCCAGGACCCCTGGCGTTGTGAAGCGTTGTGCTAATAACTTCGTCACGGATGAATATGTAAATGTAGAGGTTTGATTTGAAAATCCTTCCGCCGCATATTGACTATTCAAATAAACTGTCTGTGGCGCGTTTCCTTGCTCTGAATGTCATTTAAGTCTTCTTTTCATAACCACAATTTGATCAGAATATTCGCTTGATAAATATCCAAAATTCAAATCGGCCATGTTTATTGAGAGTTAATAGTGTCTCGTTCATGGGTGAAGAATCTCCATATTCACGGAGTTTTGATTGTTAATTATCAAGCATTAGTCAACGGTATTGCAATTAGATACTGTATCTAAATCAAGAGGCAAGGCGATGCTAATGGCTTCTACAACGTGGAATATGAGTGTCACAAACATCACTCTTTGTACTTGTCACAGGTAAACGTCACTTTCAGTTGCCAATAACTTATCACCAAATGAAGTTACATGAAATCTGATTTCAGATTTGACATCCTGACGAAATTCTAGCCTATGGTCATGCATCATATGACCCATCTATCATTTTAAAGAAAAAAGTTGAATTCAAGATGGCGGAACCAAGATGCCGGCCGTCCCCGTGACATACTCAAAAAGGTGTCCCCCCTAGGCCTATTTTGTATCGCCCATATCAAATTCCATGAAAATACATCACTGCGGATTTTATAAGGGGTGGTAAGGGACTTCTGATACACCCTGTAGATGAAACGTGTTGAGAACTCACCTGTAGGTGGCAGCATAGTTCAAATCACTGTACTTCCATTAGTTGTTTCATAGAGCAAGAGGTTGTCCAGCGTAGCGATTACTGCTGCAACTGTTCTAAGCTGGTAGTTCCATGGGCTGGTAGATTTGTGGGGAGGGGGGGGGTGTCTCACTTATCGGACACAACTTAAATACCATCGGTGGTTAGGTTGGGCTTGTCGGGTTTGGTACTCTTATAAGAAGACGACGACGAAAAAACAATTGTAGCAGCAATACCCACCTTAAATTAAAGACCTGCCCCTCGATGCACCACGTAACAAGAACAGGACGCTAAGATGACCAATCTTGACCTGCTTAACGTGCTCACCTTTTTATTTCCCGTGTGAATAATTTGTTGGAATAGCCATATGTTTCCGTGTAGGCGAGTTACATGTAGGTATGGTGTGTTTTTAAACATTTTAAGTCTCCAGCCCTACTCCGTACAGCAGTGGGACTTAAGGCACAATCAGGGACGTATAAAACGCTGGCTGTTTAGGATCACTCAAATGTGTAACAATATAACAATGCCTCTAAAATAAAAATAAAAACAACGAACTTCCATTAACAGTCTCGATAATGTTTGTAGTGGCATTGATATATACACAGAAAGGTCATTTAATTTCAGTTAGATTGCTGAGCAAAAAATATTATTTTTTAAAAAAATATGTGACAACATTCTGATGAAGAGTGTTCTCTGCGTTTAAAGTTCACAAAGCTATCCAGACATTTCTCGTCTTATAATTCTTAGTCATAGTTCAGTAAATATCCAAAAAGCTAATATACAGCATTGGACAAATTATTGGACTCATTCGTTGCAAAAATGAAACACAGATATACTCACTTTATGTAACTACTAAAGCGCGCGTCAAATCTCCTGCATATGGCCTTGGACTGCTGAACAGCACCAGCGAATCACAGACTTGCGGCGTTGCTTAGTAGACCGTTTCGCTCAACCACGCTGTATCTTTTCCGTGTGAGATTTGGACATGGCACCGTTGCAGTGCGCTGCTATTGGCTATCGCCACATGCAGGAGATTTGACGCACACTCTAACTTTCTAGCCTTCTTAAACCCGAAGGTTCATGGCTGCAGCAACACAGGCCTTCCATCTGTCCCTATCCTGAGCAAGATCTATATACTCTTTTCCATCCCTACCGATTTCCTTTAGGTCCATCTCAAAGTTGTCCCTCCATATTCGTCTTCGCCTTCCTATAGGTCTCTTTACCATCAGGTTTCCCAACAAGAATCCTGTAAACTCTTCTTTCCTCTCCCATTCTCCACTCACCTGTCTCCTCATCCCTTTTAGGTCCAAATATTTTCCTAAGGATGTTATTTTCAAATACTCTCAATTTATGTTCCTCTTTCAATGTAAGAGACCAAGTTTCGCATCCATATAATACTACAGGCAAAATTACTGTTTCTTGACATGTCTTTTTACAGTGCAGAGTTGTCAGATCTACACCTAACCCCAAATATGAATGGAGGACCGCACCTGTCGTTGGTCAGCGGATCCCTCGGATCTAGCTGGAAGGATCACATAGTAGTCCACCAACCGTACCCCACTTCTGCCAATTGTGGGACGCTCATAGAGCCATGACAGGACAGCTCTGAAAATCCCCACAGAGCAAAATGTTGACCATTTCACTCTGTTGGTTGACTAACTCGCAACCTCTAGGGCTTTCTTATTAAAGGAATTATAATTTTGAAATTGTTGTAACCCAAAACAAAAAGGACGATAATACGAGAGAAAAAATGTCTGCTACCTAACTCACTTTATGTAGACAAATTTTAGATTTAAAGTTTTGTGATACACATTGCATTGTTATACGCACTGCAAGTACTGTCAGAACTTTGTATGACCACCTTTTGCTCTTTTCGAGCCCATTTTAATCATTGCTTGTGTACATTCTTTACAATTCCTCAATCACTCTTATTTCTAAACTTCAAACCACGTGGTTTATGAAATTGCATGTTTCCCCAGAGATACAAATAAAGAACACCCTTACAACAATCAGAATTAATATCATTTCCTTTATTATAACCAAAAATAGCATAAATAACACGGTAAACAATGTACGTATTGTTGCAGGCTTTTTTGCGAATATGGAAAGAATCTTGTTGCCATATATTCTTGAGACACAGTATAAGAAAGGATTGTGAGAAACAAGATTATATCGAAGCAGACAAAGTTTCATCCCTTAAAAAGTTATGACAATCGTAAAATTTAATTAGTTAGAACACTTTCAAAACAAGGAAATGTGCATCTTTTTTACAATGTGTCCAATAATTTGGCCAATATTGTATATCAAGATTAAACTTCCCCTGAATCTACATATTCAAAATTGTATATACAGTAAAACCTCGTTAATCTAGACTAATTGGTGGGGGGGGTAAGTTGACCGGTTTAACGAAAGTTCGGATTAACTTAAATAACCTAAAAGAACAGTAGTAAGTGCATTAAGACTCAGTTTATAGCAACAAAACACGTTTATTATGGTGGATTTAAAGTGCGTAGGCCTAAATACGCTATACAGTACAGTACAAAGTCTGCGGGAAACAGAATTTCATCAATGGTTGCTTCTTTTTCTTTTGGAAGTTCTCGTGTTGACTTCAAGCCACATTTTAAACCTTGCATTCTGCTTTTTTTATTTGCCTTTTGCCTGTCCGGATTAAGCGAAATCCGGCTTATCGAGGTCCGGATTGATGAGGTTTTACTGTATTAGCAACGTTGTTTATAAGACATTAATTCACCCACAGAGGTCGAATTTTGCAGACATGAAAAAGGGAATGAAAGAAATAAATGGATATAAATAGTGATACAAATTGTTGAATACGTGTCTTTTCATAAATATAGCTCACAAGCAGGATGCGACGACTATTTATTTTCTCTACAGCCAGGTTATAATCTATTGTTCCATTGTTGAACTCTTGGTCTCGTCACCTGGGTTACCATTCTCCATAAATCACACAAAATCTCCTATGTTTTCGTAACCTTTGGGCTTATATCTTTACAAATACCTGCTTGTTTGTTCTATTTGTATTCTGAATTCAGCACGTAGGCAACCCGCATTACACTACTGATTGGGCTGTTGTTCAGCTACCGTTGCTATGGATGAGCGCATTTGTTGGAGAGATCCATTATGGATACTGAGATAAATCACGTCTCATTGTTAGCATTGTATTCAGGGGCAAATCTAAGGGGGTTTCATGGGAACCATCTTTGACCTTTATTTTCCTGAAAACAAAGTGGAAATAAAAATAATTCGCTTCATATTATTTTTTATAAGAATTCATGTCTTATTCATTTTATGCCGCTATCGAACCTTCCCTTAAAAATTCTTCTAGTCGTTTTTGATTTCATCCTAGGAGATGTCACGTTTTGGTTTACACGTTCTCTTCTTCTGCGCAAAAATTTTATCAGTGTGAAAATTGGTTGTTCAAATCCTAGTTTACCTGTACATTGTTTGCTTTGTTATCGCTATGGAAACTGTGATAATGCATATATTTCATACATTGCTAGGTTGAGGATAACTAACCATAATATTTACTTTTCTCTAAATTAGTTTCCTAATGCGCCATCAACAGACAGATATTTATGTATTTATTTATTTATGCTTTGAACTTCTACAGAGGATTGGACCTCCAATTACAGAAGGCGTACACTGTGTTTGATTAATACAATAGAAATTACATGGAAATATACAAACACATATTCATTCATTCACGTACAATACATATAACATACACCATACGTAACACATGAGATATTGTGACGTTCCTTTCTGGTGTTCGCCACTGGATCACGGATTACTACGTCACGGTAGCTACCCAATCTCCCTGTGCGGAGGAGTTATGAGACTCACCTTAATGTATACTACACTTGGTTCTCAGGACGAAACGATTTGAACAAAAAATTAGCTTCTTACTATTTTACAAATTTAATAAAACATTTTACCTTTAAACAATCACTGCAAATTAATAACAATATTCACCAACACAATCCCTTTTGAATTAAGTTGCTGCTTTTCCTTTAAAACAGCGTTTTTCACAAAATAGACGTCATCTTCCGCAACTCAACTTATTTTTTTCTCTTTTTGCACTGTTGTCCTCGCAACCGAATCAATAAAAGATTGGACAGTTCTACACATCTTCACAAACCGGAAATGACTTCCGCTTCCGATATTGCGTAAATTTTTCCACTGAAAGTTTTCTTGTGTAAACAACAGTTTTGAAACTAACAAATAAATCAAATGTGAAATTAACAGAAAACAAATAAAACATTTCATATGGTCAAAATAAACAAAGCGTATCAAGTTCTCCTCCCATACAAACAAAGAAAATTGACGCAATGTACATGAAGGAAATTTTCTTTATAGAATAAACTTGATTCTTCTACGAGCTTACTTCAGAACTCTTCACTCTAAAACCTGCATGCAAACTCGCTCTAAGAAAATTCATATGATCCTACACTTTTTAATCATAAAAACAAATCTTCAAACTATCTGTTCTCTTGCTTTGTGTAGAACTTCTTTTCTTTCTTTTGTCATCCTTTCCACATCTTCTAAGAGCTTCTTAACTTTAACAGCTTGTTCTTCATACAACTATACATTTCCTAAACATTTACATTTCCAAACGCTTAACTTCTGAAATTGTTCTGGGCTTAAACTTAATTATTGACATTGAAGTCTCACATAAAATTATACATTTGTTCCCTATTGGCCCTTTATCATTGTCAACTATGGCTGTCCTTTCCCTTCGACTTCGCCATTCATCTCAAATTGACCTCCTGGAACTAAATTATCAACATTGTGAACTTCTTATTCTTCTGGGAATTATACCTAACGTCTGCTTTCTTTCGGTTTGATAATAATCAGTACAGGAAATGAAATTCAAGTTGTATCCAAATCATGTACACAAGCCAAGCATCATCTGAATAATTAGATGACTTTGTAAACTCTTCTTTATCCATTTTCTTCAAAGAATGTGCAGGACTCTCAACGATTACTTTCTATGATGGAATATATTTTTCAACCTTCACAATGCAAACAAAAGATAGATTTTCATATAAATTTGATAACACATACTTCACATCTTCACGTGCAAGCTTATTTGATAGTGTTTTACAAGCGGTTTCTTTTTGTTTTCTGAACTGTTTTCTTCTTCCTTCTTTTTCTCCATAGATCAAACATTTCTTTCTTCTCTTGCCACTTCAATAATTCTCCTTCCAACTTTTTCCTCTTGGACAACGGAACAGGATAAGGATTGGAGTAAACAGGTTCTTCACTGGTCAGATTTATTTCACAGATAGAATTCCTAGATAATCCTGGTTTGTCGGCGAATATTCTTCTATATTTCAACAATAAATTAAATAGCTGCTCCTTTTCCTCAACTCTCAAAACATCTGAAGCAAAGGCTTTATCTCTTATGTCTGATTCTGTTGCAGTCTACAGCGTTATCTTCTTCCTCCGCTTTCGTACACTGTATTAAGGCTGTCTTCTCCCGCGACTCGCCCTTCTCTGAATCTCCAGCGTTAGGAAGTAAATGTTGCTCTACTGTGTGTCCGCCATTGATCAGATACAATTTTTCTGCGCCTGCATCCAGAGTGGCTTTGTATCTTCGAAGGAAAGGATAACCAAATAATAAGTCAGCTTCTAAGCACTTGCCCACATATACCAAATCTTCAAATATAAAACCGCCAATTTCAAAATTTATTCGCCTACAACCAGCTATCCGGGATCTTTCTTTTCCCGCAAAATCTTTTAATATTACGCCTGGACACTTCTGCAATTTAAGACCTGGTAATCGCTCTCGTACTTGAAGCCAAATATTATAATTCATAAGGGTACATTCGCTACCCGTGTCCAGAGTGCATTTTATTTGGAATCCTAATACCTCGACTGAAATTTCAGGTTTCTTTACATTATCCCTATCTTCTTCCATTATCGTCTTTCTAATTTTTAAATAATTTAGAGGAGTGGCTTCAATATTCAAGTACAATACTTCTAACGGATCTTCTGTTAGGAATGGGTCTTCACTTTCGTCGCTTTCTTGTACTTGCATGCCCTTCATTGCAAGCGTAAGAGTGCCGCTTACAACGGGCGCTGGGCTAAACAAAGAACTTCATTGCAGTTAATTTCCCATGGCGACGCCGTAACTCTAAGATTACTGGAAGGTAGCTCTTCCGTCTGTATTGCACACTCTTCTCGTCCTGGAGCTCTTTGATCTCTTCTCCAACTATTTGTGTACGGCGTAGTCCTTCTATAAAGTCTGTTACTTGTCCAGTTTCTATTCTTCCACCTTCCACCCGGGAATCGCTGACCTTCTCTGGTGATTGGTTCCTTCCCATTTCCGCTCTCTGCGCTGCGGGATCCTCCAGGATTATTAGTAGAAGTTGTCATCTGTACTCTGCGAACTCGAGGTTGGTTAGGTCTCCTTTCTTCTGCTTTGTTACCGTCGCCTCTCCACCCATCTATCTGTTCTGAGGCTTCGTACTTCCCCAAGAAGTTGGTCAACTGGTCAATGTTCCGAGGGTCTCTTGTTAATACTAGCTGCCGTATTCTGTATGGGAGCTGATGAATAATTAAACTTAACGCTTCTGTTTGGTCCACACGTTCGACCAAGTTACAGTATGACCCGTAGACGTCCCAACAATAATCCTCCATAGAAAGTCCTGAGGATTTGGAATATCTTCTGTTTCTTAAAATCTGGATCTCTCTCTGCTTCGCTTCTGCAGAGGCATACTGTTTTTTAAACGCGGCACAAAACTGTTCAAAAGACTTCCACCTTCTCTCGTTGGCAATAAACCAAGCTTTAGCTTTCCCTTTCATTACAGAAGGATGCACCTTTAATCTATAGTGCATAGGCATTTTCATTATGTCCATGGACGTTTTCAGTTCTTCCAAATAACGCTCCGCTGATATGGAATTTATTTCTCCGGTAAATTTGCTCAGAGAGTTAATATCCGACATTCTAAAAAAATGTCCAGTGTGAGATGGACTATGAGAGACATCAGGAGATTTATCAATATCTTCTCTGGGTATCCCTTTTGTACTTTGGATACGTCTTCTCCTCTTACGGTTCCTTTTAGTCAACAATTCAGCAGAAGATACAGAATCTGTTGAAGATATACCGGAAATCAAAGGGTCATTATCATCTCTCACCCATCGAATATTTTCCACAGATCTGTCAGTATTTCCAGCAGTCATTCCTGGATTTCCTTGCACAGATTCTAAATGTAATCTCTCCAACTTCCCTAAAAGGAATTACTCCATAAAATAGAACTTCTGGTTAATTTCTTTATTCATCTTCTCACTGTCCTGCATACACAAATTCCTTGAAGTACTTTGCTGATCCACGACGGATTCTATCCTTGCCCTTACGGTGTCCAATTCATTCATTACTTTTCGTCTGTCTACTTCCCAGACTTCTTCTATCTTATTTAGAGCATCTCTCCCTTCATCAATTTGTTTTAACAAATCACATCGCACAGCTTCCAATTCTTCTTTGTTTTCTTGTCTTCTGTCTTCTATTACTTTCATCATTTAATTTTTATCATCTTTCCGCTCATCCTCAATCTTCTTCATCAATTCTTCTCGGTCTGCTTTCATTCTCGTCATCATTTCCTCCTTATCATTCCTAAATACCTCCTCTAAGTTCCTGAAAGCTACTTTAGTTTCGTTTCTTCCGTCTTCAATAATCTTCATCAGTTCCTTTTTATCCTCTCTCCGTCCTTCTTCTATCATCTTCTTCAATTCATTCTTATTTTCTAGCCTTCCTTCTTCCATTTTCTCAAACCTCTTTATCATTTCATTCTGATCTTCTTTCCTTCCTTCTCCAATGATCTTCCTCAATTCATCCTTATCCTCTTTCCTTCCTTCTTCAATGATCTTCCTCAATTCATCCTTATCTTCTTTCCTTCCTTCTTCAATGATCTTCCTCAATTCATTCTTATCTTCTAGCCTTCCTTCTTCCATTTTCTCAAACCTCTTTATCATTTCATTCTGATCTTCTTTCCATTCTTCTTCAATTCTCTTTAACCAGCCACAAAGTACCTCCATATTTAAAGTAGCACTATGCGATTTGCAATTTTTACAAACTTAAGTCATCAGGAAGAAATTCTCTGGATATTGGCAAATTTTAAAAAAAAAAGGTAAAGTGCTCCCCTGTGCTTAGTACCACGCCATGAAGGCGTATAGGGGGTGTGGGGGTAACGCCCCACACTTTCTTGATCCGGTCGTGAGTGGGAGTGATGTGATCAGCATCACGCCCCTGACCGCCTTTACCCCCCAGGGTTTCCCCCAGGTACCCATGTTATTCGACGCTGGGTGGGCGCCGGGGCCGCTTCCATCGTTAGAAAAGTTCCCGGATTTGAACCGGCCGGGGATCGAACCCGGGACCTTTTGCATGGTAGTCAGACGCGTTACCGACTGAGCCACCGCATTTGCACACCCTAAATGGAAATACGCCTCGCATTTCCTGCACTGAAATATTTCGTCCAAGGGCTTATCTTTATCATCACAACAACTCAATTTATCCATTTTCTTCTTGCTCTGGCTTCTCAAAATTCTCCTACTCATACCTTGATATCTCTGCAAAATCAATCACATGACTTACATCTATGTGTTATCAGACTTTGTAACGCTCGACAATTTCCTCATGACTTCACACGGCACAAAACACTTTTTTTTTTCACACGATATTACAGTTACAATTTATCCTTTTACATCATCGATGCCTTCACGTTGAGCGCCAAATTTACCTGTGACGTTCCTTTCTGGTGTTCGCCACTGGATCACGGATTACTACGTCACGGTAGCTACCCAATCTCCCTGTGCGGAGGAGTTATGAGACTCACCTTAATGTATACTACACTTGGTTCTCAGGACGAAACGATTTGAACAAAAAATTAGCTTCTTACTATTTTACAAATTTAATAAAACATTTTACCTTTAAACAATCACTGCAAATTAATAACAATATTCACCAACACAATCCCTTTTGAATTAAGTTGCTGCTTTTCCTTTAAAACAGCGTTTTTCACAAAATAGACGTCATCTTCCGCAACTCAACTTATTGTTTTCTCTTTTTGCACTGTTGTCCTCGCAACCGAATCAATAAAAGATTGGACAGTTCTACACATCTTCACAAACCGGAAATGACTTCCGCTTCCTATATTGCGTGTAACAAATGTACAGCAAAAATTACAAATTTAAGCCAATATGAAAATATCAAACAACAGTATTGAAACTAACAAATAAATCAAATGTGAAATTAACAAAAAACAAATAAAATATTTCATATGGTCAAAATAAACAAAGCGTATCAATATATATATATACACTTATGTACATACATTTAGGCAAGAGGTGTATACGTAATTCACAAGTATTGCACACTGTAAATGGTAAAATTTATATTAAGCAATGTATATTCTATCAGAGTTTCGTTTTCTATAACACTGAATCTATTATTCTTTTATATCTGTCAAATGGAAGTGAAAAATCTACACATTGGTTGTTTGCAACAAGGATATTGTAACTGTGACACATTCTATTTATTGGTGAGTTTCTATATTTCTGAGTTTTTGAAATTTTAGAAGTTAGAATATTTCTATTACTCAGATTATTTTTTCTTATATTGAATTGTATTTGACCGAGAAAGGAGCTGTTGTCTAAGACACCATTAATTGTTTTATACAAGTACAACTGTTCTAATATGAAGAACACAGAAGCAAACAGCTGTTAAGTTTGAAATAAGCATTGTCCAATAAAGTTAAACTTTAATAATAATCCTTTACTATTAAATCTTAAAGTTTTATATTTTACTATACTCCTACATTTGAATGTTCTTTTTGGTTTCTTCTAGAGACATCAAACCCGATAACATCCTATTGGACGAGGAAGGTAAGCGATTTTTTATACTTATTTCTGGTTTTTACTGTGAAATATGCAAATTTGTTTTATTAAACTCATAAATGTTGTTTCTGTTTCGTCTCATATTCCGGTACTGGGCCACTTGAGATGTTGGGAATGATCGGTGGCGTGCGCACAAATTTTCGTAATAGTAGAGATTCTTTTCATGCGTAGTGCTAGTGCTGTGCTGTCTTTCCATGTATCTAACGTTGTATTTTTTTTTTTAGATCTGGGCCGAAAAGGGGCCAGGTAAGGATTTATAGGCCCCTCATATATAGGGGAATTTATCATGTCCCTACTTTATAATCGTTAGTTCAAGTTTTGTCACATTGTTATTTCTCAGTATGTTTTCCAGTATCTCTTCTATTTTCTTTTTTAAATTTTATGCTTTTTGTTTCTTTTCAAAACTACTACTGCTTCCCAATCGAGGTTCTCATTAACCGATATCTGTTAAGAGCACCAAAAGCCAGTTTTCGCCAATGGCAGTGTTAAGCTTGACGCTCCGAACCGCCGTGCGGAAAATGCCACGCTTCTTTCGGTGGAGGTTTGTCCGCACAGCGCACCGTGACGCTCACAACTGCCATATGCTGGTAAATGGTAGCATTTGCCGTTTGTTTACCTCCGGAAATTATGGAGGCAGCCAGAAGAGCGTTAAATGGGGAAAACAACCTCTTCTCTATAAACATCCTGACTTCTGGCATGCAAATTTCGCAAGCCGCTTACGGGCTCTTTACAGGGCGTTGCACCGTTTGTTTTCATAAGACGCAGGCAACTGAAACTCCTAGTCAGGGCGAGATTTAGCAACATCCACTATAGAGGTACCATCATTGCTAACAAAGTGGTTTCCGAAAAGAATATTCGAACTATCATGTTTTTCAGTTAACTGGATGTTTCCCCATTCACAACGTTCAACAGCTCGAGAAAAAGTGATAAAGTTTTTCTCTAGAAAACGCCACTGGAAAACTTCTCGAAACTGGAACACCAAGTTAAAGAAGAAAAAGGCTGAATTGAAGAAGACAAATCCATCTATCGTTGCTTTCACCTCTACGATTCTCCCATCTCCTTTGACGAGTCTGAACTCCCTTTCCCTTACGTCATTGCTCGAAGTTCGGGGAAGAGTTTAAAGTCTTATATCTCGCCGCGTTCCGAGAGACTGAAATTTGAGAAGTCGGGCGAAATGGGATCTTCGTGACTAAAATCGCGAACCAGTTGGTAGGAGTTTTGAAGGAGGATAAACGATGGAGCCTTCTGTGACTTTCATGAAGAGAAGAAGCTGCACTCTTCGATTGAGAGGCGAGATGAATTCTTCTTTAAGTCCCTGTTGAAGGAGAAAAAGTGTGGTTCAATTCTCTGGAGTAGTGTTGCTTAAACTCCCCCCAGACTGCTGACATGTATATTAGAGTTCAACTGACCCAGCAAAAAGATTACCAAGTAATGTTGCTATAAGTTCCAGGAAAACTCAGAAACGCAATGCAAGCAGAGATAGTAGCCAGTGGCGGCAATTATGGGGGGCGAGGAGGGGCAGTTGCCCCCCCACTTTTTTGCCACTTTTGCCCCCACACTATGCTAAATCTTATATACAAAGGGAAAGATACTGCCTTTGCCACCCCCAGTTTTGTCACCTTCCCCCCGGTTATGGAACGCAATCGCCGCCACTGATAGTAGCTGAAAGCGTATTAAACCGACAAACCTTAAGTGGGACAAGAGATTGAGACAATAAACCTTGGAATGGAAACAAACTCATGTATTTGTTTTACCAGTCAATTCTGCTTGCAACAGCCTTTTCGTTAAGAAAACGTGAACAAATGAACGAGCACTGATCCCCTGTGCGTGTGCAACCAATAGCGTTGCGTCAGTGTAGCTTTCTCCGTTACGTCAGGTGCGCACTGGCGTTGCGCGATAGTCTCCTTGACCTGCGCAGAACCAGGACAACTGGCGAATGGGTGGAGACTTCTCTGTGACATTGTATGCAAGATCCGAAAAGAATGCGAATAAGTTAACTTATTTTCCAAGTGTCCTATCTTATGGGCGGATTTAGCGAGGGGGCATGGCTATGAGTTCAAACTTCAGAGCTTCGCTAGCCTGCAAGAATGTAGCCCAGGGTGTACTACGTAGAAGGTAGGGTTCCTTCTGGAGAGACCACTGCTTACATCATATACAGAGCATTCCCTGACATTCGCTACGAGACTCGGCGGCAAGCGGCCCGGCATCAGCTGTTGTCTTTCCCGGTGAACGAGTCCGCGACAGTCGCTAGAGTGGGCTATTAAAATTACAGTTTTCATATTGTGTACTAACCTTGACTACAGAAGGTGTTGAAAATGATGTCCCTCTGCTGCAACACATTCCTGGCATCTCCGAAGGAAATTGGCATTTACACGTGCAAGTTCGTCTGCTGTAATTCACCCGATTTCTCGTACAATACTCTCTTTTAACTCACGGATGGTGTGCGGATTGTCTTTGTATACTTTAGTTTTTAGATTTCCCCATTTTTCTTTCCCTTTTATTCAGAACTGACCCTGTTACTCTAAACTTTTTTACGAGGTTTAATATAGTGGTCCTATGTGGAACGGGAACACCAGGAAATTTCGTTGCAAAACGTCGTCGCACTTCTCCATAATTGGTCTTTCCGAAGTAACACTCTACAAGATAAATCCTTTGTTGTAATATAAACTTTTGTGGTGCCATATTAAGCCACAATCTTCAACACATGGACACGACACAACACAACTTCCGAGGGAGGATTATACTGGCATCAGTCTGCAACGTCAACAGAAAGGGAAAGAGAGCGAAGGCAGGAAGAGCGAAAAAACAGACTGTAGCGTGCGACTGTCGCGGACCCCGTTCACCGGGAAAGACAAGCGCTGATGCCGGGCCGCTTGCCGCCGAGTCTCGTAGCGAATGTCAGGGAATGCTCTGTATATATATATATATATACACACACACACACACAAAACGTGTACTGTTTTATTTAATACCTAGGTATTGTGAGTGTAATGTAAGTATGATGAAAAATATTACCTGTATCAACACATCTGCATCAACCTTTTTTTTGTCATCAACACAACAGTAATTGTACACACACGATTTTGAACGTAAACAGAAAATAACATCCATGTACCCAGTGTCGTCCGTCCAACACCAAACATTTTTCATAGCGACCCTTCAACATTACCGCAATTTTATTAACGCATTGGGGAGCATTTGCATGTGTAATGAACTTTGGAGCACGAGTTCCGGAAATCTCCTTCAACAAAGCGCACCGTGTTGTAGCCAGTGACCTGCCTGAACGGCCACTTTTACGAGCGGAAATAATACTGTTCAACAGACGTCTTCTCTCGAATACTCAAGCTGGCCCCCGTGGCGGAGTAGTTAGCACGACGCCAGGGGTCCCGGGTTCGAATCCCGGCCTGGGGATGGGTGTTTGTGAGTGTCATTCATCAATTTCATCATTTCACTCATCCCCATCTTCGCAAAATAGCCAAAAGTGGCACAAAAAGCGAAGTAAAATAGAGCAAATCAATCAATCAATCCTATAATCAAGGCCGTTGAGGATCGCCTATCATTATAACTGTTCTTTGTAAAGGACCGATGTCACATTGTAGCTGCACTTCCTCGCTTCCCACCCAGTAACAACAATGCACTGTGTTGCCAATTTTTTGTATACATTATTTCCTGCCATATTGTGTGTGTGTATGTGTGTGTGTGTGCGCGCGTATCCCTCCCCAGAAAAAAAATTGATCGATCTGTGCTTGCATTCATCAGAACATACACTGATCTTAACCTATCACTGTTTGACGGCACCGTGTCCTGGATTTTCTTAAGGACGTTAGATATATTTTTAATAGACATTTGTATATTTTGCCAGTTTTCATCCATCTAACTTCTTTGTTTATGACCACACCAACCCAACGCCATTGCTGTTTCAATATCACGAGTCTTGTGGATGAGATGGGCACGTCCTTTAACCCAAAGACTATCTAGAGATAGAAAGATAAGAATTCAGTCGATCTAGAATATTTGAATTGATATGTGTGTCATTGCGACCCGGTACTTCCCGATATCTCAAGAATTATAAGAACTAGAGAGATGCATCATGGTGTATATAAGAAATCAACTTGACGTCAACGATATTGTGTATTCGTTTGGTATCGACGCTACTGATCCAGTTGTACCATGTACTATCCTCGATCCAGAAGATCGCTTTTGTCCCCTCCCCAGAGACTTGCTGATCGTACACCACCCCTATCAGTTCCCTCTACCCGTTTCGAAGTTGTTGTTTTTTACAGCGCTCCCCAGATCGTTAGGTCCTCCATGCTGTGGAGATTTATGTGCGGTGCTAAAGAAAATGGGTTTGACTGATCCTCAGTCACCCAACATCCTCGTGGCTCAACACCAAAGCTCCGTGGCTGTATCTGTCTTCCTCGTTCCAGCGGTGGGAAATTTCCCGCGCCATGCTCAAGATATCCCAATAGTAAAGAGAGTCTATCATTGACAGTGGCGTATACTGAAAATTTAACCTGATTTACAGCAACGATTCTTTAGTGTACATATTTATTCTACACCCTATCTATAGATGTAATATAAATGAAACAAGAATGTAATTATCCAAGCAAAACAAAAACAGGTGTCTTGACAACTTCAAATTGTCGTCGAAACAACCGGTCGTCAAAAGGGGTGCGTTATACAAAGATCAGTGGTGTAGTTAAACCAGTCATTAAGTTCTCTAAATAATTTAATGAACTTCTGGTTTAAAAGTTTGTATAGTACGTATATAATGAGCAATTTTACATATGTTAACGATCAATATGCAATAAATGGATGAAAAAAGTTGGTTTACCAGCGGTGAACTGGAGAATCACTGATTGATTATTTTCCTATTGAACTTCAAACATTGAAAGCCACACTATGAAATTTCCAAATCCGTTCTTAACCGCGAAAATAGAATTTTCTCTCTCTGAGAATGCAGGGGCATGTGTTATCGTAGTTATTTTGTGTCATTCATAAATGGTTTTCAGTTTTAAAACTGCATTTGAAATAAAATAATTTTAATAATTTCATTCAATATACCTTTGATAGTACACTAGGTATTATGGGCAACCGGAGGAGGCAAGTGGGGACCGTTGCTCCCATGAAAAATAATGTGAGCCGATTTATGATTTAATTTCACAGTAATTTCGAAGAAAGCACAGGTTGTTGTGGGAACACGGTAACTTCAAAGTGAACCATGTCATGTGCGAAGGTGTTCCTTGGAGAAAAATTGTAGACGCCCCTGCTGGGAAGAATCCTGCGAACTCCCTTGTTGCTATTGCTATTATAATAACACAATATTGAATTTGTAATTTTGTTATTTAGCGTCACTTTCTGCCACTTTTCGTTAATCGCGACGATTAATGACTATTACATGATTGATGAAAGGACACTCACAAAGAACACCATGCCCAGGCCGGGATTTGAACCCGGGAGCTTCGGTGGCGAGTGCGAAAGTAATAATAACGCACGCAATATGAATGTACATCTATTTGATAAATCATAACACTTTAACAAGTATCTGAATGTAAAATAAAAGAAAAAAAATCTCTTCAGCTCACCACCAGAAAGGGTGTTCAACTGCTGCTTGATTTGACATGGAATCCAAGCTACAATTTAAATGCCTAGAAGTTGAACCGTAGCTACGATAACAACCTTTCTTTGACTTAATACAATATTGGTATCTTTCATCTTCAAATAACGACTTTTGTTGGCGAAATAGCAGTTATAAACAAATTTCCCCTATTTGGTGGTTGAGAGGTTCTGCAGCAAGCGGATTTTTTTGTCTCCTTTTTCAGAGGAAAGGGACGTTCTTCCTTGCGTGAGGGAATTTCGGCCGAGACCAAAGAAGGGTACCCCCCCCCCACACACACACACCAGCTTCCGGGGAAGAAGGGGAGCCGCGAGATACCATTGATTGATGGTCGATATCTGATGGGTCGGCCGTAATTCTCCTCCCAGGATCCAACTCGCAGTCAAAGGCATTTAGCTCCAACCTCTGCACCCTCTAGTCAATCAGCTGTGAGGGACGGTAGAATCTTATCCGTTTCCTAAATCTAAGATGGCGTCCGCGGGCTCTCCAACGTGCGAATGTACCTTCGATCCCTCTCTTTGTTCCAGAAAGTTTCTTCCTCTGAATTAGGCTTAGGACTTATAGGAACTCCAAACGTTGAAAACTCTGCAGATTTCTTCTACTACCGTATCGGTGCTTGGAAAGTTAATGTGCAGAGCCTGACCAGGATAAGATTACCCACGTGGCGCTGCCGTCGAGTGAGGGAGCGGAGGGGGCGTGGGCAATGCAATCAGCTGCTTGCATTGTTCCGTTTTCCTGCGTTGACATATTGTGCAGAGGAGAGGAGAAAACAAACGACTGTGCACTTTATTTCTCGATATTTCCGAGTGCATTCTTACCATTGTTAAGCTGTAAAAGTAACTTGAGTTACTTGACCCAAAAGTACAGTAACTCATTTACAGTCCCTAGTTTGAGAAAGTAATTCAGTTACATTTCTTCACTGCTGTTATAAGTACCATTACTTCACAAAGCAGGCCCGTACCCATTTTTTTTTTTTGAGGGAGGGGCCAAACCCGAAAATTTGGAACAAAGGTTTTTTATTTGGTTTATTTTACTTAGCTTTTATGCAGGGCACGAAATCATTGAAGACTCGGGGGGGGGGGGGATAAGATTTTAATTTCATAAAGGAATTTATTTGTTACTTTTATACGAAGGTAACAAACTAATTCATTTACTAACTGGTTAAAATATCAAATTGCAAAACGGTTAAAATGGTTGTATTATGTTAAAGTTTTTCTTTTCATTAATATAAATCAATTATATTTTCTTCATTATATTTGTTTTGCATTCTTGTTTCACCTTTATTGTGCTTATATTGTCATTCCTGTAGATTTGCATATCTCTCGTGTGCAGTACTCAAAGACAAGAACAGACATATTATCCTTCAATCTTTGTGTATGTTTTGAATATTTTTCTTAGTGAAAGAAAAACATTATTTTAAGTTTTAAGTATATTTCAATTCAAAACTAACTGCTTATCTTTGTTCTTATAACAAAAAGAAAACAACGTAATTGCGTTCTGTGCTAACCACTCTGCCACGGGTGTCGGAGTGAAACAAAAAGATGATCCTAAATGCTGTTGGAATTGCAAATTTTGTTTTACATCCAATTTATGCACATATAGGTTAATCTGGACTGAACCTATAGTTTAAAGCTAGATCCAAAACCTCTATGTGCGTCCACCCGGTATTGAACCTGGGATTCCTTGATTACAAGGCAACGACATTACCACTACACCACCGGGAAGGTAAATGCTGTTGGGTATTAAATGTGACCATAACGCTAATATTGTAGCTAAAGCTAGACATACAATTATAGATTTGCAATTTTGTAGTTCAAGGTGACGAAAAAATTCAACTCACCGACAGACCCCTCCCTCTGATCAAACAATCAGCAACACACTCGTTTACAGACAAATGCTGTCACACTGCGTACACCTTGGTGCTTATTGTTTACATCCAATACTCAGATGTAATCGAATAGTACTGTATTCCGCAAGAAAACGATATTTTCAAATTCCCTTAAATTTTTGTTTTACCAGTACCTTTAAACTGCAATGGTAATCCTATGTGTATAAAATTGTTTATTTACGTATAAATTAAATGATATGTACTCGTATTATCAATGATTCTTATAAGAACATGATTGAATGTAAGCTAACCAAAAACTCGGGACATTTTCGTTTCACGATTGCAGTTCGAAAAAAATCTGGACAGGATTAAAAGAAATTAATTGTCTCGGTTAAGTCGGGTCATCTGGTATCATTGCAACAATGGTTATAAAACTAAAATTACCAAATGTTGCAGCTTGTAACCTTCTGGAGCTGGTGGCCCATTCAATTTATGCAAGGACAAAATCGTAAAAATTGTCATTTATTTCTTAGGTTCTTATAGGTTCACATTACATTTCGTGACTCGAGTAGGGGAGGCATGGCCTCCATGCCGCCACCCACTTGGGTGGGTCTTCCTTGTCGCACAACAGTTTTGCTACCTTGTGTTCTGACGTCAGACGAGGAACGCCTACGAGGTTAGGTTAGGCCTGTTAGGTTAGGTTCCATTAGCATAAATACAACGAAACATTATTATTTAGTCTAAGAGAACTAAATCAAGCTAGCCTAACCCAACAACGTAGGCATTTAGACTAAAATTAAAAAGCTTTCTCCCGTGACGTCAGAACACAAGGTTGCTCAAGTGTTGTGCGATAAGTGGCCTGTCACAAAGCAACTGGAAGTTGCGTTTACTGTTGCTTTATTGCGCTTGAGGGAAGTGCTGTGGCAATTTTGACAATAACATTATGGCATAATTCTCACAATGTTAACACTCACGTTAACAATGTTCTTTAGGGTAAGCAACTGCGTTGAATATATTTCAAAAATGTAGTCGAGGTTTAAACACTAGATTAGAAAAAATATATATACAGTAAAAACTGCATATCCCGGAACCTCTATAAGAAGGAAACCTGTAAATACAAAAAAAAATAAAAAAGGTCCCCAGAACAGACCGATTTTACACCTGAAAATGACCTGCTTAAGGCGGAAACCTCCTTAACGCGGAAACGGAACACCATTTAAAGACCAAGAAAACAATGCAAGACTGTAAGTCGAACACGCCTCTGTTGCCACTCGCTTATCGGTAACATTGTCAATATGAAAGAATGCGCTACAATACTCATAGCTGTTACGATTCCGTTCCTTTCTTTCATCTCTTACCCTCTTTCTCCACCTTTCTTTGTCCATTTCTCCTCTGTTCTTTCGTCATCTTTCTATTTTTCTTGTTATCTCTCTTTGTTTCATTCTTTTTCTTTACTTTTATCTCAATCTTTCTTCACCTCTGTTATTCCATCTTTCAATCTCTCTCTTTCCCTCTATGCATATCACGCTACTACGCCAGGGGTCCCGGGTTCGAAAAGATACATAAGTACGTACTATACGTTCTTACAATACTGTAAAAAGTGTACCAACATGTTGTGTAGTTACATAATTGTAATCTCTGCGATGCTTATTGCGACTGTATCGCATTTTTATTCACGTACGTACATGCATTAGTACTCTACATTATAAGTAATGCGAAATGTAAATATGTCTTTCCATTATCTCCTGCAGCGCTCTATACTGTATTTAAAGTCAACCGTGTATAAGAAGGAAAACTGTTAAGACGGAAAATTGTGCTCGGAACCATCACGTTCCGGGATAGACAGGTTTTACTGTATCACTATTTTTCACTTTTATGTTAATTGTAAGAAAGATCATGAATGATGATAAGATGTAATTTGTGATGCTGTTTAAGTCCACTTTATGCACAGATAGGCTAATCGGGACTGGACGTTCATTTTAAAGGGGATCCAAAACACTAGATAATGTACATCCACCGGGTATCGAACCCGGAACGCCTTAATTACAAGGCGAGGACGTTACCACTACGACATTGAGGAGGCTAATGAACGGGTAAGCAAATAAAACATACGCCGAGACCGAACTCTAAGCCTTCGGTAGCAAGGAGTTTGGTTAGCGAGCCTGTTTTATTATAAGTATAATTATTATTATCATTATTACATGGGGATACGTTGAGAGCATGCATATTTATAAATCCCACAAGCTTATGAGAACTTTTTAGCGCTTTGCACGATCTGATTAGAAACGCCAGCAGCATCCTGGAATTATGCAACCCTCAGTGCAGCCACCGCAATGGAGAGCCCTTTGTGCCCCTTCTCATTAATAATCCACAAGCCTCCAGAAGATAGAACGGGTTTAATTAAGATGGTCTTATACGCTCTCCGCTCATCAGGGCATAAAGATTCTACAAGCGGACGCTTCCCTGATCCAACTGGCCTTGCAGGTTGATTTTGAGAAGCTTAGATTTCTCTCTCGCAGAAACCAAGGAAGAATAATTAAGTCGCTCATTCTCTGTGGCTGGAGTTCCACTTACTTCACTCGGAAGGAGTCTTTGTGATCAGACATTCCGTCACTGCTTCCCTGGCCGTGGAACGTGTCTGACACAGAATACTTAAATGTAGCAGAGTCAAGTCACGGTCGCCTGTGGCTGAGCGTTAATTGCTTGAATTTAGATTCCTTCTGCTAGATGGCAGGGTTGATTGCATCAAGAACCACGTGGCCGCTCAGGTCTTGCCCGAGTAATCACTGTTGTCTCAAACTCCCAACGTTAAAATTCGGTGAACTCGTGACCTTGCCAAGTGTTAGCTTATCGCGATACAAATCATCTTGATAGATTCTTCCATGTGAGTTAATATTAGATTCCAAATGACTTGTCGAAGACACTCAAATGTCAATCACCCTTCCGTGTAGTACACCCTGGACTGAATTTTGCAGAATAGCGAGTCTCTGGCGTTTGGACTCTCGGCCAGTATAATCCGTGTTGTGCACTGTGCTTGTGTGTCTGTGGTTGTCCATTCATTCACTTCATCTTGTCACCAACAGCGACGATTGTGTAATAACACTGGGTGGTCAAGGAGTTAACTTCTTTGTAGACAAGGCTTAGCGGTAAGAGGCCATAGTGCGGGGACAAAAATCGCCGTCACTGCTTATCACCATTCATCCTCATCTTCTCGATTGGCCAAAAGTGGCAGAAAAGCGAAGCAAAATAAAGCAAATCAACCAATCAATCTACCAAATTACTTATTTATGCATCAGTACTATCACGAAATTCTTATTTACAAGAATTCCTCCTTACCAACGTTACTTGACGTAATTTCTTACCTTAGGACGTCCAATTGATTGTTCTTCTTTTTCCTATTTCCCCTTTGGCCTCATAGTGTCGGGGTTGCCTCTATGCACTCCTTCCATCTCTCCCGTTCCTTTGCCATCCTCTTCAATTCTCTACTTCCCTATCCTTTCTTTTGTCCTATTTCTTCTATTCCTTTTTCGAATGTTCCGGGGTCTACTTCTTGCTCTTCTTCCTTCTGTTCTAGTTTCCATACATTGTTTTGCTTTTCTATCTTCGTCCATTCTTACCACATGTCCAAACCATTTTAATTGTCCTTGTGTCAGTTTTTCTTCTATTGGCTTCTGATTTAATTCTTCTCTGATTCTTTTGTTACGTACTCTATATCTTCTCGTCTTACCAACTATTCTACGGAAGCATTTAATCTCTGCTGTCGTCATTTGCCGTACTTCCTTTCCTCTTACTGGCCAGCTTTCACTTCCGTATAGTAAAATTGGTTCCACTACTGACTTATACACTTGTAGTTTAGTTTTGGTATCTATATTCCTTTTTCCGAAAATTGTCTGGCTTAGATGGTAGTATGCATCGTTAGATTTCCTTACTCTATTCATCACTTCCTCTTGTATTCTTCCTGTGTGGTTTATCTTTCTGTCAGCTGCAGTTCTATTCCATCACACATTATGTGTATTCTTTCTATTACCTCTTCCGTTCTTCCTATTTGCAAAACTTTGCTCTTATTTGCATTTATCGTCATTCTTTTAGCCTTCAGCACTTTTGTCCATTCTGTAACCGCCTCCTGGAGCTTGTTCTCTGTATCTGCTATTAGTATTATGTCATCTGCATATACTAATGCTTGGCAATGTATCGGTCTCATATTCCAATTATCCACCTTTGTTCTTGCTATTCTTCTTTTGCATATCTTTCGAACTTCATCCATAAATACTATAAAGAGTAGTGGATTCAGGCAATCTCCCTGTTTCACTCCTTTCTACATCTGAAATGTGTCTGGCATCTTTCCATCCAATCTTACTATTCCTTCTACTATATTATATGCTGATTTTATTACTCGGATGAGTTTTCCTCGGATTATTCATTTCTCTAATATTGCCCATATTTCTTCTCTGTGTACAAAGTCGATAGCCTTTAAATCTCAAAATGCTAAGTTCATCTTTTTTTCCTTTTTCTAAGTATTTATCACATATTTTTCAGATGGAATATACGAGATCTTGAGTTTGTCTACTAGAACGAAAAGCAGCCTGTTCTTCTTCCATATCCTTTTCTATATTTTTCTTAGTCTTGATTTCAATATTCTTGAATACACTTTAAAAGTTCTACGGTGGATAGACATATTGTACGATAGTTCTCACACTTGGTTGAGTCTCCTTTCTTATCAGTGGTATAATAATGTTTCTGTTTCCATTCTACTCGTAATTTCTCTTCTCTCCAGATCTTGTGGTACAGTTTAGTCATTGCCTCCATATTTTATATATTCTGAACTTGTTTCGTCTGTTCCTGCCGCTTTTCCTTTTCTTACCCTTTTCATTGCTTTATATACTTCTATTTCCTTTACTAGTTCTACTATCTCGTCCTCATCCTTTTCCTTATCCTGCTCATGTATTCTTCTTTTACTTCTTTCTGTTTTTGTCAATTGTTTTCCAATCCTCCCGTCTGCTGTTCCTATGTCTTTCTTTTCAAATTTACTTTCAAAGTATTCTTGTTTTCAACACATTTTCCATTCCCGTTTCCAGAATGTTTGCTTTGTTTCTTACACTTCTTACTCTTCTTCTATCTTTTCCTCTTATTCCTTAAATTATACACAAAGATCCTTTCTTATTCTCTTTGTATTGTGATTCCACTGCCTCAAATTCTTCTCATGTTTTCCTCTTTGCTTTTCTCACTATTCTTTTAGCTGTGTTTCTTTTTTCTAGATAATCTAATTGGCCTTCTTCATCTCTTCTAGTATTTATATGTTTCATCCATGCTTTTTCCTCTTCCTGTACTACCTTTTTAACTTCTTCATTTCACAATCTGGTTTCTTCCTTCCCGTATTTACTCTTTTCTTCCCACATAGCTCTTCTGCTGAATTGAGTATTATATCATTGATTTTTTTTGCCACATTTCCTCTATATCTTTATCTTCAAATGTTTCTTGGTTTAGTCGTTCACCTACTTTATTCTGATATTCTTGTTTTTTTCTCTTTTTTCTACAACTCTTCTGTTTTTATTTTGTTATAGGTCTTTTTTATTTTCCTTCTTTAACCCTGCGTATAACCATGTTTCTGCTATCAGCAGCCTGTGGTCTGTTCCAAGTTCATCTCATCTTATTACTTTTGTGTCTCGGATATGGGTATGGGTGGGTATATTATATAATCTATGATACTTTTGGCATTTCTTCTCTCACCTTCAAACGTTATTTGATGTATTGTTTTATGTTTGTAGGAGTTTCCTATCAGCATTGCGTTCTCTATGCAAGAATCTATGATTATCTGTCCATTTTCATTTGTAATTATTTCTCCTCCATACTTTCCTAGTGTTCTGAATCAACTCAAGTGGTCATTTCCCACTTTTCAGTTTGCCACCCATAATTATAACTTTTCGTCCTCCTCTTTCTGCTTTTCCACTTTTGATTATAATTCTGTGTAGAATTCTTCCTTGTCTCTCACATTAGTATCTTCGGTTGGTGCATATACTTGAATTAGAGTAATCTTTTATTCTAAGTCTATGTCTAAAGTTATTATTCTTGAATTTATTGGATCCCAGCTGATCCAATTGGTTGTTCATCCGGAGTTAATCTACCACATAATGCGTCTAGATCCTTGGCCTACATTCACCAAACCTTCAATAGTATAGCACCATCTATCTGATGAGATTAAAAGTATCTCATGAGAGATTCGCGTTAACTATTTCGAAATGTACAACTAAACAGTGAAAGTGATGAATAGTAATTGCAGATATACCCAGAGAACGCTCATTCTTTCACAGTTGTCTAGGGGCGCATTTGACTGCAGAGGATTGCGGTAGGATTGGAAATATTCGCCGGACCACGAGCGTGAGGGGTAGAAACCTTACGATATTTATGGCCGTTTGATGCGCTCGATCTATCAAAACGGGTGCATTGTGGGGGGAAATAAGCACCTGCGGCGAAGAGAACTGCGCATGCGTCCTGCCTAACGGAGGCGTGCAGGAACCAATTCTGTACGTTCGATTGCACCGCCACATTTGCTATGCTTCCCACCATTAGGAGTTCTCAGGCCAGTAATGTCCCTTTTTTTGTTAGTCCCAAAGAAGAGAGACATTAAAGCAGAGCAGAGGGAGTGTATTGGGGGTGCTAATCTCCTGGGTTGACGGCGTATACTTCCATGTGCCTTCGGGGGGGTTATAAAACTTGGGCTTCCGTAGGCCATTCTTTGTTTTGGGCCCTGCTGACATCATCATCATCATCATTATTATTATTATTGTTATTATTAACAGCTTTGTTATCATGGTACTTCACTTTCACTAATTGCATATTAATAACACTTGTAATCTTAAATATGATTAAAAAATATTCATTAAACCTCGATAACACCTTATTTTTAGACCACTCAACCACCGCTTCCCACTGGCATTTGATGGTAAAATTCTCACAAAATTTCTAAGACCAATGTCAAGATTTTGGAAAAGCACTGTTAAATGTTTTACACCAATAAGTTTAATATGGTCACAAGCTGAATTCAGCCAATTGCTTCAGTCAAGTGTAAATCCTTTAAAAATTCTTGGAAGTCAATGGTCTTTATCACTTCTTCCCCTTTCAGCGAATAATTTTTGTGCGCCCCCCTTCCTGGACTTGTAGCCACTAGGCTACAACCTAATAGAAAATCTCCCCCTTGTGTGCCTAACTTGAAAAGTATTTCAAGTTTCACATTGTGCATATTCATCTAGTTTCGTGATTATATCTATACAAATGCTTGTATCTTGAGGGTTGCACACATGCTTAACCATTTCCGCAATCAGTCTAAGGTGGTCTGGTACTTTGGGCCACTTTTGTTGTTAGTAGGAGTAGCATTTCTCATGACTTTGCACATTTTTTCGGTGAGATTGTAATGTTGCTGAAGTATAGAGAAAATCGGGTTGTGAAAACTATTTAAATTAAAATGCTTCGTTAGGCCATATACTTGCCCGAAATGTCATGCCATTTGTTTTCTCTACAACTCACATATTCTTGACGAGACTGGAACAGAGGTGATAGAGAATTATTCACTACAGTTTGTAAAATTGTCTCTGAAAGATAACTTGATCAAATCAGAGCCTCTGTTAATTTGCCAGCATTTAAAATCAAACTACTCCTGGGGGATTCCACGAATAATTGGTCCTAAACTCCATGTAAATAACAAAATGAATAAATCTGGAAATTATTATTTGTTTTAATTGCATTAAAGTTTAAATGTTTGTGAATGCATTTAAATTGTATATTTCACCAACAAAAAATATTAGCATCTGTAGCCTTTATGCTTCACAGTCAAATTAAATCAAACTTTGCTACATTGTTAAAAGTCACACATGTAATACATTTTCTTTAGCGCTTTTCATGTATTCGGGCTATGTCATAATACTCGAGTTTCTAGCAGACACCACAATTACTTCATCATAATTCTATGAAATCAATTGATTTAGAATATATTAATCCAATCGTATGTCTAGAGCCTTACATTTTATGAGTGAATGTCGCACACGTAACGCTGGAATGTCCCCTTTCCCTCGAAATACCAAGCAAAACAACACCCACGCAATACCAATGGGGTACATTTTGGACCCCAATGATTTGTTTCTTTGTTTCGCGTATAAAAATGAGGGTTTTTGAAATAACATACAGAGAGTATTTTTATAATGTATTTCCCAAGTTATAAATATATATAATATGTAATAATACTTGGAGATAAATATACCTTACCGTAATAGAACAACAAATAATCAAGATATTCACAAAATATCAGTAAATAAAAATATTATCATGTCTGCAATGCAGAACCACCTGTAGGGCTGCAAGAAAACACGTTATCCAAGAATAAATGAAAATGTAGTTGACAAACAACTTTTCTAATGCCCAAAACACTACATTTATTTCATTATTGGAATACCAATGGGGTACATTTTGGACCCCAGACAGAAGAAACATAATTTTCATAGCAAATTTTTCGAGAAAGGTCACCTTTTACGGCTTGTCATTTACATTAAACCAAAAAATTCAGCTACAAAAATATCCCAGTTTTGGAACTAAAAACCAGATAAATTATAGCTACAAATATATGCGTGGGGCAGAAAATGTACTCCTCTGGTATTCCGAGGGCAAGTGTTTTCACGGAAAAGAGACCTAGCAGTATAAGCTCTTTGTTTCGCCGCCATCTCGCAGATGGTGTGTGTGTGTGTGTGTGCAATCCGCCCAATTCCTACTGTTGTTGTTGCGTAATGTAATTATCACCAAAGGTAGCATTTTCCACTGAATTCTAACACCGATAGTTCAGTAATGATAATGTATTTTAATGATTGATTGGTTTGGGTTATTTTACTTCGCTTCAGACACTTGTGGATAATCGCGAAGATGAGGATGAGTGATGATATGATGAACGTGATGAAGAGAGACACCAAAATCAGCCATGCCCAGGCCTAGATTCGAACCCGGGACCCCTGGCGTCGTACCGCCATGTGCTGTATTTCAATGGTATGACATTTCTTGCGTCACACTGTATATGAATATTTCACCATTTTCTACTGGGTTTTGCCAGTGCTGGAAGCGAGGGGGATGCAGAGGTATGGTATCCTCATAATTACACAATTTTTCGGAAAGCATCCCCTAGGTAGCCTCATTCTCACCATGCTAAACCATATGATCATTCCCCCAGTATGACCAGCTTCTTATTGCACTTCCTTTACAACTATTCACTAAGAATATTGTCCTTCATTAGGACACAAGGCTTGCAACTGAAGTCGGTATATTAACCTAGCATAAATATAAAAATATGGCAGTGGAAGGCTTAACCCGTAAAATTGTAGGTTTAGAGGAATTATACATAAAAGGCTTGATAGTAAATAGGTTTATTTAACAACATAATGCCTGAAGGGCTTGAGACTACATAAATGATGATTATAAGAATATAAACCCCAATACAATAAATAATAAAGAAACAATTAAATAATACAATTAAATCTTTACATAACTAAGACTTCCTTACACCGTATTTAACCAAAAGGAGATTATAGTAATTTCATTTTAATATTAATTCCCCCCAAAAGACCTATCTCTGAATAGAACAAAGTGTGCAGTGCTTTAACTAAAAATCCCAACTAAATGCTCTACATAAAAACTTAAAATACTAAACCACTACAAAGCAACCACTACCTGTACTTTGTTCCATTCCCAGATGACCCCTTTCAACACTCAAAGAGAACTCAACTCAACGTGCTTAAACCTCTGCTAATCAGTGGGAAGTAAAGTTCCCACACGAGGCTTGCTTTCCTCCGAGCTCCGGAATTTCAGCCACGCCTCTTTTTTTAAATTAAAGCCATCTGGTGGCAAAGTAACTAAACATTTCTTTCTTTTCACTCGTACACCTTGCATATGGTTATATCAGCTAGATTCAAGACTCAACCAAACACCCTCCATCTAAGAATTTGCACTTCAAGCGCTGGATGCAGCGTATGGTATGGTATTATTCAGCACATTTTTACTTTTTCAGGATATAAATGACTTTCTCTTGTGTGAATAGAAATTATCTTTCCTATGACTTATTGAATGACATTTATATTTGAAAATTTGCAGGGATCATGAACTGAACTAATAGTTATGTAAAAACAAAATAGGGTACAGTAGAGAAAGGAGCGCAAGAAAATATATGTAGACCTCTTTACGGACATCCTGGGCACGTCACTAGGGACGTGGTCTGTTGCTGTTGATATTTGCAAGTGCCAGATGTCTGGAGCAAACTCCTCACTACTTCCAGAACCCCTCATGTTCTCCCCCCTGCGGGACACGAAAAGCCGTTTTTGGAAATAACCTTGTTAGAATAATCGATTCCGGGACGGAAACCCATCCTCTGCTATCCCTTCACTCCTTCAGGAACTGCCCGGAAGTTGAGCACGGACGTCCACGTCGGGTTGCCAACTGCGAAGATACATCACCATGGTTCGGCACTTTTCATACACCAGTTTCTTTCCATTGCGGTAATTTTACGTCGCTTTTCTATATTTTTCTAGGTTAAATCGCGACGATAAGGATGAATGATAAACTGTTGAAATGGATGCTTGAGCAACGACAATGATACACCCATGTCTTACCCAGTGTTCGAACATGTGACCTCTGACTTTATACCAGGTTACGCTCACCATTATGCCACGGAGGTGTTACAAGATTCAAAAGTTCATAAAACGTTATTTTTTCATTTTGAAAAAATAGAAACCAATACGTTTATTGGACGTTTTATTTGATTTGAAAACCTCCAAATTGAGATTCATCAGGCTCACAGATCATAAGCTTCAGAAGGAAAGTTGAATTGCTATTCGTTAATATGTTTGAAAACTTACGTCTAAAGCAAACCATGATGTATTTATAGAGGTCAACAACTAACCTGAATGAAGCCATCCAGGATTCCCAACTGTTTTATCTTCCATGTTGGAAGATAATGACTGTGTTTTAACAAATGCTTTAGCTTTTTAATAAGAGCGAGCCTCTTACACTGTTTCTGAAGAAGTTTTTTTAGTCTCTCCTTACCTTTTTAATGCGTTGTACACACTGGCGTACGCGGAGGGGGGCTGATGGGGCTACACCCCCCCTGAAATTTTCAAAATTAAAATTTTCAAATAAAAGCAGAACTCGGAAAATCAAACCCCCTATTGCCATTTTTGAGAGTAGAAAGTTCTAAATTACGAAGCATCTTATTGTGCATACCATCCCCCAGAAAACAGCTATGTATTATTTACCTTTACACTTTACAACCCTGCACTATTAACCTTTATCAAAGGGCTTTTTACATCCCTTCTTAAACTTTCAGGTAAGAATTTTAAGTGAGAGGATGTTTCCTCATATTCTTTGAAGGATGCAAAATTTCCATATTCCACCTCAAAATTTGAATTCATTCATTCATTTAAACTACACAGAATAATATACATTGGCGTCAGAAGGTGCGGGGGGGGGGGGGCATATGGAGAAGCAAATTTTGAAATAAAAATACGTTATATAAGACGTGAGGAATATAATGTATGTCTTGTAATTTTATCATAGTTCTCATGAGACGTATAAACGGGCAAGATGAATTTTCGTAGGTCACTTGGTCCTATAAAATTACAGCTGTAATTGATTTGTCTTTCGACCAATCAAAATTTATCTGCGGTCTTTAATTGTTTCTGTGATATTTACATGTTGTCGCCGACGACAAATTAAAAACAAACGGACGTATTGTTGTAATTTTCTTGATGAATCCTGTATTTTCCAGATCTCTCAGTTTACAATTTTTTTATCTTTGTCTTCCTAGCAGTTTCCTAGTTATCGATTAAACGTGTCGGATTGTTCCATTCCTCCTTGATAACGAAGTTGGGAATTAACGTTGCACACATTTTTCGTCCCCAAACTGGGTGAAATATTCCCCTAGGAGTGGAGGTATTTTGTTCTGGTTTGTAACACTGTAACAAACCTATATAGCATGCCGTACGCCTTCCACAAACATGCCAACCAATCCACTTTCCTCAGGCGGAAGGATTTAAAGGCGATGTGCATTTTACGGCGTAAGGTCGTAAAGGAAACAAGTCTTGTCCACCAGAGCCCACACTTGCAGAGTCAGCAGAAGACTCTAACATACAAGTCAGGTACGTGGTATTGCCGAGCCGCGTAGACTTGTCGATTTTATACCTGTTGGATTAATTGCGACGGTGAGGATGAAGTGATGAATGATGGGACAAACACAATGAGTAGGGAGACAAATTTATTGTAAATAAAAACTGAGGAGAGCGGTAAATAAAATGTTAGATCAGCGGTATATACCAGCGGTGAAAAGAAAATAATTGGCACACACTTTTTCATTATGAGAGGAAACAATATACAAAAGAGCTAAAAATTGATAAACTACTTCATTTTTATATACTGTACACATACACAAGTACTTAGCTGTCCAACCAAAAAGAAAACATCAACACAAAATCACTTCATTTCTAAATTGCATATCTCAAGCGATTTATTCATTGTATGTATTTAAAGGATATCCTTGCTGTCCAACAAATAAAATAATCACTACTGCACATACATAAACACGTGTTGAAAATCACATGATAAACAAAATTCATTCATGACTGAATACAAATGACACCATTGTTTCCCTTGATGTGCGGGAACAGACTAATCTTATCGCTGCTACAGCTAGCAAGTTCAATGAAACTGGAAGTTGAGTAGACATTCGGGGAAAGAAAGGAATGCAGCTTGACAGGGAGCGAAGTATTCGAACTGAGATTATGTGCATGGGAAATCCCAATTTACAGCGTCTTCCTGATGTGATCGAAGATAAAACGTTCTTCAGCTGCAAGTGGTAGGAAACTTTAGGTAAACGTTTCGTTACAAATCGACAGTTTGTGCGCACAACCCCTATTGCCGGTTTTTGCGTGTTTTCTACTTAATTTGATGATATTCCACTGTTATTTTGCGAAAAAGCGTTCATTTCGTGGAAAAGCGCACATTTCGCATTACTTCGCGAATCTCGAAAATTCAATGTCCCTTACAATGATACACCCGCTGCTGTCCGCTGTCCTGTATCTTGTTGGTTTATTTGTTTATTGGAAGTATCGACATCCTTTGTCATGCCTTCTCTTATTATTTTCCTTTGTCATGGCTCTTTTGTTATATTTTATTTTTGAATTATACCCTCCTTTCATCACCTCTGTCGTGTTACTCATGAATCTCTGCTGCTTATATTTTCAGGTTTCTAGACACAACACTACTAAATCCGATCGTGGTTTTCTACATAACTTATATCAGCTTAATTCAATCGAGGCATTTTATTCATTCTTATAGGATCGCTATGTCCAATATTGTGTATTGTGAGATTGAAGTGATATGATAATGTATTCCAAAATTTTATTTTTTCCCTTTGCATAACGTCACATAGTGTTCCTTCGTCTAACATTTCTCTAATCTGAATATTCTATAGATATCTATCCGCTCCCGTTATAATTTTATGCACACCGGAAGTTTTTGAGGGAGATTTCACATAGAAGTGACACGCGGCACGTAACTTCGGAACGAGCTATTCACAAACAACGTTTTGCAGCAGCGGCATAACACCGACCGCACAAGCCTATTAGCAACGTCATTGGATAATTCCTTGCAAGAATACTTGTGTGGCCCCTCCAATAAGCCACTCTACCCCCCTGCCCGCCTTCAAATTATTTTTCTGGTCTCACTACTGCGAAATAGAATGGAAATAGCTATAGTTGTTGCAGTCGTCAAATGATAATAGTTCCCACATATGACAGTGGATGATCCTTGCTCTGAACGTGTGTTAGAGTACTGCATGGGACCACTTACGCTCGTTCGAGTTCCTCACGCTCGATCTTTCTACCGGGTGGCCAGAATGAAAGTTACCCAACTCAGAGCCCTCTGTAGCCTGTTTGAGGCATCGTCGAACTCTGAAATTTTGGTGAATCCACTATGCAGATCATGGGGAAGAGGATGGCGATAATAACAAAAATAGTTCAATTTTCCGCCACCAGGTTGAAATGTGGCGCTGTACTTCCATGATAGGTTGTACAAATAATCACGTGAAGTGATTTAGCTGAGTTATTAATTAGAAAGACATTTGTTAGTGACTGGAAGAAAATAATCTCTCGTTTATTGCAAGATTGCAAGGTAAAGGCAAATCCATAACCAATTGGAGCAGTTTACGTCATTATTACAACCCATCATGGAAGTACAGCGCCATATTTCAACCTGGTGGCGGAAAATTGAACTTATTTCGCCATCCTCTTCCCCATGGTCTGCATAGTGGATTCACCAAATTTCAGAGTTCTACGATGCCTCAAACAGGCTACAGAGGGCTCCGAGTTGGGTAACTTTAATTCTGGCCACCCGGTATGTAAAATATCGGTCCCAGGCAGTTTCAGCCCACAATCATCTGTTTCATTTTCATATATCCCATAATTTGTAGGACAGACTAAACTACATTTTTATACAGAAATGATGACTATGTTCATTTAAGTTTCAATTTCACTGCATCTTTGACTTCACGATCTATATTTGAGGGCCCACTACAACATACAAATTACGGTTATAAATGTACAGTACATAAGTATTGCCCGGCAAATTGTCCATGACTGTTTTCAATATTTTTTCTCTTGCTCCCATGTGCTTTAAGGACAGGATTCTTACGTGTACTGGTGCAGAGGTTGCCAAGTTGCTTGGAGTTTTGTTTGAATTAGCATTGTGATGAACAATTCGCGTGGTAATACTTAATGCATCTCACTATACTACTGGATTTCGAGTGTATGCCGCTCGTTTTACCTGTTCGAGCATTATTCGCTCGAGTGAAGAAGCTCTCAATTCCGTACGCTACCTAGCGTCGTCCGTGCGAACTATTTGGTGCTCGAGCAAAATCCTCTTCCTGCAGCACTCCATGTGTTCACATCCTTCCTATCTCCAGACTGACTGGAAACGGCCCTCGGTGTATAGATAGAAACTCCCATCGTGCCACAGAGCCGCGAAAGATTTTCCTCGATTCAGATTATGATGACCGTTATTCATAGCAAGACGGCAATTTTCCTAATCACACCCTGGCAACACTGCTCCTCCCGCAATTACCTTGTTATCTCCAAGCACACCGACCACTTGTTCCTCTCTATTATCGAGCTTCATTAAATTAATTCTAAGTTAATTGACGATCCCTGTACTTAGTTGATTGCGAGTAATATGATACCACGAATCAGGGGTCTTCAACCTGGGAATATATGGTTGTTTTTCCTTGTCGTTAGACTTGCCCGCAGTGCATTACCACATGATTATATATGCCAGTGTGCATTTACCTTTGTAAAGGGATAGACTACCAAATTACATATTCTAACGAGAACGTATTTTTATTGATATTGTGTGGACACATCAATGGGTACCCGCGGGAGAGGGGGGAGACACATCTTAAGAATAAAGGCGGACGGTAAATCTTGCAGGAAAAGGTTTTCGACTTGACATGTAAAGTACGCGTAAAAAGTAGGGATGGCCAAACGGATCCGGATCCAAAAGTTCCGGATCTGGATCCGGATCCGGGTCGGAAAGTTTCGGATCTGGATCCGGATTCGAAAATTTCGGATCTGGATCCGGGTCCGAAAATTCCGGATCCGGATCCGAGAGTTTCGTATCTCAATCCCATTATAATATTACCACACCTTAAAAGGTATTATGATCTTCGATTACAAAGAAATTTTTCATTAGTTAGTCCTACAAGATTTTTTTCAAGTGTTGTTCCTAAAATACTTTGCTACGCATCGGCTAACACACTCGTGCACAAAAATAATCTTACTTGTTTAACATAAAATGTCAGAGGTGATTTTGTAAATGCCATTGAAACGAATATGTACTTATTCGAATGTATTTGAAATGAAAACACACATAAATGTGAGACATTCCATTCCAGGATGAAACCTTTAACACATATAACAAGATAGAAACGTTATACAAAAATTATACAGTTGTTCTAGTTACAGTTTTACAAATTAAAATAAAACATTATAATATATGCAGTGTTATATAATTACAAAGTGCAAGACTAACAAGGGAGGTTATCTTAGTGTCCCCCTCCGATTTCCATGAAACTTGGCAGGTGTGTGTATAAACGGGCCCAAAGAAAGAAGTACGTGTTTTTTTTTGTTTCAGCTAAAAAACGGTTTTAGGGGGGAAAACCCCCTCAAATGTCAAGATGAGGACAAATTGAAGTGAGGATCTGACCCCTGTGTCCCTCCGATTATCATGAAACTTGGCAGGTGTATAGTGGGGTCCAATGGAAGAAATACGTGTTTTTTTGTTTCAGCTAAAAAACGGTTTTAGGGGGCAAAACCCCCTCAAATGTCAAGATGAGGATCTGACCCCTGTGTCCCCCTCCGATCTCCGTGAAACTTGGCAGGTGTATAGTGGGGCCCAAAGGAAGAAATACGTGTTCTTTTTGTTTCAACTAAAAAACTGTTTTACAGGGCAAAACCCACTCAATTGTCAAGATGAGGACAAATTGAAGTGGGGATCTGACCCCTGTGTTCCCCTCAGATTTCCATGAAACGTGGCAGGTGTATAGAGAGGCCCAAAGGAAGAAATACGTGTCTTTTTGTTTCAGCTAAAAACTGTTTTAGGGGGCAAAATCCCCTCAAATGTCAAGATGAGGACAAATTGAAGTGGGGATCTGACCCCTGTGTCCCTCTCCGATTTTCATGAAACTTCGCAGGTGTATAGAGGGGCCAAAAGGAAGAAATACGTGTTTTCTTTGTTTCGGCTAAAAAACTGTTTTAGGGGGCAAAACCCACTCAATTGTTAAGATGAGGACAAATTGACGTGGGGATCATCTGACCCCTGTGTCCCCCTCCGATTCCCATGAAATTTGACAGGTGTATAGAGAGGCCCTATGCCCCCTGTTTCTTCCTATGCCATATTTACGTGGTTTCGGGGTCAGATCCCCACTTCAATTTCTCCTCATCTTGACACTTGAGGGGGGGGCTCTATACACCTGCCAAGTTTCATGGAAATCGGAGGGGGAGACTTAGACCTCCCTTGTAAGTATATTAATTAATTACAAATCGCGCACGCGCGCACACACACTATATATATATATATATATATATATATATATATATATATATATATATATGTGTGTGTGTGTGTGTGTGTGTGTGTGTGTGTGTGTGTGTGTGTGTATGTATATTATATATATATGTATATTAGCAGGTAACAATATGTTATAAGCACATTCTTACTTTCCAAAGAAGCGCATGTGGGATGGCAAGACGGATCCGGATCCAGATCCGAAAGTTTTGGATCCGGATCCGGATCTGAAAAAAATTAGGATCCGGAACCAACCGGACCCGGATTTCGGATCCGCCAGGATCCGGATCTGGCCATCCCTAGTAAAAAGGCGAAAATACGTAAACAACTACAAATCCACAGATCTCAAAGCGCTGCTTCGCAATCCAGGTATTTATATTTTTGTTATAGTGAAGCCTTTCCTTAAATTTTGAATAAATACGACAATGGGACCAGTGATGATTAGATGAAATTAATGAGGAGACACAAACACCCTTCCTTATGTTTTTCTTCCTCTAGATGCTTGCTCTCTCACCCCTAGAATAGTTTCCTCTCTCTCTTTCTGTCTCTTGTTTGTTTATTTCGCATTTCCTCTCTACTTTTCTGTCTCGTTTTTATCTTTATTTCTCGAGCTGCTGCTCTTTCTCTCCAGCTTGTTTTGTTTCTCTCTCTCTTTCCTTCTAGATCCTATTTTATCTTTATCCCCCTTTCTGGGTCTACTTTCACGCTCTTTCTCTTTATTGAGCATTTTTCTTTCTCTCTCTTTATGGAGCTTCCTTCCTTCCTTTCTTTCTCTCTCTCTCTCGAGCTTGTTATGTTTCTCTTTCTCTCCTCCTTTGTCTCTGTCTCTTTCTCGACCTTCTATTATTTCTCTCTCCGTCGAGCTATCTTTATTCCTCTTTCTCTTTATCGAGCTTCTTCTCTTTCTCTCTCTTTCTTGACCTTCTTTTATTTCTCTCTATAGAGCTTTATTATCTTTACCCCTCTTTCCCTTTATCGAGCTTCTTTCTCTCTCCCTCTCTCTTCTATCTCTTTCTCGACCTTCTATTATTTCTCTCTCCTTACTTACATTTATATCCCTGGCGTAGTTTACCATCACGTAATCACGGTGCCAGACGATTTTCAATATTGGAGTATTCTACTGCTGAATTTTCTTGTGGACGCCCATAAAGGCTGAGAGAAGACCCGAGAAGATGAAAACAAAATTGCAACGGAGAGAGAAGAAGGAAGAGATAGAAGGGGAAGAAATGTAAGAGCAGTCTGCCGGACATACAAGTCTGCAACAGCCAAGAATAATTGGCACAGCTTTCAATCAATACCCACCGGCGATGCATGAACTTCATTCGGATGTTTGTCCAGCCTGATTGGAAAACAATCCAGTCATAAAAATAAACACGTTCTTTTTATATTTCATTATATCAATTAAAATTCACATATCATTGTTTAATAATCAAGTTACACAATGAAACAAACAAGTCTGTACAACAGGATATTTATTAACCAGTGTAAAGACTTCTAATTGCATGCCGATAGCAGATGAGATTGAGGTTGTTGCATGCTGGTGTGCACTTCCTGTTCTCCCTGTAGATTGTGCGAGTTAATTTCCTTACTAGATTTGGTTGTAAACGAGGAAATTCACAAGTTGTGTATTTTGACTCTAATTCAATACGTTGTACAATAATTAATCAGTATTGCATTATATCAAATATACTGCATATACAGGGTGATCCGTTTGAGATGTCAGAAAAGTAAACTGGAACTTCTAACCTTAAACTTTCTTCAATATATTGCTCTTTTAAACAAACTCGCAAATTATTTTTTTTCTAATTTTATTTGTCCACTTCAACTGAGTGCCTTTTTCTGATAGTTGATACGGTTTTATAAGGAGAATTGGGCTCGATTATTAATTTTAAAATTTCACAAGAGTTTGAATAAACTATTTTTCAGGAATTCGTTGTGAGTGTGAGGAACGTGACGTTATTTTAACCCATGTGTGCTATGTTTCTAATGCTTTGCGCATTCAAGCTTTTCTTTACGTGACCCACATCACTTCTGGTTACGCTATCACCTTTAAAAAATATTTTCTTTGAATTTGTCATCCTAAAATACATATATTTAGACACCTTGGACAAGTTTCTGTGTTACGTAGAGGTTTTTATGGGGAAAACTGGATTTTGGCCACAATTTTTGAAGATGTCTCATCCAACAAAATCGCAACCACGCAAGTCTGCCTTACACTTGGAGGGGTGTACTGTAAGGTTCAAATATCCATTCAAGCCAGTTTTGACTTTTCTACGGGACCCTTGTCAATATAGCCCCGTGTAGAATTTTGACCCCTCTAGCTGAACGAAATAAAGGTTTAGTTTATGTAAAGGCCAATAGATGGCGCAGTGGTGGCGTTACGTCACCCACCCCGCTGATATCGGTGTAAGGTATTCTGAAGCACTACACGACACTCCCTGGTGGCACACTCTTGGCAACTATTCTAACCAGACACCTGACGTGGCGGAAGGGTTCAACAAGTGATTGGATTTGGATTTTATTTAGTTTTGTAGAAGTATTATTTTTATTATTTAATTTTACTTGTTGAACTCTGATCCGAATGATCGTCAACTTAGACAAATGGGGAGGAGGGGGGGAATCGACACACAGAAATATATTATATTAATAATAGGTAATGCCCAATGTAATAAAAGTACAATTCTTATTCTTTTTTAAATCCACTGAACAATCAGCAGAGAGAGTAAATTGTTATTTTGGAACAATTATAAAATTATGGTTAAATCAGTGTTCATGGTACGTAAAAAACACATTAATATCATTATGGAAGTTATTGCAATTCATTCAGTGCCAGTTTATATATTTCATTATTATTGTTTAAATGCAATTATTAAGTTTGTTAATAAACTGTCCCAAGTTCTCCAGTGTATTTTCATGTTTTGATGAAAATAATTAAACGATTTGTTGACTTAGTAAAACGAACCTTTGGAAAAGCAGTTACACTGGTTAATAGCTATTGTTCATCTGTATTTCGGAAGGGTATTTTACAGCCCAATAGAAAACCTAAATCTTAAAATGTAGGTGAGAGGGCTATTAAATTATTTTCAAGTAGTTCTTGGTGTACGCGGACATTTTCACAATAACCAGCTGGAGGCAATAAATTCATTCGTGCAGGGATGAAAATTCACTTTTCTTGTCAGGAATACTTGCATCTACTGGAAAGGGGGAATCTCCCTGTCCATTAGCACCGTGCGTGTAAATGTTTTCCTGGCAAAGGTGAAGCAGAAAATGGCAGAACATACCCTGGCCTATCCATCTTCTCCAGTGTATTGTGAGACCTGTAACGTCAGAACAACTGAAAATTATGTTCCGAAGTTTCAAAATGTTTACTGTTGGTTAACTAGCTACGGGAGATTGTTTCTATTGGATTCTGTATTTTGATCTTGGACAGTAGCGTGTTCACTATTTGATTTCAGGAAGGTTTCATACTTCAAGATAAGAAGACAATAAGTTTGAAAAAAAAAGTCCCCCAAGAAGAATATGCTAATATAATAGAGACTGAAGCAAGAAAGGAGAACTATAACTTGACAATTTTAAAAACAAGACGCTGCAATCCATTGTTTGCGCACCTCACATCACATTTCCCCACTCCATTGTCTGCGGCGACGTTCGTTCGCAGTGTTGCAACCTGGAGGGAGCGGAATCGTCTGAGAATTTTCAACGAAATTTGAATGTGAAAGGCATGAATTAGTATCCCGTCACCTACGCTACCTATTGATTACGCTAAATTATAAATACATTTTGATATTTTCCCTTTAAACCTTAAATGAATTAAGTTATATTAGGGATATTTCTTACCAGCATAAGAAATGTATGAAATAAAACGATAGAAAAATGAAAAATATATAAACGATAGAACTGAGCTCACCTTCTAAATGTTTTCCAGTTCTCCTTCTTCAGTTTGACTCTCCCACTCATCCAGGTCTGTGTCTACCGATGAATCTGTGTCCGTGTCTGAATCGGCTTCACCAAGTCTAATTTATCAGTTCATCTACACGCTCGTCCATAAGTCCATCTCTTTCAAAGTGAGAATCTTGCAGCCAAGAGTAAAGAGCATGAACATTTCAATGCTTTAGAAAAGAACACAGGCAAGCGTGTTATCAGATTGCCTTCTCGTAGTGATTGTTGTACGATAAACAAACGAACCACCACCCCACTCGTTTTTTTTTAAAAAAAAAAACCTGGCCACTGCTCGATGTTGCATTCAGAAAATGAAGTCATTCGCCCTGTAGTTTCTCTTCGTTATAAACGTTAACGCACGTGCGTAATACTACAGTTTACGATCGGCGCACCGCACGCATTTTCAAAGTCCGGATTAAATAAAATTAACCACTGATATGATAGGAGCCTGCATGCACCGTCACGCTAAACAGTGAAAATTGTTTGTCATATTTGTCTTAGCTTAATTTTGCTGAGTTGGCACCACTGGTACTCTCAACGCCAGACCAGTGAGTAGAAGAATGGTGGGGAGGATGACGTAATAGGAAGTGCTCCGCAGCGATCTGCGCATATCGGGACTTAACTTGCCAGGCTATAGTCTACATTTGCCATATCAGAATAAGTAAGGTTACTAATAAATAGTCCAATGATCCTAATTCTGCAGATATCTAATTTTATTTTATTTCTTATTTGTTTCAGGACACGCCCATATTACAGACTTTAACATAGCAGCGGTTCTCAAAGACGGGCAGCTGGCGACATCTATGTCTGGAACCAAACCTTATATGGGTGAGTGACGTCACTGTGTTTTATTCTTTTGAGAAATTTGGTGTGAACGTACTGGAATAGGCATTTTTAACCCCTTCATCTTGGACTTTTCTTTAGTATTTGGTATGCAAGTGGTAGAGACGTACATGAAGACACAAACATACACACATCTTCACTCAAATGTCTGTGTATGTGTATAGTTACCTTTATCTATGACATGCTCAGAAATACGAAACTCTGAAAGGTCAATCTTTTGAATTTTTGCAGTATCGAAGCTTAAATGTTAAAATGGATATCGACAGATTTAAGGAATAACGTAAGAAGAACGTGTGTGGCAGGAACTTGATTTCTGAATTCATGTCTGTCGCGTCACCATGGTACGTACGCGTCACAGAAGCACCTGTAAAGTACGTACCAAACTTGGAGAGATTCTTTATGTACTGATATGAACATTTTTGCTGTATGTGTTACGAATCACCCTGTATTTACTAGATGAAGACATATAGTATTGATTTTAATTGATTGATTGATTTAGTTTATTTTACTTCGCGTTTTGTGCCTCTTGGCTAATTTGCGAAGATGGGGATGAGTGATGAAATTGATGAATGGACATTCACAAACAATCAAGCCCGAGCGAGATTCGAACCCGGGACCCTTGGCGTCGCAGCTCGATGTGCTAACCACTCGGCCACAGGGCCCGGCATTATTGACTTTAACTTTAGCCATGAATTAATAACACGGGGAGCATTACACGGGCGAGGGCCGAAAGGAGTCCATCCTTCTTGCGTGAAATCCAACTCTTTCGACCTTTGCCAAGGCCATGACGTAAATCCTCGGCCATTAGCGAACCTAGGGTCCTCCCGTTTGTGAAACTTAAATCGCGCTCTTTCGCGGTGGCTGCCTCTTGCCATGAAAAAATTAAAGAAGTTTCTTGATTGATGGCCATTGATTACAAAGCAGCGTTTGCTTTTCTTTGTCCCTTTTTCTCCTGCAATTTGAAGAGGGAACGGCACAGGCTAACGAGCCTCTACTTCCTGTCTCGAGGAAAGAGAGGAACGCCTGTTTTTATCTCACTAATGATCCTTGGGTAATTTACTTATGGTAATTTCCTCAGCTCCTTTAATACGTCATGCATTTCTAGCACTCATTGGCATGCCCCGAAGGCAGGATTGAATGTCCTGCCCCCGAAATACCACCCTTTAGTAATACAGGGTGGCTACTCACCGGGAATTCCTTGAATTCCGGGAATTTTGCATGAATTATTGGCTCCGGGAATTGCGCGTGAATTCTTCTTGAATTTTTTTCCGTAGGCGTGAAAAATTACAAGTTTTTAAATCCAAATCCTATTCACATTTTATGCAAATAAAAATTGCTTCCGTAAAATTTTCTTGCTCTCTTCGCTCGCAATTCCTGCTTTTCGTACTTTTATCAAGTTTATAACCATAGCTAGGAGGCGGCGGGTGTCGGCCCTGGGCGTCGAACTATCTAAATGAAAAAAATGTTGTAAAATTGATTGATTGATTTGTGGTTTTAAGTCCACTTAATGCACAGAAAGGCTAATCGGGACTGGATCTACAGTTTAAGTAGAATCCGAACTACTATGCCATGTGTTGAAAAAATAATTGAAATCGTTTGTTCGAACACAAATGCTTTAGCACCAAACTTCTACCCCCCTTTTTGCATAATTTACGTGGAAAATAACGCCTTGATTCTACTACTACTACTACTACTACTAACAACAACAACAACAACAACAACAACACTGTTGGTCCCGGCGGGTTCGAATACCGGCTTGGGTATGGATGTTTGTGACTGCCCATTCATCAATTTCATCATTCGTCCCCATTTTTGCAAATTAGCCAAACGTGGCACAAGAAGCGAAGAAAAATAAAACAAATCAATAATAATAATAATGTTATAATAATATTATTATTAGTAGTAAGTATTAGTACGTTTATGCTGGCATTTTCTCCCCGCCCGCTCAGACAAAAATGCGTGGTTTAGCCTCTGATTGTAAATAGAAACTCAGCACCTTAAATTAAATATTTTAATTATATTACGTATACAGTTTAATTGAATTATATTTTTTGGATGTTGGAATCGCATAGATCCTTTATATTATTAAGTTATTTGTGCGTGGATGTTGAGAGGCGGTAATACGTAAGGTTGAAATAGAGAAAACATCTGTTTGAATTTATGGAAAGTTCACCTTGAAGACTGGGAATTATACTGAATTTTATCATGGTGCTAGAGTAGCCACCCTGTAATACAAAACACAATATAATATAAAAATTTGCAATAGATATGTACATCATAAGAGTTTCTCTTCTTGCTACGAACCAGCTTCCGTGTCGGAGTGTTTGGAACAGTACGCTACGACTCCAGGGGTTCCAGGTTCGAAACATGGCCTGGAGTTATTTGTGAGTATCCGTTCATCAATTTCATATCATCTCTTATTCTCGTCTTCCTGATGGACCAAGAGTGGCAGGAAAGCAAAATAAAATCAACCAATCAATTGCCTTGTTATGCTCGAAACTCAGTAGTACACGTATAACCGTAGTTTGTCTGCGGTAGTGGGTCCTCAAATATAGACGTGAAGTACACATTGAAATTGAAACTTAAGTGAACATAGTCATCATATCCATGTGAAAATGTAGTTTAGTTTATCTTACCAATGCAGTGATATGTGAAAATGAAATGGATGATTGTGTGCTGAAACTGTCAGGACGGATATTTTACATGCATGTGTCTAAAAGTTCAAATCACCAACCCTGAGACCTTCTGTAAACAAAAGCACGTGCATGCAGAAAGCATTGCAAACTCATAGAAGTAAAACAATCCACACGAAAATCCAGCGTTGTTACAGGATTCATTACGTAAGGTAAAACAACGCCCAATTTGTAGTGTGGGATACGCTGCCGCAAATGACGCCTCACTTTAAACCCAATGCTCTTTCTTTTGTACTTATTGCTTCACCTTTATGGTTAACTCTTTGCACCAGTAATCATTTCCCATAAATTTGGCTTCTTTCTTGCATGCGAATTGAATATATTTTACTTGCATTTTTTTAGACAAAATGATATAACATGGTAATGTATATCTGTATTTCTAAGGTTTGATATAGATAGGAGTGTATTTGAAATTTGTAGATTTTATGTAAATTGTATCTTATGTAAATAAAATATATAATGGGCTTAAACAGTCATATGCAATGCTGTAAGTCCAATAAATATATTGATGATGATGATCAAAACAAGACAAAGAAAGTTCGTAAATTTATTGCGGTTGGAAACTTTGACAAGCATCCTAATATCGATTTTTGTTCCGCCAAATATAGTGCAATTCGTAAAATAACTTGGTGACAGAGCAAGGCAAGATAAGTGTGAACATTTTGTAGGAATATGCATTGTAACTTTCAATGAGCTTAGAAATTTGTGTACAGCAAGGAAGTAGTGCCACTTTCAACATGGCGTGTTCTATGCGTGCGGGAAGGTCTCCGTGTTCAGTGATACATCGAATCGATGAGACGGTTTGTTTACAGAAGATCTCAGGGTTGGTGATTTACACTTTACGATTACTCTCACATTAAAATGATATTCCATTGTATACGCTCAAGGGTGGGAAACTCAAATGAGTACGAGCGAGCTAAAGTAGTCCCATACAGCTCGTAATTTACAACATTATTAAGAGTATGCTTCTTTAAATTGTTGCAGCTCCTGAGATCTTCGACTGCGCTGCCGACGAGTGCGTGGGCTACAGCTACCCCGTGGACTGGTGGTCCCTGGGCATCTGCGCCTTCGAAATGCTGCAGGGAGAGCGTCCCTTCGACATTCATTCGGCCACATCCATCACGGACGTCCGGCTGCTCTTCTCGGCAGGGCTCCACTACCCGTCTTCCTGGACGGAGGGGACCGTCGACCTCCTCAAGAGGGTACGTGTGTGCATGAAGGTCTTCGCCATTTATTCGCTATTCAGGACTTCCCAACACAGGAACTATGAGAATTGCTATGAAAGTGCCATTTCAGGAACTGGTCTATACCAGTTGGATATTTCAGTAAAATGTCTTCCCAACTCAGGACGTCCTATTAGTTACCTTGGAGGAGGATGAATTGGCGTTTGAAATAGTTGGCATTACCTACACCTGCGTAACTGCTAACCTAACCTAGCCTACAAGCAAAAGATCTGCAAAATACTCAAAATATATTAGAGGAAAGAAGAAACTCCCCGTAAAGCACAGTACTTTTTCTGCCAAGAGATACATATGTACGTAGTATTTCAGGACAATGTGCACTAACGATAAGAACCTCTAAAAAACCGGTCCTTACCTTTCCCCTTCCCCTCACAATGCAGCGGTTCCTGAGTTGGAAACATTCCATGTGAAAATATCGGTTCTTGAATTTGGAACTTTCGTCATAGTTTCTGAATTGGAACGTCCTGAGTTGAGACATCACCGTCTTTGCGAGCGTTCTCTTGCTTCCTTAGGAAGGATTTTCGAATGCGACTGCCACCATTCTGGCAGTTTGAGTGTTCGATTCCCGATCTCGCTTCCGATTCCGCGTGTGAGCTATGGAGAGAGATCTTCAAGGGCAATTTATCGTAGTGGTGTTCTAGGTAATACCGGTCGTTGAAGGCAATAACTGGTGGTTGACGACCAGTTTTAATTCTCCGAGAGATTTTAATCTGATTCAACCCAAGATGCATTTTTCAATTCGCCTCAGTAATTCTTTTCCTGCTGGCCTTCGTGCCGGAATGACAGTGAAACGCGCTACTAAGCCAGTTGACTCAAGTTCGAACCATGGTTAACACTGTGTTTGTCCCATGACCCATTCATCAATTCTTTCTTCATCCCCATCGTCGCATTAGAAAATCAACGTAAAATAATGAAATGGAAAGATAGAATTCTTCTCAGAGAGTTTGTGTATTTTTTTATTTCGTATATTTAAGTATTTGCAGGCCTGAATTCGATATTGACATTACTTGGTATTTGTTGTTCAGCCATTAATTTTGATTTCACATATGTAAGAGTCTTCTTTTTAATAGAAAAGCAAGGCTGAATTGTGTATCTATTGTCATGAATTGTATAATTTTACTATCCGTGGTCATGTCGACCTTATGGAAATTAACGTTAAGGAAAACTTCAGACCTAAGCGACAGGCGATACATGTACTTGTAAACCAATCTTCAAATATTGATTGATTGATTTGGTGTTTTAAGTCCACTTTATGCACTGTAAGGTTAATAGGGACTACAGTTTAAAGTGGGATCAGAACCACTTGTGCCTCCACCAGGTATCGAACCCGGGACCCCTTGATTACAATGCGACGACGCTACCACTGCGCCATCGGGGAGGCCCTCAATCTTCAGAAATGAATGAACCTGCACGTGTTGCTCGGACAGATCTGTTTACTCCATAACATTCTGCTTCTGTCTGTTGTTTGAGAATGTGCCGCGAATGGTTCCTTGTGGGGAGATTTCGACAAGCGACACGAAGAATTCACACCGAGGCAACAAGCAATACGAATCCCTTCAGCCTAAAGACAAACATTCATCGCCCATGGGCGAACAACAAACCGAAGCGACACGATGCACAGTATTGAGAAAATGGCTCAGTCCGAGCGGCACGTGCAGCTTGTCACGTCGATTCAGTTCGAAAGGTTGCATTTATTTCTGAGAGCCGATTACCAAGAGAGACATGTTGCTTGTCGCTTCGATCTGAAAGCTTCCATATACTGAAAGAGCTCTGTCACTTGTCACTTCACCATGAAAACCCAGAGTATCTTGTCGCCTGCCACTTGTCGGTTCTCTCTGATCAGAACCTATGATCCATTCAAGTCGGTGTAAGGGATTGTGACACTATTATTTTTGTATAAAATTATAAGGCAAATGTTTGTGTTGAGTTCAACTAATTTATTTCAAACGTTTGCCCTCCTGTAAGAAAAGGTGTGCTACTTTTAGATACTAAAATGTCTATCTGTTTCGCAGCTGCTGTGCATCAGACCTGGGGCTCGACTGAGTACCTTGGAAGAGCTGAAGAGAGTCCCCTGCGTGAGTGACGTCAACCTGGATGCTGTTCTGGAGAAGAAAGTGAAGCCGCCTTTCACACCTCCTGTAAGACTTCTGGGTATAATCTAGAAACTAAAAAAAAACAAAAAAAAACATGTTGAAATAATGTCATAATATTGCATAAGCCTATACCTGGCCTTTGGATGTCTGACATTTTTATCAAATGTCTTCCCTGAAGTACCAAACTCTCTTCTGAATTTCTCTTAGTCCCTTTTTTTTCTCTTCGTACTGCCACTTCCTTTTATTTTTTCCTGTTTCCTTTCTCTTCTTCCTTCCGCTTTCTTTGATTTATTTTCCCTATTGCCTTTCTTTCTCTTCTTCCTGCAACATTATTTTATTTACTTTCCCTGTTGCCTTTCTTTCTCTTCTTCCTGCAACATTATTTTATTTACTTTCCCTGTTGCCTTTCTTTCTCTTCTTCCTGCAATATTATTTTATTTATTTTCCCTGTTGCCTTTCTTTCTCTTCTTCCTGCAATATTATTTTATTTATTTTCCCCTGTTGCCTTTCTTTCTCTTCTTCCTGCCACTTTCTTTTATTTGTTTTCTCTTTCCTTTCTCTCCGTTCTTCCTGCCATTTTGTTTGATTTATTTTCCCTCTGTGCTTTCTTTCTTTCTACGCTGAATTCTTCTCCATTAGTGGTTTCATAATATCGTAACCTTTCTTATAACTGTTTCAATATTTTTAGAAACTTTCTCTTCCTCGACCCTTCATGGCCTCCATGATGACGTAGTGATAACGTCGTCGTCTTATGATCAAGGGGTCCCGGGTTCGACACATTCTGGTTCGGATCTCACTTTAAAATGTAGGTCAAGTCCCAATTAGCCTATCTGTGCATAAAAGTGGACTTGAAACGAAACTTAATGAAACTTCCCCCTTTGTTTGTGAGACAACTTAATCAAAATTATAGATGCAATTTGCCATGAAAAATTCCCCTTATGTTCTATATCAAAATTATTTCAGTGTTTGTTTAATCTATGAACGCCACATGTGTGTAGTAATTAATTTGCATATTTTTCTTCTTTTTATGCTGTTACTGTAGAAATTCGTATTATTCGTATATTTCATTGCTTTCCAATTACTGCAATGCCAGCGTTTATAGTTAATTTCACTTCTACAAAAAATACATATGCGCCAAATTGTTCTTTGTTCAGCTGTGAACGTGCTTCAACCTTTAATCAAGCAAATTAATTTGATTTTGAGCCTACTGTCTCGTTCCGCTTTCAGTTTAAAACACGATTCTATCTCGTTATATCCATGCTTTCCTTTAATGTTCGTGTTTCATAGCGTCACGTTGCTGTTTGTTTACCCAACATAAGTTACAACAAGTGTTGAATTGAATTTGGTATGAAAAGTTCCCCTTCTGGTCAGTAGAGTCGATTCCAATAAATTGGGGAGGGGGAGCAAGACTGGCATTATGGCATAAAATATATTTTGTATATGTGATATGCGCTCCTCTTGAGGACGCTTGGGGAGGAAGAGAATGCTTCTCCTCCCCAAAATCATTGTCTTTGCTTTTGATGTATATGAATAAACTATGGATGAAGACTTCTCCATCTGGCTAGGAAAGCATTTATAAATTGTCCACCAGAGGGGGGGTGGGGTGAAAAAGGGGTGATGCCTACCTTCAGTCCAAGCGCTGTATATGACATCAATAGCTGTCGAGAAGTAGGTCAAGTGAGAGGCACATCCAGCTGCTAGCAAGTCACGAAAATGGGTTGCTAGCAGCCCTATGCCTATCCTCCTATCATAACACGTAGGCATTATTAGAATTCTAATTGTGAAAATAATGCATATAAGTTGGTTAGAGGGTTAAGTTTGATGTCATCAGCATATTTGAAAAACCTATTTTCGCCAAGTGATAGCAGCTGGTTTTGCCCCGCACCAAATCCGTCCAGAAGTTTAGTACCAGAGTAAAAAACGCATGCTGATCATCATTGGTGCAATCCAATCCCACAAATTACAAAATGGGTTCTGTTAAGTTTCACTTCTGCCCCTCTGGCTTTCTCACTTGTTCGACAAGAGGGATTGTAATAATTCACGTTTAAACATTAATTTTACTATTTTCGAACAGATCTCTGTAATACACAATGAAAATATTTTACAATTTTTCCGCCGAACCATGATTAAGGGATTCTCACCTTAACGCCCCACTTGGCGGTACCGCCCTAAAGCCAGACCTGCATCGCCATCTTCCTTAGAAAAGATCGTCAGCTTCAATCAAGAACCTAGAATTTCTGGTCCGTGAACTGAAATCCACGTGGACAAGGGTTCGAGTCATATATATTGGCCAAACTAAAAGGAACTGGACGCCATGAAGGATCGGATAAATGGGGTTAATGTAGGCAGTGGTGTATATTTTCTCTTTATAAACGAAGCAGAATAATTTTGAGTTTTTTGCCTCTTTCTTTGCAGAAGGACCATTTAAACTGTGATCCAACCTTTGAGTTGGAGGAGATGATAATCGAAACCCGACCACTTCACAAGAAGAAGAAAAGACTGGCGAAGCAGAGGTCTCTGAGGGAGATCCAGGGTTCGCTAAGCGTCGACATGGTGAGAATTCTTTGTAAGCCAATAACGTAACGCTCACTTTAGACGAAAGCACTTTCCTTAGCATTTTTCTCTGTATGACATGACTACGTGTAAAATGAAAAATTTCAGATGCCATGGCATTCCTTCAAGATAGAATCGGTCCTATCATAGAATAACCATAACCAATCAGGTTCGAGCTCTACGTCACGAGTGTCCTGATGTAATGGCGCCCGAGTAAAATGTAAACAACGTATCACTTCACACTTTTAAAACCCCATAACTATTCAACCGTGAGGAATAACGTTTCCTATATAAATGTATTATGTACAAACCAATGACGCTGCTTAAATACATAGCCTACCTTGTAGCGTATTCATTACACGTATGGAAGAATAAACTAATTGTTTCAATTCTAAATACCTGGCACTGGCTCAGTAATGATGTAGACTTATTAGGGGATGATGTAAATACAATTAAGAATAATGCTAAAATATTTTTCAAAGCAGCTAAAGAGACAGGTTTGGACGTTAGCAAAGATACTAAAACTAAATATATGCTTACAGGCCGAAACCAAGTGTTAGATAATAATCAAAATTATTGATAAATATTGATAACTCGTTTGAACCAGTTTCCAAATTCAAGTACTTAGGATAATACTAACAAATGAAAATTATATTAAAGAGGAAATAAAAAGTAGGCTTAATTCAGGAAATGCATGTTACTTTTCTCTTCCTAAACTTTTGTCTTCTCGTTTAATAGCTAAGAAACTAAAAGTTAAAATATACAAAACAGTAATTTTGCCTGTATTATTATATTAATGAGAAACTTTTAAAAAGAGGCAACGGTAAAGTATGTCTTAGTTTCGTCACAAGTTGTTGCTATCCTGTTTTAGCGCATTGCAGCTATTTAGAAAACTACAAGGAGAACGGAGTATTAAATTTCTTCATCAGAATACTTAAACGAAGATGTCTTGCTGTTGCAAATCTTTCTAAACTTGAAATTCTCTCTAGGCTTCAAGTACGTGGTATTTTTCTTCGCTGTCAAGCTTCAGATTTGAGATATCTTTCGAGAATCGTGAATAATACATTTTTCACTGAACTCACTTACTACATGTCCTATTCGCCTCGCTTTGAATGCTCCATTTTTATGCCAGCTGCTTTCTGTGAATACTCTTATCTCATGGTTAATAGGATATATTTTTTATCATCAATCCAATGATTAAAAGAATACGATGTTTTATTGAGTTGAGCTTTCTTCAAGGAACATTACTATATTTGAGGCTGTACATTATCTCATACATGTATGTGTGTGTCTGTATACTTATCTTAAATTTTTCGAATAAAAGTTCTCTGCAATAATTATACATCATCCTAGAGATGCGAAAAGATGCAGTATAAGTTTTGTGAAATGCTATGGACATCGAACAGTCTCGAGATACATTAACTACTTCACTCGCTGAGACTCCTTTGGGCAGTGCTTAAGCACTATAGGATTCACTGGAAATTATCTGGGTATACACTCGCAACACAGTGGACAGTGTTGGGTCTGAAACACATTTTGGAAAGTCCTGGAATCTAGAATACACTGAGATCTGTAACACGTCGCAATACAATGGACATCTCTTGAATCTGGAACACGCTCTCAAGTTTTGTACGCAATCTAAGGGAACAACCTGTATGGAATGGGAAGTTCTGGAATCTGTAACACTCTTGAAAGTCATATTAGTATTCCTTCCTTCGAGATTGAAGCGCTCCACCAGGGCACTACGAAATTGCTAATGTACTCTCTCCGTAGCTTATGCTTCTTACTTGCTTCAGAAGGCTGCACAAACAAGCTAACCATATCTTGTTGGTTTCCGCTTTCCAGAAAATTGCTTCTACAACACGATACTTAATGTGCTTCTTACTAATACGCTTGGTACTTGTATTTCAGTATCATGTTTGGTTTTGGAACTAACTATACATATACTGTATACATTTCTTCACATATATTAACTTACTAGATGCTTTGTTATTCTGACTCTCTTACTATTTCTATTGGATTTTATTTTTAAGTGTGCCACATTACAATGCGTTGCTTCTTTTATGTTTATTAATTCCAGTTTGTGTAGTATATAACGTTTCTACCTTGAATTATTTGCTGTCATCTCGCACTGTTTTTATAAGTGAGTTAGTATTGTGACTCGTGACACTTGCTACTTTTCCATATCCGGATCCTACTAATCAAATTTTCCATTACCATGCTCATTATCTTTCTTTTACAAAATAAAAGCTTCAAGAATTGAAACAAAACGCGGGAAAAATATTCTGGCGACCTCTGCACTAGCATGTCAAAATCAATTCCTTGAAAGAACGTAGATACAATAGAAAAGTTATTGGCAGTAATCATGGTTAATTTGCCTAGCAAAGGCTATCTTTAGAATACAAAATATTTCTCAATAGGATTCAAACTCGTTATAATTCATCAATTTCTAAATCAACCTTCACAAAGTTCTACAGTTGAAAGCTGATTGTGTTTTTATATTTGTTATGTATGCATCTCATTATGTTCAAGCGGCTCTGGCGCCCACCCATCGTCGTATAAAGTGGGTACCTGGAGGAAACTCTGGGGGGTAAAGGTGGCCAGGGGTGTGATGCTGATCACATGACTTCCACCTTTGGTCGTGATCAAGAAAGTGTGTGGACTAACTCCACACCCCCTATACGCCTTCATGGCGTGGTGTAAAGACAGGCGAGCACATCACCTTTTTCTTTTGTTGTAAATGATAGAGCAAGAATAACAGTCTCTGCCAACAATCACTGAACATACGTGGCGCTGTGATGGCAAGGTAGGGAACATCAGTGCCACCAACCTCTTTTACGAGAAGTCCGGGTAAATCGACTTGTCGCACAAGTTATAAATAAAACTGCTCAACATGGTCTATTACCCAGATAGCTCATAAAAGTTGCTGCAAGCTTGAAGCAAACTTGCATCATGCTTATATCAAACTTGACGTATTCAACTGACTTTGACAAGCTACAAGCAAGCTACCTCAAGCTTGCCACAAGCTTTCGTGCTATCTGAGTAAAGACAACAAACTAAATATGGATACTTTACAGTACTTAGTCTTTTTTATTATTATTCATCCCTGTTAATGTGCTCAATAATTTATAACCACCCTGTATTTTCCACTTAATCGGTTCCATCCACAATATTTATGTTTCTTCTCGCCTTGCAGGACGCCGACTCACCCTTGGAGCAATCCATGGACTTCCTCCCGGATTTCCGTATCTACAACCGGGAGAAGGAACTCCTACGTCGAGAGAGGGAGAAGAAAGAGCGGGAGTGGGAGGAGGAGCTCATGCGGGCCATGGACGCCTCCGACCCCATCGGCAACAACCACAGCAAGTCGTGCGGGAAGCTGACGATATCACCGACCAGTGTTCAAACCCGGATCGCGGCGTCGCCCCGAAACCAAGCGAGAAGACTGATGACTTCCAGCGGCTCGGACTTGGCGTGTCCCGGGTCGATAAGCGAGGTGGCAGAGGAGCAGGAGGAAGACCAACACCACAATGGTAGGCCGACGGAACCGACAAAGGAATACGCCGGGTGGAAGAATCGGGCTGCCAAAGGCTTCAGCTCTTCTGAGAGGGCCCTGGGTCGCCCCTCGGCGCAGCAGAAGAGGGTCAAGAGAAGGGCTTGCTCCGCCGACGAACACACTAGAGCCACCGACCCAGAATGCCTTGTTAATCAACTGGAGAAGATGGACTTCATAGATCGGACGCCGTCGCCAGAAAGAGGGCGACACAGTCCGTGATGAAATGTGGATATTTTTGTAAAAGGGACGTTTTCGACAATGGACAGGTAATCTGAAAGAGTACAGAAACAGAATTAGCTCACAAAACATGGTCAGATTAAGCATTAAACACATTTCACAATTAGCGATGAACTAAGTTTGTTCTTCAGCTGAGCAAACGATGAAGCATGAGTCTCTTTCTGGTGCTTAGTTTATGTGTTTTTGTATAAATCTTAGACACATTTAAGTCGAAACAGTTTCTTTATATCAGAAGCTTTGTCTGTCATTGTCTTCACGGAAGACCTTCTTCGAATATTCCAACAAGGGTTGAGAGAGAATTCCTAACTTATCCTTTCACGCTTTTATATACTGAACTCCCTGTGCATGCCCTGACAACATTACTATTATCGTTTGCTGTTGAAATTACACCTGCGCCGTTTTACGATACGAAGTTATACGATGTGCTAGCAGACATTTATGGCAAATCAATATGAACGTTTTTTTTCTTTCCTGCATCTGTACAAACTTTACGAACTTTACTCGTGTTCTCTCACTAAGAGTTGTTAAGCGATACGGGACGTTAACTAGCGCCATTGTGGCGAAGCCGTAAACTATTGTTCACAAATACAGTGCAACCTTTGGAAAAGATTCTCGGTTCGGTTGTGGACAACCTGCTGTTAAAACTCGAGGTGAGTAAATATTCAAATCTTTTCTCTATTTTCCCTTCACGCAATTAACCGATGTTTTTCTTTTTATCTACTACACCTAGAAAAAATTAAATCAAGCTGAAGCCAAAATTGTATTGCAGAGCAAAATTATCCATCAAAACTAAAGTTATTCAATTAAGTATCTACAGCATCCAAATCTATTAATAGAAGCAACATAGGTTCACATTCTGATGTGAAAAAATCTGAAAATTTCAAAAACAACAACTGGGAGCTCAATCGGACGCCTCATTCAACTATCGCATGGCTTTGATACATGAATTTTAAAATGCCCCGTCTCATTTATTATGTGAGGAATCTTCAAGCCAACTTGCAACGAGGGGGTTCTAATTTAATCTGAAGTAGTCATATTTAAAAGTATTTATCTAATCCGCATATTATACACGACGTGACTCTTCTACCTATCTGTTTTCCAAGCTCTCACGCAATCGTTAGTTCTGATTCGTCAAGAAATTCACCCAGGTGCGATAAAAAATATATAATTTGTTTGAACGACGGGATTACTGTTGTAGAAATTAATTAGAGGCGAAATCCAATTTATGGTTATGTTAGCAATATTACTAATTGAAAAATCTAGAAAAATAAACCAATACCAATTCGCTGTTTGGGACATTTCATAGTTATAAAGTTTGGCAACACTGAGTTAATCCTAAATGAACCTGGTTTATGCAACTTCAGTCGACATACGAATATACGTATTATATTTCCCAATTACGTCCAAAGAATAAGCAAAGGTGAGTTATAATTGCTATGGGGAAAATGGTAGTTTCAAAATGTGATGGAAGTTCTGTAGCTCATATCTGAATTCATTTCATCAGCTTTTACCATCTGTGAAATATACACTTTTAAGTTACTCTTTAAGGTACGCTACGATATACAGGGCGTTGCAGCACAACATCGACATACTCGTACAATGAGTAGAGAGCATGAAGACAACTTCTCTTAACCCTAGAACGGACAATCGAAGAAAAAGTAACATAATCCATCAGCTTGCGTCTCCGAACCAAAGTGAAATATCTGGTTCAGAGGAACAACAAAACTTATTTATATTGAAACATATGTTTAAAAAAATATTATAGAAGATATATGGTACACATGTGGTATTTCAATTGAAACATTACTTTAAACAGTTATTTCCTGATGGGAACCAGGAATATTTCAATTTGGGGAACAAATTATTTATATAAAGGCGTATGCAAAGCTAATAGTGTTGCAAAATATAAAATGCAATGTCCGTAGCTCACTCAAAATAATGATGTCAGACCGAAAATATAGGAACTGTCAGTTGCAGCAGTGTATCTGTGACGCAAGGTTGAATACATACAGGATTGCAAATGCTGTTTCTCGAGGAACTCGTAGAGTCCAAACGAGACTTTCAAGAGTACAGCTTAACTAAGAAGAAGTTTTGTCTTGATGCCCTCTACATACTGAAAGTTTGTGGGTATTGTACTGTAATATCTTGTACATAAATTTTAAAATATTGCCAATAGCTTAAACTTTTAAAATTCCGATTGGAATATATTTTTTCAAAATATTGTTCATGTAACATGCAATTTATAGTGCCTTTCTCGAATTTTCGATGCTATTTCTTTTTTTAAATGATATAGCTTGTGGATGATTATATCACAAATAGCAATCACACGTATAAAAATTATGCAATGTATGGTACCGTGCTATTCATCAAGACAGAAAAGAGAACAACATGAATAGCACGAAAGCAAAGAACATTACGTGGAAGCACGGTAGCAACAATAATTAAAAGTGCTTTGTTCTAAAAACAGTCAAATAGTTTGACAAAGGCTCGCCACTGTTGGATAATCCAGGAAATTAAAATTTGCTCTTCCCTCCTCTCTGTGTAAATATATAGAAGTTTACCGGAAATTAGGCATCGCGAGAACATCCGTTGGAGCACGAAAAGTCTTGCTGAAGGATAGATTAAGTGGATTTCAAAGTATGGGAGCTAAAAAGGCTATTGACGTGGAAGAAAAATGGCAGAGGATTGAAATTGCATCATCGATTTTTGTCCCTTTTGGACCGAGATTGTTTCCGGATCGACGCCAGCTCATAATCCGGAATTTGCATGAAAATTAAAATTTTATATTGGTGTAGTCCCACTGATCACAGGGGACCAGACATACAATGTTCGCAGCGAATCCCATTGGCTTTCGTTAGGTCATACATTAAGAGTCCTCTGGCGGAACAGAACGAATTAGGATGGCGAAGTAGCATTGAGACTTTCAATGCAAATACTACCATGTCACTTCTGTTACATGAATCAATATTTATTTGGCATGCCTGATTAATTAATTCAAAACAGAATGTACGTTACAGATCAAAGCAATATTACGCGATCTGTGATTGTTCGTATTTGATGTTCGTGTGACCTAGGCCTACACGTATAATTAGATACTAATTCGGTTCTGGATTTCGGCGAAGTGTCGCCACTTTCGTACCATAGATCAACGGGGTAGCCAACCCGCTGCTTTTTTATGTGCAGACTCTTGAATGTGTCACTCCACCTTAACGCAACTTCCCCTCCCACGGTTGTATATGTATATAGTTAAAGAGTTTGGAAAAAGAGAAAAATATTTTATAATTGAAAGACTTGTTTCAGCAGTGTTCCTAAAATTAAGCGAACAAGGAAGGGAAGTGTCATATGGTTTGTGGAGCGACATTGGTCATCCGGAAGAGGGGTAGGTTAGGGCTATTCCCCTTGAAATTCATTGCCGGCTGAAAGTCAAATTTCTTGCATGGAATTTAATTTCAGTACGAACATACTTAATTAATTGTTCAATATGTTATGAAATTGGTATATGACGACTTTGCACTTGCCACTAGTGACCTGCGTGCCGTGGGTTGGCCACCCCTGCAATAAGTCTTCAAACTAATATATATATATGTGCGTGCAAGAGACTTACCATATAGAGCACGAACTTACGGAACTAAGTTATTGATGCCCCTTGCCAAACGATGTTCGAAGTTCCTTGAATAGCTAACGCAAAGTTGGGAACATGTTTCATCATGGGGAAAAGACGCTTTGATTGTCTATACTTATTATTGGTCTAGGCAGAACAATAGTTGGTTAGACTAACCAATTGATATCAACCTTGCAATGAGATTTGAAAATGTTGTCATGGAGGCTAAGAGACTAAATCCCATATTACCACTTCCTTCATAATACCATTTTCTTCCATTTTTCTTATCGTTGGTGTACTGGACCCATTCCTCGCTTCGTTTTACAGCACATAATGGTTAGTAGTTTGTCATTTTTCTTTTTTTAATGTGTGTTCCTTTCAACACTACCGTGCGCTGTTTCACCGCAGGAAATGACGTCGCTGATGCGATGTTGGGTTGCCGACATACTGACGTAAACGGGCTTTTTTGAACTGTGACGCCGAAACGACACACCAACGATAAAAATGTTTCCGATAAAAGTTGTTTGTTTTGATGTGCTCTATACGGTTCTGTGGTCCATGGACGCCATTAAAATGACACCCTGTATATTTTAAGCAATAAATATAAACTTTTTGTGACTCATTTAAGAAGCGAGCAAGAACATTTTTGTCTCTTTTAGAAACTAAGAATATTATTAATTTACTAGAGCGTCAATACTTTCAATAGACATCATCACATACACTCTTTCCCAGAATTTTTCTTTTGTAGCTCGTTCGGCGCCCTCTTTGATTGGTTGGTATGAATGTATATTCATTATGATTATTCTTTCATTAACCTCATCATTAACCATTCCGTTCCATTGGAATCAAGAATTCCCGAATGAAGGGGGAAGGCACTTTGCAGAATGGTTCGGATCCCGCTTTAAACTAATTGCATTTCAATTTCAGCTTAGCTATACGAGTTAAAAGTGAACTTAAAATAATTTATACTGAAGTTGACCATCGACACAAATGACCTAATAATAATAACCCATGGCTCGACAGCCCTCGAAAGGGCCTGAGCCTATCTCCCGGCTGACAGTCTCCCTCCCACAATCCTACCTAGAGGTGTGGAAATCTTCAACCGGTAATGGGGTGACGTGGGGTTAGCACGTCGAACCTCCAGCCGAGTCGGGTTACGCTATTCACTCGTAGCTCCCTAATTTTCTCACGATGGTGGGTTGCCACCGGCCCTATACACAGGCCGAAAACCCAGGCGGACTCGAACCCATGCCGTCCCGCAGTCGGAGCCCAAAGCACAGCGCCTTAGACCGCACGGCCACGGAGGAGGATACACAAATGACCTGGCAGTCTAAATATGAGTCGTTACAGCAAGCCCAGTAGTGGCGAATCAAGGAGAATGTGATAACCAATTTTGGCCTTAAACTTAGGCCAAACTGCAGAGGTTGATCCGCTTCCATCTGGACGATTTAAAGTGTTTACTCACCTATGGCAGTACTGCCTTTTACCACCGGTTGTGTTCGATGTTAAGGCCAGCATTCTGGCCTGTTTTCTGACATCGGAGAAGACTTCTTTGCAGTTGTACAGTGGGATCCATGAGTATTACCCTACAAATTGTCCATGACTATTTTCATTAATTTTTCACTTACATCCTATGTGTTTTTTCAAGCGATGGATTTTTATGTATGCTGGTGCAGAAGTTGCCAACAGCTTGTTTTAAGTTTTCTTTTAATTCTTGAAACTCTTATTGGGTCAAATAAAGTGCACGAACATGGTGATGGACAATTTGCACGGTAATACCTTATGGATCTCACTGTACGTACCAATGGTATTTTACTCCACTAATATTGGCAAACTTTCCATAGGCTGGTTACTGTACGTACCTACTCTATGTGAAGAAAGGTGACATTTCAGAAGTCCAAGTCCAAATGCACAGTAGACCATTGGACTGCCATCGGGATTCTTCATTATGATGCAATTGAAGGGAATTTTATGAATCCCAGTCTTGGCTTCCATACCAGCGATGTTTTGGCTGTGTGGCTGAATGCCTTGTCTTAATGCAGTTCCTCCCGATTAGTGTCCTGTCCATACAATGTGAGGATATCCAACATACATTCCTGATTTCCAGAATCAGTTACATATATCCACGCCCCATCCAAGGTGACCACGAACTTCCACCTATCTCACGCTAGTTGATTCTCGTACAGCTTCGTGCAGCTGGTTTTCCGTTCCATGACGGCTTGATTTCAGAACGTGAACATTGGCTTTGTGTTCCACCCTCAGATGTAATTTCTTATGAATGGCACGGTTAATAGTACAGTCAAAGGCATAGATAATAGTAGGCGAATTGCTCATAGATATTTTCATTACTATCTTCTTCTACATCCTGCGTTGTTTTAAGGTATGGAATTCTGTTGATTCGAAGCAGACATTGTCCTCTGCTTATTAACGTCTTTATTTCAATTCATGATCATCACATTGTGGGAAACAGATTAATTAAAAGTGGTGATGGACAATTCGCCTACTATTATCTTTGCCGTTGGGTTTACATGGAACAGTTTGGCCATAGCACGCTGTGTCAGAGGATTCTCAGAACAGTCAATTTTCGAATTTCACGCAGGACCAGTGTTGTCAGTTTCACTGAAGACTTTGTCAGTGATACATACTCCGGTGGTGGCCAACCTGCATATAATCGCACTGTTACCAGATAATATAAGCACTGATGTGTGCGCGGTGCAAGTTTCACAACTGTGTTGCGCCTTCAGCGTAGTGTTACTTTTCACACTTGCTCAGATGGAAGCGAATCAACCTCTATATCATAAGAATTGAACGAATTAAATACAGTGATGCAAATATGTTTTTACTTCTGGGTGCGAAAAATATTTAGCTATAGAATTGTAGCAACGCAGAGAATAAGTTTAGTAAATATTCACAATGCCTCCATTGGGTCAGTGATGAAGTTCGATCTTTTACCACCTTGTCGCTAGTTACGGTCCACCGCTTTCCTAACAAGGAATGTTGAGCTCAAGGTATCTGATAACGCATGATAATCTGCAGAACTTATCGTAAGTCTACGGACCGAGATTGTTAATCCAGAACATGTAGCTAGAAGTACTGCCTCTCCGTAATTGCTGAAAGCAAACCATGAGCTTCTCAACAGAGAACAAAATAAGTTTTCATTTTCTAGTTTACACAACAGTAAGCTAGAGATTTATCACACAGTAAAATGCATAAGTATTGCCAGGCAAATTGTCCATTTATATTTCAATTCATATTTCATCTACATTCTAAGGTTTTTTTTAATTAATAGGATTGTAATTTTGCCTGTAGTATTATATGGATGTGAAACTTGGTCCCTTACATTGAAAGAGGAACATAAATTGAGAGTATTTGAAAATAAGATCCTTAGGAAAATCTTTGGACCTAAACGGGATGAGGAGACAGGTGAGTGGAGAAGGTTACATAATTTAGAACTACATAATTTGTATTAATGTCCAGATATTATTAGAATAATTAAATCAAGAAGACTTAGGTGGGCAGGCCATGTGGAACGAATGGGAGAGGAAAGAGGAGTTTACAGGATTCTTGTTGGGAAACCTGATGGTAAGAGACCTGTAGGAAGGCCAAGGCGAAGATGGAGGGACAACGTTGAGATGGACCTAAGGGAAATCGGTAGGGATGGAAAAGAGTATATAGAACTTGCTCAAGATAGGGAAAGATGGAAGGCCTGTGTTGCTGCAGTCATGAACCTTCGGGTTTAAGAAGGCTAGGGAGTTAGTTAGTTAGTTAGTTAGTTGTAATGATTCTGGTACAGAGGTTGTCAATCTTTTGTTGGTGTTTTGTATCAGTTCTTGAACCTCGTATTGGTTAAAGAAAAGTAATTGAATGTAGTGATGGACAATTTGAGAGGTAATATTTATGAAGTCCACTCTATACCAAGCGTGTTTTGGATTGTTGTTAGATTATTTCATTTGGAGAAAGATACATTGAAAGCCACAGTTGTCTCAAAAGAACATTAAACACTCAGAAATGAAAAGGATTACACAAAGTGATCATACCCTGTGCAAAGTGAGACATTCACAAACTATTACAGTTACGAAAACATGTTAGCACAAAGACTACCAACAGACGTTATTCATGCATTGTTTAATCTCTTGATACTAACTTTATACGTGAAAATTCGCATTCGTGGCGTCGAAACGTTCGTTCGTGCAATGAACACAAAGTTTAATTTCAAACAAATGCACAAATCTGTATTTACAGTCGACGTTCCTTCGCGTACTTTGTAGTCTAACCCATAAAAGACGCGGGGAAAGTAATGTCATTTGACACAATCTCGATCAGGCCATTCAATGAGGAATAATCTGGAACAAACCATTACTTTCTCTTCGTGTGTTTGTGTCCGTCTACAGATTAACCGTGCGAATGAAACTGGTTCAATTCTTTAATTTGATTGATTTTATTTGACGTCGCTTTTCTGTTAATTGCGACGATGGGGATGAATGGTGATAAGGTGGTCGACCAGCAACAGTTGAACCTCACCCAGCCATAAAGTCGATTTAATTCAATTTAATAAGATGAGATAGATGAAGGAAAAATCATAAACACATAAGAACACACTAGTCCCACAGAAGACTATCCTAGCTGTGTGTCCAGGCGCCAGAGCCTCGTTAGTCTGCAAGAAATGTAGCCCAGGGTGCATTACGTGGAAGAGAAGTTGATATTTGAGTCACTCCCTTACACCCTTGGTTCAGTGATTATGTACGGCAAGCCAACACATGAGCTTGTGGGAAATTGTTTTTCTAATTAACGTGGTTGTGCCTTTGTCCATAGTACGCTAAAAATAGTATCATTAAGTAACGTATATACTTACATTAATAATTTGTAAGAAACTATTTCATGATAGGAAAATTAATTTCGATTATGAAGAAGAGAAAATCAATATTATACTTTCAAAATTCCCTAAAGTTTTGACCAATCTGCGAATCTCGAAGAGGGAAGTGGATCCGTTATCCGTTTCATCTTGACGTCTCGTTCTCTACTAAGTCTTGATGAGCTTAGTATCCTAATCCATGGGTAATTGGATGTGTAATTGGATGCAGGAAAATAAAATTCATTTCTTTTTGTATCCATTTAGTCTAGTAAAGTTGTCATTTTTCAACCATCTGAAGAATTTATTTTAAGAGATAATCACCTGTCTGTATTGTAAAAAAATGCGAGGAATCAATTTCTGAAGAGCTTAGCATTGTCTGATCATGTGGGTTTTGCAGTTACCTTCGAAAAATGGGCTCCTTTTAGCTCCTTTTAACGACTTTTTATTTGTAATATACGTACATAAAAGAACAATTATTTCTATAGGCTAAATATACTTAATATAATTTAAATGGTTTATACGTACGTCTATTCGCAGTTTTCTGAATTTGAATTATGGAATTTGAAATAATAATTGCATTTTTTCTAAATTTCATCGTTCTATGAACAAAATATGTTCAAGTATCTAAAGTGTCAATCCATATGAAGTGGTACGACATGTTTGCTTTACCTTTTTAAAAAAACGTTTATTTTTTGTGTGGTGTGAGCAGGGGCGCCGACTTGTCAAAATTATTGGGGGGGGGGCTCTGATCACTGAAATAAATTAATGAATGACTCACTCTCTCCCTTTTTTTAAGTTTTGGCCTCAGTGTTCGGAATCTCATAAAAGCCCATGAATTCCTCAAATATATCAAAATTTTTATTCACAGTTCGAATGCAGAATATTAATTGTCAACGAATGGATATGTCACCAGTTTCGTCAACCATAATAGCAAAATATTCTCGACTTTTAATATCTGCTACCACGGAGCGCAAAACAGATCTTCCTAATATATCAATGATCTCGTTCTGAATGTCATGTGAGAGCCATTTGTAGCCCGAACGTCCCATCTACTACCCTAGTTCGTCTTTTGAAACTAATTTTAGTAAAAATGTTAACAATACTCATAATTACATACTTAGTATATAGTGTTAAGTCAAGAGAAGCAAAAAAATACATTAGATTCTCTTAAGCAAAATTATTTGGGGGCTCTGCCCCCACATCATTAACATTGGGGGGGGGGGGGCTCGAGCCCCCCCAAGCCCCATGGAGTCGGCGCCTATGGGTGTGAGCCTCATTTGATGACAGTTAAAAAACCACTGTCATTTTATTTTTACTATACCGATTTGATTTATCATGGCGCGCTTCATTTTCTCCATTCGTAAGCATCAGCGGCAACTTTCTTTCTCAGCTTTGGTAAGTCCTAGGACAATGAGACAAAATCTGTGATCTTAAGCACAAAATTGGCTACAATTATATTTGCGTATAATAATCCTCACTATAATTCCTTCACAATACATTTTAAGGTCAAAATTGTGTATCCTAATCGCTCAAAATGTCATTTTTGGACATTTTGTTTTAGGGGGAAGCCAGTTTGTTTAACACTTGAATTTTTTTGTGCAAGTAGGATACCTGTGTACCAATAGTGTGTGTCAAAATGATTTGAAGTTTCAGACTTTAATCTTTTTTTTCTACAGGGTCATAAACAAGTACTTTTTGTTAAAAATATTCAAAGTTCAGAGTTAAATATCTCTGGTGGGTAGTTGTTTAAAAATCTAAAAATTGTACACAATACAGTACTCGACGATAAGTAACCTCAGTAAAAATTTTGCACAAAAAAGTTCAAGTGATAAACAAACTGGCTTCCCCCTAAAACAAAATGTCCAAAAATGACATTTTGAGCGATTAGGATACACAATTTTGACGTTAGAATGTATTGAGAAGGAATAATATTTAGAATATTATACGCAAATATAATTGTAGCCAATTTTGTGCTTAACATCACAGATTTTGTCTCATTGACCTAGGACGTACCACAGCTGAGAAAAAGAAGTTGCCGCTGATGCTTACGAATGGAGAAAATGACGCGCGCCATGATAAAGAAAATGCCCGCCATCTTCAAATCGGTGATAGTAAAAATAAAATAAGTGGTTCTGAACTGTCAACATATGAGGCTCACACCACACAAAAAATAAGCTTATTTAAAAATGATCAAGCAACCATGTTGTACGTACCACTTCATATGGATTGACCCTAAAGTGTAACATATAAGATTTAATTTAACGCAGGAAACATTTGTGTAGAGATAGGGGGGTGCGGGGTCAGTGAGATTTGGGGAATTGCTGTCGTAATGTTGGAGGCTTTTCTCACCAGTGATTTCGTTCTCTGTTTACACAAGTGTCGCTATATTCCCACTTTCCTGAACACGCTACAGCAATAGGGAGTTTACTTTGTATCCATGGATAGCTATCAATAAATCTTCTGTTCGAATCGCCTCTTGATTTCAATTTGAGTGCCTGCTCCATTAGATAAAAGTGAAATGTATGAATTTGAGACCTGATCAAAGAAGGGAAGCGATTGAATGAGAAATACAAAACAGATTTTTTTTAAAATAAATTTTCGCTATTTTTGAATCGTCAATTAGAATGGAAATGCATTTTCCTTGTAAATAAGCAACAATTTAATATCAATGCCTCCCTTTATAGAAATCAAATTTAATTCCTTTGTCAATTGCATTTCTCTTTAAAACATTATTTTAGCTAACCATGTATAAATATAAAAAGTAGTATTTTAAGGGTTTAGTTCGTTTAAAATTTGAATAAAGTCTTCTAACAAACATTTCATAACCGGACAATAAATTACTATTTTTTTGGTTATTCTCACGTTCTGATATTAGTCTAATAAATGTTACAAATAGTTAGTTTTCTACAAGACTACTACATTTATTTTTCAAAAATAGTTTTTTTGATTTATTGTGACACTATTTGGAGCATTTCTGAGAAAACCTGACTTGCCCCGTTCCCGAGATATATCAAATCAAAAAGATCCAATATGGTGAACACTTTTCAAGATGGCGGCAGTCAACACACAGCTAGCACATGTGTCACAATTAATCCAACCAAGTCTCTTAATCTTATCAAAAAGTCAAATATTCGGGATTTAGCCTCCGCATTGCGATACAGTTTGGCGCTACAAGACACACTTTTCGGTACTATTGTCCAGTTTGAGATACATTTTATGACGTATCTTTCATTAAAGTACATAAAACTTATAAATTAGGCTACAACTTTTATTCCAAATAATTTCCTGTCACTTAATTTGTACAAAGGTTACAAGGCAAATACTTTTAAAATACTAGAAAAATTACATTTTTAAAGATATGGTTATAACTTACGGCAAAATCACTGACATTAGAGCAAAATAAAAAAGAACGTGTTTTGTAGCCCACCTAATGAGGATCAAAACTAAGGAAAATAATCTGCTTATTACCGTTAGTTACGGAGATACAGGCCAGGAACTAAGAGTCTGCGAATCTGAGGTTTGGGTGTACTGGGAGGGGCGGGGATTTTTGGGATTCTGCACTCCTAATAGTGGTCTAACAACTGACCAAACTTAATCCTTTACGGAATAATTTCAGACATTCAACGTATTTTTCCCCCTTCATTGACTGGGCTTAACTTCTTTTCAGTACAAGTGCCATTTTTTCAACATAAAAAGGATACTTAAGTCAATGCAGATGAAAATCTGTTTAGATTGTTGACAGACTTTATTCTCTATGTCCTATTCTATTTACACAGACGATGTGGTTGATACAAAGGGAAATATAAGCATAATTATTTTTCAGCGAATGCATCAAGCACACAAAATATGTAGAGAGAATTTTACTTTTTGTTTACACAGATCGGATTCACAGTACGTCTATGTACGTCTATGCAAGCAGTGATTGTAATTTAAACTTACACAAATACATTCTGAGTATGAAATTATCTCTGTCATCTCATGTGGGAATTATACGTAAATATATTTGAATCTTGTGGATTTGTAAAAACTGAATTGTGCACCAGAAACTAATACCACACGTAAAATATTATTAAACATATTCCCCAATTCTTTTTACACGAACTGATGATCTTAGCTGGCCAATTAACACTTCAACTCACTCGATATCACAGGTGAAACAATTCTGTTTCTGTACTTTTCAATACTGGGAACAAAACTTAAATATGATGGAGGCCATAGAGTTGTGATTTAATCTTGTGAAAGACTGATAAAAATGTAATTGATAGCTAATTGCAGGATAGCAAAAGGATATTTATTTTAAGAAAAGAGAATAGAATATGGCATGAAGATTATGATGCTTGAAGAATGTGATTTAGGTAACGTTGAGGTCTTCAACAAACTATTTTTCATTAGTTTATTTAAAGAGCAAGAACAATCCTTTGTATGTTTTAATATGTAGAATTACACGAAATAAATACTATTATTGCTATATAACAGAGTTGTTACAGTTGTGTAGTTATTCAAACTTGTATCGGATACTGTGTGTTCCTCATTTCTATTCTAAAATTTCAGATTTTTATGTTTGCTATAAATATTGTGTAGATTAATGCCATGTTGGGGAAACAAAATTTGTCGACTGTGATTAATTTATTTTATCACTGGCTCTTAGTGGCGACGTGAAAATGTCAAATTGAGAAACATTCGTAATGTCAATGATCACATACAAACAGAATAATGAAGAAAAAGTCAAAAATAAAACTTGAGGCAAAATTAGGAGAGAGATACAAAGATATACTACAAAATAATGCCAAGGATCACTTAGAAGAGTTGGAAAAGAATTGGAAATTGATGCATACTTGCCTTCTGAAATTGGACGTGGTGCGACAAGTGTTTGCTTTGCATGTACGATAGGAACCCTGTTTAACCTGTAGGACGCTGCAGTTGTTCTGTAGACATGGTTCACTGCAGTTGATGGAGAATCATGTCCGAGCTTCTAGAGTCTCAAATAAGGCAAATTGTTTGTGTCCGTCTAGCTGGTGCATCTGAGACCAAAGTAGCCAGTTAAATTATAGTATCGTATTGTATACAAGGTCATGACAACATACAGTATTTCTGGAAAACATCAAGGAGAAACACACGAGATGGAAAGTGTAAAATGAGTGACAGAGTATGATGAACATTAAGGGAGATTTTGACCAAGAATAAGTAAGCGACTGCTGCACAAATGACGCTGGAGCTGAATATATGTCAGCCGAACCCTGTGTCTGCAAAACGGTGAGGTGGGAATTCTATTAGCATAATATTCATGAACGAGTCACTATTGTCAAACTACTGGAGAGTGGAGAGCCAGGTGAAAGACAAGATCTGGAAAAAGTGGTGCAACACACACAAATTATGAACCGGTGAGCAATGGAAGACTGTCATCTGGTTCCGTGAATCTTCCTTCATGGTGTTCCCAACCCCAGGACGAATTTACTTGTCGAGAACACTTGCGACCAGCACTGCCTTATACCAGTGGTCAAACATGGTAGAGGGTCGATTATGCTCTGGGTCGCCATGCCCCATTCTCACCTTGAAAGGTAGAGTCACTGTCAAGGACATTTTGAGAGACAATTCCAAGTCATGGGCTGGACATTGTTCCCTGCAGGAGACGCCTTTTAACAAGATCTTCTATTTTCATGTTCTTCAGGCATGACCATTGGATCATTAACTTTCGACGCTCCCATCACCGTAAAGCATGGTTTACATTAGTCGAGTAGACAAAAGAGTAGCTGGAGCGAATAGGGTTAGGCGAGCTACTCTTCTGGTGTAAACAACTGGGAACAGTACTGGAGTCAGTACTCGCTACAGTAATCAGAATAGTCGAGTGGCTGTCCAAGGAGGACAGCTACTAGATCGATTTCCTTCCTTCCCCATCATTTTTTCACTCACGCGTGGACTCTACAGACCACTCGATCAATGTAAACGCTTTCTGAGGACAGTGGAATCTGTGATGTAGAATAGAGGCAACCTTATTGTGAGTTCACTTATATATATATATATATATATATATATATATATATATATATATATATATATATATATATATATATGTTGATGAGGGAAAATGGGTGAACCTCGAAACTCATGAAATACATCACTCTTTCTGTACAGTACGCTGACCCATTCGAACAATATCATGCATACCGCTGGCTAAACAAGGAAATTCCTTCGACACTACCGGGTTTATCTTCATGATAAAGGAGTGCAAACCGGTAGTAACGAAGGACACACAACTGCAAGAATGACACATAAGTGTCGTTTGTAATAATTATAAATAAAAGACCCAGTCTTTGGGGAAACAAACAGTCTTATTCCAGCCACATTGCCATTCACGTGAGGTGTCGTTCAGACTCGCGATTAACAACGAGCCAAGGGGGCTATCGACGAACCAGTCAGCCAGCGGCAGTTTGGGCCAGGTAAGTAGTAATTGAGAGTGCTCATCCAATTTACCTCATACTTCCCTCCGCCGCCAGCAGGACCGACGGCGACATTGTTTCCAAAATCGCTGTATCTTTGAGCTATATTCCTTGGTGACTTGCGATCCCAGTTCACATCTACAGGTCACACAACAATATATTTAAATGAACCATGAATAGGAGGTGGTCCGAGCCCGACGTCATATAGGTTGTGGAACTAAGTGTCTGTAGAATTTATGTAGTTTCGATTGTAGGAATAAACAAAAGAAACAAGGGGCGTATGAGGTTCTAGTGCAGGAGATGGGACTTAATGGATTTGGTGTAGAAGTAAAGTATAAAATATAGAATTTACGCTCTACGTATAACAAGAACTATTTAAAATATTGTACTCATTTCTCGTAAATAATAATAATAAACCTATGTGAACGGTTTCGGCTTTCTTTTACTCGCTAAAGTCGGCGACCACGGATTACGAATCTGTTTATTTTGTCAAAAGAGCAACGCAGAGCTGCAGCCACTATCCCACTTTATAGAAAGTGTGTAAACCGCTATTCGTCATAGAAAGGCCGAGTCGAGCAGACAGGCCAGTAACTCGTCCCAGTAACTCTTCCGGCCACTCGACCAATGTCACAGTCAAGTGAATTCACTTGTCTGTGACCAATGTAAAAACCAGCTTTAAGGCTGGTTTACATTAGTCGAGTGAGCCGGAGAGTTACTGGCACGAGTTAGTGGCTTATCTGCTGATTCAACCCTTCTATGGCGAGTAGCTGTTTACACACTTTCTACTCGACTCTAGTAAAGTGGGATAGTGTCTGCAGCGGTTTGGTGCTCTTTTGGTGGAATGAACCCATCGACCTTGTTGGCAATTTAAAAAAAAAGAATAAGCTCTGAAACTGTTTACACATTTTTTTAAATGAGAAATGAATACAATATTGCACGAAGACAAGCCTAGAAAGGAAACTAACTTCTTTGTTGTTGTTTTTATTTTCAAGCGTTCTTGGTTGTACGTAGAACGTAAATTCCATATTTTCATTTTTACTACTCCTGCGCAAAATACATCAAGTCCCATCTCTTGTACTAATTGCCTCATACGCAGTGGCGTACATGGGTATATTGTACTCCCTAAATAATTTGACGGGCGCAAAGTCCTGCTGTCAAAATAACCTACTTTCGAATAGCTCAACAAAATATATTTTTTACAAACAATATCTTCCTTTGCAATTAATTCAAACCACTGTAAACGTATTCCATTACATAGTGGTATTAGTTCGCTTTATTTGTGCTCTTAGATTTTTTTTAAGGAGATGAAAATTCTCTAAAAAGATTGTGAAACCATGGAATAAGATACAGTTTAGCTTCACGCTGCAGGCTAACTCCCCGTTTGTGTAGGGAAGGGGGGGGGCTACACTTTTCTAAAGAGGTAGCCGATGTGTTTGAGAACAGTATACAATGACCTTCTTTCCTTTCGATTTTTCAAATAACGTTTTCTTACACAAAATACTTCCAAAATTGTTAGAAAATAATTTGTGGGAATTTTTACGATCAATGAAATTATATAATTATGTAAACTTTCCTTATTCCATCACTATAAACAGACTTTTCCCATGTTATGCATGCATAAATGTATTATAAATTATTTGTAAGATACTTCTATGTCTATTTAAACTGTAGATAGCAGGCCCCCGTGGCTGAGTGGTTAGCACATCACGCTACGACGCCAGGGGTCTCGGTTTCGAATCCCGGTCTGGGCATGAATGTTTGTCAGTGTCCAATGATCAATTTAATCACATCATCACTCATCCCCATATTCGCAAATTAGCCATAAGTGGCACAAAAGCGAAGTAGAATAAAGCAAATCATTCAATCAATTAAACTGTGGATCCAGTCCCGATTACCCTACCTGACCTGAGGGTAAAGTGATTCTAAAACAAGTTTTGATAAACTTATAAATCGAGACCAAAACGAGAACAAGCACCAACAAGCACGAGAAGGACCTCTTCATGCAGAAGACAAGCGGAGGCTGTGACAGGGTCTCGACTTGTCTCATTTCGATACCGTTCCTAGTTGAAATGTAACAGTGATGTTTCCTAGGCATTAAAACAGGGCGCGAATTGTGATTTTAATAGAAGGAGATGTACTATCTCAATAAGCTTATAGATATTTGACAATAGTTCACCAGAAAAACAGGTTTCCATTAATTTAAACCTCACATGCACTATCTTTTTTACCTATATATTAAGTATGCTTATAATTGGACGTTGTTTAAAATCTAATTTTGATATGGAATGAAAGATAAATCAACATCACTCGAAGTTAAATTCTAAGATGAAACTGTAAGAAAATTGCATAAATCAGTCGAGTAGACAAGATGTTCCTGTAGATTTGATGCTTTTCCAGCTGCTTTGTCAATATTTGATCCATTTTGTTGCAAATTTTTCTGCATCAAAGCAATGCACTGGAGGTCCATTTATTGAAAGCAAAAGCGAGTTTAACAGTATCGTAACTTCTAAAACAATTATCTAATCAATTGAGGTTAGATTCATTGCACTGAATCCTCTTTCACATTGAGTTGTAGATATTGATAGTCTACAATTTCGATTGGATACACAAGCTCTCTGAGCGAGATGGCAATGTGTTTTGGATTTTTCTTTTATTACCATTCATCCTTCATATTCGCGATTTGCCAAAGTTGTCACTAAAGCGAAGAAAAAAAATCAATGAAGTATACTTGTGGAGCGTTGTACTGTGTTAAATCTTTTATCAGTCTTTCAAATTGGACCTCTCGCGAGTCGATTGGGAACCATCACGACTCACTAGGGTGACTATACCTGTTGTTTTTTCCGGGGCACTCCCGTTATAAAAAAGCCACTATTTGTCTCGTTTTATAAAAGTCTACGAGTATTTTGAAAACCAAGTCTAACTTTGAGACACATTTCATGCTAAAAAGATGCATTGTTTTGCATGAAAAATTCCATTATAGAATGAATATATATAGCTATGTATAGTGTTTTTATGCCTGTGTGGAGGTTGAATTTTGTACCCCACTAAAGGAAAAACGTTCCTGCGCCACTGCTCATACGTCCGTAGTTTCTTTTGTTTGTTCCTATAATCGACACAAATTCCATGGACACTCATATTCACGGTACAATTCTATAAACTTTATGTTGTCGGACTTGGATCACATAGTTGGTTTTTTTAAAAAATCAATTTCAATCACTCACAAAACACTACCACTACACAGACTCTATACTCTCCTCAGAAAGCGTTTACATTCAAGTGGTCTGTCGAGTTTACGCGCGAGTGATAAAATCGGTGGGGAAGGAAGTAACTCGGGCGAGTTTCTGTCCTCCTTGGACAGCCACTGGACTGTCTGGAGCATGTACTGGCTCCATTACTCTCCCCAGTTGTTTACACGAGGAGAGTAGCTCGCTTTACCTCACTCGCTTTAGCTACTCTCCCGTCTACTCGACTAATGTAAACCAGGCATAAGTGGCAGGAAATCCATGTAAGTATTTCACGCCCATCTATTGCCCGTCGCAATATCATTATATTTTTTTCTGCCGAATATTCACGCCCCAATTTAACATCGGGCGTTTCGGACGCTGATATAATAGAAGACGGAATTTTATATTTTTTTAGCAGATGACCGCCTCGTTATCTCGTTGGCAGCAGAAACCATTGAACTATACTAAACGCAACTCCAACTGGCGGCTGGGAAACAGCGAATCAGCGATCAGTTGAATTTTCTTCGACTAAGATCGGGTATTTTCGAGTGGCAAGGTACCGAGCGTTGTTCGCGGGACGAAACAAATGAACTCTGGGTTCACCACATGGTGCCAAACGTACTGTAAAGGGAGAAAGAGTTTTCTCGGTCAACACCAGAAATCAGCGGGTTCAACTGCACACGTGGTTCTGCACGTTGTAGTTTCCGGAAGGACCACCCACAGATCGGAATGCAGGCGGATACACAGTCGTATAAAGGCAACTGGCTAAAACAATACGCTTGGCAACGTTGCTTCGGGAGAGCGATGTGATCCCTTCAGGTTTTACTTCGCAACTGAGTTTGTTGACGTTGACACCCATCGGACCACACGCCCCCGAAAATGATTGGGGGACAGGACGCGCCAGAAACAGCCATCAAGGTCAATCTACAGCGCCTTGAATAACGTAGTGTGGAAAACGACCCAAGAAACTGGTTCCCCAGATGGATGAGAAACATAGATGGTAGTGCGATCAATGTCGGTGCTAATTTTCTTTCTGAAAGTAATGCGGCTGTGTTAGTTTTTGGAATATATTATGTAGAATTGTTTGTCTTGAAAGGCGGTACGTGAATTGATGGAAACAGTTATATTTGTGGAGTGATTTGCAGTCACGAAATGACATTAATTTGGAAAGAAAAGTAAAATAAAATTAATAAATAAATAGCATGCGTAACACAAGAAGAAACATCGCAAAGTGATTTCGGACGTCAGGTGTTGGATTGTGTACTAGAGTTTTATTTTTCTATGTTATTAGAATATAAATAGTATCCTGAGAGATATATCATACCGAGGCGACAAACCACAAGTGTCGCTTGGAAGCGAGCAGTCCGTAATCAATGCAGCCTTTCGAACCATAGGGACACAAGATCTGACTGCACCGTTTCCCCAGGGAGATTTTACACCAAAGCGACACGCGACAAACGATACGAGGATTTCACACCAAAGCGTCACGGGTCCTTCGGTCCAAGGCAACTTTCACACCGAAGCGACACATGTTGCTTGGAAACGAACCAATCAAGAGCAACATTTCACATCGTAGCGGCATGACGGGAAGCACAGGCCAGCGTTAGGTTGGTGAAATCCTCAAGCGATAAGTGTCGCGTGCCCCTTGTTGTTTTGGTGCACAATCTCCCTAAAGCAAGACACTCATTGCATCGCGCATGCGCGTACAACAAACCACGGCAACATGTTGCAAGCTATTGAGGAAATGGCCCAGTTTGAGCGACAAAGCGACACGTGTGACTTATCGTGTCGCCTAGATCTGATGTTGTAGTGTGCGGTTTTTCGTGTCGCCTATCTGTTGTTCGCACAATTAGCAGCGAATGAATGCTATTTTACAGTCTGGAAGTGTGTGTCACTAGTGTGACAGTGTGAACATCCCGTGACGCTTGTCCCGTTGGTTTGAAAGTTTCCTTACACTCATGTCGATGGCACTAAGAAAGTTTTGTGGGGTTCCCCTTGTCGTTTCATGGAATCATCATTATCATCATCGCCGCGAAAGCGGAAGAAAAGAGACAGTAAATATAAAAGATACAAATGCTTCAGCGTGTATATCTTTAAAGAAAATGATAATGTTGATAATAATAATTTATTTGTTTTGTCTTGAGTAGTAGTTGTGCTGTCTAATTTGTTTGCGTTTGTCTTGTGTAGTAGTTGTGGTGTGTAGTTTGTTTATGTTTATATTGTGTAGTAGTTGTGGTGTGTTTGTGTTTATATTATGTTATAGTTGTAATGTGTTTGTGTGTGTCTTGTGTAGTAGTTGTGCTGTCGAATGTGTTTGTGTTCGTCTTGTGTAGTAATTGTGCTGTCTAATATGTTTGTGTTTGTCTTGTGTAGTAGTTCCTCCATTCATATTGGGGGTTAGGCGTAGAGCTGACAACTCTGCACTGTAAAAAAAAAAATGTCAAGAAACAGCAATATAAGGCCATGGATGTTCCCAAGGTAAAATATTCCGGAGGTAAAATAGTCCCCCGTTCGGATCTCCGGATGGGGACTACTTTGGAAGGTCCCTGGACTAAGGATAAGATCTACATTAGGAATAAGGATATTAAATTAGGCACCTGGAATGTTCTGAGCCTTTACCGGCCTGGGGCATTTCAGTGTACTGTTAATGAGATAGTGAAGTATAAATTAGATGTAGTAGCTGTCCAGGAAGTTAGGTGGCCAGGAGAAGGGAATTGTAAAACTAAAAATTATACTTTTTTCTATGGTGGTACTGAAAATCATAATTTTGGAACAGGCTTTTTCATAAATAATAGAATTATATCGGCTCTTAAAACAGTAAAATTTATTAATGATAGGATATCGTATGCAGTTTTACAGGGTAGGTGGTGTAAAATTATCTTAATAAACATACATGCACCAACGGAAGATAAAGATGATAATACTAAAGATGATTTTTATACAGAGTTAGAACAGGTTTTTGATAAATTTTCTCAGTATGATATGAAAATTCTGTTAGGTGACTGTAATGCACAGATTGGCAAAGAAGAGACATTTAAACCCACGATTGGTAAAGAAAGTCTTCATGAATTAAGTAATGATAATGGTATAAGATTGATTACTTTTGCAACCTCAATGAATTTAATTGTGAAAAGTACCACTTTTAAACATAAAGATATCCATAAATACACCTGGTCTTCTCCAGATGGTAAAACTCATAATCAGATAGATCATATTCTCATTGATAAGAGAAGGCATACTAGTATAATTGACATTCGTACACATAGAGGTGCTGACTGTGCCAGTGACCATTATTTAGTAATTGCTAAATTAAGAGAAAGACTCTCAGTGATAAATCATAAGCAACAAAATCTAAGAGTTCTAAAATTTGATACAGGAAAGTTTACTGATGAAAGAATTAAGAAAGATTACCAAATTAAACTGTCAAATAGATTTGATGTTTTGCAGGATTTAAATGATGATGAAAATATAAATGAAACGGACGTAAATAAGAATTGGGAGCACATACGTAATGCAATAGAATCAGCAGCTAAATAAAGTATAGGATACCATAAGCCGAGAAAAAGTAAGCCATGGTTTGATAATGAATGTCATAATCTAATAGAAATAAGAAATCAGGCTAGACTTAGGTGGTTAAATAACTCTGATGATAAAAATCTAAACAATTATAATAGAATAAAGCGAGAAGTTAACCGCACGTTTAGAAGTAAAAAAAGAGATTACTTGAAAAGCAAAATTAACGAAATTGAAACAAACAGCAAAAATAAAAATATCAGAGATTTATATAAAGGTGTAAATGAGTTTAGAAAGGGGTGGCAACCTGAAGTAAACTTGATAAAAGATAAAGACGGTGATTTTCTAGCTGACCCAAGCGATATTCTAAATAGATGGAAGAACTACTTTAATGACCTTTTAAATGTCCATGTAGGAGATAAATCAGAATTAAATGAAGTCCACACAGCAGAACCTTTAGTTCCAGAACCTAACTTGACTGAAGTTAAGGATGCTATTAAAAGGCTAAAGAATAACAAAGCACCTGGCATTGATTTAATACCAGCTGAGTTAATTAAATATGGTGGAAATTCATTAATATGTCAAATTCATAACTTAATTTGTTTAATATGGAATAAAGAAGAAATCCCTCAACAGTGGAAAGAATCCATAATTGTTCCTGTGTTTAAAAAAGGTGATAAAATGAACTGCAATAATTACCGTGGAATTTCTCTACTCTCAACAACATATAAAATATTATCTAACATTCTTTTAACAAGACTAACTCCATATGCTAATGAAATTATAGGTGATTATCAATGTGGATTTAAACGTAACAGGTCAACTACAGATCAAATTTTTCACATCAGACAGACACTTGAAAAAAAGTGGGAATATAATCAAAATGTCCATCAGCTATTCATTGATTTCAAAAAAGCATATGATTCGGTCAAAAGAGATAAATTATATAATATATTAGTAGAGTTTGGAATACCTAAGAAGCTTGTTAGTATGATAAAAATATGCACCAGTGAAACAGAAAGTAAAATTCGTGTGGGTATTAATATGTCTGACAAATTTACAATTCATGATGGGTTAAAACAAGGAGATTCATTATCTCCATTGCTCTTTAATTTTGCCTTAGAATATGCTGTTAGGAAGGTAAAAGAAACTAAAGAAGGACTAAAATTAAATGGTGTGACTCAGTTGTTAGCATATGCAGATGATGTAGACTTACTGGGGGATGATGTGAATACAATTAAGAATAATGCTAAAATATTTTTCAAAACTGCTAAAGAGATAGGTTTGGAAGTTAACAAAGAGAAAACTAAATATATGCTTACAGGCCGAAACCAAGTGTTAGGTAATAATCAAAATCTAATTATTGATAACAACTCGTTTGAACCAGTTTCCAAATTCAAATATTTAGGAGTAGTATTAACAAATGAAAATGATATTAAAGAGGAAATAAAAAGTAGGCTTAATTCAGGAAATGCATGTTACTTCTCTCTTCATAAACTTTTGTCTTCTCGTTTAATATCTAAGAAACTAAAAGTTAAAATATACAAAACAGTAATTTTGCCTGTAGTATTATATGGATGTGAAACTTGGTCCCTTACATTGAAAGAGGAACAGAAATTGAGAGTATTTGAAAATAAGATCCTTAGGAAAATATTTGGACCTAAAAGTGATGAGAAGACAGGTGAGTGGAGAAGGTTACATAATTAAGAACTACATAATTTGTATTCATGTCCAGATATTATTAGAATGATTAAATCAAGGAGACTTAGGTGGGCAGGCCATGTGGCACGAATGGGAGAGGAAAGAGGAGTTTACAGGATTCTTGTTGGGAAACCTGATGGTAAGAGACCTGTAGGAAGGCCAAGACGAAGATGGAGGGACAACGTTGAGATGGACCTAAGGGAAATTGGTAGGGATGAAAAAGAGTATATAGAACTTGCTCAAGATAGGGAAAGATGGAAGGCCTGTGTTGCTGCAGCCATGAACCTTCGGGTTTAAGAAGGCTAGGGAGTCAGTTAGTTAGAACCTAATTCATACACAAAAATTTAGTTGCCAAGAGCATTCCACGCGTATTTTTTCTCCCGTATTATTAACGAAAGTATGACGATAACAGCATGATAACAGGACGTGGTCTACTGTCTAGAATGTTCGTTAATATCTTCGCGACCACTGTACCAAATATCATAGAAATTATCATATTCATAGAAATGCTTCATGTAAAAGAATCAGACGTTGCAGCGAAAACTCCATTTACTTCCATTGTAAGCAGACGAATACCAAGCACCGGGTTCAACACCAGCGCCTCTAGCGGATCATTTTCGAGTGGAACCAGCCAGAGCGCGCAGAACTGTGCCGTTTTCCACACTACGTTATTCAAGGCGCTGTAGTCAATCGGAGAAACCCAGATCGCTCTGCAGCCACTGCTCGAGATGTAGTTTCTTCCTAATTATCCCGTACCGTAGACCAAGTAAGTTAATGAAAAATACGTAACCATTTCCAACCAAAACATTTTTTTTCATTTAATGATATATGCTAGAAATAAATATTCAACATGCAACATACCGAATAACATATATCATGTAAATTAACAAAATAGTTTTATCGTTAATTTTTTTTGTTGCCATGCTTGCAGCGTGTGACTAATGGAAGGATCCTTGGTAAGATTCTGCTAACATTTTGGAAAGTTGTCGTGAGTCGAAAAAGGTGTACGGTAAAAGGAAAGAGAAAACAATTAAACACACACTTGACATTCCTCATAACCAAAACAGAGCACACATAATTGCATTCCTGAGGCTGAATATAATTCAAGGGGTTAGTACTCTATGATATTAGAGAGAGAAATCTATATACGCGCTACAGGTTTCTCTGTGATATACCCATATTTGATTGCTACATTGACAAAAATATTGCGCTAGTCTGTGAACATTTTATTTTTATCAATTTACTGCAATTTTGTAAAAGCTATTACAGGCCAAACTTGCCGGTGAATAAACAAATATTTAATCTGACCCTTCCCACTGTGACACAGATCGAGAGTCTTCTTTACTCGCAGCCACATGACTTATCAGTATCTAAACATGCTTTTGTCAAATTTTTACTAGTTAAAATTAAAATGTTAACGTTTGATATTAGTTGAAAATTAATCTGCTGGTACGCATGCCTTCCTGAATATACAATTCAGTGGCGTACGCAAGGGTGGTTACGGGGTTTAAACCCCCCCCCCACTTGAGCTTTTGAAATATAAAAATGCTGCGGAAAAAAATAAGGTACTATTATACGATAATGTTACTTGGTAACATTCTGCAGCATTTTTATATTTCAAAAGCTCAAGGGGGGGGGGGTTAAACCCCATAACCACCCTTGCGTACGCCACTGAATTGTATATTCAGGAAGGCATGCTTACCAGCAGATTAATTTTCAACTAATATGAAACGTTAACATTTTAATTTTAACTAGTAAAAATTTGACAAAAGCTTGTTTAGATACTGATAAGTCATGTGGCTGCGAGTAAAGAAGACTCTCGATCTGTGTCAGAGTGGGAAGGGTCAGATTAAATACCAAGTAACATTATCGTATAATAGCCTAGTACCTTATTTTTTTCCGCAGCATTTTTATATTTCAAAAGCTCAAGGTGGGGGGGGGGGGGGTTAAACCCCGTAACCACCCTTGCGTACGCCACTGAATTGTATATTCAGGAAGGCATGCGTACCAGCAGATTAATTTTCAACTAATATCAAACATTAACATTTTAATTTTAACTAGTAAAAATTTGACAAAAGCTTGTTTAGATACTGATAAGTCATGTGGCTGCGAGTAAAGAAGACTCTCGATCTGTGTCACAGTGGGAAGGGTCAGATTAAATATTTGTTGGTACTATTATCGTATGAGGGAAACACCTACGAATCATATATTTCAGACTTCTTTACATTGCTAACGTGTTATTTTCGAATGTGGAACATTTCCTAAAGTGAAATAATGCATATCAATGTCTAGTTCTTAGATTTACGAGTACTTACTGTTACTTGTTGTTTCGAATCTGTAACACATTATGGCCGTGATAGCGTACTAGTTTAGGGGGCGTTCTGAGAGTGTTTTGTCGATTTATGCAGTGTTGCAACCTCGTTCACCGGAAAATATCTACTTTCGTGCCAGGATTTGAAATTATGCTAATACGTCGCAAACCATTGACGTTAACCCCACAAACCATTCACGTTAGCCCCAAAAACCATTTTCCGTAAGGTTAGGTTAGGATAAGTTAGGTTAGGCAAGCATAGTTAAAAAAAAAAAATACTCGACACGTCATGTTCTAGTGAAAACATGGCGAGGCTGAAACACTGGCTACGGGGTTGCATCATCTTAACACACGGAACATTGCACTCTTGTGCAGAAAGCAAATTGAGGGAGCAGAAACAGCGTGTTGGACAGAGATTTTCGCAGAAAACAACACGCATTCACATTAAAATGGATCAAATCTACATTCAGGAACTTCCACAATGCTAAAGAAAATTATTTCCGTAAGTACTTTCTCCTGTAAATTTGAAGGAATCCGTTTCCCTCATACGATAATGTTACCAAACATAAAAATGGCCAATTTATCACAGTCAAAGATCTGCGACAATACTATTACTACTGCTGCTGCTGCCGCTATTACTACTACTACTACTACTAGTACTACTGCTGCTGCTACTACTACTACTACTAATAATAATAATAATATGAATTATTCTTTCCATGCACCATTACATGGAGGAACGCACCAAACACACGTGCCTGTCAGAGTGAATGTCTTGAAAGTAAAATATGAGGGCAACTATAATTTAAAGAGGAAAAAATTTGTTTTGTATCTCAGCTGCAACAATGAAAGCCTGTTCATGGAAAAATTGATTTGTGGCTTTTTTAATGAGAAATGAAACGTACACTTAATAACCGTTAAATAGGATGAACACTGACAATTACAAGAAAAACAAATTTGTAGACTTATTCTGCTGTTTATTTAAAAAATTCATATTACATTATACATTACACTATAACTGCATAATATTATTAAATAATATACATAGAAATGATAAAGATTTATCATTCCTATCATAAGTGTTCAATTTTAACTAAATATAGTACTAATGACCATTTCGAATGTACAGAAAACTTTTAAAATATGAAATGGATATCAAGACATTCCTTGCAATGCCTCAAAATATTTAAGAATACAATATTAACATCCTGAGCTTTCAAGACTGTCATCAGAAAAAAAGGCAGCTTCTGGTCTATAGAACATAACTGACTGAAAAATTTATGTTGTGCAAGAGTGGAATCTGTAAGTTCTGTTGAGTACCATGTACAATAATGAATAATGCATGTATTTGTTTGGTATGAATGAAAAAGTCATTACAGTGACCCACAACAACATTTATGTAATCTAATCAAAGGCTATTCCAGTTCCTTTTGCATTTTCTTCAATCCACTTGTCGAACTTATCCTCCAATTCTGAATTTATGTAGTTCTTCCAATCTCCAACCTGTCCCTTTCGTATGAATCTTTCATCGCTTTTTTCAAGGAATTCTTGGCCTTTCATCACTGAAAGCCATGGCTCAAGATTTACGGATGGGTTCTTTTTCATGCTGTTGAAACTGCAATGTTCTTTGACCTTTGCGATTTGATCTTCATCCAGACTTTTGCCAAGGAACTCTGCTATTTTCTTAATTGCAGTGTCAGGATCCTGTTGAGAGGAAACAGTTTAAATAATACACTGTTAATAACTATTCAAATAATCAGAACTAACAAAGAGTGTTCAGTTGTGGAGTTCTTTCACAAGCATCATCTGTATCCTTCCACTGTCATTACTACCATACTTTTGCTCCATAAGAAAATAATTCCCATCTGTTCCAATGTTTATGGAATGGAAACTGGTAGTTTTAGAGCTTAGAACAGTTTGTGTTATTTTCCTGGACATGTACATTCCCCAATGGCGCAGTGCTAGCATTGTTGCCTTTTAATCAGGGGACCCTGAGTTTGATACCCAGTGGAGGCACATAGTGGCACACTGTAGGTCCAGTCCCGATTAGCCTTACTGTGCATAAAGTGGACTTAAGACACCAAATCAACCAACCAAAAAATCTGAAGAAGAGGTTTAAGTTGTGAAAATGCCAAAACAGTTTTTGTTATAAAGGAAATCTTCGAGCCTGGCAAAATAGCACATGAATATTTTGATTTAGTTACTTTTGACTGTCATTTTTTAACAGTGTAGTTGCATACAGATTGTTACTATTTTAGAATAATGCATTTTGTAACCAAGGGTCTTGCATTAGACATGGTTTGTTCAAATTTATATGGCTGCCTCTGCATATATGCTCTTTGCACCTGTCTCAAGTTGCAGGGGAATTCCTTTTAACTAAAATCTACACCAGTTTGTAGAAATAGACAAATAGACAGAGGTGTCATTAGGGGGGGGGGGCTGACAAATGTTTATGCATTTTACTCAAAATTTTACTTTGGTGACAAATGTGACAAAATAGCTCTTCAGCAAATTTTGCTTACAGTTTGAAACACTGCTCTTCAATTTTCCGTGGTATGAGCCCCTAAGCGAGACATTTCTTTCAACTACTCATTTTCCTGCTTCTTGCAGGTCCAAAACAAACAGATCCCTTTTAGGGAAACTGGAGACCTTTTGAAAATGCACTTTCCCTTCCTGTCCACCAGGTCAAAATTCCAACGAATATTCTGGTAAAATGGTTCCAGAAGCTGTCCATATGCTCTTGGGGTTGAACTTGCGTTCACTTCTTCCGAAGGTCTGGAAATGATTCTCATTCCTGTCTCAGATTATGGAGATTGCCATAATGGAGATGCATGTGATAAACGTTGCAAGATAGAATTTCAGGAGGGAGGTGCCGCTAATATATATATATATATGGCTGTAATGAAGATTTAATGAGAATTTGTTTCATGTTTTTCATGTATTTATAAATAATGTACACTGTTGGAATGAAATATAACTCGCATGGTAGCATTTTGAGAAGCTGGGTTCTCCATATTGTTGACAATTTGGCGAACCCAGCATGGTGCAATTTTCGCACTGACACATCCCAACCTCCTGAAGAAATGCACTTACCCATTGTGCAACTATGAGATACGGCTAGGTATTGTTGCTACAGGCTTCATGCAAGTATTAATGACAGATATGGTGTAATGGCCATAGGGATTAAAAATAATTATAGGTATGAAGTAATACATTTAAGGAATTTACCTGATAATATTCAAATAGTTGGAGTAACAATAGATAGTACTACATTTGATACACTATATAATCCCCTTCATCTAAATTACTGTGTTCGTTCTGGTGTAATCTCTTCCAACAACTTCCGGCAAATACTTCTATTATAATCTATTATAACCACAACCCACTCCACCATCACAACCAGATCCCAGTAACAAAACCAAGTGGTTTGCCTTTCCCTACCATTCTACCACATCCAACCGCCTTACCAAAGTCCTGTGCCCCTACAACATCCAAATAGCACACAAACCAACCTCCAAAATAGCTGACCAACTGAACAAACATAAACGGTACTTCATCTCCCCCCCTCAACAATCCAGGTGTCTATGATGCTGAATGTGAGTGCAAGGTTCATTACATCGGCAGATCCATCAGGCCCATCAGTGAGAGAATTCAGCAGCACCTATCAAATGCAAAAACTGCCCAACCCACCACCAGACTTGCCAAGCATATCAAATTCCACAACCATAAAATTGAGAAAGTACATGCCAAATACAAAGCACACACTCTCATAGACACAAAAATTAAAGAAACACACAGCATCATGCACTACAACCATGAACTGAACATATATAGTGGTCAGGCACACCACACCTGGCTTCCGTTACTGCAGCAATTAACACCGTTGAAAAGCAGATGACGTGTACACAGACATACAGGCAACAGCAGCACACTTGGCGGTGATTTAGGAAAAAACAACAGAAACGCGCCAAGCAACAACACAACGAATTCCAACGAGGATGATGGCAGTGGCTACCAAAATTAATAGAAAATAATGTAAAACAGCTTTGCGCAAAATGTGAGTACCTTAATTATAAAATTAGATTTAAATTAGTCGTCAACCCCTGGGTGCAACGGACCTTTTGCAGACCGGCGGTTGAAAAACACTGGCACTAAAACTGAAGCAGAAGAAAATAAGACTGGCCGCAAATGGCAAAAGTAAATCTATTTAAGAAATCTGGACTGGACCTACATTTCAAAATTAGATCTGAAGCATTCTGCCTCCACTGAGGATTGAACCTCAGACTCCTTCTTATTACAAGGCAACAGCATTACTTTATGCCATTCCAGAGGCCCATTCATGATTATGGAAGGACCTTCTATCAAAATGCCAGCATTTTTTCCGGCAGATCTTGCAATTTGTTTTCTGTAATTTACAGGCTAAATTAAATCTTAATCTCTGATGAAGTAACAATCTCGTTAAGTATAGAGAACATTCAGACCGAAGCAATACATTACAGTGGGGGTGTAACATTGAAGTGGCAAGCGACATGGGCCCCTTCAGTCTATAAGCAAGCATTCACCACATAACAAGACCGAGGCGCACACAATGTGTGCCACTGAAGGAGCTTTCAGACTGAAGTCACAGATGACAAGTGACACAGTCTCCTTCAGTATAAAGCAAAGCATTCACCGTGCATGCAAGAACAACTTACTGAAGCAGCACGATGCACACCATTGAGAAAACAGTATAGTCCGAGCAACATGCAAGTGACATGTTTAGCTCGTTGTCGCACTTCAGTTCAAAGGGTTGAATGGATAACTGAGGGTCTGCTTCCAAGTGACACGTGTCACTTGTTGCTTCGGTCTGAAAGTTCCCTGAGAAAACTGTACAGACCAAGTGACAAGCGTCATTTTCAGCTTATGTTGTTTCAGTTCGAAAGATTGCATTTACTTCTAAGGGTTGGTTTCCAAGAGCCACGTGTCGCTTCCATCTGAAAGCTCTGTTAAACAGGATATATACACACATTCACGTAATATGTATACTTCGCGACTCACAGGCCCACACTTTTTTTATCACTAAAATTCAAGAAACCATTTTATTATTGAATCACTGCTTCCTTTGCTGATTACGTAAGCAGTTATTTATTAATTATGATAATCACAAAAATTACTATCATTATTAAAAAAAAAAATAACCAATTATTGCATGTGTGTCACATCATTCACTAAAACTCAACAAAATCCATATTAATTGTTATTAATGCTTTTTAGTTTGCAGAAATGTATTTGTTTATTATATATAATAATTACAAAAAATTCTATAATTACCAAGCAATTATATGCTGTCACGAGTTTCTCGAATGAGACACATTCAAAGATGGCACCTGATATGCCACCAAGTGCATTTTGCCTACCAAGTGCATTTTTGCCTCCTAATTACATTACATTTATGTTTTTATGAACAAAAATAATAAAGAAATATCGGGAACATCCTAGGAAACAATGTAATTTATTATTTTCAAACAGTTGAAAAATCTAAAAAATAGAGGTGGTGGGCCTGCGAACCCCTCCCCCCAACTCCCCGGTTAGCTAGGGTTAAAATTGTATCTGAATCACTATGCAATATGTGTCCACTGGGATTGGCCAATATCTGTCTCTTGGTTGCTACATGATGTAATTTTTTTTACCTAGTTGTAAAATATGTCACTACAAACCTGTAAACACATAACAGTAACTTCAAGTGAAATAGGTTAGCTGTAATTGGTAAAAAGCCATACAAGCCAAAATTTCCAGGTTTTTCCAAAAAAGCCAGCTCTTTATAAAAAAAAAAAACGTCCATTCAAAAAAGCCAGCTTTTTTGCAACTCTAATTAAAAGTATAGTGGGATTATTATCACAGAGAAAAATTTATGTTAGTTATGGTCATCAACTTTCGAATGCTCGCACAACTAGTCAAGGACTTCCGCAAGGTGCGGTGTTAAGTCCAACATTATTTAATTTGTATAGTTATGATGGTAAACAAGTATTGGAGTATGCTAGATTATTGCAATATGCAGATGGTATTGTTATATACAAAAGCAGCAAGAATCTATCTGATGGTATAGAGAAAACACAACTGGCTTTAAACGAATTATGCAGATGTTGTGATAACAATGGCATAAACATTAATGTAGAAAAATCATCTGTAATTGTGTTCCATAGAAAAAGATTACAAACTCCAGTTGTGTTAGACATTAATGGATCACACATAAAACAAACTAGGACACACAAATTTCTTGGCATTATGTTGGATGATAAATTGAAATGGAAATCCCAAGTAGAATACATGGAAGAAAAGGCTCTTAAGACGTTTAATATTATAAAATGCCTCACAGTCAAGAAAAAGTGGGGAGCAGATCCTAGATTACTCCACATTGTTAACAAGCAAATGCTAAACTCAAGATTAGAATATGGTTCTTTCTTGATTAACAATAATCTAAAGTAAGCATTTGGGAAAATATCTTCAATACAATATCATAGTTTATGCAGAATCTTCGGTCTATGGAAAGGAACACCGAAACAAGCGATGTTTGTTGAATTAGGAGAACCACCATTTCAACTACGGGCACAATATCTTGCGAGAAAATTCTTAAAAAATATGTTTTTCATATCCAGTCCTATAATGCCAAAATTATCACTTTTACAAGCGATAATGTCATCATCCCGTACAGCTAAATATAAATTAAATCTTCCAATCTTATTCACAGCATACAAGTCGATTAAGGATTTCATACCGAAAGTTATTAGATTTTCAACGTCTCCGTGCTTTACGACAAGACTATTTTAAATTAGCAACAATAATGATCATTCACTTTCCTCCATATCCAGATAAAGATACACGAACGTCAATGCCAAGAATGGTGAATAACATATTCATGGAATATGTACACTCTGTAGTGCATGAAGATTTATATATATATACAGACACATCAAAGTCTGCAGCTGGTTACACTGGAGCTGCAGTATATGGCAATAATCTAATGGAATACAAAATCTACCCATTACCAGCAGAATTTTTAATGTTCACGGCAGAAGTGTATGCTATTTGTCAAGCATTGTTGTATATACAGGAGAAAAACCTCAAGAGGGTAGTGTAGTGATTGCCACTGATTCAGTGTCATTCTTACACTCCCTGGGGTCGATAACAGCTGATTACTATGTAGACTGGTACATTGTTAACATAAAAATTTTGTATCACAAACTAACCAACTCAGGTTACAATATTTCTTTTGTCTGGACTCCTGGGCATACATCCATAGAAGGAAACCACATAGCAGATGCATTAGCCAAGTACACAGCTGAAGAATCAAGTCATCGATTGCTTCGGATTAAATTTTCTGCAAAAGCGCTACAGTCGCATTCTAAAACAGAATTGTTGAAAAGTTGGCAGAAACAATGGACAATTACAGGGAAGACTAATGGGAAAAAATATTATTCAATTCAACCACTTTAAAGAAACTCTTTAACAAGCCTTCTTAGATGTCGGCTAAATTACACCCTAGCACCTAAAGACTTGTACACTAGGAAGATTTTACAATCCCCAATCTGTCAGTGTGGTGCAACTGAAGGAACACCTGATCATATTATATTTGAATGTCATCTTAATGTAACTACGCATGATTATTTCTTAAAGAGATCTAAAAGAAGCAGGATATAATGGCGCATATGCCTTGTCAACACTTTTGAGGAACCCAACTAAGAATATAATATATGTACTTAGCAACTATATTGAGAGAGAAAATATTGTATTATAAAATTATGAAATTTAAAACAAATGTAACTGGTGCATAGCTGAAAAGCTACAACCAAATATACATTTATAAAAAAAAAGTATTAATGACATTCTCATGCATTTTTGCCATGGGACACATGGATTTTGGTCTAAAATTGCTGTCTTGCCTTGGCAGTACACAAAATTATGATCACTTCAACCTTGTACATACACAACAGCACTCGCTGATCCAGCCACTTTTGGTTGATTGATTCATTCCATCCACTAGTTCATATATAGCATAGTAGGTACAATGATATAGGATAGGTCAAAATTTACAATTGCAAATGTTTTCAACATTCATTACTGTATACTAGAGCACTGCATTGGACCACTTTTGCTCGCTCAAACTCGATCGAATCTCCCACGCTTGAGCGAGATTCGCTCGAATATATAGAACATCAAATATCATTTCAATGTGACAATAATCCTACAGATATATGTGTAAAATTCGTGCTGGTAGTTTTAACCCATAATCATGTATTCATTTTCATATATTGCTATGTATTGGTAAGATAGGCTAAATTACATTTTAACATGGATGTGATAACAATGACTACATTCACTTTAGTTCCAATTTCACTGCATCTTCCACTTCACGAAGTATATTTGAAGGCCCACTACCACAGACAAATTACGGTTGTATGTGAACTACTAGACTTCGAGCGTATACCGATCGTTTGAATGTTCGAGCATTATTCTCTCTTCCTGACAGTGTTGCTACTTTTAAATTTACAACCCATGTATTATACATATTTTGCTACTTTCTGCATCAAATAAGCAGTGATATTTTCCATGGGGGGGGATACATGGGAATAAATAAACAGGGATACATTGGGATAAATATATGAATGGAACATGAAGCTGTACCTGTTTGAGCATAGTATATCTACATTGATGATGAAAAGTGCATTGTATACCCTGTCCCAGCTAACTGTAGAGCAGGGTCGCGCATAGTGGCAGAGGAGGAAGAGGAGGAAAATCGAGTGGTGAAAATGTAGGGTTACCAACCGTATGGTCCTGATGTTCATGTACCGAAATTTCATGGCGTGTACGGACGTACTGTCCAGACCTTAGTCTGTATGCTAAATGTACGGCTTGTCAAAATTTGCACTTGCTGTTTTATTCCTAATATTTCCATAAGAAATTCTTAAAACAATCATACAAGACCTGGAGAGAAAAATATGGTCCGTTTGCCATGTATGGTTTTATCATTTTCAAAAGTTTGCAACACTGCCAGAGTGAAGCAGGTAAAGAGGGTAACTGCAGTTGTCCAACGAAATCCCATTTTTCTCACTGTTCATTGGTGGAGCCGTCTCGCATCACTACTTGCGCAGAGACTTGTTCTCGTTCGCCTGGTCGACAGTTAGCTGGTACAGGATATAGGTATTTATAATGTTTCTACCTTGGGCATGGACACTACAAAGACTCATATTTCTTGGCTTCATGCCACTTCACACTTAAGCTAAACAACCATTAATAATTGTGTTTTTCAATGTCTATTGGTAAAGAGCAAGGAATTGGAAATGAGGTGATTTTATTACCTTCTTCATTTCTTCATATTGAAGATACAGCATGTAAGGTTCATTCCTCTTCTCCCAGAATGGTAGAACATGCTTCCAGTAGGGACCAAACATAACTGGAAAGAAAGGCAGTAGTTACATTTTTTTTTTTTTGTGCGTGGGAAATTAATAATTAAATCTTAACTAAATAGATAAGAAGAACTACTTCTTTAAAGATAATCAATAAATATATACGAGTCTACAGAAAGAAGAGAAAGTAGTATCATACATAGTGATACACTAATCACTTCACATAGTTTTATTTGGTTACATTTCTAACCATATGATTCTCACTGATCTTCAAATCATGGAAGTAGACATGTGAATAATATAAAATGAGGGAATTTCTTAAAAATATGTTAAAAACTTGGAAAAAGTCAGGGAATATTAACGAAGGTGGTGGTACAGGGTATTCAACCTAATAGCAGTGCTCGAAGTGAGGGGAGTTATTCCCCAACTATAAAAATTTTCAGGAAGCATCCCACAGCTAACCCCAAGGTTCGACCAAACATCTCCAGCCAACATTTTCCACTTCAAGCACTGCAAAACAGTATATCTTCAAATAATTAAATTAGTTTCCAAATTTAGGCTAAATACCCTATAGAGTGGGATGCATAAGTATGAACAAGGAAATTGCCCATCAGTATGTGTATACTCTTTGTTTTATGCAATGAGAGCTTTTAGAATTTTAACAAAATACCAAACAAGCCATTGACAATCTCTACACAAGCATACGTAAAAATCTATTCCATAAAAAGCATGCAGGATGCAAGAGAAAAATTAATGGAAATAGTCATGGATCATTTGTGGAGCAATACTTATTCATCCACTGTACTTGCAGTGATGTGCATTTTTCACATGTTTGAAAACCTTAATTTGATACAACTGTTTGTAAGTGACAAGAAATATTTAAAAAACTAATATTGCTTAAAAATAGATCCATTGCTTTCATATTTCCACTTTACAAGAAAAAAACAACAATAACTGTAATCAGAGTTAGCATAAGTTCATTACAAAATGGCCTGGAAATTTATTTGGAAGTACTTGGAAAAGTTATGTCATTTGTCCTAGCAAAATCATTGGGAACCCTGAGCCAGGCTTTTACCTTTGATTGAGTGCATTTTTATTGACATTCTTCCATCAGTTTAATGCTATTTCACATGTGTTTGCTATATCATATGAATATTACTTTCACCTTATGGGCAATTTTCTTATTTATTTATGTTTATTTCAGTGCGATTGTTTAACCACCTTCACTTAAAGGTTTTACACTTCATGGTCTGATACCATCCATTTTCAGTTCATATCTTTAGTACGAAATGTGCTCTTCTAGTAAAAGGCCAAAGGAAAGTACCACCAGTTTTTTGTTTTGGGCTTAGGAGAAAGTTACTCCTTCTTTGGTAAGCTTGTTTGTTTTGAATATTATTTATTAGGTCTAGTTCAATGTGTAATTTGTATTTGTATTGTTGCTATTTTATCTCACTCTTCTGCCACTTTTGTGATGGTGAGGATGAGTGATGATAACATTCATTTCCAAGCCTGGACTTTGGTGGCAAGATTGAAAGCCGATCACTTAGTTTACTCAGCCACCGAACTGAGAAGTTCAGTTCAGTCAGTATGATATAAAAGCATTTACTTGTAGAAGTAGTTAGTTTTTCAGCTTACTTTTCACTGTTGACACAGATATGGGCTAAATGCTGCTTTTGGTCTGAATTGATATGAGTGAGTATCCTTGCAGATGCCATTCAAGAATTTGCCTGGAAACACTAAACCTCTGCACCAGTAGATGGCCACACATGTATATTCAGGAGGTAGCAGATTCAATATACAAGGATGGCCATCCTGACTCTTTTCTTGTGGTTTTTCTGAGTGTAGTTTTGTGAATGCAGATTTGTACCAATACATTTTTCATGAAGCTTGTATCGATGAAAGAGAAAGGATTTACCTTCAGGAATAAAGGTTGTGTTTGTACTTATCTGCAATGATTATTGTGGATTTTCACCAATGTTTTACCTGCCCCTAGCATTGATCATCATTTACCAAGGTCTGTAGTAAAACATAAACTTATTTATTTATTTATTTCGTCTTCTTTTACATGGCAAAGTTAAGGCTGTGGAGCCTTTTCTTCCACTTGACCATGTTTACAAAAGAAATTGAATATGAAATAATAAAAATATTGAAAAAACGAAAGAAAAAAATATAAAAAATTACAGAGAAATAAAAAATATAAAGATAAATTACATATAAGAAAGGTAATCTAACCTATAGATATGGGCACACACACTCGCACTCACACATACATATTTTTGCCCTTACACACGTACAAGCAAATACATAACACTACACTTACTTAAGCACAGTCCAATATTACACACTTAAAACACAGTCCAAAACATACTTCATGGTGCAGTATTACTTTGAGAGCTAAGGCATCGTAATTAGCTTTCACTGTGTGATATGTCAATGGCCACATGAAGTCCTGCCTTTTTAGACTCCCACCTGCTAAAATAATTCTGTAGCTTACTGGCAGCTGGCTAATATACCAAGTAAACTGCCACCTGCTAATTTTTCTTTCAAAGTAGCACCTCAATTTTACTCGTGATGTTAGGTCAGTAGTGTGATTTTAGATTTCAAGTGATAATAGTACCTGCCAGTGGTGGCTGCTTAATATACACTACCATGGTATATCATGTTACCCAATTTTCTAAAATGGAAAGAAATAAAAGAACAATTTTCATTGATATATAAAACACTAAAGTGAAATAAAACTTCCTGTGTTAAGAGGCTCAAAAATTTTCAGTGCACTATGTATATTTTCCATATGCTGTTGAGCTATAACGAATACTTCATTGCACGTTTTCACCACCCCACACATAAATACACTACTGTCATGAAGGGGCTACATCCTCTTCTGAAATTTTGAGAAAAATTTAAATTCTCAAATGAAAGTAGTGAAGAACTCAGAAAAAAACAAAGCAGTAAATAAACTCCCCCCAAATGACCTCTAATGACCATTTTTGTCTTTGAACAACTTTTAAAATGAAGGTTAAAAATGATAATTGCAAAATATTTTATAGTTTAACTCACTCCTACCTAGAAAGCAGCTATGTGATACCCACTTTTACAATTCCAGCTTCCTCCAAAAGAAATCATGATGGTGGTTCCAAGTCAGTGTGTGTGGTAGCGTCCCCACCTTGTAATCAAGGGGTCATGGGTTCGATACCCGGTGGAGGTACATAGTCGTTCGGATCCCACTTTAAGCTGTAGGTCCAGTCTCGATTATCCTATATGTGCATAAAATGGACTTAAAACAACAATTAAATCCAACCCAATCCAAGTGAGTGTGTGTGAGGGATCATTTTAAATACAAGAAAGTATATTATCACATGTAGCACGCATCTTTGAAAAAGTCACAAGCAGCTGCTGGGATCTGGAACTTGTTGTACTAAATTAGCATTTGCCAACCATTCAGTGGACAAACCTTACAATGCATTTTCTCTAAATGTTGTTGTTACTACGAGATACCCAAGTGGCTGATCATAGTGACTGGTTGACTAACAATTTCATCACTCAGGGTTCCTTAGTTCTGGATATTTATTTGTGAGTCATTAGCTTCATCTATTCATCATTCATCCTCATCTTTGGAATAAACCTACAGAGATTATTTATTTCTCCCATTCTTATCAACAGAATTTGTCCATTGATTCCCAACCTAGTGTGTATGGGAGATTTCATCATTATCACATAAATTTTGCATGTAAAATTTAACCTTGGGGTTGTCATTGTGCATCAAAGCTTGATAGTCATATCACAAGTATCATTTAGCTCAAATAAGAATCACATCTTCCTGCATCTAAATTAAAACTAAACTTTTATGTTGCAGTAATCGTTTGAGGACAAAGGCCTACCAAGTGGCTTCTCATTGGGTGACACGTGATTAACTCATCGAGTTGTCTGGCTATATAAACCGATGTCTGGCAATTTTTTCATTCAAGCAGCTCCCCAATTGTCCTCATGATACTAGATTAATAAACACCAAAATGTTTTAACTCCCATCATAAATTGAGCCTGGGACTTCTCATACCAGGTGAGACTGCTTAACTATTTGGCTATGCAGGAGCCTCCTGCATTTTGGGATGTTGTAAGTAGTGGTGTAGTTGTAAAATAAATAGTACCGGTCTGATTTACACAAACTGCATCACAATAATGTGAACAGGAAATACATTATGCTACACAACATGGTGGCATAGTTCTTAATATTATGTTGTATATAGTCCCACACCATGGCCGTGTGGTCCAAGACGTCAGCCTTTGGTCTCGGGCTATGGGAGGCATGCAGGTTCAAGTCTGCTGGGGGAAGCATAACAACTTCTCTCCTGAGATTTCACTGTGCAATGAATTGGTGGCCACCCACCATCGTGAGGAAATTGGGGATATGTGAATGAGGAGCGTAACTCGGTCCTGGAAACCTACAACGGTAAGTAGGCCCTGCCTGGCCCTCATGGGTTATTATTATATATATACAGAACTACTAGTTACAAACAGTTAACATACAATACTGACTAATCAGTGGCGTGGCGTGACTTTTTAAAAAGTGTTACCGGCTATCAGTACGACAATTATTACTGCTAGATGTTATTACAACCCCCCCCCCCCCCCCTTCGGTAAAGAAAACATTTCTTCGAGCTATATATTTGTTCATTTCGTTCTTGTTTTGCAATCAGTACAGTGATTTAGCTACAAACACTCCTAGAAAGAACTACCAGTCATGAGACAGTTACCACGAAAATCCAATGAATAGTGGTAGACCCTTGTCAATTCTTCATCTGTCTCCGTTTCTTTGCAATGAGCTGCGAAGGGGAAGAAGAAGAACCACACTTTTCTTTGGTCAGTTTGACGTTTGTGTGGTGAGCACTGAGCAGACGACAGAACTCCGCTCCTTTGTGGGAGGGAAACCCAGCTGTACGTACTACTGTTGCCAACTTAGTATTTTGGAGCAAGGTTTGTCCAAATCACGAATCACACCAAGGAACTATATTTTCGTCTATTAACTAACTGGTCTCAGTTGTAGTTCAATCCAGCCTTGGCTCTGCAGTCTACCTCTAGTTGCTTCACAGAAATGGTATTCCTATTAAGGTGGGATTTAGTTCTTTTCTGCCAATCCGATGTGACAACACTGGCTGCTCTGGTGGGTCTGAACGGCAACAGGGCCCCTTAACAGGTATATGAATAACCCCATAAAGTCCTTCCTCCCTCTTTCCTTGCACTGGCGCCCTCTTCTCCCTTGTTGCCTCTTCAGGGTAGCAGAATGGCCTTCCTCTTTGCTTCTGTCGGCTGCAGAAAAAATGTCCTAGGCAATATCTACTCGACGGCAACGGGGTTCATTAACGTATTTAACAATGATGTCATTTTATTGAAACAACTTTTTAATTCTTTACATTTTGCTGTTACCTGCGGTAACACCGGCTACAAGCCTCTGTGACTTATATATGTCTCAGCTGATTATAAATCTAAGAACAATTAATGCAGTGCAGTAGGATAGTTGTGTTTCACACGTCTCCCAATAAAATAATTATAATCTTGTTATACAACAAAGAACTGTTGGTGCTATGTTTGGTTCTGTTTAGACACAACAAATTAACGTTAAATGCAGCAAATTAAAAAAAAAAAACAACAACTAAACAATTGCTGTCAATTTCTGAGGCAGGGTACTCCCTGTCTACATTCTACATTAAAAAAGAAATACTAGGGCAGTGCTATGGCATGACTACACCATTGGTTATAAGTTTGTTACCCTTTGTTCTCTTAAACTATATAAGTAACCAAAATTTCATTTATGCTGTAATTGACATCATTGTCAGACTTATCATAAGTAATATTAAAAAAAAGCCATAAATATTTTATTCACTATGCTTAGAACTTGAAGCCATGATGATTCTCTTGCTATGCACTACACTACATTACACAACATTAATACACTTTTATACTCTGGCTTAAATATATAACTTTTATATCATCATAAGCTACCATATTATTGTTCTTTTGTCCATATTTGTGTCAGGGTTGATATTCATGGATTCATATTAATTTAAAGTTTATTCAAGCTTATGTTTGGGCTATGTTTTATTATCTATATTGCCCAAGTCTGTTGCTCAACTAAAATTATTTTTGACTTACTTCTATCATTGAGAAACAGCTCAGCAAACTCCTCAAATGTGCCGCTGAAACCTTCAAATAGCTTGGCGTAGTGGTAATATGACACACACACATCCTTAGGATTTCTCATGATGTACACCATCTGTTATGAAGTAATAGTTTATATAGTAATAGGACACCCTACATAATTAACAGTTATGCAAAATAGAAAATGTTGGCACAATTGTCTGAAAAAACTGCAGGTAGTATCTTACAAATAAATTTACTATAAACAAGATGCACATTTCACTTGAGTTACAGTACAATTCAATATTTAAAATACAAGTAAAAAGTTATAATGAACATCAATAACAATTCTTGTATGCAGTTAACACAGATAAACTGCTAAGACAGTTCCTAATAATTGGGTATTTTTCTAAAACAGAAAACATTCCTTGCATAAGTTTAATTTCTGTATGAGCAATACTACCTGAGACAGACGGTACTGTATATGAAACATCAATTTAAAGCAAATGCACTTCTTGTGTGGCCGCGGTGGCTCAGTCGGTAACGCGTCTGACTACCATGCTAAAGGTCCCGGGTTCGATCCCCGGCCGGTTCAAATCCGGGAACTTTTCTAACGGAGGAAGCGGCCCCGGCGCCCACCCAGCGTCGAATAACATGGGTACCTGGGGGAAACCCTGGGGGGTAAAGGCGGTCAGGGGCGTGATGCTGATCACATCACCCCCACTCACGACCGGATCAAGAAAGTGTGGGGCGTTACCCCCACACCCCCTATACGCCTTCATGGCGTGGTGCTATGCACAGGGGAACACTTTACCTTTTTTTTTGCACTTCTTGTGATTAAAATGTGCATGAAGTTCAAACTTTGCTTTCTCATTTCATTAATGTGCATCATTCATCATCATCACACTAAAATACAGTTTTACAAAACTGCAAAAAACAGACTGCCTGTAGAAACTAAATACAAAATCTATTAATTTTATTCCAAAATAGTGTGCAAATGCTTACAATGCTTCATACTGCCACTTGTCAATGATAATTTTTTGTTATATTATAGATTTCTATACTTTTACCATCAGATAGCATCTTGAATAACATGATGAGGCAACAAAGGTATGCTAAGTAATAAAAATATATTACAATAGAGACTGAAAGAAAGTTAAAAACTTTTGTGATGGACAGTGCTTAACTGGGATTCGAACCTGGGACACTTAGCATCGTAGCACGCTGTGCTAACTAATATAATATGCCACGGAGGCTGGCTTTGGAAATAGGTGAGGGTAAGCTTGTATTGATCAACATGGATACAATGAAGCAGGTGGGGGATACTTATGAAAATTTGCTTAACTGGTGAGATGTTCCCCCTCCCTCTCTGTCGAGCCCTATTGATTGACATTCCTAATGGATAGAGACCTGCATTCCTCTTCTTGCTTCAAATGTAGAAACATGTCTCATGCTGAAACGTATGTAACATAGACCTACCTGCATTAAAATCAGGAAACAGGAATCGATTGATTGATTTTGATATTATGGGTATATGAACACATGGGCTATTTTTGCACTTCACACACTACAGGGATAAGCCCCTTAACTTAATCAAAATTGAGGGCCACCAGGATCACTTGGCAGTCAGACAATATCTTCACTTCATGAGGAGTGCTTGGAAACTTCGGAAATTTAAGGCACTTTTTCTTGTAAGTGGCTGGCTAGTGCATGCTAGTACCTTGGCATATCAATACCTATAGGGTACCCTACCACTTCACGTAGTCCCATCCTACACTCAGTTTTCCAAGCTGTAGCATCTCCTTGTTAGTCTTAATCCAACTATTATGTCAATACAAAAAATATTAGAACATTCAGCAACCAAGAGAGTTTTCAGACGGATTTTGTATTAGGAGGGTAAGCAAGCACATATTTTTCAAAGGCCCAAATAGAAACCATGCCATTCTCTGGATGGAGGAGTCCTGCCCATGTTGAGGCCTGTATTTTGTAATTCATGCACATGATAATTGTCGATACAAACCTTTGGTTTTACTGTGTTCAGCTGACGAGGTAGCAGATGCCAGTTGAGATGGCTTTTAATGAAACGTGGTCTGGCCTGTGCCTTGGTGAATTCCACAGAAGCGTCCAAAATGGGTTTCCCAATTGTGCCTTGGTCTGGGCTCTTTATGAGTGTCATTCTGTAAAGAAGAATTACTTTGCTATAATTTTAAATCAATTGCTTATAGTTATGTGAGCAGTGTGGGATTGTAACAGTGAAAAATACATTAGTGTTTTCAGGTGTAGAGGAAATTAGAACATTTGCAGTATTACACATTACCAAAACTTTGGGTTCATGCTTCTTGAGAAAGATACTTATGAGTCGTGGACATCTTGCAGGATTTTTTCCTGGTGGAGGAGGACAAGCACGAAATTTTTACTTCAAAACCATTCTCCCCCTTCAACAAATACTAATTCAGTTTGAAGTTATTGTGTTTCTGCAATAAGCTGTATCAGTATTACTTGCGACTTACTTACTAATAAATAATCCAAATTACTGTCATTGAAATGAAATTATATCTGGAAATGGAAATGTAAAATTTTAAACTGGCATTCATTTTCTAGGAGGGGAGCTGTGCCCCATTTAACATCCCCTCCTTTCTGGATGCCCATGATGTGAACTGCATTGTATCATTAGTGGAACTTTAAAGAAAGATCGATATAATATTTGAGTTTTTGGATTGGTTACTTCTAAAACAATATGATCTCACACCAATTGTCAACAGGAATAACAAGACACTGAAAAATTCAAACACATATGTTATTCACTCAGTTATTTTCAGTGCTACCTAGTGGTATCTATCGTCAAAAAGTGGAATGCAATGATATAGAATTTGAACACGTGTTCTCGGATTACCAGCCAGGTCAAGCCGGTGTTAGCTTCCAACATTTCGAGTGCATACATTGCTCTCATTGAGACCAGTGTAGGGTTAAATACAAGACTGTGATGGGGCTGAGCTTGGACGCTGTCCTATTGGCTCGCTCGGATCCTGGTCTTCTTATTGGCTGCAATGAGAGCAATGTATGTACTCGAAACGTTGGAAGCTAACACCGACTTAACCTGACTAGTAACCCAAGAACACTTGTTTGAATCATGTTGCCAGGAAAGCTACAGTTCCGGTGATGTAGAAGTTGCTATTATAAAAATATAAAAAGTAATTGGCTTTGAAGGATTGCAATTTGACCTTTAATGTCATTTTTGCCATTACACTGACTGAAATAAACCTTTTGGTTTGAAAATTACCCTTTAAACAAAATGCTTTCAAGAACACAATGGAACACATTGTTTTGTCCAGGAAGAGAGTGCAACGAGGGTATAATATTGCACTCAAAGCAAATTAATGGAGCTGTATCATTACTTTCTCTCATGAAATTCCTGATATGATATGATTTATTTGCATCCAAGGACTACAATTGTGTACAAGTAGGTACATCTGTAGTATAGGACATGGTCAAATAGAAATACATGATAATTAAGTTTGGTAATTTTAACATAAGATGCACATACAAATAGGTACATCTGTAGTATAGAACATGTCAAATAGAAATATATGATAATAAAGTTTGGTAATTTTAACATAAGATACACACATATATATTGGTGTATCATAACCCTTGCATATAAAGAACTCTAGAAACAAGGAGAAAGAAGATTTTAAATTGTCATACTTAGATGGCAATTATCTTACTGATTTGTGTCTCTGGAACTACGCAGTCTTTCCTGTCCAACTACGAATAGTTATGTAATATGAATAGAAATTTAATAAAACTACAAGATGATAATATTTAGAATCTTACATTTTCATGAAAGGTTAAAAAAAATGGAATAGGCACCTATATTTTTGGTTTTTAAACATCATTTTGTGCAGAATCAGTGAGAGGTGAAAAAGTAGCAACCTTTGATTTGAACAATTTGAAAGATTGATTTAGTGTAACAGTGGAAAAGTAGTAGGTGGTGGAATGTTTGCTCCAGTCTTTGGGATAGCTGGAGAATGCTTATGGTTCACTTGTTGGCAGTGCTTTATGTCAATTCTCTCTCTTCTCCCTCCCCTGTACATACACTCACTTGAAGCACTCAATTCAACATATACATTTGAAGACCAATAAATTTGTTGATAATTAGGCACACACAGGAGATACTGCGTAGAAATTTTCAGCGAAAAATGCAGGCTCAACCAGGACTCGAACCCATCCTGGTCAAGCCTGCATTTTTCGCTGAAAATGTCTATGTAGTACATCTCCTGTGTGTGCATAATCATCAATAATTAACATCTCTACGCTGGGAGGAAACAGGCAATGTCGAAGTCTACTGTGTTCCAAAGGCAACAGATCTCGTTACGGTAGCACTGGCAGAGACGATTCCACGCAGGCAAGACAGCGAGAGCAAAAAATCAAGCGAGACCAGGCCAGCTCATTGGTTAGAACAATGGCACGGCATGCCAAAGACCAAGTAATTTATTCAAAATAAAATGGCTTTTTCATTTTCCAGTTGTGCTCAACTGTAACATTAAACTTTGAGCAAAATTATCAACCATCGTCAATAGGGATGGAAGATTATCCCAAGTGTAGAGATGAAATTTTACAAAAAAGAAGACCTCAGCATAAGTAGTGTCTCAATTGCAATGTTGGTCAAAATTGACATTGAGTGTGTCAGCACCCCTCCCCCCTCCCCCCTCTCCCCCTTTCCTCCTTAACTACCAGCAATTGAGAACAATAGTGGTCAAGTGAGATGAATGCTTGATTCACAATCTGTCCACTGAAGGTTCCTGGTTCATGTCTATGTAGGTAAAAAAAAAAAAGGTAAAGTGCTCCCCTATGCTATGCACCATGCCAAGTCTCGGTAGAGAGGTACAAAAGCCATATAAGACGAACAAAATACAAAACTAGCAAATGGTGGAAAAATGTATGTAAATACATTATACAAGATGATTTTTCTTAGTATATTGGAAGGGTGAAGCTTTATGTTATGTATTTCAGATATTTTACACGAGCAGTATATATCTAAATTACATGCACACAAACCCAAATATATGCTTGTGATTTCACTCACTGTGTTCTGTTGATGATACATATGTGGTTTCCTGTCTACTAATCTCCCGGGTTCGAATCCTGGCCTGGATATTTGCGAGTGTCCATTCATCAATTTTATCTTCGCAAATTAGCCAAAAGTGGCACAAAAAGTGAAGTAAAATAAAGAAAATCAAATCAAAATCCTGTCTACTAATCATGCATACATATTCACAATCATAGAATATTTCCAGTTAATGTTATAATTTAAAGTTTTAAGTTGTTGATATTCTTTATCAATTTTAATATTTCACATGATGTACTTTGTATTCTTGGACATTTGGGAATGTAATGAAGATTAATATGATCTGGAAGGACTGGACTCATTATGCATGTAGGGGTCCCAGACTTGATACCGGGTGGAGGCACATTGCACAGTGGTTTGGATCTCACTTTAAACTGGTCCTGTCCCGATTAGTCTGTCTGTGCATAAAGTGGACTTAAAACAAGAATTGAACCCTCTGTTCTGCATAACTTGTGTAGGCGATGTCCAGAAAAGTAAAGTACGGGTAGGAGGAAAACCCACTATAATTGCTGCATAATATTATTTACAGCATGAGATCTGAAAATGTTCTGAGTATACACAGTGCTTGAAGTGGAAATTCTTAGTTAGCGGGATGTTTGATAGAGTTGTGGAGCTAACCGGGGATGCTCCTATGGTTTAACATTATGACAATGAGACAGTTGGGGGGGGGGGATGCTTTGCTGAAATTTACTATCAAGGGGGCTATCCCCCCTCTCTTCGAGCACTGAGTATTCACATGCTTTTTCTGTAATACCAGAAAGACAAAGCATATGTTAAGATTGCTTAAGAATATGGCAAAAAGTTATGAGCCAGAGGAAAGCTGTCAGTTTTTGGCAAATTTATCTCTTACTAATTCACCCAAATTCTATTGGTAGAATGATATTTGAAGTCCGTATAGGCCACACCTATATTTTTTTAATTGAGGACATATACTGACAAAAACATTTTTTGTGTAATGAAGACCAGAGGGGAGGGGCTTCTGACTGCCATACCCCCTTCCCTTTCCATGTGCCTCTGGAAGGTAGGGAGCAGAATAAAGTGACAAACATCAGAATTAGTTCTTAATATGCATTGTTGCAACTATAATCTGTTATGCATAAACCAGAAAATTGGTGGCATTCAGATAGATGTTGTCTGACATATGGAATGTATATCTAGTGTTGACTGAAGAAATGATATAGACAGAAATCTGATATTTCTAACTTTGATATTTTTGCCTCTTTTAGGCATTTTGTGTATGTCAAACTAAATAGATTTGGTTTTAAACATGGGCATCGGGAAGGAGGGTTGAATGGGTCTGTTGACCCCCGCTGGAACTTGGCATTGTTCGTTTCAGTTACAGAAAAGCAGAAAGCTTGTTATTTTGTATTGTTAATTACAGAAATAAAGTTCATTTAATTAACATTCGAACAAAATAAACAATGTATATACATGCTTTTAATGTTATGCATTACATAGAAAAAAAATACAGGAAGCAGGTTATATTTTCATGTTCTATCATTTAATTCAAAGAATAAATGGTTCCATAGTTTCCAGACTCAAAAAATTATATTCTTATGTCACACAACATAAACTTTTTGAATAAAATGTCTGCATAAGTTTTAAAGCCTTTTCTTGAATGAGGTGTGTAATAATTATTAACAGAATACAATAACTATGAATTTCAATACATTAACTGCATGAAATGTTCAAATAATGGAAAACAGTTGTGAAGAATATTCATTCATCTGGTGGATCGAGAATAATAATAATAATTTAATAAAATTGGTTGATTTTTATTAATAACCTCCCCTACAGAATATTCTGATGATGCCCATGGTTTCAAATTAAAGAATTTGGAATGTAAAAACTTCCTTGAACAGTGTTGTGAAGATAAATTTGAAACAGGCTTGTTTCATATCAGAACTAGTACCCAGTAACAAGATGGTGTATACTTACTCAAGGTATGGAAACCTCGCCATTTGTAAAGCCTTCGCTGCTTCAAAATTCAGATCATGTTCAATGCTCCAGATTATTTCCTGTGCCCATGTTGTTCCTGAAAAGTGAGCATACCTGTTAACATTGCTGATTGATGATTACTCACAGAAGGAAAGGTACATCTTTTAACTTAAACCAAGCATAAATTGTTTCTAAATGAAATAAAACGGCCTCAGTATATGCATACAATTTCTCAGCTCTTGAAACTCAAAAACTGTATCTTACAATACTGATGTTACTTTTCTACAGTAAAAAGTTTTCAGGAGCTGTAAAAAGTTTGTCTTGCCTTCGTACTGTACATAAAATGGCACAGAGAAACATGACGCTCTTACGTATGCTTTTCTTATTTGATAGATCTGCTCTGTACAACATGTAACCCAGATATCACAGACAGCTTGCTGCACGCATGAAGCAAGCGTCCCACGGCAAGCAAAGTAGCTTGTAACAAGCTTGCATCCAGCAATCTAGTTACCTGAATTGGAAGTTGCAGCAAGCTTGCCATATCTAGCTGTAAGCTTACAGAATGCTCGATGTAAGCTACATTCTGGCTTACATCTTGAAGCTAAACTGATTTTTCTTTTTACTGATAGCACAAATATGGCTATAATGCACATTGTACATATGCATAACAGCAAAGCAAAAAGCATTAGGCAATTGAGGGTCATACATACAATAGCCACCAATATTTGTTGTCAGTTTTTTATAAGAACATTTTCCTGCTCACCCAAAAATAGGGAATACCTAGGCTAGGCTCAGTAGATTGGGTTGGATAGTTCAATGAACTAACCAATCTCTTTGTACATATTGGTAATGATCAGGCTCGAATGTTCACATGAACTAACCGATCTTGTAACAGTTTTTCATCGCGAAATCTAGCTCCTGATTATATAGTTTGGAATCAAAAAAGTTGCTCATGGGAGATTTACTTTTATTCACTGCCCTATATTTTCTTCTCATCCTTGTATGTTTAATATTCACACATCTTTGGAAGGGTTTTAAAAAACAATTTTTCACTGATTAGGTAAAAAAAAAGTGCTCCCCCCATGCTTAGCACCACACCATGAAGGTGTATAGGGGGTGTGGGAGTAACGCCCCACACTTTCTTGATCCGGTCATGAGTGAGGGTGATGTGATCAGCATCACGCCCCTGACTGCCTTTACCCCCCAGGGTTTCCCCCAGGTACCCATGTCATTCGACGCTGGGTGGGTGCCAGGGCCGCTTCCAACGTTAGAAAAGTTCCCGGATTTGAACCAACCGAGGATCGAACCTGGGACCTTGAGCATTTTAACAATGAAATATATCATTATGTTTCATCTTATGTTATATTAAGTTATGTTTGTTCTTCACATTTTTGGCAGAATCATCTAGCGGCCGCTGTAGGAAACATCAGGATCATGATGTCGCATCGATATTTCACTTCATTCCACTGTATCTTGTTTTATTTAATTTTGTCACTGTTGTTTATGTTTAATGAGTATCTCTATTGATATATTAAATGTGTGTGTCTATTGTTATATTTTTTAAAAAAATGCATCCACCCACGCTAAGTACCACATGCATCAAGCTTGCACCCAGCTGCCATATCAAGCTTGCTTTGACAAGCTATAAGGAAGCTATCATAAGTTTGCCACAAGCTAACTTGCTATCTGGGAATAACCCTGCAATTAGTGTTATGTACTAGTTATAAAGCAAAATCTATCATATTAGACCTCCATATGCATGGTTCAATTCATCCATTTATGTAAACAAAGAGTCATTGGGGGTTATAGGCTACACTGGAATCAGCATTAATATAGTCCATAGAAATTGAGGAAAAAAATGCAGGTATGACCAGGATTTCAACCTGGGTCTCTCATACCATGTCTTTGTTTTACTGAACTAGCCTTGGTTTTGCCTGATTTTTTGCATTGGTTGTTTTAGCTGTGTGAAATTGCCTCTGTCAGTGATACTGCAACATAATCTGTTTCCTTTGAATAATTATAAGTTTTGACCTGTCCCATACCTATTGTACTATGTATGATTTAGTGGATGGTATAAACAACAGTGCTCAAAGTGAGGAGTGATGATGCTATCCACCAGCTAAGAAAATTCTCATGAGGCATCCTCCCACTAATTTAAATAAGCATCCCCCAGCTACGAATTTCCACTTTGAACACTGGGTAGAAAGAGTGGGCACAGTTACATTTTTATACTTGTCCTTTAGTCATAAGAACTCATATTTCACAAATCAAAAAATTGAAATTGAATTAAGAATACTGTGGTGTAGTTGTAAAGTTCAGAATTTCAGACCTAAATCTATTATTTGAATAGAAACTGAATTTGCCTTGTTTCCTTTTCATAAACATCTGTCACTTTGTTGACTGGCAGTTCTGTCTTTTTGTACATTTTCGATATTCACAGATATCAGGTGGAATCTGTTCTCCTTCATTGTACCTCTGATCCATGTTTTCACATTGCAATTTCACCATTCAAATTATATTAACTCTCAGATATCTTGGGGGGAGTGGGAGCAAGTGCCCGGTGCTCTGTGGGCACCCGTTTGTGCATAGGAAAATAAAGAAGTTGAGTTCGGATCTCCGGGTGGGGACTACTTTGGGAGGTCCCTGGACTAAGGATAAGATCTACATTAGGAATAAGGACATTAAATTAGGCACCTGGAATGTTCTGAGCCTTTACCGGCCTGGGGCATTTCAGTGTACAGTTAATGAGATAGTTAAGTATAAATTAGATGTAGTAGCTGTCCAGGAAGTTAGGTGGCCAGGAGAAGGGAATTGTAAAACTAAAAATTATACTTTTTTCTATGGTGGTACTGAAAATCATAATTTTGGAACAGGCTTTTTTATAAATAATAGAATTATCTCGGCTCTTAAAACAGTAGAATTTATTAATGATAGGATATCATATGCAGTTTTACAGGGTAGGTGGTGTAAAATTATTTTAATAAACATACATGCACCAACGGAAGATAAAGATGATAATACTAAAGATGATTTTTATACAGAGTTAGAACAGGTCTTTGATAAATTTTCTCAGTATGATATGAAAATTCTGTTAGGTGACTGTAATGCACAGATTGGCAAAGAAGAGATATTTAAACCCACGATTGGTAAAGAAAGTCTTCATGAATTAAGTAATGATAATGGTATAAGATTGATTACTTTTGCTACCTCAAAGAATTTAATTGTGAAAAGTACCACTTTTGAACATAGAGATATCCATAAATATACCTGGTCTTCTCCAGATGGTAAAACTCATAATCAAATAGATCATATTATCATTTATAAGAGAAGGCATACTAGTATAATTGACGTTCGTTCACATAGAGGTGCGGACTGTGCCAGTGACCATTATTTAGTAATTGCTAAATTAAGAGAAAGACTCTCAGTGATAAATCATAAGCAACAAAATCTAAAAGTTCTAAAATTTGATACAGGAAAGTTTACTGATGAAAGAATTAAGAAAGATTACCAAATTAAACTGTCAAATAGATTTGATGTTTTGCAGGATTTAAATGATGATGAAAATATAAATGAAACAGACGTAAATAAGAATTGGGAGCACATACGTAATGCAATAGAATCAGCAGCTAAAGAAAGTATAGGATACCATAAACCGAGAAAAAGTAAGCCATGGTTTGATAATGAATGTCATAATCTAATAGAAATAAGAAATCAGGCTAGACTTAGGTGGTTAAATAACTCTGATGATACAAATCTAAGCAATTATAATAGAATAAAACGAGAAGTTAACCGCACGTTTAGAAGTAAAAAACGAGATTACTTCAAAAGTAAAATTAACGAAATTGAAACAAACAGTAAAAATAAAAATATCAGAGATTTATATAAAGGTATAAATGAGTTTAGAAAGGGGTGGCAACCTAAAGTAAACTTGATAAAAGATAAAGAGGGTGATTTTCTAGCTGACCCAAGCGATATTCTAAATAGATGGAAGAACTACTTTAATGACCTTTTAAATGTCCATGTAGGAGATAAATCAGAAGTGAATGAAGTACACACAGCAGAACCTTTAGTTCCAGAACCTAACTTGACTGAAGTTAAAGATGCTATTAAAAGGCTAAAGAATAACAAAGCACCTGGCATTGATTTAATACCAGCTGAGTTAATTAAATATGGTGGAAATTCATTAATATGTCAAATTCATAAATTAATTTGTTTAATATGGAATAAAGAAGAAATCCCTCAACAGTGGAAAGAATCCATAATTGTTCCTGTGTTTAAAAAAGGTGATAAAATGAACTGCAATAATTACCGTGGAATTTCTCTACTCTCAACAACATATAAAATATTATCTAAAATTCTTTTAACAAGACTAACCCCATATGCTAATGAAATTATAGGTGATTATCAATGTGGATTTAAACGTAACAGATCAACTACAGATCAAATCTTTCACATCAGACAGACACTTGAAAAAAAGTGGGAATATAATCAAAATGTCCATCAGCTATTCATTGATTTCAAAAAAGCATATGATTCTGTCAAAAGAGATAAATTATATAATATATTAGTAGAGTTTGGAATACCTAAGAAGCTTGTTAGTATGATAAAAATATGCACCAGTGAAACAGAAAGTAAAATTCGTGTGGGTATTAATATGTCTGACAAATTTACAATTCATGATGGGTTAAAACAAGGAGATGCATTATCTCCATTGCTCTTTAATTTTGCCTTAGAATATGCTGTTAGGAAGGTAAAAGAAACTAAAGAAGGACTAAAATTAAATGGTGTGACTCAGTTGTTAGCATATGCACATGATGTAGACTTACTGGGGGATGATGTGAATACAATTAAGAATAATGCTAAAATATTTTTCAAAACTGCTAAAGAGATAGGTTTGGAAGTTAACAAAGAGAAAACTAAATATATGCTTACAGGCCGAAACCAAGTGTTAGGTAATAATCAAAATCTAATTATTGATAACAACTCGTTTGAATCAGTTTCTAAATTCAAATACTTAGGAGTAATATTAACAAATGAAAATTATATTAAAGAGGAAATAAAAAGTAGGCTTAATACAGGAAATGCATGTTACTTCTCTCTTCATAAACTTTTGTCTTCTCGTTTAATATCTAAGAAACTAAAAGTTAAAATATACAAAACAGTAATTTTGCCTGTAGTATTATATGGATGTGAAACTTGGTCCCTTACATTGAAAGAGGAACATAAATTGAGAGTATTTGAAAATAAGATCCTTAGGAAAATATTTGGACCTAAAAGGGATGAGGAGACAGGTGAGTGGAGAAGGTTACATAATTTAGAACTGCATAATTTGTATTCATGTCCAGATATTATTAGAATGATTAAATCAAGGAGACTTAGGTGGGCAGGCCATGTGGAACGAATGGGAGAGGAAAGAGGAGTTTACAGGATTCTTGTTGGGAAACCTGATGGTAAGAGACCTGTAGGAAGGCCAAGACGAAGATGGAGGGACAACGTTGAGATGGACCTAAGGGAAATCGGGTGGGATGGAAAAGAGTATATAGATCTTGCTCAAGATAGGGAAAGATGGAAGGCCTGTGTTGCTGCAGCCATGAACCTTCGGGTTTAAGAAGGCTAGAGAGTTAGTTAGTTAGTTAGAGTTGTGGGTTATGTATTTCTTCTCAGATTTCAGTTCTAAGGGATCTACTAACAAGAGCAATGTTTTAACTTTTTTCTTATAGGTGAGTTGTTCTTCAACCTTTCTTCTTTCTGTCCATGTGTTTTGTGCAATTGTATTAATTAATGCCCTCATAATGTTCTTAAAAAATAATACTTTCATAAGCACCCATGTATAATCAGAGGCTGAATTGGAAATAAATTACTACCGGTATGTACACACCTGTTTTTTTTTTGTTTTTTTCAGTACTAACTTTTATAGCACTTTCAAGTTCAACTTCAGTTGTTTTGTGTTTGTTGGAAGGTGTCCGTTTTAGCAACAAATCTAAACTAATTTTTCACTTGACACTGGCAAAATAAATATGTTTCACAAGTCAGCCCGTGACACAAACTGGACGAAAAACAAACATTTATACAGTACAAAACAACTTAAAGAGTTTGTTTTTACACTTCAATCCAGGACCACAAAAATTGAGATCAGAACTGAAAATGCATATGGGCAGTTACAATAAGTAAATGGATAAACCATGTGTCTGTACATTTTTGCTTAAACCAAATAATTGTTAAAGGGACAAACTGTTAATGCTATAATTTTAATCCTCCTGTGCAAAAATCGAAGTTCATATTATCAGCACTTATTGAAATTACTATTTTAATTGCAGATGCTTTGCATATCTCATGACAAATGATCGACAAGGAGTGCTTATCCGTGGATGGTGGGGTGGGGGAAGAGTGCAGAGTGTTTCTGTACAGTGCAACTCGTACATACAAGAAATAGAGAGAGAGAGAGAGAGAGAGAGAGAGAGAGAGAGAGAGAGAGAGAGAGAGAGAGAGAGAGAGAGAGAGAGAGAGAAATGAGCAAGTACATTGTTGGCATTGCTTAGCTATTTGTGCAATCAGCTCCAATAAATATGTGTCAATTTTAAAAATTTACTGCCGGTATGCTTTTTGGCATCTTCTTTTACTACCAGTATGCCATACTGGCTCATACCGGCCCAATTCTATCACTGTGTATAATTCCAGCCACCATGTAAATCTCGCTTTTCTTCAGCTCCTATCTCACTGAATGAAACTACCTTTAGCCCTTGAAAAATAAAATGTAATTTCATGACAAACCAAACTAGTACAATATGAAGCTTATCTTGGGCTCAGGAATTGTCAATTGTTTCCTTTACTGGTCACATTGTTGATATTTTGACAAAGAATGTGGAGTAGCAAAGCCAGATCACATTCTGCTGTAATCTTGTATTGAAGATTTTAATTTGTTCACCTGTTGGCAAGTAAAATGACCTTGTGTTTCACAATGATCAGTTTTAAATTCACTTGAATTTTAATTACTGAAGGAATAATACTTCTTATTTATGCTTATTGCTTGTTCACTTCTAATTTAATACAATACAAATCATTAGATCATGCTCTCACATCAGTGGTTGAAGTGAGGGGAAAAGCAGGGGGATAGTATCCTCCAAGTTAGAAAACTTTTGCAAATCATTCCCCAGCTATCTCATTGTCACCATGTTGAATCAGCTAACTCCAAGGCTCGACCAAACATCCCCCAGCTAACATTTTTCACTGCCTCACATCAACCTTAGTTCCTTTTTTTTTGGCAACATTTGATAATTTCCTATTGTTGGATAGAACACTGGATAGAACAAGAATCACAATAGCATATGACTGTTGCAGGTGTGCCCATCCCTCCCAAGGCCATTTGTGCAATCCCCCCAAATCTCGTCATGCATCCCCCCCCCCAAATCATGTGGTAATCCACATGAAGTATTTAATTACGATAGCGTGTCTACTGAAAGTAACATTTTTTTAAGCTTTATTGAACACGATATTTGATCTGCCCTTCCTCCTTAAACAGAGGTTTCCATCCCCCAGCTAGACCGTGGATGCATTACCCCTCAAAATATTTTGGGTGAATAAGTAATGATTCTTTTATTTGAATACAATAGCCTGTTAAACTGTCCATATTTTTTAATGGTTCGAATTTTCGAAATAACTGAAAGCTAGCAATCTCAAGTGTCATAATTATATAAATATGTATTTAAACAGTGTTTGTGGTTGGAGGACAAATTTTAATAGCCCACAATTTGGGTATTTAACACAAAGTCTTACACAACTTAAGATCGAGAATTACAGAACCCTAGCTAGAAATTCCTAAGGCTGGGACGAGAATATAATAAGGTGCCTCCTTCAAAGAACTCACCCCCCCCTGCTTGGAGTAACTACAAGTTTTTTAGTAATCCATAGCAATAATTACATGGATTTCATCTTCAGTGCAAATTTCACTTGCTAAAGCAAAATTATTCTGCAAATATAACTTAGAAATGCGAATTTGACACTATTTATTTTCCTGTTTTATCGAGTAATGTGCAAGACGTTACTATGAAGTAGACAGTACAACTATTGCAGCATAGCCTACAGGGAATCAATAATACAATAATATTGCTAATAGAACCATATCATCAAAATGACTCGCCTGTTTTAAATGAAGCAGTATACCGACACTAAACATTATATGTTAAGAAATTATATTATTAATAAATATCGAGAATATTGTTTGTTTGTTTGTTAGTGGCCGCGGTGGCTCAGTCGGTAACGCGTCTGACTACAATGCTCAAGGTCCCGGGTTCGATCCCCGGCCGGTTCAAATCCGGGAACTTTTCTAACGGTGGAAGCGGCCCCGGCGCCTACCCAGCGTCGAATAACATGGGTACCTGGGGGAAACCCTGGGGGGTAAAGGCAGTCAGGGGCGTGATGCTGATCACATCACCCCCACTCACGACCGGATCAAGAAAGTGTGGGGCGTTACCCCCACACCCCCTATACGCCTTCATGGCGTGGTGCTATGCACAGGGGACTACTTTACCTTCTTTTTATTGTTTGTCTTGTAATGCAGGTACAGTATAATTCTTCACAATCGTCTCATGAAAATGCCAGACACGCATTTTTGTAACACAATATTGCGAGCAAGAAAATTTTTATATCCATTTCTTTGCAGGCTTGCAAGAATATTAATTTAATGGGACGTCATTACTTTCATTGGATTCCTCCATATTTACTCTTTTTCCATGTTCGGTGCCGAAACGTGCGCATACCATATCGCTAAATATAGTTCCCAAATATAATGTTCGAACCCTAAAGAAATCCCTTGACAATCTAAGATTTTACGCTTTATTAAGAGCTCCATATCTCCTCCCCTCAAATTTAATATTCAATCCTCAACCAAAATTTTGGACTTACTGTTTATGTTGAAGAATACCTAGATATTACCCCCTTCAAAAGAAAAAATCTCCATCCAAAAACCACATTTTCCACTACAATATCAGATGTAATATTAATACACAAGAGTTGGATATCTCCCCCCAAATTTAATGCTCAGCCCCCCTAACTAAAATTCCCAGGATAATCTAAGATTTAACACTGATATTCAATAGTCGGATATTGCCTCCCCCTCCCCCAACGTTTAATCCTCAATCCCCCACCAGAATCCACGTCTCGATTTAAGATCCAATGTGTAAGAGTTTGATATCCCCCTTCCTTAATAATAATATTACCCGTTACAATTTCCTTGGCAGTCTATATTTGGTATTTATGTAACAGCAATGGATAGTTAATAACGTAATTCAACTTGTGTTAAATGCTGTACTATTTTACATCAAATTTCCATTACAAAAAATCGCCCCCCCCAAAAAAAAAATAAGTTGCTTGGACATAACGAGAGTCCACAAACCCACCTGTGGGCATCACTACCTCAAAATACTTCATTTTCTTCATCTAATGGATTAAGTATGGTGTACCTAAGGTGTTTACATTTATTTTGGAAAATATATAAATGTTGAATTTATATTAGAATAAGGAAAAAAATCCCCCCCCAATTTCAATGGCCGCCATTATACCCCCCTGTGGGCACCCCTGGACTGTTGTTTTAAAATGTTTATAGTTATGCAAAACAAACACACACATAAAAGCTACTATTAACGTATACACCTAGCAGTCTCTCATTATCATTCCAGTATAAGTAAGTTATCTATGAGACAAGTTTGTGAAATTTCAATACCCTGATAGATTCGCCTGTTATCTACTCCTTAGAACTGGCCATTCTGCATAATGAACAAAGACACTACTTAGAAATTTTCAGCGAAAAATGCAGGCTCGACCAGGACTCGAACCTGGGTCTCTGGCATACCATGCCATTGCTCTAACCACTAAGCTACCGAGCTGGCACGGTATGCCAGAGACCCGGGTTCGAGTCCTGGTCGAGCCTGCATTTTCCGTTGAAAATTTCTACGTAGTACAACTCCTATGTGTGCCTAATCTACAAAGTCACTACTGTAATTGACCAATCATTTCAAACTTTCAGGCGATCCTTGTTCTTTACACATCACTTTGGGCATGTTGGCTGACCTCGCATGAAATTTAATGACTACGGAAGCAATGAAACCACTAGAAAGACAACTTACCTGATCTAGGATGAGTGAGAACCCAAATATCATCTGGGAACACTTCAAAGTCCAAGAGATCATGATGCATATCCTTGTAGCGAGCAGGATACACGGCTCCTACAGGAGCCACTTCAACAAATCCAGTGCTGAACTTATTTTTAAAGAGCAAGTTAGCTTTTACACCCATAGGGTCTGTGAGAGAGCTGATTTGGAATTCCATCTTGGAGCAAAATCGACCTGAGTTTGAAGATGCCCTTATATATCGCCTAGTTTACAGTCCTGTCAAGTGGGTTTTCCATTTTTATCAATTGTAGCAAAGTTCATGTGCTACACAAAACAACCAGCACTGTGATTGATCTAGATATAAAAATGATAAATGTAGTGTTGCTAACTGTAGGACACCAGTGATCAAATCTGAAAAATGTAACTTTGTGTGGTAGTTGTATTGGTCCGCACTCTCCCCCATAGACTTAAGCAAAGCCTTTCTGGTGTTTGTTTCCATGTTTCAGAAATCAACTTGCATAATATTCTTACAGAAGATGCAAGAAAGTGTAAAATCCTCTATTATATTGGAACCTCCAAACTTATCAGTGGGAACTGAATGAAGGATGCATAATGTGTTGGAAGGCTTAATCTCCCCCTTCCTCCATGATGCCTTTTTTAAAATTCCCAAAATAATTTGTAAACTTAGTAAAAAAGATAAAAAAGAATCCGCTGCAAATTGCAATGTGCTGTGGGGGATATAGAAGTTAAGCACCAGATATTTACAGCCCTCTCGCATTTATGGAGGTGATGTGATCAGCACCATACTCCAGGCACCTTTACTGCCAAGGGTTGCTCCAGGTACTCATTTATTAAAGGCTGTGACTTTGACACAGATTGGCAGGAGGTGTGGGGGGGGGGAATGTTTCGCATGAATTTTTCTACCTGGGGGATACCACCACTCCTGCCCCCCACTTCACTTTCATCACAAGGAATAATGCTTTGGTTAGGGAACAGCTGCTTATATTCTTTCCCCACTCCCTGGTGGCAATGTTGCTACCTTGTAATCAAGGCATGCTGTGTTCAATCGCCAGTGGGGGTACATTGCATACTCTCTCACATCCCACTTTAAACTGTAGATAAAGTCCCAATTAGCATATCTGAGCGTAGTTGACTTAAAACAGAGAAACCTCCACAGAATTAGCATTTTCTTGTGAGTTTAGTGTTGTAGTAGGTCTGCATTGAGTCTCATATGTTCTGCCTCATATCATTTGATGCTTTCTGTTATGATCTTTTAGCATCTCGTACTTTCTGCCATCTCTTGGTGAGGAAAAATATACCGAATACATTTATAGTACACAACCCGAATTTAGAAACCATATTTTCCATGCTTCTTCCAAGCAGTCTTCCAAGTAGAACAGCATTGGTATGTGCTTCCATTTCATAGTGTAAGTGTTAGAGCAACATGGCAAGCTAGCGATAAGCTTGGAGACAGATAGGCAAAGCAATGCAATAAAAATACAAGAAAATATCAGTGATTGCCTGGACAGTCCTGATTATTAAAGCCCTATATTTCTGTCTTTTCAATGTAGAAAATGTCTTATTTGTTTGGCATTATTGTCAGTTTAGAATTTGACGCAGCGCTGTAATAGTTCCTGCAGAACCCGTACAGTTTGCAGTTGAAGTTGGCAACTGATAAATCACATCACATCACTTTTTATCTTTGAGTACCACTTGAGTTCTTATCAAAGCTAATTCATTTTCAATTTCTTCAGTAAAAGAATTTGAAGATACATTCAGCACCTGTTTGTGAAATTGTATCATCTGTCACTACCAACTGGTCACTGCTGGTCAGTGTGTGTCTTGTAATCTATTCTGAATGTTCTTGCTGTACATAAGGGGCACTGGGGTTTTCCTGGTTGTGCAAACTTCTCGATCTTAAAATAGATGAAATTTCGTACTTTTAATTAATTCTAGTTCTAGATATCTTTATCAGCAAATTTGAGAGTGGGTAGCTTGTGTGAAATATCATACCCTCCTATTTAACTACTGATAGAAAGGAACTACTAGAAGTACAAAGATAAGACTTGGTTGGTTAACAGAAGTATCTACCAAATACAAGCGGCACTGCTACTTACTGTCAATATTGGTTCACCTGTCTGCCTATGCGGGACAATTGATTTTAAATAACCTGATGATATCTTAGAGAAACTAACACCTACGTCCGCAGGATTTTTTCCAGGGGGGGGCAAGCAAGGTATTTTTTCCAGGGGGTAAAGAAGGCATATTGTTCCCCATAATAGTGATGCCTCCACAAAAAACACTATTTCAGTCTGAAATTATCATGTTTCTTCAATGAATTTATGATAATTAACATATATTGCTGTGACTGAAATGAAATTATGTGTGAAATATATAATTTTTAGTTGGACATTAATTTTCCAGGGAGGACGTGCCCCAGAACAGCATTTGATAAGACACAGGCACATTTTTATTTGGAGGAGGAAGGTCTTTTTTTGTGCGAATTCTGCTATTTAATTTAATTTATATCTTAGGATCAGTGGCGGTCTGGGGTTTCCAGAAAGGGGAGAATATGTCTTCTTTTTAGTAGTGCTATATTTGCCATATTTTCCTGCATTTGATGTTCTTTGAGTTATCCTCCCCTAGACATACATAGAATAATTGCAGTACCAGTGGCGGCACCAGAAAATAATAAGTAGGAGGGATACGAGGGGAGCTGAGTATGCTCGTAGTACATTAGAGGAAGTTACGAGCAGCTATTTGGATATATAGTTCAGCAGCAAGGACTTATTTATATGGGGTTTCCAGGGGGTCCGATCCCCGAAAAGCTTACCAAGTCCAAAATTAAATAAGCAAAATACCTGTTTCACTGTTGCCTGATGTGAAGTTCAAAAATTTCCTGCAAAATTTTAACGAAGGTAAAAATTAGATTGAGCTTTGCGTTGGCAGTGCCTGCGAAAATTTATGCATAGCACAATTACTAATAATATGCATACAATGATGATCAGGGACTTTATGTTTCGTCAGCTGCACCCGTATGGCCGTCCGCCGGACTTTTTCTCAGGGGGGGAGGGGAGGAGGTGAGGTTATGCTTTCCCCCAGTTAAGAGAATTTTCATAAAGCATCCCCAGCATTAGAATAATTTGCATACGCTGTCTTTCACGACACCCCTCGGCAATGTTTTCACACTACAATTCAAAATTTGAATTATGTGAAGCCCTTTCAGATATCTCAGGGGAGTGAGGGCCAGTGTCTTCCCGACTTTTCGGGATCCCGAACAGTTGGGAAATTCAAGATGGTATTTTTTAAAAGTGCATTGTAAGTGTCTTGAACTTCTCGGAAATTGTTAGTTTTTATTCCAGAAATGCGACGTGCAGAATTCGAGATTTCGAGAGCGTCAGGAAATTTCGAACATTTCCCGACTTAGACAGGAAATTGCTACTTTTTTCCGCCCCGAAAGTCGGGATTTAAAAAATTCCCGTCCCAACCAAAAATATTCTGTCACACACACCCCTACACATCGCTCAAAACTGTTACTGAATGTGAAAATGGACTATTCGGTACACGTATCTTTCAACTTGGGCGTACAATCCGAACAAGCGAATGATTAAGGTGACCGATTCGGAATCGGCAGGCCGCGGGTTTGAATCACGCAATGTGGCATCCCGAATAATTAAGTTTTTTTCCTTGGGTTTCTTTACCTACTCCAGGACAATCAGATGTGAATCAGTGTGAAAGCCACTCTGAATTCCTCGTCACGATTAACCTAATGGTGCAAGCAGTAGCGTACGCAGGATTTCATCAAGGGAGGGGTTATATCTAAAACTTTCTCCAAATTCACATTAACATTATTTTATTATACTTTAATTAAATAATAATTCTCATAATTAATTAATAATACTTATAATTAATAAGTTGAATTACTACTAATAATACTACTAATACCACTACTACTATTAAGTAGTAGAGATCTACATACATATAGTATTTATGAAAGCAATAAAACGAAATTAATTTCTAGTAATTCGATTTTTAACAAATTCTAGAGCATTTTTTCTTTCTTAAGAAATAACTGTCTACTCAACGAGATGAGACATTTTAAGTGTGAAGAAAATCCATAAAAACAAGAAAATATATTAAAATAAATTGAAATAATCAAAGTACGGAACTCATCCAAGAAGCTGCGGGGGTCTGGTCAGTAGGGCATCTGACAACCATGCGGGAGATCCGGATTCGATTCCCGGAATTGGTTGGAGTTTTTCCGGCTTTGTCGCCGCATAAATATCCCCGATAATTCACATCTGGATTGTCTCACTGTTGTTACCAACAAAACATTTTACAATAGTTAAGCTTATTGTCGTTTGAATTCAGAAATTCAAACGTGCCGCGGGAAGGCGGACTGGTGACTGATTTATTCTTGTCGGCCTAGCCATTGTCTATACATTAGCCAAGTTCAACGAACCAAGAACTTTCTTTAGTTAATGCTCATTGTTCACACACAAAAATACATGATCATTGAACATTGTTGCAGCCGAGATACAAAACAACTTTTTTGCTCTTTAAAATCATAGTTGCCCTTATATATTATTTTCAAGAATTCGTGTTTTTAATTTCAAGGCATTCACTCTTAAAGACGCGTGTTTGGAATGCTGTGCTTTCCTCCGTGCCGCATGGGAATAATAATTCAAATTATTATTATATTATTATTAGTAGTAGTAGTAGTACTGCCGCAGGTCCTTGACAGTGATAAATTGGTCATTTTTATTTTTTCCACAGCATTTTTCATATTCTTTCAAAAGCTCAAGGGGGGGTTTAAACCCCGTAACCCCCCCTTGCGTACGCCACTGGGTGCAAGTCAGTTAAGTCAACCAAACGACTTCCATCAAATCAACCAAAGATACAGCAATGGGAATTTGCTTAACATTGGGAAAGTACGTCCACGTTTCGTTTAATATTATGTGACGTCATACCGGTAGGTTTTATTGATAACATCAGTGGGACAAACCGTTGGTGTTGTGTTGATAAGGAAGGATAACAAAATAGCATGCGGACGACAGTGGTTAAGTAAGTAATCTTATCGACGACCAGAGTGCATTGTCCGAACAGCTCACTGTTCTATTTTACGAGTTTCCTTCGCCTGTAGGACAGAGCAAAGATTGACTTACCATTATCAAGTGTCTCAGGTGTTTGCGTATTATGTAATGGTCATTGCGTTTTTTTTAAACAATGAGTATTGAAACATCACACATTGTGCCGTGACCAGGAATTGCGTAACCGGCGGGGGAAAGGGAATATGCTTAGGTTTTCATCATGTATGTAGTACGAGCGTCATATCCAGTCCATGAAAAACTTGCTAAGGGTGTGTAGATATTGGTAGGGCCGTACCTTTTCCGTGATGAACCCTTTGCGAGGTCTAGAAGTGTTTTGCTACTCTATATGGTGGGTATTGGTTGAAGGTGTCCTCTTTCCAAATATACGAGCAATTTCTAGAAAATATCGTGAATAAACTGTTATAAAATTGAGTAAATATAATGTTTTAAATTTTAAGTTAGACTTCCCTTGCATATATTTAACCTAGAATTACTAATGGTTATCTCAAATGCACACACATGAAAACTCAAGTATCTTATAATAAAGATTTTATTCAATTTATATGGAAATGTACACCTTCCATTCACCTTATTTTTAGCTTATCATATTTAGTAAATTGCACTGTTATATTTATCTAACATACTTAGAACTATGTATAATATAACTTCAAAAATTCATTGCATGGAACATGAATGAGAGATTGTTGCATAATTATTAATAGTAATTGAGTTCAGAACATACAAATAATCTGTTTTCCTGCTTTGTGGGCCCTTTATTGGTGTTAAATTGTAAAACATCTTTAGATGATTGTCCTGTTCATTTCTGGAAATCGTTTAAAGTATTTAGTAGCTTAGGATGAAACTAGTTAAATAATACAAATAAGGACAGATTGTTTGTCTTAAATATGCTACTACTACTTTGGGGTAACATTACAAACATTTACAAATAGTTCTAAATAGTGAAGTATTCTTAAGTTATGCTATATGCATTATATATGAAATCTTCCTAAAGTTTACTTATGATGTGCAGAATGTAGTTATTATATTTTATTGCAATTGCTTAAGAATTAAATATGAATAAATTTTTGATCAAAACTAAGAACGCTCGTTTATTTCAATTTTGAACTCGAATATATAACTTATGACATTGGAACTAATTTTACAGAACAAATTATAGTATGCAATAACCTAAATATCTTTGGCAAGGAACTTTATTGATGTACTTCATTAGTACCACTAATTTCCGAACAATATTAACATCTTGCTACTATACATGTAGTTTGAAAGCAATATATTATTGTGGAAACATGAATAGCAATTTAGTTTTGGATATATCAATCTTGGGACTTGATGAGAAAACAAGTTTCAATTTTGCAACAAAACAAAACTATAGTGTTAATTTGTTTTGTTTCATTTGACGAACTGAAATAAAAGTCAACAGTAGAAATTAACAGTTTTCCCATTTGAGAAATAACCATGCCTTTCAAGTAAATAAATTGTAGTTTTCTGATAACTTTTGTTATTGTTACAAAAACAAATTCCATATCGTGTTTGCACTTTGAAATCGATCACCTTTTTATGTAAAGTTCCTCAAAAATCAAGCCAGTCCCCTTGACATTGTCTTCGATCCACTTGTCAAATCTGGCCTCGAGATCGAGGCTGAAGTGATTCTTCCAGTCCCCGACGACACCCTTCCTGATGAAACCCTGCTCGCTGTTCTTGACCACCTGAGGCCCCGTCAGCTTCTCTACGAACAGCTCCCTGTTCACGGCCGGGTTGTTCTTCATGTTGGCAAAGCTGAGGTGTTCGTTCAGCCTCGACACGTCCTTGTCGCTCAGCGTCTTCCCCAGGAATTCAGCTGTCCTCCTGATTACAGATGGCAGATCCTGTTTGGAAGTAAGACATGCTCAGATCAATCTTTGGGAAGCTACTCTTTAAAGTAACTAAGCAACAAAAGCGTAGCCAGAATTTCTGTAGGGGCGTTCAGGCAACCATACAATTTTGTTCACTAGCATTGATACGTACTGAAAGAGTCTCACTTTTCGCACAGTTCCCGAGCTACCCCCGCCCTTCGACCTGTGACGTCATAAAAATTGCAGTGTGTTAAGAGCCTTAAACCTAACCTCACAACGAATGCATTTTGCCCTAACTTGGGAGCAAGAATGACGGGACTTGACCAAGGAAGGAGCTCGGTAACTGTGCCATGAGTTATACATTTGCCAATTCCGGGCGGAGCGGGGTGAAATTCTTCCGCTGGAGAAGACTAGGGGCTAGACTTCGCTTTCGCTCGAATGCGTGATATTCAGCGAACAACTTCCCCCACAATTCATTGCGCGAAATCACGCTCCGCCGCCATATTTCGGGCAAACAGATCCTGCGTTAAAAACTTGCCATGCGTATGATCTTTCCCGAAGTGATTCAAGATATGATTATCATGATCATGTGAGGAATATGTACGTATAAAATATAACAAATTTCCTTAACACGCGCGAATCTGTGTGCCCAACTTCATGCTGTTTCTTCCCAAAGTGCATTGCGTGATGACGTCAAGTTGAATATCATCCATTGGCGAGAGATTGCGGAAGGAAGCGACGGAATTTTTATTCTCAGTACTTATCACATTACGTGCATCCTCGGAGGTTTCGTCAGAAATTAACCTACCCGTACTAGAAATAGGGAAATACAATAAAATGAAACCCTTCTTAGATGCTAACTTGCACTCTCTCGAAACGCAGTGTTAAAGCGGTTGCTAGTAGTAGAACTAGACAATGAGCAATGTACAATAAACATTGCATGCTCAAGGTGGAAATCACCGATATAAGTTGAATATAATGAATTTAAGGATGACATCAATGAACTCACGAAATAAACAAAATAACAATGTTCTAGGATCTACTCTGACTTGGCATTTTATCTGCTAAATATAAGATAACACTCCAGCACATTAATAGACTGAAATCTACTGAATACTATCAACCAAACAACTATATAAAGGAAACCATAAAGCATATATTATTTGCTTGGTAACTTACTTTCTTCATATCCTCATACTTCAAGAATAAGATGTTTGGCTGATGCCTTTTCTCCCAGTATGCCAGCACGTGGTCCCAATATGGGCAGTATTGAGCTGAAACGATAAATAAATGTATTTCTATAAGTGTGTTATAAAGGATTTATTTTTATCATTTTCTTGCGTAGCCTTTCTGTCATTTTTTCTAATCGAGTCAAGCCCATTTCGCCTTTTCCCGTTTCGCCTTATGCCTTATCAGCACATAAAAACTGGTTGATCTACAATAGTTAATTTGAGGCGAAATGGGAATTCTCATTTCGCCTTAAAACCGGAGAAAGGGAAATAATTCAAGCGAGGGAAATTTTCCTTTCTAAACATATCCGTCCACCAGGGAGAGTGCAAATAACAACTAGTGGTACACTAAAGTTTTTGTTTGAAAGTGTGATGGTAAACTTCATTAACTACCGTTCGCTGAAATGTCTACATTAACTACCGTGTTCGTAACAAATCGTGTTGGAAATGTAACGACGGGTACAAAGTCTGTTATTCTTGTTGGTCAAGAAGTTGAAAAAGTGCCGTTAAAGTGTACACATGAACGACAGGATGTATCCATTGTAACCAAATGAAGAAACGCACATGTCAAGATCAATTGGTTTAAATTCCAAAAATATTTAGGCAAGATAGAAATGTTTTAGTTCTTTGCTTTTCTATCTGAAAATGTACTCGTATCAATTTCAACACTGAAATGTTCATACTGTTTCATAATACTTGGTGTACACAAATGATTTTATTAGCTAGTTTAATTTTGAACGCACACAGATGAGCCAGATGAGAGTTAAGAGATGAAGAATTAATTTACTGCATGTCAACATTTGGAAGGGTGAAGCACTGTACGTATATATAATACGTATATTTCCATTTTTTGAGATGCCTGTGGAATCAATTTTAGAAAGGACAAACAACAATGTAGAAGAGTTGCATTCAAAACTGAATGGGATATCTTCGAAGGATCGCCCCATCATTTTTAATTTCATTTAGCTCTTGAAACATGAGCGAAGGGAAAATGAAACTTCCATGAAGATATTGCAAGCTGGAAATCAAGCTTCCGTCAAAACTTGAAATGGAAGCGTCTGAACAAACGACATCCAGTTTTTGAAGAGAGACTTAAAAATGGGATGATGTGTTTGTTCGATTATCTTGATGTAGTATCATGTTGTGTTCATCTTGGAGATAGCCCGACCCTGTGGCCGAGTGGTTAGCACATCGCGCTGCGACGCCAAGGGTCCCGGGTTCGAATCCCGGTCGGGCTTGGTTGTTTGTGAATGTCTATTCATCAATTTAATCATTTCATCACTCATCCCCATCTTCGCAAATTAGCCACGAGGCACAAAACGCGAAGTAAAATAAACTAAATCAAATCAAATCAAATCATCTTGGAGATATATGTATAATTTGCCTATATCAGATTTACATGTGATACTACTTTGTGTTTGATTCAGAGGCAAAAGTCATCTGGAATATCCCTCGCTTGAATTATTTTCTTCTCTTCGAAACCGGAAGACATGGGCTAATCACTTTCATGACAAACACTCCCTTGAGAAAAATATTTTCTCAATTAGGTTATGTAATTTCTACTGTAGTCACTTTATCATTATTAATGAGCCGGCCCCCGTGGCGGAGTGGTTAGCATATCGCGCTACAACGTCAGGGGTCCCGGGTTCGAATCCCGGCCTGGCCATCGATTTTTGTGAGTCCATTCATCAATTTCATCACATCATCACTCATCCCCATCTTCGAAAATTAGGCAAAAGTGGCACAAAAGGCGAAGTGAAATAAAGCAAATCAATCAATCATTATGAATGAATATACACACATGCGCAGAGTAATTCAAAAGTGTGGAACTACCCATAGGCCTATAATTTCTACACCACTGTACATGGATGGAACCATATGCAGCATCTACGAGACCAAACACTGCATCCATGACGCATGTTACACATCCTGCCTGCCATCTTGAATTCATCAACGGAATTTATTTTAAGACATCTTGAATCATTTCAAGTTAATGCCCGTTAAGTATAAGAATTCCGTTGTTAATTGCATGAGATTCATGTTCGTTCCTTGTTAGGCAGTGAAATGAGACGTCATTGATTAATGACGCTAGCTTACGTGTATTGTGGTGGACGGAGCGCAAGGGAAGTTACAGCTAACGTCAACCGCTGCCAGTCCCGGATTCGAATTCCGGCCTGGGCATGGTGTTCTTTGTGAATATCCCTTCATCAATCTCATCACATCATCACTCATCCTCATCTTCGCGATTAGCCAGAAGTGAAGTCCAGTAAAATAAACCAAAATTTTTCAAGTGAACCGCAGACACCCTGAGAGGCGGACAATTATTCATAGTGCATTTCTTACACTTTTTGATAATGTAGAAGATGAGGATGAGTAATGATTTAATAATATTGATCAAGGGACGCTCACAAATAACACCTATGCTCAGGTCGGGTTTGGAACTCGGGATCCCTGGTGTGGTAGCGCGATGTGCGCCATGGGGGCCGGCTTTCGCACTTTTGAATATATATATACATATGTTTGACCTCAGAACGGATTTCGAGGACAGTCATGCAAAGGCAGTGGATGAGTGTACTGTGGACGTGCCTGAATGTGGAGGGAACGGGAAGGTTGATGGAAATATAGTTTTCCTCGTATTGCCGTAAATATCCTTAGATAAAGAACATGGATATGCGAGAATATAGAAAGGAAAGTTTTTAGCACAAGGAACTACCAATTGAAGACTAAAATCGGTAAACGCTGTAAGTGCCACAATAATTCAAACACCGTTTTCCACGTCAAACTGTGCAATGTGCCTTGCTTTATAAAGTGATAAACGTGAAATGTGGCTGGTAGCCCTCTAAGTAGTTCAAAGGGCGTGTAAGGAGGTCACTAGTGTGAACGTTCTTACGGGCTGATGTGCTGAACGATGCGATTTCCCAACACTTTCGCTTTTGGCACTTACAACTTTTACCACTTTTAGTCCTCAATTTACAATTACGAAATTCTTTGAAAAGTACTTTGAATTTTAGCTACCTCAAATGTTCTTTGTGCATTGCTCGTACCCAGACCAATCGTGAAATGAGCATATAGTCCAACTTACCTTTGTCCTCTAGAAATAGCTCGCAGAAATCCTGGAAAGTTCCAGTGAAATTTTCTAGCAAGACCGAGTAATGAAAGTATGACACGCAAACATCTTTTGGATTCCTGGCTACGTAGATAACCTTAAATAATAATAAGAAAAGAACAATAATAATAATACAATTTCACAGAATGGGTGGATTTGTAAATACCTATTTACAACACATTGCAGTTGTGTTGGATATATATACGGGGGTCACTATTTATATTTTGAGCCTAACAATGAAAAAACGGGAATTTGGCATTGAAAACTGCTTTATTGTTTTTCGAAGTATTCTCCTTTATGGTCAATACACTTTTGCATTCGTTCGAACCATTTGTCAAAGCAGTTTTTCCAATCTTCTTGAGACACCTCCATAATATGGTTTTTGAACGCATCAACGGCGTCTTCCGCCGACGAAAATCGTTGTCCACGCAATTTATTCTTGACATTCGGGAACAAGAAGAAGTCATTGGGTGCCAAATCAGGACTGTACGGAGGATGACCCATCAATTCGATTTTTTGACTGTTCATAAAGTCGGTTGTTAGACGAGATGTGTGACAGCTGGCATTGTCTTGATGAAGAATGATCCGACGGCGTTTGTTTGTTTTCCGTATTTGACCGAAGACCTCTGGCAAACAAATTGTTGTATACCATTCAGAGTTGACCGTTCTACGTTCCTCTAAAGGCACAGTTGCCACATGACCAGTTTTCCCGAAAAAACAGGCGACCATTTGTTTCGATGTGCTTCGAGCGCGAACAACTTTTGTTGGATTGGGTTCATCTTGAAACACCCATACAGTCGACTGCTGTTTACGTTCCGGCTCATATGCATATATCCATGATTCGTCACCTGTTACAATCTTATATACGTCTTTTGAAGCACCATGATTGTATTTGTTGAGCATTTGTTTGCACCAATTGACGCGAGCATCGTTTTTGAGTTTTTGTCAAATTGTGTGGGATCCAACGAGAACATACCTTTCTCACAGCTAAATGATCATGTAATATTTTATATATGCTGGTGGAACTAATGCCTATGGTTGCCTCAATCTCACAGTATGTCACATGACGATCTTGCAGTATTAGGTTTTGCACAGCATCAATGTTTTCTTGAACAACAACTGATTTTGGACGACCTTCGCGAATCTCGTCGGTGGGCGAATGGCGGCCACGATTAAATTCGTTATACCAGCGTTTCACAGTGGCAAAGCATGGGGCTTCATCGCCAAATGTGGAAGTAAGTTGATCGATGCACTCTTGTCTTGATAATCCACGTCGAAAATCGTAAAAAATCATTGTACGAAAATGTTCAAGAGTTAATTCCATTTCATTGTTGTCGCGCAATCTCCAAGGCAACATAAACAACACAAATGAAGCTATTGACAAAACATTTGAAGTACGTTATGGTCAATAATGCCAGACGATTCCGTGCAAACGTCAAATCGCGCCTAACTTCAATCAGTGTTGCCAAGGCTCAAAATATAAATAGTGACCCTCGTAATTAAGGATTCAAGGTTGATTCCCTTCCAAATCTAAGAATTGACGCTTAACTAAAATGTAAAAACAAACTGATAATTTGATTATTTTAAGTTATACCTAACCTTTGACGTCTCAAAGACTATTAAGGCCTTTTCTGCCCATGACTCCAACCCCAGACCTACAACGGCGGATTTAGAGAATAGGCCCAAGTTGTAATTGCCTTATAAGTAACTTGTCACTCCCAAACATTAACTTCATTTAACGATGGGCAAAAGATACTGTCGTACTGGCACGTCAAATGTTTGTGAAATGAATGAAAATCGTGGAATTATACTTCATACAAGAGTTGTACTACCACACATTACACTTTATTGATCTTATTGTACTGACAGAATTTAAATTAATTTCTAGTAAATGGGCCATAACATTTACAATAAATATATAAACATGAACAAATAAATTTCCAAGTTCCTTCCAGTGTGTTCCTTCTTCCGTCTATATTTTGTGCCCCCTCCCAGACTATGGCCGCGGGTAGAGCTGTACTCTAGGCGACAGGAATTGCCAATTCGGACACTGCTTATGAAAGTACTATATTTTAGCCAACGAGATTCCACTAACGATTTTTAAATGGATTCACAGTGCGTTCCAGTCCCTTTATATTTAAAACTAGTTGATTGCCCGGCGTTGCCCGGGTAATTATTTACTAAATCTATTAGACAGGAAAATAATGAATTCTAACTATACTGTAAAATGAACTTGGAGTTGAACGGCATTGGGAGTGTCACTATTCATCTCAGCGGCCCCGAAAACTATGGATTCCACACTAATATCGGTCGTTTTACATGTCACCCCCTTCCCACCCCACCCCTAGGGGTGCCAGGGGTGTCTTGGAGATGAACGACTTTGGGAGTGTCACTATTCATCTAAGCGACCCCGACAACTATGGATTCCACACTAATATCGGTCGTTTTCGATTATTTTGACATGTCACCCCCTTCCCACCCACAAACCTCGGGGTACCAGGGGTGTCTTACCCCCACAGTATTTCTTTCGAGACTGCAAGTGATACGTGTACCAAGTTTGGTTGAAATCGCTCCAGGCGTTCGAGAGTTATGCCGGACAAACACACACACATCCATTTTTATATATATATATATATAGAGAGAGATATATAGATTGACCTTTATCGCTGTACAGTCACGGTCACTTCTCAGTTGCAACGGTACGATTTGTTTTCAATTGGATCGTTACAACCCAGGAGTGTCCGTGACTGTACAAGGGCAAGTTTGCATTGTGAACCTCTAATTTCCGATCTACTACCAGATGTCTCTGAGATCTGTGCTGCGTGAACTTACCTTGGGTTGTACCTGATGTATCGACTTTGGTAGGAACTGCCACGGCAAATGGCTCTTGACGAAACGAGGGGATTCCATGTTCGTGACGTAATCGATGGAGTCTGTCAGGACTTTAGTTTGGAATGCCGGCTTCCAAGGCCTGTTGGTCATTGATGCCCTGCGCAAAAGAGAAATAATTTAGAACTAGCGTGCTTACAAGCAGCTCAATAGATAGGCATGTGCCAAGGGGAGTCAGTCCCTTCTCCTGGATGGATTTTGTGTGTTTCCATCAGTGACGGTGATTGTGGAGGGTAAGGAAGTAGTTGCTCCCCAAAAAATGTTGCCACTTTTTTCCCCACGCTATGGCCTCTTAAAGCTAACCCCTGTCTACCAAGAGAAGGCAAACTTCCCTTGCTCCCTCCTCCAGTTTTGGATCCCATTGGCCGCCACTGGTTTCCATCGTTCAAAATATTCCTCAACATCATCCCTTCATTTCATCTTCAGGATATTATGCAATACGTGTAAGATTCTCTACACGGCTACAGAGGGGGGAAAATTGGATTTATACCATTTCAAGTGAGATTTCAATCGAGAGGTGATGCACCCCGAAAACCAAAATTTCTAAAGAATTTTCACATTTGCAAATCCACGTAAGTAGATACATTTTACAGAACCTAACTAACTCTCGGTCATTCCTAAACTAGAAGGTTTAACCTCCCGGACAAGGTATTTGTCAATTTTCTTCAGGTTCATCTTAATATTATCATTCCAACTTCTTTGACTTCCCGCAGGTCTCTTACCGTCAGGTTTCCCAACAAGAACCCTGTAAACGTTTCTATCCTCTCCCTACATGACCTGCACACCGAAGTCGTCTTGGTTGAATTCTTCTAACAGTATCAGGAGATGAATATAATAAATTAAGAAGTTCAGTATTATGTAACCTCCATTCCCCTGTTGTTTCATGCAATGTTATTCTTAATTATGATATTGTATTTTGTTATTAGCGTCCCTTTTTTTCTACTTTTAGGTAATCGCGACGATGAGAATGAGTGATAAAATGAAATCCATGAAAGGACATTCACGACATGTTCAGGCTGGGACTCGAACCCTGGAACTTCGTTGGCGAGAGCGAAAGTCGATCACTGAACGCGCTCGGTCACCCCTGAATTAATTAAACGACAGGAAGAAACAAATTACTGAAAAAATCTTCCGTTGAGGGAACTCGATATGAAGATTTTCAGGATGATGACTCACTAAAATGTAACTTGTAACTCACAAGCTTGTTTATACTTTATAATTTGATATTGTTTTCTTACAGAATCTTTACTTTTAGAAAAAAGAGCAAGGTTTGAGAAGAGAGAGTTTCAAAACTTACGTTAGATTTGGACATCTTTCCATCAGAAGCTTTTTGGCACCCTTGAAATCCAAGTCATTCCCCAAGCACCACACCATTTCTTGCGTCCATGTTGTGCCTGAAATAAATACACGTCTAAGTTTTTGTGCAAGCAAGATATCTAGATCACCCTAGTCACCTGAGTAGATCGGAGATTCTCAAGGGCAGAAGTACCACCAAACATATTTAAAACTTGTGTTTTGTTTATATGATCATTGGTGGAAAAGTGGTAGGAACGAAAGTTAGCAACACTGTACAATGCTGTTGTGTGGTAGGAACGAAAGTTAGCAACACTGTACAATGCTGTTGTGTGGTGGGAAGCGAGGAAGTGCTGCTGTAGTGTGACAGTTATAGTGAAACCCAACCCGCAGTTGCCTTGACCCTTGAGTATTTTAGAGAAGGTGTTTGTTGTCGACTGTCGAGCATTATTTCCGCTCATAAGGAAGTGGACGCCGTGGCGTGTGTGAAACATTTGCAGAACTTGTTCGAACGGCACCACCCGCTGCTAGGGAATCCTTACAGCTTCTGTAACATCACTATATCTGATCGTTCAGTTTAACGTGACACTGACAATGTTTGTAAATGTGATAACGGAATACAATATTATTTATTTATTTATTGAGAAAATTCCAGATACAGCACAGGAGGCCATTTTACACTACAATTGTCAACAATGAAAAACAAATAATAATAATAATAATTAAAAGTAACAAAATAACACAAAAATTAATAGCAAATAAAAGTAAAAGATGGCACTACTTGATATTATTTTCAAACGTTTCTTCTAATAGAAGACCGAAAGGCAAGCTCGGAGGAAAATATATCCATACTTGAGGAGATATCATTGTATTGTGTGGCAAGTCTGTAAAAGAGAGATCTTTCTTGAATTTGTAGTCTGTTTTTTTTTGTGTAAAATAGCTTGTGTTGCGTGTTGTGCGCATGGGCACACGAAAGCGGAATTCCTCAAGGAGTGTGTTGCAGGGAATTTTGCCATTGACAATTTTGTATAAATAACTGAAATCATTCTGCAAACGGCGCTGATATGCAGTCTGTAAGTTTAGAAAAGACAAGAGATGCGGAGATGAAAAATTGCATAAAGAGGGAACCTTATAACGAACATAGCCAGGAAGAAGTGAAAGACTGAATCAATCCTAGAGAGCTGAGTGGAACAAGCCATGGACAGACGGGAGAGCAGTATTCTAATATAACGGAAATGAGTGAGGGCTGAGATGTCACTAATTTCAGTGAAACGGTACAGTAAACCCAAGAGACGCATTGTCTTTTTTGTGGTGCCTTTAATATGTTCCTGAAATGTGACCTTTTCGTCGAAAACAATGCCTAGGTCTTTGTGAGAAGATACTGCTTTGATGTTATGCCAGAGATGGAGTAAGATGACTTTAACTGGTTCTTCTTGAGAGAGAGATAGTGAGAGTGATACACTTTTCAGGATGTAATGTAAGGCCCCATGTCAGACACCAGGAAGTAAATCTTGTTATGTCATTCTGAAGAAGATGAGTATCATCGGAAGTGGAGATTTCTCCGAAAATTTTAGCCATCCTCGAAAAGAAGGTGTCAGCAAGGTCGTCGACGAATAATATGAACAAGACAAGAGAGGTCCTAGTACACTACCCTATTCCACCCCTGGACCTCCATTTCTATATATTGTTTATGTAAAACAGTGCAACTGTAGGTTAGAATTTATTCTCGGTGATGTAAGGTACCCGACAGATTTGCCAATCCCCAATGTAACTTCTGGATCCACCACTGCTTGCAGTCATTTTTCCGTACACGAGAATGATAATTTTTATAGAACAGGTTCAAACTCCAAACCAAGTTAGACCAAACAACTCGTTCATCCCAATTTGGTGGATTCCGGGTTCGATACCCGGTGAAAGCACACAGTGGTTCGGATCCCACTTGAAACTGTAGGTTCAGGCCTTACTGTGCATAAAGTGGACTTAAAACACCAACTCAGTCAATCAAAACCAAGTTGGTGGACCCGCGTCGGTTTTTCATAATTCGAAATATATACATATATTATTAAACATGTACTGTAAATTAAAATAATACAGTGAATGTGACGTAATACAGTGTTGCACTATTATACAACGTGTACAAAATGTTAGCATCTCGTGGAATCGCTTGTGTATATTATTAAATATTGATTACAGCGTTAAGAAAATATTTGTAAGTGTATTTCTAAAATTTACTAAAAATGATTTTGGTTAAACTCGAGGAGGTATTTAAGAGGAGGATCCAGAGGATCCGAACCCCTCAATAGACTTATCAAGTCCAAAATGAAATAAGCAAAATACTTGTTTGCAGTTGTAAAATATAAAGTTTATTTATTTCATAAAGGTAAGGATTAGATTGTGATTACTGATTATACAGCGTTGCGAAAATGTATGCGTACCACTGCTACTTATAATATGCATGCTAGTAATGAACAGGGATTTTATTATTCATTACTTGGACGTAACAACCTTTTTGGCATTCAATAAGTAATCCATTAAAATAAATGACATTAATTTATTTGTAGGACATCTGTTTTTGTACTAATTTTAGTAATCTTAACTAGACATTAATTAAATAATGACGTTATATTTCCTTCTAATATATTTTTCCCTGTTCATGCAATAGTAACGATAATACAAATTATTATGTAATAATCTATTTAATATACATATTAATCGTCTTAACCTATTTATTATACCCTTTATACCATTAATATTTTTATTACATGTGCTATACTTGGACTCCTCCAGAATTTCTAGGTACGTGTCTGGTTAAATGCAATTCCTATAAACTAGTAATTATTGTTCTTTTTCCTTTCTCAGTTCCCGTGCATTTATTTATTATTTATTATTAAAAACACAACAGCGTTCTATAAACTGAAGTTTGACAATGCAATACACACACAGGCTGGGTACAGTTGTAATCTTTTGCATGAGATCTTACCGAAGGGCAGCACCTGTGGCGGAGTGGTTAGCACATCGCCCTACGGCGCCAGGGGTTCCGGGTTCGAATCCTGGCCTGGGCATGGATGTTTCTGAGTGTCTATTCATCAATTTCATCATATCACCACTCATCCCCATCTTCGCAAATTAGCCAAAAGTGGCACAAAAGGCGAAGTAAAATAAAGCAAAACAAATCCAAGATCTTACCGAAATTAAAAATGCTTTCTGCCCTCGGCAATCATTCATAATAATATAATAAACTTACTGAGGAGAGGACAATATTTGAAATTTCATCAGTCTCACTTGCTTATTTACTTTCAAAGTAACAGTATATTAAGTAATAAAATTACAAATGGGCTTCCCTTGTCAGTGTTCGTGTCGTGTCCATTTATTCGCCAGACATATTTTAGTGGAGGTAAAGGATCTCGGAGCTTGAAATTCATGTTGGTTTAGCAGGTTATTAGCTCTGCGTTCGGAGGTAATGTCCTCGTAAGAAGTCGTGACAAGTGCGGAGGGGGGTTGTTTACCGTACCATTGAGGGAAGGATAAAATTAATGATGTTTGAACGAAACCTGGCATGAAAATGTACTTGCACAGGTTCAATGTAACTCTGTGAATGTGATTTTGCGTGCTAAGAGGCAAGAAAGCACTTACTGCTCTGTCCGAAACAGTTCCATCTTTTAACCAGTGCTTAAAGTTGTGTCAGTCAATAGCCGGAACGCCAACCACAAATGAAGACACGAGCACTACTACTACTATTATTATTATTAATAATAATAATAATAAGAAGAAATTCCTATTAAAATAACAATGATATTTATTATTATCGCGTACAAATTAAATAAATAAACACAAGATCTATCACGTCTGTAATTTCAGGAAATTACGTTCTCATCTTAAACGAATATATTATTTTCCTAAATTCAATGCAAGAACTTTCTGTTTTCGGGATTCAAGGGGTCACTCCTTTTTCTATACACCCAAATGTCAGCCTCACTTCCACGTAGTACATACTGGGCAAATATCTAATTTAGATAGTGTATAGTGGTAATTAATTTTACTTCTTTAGCTGGATTAAACATCTTAATAAGTTGTGATATACTGAGAAATTAATCTTCAAAGCTTCTACCCCCTCACTTTTTCGCTTTTAGATGACGGCTGCTGATAAGGGATGAGGCCCTCCCCCTGAAAAAAAATTCTGGCTGGGCCTGCCACTGTAAAACATGCAACGCTCTTGTTTTTAAGGGGAGTGATATGAAATCCTCTTTTTATTTTCAAAACCAACGCAGAAGCTTGACTTAACATGACTTGACATTTCTAAGAATCGAGTAAGCTCCGTGCGAAAGTCTCATGTTCTTGTTTCTCTTTCTGGCAACAATCGATGCTTACCTTTACACGTGACATTTAGTTTCAGACACTGAGAGAAATAAAAAAGAGTGAAATGGTTGGTTTTTAGTATTGCTCAGTATAAGTAGTGCCGTCTCCGAAGTTTTTTCATCCAGGTTTATCATTTTTAGTGTTATTAGCAACATTATTAAAGTTTTTAACATTACATAAACTGACAATTCAGAGAAGCAATATCAACAAGAAAATAAATTGCAATAACATGCTGTACCGTAGCGACGTAATGTCAATTTGTTATAGCTATACAAATTAATGAGATTTCAAAATTCTCATCGTAAGTTGTAAGGTCTGTGGTAATGCAGTGAGCTTTTACATAGAATAGACAATGACCTTGGCGTTTACTGTGGAGATGTGGAGTTATATTGTGCTCCCCCCACCCCTCCCCTGGTTGAAAGTACGACCCTGACGTTTGGCAAGTCCTGCGAATTACTACGTAAACAAATGTCAAGCTTCGCCACTGACACCTATAAAATAAATAAAATGCATGTCCAATGTCGCGGCAGGAACTGAATCGCGCCACCAAACTGATGTGCCGGAAAGGAACTGAGGTGCGCTTCGGCACACCTTTAGACCCTGCTTTCATAGGCGTGCGTATGGGGGTTGGGCAATGATCATGGACATCCGGAGATTTTTCCCAGGGAGGGTATTTTCCAGAGGGTAAACAAGGCATATTACCCCGATAATAGTGTTTCTTTCCCCCTTAAAAAGCACCACTTGAATTCGTAATTATCCCGTTCCTGCATCCCCATTATAATAATTAATATAAATTATTGGGAGTGAAATCATATTTTACATGAGAAATTTATACTTTTAGGTTGACATTCGTTTCCTAAAGGAGAGGTGTGGCCATCCTTGCCCCCTCCCCCTATTCCAGACGTCCATGCCCCTATTATTATACTTTCACCTAGAATTTAGTGTAGAGAAATCTTGTTGCCATTATTAAATGATATACTTTTAAAGGAAATTAAATATTTTAAACCTTTGAAAGTTTCAGCCAACCACGGGGGAGGGGTGTGCATTATTTTCTGTGTAATTGAACTATTCTGCTTCGTTCTCTGGCAAATTTCTTGTTATTCGTCAGTTATGCTGCGTCTGTGTTGCTGCATATAATTATTATATACAGGGTTATTCAAAAAGAAAGAGCAGATTTAAAATGTTTATTTCTCACGAACTATAAAAGATAGAAACACGTGCCATACATCAATGGATAGAGGAAGGGTGGCGTGCAAGTTGCCACGGTTCTTATTATGGTTCATTTTGCCACGCTCGAGTGAGTGACGTCACCTGCCAGTGACGTCACCTGTCAGGCCTCCCGATGGCGCAGTGGTAGCGTCGTCGCCTTGTAATCAAGGGGTCCCGGGTTCGATATCCGCTGGAGCACATAGTGGTTCGGATCCCATTTTAAACTGTAGGTCCAGTCCCGATTAGCCTTACTGTGCATAAAGTGGACTTAAAACCAGTGCCGCATCTACAAGCATTGTCCCCCCGCAAAATATTACCAAAGGCCCCTTTCTACCTACACCCACCCAACTCAAAGATTTTAAATGGGAAGGGGGTTAGTTATGTGATATATATATAGTACACTGTTTTCTCACAACTGGAAAATGATAGGTACATTTGTTACAATCACGCAGTCGTAACTTTTTCCTGATTAAAGATTGGTTGAAGGAATCTTTAATCCGGCATGTCTCGTGAAATTCAAACCAGATTTGATTCTAGTCTGACCACGCGGGAAATCTGGGGTGGGGGATCTAGTCGGAATTTTTCCGGCTTTGTCTCCGCATAAAGCGGCTCTAGGGCCCACCCAGCCTGAAATAAAATGGTATGGGTGGGGGCTAAAGGCGGTCGCAGCGTGGTGCTGATCACATATCACCTCCAAGATGGCCGACATCGAAAATATGTGGGGACCTACCCCCCCCTCCCCAACTCCCTAAATGTGCCTTCATGGCACTGTGCTATATGCATAGGGAACTTTAACTTTACCTGTAGATATTGTATTCATTTCTGTACCCCTGAGTAACTACGTTTATTTTTTACATACGCGAACCCTCTACTATGTCAATGGCTGAGGGCCTCCTAAAAGCTTACTTGTCACCGGCTCCCCCTCCGCTCTGCGGGGTTTTGCGGATTGTAGATCCGTCACTGCTTAAAACACCAAATGAATAGACGTCACCTGTCAGACTGAGCATGGAAAATCTAGTGATTTTTTTTTTAAAACACACAACATTAGCGCCATACTCCAAGGCGGTTCTGGGAAGAACCTTGTCGTTTTGTTTTCCGAGCAAACAGCACGTCGTACATGTAGAATTGTCATACGTCCATATATCGTCAATGAACTATGTACAATCGAAATAAAGCCATTCTCATTACTCCAACTTTTGTACATAGCTCAAGCTTCTGAGACATTTTTTTAAGGATCTCCGCCATTTACTAGCTTTTCAAGGATACATTGCAGCCGTTCGTCAAGATGTATGTATGTTGATTTTCTACGCTTCTGCGGAATACAATCCGAATCCTGTCTCCTAAAACTAGATGAGGCATCTGCTTTTAGTACACTTACAAGCTGCAAGACGTGTGGTGTACTCTGGATATGATGTGTTTCAACTTATTATGCCAACCCTCCACTGGGCTGTTTGTTCGGTGCTTTGGTCATTGCAATTCCAAATTTCCGGTGGAATGTTTGGATTATCCAGCCTTTGTTCTATGAAATAATCGTTGAACTTTCTAATTTTCTGCCCAGATGGGCAGTCCTCCATGAGGAGGAGCAACCTTCATCAATACGGCTTCTGGGTACTAATGCTAGTACACTACACATCCTAACATGATGGCGTACATCTTCATTGTGAAGGTATTCTTCGGCGAGGCCTATATTCTGAAATATAGTTATTGAATTGATAGCTTCAACTATTCGATGTGTATTGAATGGAACTAATAGGCAGGATTATAACACTTTGAACCTTTGAACCCTCATCTAGCCATTGATGTATGGCACGTGTTTTTTTTCTTTTAGAGTTCGTGAGAAATAAACATTTGAAATCTGCTCCTTCTTTTTGAATAACCCTGTATATGTATGCACATGATATATTACGCCTAAAATTACACTAAGTGGATTTTCGGTGGGTCTGGACACACTGTATGCGCCCCTGTTTCATACCCAACAATACAATAAAACAGTGAGATGAAATGAGATTTTCTTTCCCGACTGACCTTTCATCAAGGCTTCCCTTAACTAATCAGAAGGTCTGCGCACCCCTATGCCCGATTTCAACTATCTATTCACAGCACTTGTTAATTTCCTTGGAAGGGCAATGAATGGAAGATTCTCTTCTGATATAGGATAAAGACATGAACGTTGAGAGTTGGCATGGACCCTCTTGGAAAATGAATCTCAGTGACACAATAACTTCAAGCTTAACGCTTAAAACCCCAAGTTTTTTTTGCACACAGAAACGACCAAGGTGGGTCCACTGGACCCCTATTCGCTTTCTATGGTTTAGAGATCATTTTTTTCTATATTTATGCAGCATTCGATTATAACTTCTGAAAACTGTCCCTAAACATAAAATATGTAATATTTATATAGCGTAAATATGTTGTTTTAAGTAATTCTAGTGACAATTAAAACATTCTTCTATCACAGGGGTTTCCGCATGTGGCCCGCATTGCCTTTTTCTGCGGCCCGCGAAGCCATTATGCAAAACACATTATTTTTATTTATTTTTATTAAAATACGTTCTTTTTTTACTGAAGGAACGGATGCTCTGTGAAGAAAGACAATATCACAGGTAGAATTGATTTTGCAGTCAATATATTTTATATCATTATAATGATAATCAGAAGAATCTAAAGTGACGTAACTTTCTCTTCAGACCATGCATTCTACCCCTTTGCTATGAGGAATGAACTCGCCCGCTTCCGCGAAGGCTTCACTCTATGTGTTCAGAAACAAACTGCAGAGAGGCGCTATAGAGATCTGTTTTACTACGCACGAAGTACGAAGAGATTTCCAGTGTTCCAACTCGGATTGTACTGTGACTGATTGTTAAAGTTTGTGCAAATATCGAAATGAGCAATATCTCCAAAAAACGTAAGATTGAAAATTAAAATAGCTTCTCTCCAACTTGAATTGCGTGATTTGCAAGGCGATGTGTTCCTTCAAATTAGGCAAGAAAAGGTGCCAGAGTTTTTCAAATACCTTTCAAAAGAACGCTTTCCAAACCTTCGTAGTTTTGGGCAAAGAATGACATCGATGTTCGGCAGCACATACACGTGTGAAAAGGTTTTTTCTTCAATGAAGTTCATCAAGAACCGCTACAGAAGCAGACTGGCAGATTCTTCACTGCTTCACCTTCTGAGACTTTCAAATACAGAAATTCAAATACAACTTTATTAAAAGAAGCAGATCGGGCTCAATTTTCACATTGAACACTTACTATGAAGGATTCTTATTTGTATGGTGTGTTTTTCATTTCTTTCAATTCATCAATAAGTATTAGTTTTTGTGAAATAAATTGTAATGATACAATTTTGATTTGTAATTCCATTGTTTTATTGCCTCATTTTAGAAATTTAGGTCATGCGAAAGTACTACATTTTCAGTTCACTACTTACAATTTTTGTAATTTAATCCCCCCCCCCCAAAAAAAAATGCGGCCCGCCTATCAACTGCTGGATATAATTTTGGCCCTCGGACCTTTTGAAGTTGGAAACCACTGTTCTATCATAATGAAATGACATTTCTATACGTAACTATGAGTACGTAGTTTGTATTCCACATATATTTGTCGTTTTGCACTCATTTTCCCTGGCACTTATAAGCTAACCTAGTGGTTTAAAATTTCAATCGAAGAGGGATAAAATTCAGAGTGATCTATATTATAAGAAAAGTAATTAAAAATTAAGTTTATTTAATTAAAATTACTGTATTTTTCTTTTTGATACAAGGCACACTTCTATTCGCAGCGAACACAAATATGTTTTTCAATAGAATATTCGGTACACACATTTCTGTTCCATCTTTTCAGAAGTTTATTCGTTTCTGTTTTCTTGCCTCTTTCGGTGGACACAAGAAACATCTTTTTAACAGGCTCGTGCCTACTCGAAGGGTTACTGGCTGTCTTTACTTCATATTCACACAAAAACCTTGCTTGGGCATGTTGGATATTTTTTGAAAGTCCAATCCCTACCCCTTTGCTAAAGATGTGGAAGAATCAAACTGTAGCTCAGTTATCTCATAAACTTAGATTGTCTTCTGTTTGGGTTAGAGTTTTCCCAATTCTGGTAGAGTGTACCCTTGAAGACACTTGATTTGTAATCCTGATCAATTATCTGAAGCATGTCATTACCAAAATACAGTTGTAAGCAGTCTTGTTGTCTAGCAACTACTTTGAACTGAGGTACTACAACTTTGTTCAGCTTTCATTTTATAATGTTGAAACTCCCTGTTCTAGTAATCGGAGGAAATGATTTTTATTACAGTATAATAATTATTCATCTGTACTTAGGTAAACAGTACTGCTTGATGACTGTGTGCTTTGTAGTTCACCAATCTCACAATCAATCTTCTCTGAGGAAGCCACACTCTCATGATCAACTTCACTCTCACTGGTATAAAAGTTTTCGTTTCTAACACTGATTTCCCCCAAATCAACATCATCATCGCTAACATGACCTAATAATGGTCTAGTAATAGCTGAATGTGTTCTAAAGACATATTGCTACTTGCCATTGTGCACAAAGAAATACAACAATCACATTTAGAAGCAGTGCAATATGTAATGACATATTGCAACACAAGTGACTGAAAAACAAATGCGAAATGATTACCGTAGCTACTGATGCAAAGTGATTATTCTCAAAATGAGAAGAATGCCACTACTGCCAACTCTAACGACTGCCTTGTCCTGTCCTGCAGCGCTACTTGGATTGAGAGTGTTGTTTAAATCATAGGGGTCCGATGGACCCAACTTGGGTATTAACGTCGCTCTTTTCTTCATACTAATATTACCCACAAATGAAAATAAGAACATTGTTGAGACTCACAGTGAAGAAGGTCAATAACATTTGGCACAAGGAACCGAAGAACTCGATAAATTTTTGTTACTCCTGTAATCGAAAATACGAGAGGAAGGGTCCGATGGACCCACCTTGGGGTTTTAAGGGTTAAGCAGTGTTCTGGGAAAAAATGCATTGCTTGCGACCCACCCTCCCTTTATAAGAATTCCACAGGCACCCTTAAAGAAAGAATAACTGGAATGAATGGAGGTTCAAATAAGAATAACGGCAGCAGAGCCCCCACCCCCCCGAGCAACCAGGACTGGGCATACAGTATAAAGTGCGATCCTAACCACTACGAACAGGGACCTCTTGACTACAAGGCGGCGACGTTTCCACTACACCGTCTTGGAGGCACTCGTAAATTTCATGTGTGTTCATATGATATATATTTCGTATTTAATTACTTAATGAATTTTATTTATTTTGATTTGCTTTATTTTACTTCGCTTTTTGTGCCACTTTTAGCTAATTTGCGAAGATGGAGATAAGTGATGACATGGTGAAATTGATGAATGGACACTCACAAACATCCACGCCCAGGCCGGGATTCAAACCCGTGACCCCTAGCGTCGTAGCGCGATGTGCTAACCACTCCGCCACGGGAGGCGGCTTACTTAATATGTGAATATCTATGTGTAATGATGGGTGGAGTGCTAAAATAGGAAATTAATACCATCAATTTAATAAAAACATATTATTTAAACTATACGCAACATAATTTATCTTGTATATGTAGGTTTTGCTTGCATTGTGAAATTATTTCTCTTGCAGTTTATGATTCTTACAAGCACATAAACACAATTTTTGCTGTTACCTTTCGGGAGCATGTAAGGACTATAACATCAAAGATAAATAAACGAAACGTGTAAATAAATAAATCCGCGCACCATTCATCGCGATTAGTCAAAAGTGGCAGAAAAACCAAGTAAAACTAAAAAAAGTCGATCGACCAAGAACTCCCAAGGGTCTTTAATTAAAAAGCGACAGCGTTAGACACGACACTATCAGGGGGGTAGTAATTGGCCACTAGATTTCCAGGAAACAGTGAGTTACTTTTTTGTGTAAATGGGTGATATTTGAAGGGGCTAATAAGGGTGAATCCCTCCTCGGTTGCTAATTTTTGGCTCTTGGGAAGACAAATATGTTTGTTTATATAATTTTCCTGATGCTTCAACAGTAGTTACTGCAGGCCCGTAGCTAGACTTGATATCCAGGGGGGCTCAAGGGTTATCAGGAGGGCGGCTTTGTAAACGAAGTCCATTTTTCAAAGTTTAACATTATTAAATGAAGGCAAATTGTGTGGGTGTGGGGGGAAGGTCAATAAGTTACATACATTTTAGAAATATACAAATACTACATTTTTCTATATCTTTTATAACATCACTTGAAGTGTTAATTGACTGCTACTGAAATCATCCCTTACTACACACTGCATACTACTTTTGATATTACAGATACGTATTTTACCATGCAAGAAAAATGGACAATATTCAATCATAGTACCTACAGTACATTCCACCTCCGGCTGAAGCAATGAAACACCCCTTCATTCCCAAAACTTGGGAGCTGTTAACCTTTGACGCAGATGCGGAGGGAATTTTCATGATGACGTCAAAGTCACAGATTTCTGTATAAACAGGAGGTCGCAACAGTGAAGGTAATTGGTTCCTATGAAGGAACTATCTAAAAGTCTACAGAAGAGAATCTTCTAAATACTCGCCGCTGCTGTTCATGTTCTGTGAATTTATATTTCACCAAAGTTGTGAGCAAATAATATCTGCTGTCTACATTTTCACTCTTCACTGCAAAGAAATTGTGCACAATAGTTTTAGCTAATGTCAAGGGGGCTCACGGCAGTTCCAGGGGGGCTCAGCCTGCCTGGCCCCTGCCTGGCTACGGGCCTGAGTTACTGAAGTTCCCCCCTCACTGGAAAATGTTCAATTCCCACACCACATAATAGTATAATATACATGTATATATTCTCAGTCCTTTCAGGCACTAGGTTTCAAAACGTAAGACATTTCAGCCTGCTTCCATAGAAGAGGGTTTTTTTTTGGCACAGCGTGTTACGACGCTAGGGGTCCCGAGTTCGATTCCCGGCCTGATCATGGCTGTTTTTTTGTGTCCTTTCATCAATTTCATCATATCATCACTCATCCTCGGGTCTCGCCGATGGCGTTGTGTTAACGTCGTCGCCTTGTAGTCAAGGGGTCCTGGTTCGAAACCCGGTGGAGGCTCCTAGTAGTTAGGATCTCACCTTAAACTGTACGTCCAGTCCCATTAGCCTTACTGCGCATAAAGTGGACACGAGACACAAAATCATCACCCATCCTCATCGTCGCGAGTAGCCAAAAGTGGAAGAGGGATGCAAGTCTCACTTTCTTTCAGTAAATGACAGTCTCCATTACATTTGCCCATAGACTTGACTCCAAGAACCGCCCCTGCGCAGATCTCGATCAGAGACAACTGTCGCCTGACTAAATATAACGCGCGGAGGCAACGGTACCCAAGAATTTGAAAGAGAAACCCAAACATACCTGATCGAGGGTAGGTCACTATCCAGACGTCATCAGGACGAACCGGGAAGTCCAGGACGCGGTGTCCGAGGTCCTTGAACGCGGCGGGCATCACGACGTGGCCAGGAACTACCTCCAGGAACCCTTCTTTGTGCTTCTCCTTGTGAAGCCGATTCATCTTCTCCCCGAAGCTTCCCTTCAGCTCCTCGAAGCTCAGCCCTTGGTCCATCGCTCCCGAAGGTTTCCTCAGCACTGGGTCAGTCTTCCCAACTGCATCGGCGACGATGCCCAGAGGCCACTGAACTTTGTCGTCACAAGGTTCTTACTCTCCGAAACCTGTCCCGTGACTTTCCCGTCCAATGCTCAGGTGTGAGCAGCGCTTCTTCTTCTTCTGGTATTATGACGTTGAGGGTGGATGACTCGGACGCATTTTCATGGCTCTCACGCACCGTGCCGGGACGACTGTACAAAAAAACTTGTATTATGCGTTTTTGGACAATCTCCGTTTGATCTCTGATGACGAAGAACTTGAGAAATGGATGACAGAATGAACGTAAGCTGTTGATTTTCAGTTTTTACCACTGGACCAGTGACGTCATGACGTCAGATGAGATTAATACCGTAACGCTTCTTAGTAAATCAACCGAAGCCTGAATTATGCAGGAATGTTACCCACAATACTTTCTAATGCCCTAGTCATAAGTAGCTCTCTCGCTGGAGTAAATTTTTTAAACTAATTTCTCAATGTGAGGGAGCTACCTATTTCGTGGGTGAAATTCCATAAATGTTTTCCATAGAGTGACCAGTTCTTCAGAATCGAAATGCAGCACATCATTAAAAAAACAGGAGGTTTCTATTTTTTTTTTAAGGTGCTTCATCCCACTATTTTAAACATCCACACACTCACACATATACATAGACAAGAAATAGTTTGTTTTGTCAAAGGCTCGGAAGTTTCTGGGCCTTGATGACAATACTAAACCTAACCACAATATTATTTTTAACTGGAATCTTTGGCATTGGATTGAATATTTAATTGTGGTAAACTTATTTCTTCTCCAGAAAACTTAAAATACTCTGTGTGAAGTCTACTTTGAGGTTCAATTGCTGGCCACTATTATCACTTTAATCTATATCATAGGCGTGCGCACGAAGGGGGAGGGGGCAATTGCCCCCCTAACCATAAACGTCCGCAGAGTTTTTCCCACTGAGGAACAAGCAAGGTATTTTTCCATGGGGCATATTACCCCGATAATAGTGTTGCCCCCTCAAAAAACACCACTTGAATTTGAAATTATCGTAAATTACTATGACTGAAATATATACTTTTAGGTTGACATTCGGTTTCTAAGGAGGAGGTGTGGCATTCTTGTCCCCCCCTATCCAGACGTCTATGTCCCTACATTATTATACTTTCACCTAGAAATTTAGTGTAGAGGAATCTTATCGCCGTTATTAAACGATATTATGCTATTATTGCCCCTCCCCAACCTTGGACGAAAATCAATTCTAGGAGGCAAACATTGAGGTAAAAGAAAGCAAGGCTAGTAGAATCTAAGAGTAGCAGAACAAAAATATACTTAAGATGGAATTTGTTTTCACGTCTTTCTTGCATTATTTCTTCCAGACGGCCAAGAGCAGCTGCAGGGGCACATAGGGCAATTGCCCCCCCCCCTTTTGATAAAAATTGTCTTGCTCGCTTCGCTCTCAATTATAATGCATTGTAAATTAATTACCAGAGAGAGAGAGAGAGAGAGAGAGAGAGAGAGAGAGAGAGAGAGAGAGAGAGAGAGAGAGAGAAAGAGAGAGAGAGAGAGAGAAGTTATAACTAGGGAAAGGAACTTTAGGTAAATAAATGTTTTTTCTGCGATAAGATAGAGACCCTCATTTTTGCCAAAATTCTTATCATAGCCTTATATGTCAACACAGCAAATTTTATTTTACATAAAAACACATATTTTCCAGTTTTCCGTATGTAAATACATATTTTGCGAATTTTCATTTTAAATACATAAAATCGCTCGTTGACTTCATCTACCTCGAAATCCTCCAAGGAAAAATGTTTATTCTCCGCACCTCTTTCATATCGAGAGTGCTAGGTTTGTTTTGTCTTTGAAAACGCTCGCTGGCAGACTTCTGGCACCTCGCCTACGATCCTATCGGGAGAAAATAGCTGTAAGTAGCTGGGGCTGGCTACACGTAACGATAGCAAGGCTTTTTAATGAAGCAATGCAGCTATTGTGGCCAGAAGACATAAAACTTGACAATGTTCTTCTCTTGACAGATGCTGCAGCTTACATGCAGTGGTCTTGCCGTTAGCTACCCCAAAATGGTGCACGTTACATGTGTGGCGCATGCGTTGCATAGAATATGTGAAAAGATAAGAGATCTTTATCCCAATGTCGATAAACTGGTTTCAAATGGGAAGAAAGTTTTTATCAAGTCGCCTAGAAGAATAGACATTTTTAAACAAAAATGTCCTGAGGTTCCCCTTCCCCCTACACCTGTAGTTACGCGATGCAGATGTTATGCCCAGAACTTTGAAAAAAATTGTATCTGTTGTAAATGATCTCGACAAAGAAGAATTCTGCAAGAACTGTTGATGGAGCCCTCCTTAAAGTCGAATTGGCATACATCTCAACAAACCTGTCCATTCTCTCTAATTCCATATGAAAGCTTGAATCGTCCGCGAACACTTTGGCAGCTTCCATTGGTGAAGTCCGTATAGTAGAAACGAAACTGAAAGAACTCACTGGATCTAAATGTCTAAATGTACAGAATTTTTGGGGAAAAACCAAGGTTTTCAAACATTGTGCCAAATTGCATGTGTTTTGGAAGGAGGTGAAGTAGAGGAAGAGGAAGCTTTGGAAAACTTCAGCGTTAGTGACATTTCGTGCTTCAAATATGCAAGAATTGTTTCTTGTGACGTGGAGCCATCTTTCTCACAATATAAGATGCTTTTTAGAGATAATCGTCACAGATTTACAATGGAGAATTTGGAAAGAACTATGGTGATCCACTGCAACTCTTCCAAAAAATAGCTCGCTAAGAGGTAATCATTTAGAAACTAATTTCAGGTGTTTAAAATGCATGTTATAGTTTGTTTTTGTTACCAAATGTTTTTATTTTTGTCACATATTTTCCTGTTTTTATCACATATTTTCAACATTTATGACACATAAAAAATAAATATTTCTGAGTTTTTTAGCACATAAAGTTCCGTTCCCTAGTTATAACTACCAAGTACTTAATGATCTTGCTGCTAAACAATTTTGCCTTAAATGCATGAACACGATTGTTGGAGGAATAGGAGCGCAGCATATTTCAGAGACAATTTATTTATTCATTATGGTGCCTCTATGTTCCTGCATTAGACCATATATATAATGTATGCACAGTGAGAGAAAATGAGGTTTTTCTATCCCGACTGAACTTTCATCAGTGCTTTGCCCCCTAATCAGAGGGTCTGCGCACGCCTATGATCTATATGGTCTTAAATTAAATTTAGTCATATTAAAAATTTATAACCTGTTGCACTCGAAACGGAACTGTATTTTCAGATGCTGAACGTGCAAAGCCCACTCGGAAAGGATGTAAATGACTCATACAGAAAAACCTTCCAGTGTGTTTCATAGAACCCTGAACACTACATGAACACTTAATTGCTTTTTCCCCTTCGCTTCGGTAGTTAAAACCACAGAACAATTGTTTGTTCTTTTCGAATTATTCAACTGCTCTCTTGCAATTGATGAGAAAATCAAGGTTTTATTTAAAAATAATTTTAAGGTCATTCTACAGGTCATTTTTTGAGATCGGGAAGTTGCTTGCAGAAGTCCGAATCTGGAAGCGGTTTTTTTCTCAATCCTGGTACGATATTGCGGGTTAATGGACACCCATAATTCATAAATGTCTTTGTTATGTTGCTAGAGCCATGTATAATATAATTGTAGAGTAAGAAAGAAATCCGGGTGTAGGAATCTATTCTATATCTTCACAGGGAGCAGAGTAGGGTCACAAGGGAGAGGTGCATCCCCTGGCACCCCTTTATCTACAGACCTGCTACGAGCACTTGCTGTCACTATCAGGCACCATATGGCAGCATATGATTATACCTGTATAGGCGGAACGCTGTCGTTTTGTAATCAAGAGGTCCCGGGTTCGATCCCCAGTCAAGTCACATTGCACATTGTTCGTATCCCACTTTAGGCTGTAGGTGCCTCCTCTGAAAAGGTGTTAGGTACAAATAAATGCCGCTGCTTAAATACATACTTTAAAGGGCATAGAGGACACTTATGGAAGAATAAATTAGTTTTTTCAATTATAAACACCGGGCACTGACTCATGGACAAAAATATCTCAATATATAGGTGAGATGGTTACTTAACGTTACAAGAAAATGCGTATTGTTTTAATTTGTTTACACGATATCTCGTTAATTAAACAACAATGTCCTAATTTAAATTACATCTCTTCCTCAAATATATTAGTTATTAAATGAAACCCGCTAAACTCGTACGCTTTTCGTGCTGAATAACGTTATCTGCACGCTTCGCATCGTAATCGCAAATGTTACTCGCAATGATTGTCTGCTATGATAATGCTATAAGATTTTTGGAAGCATTTATGCTCATGGGCGTCGGGAGGGAGGGAGTGGAACGGGTCCGTCGACCCCCCCTGGAAATTGGCATCGTTGATTTCAAGTTTCAAAAAAAACATTTATAACATAAATGAAATTCATTTACTAAGTATTCGAACAGAATAACCAAAGCGAAACCTGCACTACATCGAAAAAATTTAGTGTAAAAGAAACAGGGACCATGTTATGTTTTCACTACAATTTAATACAACCAATAAAGGTTTCACAGTCTTAAAAATTGCAAAAATTAGAATCTTGTGCGAGAGGCCACATAACGTAAGCTTTAGGAGTGAAAGGTTCCCTAACGTTTCTTGAACGAGGTGTGTAAAAGTTAATAACAAAATACAATGACTATGAATTTCAGTGCACTAACAATATGCAATGTAAAAATAAAAGTGATGTAAGAACATTTTTGCTGGATATTCACTTATCTGGTGGGTCGAGTAGCAAAGTGTCCCTATTTATATAATAAGAATAAGAATAATAAATTTGGAATAAAACTTGGAAAAGTCAGGCAATTTGAGGTGTCAAAACAAGGCAGGGAAATGTCAGGGAATTTTGTCTTGATTGACTTTCTTTCATTTTTATTTTATTTATTTAAATATTGTTACGGAACTCTGCACGGGAACAGGAAATCTTGTTGCTAAGTTTCGGCCTAAACTTTTAGACCCCCTTTTATGCACAACACAACCACAGCGCCAGAACAGAAATCATTGGGGGGGAGGGGAGAGAGAGAGAAATTTCCGGAGGGGAAGAAAAATGTTTTAAGCCTCTAAATATGACGTGGAAAATGCATTGAATTATCATTTTTTCTTGTCCATATGGGATTAATAAGGGGACAGAATAGATAGAGGGACGGGAGCGGGTGACGCCGTCCGATAATTGATTTTTGTTGGATGTCTTCGGACTGCAACATCCAACAAAAATCGCATGCATAAACAAGAAGAGCTTTAGACTGCAAATATACTGCTGGAATTTTATTACTCTTCTGGCTCACTTCACCTCATTTAATGTAGCAGTGCTTACAAAGGTTTTCTTTCATCATCCTGACGTATTACTGGTTTTGCACAAGTTAACATACGTTTACAATGACATTGCACCATTCTTAGATACCAAGAAGAATCCAACAAAACGGGATATATATTGAATACTATCACGAAAAAGTGAAACATAAATCTGCATTGGTGAACGTTATAAAAATTGGCAAGTGCATGCTCCCAACCTCAAATTTGCTGCAACACTAATATTGCAATGAAATTAACACCACTCTCTGTCCTGTCTGTTTAAACTCGTGAGAGATGGTCATTAATCTCTCACTGAGTGAAGTTAATGTCTAATATTATGAAAGAAAATACTAATAATAAATACGTAAATATTTTAATATCATATTTACTAGAATCATTCAATCATAATCACTTTCTTCTAGAATTGACTTTTCTCTTCCAGCGCTGCTAAATTTTCACTTTCCATCTTCTGATATATACGAGGGTGGCCTGAAAGTAATTTCCAATTAGTAGGGACATTGATTTTTCGCAAACGCGAAAACCGTGAAAAATGGTAATCAGGCCCGTAGCTAGAGGGGGGCAGGGGGGGCAACTGCCCCCCTGCGAGTCTGCTTTGCTCCCCCCGTGAAAAATATAGAACACATTCCTACCCGGAATTCTCACTAATATTTACAATTATATCCTATATTGCTCTAGCAACATATCAAAGACACTTATTGATTTGGTGATTTATTAAGTTGTGTTGGATTCCTTATAATGTCGCACCAGGATTGTAGGTGGGATCTTTTCCAGATTCAGACTTCGGCAAATGATTTCGCAATATCTAGAACAGTCGTGACATTTTGAGTAGTCTTGTATTAAAGGTGCTTAATGTGTTTGGATGTTTTTCTTGGATGTGTGACTATGAACTTTGAATTGCTTAAATTTTTGTTTCCCAAGTCTACCTTTTGGTAATAGTGATTCATATGGTAGAGAGAGGGAGTGGATATTTGATTTGTGTTGCTTAGCGTTGCTTTCCTGCCACTTCTAGTCAATCGCAACAATGAGTGATGACGTGAAGAGTCACTCACAAACAGAGTCGCAGCCACAGGGGGGGCAGGAGGCATTTTTCCCGCCGACCTTGGACGGAAGTCCATTCAATAAAGGGATTCCTATTTATTTGTCAGGTGTCAAACACATGTATTTCACCTATAATATAATACAATTCACACAATATTTTGCAAAATGTTTAACGTAACCAGTAGGCAAACATTGTATGTAGTGATGCAAGAGTCTCCCCTTTGAAGGAAATAGAATCCGTGGTGGACTGAGATACCCATGTTTTAGCAAGTACAAAAAAATATATTACATTTTTTTACACATACATCAAAGTGTAGATAATATTAATATATAACCATTATTATTTAATTAATTCGATTTTTCTTCCATAACACAACACAATGGTGGTGTTGGATTCTCGTTACATTCCTTTGTACGTAAAAATCTTGCATACTGGAAACATTATGAAGCACGATTTATGAAGGGCTCTCCCATAATCAGTTCTGCAGAGAGGCCCAAAGCTGTTGGTACATATTAATCGTCTATTAATATTATCGACCTGTAAATATCAAGTAGATACAGTCCCTATTAGCCTATTTATGTTAAATTTTATCTTTATATTCTTTGGCAATCCGGAAAGGTCATTACCATAATATGGTTATTTGATGTTGCTCGAAGTTTTTTTGTTCGTTAGAGTTTCAAGATATGATACCTATTCTGTTACTTCTCTCTTTTGGGGAAGGGGGCAAGTGCCTCTGTGTACCCTGCTATATCTGCCAATGCGACACAATCTATTAAAAATTTACCACCTCTAGGATTGACTTCGCCCCTCCCCCACACAAAGAATTCCTGGCTACGGGCCTGATGGTAATTGCGGCAAAGTGTGTTTATGAATGTTCAGTGATGTCTACACACATTTTTCGCCCGTTCGAAATATCGAAATAATGCGAATTTGGCATAAAATACGAATTGTTTGCGTTTTTAGCTTATTTTTTTTAAAAAATGTCGTAAAACAACGAAAAATTCCATGAAATCTAACACTCTTGTCTTTTCTAGGCCATGTTTGTGTACATAGAACGTGCAAGTTTTCCAACATTTTATTCAAGAGTAAACTATAATGCTTGTTATACATGGAATAATTCCGACAGCCACATTAAATCATGTATTTCCCACGATTTTTTCAACTTCTATCAAAACCATTTGCATCACAGAGCAAAGTGGCAGGGTTCTAACAGGAGATCGAGTGCGTATCTACCGTCACACGGGAGCCACATCTTCAGTATTTGTCGCGCGAGATGTGTTTTGAATTACCAAGCTAAGTGCGCACCATCGGCATTTGTCGAGCGAGAAATAATGGTGCTCAGTCGTTAGGGCATCTGACTACCATGCGAAAGACCCGGGGTCGATCCCCTGCGGGGGAGAACCGGGATCTTTTCCACATATTCAAACTGCTCCGGCGCCCACCCAACGTCATATGAAGCGGGTACCTGGAGGAAACTTTGAGGGATAAAGGTAGCCAGGTGCGAGGTGCTGATCACCCCCACCTTCAGCCGTGATCTAGAAAGTGTGGGGCCCTAACTCCACACCCCTATACACCTTCATGGCACTTTACTTTTACTTTCTCAAAAATCTGTTCCAACATATCAAACTGTCACGAAAATACGTAGACCATGTGACCTACAATTTAAAATAATAATTTAAAAGCACAATGGAGTATTAAGTTTCGGTATATTTGGCAGAAAAATGTTGTAAAACAAAAACGCGAATTTTGGGAAACGTAACACTAACAAGTCAAAAAAAAGATAATGCCAATTTTTGGTGCCATAATATATCGGTATCTCTCACGTGAGATTGATTGATTTAATTTTTTGGGTGCGTCGCCACTTATGGTCATTATGCACCCTTCAGTATATACGGGAAAAATTCCATTATCTAAAACCCTTACCTTAAAATTAAAAAGGAGGTATGGAAAATATCTTTCCAAAAATAACTTTCAAGATATGAAACTCTCACGAAGAGGTGTAGGCCATGTGACTTACAATTTGAAACCGTAGTTTAAAACGCCATGAAGATATAATTTCAGATATTTGTCAGAAAATGCGCTAAAATGAAAATGTGAATTTTCGGAAAAATAACACAGAATAGTAAAAAATAAAAAAAGACACCAATTTGAAAAAAATAACAAAATTCAAGGTCCCTACCGATTAGGCATAAATAGAACAAGAATATCAGTTGTAATTTATTGCATTAGTAACAGTGAGTCCTAACCTAATTTTCGGCATAATCACCACCGTTGTTCTGGCATTTGTCGTAGCATGGCACTAAATTTTATATGCCCATGGCATATGTGTCTGACAGCAAAGACTGGAACTATCTATGTATACCGCAGTGTAGCTGTCAAATCCTTATCCTGCCAGAAACCTCTTCAGTTAAACAAAGAGATGAAAGGCCAGGGCTCTATAGGAGTGGCCTAAGATCTCTCACCTGAAGTGATGCAAAGGGCCCGCGTGTACTCAGCTGTATATGAGGTTGTGCACATTCGATTGGCCTTCCGTGAATTGTCTGCTCCATCGTCTGACCATACTATCACTCACGACGTCCGGTCTGCACACCTCACACGATTGATGATGGCTCTGTACCAAATTCTGAGCGTGAAAAAATCTGATTACTACACGTAGGCTACATCGCAGTGGGTGGAAGACTGTATGAGAGCTGCAATCTTTAACCTAGAACTGTCCTAAAACGGCTGCATTGCAACTGTACCAGATTACAACTACATACCACTTCTTTCTGCCTGCATGTGTGTGTGTCGCTCTCCGACCACTAGTGCTGCGTATAGGCGCCATTGGAGCTTTTTTCAGGACGCCATCGTATATGCACTTTCAGAAGGTGTTATTAACAGAGTGTTCATGTTTTAATGTGTGGTTAGCTAAATCAGATACCTATACAATGCAATTCTATAAATTCCTTGCGTTAAATTTATAATACCTACATATCCTTTTCGTCAGCAATAATGGTATAACTGCATGTTGTCAGTTTCACAGTACTACCAATGGATATACTGTACTGAAGCAGAAATCCCATTGATAATGTAAGGAAATATTATATTTTCTTTTGAACAATTCAATTGTTTCACTTATATTCAAGAGTTAAGTTGTTTGCTTTACAGAGAAGAGAGAAGTAGCTTGATGCATTGAAAAATGAGTCCGCACTCATGGTTCTTGCAAACAGAGGGTTCCAAACCTCAGTGGAAATATCAACATATAATACCGAGAATGTATAAGGAGACTGATAAATTACAAATTGTATTTCTTAATCAATCACTCTTCAGTATTATCTCATTTAGTCGTAACTTTAAAAATAATCAAGTATTTTATTTTTGAGAAATTAAGTCAATTTCATAGAAGATAATATTGATACTTAACAAATCCATACCTGGATCTGTATGAGTTTATTATTTCCATTTGCAAAAAAACATCGATTAAGTTTAGTTTTTATTTGTCAGGGAAACGTAAATGTTGTCCTGGAAAACCTGGAAATGTCAGGGAATTTCATTTCTGCTTGTTTGTAGCCACCCTGTTATTGGTTTGTAATAGTTATTATTGTAAAATGACAGTTTAAATCGCGGTAATGATCATTACTGTTGTTATTCTATTAATGAAGCTTTATCAATGGCCTGACCGCCCTACAAGAATTTCTGGCGACGCCCGTGTTTATGCTGGGAAAAATGTTAAAGAAAATGCGGGCCTAAGGATGACTGTATCGAGAGAAGTGCTCCATTTCTACATGTAACACGTAACATGTAGTAACCGCAACATTACATTCGTATGAATCTTGCCTGCTTGAGCGAAAATATCCAGAAAAACCACGTTTTGCGTCTTCGGTTGTCCGTAAGGTCATTCATGTGTGTTGCGACCTAGTTAACCGTTGCTACATTTGACGCATGCCGTAAGGGGAGGAGAGTAGTGAACTGGATGATTCAGACGACGCATGAATAAAAGATGAACGTAAATGAAGCATTTTTCCGTTCTTTAACGGTGTCTTTATTTTAATCACGATTCAACCAATCAAATGGATGATGATCGATATATGTACTACCATAAAAATGTGTAGGAAGAAGACCGAAACAGGCTGGTGTGTGTACATAAACAAAAATGTATTTCTTGTTCATGAGAACTACGTCATGAAGCGTCTTTGGCAATAAAACTGACAAAAGACAACGTATAGGAGTAAACACGAGTATTGTGACCTAAACGCACGGCCATGAAAATAGGCAGAATTGCGGTGTTGCCACATATGGGAAAAGCAAAGCGAGAGCGGGACAAAAATCGCTGATTCCCGCGCACTGTGTGGCAACGTCAACCGGGCTGCGTTGCCTAGTTAGACCAACTTCTCTCCGGGTCACTTTTGTGTCATCCGGACCTTTCGAGCAAATACTGTCAGTTTGTATCACATGGATTACAAATATCTACTGCTGATACGAGATATTTCACCTCCGAACACACGGGGTTGTGCTCCGACAACAGCGCCAACTTCTGCCACCCGCCTAATTTCATGGCGAGCGTTTAGGTTTGATTTTCTCTCCCTTGCCTTGATGACAGACTAGCACAACCTGGGCATTCGTCGAGGAACCTTTCGCAGTATTCTTGGAAATAGTATATCAAGCATCGAACAAGACCTGATAGAGAGTAGCATTGGTGGGCCGCAGTGATGTGCGTCTACGCGTAAACAACGATAGTCTACATTCTACACGTAGGCTATTTTATACACGTAGATTACGTAATCTATGTAAACAACAGTGGCGTAGCGTTACAGTATGCCCATACGTCCGGCGTTCCCTGATCTAAAATTTCAAAAATACGTAACTGCTGTTAATATAAAGTAAATCTTGACTAATTTCATGTATGTTTGACCTTCATGGCATTATAATAGCTATTTTTCGCGTTCGGCTTGCAACGCTCCACTAACAACACTCATTCCAGCATTATTTTCAATGCCTTTCCTGCCTGGACGCCGGCCAGGTTCGGCGTAAAGAACTCTATATTCCTTGCTGCCTTTCTGGAGGGAAAGCTTGGATCTCTACAGCACGCGCGCAAATGCTCTCTCGTACGCCAGCGTATGGAGCAGAGGGCTACGTGATTGGTTCATGTGACCCTTCCTGCCTTCTGAAGCAGACGACAGCGGTAGAATTCCTAACCGGTTCTTCGCGCTCGTGCCACTCGTGCTATGTGATGCTACAATACGCAATATTGACTGACGTAACTTTACCAAACTCAAATATTCCATTTCTTAATGACCATTGCATTGCACTGCTGGACAAAATAAACCGGACACTTGCATTTTTTGTCATAACGCAATGGGTCTATAAAAGCTCTGATTCGAAGGCTAACTAAATGTTGCAGAAACTGAATTAAGTGCGAATGCATAAACAAAGTCCGAGCCTATGAATGGTGCATATGGTACTACATGATCTGCCAAACATTCTGTAATATACCAGCGAGCTGTCATTGCAATTCAGATGTCAAATATTAAGATGTCCGGTTTTCTTTGTCCAGCAGTATATAATTTATCGCACGAACAGCGATGTGTATTAAAAATTAAAAGATCAACATAGTTTTTGTCAAATAAGTTGGTGAAGTCCTCGTGGTAGAAGTTCAGCCTGTGCCTGCTCTCCTACTTAACCCGCAAAACTATTACTTTTTTATTATTATCATTTTTTCGTTAGTATCTAACTGCTTAATATTGTGTCAATGGAAATGTTTAGCATTCGTTTGAAAACTCTTAACATCGAATGGCCTGTGGACAAAATTATTTTAAAATGTTTATCACCATTCCAAGATGCAATAAACAGTGCTCTGAATTACTAATCGGCACTGTTACGCCAGGAGAGTGTACGATAGTTGGATCATCCACCCACCTCCGTGTCAGAGTGTTTTGCACAGCGCGCCAAGACGACAGAGGTCCCTGGTTCGAATCCCGGCGTTAGCACGGGTGTTCTTTATGAGTGCCCCTTCATCAACTTCATAAATATCGCTCATATTCATATTCGCGATTAACCAAAAGTGGTAGCAAAGCGAAGTAAAATAAACCAATTCGATCAGTAGTTGGATCGCACACAACAATGACGCCTACTGTTGTTCAGATGCGCTTGTGATTCAGGTAGGTTTTCTAATGACTTGCGTCATATCGAAAAGTATAAAACACCAGATTTCAAAAAAATTGTGGCATAGTGAGGCATCTCATTTTCTAGCTAAAACATGCATAGATGATGTTTTATTGAAAACCCAGCTGACTCCAGGCAAATAAACAATACCTGTGGCGACTAATTTCATAAGTAAATTATTAAGCAAAAACGGGCCGACCCTTCCTTCAGACTTCCTTCTTTCGTTCCCACCCAAAATGCCCATGCTACGCCACTGTTAAACAACATGGCGAAAGGTGATAACTTAGCAAAGGGCGCCGTGGAATTAAAAAAACATTATACTGCGTATCAGTTGCTGATGTGTGAGGAGAACTTTTCATTCTCTTTCTTCCAAATTCGAACAATTTCTCACCTATAAAGAAACCTAATATAGGAAATATTCTAGTGTTTTATGGGAAAAAGACCACCCTTGCCTCACGACTGCCATCTGTTGTTGTTTTTTGCATACTATTTATCTTCTTCCATAGTTGGTAATAGAAAAGAAGAGAAATTTTGTTGTAAATAGGGTTCTTTTCATTTCGTTAGGAACCAATATAGTTGAAAATGTCACTTTCCTTTCATGAAAGCCTTGAAAATTAATTTTAGTGCACTTTAGATTGTCTACGTAGTCTATGTAAACTACAACCCTATGTAATCTATGCGTAGATTACGTGTAGACAACGCATGTAGACGTAAACTTATAGTCTACGGCACATCACTGGTGGGCCGCCCCGTTGAAGATTTTTGCCCGTTTCAATCAAGTTCAAATTTGGCCTCGAAGGCATTTAACCGCCTGGTAACTATATGAAAATAAAAGATACCATTCACTGCAAACTCTTGCTCGCAAAGTCGTGGGTTAAGAAAGGTGGACGTCTATAAACCAGACATTTGCTTGATTTCGATCGATTTTTGAAAATACCCATGCATTACTATCACGCTGGACTAGGCGCTTGTGGAGTTCTTGGGAAAAGGGGATGAATGGAGCTGTAGAATTGGCCTGTTTTATCTACGACAGATTCAGCAATATCTTCTTGCGTTCTTCACTTCTGTGTAAGTCTTTTGTGTGACTGTGTGTGACAGTAGTGACTTATTTTTTAAAAATTTCAAATGGCAGATGAATGGACAACGGGGTGTTAACAAAGCCGGCCAAATCACCGTTATTTTTAATTGTATTTGTAAAAGGTATATTATACTACGCCGCTTTTCTTCCTCCTTCATCATATCATCACTCATCCCCATCTTCGCAAATTAGCCAGAAAATGGCACAAAAGGCGAAGTAAAATAAAGCAAAGCAAATCAAATCAAGTCCCTCTCCAGGCTAACTAATTAATAGTGTTTATACTCTATCTAGGGAATCTCTTTGGTGAGCGAAACGAAAACGAAGTCCTGCCCAAGTAGTGACTCGGGAGGGCTCAACCAATGAACACGTGTGAGGGAACGGGATTGCTTAGAGGGGAAAAGGCGACTGCAGCTGCGCGTACTGCTCCGCTCCGCCCGCTCGCTTTCTCCCCCTCTCTACCGTTATGCACGGCCTTGTTCCACAGATTCCCAGGACAGAGTATACATTAAATTGAAGAAGGGGCACTTACAATCCACCTATATTTTGGTGTAACTACAATGTAAAAATTCTTGCAATATTTTTTGCATCCTCTGGGTCTAGAAAGACGCTTGCATAAAAATAAATACCAAATGCTACATTAGAATAATTTGGGTGTCATTTAATGTCACTAAGGGAATGTAATGGATGAGTTAGAATGACGCAGCAACTACCCTTTGTTATTTGAAACTGGAATTATACAAGTTTCCGCATCGGTATCCGACTATTTGTATTGGCAAATGGTGGATAATAAACCTTTTCGAGCAAAGCCTCATCTCCAGGAAGCTATCAACTCGCGGCAAGCCACGGCACCTAGCGACCTGTTGAGTGAGATGAGTCAAGGCAAAATGGATAATAAACCTTTTCCTGCTCCCGCAAAAATAGGCAATAATTAGGCTGGAGAGTTCAATGAACAAATCAATCTCTAACAACGCACTGGTAATGATCGGGCGGGAAAGTTCATACGAACTAACCGATCACTGTATCTCGTATCGGCAAATGGTGGTATCGGCTCTAATATATACAACGGTACATTATCTTTTAAATGCATCTTATAATCAATACCCGTAGAACTCAAACTCGATCAGGAAAAGCCTCAGAGTTAGAATTTAATAAGACCTAGTTGTTTCTCGTATTCCGGTTCCGTTCCTTGATGATCTCGTTCAGTCAACCAGCCAGACGTGTTTTCAGGAAACTTGAGTCTCTGCTGTAAACATGTAACCACGAGGTCAAGGTCGTCTTTGAGGATACTCCCAGACGAAACACTGCTCCTTCCACCAGTCCACTTTGACTGAGCTCTCAGTTGCTGATACAACCTTGAACTTGAAGTATCGCAAACATTCGTTCCCTTAAATTTACAAGTTTCCTGGAATGAGGGATTCATACTAATAACACTGTCCGAAATCCATTTGCACCTTTTCGCTCGAATATGGAAATGCAATAGTTTCATTACGAAAATTTAATCACACACGAATGCACTGATAGGTAGTGCTATAGTCCGAAAATTTTCAGATGGTATACGCTAGCTAAGGTTCGCGAAACTTTAGGTAGGGGGCCGGCCATGTTTCTCTTAAGTATAGGGCTGAAATCATTTGACTCCTAAAAAAAAAAAAAATGCTGCTAGAAGAGTGATGATTTTGTTGATGTTACTACGTGGTATAAGTACAATTGGCATAACAGAGGTATCGTACAATAGCGAGAGTGTTTTTAAAATTTAAAATGGAAGTTCCAATCGTAGGCAATGACTTTTCAGACAGTTTGAAACTGAAATAAACTATTTTGTTCAGTTTTATGTTACGTCCTGCACCTAACGTTATTTGCACTTCTTGGTATCTTACTACGTATTACATTACTTCATTGTCTCAGTTCATTATACACATGGACGTCCGCAGGATTTTTTCCAGGGAGGGGCAAGGAAGGTATTTTTTCAAGGGAGGCCAACATGGCATATTTTCCCCAATAATAGTGTTCATCCCTCAAAAAACATTGCTTAAATTTGAATTTATCATGTTCGTGCAATAATAAACACACATTATTGTGGCTGAAATTAAATTATATGTGTGAAATATGTAATTTTTGGTTGACTTTCGTTTTTCAGGGGGGGCACGGCCCCCCCTTGTCCCACCCTTCCGGACGCCCATGATTATACATAGCTACAAACTTTTATTGCTTAGGTTATATGTGTTTACTGTGTCCAAACACACTGACATGTTTATTATAATTATTTCTTATTAATAATTGCCATAATTAGTTCCTTTCACTTCAGGTAATGTTGAAGTCAAAGTTTTGTTATAGTTCCACCAAAAATTTTGCATCTTCTAGTGTTTTTATTTATTCGTTTATTCGTTTGCTTCCTACAGAGAGAATCTCCAATTACAGGAAAGCTTACACGCCCCCCCCCTCCAAATACTGATACTGTAATTTTTGTAATGATGACTTAGTTTGCTCAGATAATTCGGAACTTCTGTGAGTAGGAATTTTTCATTAATGCTTGGGAACAATCTGCCTACTAATAATCCTGCAAATTCCGGCTCAATCCAGTTTACAGTCAACAAGTTGGCAGCACATCGCCTGTCTTTAAAGAAATGTATTGATTTGCTTTGTTTTGCTTCACCTTTCTGCCATTCTTGGAAATCACGAAGATGAAGATGAGTGATTACGTGATGAAAGTGACACTCGCAAAGAATACCCATGCCCATGCCGGGATTCGAACCCAGGACCCCTGGCGTTGTAGCACGGTGAGATAACCACTCTGTCACGGTGGTCGGCTCTTTCAAAAATTGAAGTTCATCCTTATGTTCCTTTAGTTTACCTCTTGAAGCAATTCATTCTTACCCAATGAGATTTGCCAAGCAACCTTGGCGACATTATTTACAAACATCTAAATTTTATTCACATTTTTTTCTTACAATTTGACAACTGTGTGCATTAAAAACCACACAGCAATACGTGTTTACTCTTATTTTACACATCAAGTACAACCCCTTCCTTTTTCCAAGACTCTTGGTAGCTATATTACTCTCTCATTCCGTAAATATGTTGCATCGTGTATGGAAATTTAGTTCTTGTAACTTCCAGGAATACTGTCAGATACAAATTTCTCCGGCAGTGGTATAGTCCACACGTTTACTTCGTTAACGTCGAAGACTAAAGAAATCCGCCGCCACAAACGTGGGTGGGGATAGATAGCGGGCGAGTTGTTTTCGTCCAATCGCACTCAACCTTCAGCCAATGGGCGCAGCTGTCATTCTGCTCGTCTACTCCACGTGGAGTCCCTGAACCAATGGGCGCAGCTGTCATTCTGCTCGTCTACTCCACGTGGAGTCTCAAGTCACATGACTATGGATACGCTGTTGCCGTACTTTGCAACTTCAATGTGGAGAATACCCATACCAAGTTTGAGCGCGCTACGATTAATATGGCCCACCCCCAAAATTTCGTCAGTGGAACATATCTCGAGAACGGTTAGAGATAAATAAAAAATAGTAAAAGATATTGCTACCTTTGTCGATTTATACCAAGTTTGGTGGTCCTAAGTGGGTGGGCCAACTCCCAAATTTTGTTTTTCCAGAAACCCCCATCGTAAAAGGCTATGGCAAGAGCCCAGTAGGTTGACAACATTGCTTTATGCACTGGATCTACATAAGGCAAGCCTAAAGCAAGCTTACCTGCTTTTTGCTGTAGGTTAAGTTAGACTAAGAAAAGTACACGAGCGCATCACTTTCGCTTTTGCCTTACGATATTTTCCGTTAAGGCTGCAAAAGATGCATCACTTTCTGGCGCAGAACTCTCTTTTTACCCCTAGTACCGTGGGAAAGTTCTAGTGCGCGGAGGGACAAGGTGGCGTAGATTAGATGTGGAGAGTAGATGTGTGGCAACACTTTGCGTTGAATGTGATTGTTGGAGCTGGTGGGCGCGCTCCGTGGACTTCAAAGCCAGACGGTCGTTAGCGTAGCTAGCGGGTCGACTATAGCATCGTTGCCTTATAATGAAGAGGTCGCGGGTTCGATACCCGGTAAAGGCACATAGTGGTTCGGATCCCCTCTAAACTGTATGTCCAGTTCCGATTAGCCTTACTGTGCATAAAGTGGACTTAAGACACCAAATCAATCAAAAAAACAAATTTCTCCGTGACGGGGTGGTTATCTCGGCGCGCTACGACGCCAGAGGTCACGGGTTCGAATCCCGGTCTGGGCATGGCTGTTCTTTGTGAGTGTTCCTTCATCAATCACGCACCCTCTTCCGAGCCAAAAGTTTCAGAAATGCGAAGTAAAATAAACCAGAATTAATCAATCAACAATTTTCCCTCTTTTGAAATATTTACCTTTAAGTGGCGGTGAAGTCGTAAATCACATATAATGTTCTGATAAGCTAAAGGCGAATCGGGAAAGCAAATTTTATGTTACCTATATTAAAGCCTACGGTAGATATAGGAATTAATTTTTTGTATTGTGGTGATTGTTTATTTATTTCGTATATAATAAGCATACTTTCTAACGCCGAACTCTTTCTGTGTTTTAATAACAAATCACCAAAAGACCCGGCTGCGAGTAAGTAATATACACAGGTGAAGATTTGAAGAAGAGATTGGGTATTTCTTCTCAAATTGGAAGAGTGGGTAATGCAAATTATCCACAAGGAAAAGTCAAGAAAGTTACAACCATCCGAGCTTAGTAAGGTAGGTGCCTTTTTCGTAAGCATGTTGGCACGCCCGCAAAACCCGCCGCATGCATATGCTATAAAACTTTAGATGCTAAATATGCAAAATGTGGTTATGTATATGACACATTTTTTAATTTTAATTGTTTAAAATAATATCACATAACGATAATTGAATTTCCAAGCAAGTCATGTGCGGATTGGGCCAGAACCGCTTTACAAGGTTAGAAAAAATGTGTGGAAAATTACGTTCATGAGTAAAATCGTGTCCAATGCTTTGCTTTATTTGAATAACGGTCCAACAATGCTCATGATGAATTTTCCGGCGGAAGAAGATTACTTAATTGGACATAGCTACATAGTGGACGGAGCCTCGCGCGCTTTGATAGTCTCTGCAGGACGGGATCTTTTCAAGCGCGCGTTTTTAAAATTTACCGTAAACTAGATGTCGTAGAGAGATGAAATTGATTTTGTTTTCTTTCGGAACGACAGGGCTTTTAGCGGAAGTGAAATGTAAACATTGTAATGAAAGTTAATGGATAAAGAAGAAAATCGAAAAATAAAGTGGTATTCGGTATGCCCCTGTGGCCACGACAATAGCTTAGTGAATGAAAAAAAAAAATGCAATATGTAGCAGAAACATATTCCTACAATCATGCAAAGTTTCGTTGAAAATTGACCGAAATTTCTTTGGGAAAAAATAATAATGTACGAGTGGCAGTTTTGCCAGCGTATGGAAACAATTTCCGGAATTTCGCTTCTAGCGTCTGCCCTATGGACACAGGATGGACCAAATTTGGAGCGAAGCAGACGAGAGAGCAGGCTTTGAGGATATGTAATGCCCATTCCCCAATTTTTTTTAAAAAAATAAATGAAATTGCACAACATTTTCGAAAGTGGCAATTTTAGGGAATTTTTGAATACTGGGCGTTTGTCCCTGGACCCCTAATTGTCACACTTAGTTAAAGTGTTCTTTCGTTATTATTACACGTATAACTGAAATATATTATAATAAAACAGTGGCATATTTTTTCCTAAGATCTATCCCATAACACTCGGAGGGAGAGAAAGAACTTTTTGAAACTCCACTTTTTCACATCCAACAAGTTACGCAAAATCTGAGTTAGTTGACAACCACTTGTTTTCATCTTGCCACAGTGAACAATAAAAGTTTGATCGGTGAAGCGTTATGGTACTGGAAATGGCCGAGAGATGACGTAAGTTACCAACCAGCACCTGTTACGTAGTACACGGAAGCGGCAATAGATGGCAGCAGGAGGCGCTATCTCACAGATTGTTCGTTTTAGTGGAATTTCAATCTCAGTTCTTTCACTTATGGAATAAAGTTTCAGTTCTTATTGCTTTTAAATGTTCTAATGGCATTAGATGAAATGTGAAAAGTAATCGTGGGACACTTGACAAGAAAACCTTTTATTACTTTCAAGGATTCCATTAAGTATCAACAATATAAATTCATTTTTGTGTTTTGTACTGACGCAGAGGCGATACTGCTGGTAGGGTAAAGGAGGGTAAGGGTACGTGGGCGGCTAAGAGTACTATTGGCTTTTCCCAAAGGTTGGTAGCACTGATCGAGATAATTCTTCCACCACGCCAGTCGCTGGGAAAGTCTAGTGCAGCAGCACCACAGATATTCTTGCTCCCGCATTTTGTCTACGTATGATAGGTAAGTGAACATTTTTTTGCTTTTCGTTATAAAATTTCGCATGTTAAACGTAAGGAATATGACCATGTAAGTATGGCAAATTCACGAAGTGCATGTAATGCGAAGAACATGCCTTATTAGACAATGCACAGGTGAGGCAGACCTGTTTCTGTCTAAGCAGTGCACCTAGGGTTACCAGATCGCTGTAAGGGAAATGTAGGACATGCTGTCCCAAAATGTAGGACGTTAAGTCAAAATGTAGGACGCAACACATTCTCAATAAATAATACATATTTCTATAGAACACGCTGGGAAGTAGTTGAAAAATGACACTTTTCGGTTTTTTAAAAAAATATTTCCCAACGAATGTTTAAATGCAAAATTTCAAAACTTGCAACCATACTAATCAATGCACCTCTTACTACTTGATTTAAGTGATACTTCTCAGAGGAGACATTTTTTATCAAAATTTCAGGTTTAGTCAAGCTATATTTATTTTAGAGTGGACAAGTCAAACTCTTTGAAATTATAGGGACAAATACCAAACATTTTACAGACTTTATGAAAAAATAATTCTCTCGTGAGTCTGTTGTGTTGATGGTAATGAAAGTACTCTCACAACATTTGAATTATGACCTGTAATGGCAAACAAATATTCAGCAATTACTGTAATTTAAAATGGTTTCATCTTGGGTAATAATACATCCAGAAATCTTGACTTTTTTCTGGACTTTTCTAGATCCTACTTAGGTAAAGTTGGAAATTAGTAATTAAGAAAATAAATATTTATTTAATGAAAATCCCTACCAAAGGGTCAGTTAAGATTAAAACTAAAGCTGAATTTAAGAAGAGAATTAGATCTGCTATTTCGTATTAATGCATCCTGAACTGTGTTTGGCAGACAAGCGAGGCTTTGGCGTCTGGACTCACAGCCAGTATAATCTTATGTGGGGTTTGTGTCGGTTGTCCCTATATGTTTATGACTATCCATTCATCCATCTTATCTTCCCATCATTCATCCTCATCTTCGCGATTAGCCAATGGCACAGAAAAAAGTGAAGTAAAATAAACTAAATCAACCAATCAATAGCAAAAATTATTGACCACAAGAAAAATGTATTGCCTTTTTAGTGACTTCTTGACCTACTTGTTGATTTCTTTAGTTTTTCTTGACTTCCATGACTTTCTTGACTGGCAGACACCCTGAATATCTTTGTTCTCCATACCCCTGCTTTACAATAAAATTATATTGAATAAGAATGGCAACACCTTGTTCCATCAGTATAAACCCTAAGGCAAGAAATTCTGCTCAGGCATTGAACAGTGACGTTATCAAAAAGTGGTCCCAAAACTTTGTTCATTAAGTGCTTCCGTTTTCCAGTTTGTTTAATAACAGGACAAACTTCTTTTTGTGCAATGACTGAATCAAAATAAATTTCACTATTGAGTTTGGAAGTGCAGTCCATAGATTTGTAATTTGCATGACTTTTTTCTGTTACGTATTTTCCTATTTAATATGTGACGCTCAAAATGTAGGACATTTATTATATTTTTCAAATTCCTCCCGGACGCCGGACATAAGACTAAAATGTAGGACATGTCCGGGAAAATCCGGACGTCTGGTAACCCTAAGTGCACCCCTCTGGTGATTGAAATGAGAAGTAGTGTAGGTGGAGGGCAAGAGTTCGCATTTCCGTGCGTGCGTACTCTTGGGCAACAGTTTGTAATGAAAGATGTACGTAGGTTGTCTAAGGTGAGCATTGTACATACCTTGCAGGTAAACGAGTATGAAATGTTTAATCAGGGTGGCTACAGAGAAGCAGAAAGGAAATTCCCTGGATTTTCCCGGTGTTCCAGGTCTGTCGCCACCCTGTTAATGTACACGTGCATATGAAATCGTTACATATAATTGTGAGTAAAATTAAATGTAAATTGTATGAAAGATGTCTACGTGTCATACCATGTACGGCTAAGGAAGGTTTTTATTGCAGAGAACAAAGATGGGAAAGTATAAAAAGAAGACAGAGGAAATTGCAGTTTACGGAGGAAAATCTCCAGGAGGCAAAGAGAAGAGTAGCCCAAGGTGAAAGCAAGCGGCAAGTCGCGCGTACCATGGGAGTGAATGAGTGCACATTGAGGAAAAGATTGAAGCAGGTATCTAAGCCCTTTTTACGACATCAGTTCCTTCACATGCTCTTACTGCAGAGTCCGGTCAATTATATTTTTAATGAGGCTAAACATCACTTAAATAACAGCCAATAATAAGAATTTCAATTATAACAAAGTCAGTTATGGAGTCCTCTCAAGGCCTATACGATAAATGTAACTTTCGTTGTGTGATAATGAAATGATCGTTTTATAATTAAATAGGCTACTTATTTACTTCCTAGAATGTTCACAACGAAATATGATTATTTTATGATGGAGTAAATTTTTCTCTCATTGAACCCGATTACCTCCTTAAAATTCCACTGAAAGCCTACTGATATTCAGAATTGAAAAATGTTTTAAGCATGCCCACATCGTCAACGCCACACACATTTTTTTCTGTAGCCTATTAGGTTGATGATGCAATAGCCTGAACACTTTTTGTGGCTCCTTGAATTGCAGAGTTACTTTGCAAGCTAACGTTATGCTTTAGAATTGAGTATTCATTTTACTACTTTCTTATTCCCAGAAGTGCAAATGAGATTATTATTTACCTAGCCCTAGTAGTTTTGAGTAATTCATGACTTAACCTTGTAGGGACAACATATCAGGCATAATGTCTCGAAAATGTAACAAGCTAGCTCACTTCAAATAGCATGAGGTGTCTTCAAGACACGTTTCTTTCCACTTAAAATTCATTGGAGTGTGGTGGAGAGAGTACTTTAGCCCTATGTGCTAGTGCATTTGTGCATGAGTTTTTCTTGTTTTGTCATTTCAGGGAACAGTTCCATAATCCCTTGGTCGATTTAAAACGGTCTTCAACACTACCCAGGAAAAGGAGTTAGCTGCCCATTGCACAGACCTCAACGCAAGATTCTATGGCTTAACGCGCAGGAAACTGATGCAAGTCGCTTACCAGTTTGCTGAAAGTCATCTGGTTCACACAAGATTTAATGAAGAAAAAAAGGTAGCAGGTAAAGACTGGGTAACCAATTTCTGCAAGAGACAAGGTTTATCTCTACGTACACCAGAACAGTGCAGTTTACGTCGGGCAATGGGATTCAACAAGACTGACGTGAACCATTTTTTTGGCAATTTGCGCAGGTGTTTTGAAGAACGGCCCCTGCCTCCTCCCAGAATCTTCAATATGGACGAAACAGGAATATCCACCGTGCCCCCAAGTCGCCAAAAGTCGTCAGCCCAAAAGGACAACGAGCGGTCTGCAAAGTGTCCGCAGGGGAGCGTGGCCAATTGGTCACCATCGTTGGTTGCGTCAGTGCTACTGGTTTTCCTGTTCCGCCTGCCATGATATTTGCAAGGAAAAGACTGAACCCTGCCCTCTTTAACAATGCTCCTACGGGAACACTTTCAATGATTTCAGACAGTGGTTACATGACTGCAGATCTGTTCCCTGAGTGGCTCAAACATTTCACCTATCATGTGAAACCCACTGCTCAAGATCCTGTGCTTCTGATAGTTGACAACCATTCATCTCACTGTTCACTACCTGCAGTTCTATATTGCCGAGAAAATTTTATCACGTTACTTTCTCTACCCCCTCATACAAGTCACAAGCTCCAGCCGTTGGACGTAGCAATCTTTGGCCCCCTTAAAACTGCCTATGCAGCAGAAGTCGAAAAGTGGATGGTGAATCACCCAGGAGAGATTGTTTCTCAATATGACATTGCTGGATTATTTCGAGCAGCTTACAGTAGGGTTATGACCGTGGAGAAAGCTGAACGAGCGTTTGCTTGTAATCCCTTTAATCCGGACATTTTTACGGAAGAAGACTATGTTTCTGCTAATGTTCACACCGCACTTACGCCAATCGTAGGAGGTGGTGCAGATTTGATTCAAGGCAGGCTTGGCAGAACCCCAGATAACGAATCATCAACGTCAACGTCTACTAAACCTTGTCCTACTCCATCGGCGAATGCCAGTGTGTCTCAACCAGGGGAAGTGGGTCTGTCACCAATAGAAAACCCTGCACAGAAGACTCCTTCCGGATCTAGGAAAGGGGGGTCATCTGAAATTCTCTCGGGATCACCTTTTAAAAATAAGTTAGTGGATAGGCAGAGCACCAAGAAACAGCAACCCCTTCAGAAACTAACAAAAAAGCCAACGTCAACAAGATAACACACAGGCGGCAGCAGATGAAACCGAAACTATCTGCGCTGGGTGTGGAGAGTCCTTTGCTGACGACTGGGTTCAGTGTGGGGTGTGTCATGAGTGGTGGCATGAACAGTGTTCTGATTACATTGGACATGGACCATATGTGTGTGATAATTGCTAATGCGTACTCTTCAACGACCTGTTTAGTACTCTTAGCCGCCTATGTGTCCAAGAGTACGCATATGCTATCCTTTCATAAAATCTTTTCTGTAGTTTTTCCTTTTACAGTTACTTTCTTTGATTTCTGAGCAATGATTACTAAAGGGTTAATAAACATTGTGACAAACTTTCATGTGTATCTGTGATTTACCTTACTATTTACACGGCCTCAAACGTTAGGTGCGTACTCTTGACCTCCTTTACCCTACTTCGATTTACTTGCTGTAAGATAGAAATAATTTTTATAATGTAACCAGAATAACTGCACTGCACATTAATAGCGTCTCTGAGCGACTGATGATATTCAGACAGGCGAGAATTCGCGGGCGTTAAATTAGATTTTCTTAGAATAACACATGGCTGATTAATTATAGTAACCACTCAGTGTTATAGTTATAGTTAGTATATATAGTGTTATAGTTTTTTTTCCACATACAATTTTTGTTTCCTTGTTTCTTGGTTTACGTCGCATATTCACACATTTCACAATTACCAGAACAATGCCATCAATTTTGGTAACAATGAAAAGAAAATAACATTCATACCTTACCTTAGATTTCACCCACACTCCCGTTCTCAACCTTCCTGAGCCCTCGGCCCGGCTAATTCGTTTTTCCGATGCCTTGATAACAATTTACTCGTAAATAGCTTTCTGATTTTTAACTTTATATGTTAATTAATATGTGCTCTTGAAATTTAATATTAATAAATAAAGTATGTCATAATCATAGAGAGTATAAGTTCGATTATCTCTAGGCTTGTTGACAAATATAAAATTTGGTTTAAATTAGTTGACGACTGAATATCATGGAATCCTATTGTTTCCTCTGGCCAGTATCATTAAATTAATTTGGTAGTTGCTGATTTTCATTGTGCGTTTAACATTGAGAATTACCTGTGGTCGTTCGCGGTTCGTCAATGAACTTGACGCTGAGCGTTACAGATGGGAAATGATGTACAGTAACAAAAATAAAGTAGAATGCGGTGACCTAAATATACTTAGTAATTCAGTGTGGAAAAACATAGATTTTTCTTTTTATTTATCTCCGTTTCTTTTCATTAGTCTGTTGTCTAACATTTACAAATATTATGTTGTGCAATTAGCATTACAATAGTAAATAGTAAATTACAAGACATCACCCACTTTTACATATTTTCATCCAGAACAAATTCCACAATGGTGAACCAGGAAAAATATGCAAAGCTTAAGATGGCATGAAGAACTTTCAGCAATCTTATCCTGCGAGCTTTCTTCGTGGCATATAAATCTACTGTTTTCTCCAGAAACATCAGTTAGAATCTTAGGTCCGTTAATGCATATTATCATGCAATGCAATAAAGTTCCTGGTAGCATTCTACGTACTTCTTGTCCTAGTTAGTATCCTATTCATAGCACTGAAAGACCTTTCTACGCCGGCTGTCGTTACGGGAATGGTTAGAAGAACTTCGCAGAGTTTTTCAACTCGCAATATCCCACGTCAGCTTCTAAGATGTTCAACAATGGATTATCAGCTTCTGTATATATTCCATTATCAAGCATCGACTTGACAAAAAAATTGTAGGACTTGAGGTCAGCAAGAACACCTTCCACCTTAAGCATGGAAAAATTAGCACAAAAACTTTTGACTTCGGTGTCTTGCAAGTCTACTACTGACTGAAAGGTTTCAAATTGACTTGCGAATCTCATTGTATCAACAGATTGATCGTTGAACCTGTTTTTCATTTCTTCAATTACACTTTCCGCGTATTCCTTCATCCCACAGAAAGTTTTCCTAGCATCTTCATCAGCAACCAGGTGCGCTTCAGATCCGATATTCTTCAGTTCGGTCCGATTACTTTTTTGCAGATCACTGTTGATGTTTTCACACTTAATTGCAATATCCTGCAAATGCAATTTGGTTGAAGTAATTAGAGGGATGACTTTGGCCAGACTCAAATCCTTATTTTGCAAAGCTTTGCTAAGGATAGAAAGTGCACTGAGGATTTCATGCATCACATTGCAGGTAATAATGAAACTTTCATTTCTGATATCCAGCAAGATGCCTCCTGCCAGTGATGCAAGATCCGCACCTTCATTGTGGATATGCTCACAAGCCGTTAAAATTGACTTCAAGCTTCTGGAGACAGCGTTGACTATTCTGTAGTGCGACAACCATCAATAAATACATTCTGGAATCTTGATAACTGGGTCACTGATTATTGCCTGAATATCGTGCAAAATATTTTCCTTTTTAGGCGACTTGCTAAACAGCTTGTAAATGTCTTTCAAAGCATGAAAAAGTCTTTTTACCATTTGGTTTTTATTCCTGCAGGAAGCCTCTGCAAGGGACAAAATGTGCGCTCTACAGTGCATATACAGAATCTCTTTGTGAGCCTTTTCCGAAAGCTTCTTTCTCACACCTCCAACATTCCCAGCCATCTTTGAGGCACCATCAAAGCCGAAAGCAACAATATCATCGTATCGTAATCAAGAGCAGCAAGCTCTTAGTCAATAGCACCGGGTGGCCAGAATAAAAGTTACCCAACTCAGAGCCCTCTGTAGCCTGTTTGAGGCATCGTAGAACTCTGAAATTTGGTGAATCCACTATGCAGACCATGGAGAAGAGGATGGTGATAATAAAGAAAAAGTTCAATTTTCCGCCATCAGGTTGAAATGTGGCGCTGTACTTCCATGATGGGTTGTAATGTAATAATGAGGTAAACTGCTCCAATTGGTTATGGATTTGCCTTTACCTTGCAATCTTGCAATAAACGAGATATTATTTTCTCGCAACTTCCAGCCACTAACAAATGTATTTCGAATTAATAACTCAGTTAAATTACTTAACGTGATTATTTGTACAACCCATCATGGAAGTACAGCGCCACATTTCAACCTGGTGGTGGAAAATTGATCTATTTTTTTATCGCCATCCTCTTCCCCATGGTCTGCATAGTGGATTCGCCAAATTTCAGAGTTCTACGATGCCTCAAACAGGCTACAGAGGGCTCTGAGTTGGGTAACTTTTATTCTGGCCACCCGGTATTTGCAATAGTTTCTGCCCTTCCATTAGGCATTTTGACTATTGACAAAAACTTTTCCACGGGGACCTTATCCTCAACTCTGAACATTATACTTAACTCCGTTTCATTTCTCAAGGAGACAATCTTGTCTGGGGGAGAGGTAGATTCCCCGGAAAGGTGCCTGAAAGAAACACTGATCTCGGAAAGCATTTTCTGATATCGTGGTGGGAACTCGGGCTGCAAGTCGCTTCATCCTTTCTGCCCTAACTCGAGAAGGGCTCTACGGTTATAATTCAAATTTGGAGGCTGCACAGAAGACATTCTTCTCTTAGGGGCTTTGATTTCTCACCAGCACTAGCGAGAAAGGATTTCCTCTTATGGTTGGTGAACCCCGAACGAAAGAACATCATTCCAGGTGGTTGCCAGCTCGGGCTGCAAGTCGTAAACTTGAGGAGAACCGGTGGAGGCACATAGGGTGGTTCGGATCCCACTTTAAACTGTAGGTCCAATCCCGATTAGCCATAATGTGCACAAAGTGGACTTAAAACACCAAATCAATCAACCAACTTCAAGTACTGGTACTCAATGCGGTAAGGTGTACTATTCTATACAAGAAAGAATTCCAAAGGAATGTTGGTTTAAACAGATTCAACTCTCCCGGAGTTCCCTCACAACTATAATGCGCTGCAGGTTAAATCACACTATCGCCGCAGCTCACCTTTACAAGAAGAATTTAGTGACTTCACCAGTTTGTTTGTGCAATGAATATACTGCAACTCCAAACCACATTATATTTCAATGCAAACTTTATGAAACTTACAGAGAACCATTTTTACAGGAATTGTACAGGAGAGGACATCAAGCGCCACTGACACTGCCTTGTTTACTGACTTCACCTTCATCCTCGGTAATCTATATTCTTACAAAATATCGAATATAATTCTGTAAAAGTGTAATGAAATTTGATAACTATTTATTATGAAAATAATAATTGTGATTAAATATTATGTGCATGCATGTATATATTACCAATTGATAAATTGTTAACTGGTGCATGGATTTTGTCCACAACTAATAAATATTTTATATATATATATATATATATATATATATATATATATATATATATATAACTTCAGGAGTACCTCTCCGCGGCTCGGTATATAGTGACACCAGTGCCCGGTACCGGTCCGTGGCCCAGCGGTTGAGAAACACTGCTCTAGACCACGAAGGACAACATGGTTCCTACATATAGTAACTACTACATGTAAATGCTGTATGCGTGTAGATGTACGCTATAGTACGTTGATAACGTAAATAATTTAGAAATATTGGAATTTATGTCGTGAGGTGTAATCAGTGGCGTAGCGCAGTTTTCTCTTTAACTAAACTGTAGGTCCAGTTCCGATCAGTTCAATCTTCTATAATTAGACTCTTGATACCTGCTTCATGGCCTTTAATTGACGGACCAGAAATAAGATTCAATACAAAAATTATCACATGACAAAGCACAAGTAGCGTCCACGAATCATCTTCAAGAAGAAACTGATCACAAGCCAAGCGTGATCACCGAACACTGAAAGTTAGCCCTCAGTCAGTATTTGAACAAGTTCTCTCTCCGCCATCAGCGGACATGCACAGTAGATCAACCATTAAGACTTCGCCATTGCCACGAGAGCCGTTAGGCCTAATACTCCATTTCGTGAGCTGCCGTCGGCCATCTTGTGTCTCGCTCGCGGCCATCACATGGAAGGTCTTTGGCCCACGGACGACAGCCAGGGCACGTAGAGGAATTTATAACTTAGCCACAGAAGAACGATGAAGATCCCAGCCATACATGCGCCACAGAGGGGACTCAAGGGATTCATTCTATTCCAATCGGTACCAGGAATAGGCTCCTGGTGCAAGTAACAAGTACGTTAGTTAGTGAGTTTGTGTAAGCTTCTTACTACTGGTCATTTTTTCTCGTCTCCTAGTGCGTCACTGGCAATTTTGACAAAGGAAAATGAATCAGAGAGAATATGCATTCCCGTGGCAACAAAGATATCTTGCTTAGCATACGCAACAATGCACCATTGTTGCATTTGCAAAAGAGAGAGAGGGCGGGGCAGGGAGAAGTGCGTGAATCAGTTCGAAGTGATTTTTGACAAATAATATAGGTCAGGCATGTCCAACGCGTGGGGACTTTTTTTGGTCGATCGCAGTTATCTATTGTAATTATACGAATATACGTTATTTGAATTAAACTTCTATAATGTATAATGGATTGATCCATTTAGTCGCCTTGCTGTGCTCGCGGGTTTAGAGTGCGTCTGTGTGACTGCCTGTCGTAGAGGTGAAAACAGTGCGTTTTTTGCGAGTGTGTGACAGTCTGATTGAGGTTCAAAATACGTAGAGATGTTTACGAATTATGTAAGGGTACAGAATGGAAAAAATAGCCATCCATATACTATATAAGCAAACAGAATATATCAGGAACGTATTCACCACGTCACATTAGTAGATAAACTTGTTTGTAAAATTGTAAACCAGTAACTTTATTTTAGATCATTCAGTTAAATTGATCTCCTTAGTAAATATTATAATTTGCACAAATGTAGACAGCAGTAATCAGAATAGTATTCACTCTTCCTAATAATAGTATGTGTTATACGTATTATATAATAGAAATATAATAAAGACAATGTAGTAACTGAATGCTTTGTGGCATTGCGATGGAGTTTTGTAGAAAGTGCAACAAGCACCAAAACGACACAGTCTTCTTTGTTCCACTTCGAAACTGTTTGTTACGAATTGTAAGAGACAAACACAACACAGCAAGCAGCAACAAACACAACAAGAAAAGCCATGGAAGCAAAATGATACAGGGTAGTTTGATAAGTGTCCTACCTGCTTCCCCTCTTGCGTTTGGAATCGCACTTTCCAGCTAGTTTCGTTTCCTTTGGCTGGACTGTATCAATGCTACTCTGCGTTCCTTCAAAGTTAGCCACCTGATAGTTAAATATCGCAGATCGTTTACGTCTCACTAACCAAAAGGTAAGCCATTTCATTTCAACACATATTACATTTATTGTATTATTTATTGTGTTATTTGTATATTTTCCCTACGGTCCTAGATCACTAGCTACTTGATTGAAGTTGGACATACCTGATATAGGTTATACAAGTGCCCCCTCTGGCCCGCAAGGGGCACTTGCCCCCCTCATGAGTTACCTGAAAGAAAGTTCACGTAATTCGAATGATGAAAGCGTAGCTATATTCTATTACATACTATTATTTTCTGTGATTTGCAGGCTATAAGTTACATCAATTAACTTCCATGTCCAAAAAAATAACAAAAGTACGTTTTCACAAGAGACATTAGAATCCTGTTGATGCCGTAACTAGGGGCTTTCGAGGGAGACCTGGTTTTTTTTGTTTGTGTGTGTGTGTGTGTGTGTGTCAGTACCTGCGGCGGCGCCAGGATTAATCTCTAGGGGTGCTGGGGGGGGGTGCGGAAAGAAATTTAGGGGGTGAGATGCTGAAAATAAATAAAACATGAAACACGCATGCAACCTTTCAAAACTGGGGGAGCAAGGTGCGAAAACTGGGGGGGGGGGGATGGGGCAAGGACAGTTTACTTTCTCTTGGTAGATAAGGTTTAGCATAGTGCGGGGGCAAAAATAGCAAAAAGCGGGGGGCAACTGCACCCCTAATCGCCGCCTCTGATTAACATAAATTACTGACTGAAATGAAATTACATGTGTGAAGTATATAACTTTATATTGACATCCATTTTCCAGGGAGGTTGTGCCCCCCTTGCCCTCCCCCTGGACGTCCATGATGATATGTATTAAGTCTTATAATCCAAGGAAGTGGTCATACAGTGGAAACATTCAGATCCACGTTGCAGTCTTATTGAACTATGTAGTGAAATACAAAATGAAATTATCCTTGCCTTTAAAAACAATATTTGAACCATTTCAGTGTAACCAATGGAGGTACAAAATACATAGTACATTAATATGTATCTTCCGGCTGCCACTTCAGGACAAAACCCGAAGTGCACAGCAACTTCGTCTTCGTTAAAATCCCTTCTGCCGCACTATCCCCAACAACGAACTGTAAAATTTCTTTGCGAACGTTGGGTCTCTTCCTAACAGTTTTTGAAAAAGCCTGAAATGGTACGTTTACTACATGGAACAAACACATAGAACGTATTAACAAGAAAACTACCCTTCACGTTACAGCTTGCATTAAATACAATTTCCCGAGCACGACCTGGTGATAACTTTGAAAGCAACTGAAAGGTTTGCTTCAGTGCGAGGAAGATCAAGCAGGCGGAATATAGACCGTTTATATATATATATATATATATATATATATATATATATATATATATATATATAAAAACATAACTCACATTAAGCTATAGGCAATTATCGAAAACCAAACAGACCACTTGAAGAAACAAAAGAAGAAATATTCAAAACAACAATGCTGACGAAATTAAAAACCGGGCGCTGCTCTTTATAGAGACTGCCGCCAGTACAGGAAAGTATGTATAACGGCATCTCTTTCAGTGCTTGCCTCTTGCAATAACGATCTTACTTCAGTACCTAACATTCGGCGTTCAATATGACATAATATGACACTCTAAGGGTTAGTGTTTTCAGTTGAACGTAGGGGGTCCGGAAGAAAATTAAGGGGTTCGCAAGCTTCCCCCTGGCGCCGCCCCTGGTCAGTACGGAATTGGTAAGTTAACTTTTACAATGCAGACGTTTGGGACTGGGAAAAATCGCCATTTGCTGACCAGGTCAGAATGTTTCCAGAATGAGGATTGTTTTAAAATTTTCCGATGTTGAAAATCTCGAATTCTATACAATATGTGAAAGTATTTTAATTCAATTTCTATTTTATGATTTGTAATAATAATAATAATAACAACAACAATATAATAAACGGTAAAGTATAAGTTTCTATGACTGAAGAAGAAACTGTCGATTAATTAGGAAGCATGGATATGTGTGCCGTCACCAGGTATCAAACTCGGAATCCCTTGATTACAAGCCAACGGAGTTACCACTATGCCATAGGAGACAACCCCGCTTCAAACTGTTGGACCCAATCTCGATTACCTATCTGAGAATAACGTGGGCTTACAAACTCGTCATTATTTCGCAACAAGAAGAGAGTTCCTTGTTCGAGTCCCGTCCTGGGCATGAAGGTTCCCGTGCGTGCCACACTTCTTCAATTTTTATCTAATCAGCATCGCCACGATTACCTACACGGTAGTTTAAAAGTGAGAGGAAACAGGAAAAATACACGACAGTTTCTCTATTTTGAAGGAACTTCTCGGTCAACTTTCAGCTGTTCGCCGATAGAGGAAACTGCCGCAGATAACGCTGCAAGCAGGAGGCACTGTGCGTTTGGGCTGTGAGCGAAGCGAAGGTATGACCTCACTAGGCAGCCAGCTATTCAATGATTGTTTTGACTGTTGAATTGAGCAGTGCCAATCGCGTGAAGTGATTATTTGTCGTCAGTGTTGTCCCCAAGTCGAGTCAGTTCAGGACCTAGTTGTATCATGTCACTCAGAAGTTACTGAACGCCTCTCACAGCTAGTGAAAACCTCTTCACTCCACAGAGACTGTTGCAGTAGTGGGATACTTTGCAACAAGCTGCTGGGGTAAGTAGTATGAGCCTTCTTTTTTCGTGTTTGTTTTTGTGTAGTTTACGTCGCTTTTCGCTATCTTTCACGTCTAGAGTGCGCGTCAAATCTCCTGCATATGGCGATAGCAAATATCAGCGCACTGCAGCGGTGCCATGTCGAAATCTCACACGGAAAAGAGACAGCGTGGTTGAGCGAAACGCCTTGTCAAGGAGAGCACGGCAACGCCGCTCGTCTGTGATTCGCTGGTGCTGTTCAGTCGTTCAAGGCCATATGCAGGAGATTTGACGCACACTCTAGTCGCGAAGATGTATATTATTTTATTACTGTTAGAGGCTGTACTTATCGCGTTTTTTTATTAAATGCTAAGTATCCCCGAAACGTCTGAAATTCCTATATTTTCTTCTTTTTCACATTGGTACTTACGTATTCTGCATTCCTAAGGATTCTTGTAGGTGCCATTTCGTTTTTTTCACGCAAATAATCTCGACATATCGAGTAATTCTTGTTTGTTCGTTTTCGCTTGCGTTACACGCAATATGGCGGGGAAATCTTGACTAGCGTTGTCCATGATCAGTGGTTATGCAGTGTTGCAACCTTCTTCATCGAGAAATACCCACTTTCGTGTTACTGATTTTGTATTTTTTTCCAGGTTCGAGAACCCCACGAACCATGCACAGATAGCCCCACGAACCATTCATAAATAGCCCCACGAACCATGCACGGATAGCCCCACGAACCATTCACGGATAGCCCCACAACCATTCATAAATAGCCCCACGAACCATGCACGGCAAGGTTAGGTTAGGTTCGGTTAGGTTAGGCAAACATAGTTAAAATTGTCATGTTCTTGGAGAACAACGGTGTGGTTGGAAACACTGACCGGGGGTTACAGCATCGAACGCACGCAACATTTGATTCACGTAATGGAAGGACATAGAGGCAACAGCTTTCGTGCATTGGAGATACATTAATCTTAAAAAAATACATGATTTTCCGGCGAAATAAATTAAGCGGTGGGAAAAAACACTTCCACGACCTTTCAAAAGTGTACGGAAAATCAGTTCGGTAAGTACTTTCTCCTGTAAAATTGAAAACAATACGTTTCGGGGATACTTAAATTTTACCCAAGATTGCAAGGTAAAGGCAAATCCATAACCAATTGGAGCAGTTTACGTCATTATTACAACCCATCATGGAAGTACAGCGCCACATTTCAACCTGGTGGCGGAAAATTGAACTATTTTTTTCGCCAACCTCTTTCCCATCGTCTGCATAGTGGATCACCAAATTTCAGAGTTCTGTGATGTCGCAAAGAGGTAACTTTAATTCTGGCCACCCTGTACCTTAATATTTCGTGTGGGTAAAATCGCCAAGGCTTTTTTAGATGCATACTTCAAACATTTCCATGCAGATTAGCTTGATGCACTGGTGTGGAGTGAAGTAGGGTCACCAGATAGTCGCAATGTCGGCCTTTGTGGAGGTGATGTGATCAGCATCGCGCTCTAGCCAGCATTTCTTACCCTTTTCATTAGAGGCTGAGTAAACCTCGGAGCCCCTTTATGCAGGGACATGTTCGGGAAAATTCCCACCTGAGATCACTTTCACTCGACATATTTTATGCCACTTCACCAACACATCATTTCGGATTTGAAGCAGCAGCATGATATTGACACCTCGTAGACGTAGTATGATTATTCCTTTATATTTCTATCTATTGAGGGGTATCGAACTCGGGTCAAACTTCCCACGAGGGAGAAAGATGCCCTACCGGCTGAACCACCGAAGGAATTATCCATCTGGGGGATAAGGCCATGTGGGATGGGGGGTGGGGTAGAAGAATAATTGTAGCGCCAAAATGACCTTTTATTGCGCTTTTGTGGGAAAAAATGGGTTTTGTGAAGAGGGGCGTGTGTCAGAGGAAGACAATGATAACGAACGGCATTAGGTTGACCAGTTCGTCCCCAGCATACAGGATAAGCAGATAAATAAATGCACTTTTAGCTCAAATATGAATTTTTGTATTGTTTCCTAAACACGACTGCTCCATGAGTGCCTCCCCACTCATTTTTATCTGTCGCTGTCATCAGTGTTGTAGATATGTGAACGTTTAGAATAACATTTTACTGTTTCAATTTACTTAAAGAAGATGTACACTGGATACTCACGAATAATACCTTCAGAGCATTGTAGATATATTCTTATCCCACCCTTAAGCAAATTACGTGGCATGGTGGGGTCCCTCATGATGCCAGGGACCTGGTATGAGTGTCCCTGTTGTCCTCCACTTGTCTTTAGCGTTAGCTTCGTTTCCAGGACCATTATACTAGTGTGATACATTTCGATGTGTCTGATTACCTCAAAGATATATCTTTAAATCTTCAGTTGTTGATCATCTAATATCATTGAATCTATTTAGGCCATTTATCTAGTACTGAATGCAGTCATGAATCTGTGGTTGTTGTTTTTTCTTTGCGGTGGCCACATTGCAGTTTCAGCCTGGCGGTACTTGACCTGTGGCCAGTGGAAAAAACTAAGTGTAATTTAGTGATTTTTTTATTCTTGTTGCTTAATGTATGCAATAACTTATTAGTTTTTAAATATAGAATGAAGTTCGTGTTTCTTTGAGGTCCTTTCTTGTATCTTGGAGTAACATTGACGCCTTGTAGTAAAGATATCCCAAGATATCCAGGCGAATATTAACGTCTTTTGATTCATAATCATGGGGTCTCGGATTCGATCTCCGGTAGAGGCACATTCAAACTTTGCACTTTAAACTCCAGGTCCAGTAGCGATTAGCTTACACGAGGGAAAGTTGATTTGAAGCACAATTTGACGATTCTTTGGCTTTTGCGTAGAGTGATACTGGAGACGAGCGTTATTTTATTTTTGTTATTTAGCATTGCTTTTCTTCCCCTTTTGGTTAATCGACGAGGATCAGTGATGAATGTTATGATGAAGGGACATTCACAAAGAACACCCATATACCTAGGTCAGGATTCGAACCCAGGACCCCTGGCGTAGTAGCGTGCTGTGCTAACCACAGACAAGCGTTGTGGAAGGTAGGATAAGCGTCAGCGCATAGCTCAAATGATTTATGAAGATCTTCGAAAGACATCTTTTAACACCTTTCATAAGGGGCTAATGTGTTTTTAAACAAAATGCATCATATCGATTGATGCAACAGAATGCATCGATTGATGCACTAAAGTGTGTTTTATGGCTTCTTTAAAGAATCAGATTCACATTTGATGAATTTGGGTGCATAATTGTATGTCGTGAAAGAAACATAATTTGATTCAAGTGAGGATTTATTTCAGTCGAGATGCACTTCCATGCATCAGTTGATGCACCTTGATGCATTTTGATGCACCTTCTTATATCTTTTTTGATGATGCACTTAAACGTTTCGTCTGAGTTACATAAACTCTGTAGCTCAGACCAAACGTTTAAGTGCATCATCCAAAGAGATGCAGGAAGGTGCATCAAGGAACATCAACTGATGCATTGAAGTGCATCTCGAGAAATGAGGGAAATTCCTCCACTTCCCCATTCAATTAGAACACTGTACCCTGTAGAAAAGTGATTCTTCTTCCTTTTACGTACAATTACTGACACCAGCTTTTTTAGATACAAAAATACCACTAATTCACGACCAACACTGCATGATCACTCAACAAAACGTCACACAACATAGTTCCCACTTTGGTACACCTAATCTCGGAGACAGCGACGGCAATAATGTCTAGCTAAAAACTCTCAGACGGGCGTTAGCACCGAATCTTTCATTTCTTGAACTGAGCGTCGGCCATCTTGCCTAGTTGCACTCGTCGCAAGAGGGAATGTCTTCGTATTTCTGGGGCCAAAATAGACAGTAGAGGAATCGAAAACACATCCACAGGAGAAACACACCGACGCCTGCTGCCACTACGTACACCATCGGAGCCATTCTTTGGTCCGCTTCTAGCTGGCGGGAAAATAGCTTGAGTACATGTACAGGAACGCCTCCTAAAAATTGTACTTTCTGATAAATTTCCTTTGTTCTGTGATACCTCTATGTCAATTTAGACTAATTCAAGCATTCCATAGAAACAATTTACATGGTGTATTGTTAGAACTGCAACTAATGAGTCATTGTTGACAGCAAAGCACAGGCATCTGCTTCTTTCTCCGAATCACTTATACAAAAGGTTCATTACAACAGAATGTAGTGCAGAATATAGGCAATAGCATTTTGATATTTTTGAATCAACAGTAAGATTTGTCGATCTTCCCTCCCCAGTTTAACTTAGTGTATCGTAGCACTCTACGACGGAAACGTTGCAGTAGTTTTTAAAAATGGCGGCCCCCAGCGTCACAAGAAACTCTGTCGCATCCGCTCTAACATCCCTGGAGTCATTCTCACAGGCAGTAAGGATTCTTGCCAGGAGGGGCTGCAAGAGGTGTCCCTCGATTCGGAATTACAGCTCAGAAGGTTTAACCTGGCACAGTTCGCGCCAAACCACAGATTTCCTTCTGCTAGCAGACTTGCCCGGGCGTCACGTGAGTGTTTCCAACCATTCGCAGAAGCCTTGGAGACAGAACGTGCTTTGTCCTCTGCCTACCAGAGGTCGCGTTTCCTTCGCGTGTCCTTTGTTGCCACGTTGTCAAGGAAGTGAATGTTCTGGTGGTGGAGCCACCCGTGCTTGCACCCCCAAATTACCGCTCGCAGCCGCGCCTGTCGCTACGTTTTCTCGCTTGCGCCGAAATCGGTGACAACAACGTCATGCAGACGAAAGAGAAGGTTTTGGAGAGAGCCGTGCCAGGTAAAGCCTTTTGCACCGTAATCGTCGGCCGTTACTACCAGGCAGTGCACCCTCAATGTCCGCATTACATCTACAAGCCGCATCTTTCAGTTCTCTTATTCCACTGTCACAGGCATCAGAAACTACTCGTAGTTTTGGCTTAGAACTTTTAAATAACACGATTCCAGACCGGGGTTCCTTATCTCATATTTGTACTTGGGTCAGTCTCCATCTACTCTACCAGCTTGATTCAAGGCCACGGAGACACCCGGCATAGGTATTAGGCGCGTTTCAAAACTCTGACGAGTTCAACGCATTAAACAAGTTATTGTCATTCGCCGTTCCATAAGTCCTGTGGGGAAGATTGTAAAGTTCGTTCTCGCGCGAAACGCACGGACCGGTGAGCTGGTTTGATGAGTAAAAACCGTCTGCTACTCGCAGATAATGCGCGTGCATGATGGCTTGAAACTGAAATAATTTGGAAAATATATTATTATTTTATATGAAGCAATGTGCACAAGATGAGTGCGCCTTTACTGTCCTTAACCATTACACTTATCACTGGTTAACAAATCACTGCGACTTACGCTTTCGCCTGGTGTGTGGGTACAATAATTGATTTCACCAGGTTCACAAGACCAGTTATTTTCGTTCGATTCGTGCATTTCGTTAAGACTTTAGGAACGAGCCCATTGTATAATATACGCCCCGACACAGGAAGCACATGCACAAGCACATATTCCTCAGTCTGCTTTCAATGCACCCACCCACCATGAGCACAGTTTTCGGACATTGGAACAGTTACGCATCATTCTGTGCTTGCTAAAGGACAACTACACCCAATACTCTGCTACACTGTTATTCACCTGTAAACTCGAATCATGTCAACGTCTACCAGAATCTGAAGAGTAAACAATTCGTGAACCAAATGAAAACTGCAGTCTCTCAAACAAGTGATATTTATTAACAGAACAATCTAGAGCAACCACAAAACAACATGAACAAGGAAAGACATTTGTAGCACACACATACAAATATGACTAGATACACGAACACACGACGTCATCTGAAGCTGAACTTGTCCTGCCAAACTCGAGACTGACGACATAAGCGCCTCTTATGACGCAGACACAAAGAGACCTGCTCTGTGTCGAACCAGAAGCTTGCTGAGAGGCTAGATCGACACTGGAGACCTCTGCAGGACTTTATGGTCAATTACCAAGCATGACGTCACAGCCGGCGGCCATTTGCAGCAGCTCTGGCGAGTCATTCTAGCTGTTCAACTTTTTCGTCTTCTCGCCACGACAACGCAGAGGATCATCATCGGCCGTACCATTGAGAGTTGCTGCAGTTCGTATGCAGGCTGCGATTGCGCCAGATACCAGGGCGCCGACTATGATGCAGAGTAGCATGGCGCACTGTTAAATTCCAGAAGCCTTTCTTGAAGGGAAAATCCGGCAGGCGGTACTGATAAATTTATCCGAATTCTTAGAAACAGGAATTTAGAATAGGTGGCGTCCCATCGCGTGAATATACTAACAAATTTTGAGATTTCTTTTCACTGGCCAGGAGACATGTCGACAGTGTCGGAGCTGTTTCTCAGCACCGTGAAAGTGGTCTACAACAATGGGACATTTTTGTGTCGATGACTCGTATTGAACAATTAACAATGAACCTTTAGAAATTGAAAGAAATAGAAGCTACACGAAATTAACCGGATGGAAAAATGCGATGTTGCCGCATCGTGTGCTCCAGTGTTCGAAGTGGAAATTACTAGCTGGAGGGATTCTTGGTCAAATTTGGGGATAGGTGGGGTGGATGCTTATATTGATCAACATAGAGACATTGCAGTATTGTAAACGTGAACCATAAACATAACTTGGAATTTTTTTGGTAACGATCAGATATACCGGAAACACATTTCTTGAAATTTACAGGAGAAAAGACGAGAAAGTACTTACGGAATTTAGTTCTTGTGGACTTTCTGAAGCTAGGAAAAGAGTTTTTTCGAATTGTGCAAGTTATACGGCCTGTAAAAGGTAAAGTCCTCCCCTGTGCATAGCACCACGTCATGAAGGCGTATAGGGGGTGTGGGGGTAACGCTCCACACTTTCTTGATCCGGTCGTGAGTGGGGGTGATGCGATCAGCATCACACCCCTGACCGCCTTTATTCCCCAGGGTTTCCCCCAGGTACCCATATAAGACATTTTTCGACATTCATGTATCTCCGATGCACGATAGCTCTTGCCACCATTACCGTCGACTACGTGAATCAATTGTTCGGTGCGTTCGATTACGTAACCCCCTGTCAGTGTAGCAACCACGCGGTAGTTTTACAAGGTGACGTGTGAGCGGGATTTCTTTTTCCAATTTAATTTTCTATGTTTGCCTAACCTAACTGAACCTAACCTAACCTTTCGTGAATGGTTTGTGGATCAATTTTCGCTTAAAAACCTTTTGTGAATAGTTTGTGCGGCATTTATCGGTTCATAAGTTTGGAAACACTGCATATCAGCTGACTATAGACAACGTGAGTCAAAATTTGGCCGCCAATTAGCAACGACCAATAAATACTTATAATTAGGGACATTGAATTTTCGCGATACGCGAAATCGCGAAATGTGAGAAAAAGATGCAATTTTTAACATTCTGCACATAACTACACCCCCAATGATGAAATATGCATGAGTTTCATTCGCGAAGTAATGCGAAATGTGTGCTTTTCCACGAAATGAAAGCTTTTTCGCGAAATAATCGTGAAATAACATCAAATTAAGTAGAAAACACGCAAAAACCGGAAATCGAGGTTGTGCGCGCAAACTGTCGATTTGTAACGAAACGTTTGCCTAAAGTTTCCTACCACTTGCAGCTGAAGAACGTTTTATCTTCACATCAGGAAGACGGTGCAAATTGGGATTTCCCATGCACATAATCTCAGTTCGAAAACTTCGCTCTCTGTCAAGTTGCATTCCTTTCTTCCCCCGAATGTCTACTCAACTTCCAGTTTCATTGAACTTGCTAGCTGTAGCAGCGATAAGATTGGTCTGTTCCCGCACATCAAGGGAAACAATGGTGTCGTTGGTGTTCAGTCATGAATTAATATCTTTTATCATCATGTGATTTTCAACATGTGTTTGTGTATGTGCAGTAGTGATTATTTTATTTGTTGGACAGCACGGATATCCTTTAAATACATACAATGAATAAATCACTTGAGATATGCAAATTAGAAATGAAGTGATTTTGTGTTGATGTTTTCATTTTGGTTGGACAGCTAAGTACTTGTGTATGTGTACAGTATATAATAATGAAGTAGTTTATCAATTTATAGCTCTTTTGTATGTTGTTTTCTCTCATAATGAAAAAGTGTGTGTCATTTTTTTTTTTCACCGCTGGTATATACCGCTGATCTAACATTTTATTTACCGCTCTCCTCAGTTTTTATTTACCATAAATTTGTGTCCCTGCTTATAATGTTAAAAATAAAGCTTTTTTCATTGAAAAAAAGTAATCCCTAGTTGAAAAATGTTCCGCTATGCATATGAGGTAGTAGAAATTAATTTTATTTAAAAATAAACGAGTTAAATGTGTTTCCGGTATATCTAACTGGTACCATTTTTTTCAATTCTTATGTACACATTATTTATATACATCTAAAAAGAGCGATGGGGTGGGTGAGGAGAAGGGATCTAGACTCCTGAACAGTGGCGATTCCTCCATGTAGGAAGTGAGGAACTTCCTACAGTTTCATTTATACTTATTTCCAGTTTTCTACTTAATGAGTTAAATGAGCGTTATACAATTTTGAGCGCAATCAAGGTCAATGTGCTAGCTATCACCCGCTCGTTCCAGATCTGTTGCCCAAAGACGACCGTCTTTGCCTGCCGCTGAGGAACCTTTCTCGTCATCCTACAGGCCGATGGGTGAGGGGCAGTTCAAGGGAGGGCGGGGTTACGCGTGGGAATGCCCAGTTACACGATTCGCGAGGAAGGTCCCGTGGGTTCCTCAACAGTGATGCCAACTCTAGCATAATTGTTCTAAACATAGCAAAATTTGAACTTCGTTGGCACCTAGCACTCTGAGTTTGGCATAATGGAAAATCCAGCATCATCTAAAAAACGGGCGTCCCTGGGAAAAAAAGATAAATTGAATTCTAATGAAGATATTTTGAGGAAATATTTATTTTTAAGAAAATCTCCAGATCTTGTTTGTACTTCTTTAGCGGACTTGTTTCAAACAAAAGGAAGTATGCCGACCAAGGGACAAGCTTTTACAGGCCCTGATCCATCCTCTTGTTTTCGTCTTGTCTTTATCCTCCCCCGATTTAACAAAAGAGGAACATTTCATAAAAGAAAATCGGTAGAAAGAGTTGGAGATCACAAATTAAACAAACGGATGCCCTTACCAGTCATGAAATTTTCTTCAATTTTTTTCAAGCACTATGCTAAACCCATTTTATTGAATGGTCGAAATTCCTAATGTTGCTTAAGTACAATAAATAATCAATAACGCAGTTCACATCTCCAAAATAGCAAAATAAAATTGAACTTAAAACTACTACAGTCATCAGAAAATGATGACAATAAATTAATAATAATACCTGTGACTGTGTAATTGAACGCATTTTCGAAAACTTTCCTCTGTCTGTTTACCATAACTTCCTACACCCCAAAAATTCCACGAGTCGCCACTGCTCCTGAATTTCCGCTAGTTACGTCCATGACATTGCCACATTATGTCTAGGAACCACTTTGCCTTTCCCATGAGAGCCTCCGAGATACTACAGGCCTCACACCAACTTTCTTGACGTCACAGAACTGGTCCGGTTTAATTCGTTTACAACATTTAACACAACGCACTACAAAATCGTAATATTTAGTTTTCAGACTGGATCTTTATTTCTTATTCGTTCAGAATGTAGCGTTTACCTCCAACAACATTTAAAGTGTTCTAATATATTGATATCAAAAGCGTATGTGAAAAAGGTAAAGTCCTCCCCTGTGCTTTGCACCACAGCATGAAGGCGTATATGGGGTGTGGAGTTAGGGCCCCACACTATGTGAGAATGTAGATCTTAGTACACAACGTAAATACATTCTAGCGTGTCTTCTAACTTGCCATGTAGAAGGCTGAAGCTACTATGGAATGAGCGTTCTTTGGGCAACGAAATCAAACTGTTTTAGTCCAGTGTTTGCAACTTTTGCTCTTCTGCTGGCACTCGCAGTAGGGAATCTCGTGACACGTTTCGACACAGACGCACGCAGCTATAGCCATCGCTACCAGCCCACATATGATTTCGAACACCATTACTTAGCTAATTCGTTGCGGTGCACGGGATTACCGAACACTTCCTGCATGGTAACGTGTTAATAGTTGCTCAGAGCCGCGGTGGCTCAGTCGGTAACGCGTCTGACTACCATGCTAAAGGTCCCGGGTTCGATCCCCGGCCGGTTCAAATCCGGGAACTTTTCTAACGATGGAAGCGGCCCCGGCGCCCACCCAGCGTCGAATAACATGGGTACCTGGGGGAAACCCTGGCGGGTAAAGGCGGTCAGGGGCGTGATGCTGATCACATCACCCCCACTCACGACCGGATCAAGAAAGTGTGGGGCGTTACCCCCACACCCCCTATACGCCTTCATGGCGTGGTGCTATGCACAGGGGAACACTTTACCTTTTTTTACACTAGTTATACAACTACAAATAATAAAAGTACCACATCGTGTACCCATATTGACATCGAAATTGTTTTCTAAAATACAACTTTCTTTTGATTTTAAATAGGCCCAAAATGTTTTAGACAAAGTCTCCTGCAGGGAAGTCCTCTGAGCCAATTTTTATTTCATAAGGTATTTATCCCTATTTTCGTTTCTACAGAATGCTGCTGATGTTTGTATATACAGTATATTGACAAAATTATTTACAACATTTTCCAAAATTGAATGTAAATTAATATAACGTAATCAGTTGTTAAATCAGAAAAAATATAATTATCCATTGAAAAGTCTGATATAGTAGTATTTTCCGAAAAGGTTAAACATTATTCCCGGAAGGTTACAAATTCTAGTTGTGTCTCAAGTGAAATATCTAGGGTATATTTTGATGCGTCATTATGGCAGCATGAAATAAATATGATGAAAAAAGTCTAAAAATATTTAATTTATTTAAAGCTATGGTAAATAGTAAATAGGGAGGACATCCTATCAGCACGCTTATGTTTTAAAAGATTATTATCGTGCAATATCAGAATCTGGATCAGTGATCTTGAGTAATGTTTATTTAACAAAACTTGCTCCATTAGAAGTTCATGTATGGAACTTTCATTCTCACTGGTGGGGGAATTTGAGAGACATATGAACACGAGCTTGGGGAGCGGACAAACACTACCTTTAGTTGAGTAGAATCTATGTTGGCCTGTAAGTCTGGTATTGTTTTGCCTATTTTGATTCGACTTTCTGTTATATTTTCATTCAGTTTACTTGTTTCATATTCAAGTTTAGTTTGATGGGTTGCAAAATTAGGCCAAGACTGCTAAGAGTTATGCTTTTCCCAGTAGACTTATTTTTACACCTTTACAGATAACTCTGAACGTTAAATGCCCCACTTATAGAACAGAAATATATAATATAAACTATAATGATGATGATACTATTAGCTTGTGAATTTAAACAGAGGAATAAATTAATATAGAGGCAGGGCTCGATCGCTGTTGGTGCTATAATTTTGTTTTATGAAGATATTATTATTGTTATTAAAGATATTATATATTTTTCATTTGTACCAAATATTGAAGAATCTTATTGTTAGATGTTTGTTAGTGTTATTGATATCAGTAATCTTGGAATGTTAGATGCTGATTCAAGAAAAGTAAGTTATATACACAATCTATCTTTTATTATGCGATTTATATTGAATGGATGCTAGTGGTAGATGTGGTTATATTGCGTTTATCATTATTATTCTTGGAAGTTCTAGAACATGAGAATGATAATAATCTTAAATAGAATGAAAAGTGCATGAGGATTGATTAATTGTACATGATTTTATCTTTATTCTGAATGAAACACACAAATCTATGCTGCTTCTGCCATCTACAATTATGAACGGGAAGAAGTGTTGCATGCCCAATATCCATGCATGGTAGCCACCACGCGTGTTTAGCGTAAATACATGCTAGCCTGTCTTCTAACTTGCCATGTAGAAGGCTGAAGCTACTATGGAATGAGCGTTCTTTGGGCAACGAAATCAAACTGTTTTAGTCCAGTGTTTGCAACTTTTGCTCTTCTGCTGGCATTCGCAGTAGGGAATCTCGTGACACGTTTCGACACAGACGCACGCAGCTATAGCCATCGCTACCAGCCCACATATGATTTCGAACACCATTACTTAGCTAATTCGTTGCGGTGCACGGGATTACCGAACACTTCCTGGATGGTAACGTGTTAATAGTTGCTCAGAGCCATCTTTTACACTTTAGAACTTGAGAAAATTTTGAGCTCCATTGTTACTCATTGGCAACGGCTGTCACAATGCACTTTGCAATTCTCAAATTGTTGGACGACACCGGTTCAGAAGACATATTTTTAGGAACTTCATAAATAAAAGTAAAATGCTCCCCTGTGCTTTGCGCTACGCCATGAATGTGTATAGGGGGTGTGGAGTTAAGGCCCCACACTTTCTTGAACAGGTGGAAAAAATCCCGGTTTTCCGCCGCCGGGGATCGTTCCATTTATTAATTTATAATGGTTGTTATTGCATAATAACAATTATAACCTGGTGCAGTGTTAAGAAGCCTTGTAGTTATACCCAGTCCCAGGAGTCTGCGGAGCAAGCGAACGAAAACAAGTCTTCTGCGCAAGTAGCGACTCGAGAGGACTCGACCAATGAACGCGTTTGTGGAGAAGTGAGTGTACGGAGAGGGAAATAGGGCTGCAGCTACCAGCAGTTTGCAGCAGCGCACACTTCTTTGTTCTGCCAGCTTGCTTTCTCCCCTTTTCTACCGTTATGTGATGCCTTGCTCCACCGTCTTCTGGGACGGAGTATAGTGTGTGCCCTTGCACTACCTCTTCATTAGGGCGTGTTCGCGAAAACCAATCAGGTTGGTAGCACTATCCAAACTGCTGTTTCTTTTGAAAAAGCAACATTTTTTTAAAACCGGTTTTTCTGTTTTCGAAACCGACTTCTTGGTTCCAAACCCAATTTTCCACTTTCGGTTTTTAGATTTTTTTGGATAATAAACCTTTTCTCGAGCAAGGCCTCATCTCCAGGAAGCTATCAACTCGCGGCAAGCCACGGCACCTAGCGACCTGTTGAGTGAGATGAGTCAAGGCAAAATGGATAATAAACCTTTTCTTGCTCCCACAAAAATAGGCAATAATTAGGCTGGAGAGTTAACTACGTACTGGTAATGATCAGGCTGGAAAGTTCATACGAACTAACCGATCTCTGACCAGTTCTACGATTATACACCAGTTTTTTGTTCTTCAAAACCGTTTTCAGTTTTTGTTTTAAAAACTGTTTCTCGGTTTCCGAAACTGTTTTTTATTGCGATTTTTCGGTTTCAATTTTCATAAAACCGGAAACCGAAGATGTCGAATTATTTCAGCAGTACTGCAGGTTAGCAGTGTTTCTACAGCTTGCCGAACCACGCCTTGTCCAATGACAGAGTAGTAACAACTTCATGTGGGTCTTGCTGAAAATATGAAGTGTAGAAGTTCGCGAGAGTTGAAGTTCAACCGTCAGCAGAAAATGCTTTTAGTGTAGTTACTACTAAAGCATCTCAATTGGCAGAATTTCGTGTGCAATAAATTGTTGTTCTGTATGAAAATTTTGTAACCCTTATTTCAGCTATTTTCCCGTAGACGTCAAGGAGGAATCAGCATTTCCTATGGCATTTATTACCGAATTATCACTTGTTTTACCGCTTTCCTTCAGGTACTTCTCAACATCGTCATTCCTCCTTCGTTTTGGCCTCGGTCGAGTCTGGAAACGAGATCCACGTTCAACGAAGAGCTTCGCCGTTCGGCCACCAGAGCGAAGTGACAGGCGCTCCCATCTAGCGGTTTGTCTGAGAACTACTATAGTAAGAACACTCAACTTGCGCGCACACAAAGGGAAATGTGCGCAAGAGAAAAGAACGAGTGTTGTTCGACATAGACTTGACATGATTCTTCTAACCAAATAATTAACCAGTTTCTCTGCTTTACACAATCTTACAAATGCCGACCTTCATGACGGAGTGGTTAGTGTAACGCACCACGAAACCGAAACTCCTAAGATCGAATCCTAGGCGAGGCATGATGTGGTGTTGTGTTATTACTTCATCTGTTTAATTAATTCATCTTTCATAATCGTGATGATGAGAATGAATGGATTATCAGATAGAATTAATGAAGGAAGCTCGCAAACAATATATATTTCTAGGCCGAAACTCGAACTCGGAACCTTCGACATTCAACGCACTCGGCCAACGAGGTAGCATCTTTCATTTTCACTCTCGCAGTTAACCTGCAGTCACGGTGGTACAGTCGGTAGGGTGTCTGACTGCCACGCGTGAAACCTGGGTTCGATTTCAGGTGGAAATATTTCCAGAAATGCCCCTGCATGGAACGGCTCTGGGGTTCTCCAGCTTGCAATAAATGCATGACCGGGGGCAATCTTTTCGGAAAAAGTTGGCTGGAGCGTGGTGCTGATCACATCACTTCCACAAATGGCTGTAATTGTGAATATGCCTTCACGGCAATGTGCAGGAAGTAATAGAAGAAATCGGACGTAAAATAACATAAATACAATAAGGAACTAATAATTGTGAGGCTTATTTAACGGAGTCGCTGGACACAATGGAACATTTTTGTCTTAGTCCTGGATTCGAGCCTTGGACCTCTGGATTCGTAGCTATAGCCTTTTCGCTTCAGGAGCAGTGTCGATTCATTGAATGTTTGTATTTTTACGTCGAGACGTGATCTGAAAGGGGGGATGGCGAGGGGCGGTCCCTATGTACTTCGACGCATCGAGCGGAATCGAATAGAAGGCAAAGTTGACAAATTATAAGAATCTCTTAAATATTAATTTCATTGCAAATTTCTATGTAAAGATAAAAAATATATATTTTTAACAAGTGAATTACATACAGGTGAATACATTAGGTTCTTTCAACTGTTATTATGACGTCATAAACAAATGAAGATTCTTAAATATGAAAGTGACATTTTAGTATTATACATTTCTTTGAATGCCTCCCTAATGGCGTAGTCGTAACGTCGTCGCATTGTAATCAAGTGGTATCGGGTTCGATACTCGGTGGAGGCACATTGTTCGGATTCCACTTTAAATTGTAAGTCCAGTCCCGTTAGCGTGTCTGTGCATAAAGTTGACTTAGAAACTCAAAACATTGCTTTCAATCACTTTCCTTTAATCTTCCTTTGTGTGTATTGGAATCTAGTGCAGCACAAATGATTCTAAAAATTTCTGAAATGGAATATTTGGGGAGGAGAGCCAAAATATTTCATGGTGAGTCAAGACCACCTCGCCCAAGCTTTGGCGACGCCTTTGCTTTCGACACGAACTCTACTGAAGCGTGTGTAAATTGTGGTGACGTGCACACCTTACCGAATGCAAACCTGCACCGAATGCAAACCTGCAAAATCTGTTCCACCTCTCACAAGGTAATTTTTCTTCATTTTGCAGCTTAGTAACCAAATTGGATGTAAAAGCACGCGCGTGCTTAAAAAACAACGAGGTAAAAAGCACAGTAGGTGGTAAAGTAACACTGTAGGGACTCATTGAAGTTACTTTGTTTGAGAAAGAAACAAAGAGAATATTTTTTCATAGATGTTCTTTGCAATCCCAGGGCTTATTAAGAAGAGAAAATTAGTTCCAGCGGGAGGTGAGTAGGAAGTTGGGAGGGGAAAGTCAAACAGTGGCATAGATAGGAAATGAGCGGCTGCCGCAAAGACGTTCGGCCTGGCTTGATGAAGACTGCCTGAAGAATGGAACTCTGGAAACCTTGGGGAAAGTCAGAGGACAAAGAAATGAACCGTGTAAAAAGGAACGTGCTGCTGTGTATACTCGCAGTAGGCTGTGAAAGTCTCCCGTGGATGAGGTTCGAACCCGGGACCTCTGGATTTGAAGTGCCACTCCGTTACAGACGCTACAATCTCGGCATACATACACTTGCGTTGTAATTCTTAAACGGTAGCATATATTTTCAATGGACCAACTTTGAAATATGCTACACAAAGGAAATTGTGTTCTTTCGCTTTATTTTATACAATTCGTGGTTAAAGTCTTGAAAGATAACCAGCAACAAATCAGAGAACTGCATCTTCTCCAGGATCAGTTCAATTCTTTCTCTTGGAGACACCCAAAGAAAAGAAAATTGACTCGTATCCATGGACAATTTGCCTACTATTACAATGTCTGCCAGCCATAGGAACTCTTAAAATACCCAGAATGAAGTAAAAACGAAGAACACTCAACAGAATTGCGCGGATATCGAAGAAATTGTCTACAACGCGCTACCAAATGAGCTGGCGCATTGTCATGCAAGATAACCCGTCACCAACTGCACCATGTCTGTTAATTTCGCAGCATCTGCAAAGCCAGAGGAACCCTCCTCCTGTGCTTCGTTTGCTATGCCAAATGAGCAAACTTTGCCTTTTCATCTCCAGCAGGAAATCTTTGGAAATAACTTAGTCTCCATCACAGACGTTGGTTTCCAATAGTTCCCCGAGGAAGAAATTACATTTCTTGATCCTTACTAATAAGACCAGCGTGTGCGGTGGATGCCTTTGAGATGTCAAAGCCTCTTTTTATGTAGTCGACCCACAAGACGTACGAAGTTTGAACAGCGGCTTTTGATGGTTGAAAAATCGTCGTGATTGACTTGTAGATTGCTGGCTGACGTTTGAAGGAAGGTCGAGAGAGGGAAAGTTCTGCTGACCGCAGTGACTAATGAAGAGATGAGAGGATTGATGGCATGCAGAGGTTTGCTCAGACTGCTTTCATTAACTCCTTTGGCGTGTTCCAGCTAAAAACTTTACCAGCACTTATTAACGTTGGTTCAACTTCTCCGTTAGCGCGTATGAATCGATGTAGTGGTTGAAATTCGTCCCACGCGGGGGACGTAGCGAGTTTCAAATGCTAAATATTCAATCACATGAATGCCCAATGGGGAAAAAACTCTCTGAATTATGACTAATAATTTCTCTCCCGAAATAAACATCGTGGAAAAGGATTTTACTTTGAATTTTCCAATTATTTAATTTCTGGAGTTTGTATGAAGTTACCTGGCAATATCACCCACTATACCACCAGATCCATGTCGTTCAGCAAAATTTTGGTTGTGGGTAAGATACGGCTGCAGCTACCAGCCGTTTACAGCAGACAGTACTATTTTGCTCTTCTCTCTCGCTTTCTCTTCTAATATGCCGTTATGCGCGGTCTGGGTCCACTGATTCGAAAGTCAAGAGCGTAGAAACGTTTTTTTCCGTCCTAATTCGTTTTCGTGTCATACCTGCTTTGCTCCTGCAGTTCCGACATTCGCCGTGGAGGGCATCGGAGGATGTGTGGGCATAGCCCCATGCATTAACAATCTCGGCCATTGTGGAGTCCGCAACACGCTCATGCTGCCTTTATACACCCAGGCACCCATTTATAGGCTAGGGGAACCTCAGAGCCATGCTTCAATATCCCAATACACTTCGGTTCGTTGCCACGGGTTTGATGGGAGAACTCTCTCCGAAAAAAGAGTTGAATGTTCTACAGATCGTTTCAAAGTGCCACAGTATTAAAGCATTACAAAATATCTCAATGTACGCTTCTTCATAAAAAAAAATGAAAAAAAATGACGGTTTTCGCCGTCAAATTTAGGGGATGCGTGACTGTCTTTCTTTAAAACACCCTTGCACATTGGTAACTTATTTTGTGAGGCTCTTGTGTTAAGAGACTCTCTAAGACAGTGGCTAACGATTTACCAAGTATAGTTTGATTGTCTGTCTGTTCAGCATTTGCAGCTCGGAAGCGAGTCGCGCATTTCCAAAGCCACCAATCAACAAGCAAGCCACTGTCGTCATCTCAACCCAGCATATATCGCTAACGCTCTTGCTGACGCACTAGGCTTTTAGTAGGCTCGATAGCTAGACTCGCGCGGTCTTGTGGTGGGGATGTTCAGAAAGTAAGGTGACTCCAGGAGTTTGACGGCATGTCAGAACCGCATTTATACACTCGTGTGTCATGCTGGTTACTTTTATTTTGTGAGCTGTGTAGAAAGATGACATTTGTAAGCTATGAATTAAATACTATATTGGATCGTATTAATATAAATTAGCAGGTGCTCATGAGCAGGTGCTGCAAAGGTAGTAGGGTAAGTACTCAAGAAGTGATTACGTGCTCCATTTTCGCATATCTAAAATTCTCCATCACATAGTTTCCAATGTGGCGACCTCTCGTAGATTTGTCGATGTTACCTATGATAGGGACAGATATCTTTATCTATCCGGGGAATATCTGGAGCAAGATCGCGCATAACGGCACAGAAGGAGAGAAAGCGAGTTGGCGGAGCAAAGCAGAACACGCTCCTGCAAACGGTTGGTAGCTGCAGTCGATTTCTCCCTCTCACGCGTTCATTGGGCGGGCCCTCTCGAGTCCCTACGTGTGCAGAGACTTGTTTTCGTTGGTTCGTTCCACAGGTTCCCGGGACAGAGTATAAGAAATTAGGTACGCCCTGTTCGAAGTAGAGAACGCGTTCCAAAATGTAAGAAACGTACTTATGAAAACAATACAGCAAATAGTTTAACTATATCATTTTTTTATTTTTATTTAAGCAACACTGTCGGCGATTATTTTGTTGTACACAGAAGCACATAAAAGCACTATTAATTCAGATATGCCCAACATGTATTATGTAACGACCGGCGTCCTAAATCTTGCAGATCCCCTCCTCGTCCCCTCTCCCACGTACAGACAAAATCAAAATTGATGAGCAGTATCTTTCCCAACGCCAAATGTTCCAGCACGAACCGATAATGATGTTATTGATGAATTATGTGCTAAGAATTCTGGGGGAAAGAATTCATTCCCCCTCTCCCTTCCCATATCGCCAATATTGCAAGTCGATTCCATTAACTTGAAACCGAGGCCTCGGAAGAAAAATCTACCTTATCGCAAAATAGGAAGATGAAGTTCTATGCTATTACTTCCCCCACTCCAACACGGCTTCATCTTTTTTCACTTTAATACTGCAATATCTGTAATTGAAGAATACGGGAGGAATTTGATTATAAGGTTCCACGTTTTCGGTTTCGGCCAGGCGGTGAATAAATTCAAAAGATTTGAATCCTTAATGATCTCGATTTGCATTGCAAAACGTATAATCATCTGCTTCTTTTACTTGTATGAAGCGAGTATCGGGGCTCGTCACTGAAAAATGAAGCAACGTTTGCGTTCTACATAAACTTAAAGGTAGAAACAACATTATTGTTAATATTTAGTACTTATTTGTTGATTGATTTGAGTCAAATGATTAAATCTAACAAATTAAAAAATATATTAAGAAGACAAAATAGTGGTTTTCAACGTTTTTCCTGTAGCGGGTCATTTTGACATTCTGTAAGGACCTGACGGACAACACTGTTCAGATGTGTGGTTAGAAATAATTACCTGGGTTCTATTGTTTAATACACATTCATTTGCCGTACTTTTTTCTTATAAAACAGTACATCAGGGCGTGTAACTATTGTAAAGAACACTACCAAACATGGACGTCGCCAGAAAATTTTGTAAAGGGTGTTCGGTCACTGATAGAATTTTAATAATAAAAATAATAACAATAATATTTATGAAACTGGTTATTATACAATAATAAGTATATATATTAATAAAAATAGAGTATACAACAGGTTTTTATATTTTTTCACATTCATACAGTTACTGTATTGGAATGCACAGTTCTTTTATTTGGTGTCGTGTTGTTTGCGCCGAGACTTCTTATCGGTTCATTTCCGCCGCGACATATGTCAAGACCTTCCTTGGCTGGTTTTCCCACAATCCAGAGTGTCATCACCGCCGCGCGCACGTGTGTTTATGGCCACATGGTGCATAGTGCATAAAGTGGACTTAAAACATAAAATGCAACGTGTGTTTATGACGATGAACAGCTGTGTTTACACTGAAATGTTAAACCTATCCAGAGAATCAAATATGAGTTTTCTTTACTTATTTCAAAAGACGTTACACAGGATTAATTGTATCAATTTTATTCCACTACACAAAATTCATAAATCAGCATCAGCCTATTTATTAACTATTGTTAAAATATTAAAGCATTCTACAAGTACTTCGTAAATGTACCCTTGGGAAGCAACATAAAAGTGCACTTAATTATTCGACTATACACTACGTAAAATCGTCAAAAACATTATAAATACAGTGTTATTTTTTCCAAGCATTATACAATGCATATTTTTGAACACCTTTAAAATCAATCTCCTTTTTCTGTTCAGGTGCACTTCTGTCTGTCGTAAACAGGAACGTTACTAACAATATCCAAACCTCGGTCTAGACATTCATCCATTTCTTGTCGGAATATTTGCCAAACAGGCGTTAACACTTCTTCACGAACTCTCTTCTTGCAATTCGTGAGTTTCTTCTTAATTTCAAGCCCAGCATGGTCTGGCTCACATATATGTTCCGGGATGCGCACAATTCTTCCATTTTTGACAATTAACACACCTCGACATTTAGGGTTATTCTTTTCCTTAACGCAAACCTGTAACCTGCTGGTTGAGTACGTGGAAAAAAGGGGCAAAATAGCCTCGTGGAAAGCGTGGGAAGGTCCGGGATCAATTTAATGTACGCGCTTAAGTTTAAGCTACAACCAACAGTTACAAATTCGAATTGTTGAGGGTAATGGCCTGCGTTTAGCGCTGCCGCCTCAGTCTCGAAAAAGAGAACCAATAACTATACTTGCGCGAACTTAAGGAGAATAAAATGATTATTGCCAGCTATTCGCACAATCAAAAAAAGGGGATATATATATAAAATATGTGGTTACAAAATATCGTGGAAAATCTCACTCAGGCTTGATCAATTCTTAAGAGATCCTGCAATTTAGAAAAAATACGTACTATAATCCAATATAAACACATGTATAAATCTACATCACTACATATACTTCGTCACTAGTTTTTTCTTACCAATAATAATTTTGTTCCTTCTCCTCTTTTTCCTTTATGCGAAGTTTATGAGCAAAAGGGTGGCACAGAATAGTACGCAAATTTCGAAGATTGTTTTGAGTCACAAATTTATTATATTCAATCTTGAAACAAGAACAATTAACTTCTCAAATAACAAGAACATGAAGAATATTCTTATCGCGTACAAATCTAGTTTTTTACGTATCATTTAAGAATTCATCTCACTTGCAACATCTAACAACTCTTACTGTCATTCATTCATTTATCATTTGACATGACGATAATATAGGCCTATACATAATTTTTGCACGTTACAAAATTCTAACAAGTATTAGAACACGCACGAGTTCTAATGGAACCCTCTTAATTGGCCATTTTCAAACTTAACATGCCAAGAATTCAAACATTTACAATTTGTCAATGAATGGCCCAGTTTTGCCACATATCGTTCCTTTTGACAACAAGAAATACTATACTCCCTATTCCTATTTGATGCTCCCAGTATTTTAATTTTTAACTTGTGCCAGCCACGTTATCATTAGTATTTCAACATTTAAAAAGTCGCAACGGTGCAATTCAAGTGTCTCGCATACGCCTTGGGAAACATTACTAATTCAGGCAAACCCCGCAAAATGCATTCGCGTTATTATTATCACGCAATCAGTATGCTCTTAAAGAAAACCCCCAGCTGAAGAAATCTCAGCTATGTGAGAGAATGGAGTGAAAGGCGGCGAACTGCAACTGATGGAGGTCATCGGAATCGTGTTCAGCTTGGGTTTACTTTACAAGCATGAACAGCCCAAGATCGCACAGTACTGATGTCTATACATTCATCCCCATAAAATGTCTTCAGTCTCAGATGAATGTCAATTTGTAGCACATTTTCGGCGGTTAGAAACTCGATCATTGCACGTTACTTCAGGCGCTTCACCAACATTGCATGGTTACATGCTGCCATTTTCCTTGCAATAGTTCAGCACCCCCTGGCGATAGAAGTTTTAAACCTTCAATGGAGAAGCTGGAAAGTCTTATAAGTGCAATGTATGGTTGCTAAAAATCCAAAATGCGTTTACAAGGTAACAAAGAAAAAAAAACATAGGAAGCTTTACTTTTCAGCACGCCCTCGTATATATACTTTATTGTAGATCCATTTCAGGATTGAAATGTTGTTAATTGACATTCCAAATTACAATTTGCAAATGTTAATAAAAAATGAAATTAGGCATACCATATTTAATACAAAATATTGAATTTTTCACGAGTTTTGTATCTCTTAAACCAATTAAATCTCAAACTCAAAATGTTTACTGAAGTTACTTATCATGGAGTACTGTATTGTGTACAAATTTCAGATTTTTAAACAACTGCCCACCAGAGATATTTAGTAGTGTGTTTTGTACTATTATAAACTCAACAAATGATGAGTCCCTCTCAGGCAGATTTGGCTACACTTAAAACTTGCTCAACATGCCCATATGAGCTTTTTGCTCAAGTGTAGCACCCTGTCTAATCCAAGATTTTTGTAAAAATGCCCTCGGGAATTTCCCGAAACTACAGTGTACAAATGATGAGCCCCCTCAGATTGATTTGTCCACACTTACAAAAGGCACTTCTGTGAGATTGTTGTCCATAAATTTGTTAAAAATATGGCCTTTTTTATATTGTTTTTGCTACACTTAAAACTAGGGCAAAGAGCCACCTACACACACACACCCACACACACACACACACACACACACACACACACACACACACAAAGCACATTGTTGAACCCAACTGATATTTTTTATTAAGTATAGAGTTTTGATTTGAACCCCAAGAAATTTTATATAAATACCAAAGCCAAAAATATTCACACACATACACACACACACACACACACTAAATATACAAAACACACTGCTGAACCCAACTGATATTTTTTATTAAGCATAGAATTTTGAATTGAAGCCCAGGAAATTTTATATAATAAACAACAACAAAAATGCCTAATCAAAAATATTGTAATCAATGCAATAAGAATATATCCAGCCCCAATTGGGTTAAGCACCAAAAGAATTTTAATCCAGATAAAAGCAGAATTCTCACAAAAATATGCCCAAAATGCCATAGAAAATATAACATGAAATATTTCACTTATACTTGTTCTGCACAGTCATCAACATTTCCAAACAAAATTGAATGGAAATATTTGTGTGATTGCCCTGTATAACTTAGATTGCAAGGCCATATTTTGTAATTTTCTAGACCAGGAGCTAGACCCTATGCACCAGAAACAGGCCATAAAATGCCTCTCCACAAATTATGTGAGCATCATGGAGCACACAATACACTTTACAATTTTGAGAATCTCAATTTAAATTCAGGAACAAGAGATTTGGATTTGATGGATCTGGAAATATCCCTTTTTTCAAAAAATGTTTGCATCTTGAATCAACCTGCAAACAATATTACATGTTAGGCTGGGCTATCTCAACAGCAGAGGCATGCAGCTTAGTGGTTTCCCGCACTCACACTCTGTAAATACATTCCATGATTTTATTATCCTATTAAAGCACCCAATGCTGCAATTTTTAAATTTTTGCTGAAGAAGATACATGATTATCTCAATCATGTTCAACATCTGAGAATTGTATGCATCAAAATATTGCAGGTGATGATTAAAATCTGCACCACTATACAACATTCCACTATCTGTTGTAACAAATTCTGCCTTTTGGAACCTATCCAGATGCATCAGCAAAAATCTAAAATGTTTCCAGTTTGAGCTCTGATTGGGAAGAATCTCAAAATCATAGAATCTCCCCACACTTGCATGATTTGAAAACCATCCTCCATAATAGGAAAAATCAATATAATAATAAAAAACAACAAACTGTCCCACAATTCTCCTGCAAGAATTATACTTGTGGCACTCAAAATCAGTGATGTATCTCAAGTTTAGATATTTGAAGCTTTGTGTGCTGTGCAGTGCCCAGTGGAACTCTGTTTCATTATTGATTGAAAATAAATCATACTCTGAGAGTGTTGAGAATCTAATTTTGAAATCAGGAAGAAGAGATTCAGATCTAATATATTTTGCAACATCTCTTCTGTCAAAAAATGACATGAGCATTGATCCTATTGTGCACCTACACAATTGTGGAGAGCAACCATCTAGATATAAACAGAAATTGTACATGGCTCTGTGTACCTCCCGATCAGAATTTGAGGTTGAGATTTGAAGATTGCAAAAAATTGCAGTTTAAAGGTTCAAAATATCTCAAATCATGAAATTTTATCTTCAAACTCAGCAAATACAGAATAATCTCATTTGCATTTATGACCCCTGAGATATATTTTTCCCTTCTAACAAAATCCGCACCAGAAAACACCAAGCCTGTATCTGTGGTTACAAATTCAAAATCATCATAGGATTTCAAATAAGTATCATAATTTAAATGTTTCCAGTTCTCAGATATGTCAAATGGGATATGAAAACAATACATTGATTCAAAATATTTTGTTGTGAACCAATAATTTTTTTTGTAACAATCATAAAAACCTACAAACAGCCCAACAATTCTCCTGGGCAACAGATATATGTATTTTTCCTTCTTGCCCAACAATCCCAGATGTATGCATCCAAATTCATGGTCACTGTCAAGCACCCACCTAAATTCTGTCTCATTTCTAACTGCAAACACATCATATTCACATAAATCGCAAAATGCAAGCTTGAACCTTTCCAACAGTGATTCCGATTGTATATATTGTGACAAATTCCTTCTCTCAAAAAACATTGCAACAAGTGCTGTGTGTTATCCTTCTAAAACAATGACACATTCAAAAATGCAATGCTGTAATTTTTTAAGAGCATGCCCAACACTATGCTTAATAATATTGTTCCTTTGTTGCTGATAATCCCGATTTATTTCCAAATCACACTGCCCGGGATACATGTTTGCTGAACAATATTGCAAAATTGGAACTGTAGCAACTATGTATGTATTATTGGGAGCTTAGATAATTGTTCCCCACACCTGCATGTTTCATTCCAAGAGGTTTTGTCTAGGCACAGTGCAAGGCACTTACTGCTGCAATTTCTGAATTTTTGCCTCAGAAAATACAGAACAAGCTTATTCAGGCATTTGTGTTTTATATACCCAACAAGATCCGGGTGGAAATCATCTGCACTGAACAAGTGCCCATCATCTGTGGTCACAAATTCAATATTCCTATTAAACAGATTGGGATTGGAAATTATTCTGTTCAAAAATTTAAAATGCACCCAATTTAAGCTCTGATCAGCCATGAGCTCTAAATTATAATCTTCATACCCATCACAACAATTGCTGTACCAACATTCACCAAACAATTTCAACCTGCAGAAATAATAATAGCTCCCAGTGTGGTGATGCACAAACAATCCACAAATTCTCTTAAACTTGTTGTACATAAATTTTTCAAACTTGCTTACATCCTTCAGTGACAAGTATTGAAAATTCTTGTCTCTGTTAAGAACCCAGTGCATTTCAGTCTCATTCTGAACTGCAAACAAATTATACTCGGACAGGTTCAGGAACGTAAGCCTAAAATCTTGAACAAGTGATTCGGATTTTATGTATTTTGAAATTCCCCTTCTGTCAAAAAAATTCTGCATTATGACAAGCTTAGTGGCAATGTGAACAATTCCCTGTCACATTGGCATGTATTTTGTATGTTGTGCGCTTCAAGTGACAGGCATATGCATTCATGCTCACAATTTTTAAATTTTTGCCTAAACATATACATTAGAATCTCACTGAAATTTGTATATTTTGAAAATTTGTTCATGCCTGGCTTAAAATCTTCAAGTCGATACAAATTGCCCTCATCTGTGGTGACATATTCAATATGATTCAGGGGTAGAGGTACAGAAATTCTGTTGGTGATATTATAGTGGATCCAGTTTAGACTCTGTGGCATAATTATGTCCATTCTGTACACAAAACAATTCTTGTTCGTTTTTTTTGACACCTGACACTTGTTCTTTAGCCCAGAAATAACACTGTCTTCCTTCAAACCTGCAAAATTCAATGCACAACAATGCCACTCTAATTGATGAATGTTAAACGATAGAGAAACTCCTAACACCGCAGTGTTGCCATACCAAACTGAATATTATGCATTATTCTTTCAGGAAGCATGTATCTGCTCCTCTGCTCCCTAAAGCTTGTAAAGTCTCAGTGCTGAAAAATGTATCTTCAGTGTTCACATTTTGTTAATAGTTCAACTGTATGATAATCTGTGTAGATTAGATTTAAGGGAGTGTTCTGAAGTGAGAATCATTCAGAAGGCTCTCATTTACACTTACTACTAGAAATATAAAATTCCCATTGCCCACAGGTTTCAATATTTCCTACCATGGATACTGGTGATATACATTGCATTTTTACAAGTAAGTATTATATATTCAAAACTACTGTATTATACAAAAGCTTAGTAATAGTAATTATGAAAGTAATGTATTATGTCAGTGGCTTAAATTTTTAATGTCAAATTGAGTTTGGTCAACATGAAAATGTAACCTTTACAAATGCAGTACACTGTGGAAAATAACACTCAGAATATAGTTTTATGCCATTAAAAGTATGTTCCTGTTAATATTGTTACAATGAAAACAAAATACTGACTGTTGCTATCACAGGAAATTTTCTGTAAAATTACGGTGAAATAACAGCATCATTCACTGTTGCTATCACAGGGAATTTTCTGTATAATTACGGTGAAATGACAGTATCACTTACAGTACTTTAACCGTAACTGAAACGATAAAATTTCTGTAATATCACGGTCAAATTTCTGTAATATTACGGTGCAATTTCTGTAATATTACGGAGCAATTTCGTTCATAATTACGGTGAACCACTGTAATTTTACGGTGACGACACTGGCGCTCGAGCTGCCGGTGAGGTCACTGTAAAATTACGGATTTTTTTTTACAGTGTACGAACTTATGGACCAACCCAATATGTTCACTAAAGATTCTTTGAGTCAATTAATGTAATTCCATGTTTCCGAGAAACTTTTTACAGTAAAGATATTCTGATCTGTTATGGGGTGAATAATTTATGGACACTCTTTAGTTTCCATATCTTACCTTACATTTCGTTGTTTGAAATCAGTTTTACTCTTTATTTGCCAAACTGTCCAACGTTAGTTATTTTCAGACATGGATTTCAATAAAGAGTGAGAAATTATGAGCTCCAATGGTTCAGTCGGTATGGTGTCTGACTGCCAACGAGGAAGACATGAGTTTGTCCTACGTTTCAACGCTTTTCCACGACACTCCGCCACATAAAAAAAAGGCTCACAAGTTTTACGGTCGCTACTTAAGTTACGAAGACAGCTTCCGATGGTCGTTCAATTCGGCTGAGTACCTTGTAGTCATGTTAGCGACCTTCCAGCACCCTATCGAATCGGCCTTCGAAGTCGTTCAATTACACTTGTGGGCTGTGAACGGCTACCCTGCGGGATGGGAATTATCCAAGAGTGGAACAACATACTTTATGGATGTCACCAATTACTTGTGCGCTTCTCACGCGGACATTACCCAAGGCCTGAACTTTGGGTGGTAATGGAACATGTGTGTAATTCTGTTGAACCCCATAGCAACATATTCTAGCCTGAAGGGGCATTTAGATAAGTTAGAAATGATAGATTTCGCTTCCAGCATACCTGAACTCTATTGTAAAAACTAGCTTCTACATACTAATACACAACAATGAAATAGGGTTCTAACACACATGTATTAAAATAATATACGAGTTTTCACAGGACATAAAAAACAGATTGTCGTGTAATAAACAATACATACTGTATGTCAACTCTAAAGTGTAAATCACCAACCCTGAGACCTTCTGTAAACAAACGGTATCACTGATTCGATGTATCACTCCGCGTCAGCTGATTCATGACCGGAATCATCTGCTGTTACTCTCATAGTTCGCTGCACCTATTCATTTTATATAAGAGCCTCTGAATGTGAGAACCCGCTCTCAAAACATCAGACGAATATGCAGCCGCATACATTGTTACTCTCCCGGTCATTCTCTCTTTCATAACCCTTAAAACTGCAAACACTGACACACCACTGCACTGGGATACGAACTTAACCACCTCATTTACTGGTTTCTCAGGATACCACTGACAGAACGTTACATAAATATTGAGTAGAATCTGTTTCTCACCCCTTTTCAAATGCTGTCCTTGCTGGTGTTTTGAAAACAAGCTCGGAGAACACGGAGACCTTCCCGCACGCATAGAACTCGGCATGTTATTTTTCTAAGGATAAGTCAGGCAATATTACTAAGTTGCACTACTTCCTTGCTGTTCACATGATTATTTTTAGAAAATAACCAATGTTATAAAATATCATTATGTACACAAATCTCTAAGCTCATTGAAAGTTACAATGCATATTACTACAAAATGTTCACACTTACCTTGCCTTGCCATGTCACCAAGTTATTTTACGAAGTGCACTATATTTGGCGGAACAAAAATCGTTATTAGGATGCTTGTCAAAGTTTCCAACCGCAATAAATTTACGAACTTTCTTTGTCTTGTTTTGATCATCATCATCAATATATTTATTGGACTTACAGCAATGCATATGGCTGTTTATGCCCCTTATATATTTTATTTGCATAAGATACAATTTACATAAAATCTACAAACAAATTTCAAATACACTCCTATCTATATCATCCTTAGAAATATATATTACCATGTTATATCATTTTGTCTAAAAAAATGCAAGTAAAATATATTCAATTCGCATGCAAGAAAGAAGCCAAATTTATGGGAAATGAGTACTGGTGCAAAGAGTTAACCATAAAGGTGAAGCAATAAGTAAAAAAAGAAAGAGCATTGGGTTTAAAGTGAGACGTCATTTGCGGCAGCGTATCCCATACTACAAATTGGCTGTTGTTTTACCTTACGTAATGAATCCTGTAACAAAGCTGGATTTACGTGTGGATTATTTTACTTCTGGGTCAATCCATACGAAGTCATACAACATGGTTGCTTGACCATTTTTAAAAAAGTTTATTTTTTGTGTGGTGTGAGCCTCATATGTTGACAGTTCAGAACCACTGTTATTTTATTTTTACTATAACCGATTTGAAGATGGCGGGCATTCATTTATCATGGCGCGCGTCATTTTCTCCATTCGTAAGTATCAGCGGCAACTTTTTTATCTCAGCTCTGGTAAGTCCTACGACAATGAGATAAAATCTGTGATGTTAAGCACATTATAAGCTACAATTATATTTCTGTGTAATTTTCTAAATATTATTCCTTCATAATAAATTTTAAGGTCAAAATTGTGTATTTTAATCGCTCAAAATGACATTTTCGGACATTTTTTGGGGGGTGAAGGCAGTTTGTTTGACACTTGAATTTTTTTGTGCAAGTACCTGTGTACCAATAGAGTATGTCAAAATTATTTGAAGCTTGAGACTTTAATATTTCTTTTTCTACAGGGACAGAAACATGTACTTTTTGTTAAAAAATTCAAAGTTCAGGGTTAAATATAGTAGTGTGTTTTGTACTATTATAAACTCAACAAATGATGAGCCCCTCTCAGGCAGATTTGGCTACACTTAAAACTTGCTCAACATGCCCATATGAGCTTTTTGCTCAAGTGTAGCACCCTGTCTAATCCAAGATTTTTGTAAAAATGCCCTCGGGAATTTCCCGAAACTACAGTGTACAAATGATGAGCCCCCTCAGATTGATTTGTCCACACTTACAAAAGGCACTTCTGTGAGATTGTTGTCCATAAATTTGTTAAAAATATGGCCTTTTTTATATTGTTTTTGCTACACTTAAAACTAGGGCAAAGAGCCACCTACACACACACACCCACACACACACACACACACACACACACACACAAAGCACATTGTTGAACCCAACTGATATTTTTTATTAAGTATAGAGTTTTGATTTGAACCCCAAGAAATTTTATATAAATACCAAAGCCAAAAATATTCACACACATACACACACACACACACACTAAATATACAAAACACACTGCTGAACCCAACTTATATTTTTTATTAAGCATAGAATTTTGAATTGAAGCCCAGGAAATTTTATATAATAAACAACAACAAAAATGCCTAATCAAAAATATTGTAATCAATGCAATAAGAATATATCCAGCCCCAATTGGGTTAAGCACCAAAAGAATTTTAATCCAGATAAAAGCAGAATTCTCACAAAAATATGCCCAAAATGCCATAGAAAATATAACATGAAATATTTCACTTATACTTGTTCTGCACAGTCATCAACATTTCCAAACAAAATTCACAAAATATCCAGCAATTCTGCCATAATTATTGTACACAATTTTTTCAAGCTTGCTTATATATTTAAGGCATAGGTAGTGAAAAGGCAATTCACTGTTAAACACCCACTGCATCTCTGTTTCATTGCAAACTGCAAACAGGTCATACGCAGAGAATCCAGATAATCTGATTCTGATATTTTCCACCATTGTTCCTATATAAACGTTTCAACGTATGTTGGATTCTCTGCGTATGACCTGTTTGCAGTTTGCAATGAAACAGAGATGCAGTGGGTGTTTAACAGTGAATTGCCTTTTCACTACCTATGCCTTAAATATATAAGCAAGTTTGAAAAAATTGTGTACAATAATTATGGCAGAATTGCTGGATATTTTGTGAATTTTTACACAGATGATTACGGGTATTATTTCATGCTCAAAGTGTTTAGGAAACACTGGTGGGGAAATTGCTACAATTTGTTTTCAGAGCATAGGATGAGGATTGATTCATATCCAAGCTTGAATTGGATGCATTACAAATTTGGAATATCTACAATTTATAATGATATTGAATTTGTCACAATAGATGCTGGCCATTTGTATAGTGGGGATGATTTTGATCCTGATTGTGTGTGGTACTCTAAACATATATACCTGAATGAGATTATAATGTATTTTATAAGACAAAAATTCAAAGATTGTGATTCTGATTGTATTGCAAAAATTCTAGGTGGGAATAATCTTAGCAGAAGATGCAATTGTGGGAAACAATTATTTAAATTAAAAATATTTTCAGACACAGCAGAAACAACAGACACAGCAGGGACAGCAGGGAGTGCAGAAATAGAGCAGAAACAGGATTGAAGGTATAGAATGAATTTTTTGTTCCCAACATATTGACTGTACAGAATAGTGAAAGCCTAGATATAAATATAACCCATAGATATTCTGTTGCCCCCACTTGCAAGATGTCTGAAGATTATATTGTAAAATATATAAACAATCTTGTCTACAGTATATATAAAACAAATGCAAGAGATTTTTCAGATAATTTTAATCACAGAACTGTTTGTTTTGAAAAGAACCCATATGTCCCCACACAAATTATGCAAGTGAGCATCATAGATGCATTGAATACAAATCAACAACTTGTCAGCATCCTGGGGAATTATGTCACAGAGATAAGCCTTGTAGATTTCAAAATTGTTGTTAAAATTTCAAATAAAGGCACACAATGTTATGTCAACAAGATTTTCAGACCTGAGCTAAGCACATCCCTGAGCAGTGATGGGATCCTCAGGTTCTGTGACAACATTGTGAGCCCCCCTGAAAATAAGATCAATCTGTTCAAGCCCAATACCCACAAATACAATCAGTTGCTCAGGTATGTATACTCTGAGGTTGGGTACTATGATGATTTTTATGTTATGACCCTTGTAGGAACAACAAAAATATATTTTGTAGAATTTCAGGACAAAGCACCTGATAATATCATCACATAAGAATACATAGAGAATATAGGATATGCATTCATCAAAAATTCCAAGACCTCAGCAGAAAAATCTAATTATATGAGCTCTATCAACTATGTTGATTGTTTCTCTACAAAAATTATATACAATTCAGAATCTGTAAATGCCATTGTTTCATGCTACCTCCTTTTCAGAACAGCAAAAAATAACACCGAGAGGGTTCTTGCAGTTGAGTGCTTCATGCAACTTGACAGATTGGAATATATTAAATTGAAAAAATTACCCCATCTCATATACAATATTGTTTTGGATGAAACAAGTGACACTGTAATTGTTCACTGTGTAATATCTTTGATGGGCCTTGAATCACATAAAAACAGTTTCATCTCAAAATTTGCAACAATCATAAACAATGAGGCTGTATCGGAATGCATTGAGTAATAGGTTTTCATGATTCTGTTCCTTGCATATTCATGCCAGTGTGTAATTATTAAATATGCAGAATTTTTTGACAGAAGAGCAATTTCAAAATACATCAAATCACAATCACTTATTGGGGATTTCAGGCTTAGGTTCTTGAATCTGTCCGAGCATGACCTGTTCTCTGTTGGGAATGAAACTGAAATGCAATGGGTGCTTTCAAGTGATTTTGCCTTTCACTACCTGTCCCTGAAATCCCTAATAAGATTTGAAATATCCATGTTCAATACATGCAAAAGAATTGTTGGATTTTTTGTGCATTATTCTGTAGAGTATTATTATTGGCATTGTGGATTTGCAATGTATGATGATTACTGGTACAACAATTGCAATAAGAATTGTTTTGTGTACAGAATGGACATAATTATGCCACAGAGTCTAAACTGGATCCACTATAATATCACCAACAGAATTTCTGTACCTCTACCCCTGAATCATATTGAATATGTCACCACAGATGAGGGCAATTTGTATCGACTTGAAGATTTTAAGCCAGGCATGAACAAATTTTCAAAATATACAAATTTCAGTGAGATTCTAATGTATATGTTTAGGCAAAAATTTAAAAATTGTGAGCATGAATGCATATGCCTGTTACTTGAAGCGCACAACATACAAAATACATGCCAATGTGACAGGGAATTGTTCACATTGCCACTAAGCTTGTCATAATGCAGAATTTTTTTGACAGAAGGGGAATTTCAAAATACATAAAATCCGAATCACTTGTTCAAGATTTTAGGCTTACGTTCCTGAACCTGTCCGAGTATAATTTGTTTGCAGTTCAGAATGAGACTGAAATGCACTGGGTTCTTAACAGAGACAAGAATTTTCAATACTTGTCACTGAAGGATGTAAGCAAGTTTGAAAAATTTATGTACAACAAGTTTAAGAGAATTTGTGGATTGTTTGTGCATCACCACACTGGGAGCTATTATTATTTCTGCAGGTTGAAATTGTTTGGTGAATGTTGGTACAGCAATTGTTGTGATGGGTATGAAGATTATAATTTAGAGCTCATGGCTGATCAGAGCTTAAATTGGGTGCATTTTAAATTTTTGAACAGAATAATTTCCAATCCCAATCTGTTTAATAGGAATATTGAATTTGTGACCACAGATGATGGGCACTTGTTCAGTGCAGATGATTTCCACCCGGATCTTGTTGGGTATATAAAACACAAATGCCTGAATAAGCTTGTTCTGTATTTTCTGAGGCAAAAATTCAGAAATTGCAGCAGTAAGTGCCTTGCACTGTGCCTAGACAAAACCTCTTGGAATGAAAGATGCAGGTGTGGGGAACAATTATCTAAGCTCCCAATAATACATACATAGTTGCTACAGTTCCAATTTTGCAATATTGTTCAGCAAACATGTATCCCGGGCAGTGTGATTTGGAAATAAATCGGGATTATCAGCAACAAAGGAACAATATTATTAAGCATAGTGTTGGGCATGCTCTTAAAAAATTACAGCATTGCATTTTTGAATGTGTCATTGTTTTAGAAGGATAACACACAGCACTTGTTGCAATGTTTTTTGAGAGAAGGAATTTGTCACAATATATACAATCGGAATCACTGTTGGAAAGGTTCAAGCTTGCATTTTCCGATTTATGTGAATATGATGTGTTTGCAGTTAGAAATGAGACAGAATTTAGGTGGGTGCTTGACAGTGACCATGAATTTGGATGCATACATCTGGGATTGTTGGGCAAGAAGGAAAAATACATATATCTGTTGCCCAGGAGAATTGTTGGGCTGTTTGTAGGTTTTTATGATTGTTACAAAAAAAATTATTGGTTCACAACAAAATATTTTGAATCAATGTATTGTTTTCATATCCCATTTGACATATCTGAGAACTGGAAACATTTAAATTATGATACTTATTTGAAATCCTATGATGATTTTGAATTTGTAACCACAGATACAGGCTTGGTGTTTTCTGGTGCGGATTTTGTTAGAAGGGAAAAATATATCTCAGGGGTCATAAATGCAAATGAGATTATTCTGTATTTGCTGAGTTTGAAGATAAAATTTCATGATTTGAGATATTTTGAACCTTTAAACTGCAATTTTTTGCAATCTTCAAATCTCAACCTCAAATTCTGATCGGGAGGTACACAGAGCCATGTACAATTTCTGTTTATATCTAGATGGTTGCTCTCCACAATTGTGTAGGTGCACAATAGGATCAATGCTCATGTCATTTTTTGACAGAAGAGATGTTGCAAAATATATTAGATCTGAATCTCTTCTTCCTGATTTCAAAATTAGATTCTCAACACTCTCAGAGTATGATTTATTTTCAATCAATAATGAAACAGAGTTCCACTGGGCACTGCACAGCACACAAAGCTTCAAATATCTAAACTTGAGATACATCACTGATTTTGAGTGCCACAAGTATAATTCTTGCAGGAGAATTGTGGGACAGTTTGTTGTTTTTTATTATTATATTGATTTTTCCTATTATGGAGGATGGTTTTCAAATCATGCAAGTGTGGGGAGATTCTATGATTTTGAGATTCTTCCCAATCAGAGCTCAAACTGGAAACATTTTAGATTTTTGCTGATGCATCTGGATAGGTTCCAAAAGGCAGAATTTGTTACAACAGATAGTGGAATGTTGTATAGTGGTGCAGATTTTAATCATCACCTGCAATATTTTGATGCATACAATTCTCAGATGTTGAACATGATTGAGATAATCATGTATCTTCTTCAGCAAAAATTTAAAAATTGCAGCATTGGGTGCTTTAATAGGATAATAAAATCATGGAATGTATTTACAGAGTGTGAGTGCGGGAAACCACTAAGCTGCATGCCTCTGCTGTTGAGATAGCCCAGCCTAACATGTAATATTGTTTGCAGGTTGATTCAAGATGCAAACATTTTTTGAAAAAAGGGATATTTCCAGATCCATCAAATCCAAATCTCTTGTTCCTGAATTTAAATTGAGATTCTCAAAATTGTAAAGTGTATTGTGTGCTCCATGATGCTCACATAATTTGTGGAGAGGCATTTTATGGCCTGTTTCTGGTGCATAGGGTCTAGCTCCTGGTCTAGAAAATTACAAAATATGGCCTTGCAATCTAAGTTATACAGGGCAATCACACAAATATTTCCATTCAATTTTGTTTGGAAATGTTGATGACTGTGCAGAACAAGTATAAGTGAAATATTTCATGTTATATTTTCTATGGCATTTTGGGCATATTTTTGTGAGAATTCTGCTTTTATCTGGATTAAAATTCTTTTGGTGCTTAACCCAATTGGGGCTGGATATATTCTTATTGCATTGATTACAATATTTTTGATTAGGCATTTTTGTTGTTGTTTATTATATAAAATTTCCTGGGCTTCAATTCAAAATTCTATGCTTAATAAAAAATATCAGTTGGGTTCAGCAGTGTGTTTTGTATATTTAGTGTGTGTGTGTGTGTGTGTGTATGTGTGTGAATATTTTTGGCTTTGGTATTTATATAAAATTTCTTGGGGTTCAAATCAAAACTCTATACTTAATAAAAAATATCAGTTGGGTTCAACAATGTGCTTTGTGTGTGTGTGTGTGTGTGTGTGTGTGTGTGTGGGTGTGTGTGTGTAGGTGGCTCTTTGCCCTAGTTTTAAGTGTAGCAAAAACAATATAAAAAAGGCCATATTTTTAACAAATTTATGGACAACAATCTCACAGAAGTGCCTTTTGTAAGTGTGGACAAATCAATCTGAGGGGGCTCATCATTTGTACACTGTAGTTTCGGGAAATTCCCGAGGGCATTTTTACAAAAATCTTGGATTAGACAGGGTGCTACACTTGAGCAAAAAGCTCATATGGGCATGTTGAGCAAGTTTTAAGTGTAGCCAAATCTGCCTGAGAGGGGCTCATCATTTGTTGAGTTTATAATAGTACAAAACACACTACTATATTTAACCCTGAACTTTGAATTTTTTAACAAAAAGTACATGTTTCTGTCCCTGTAGAAAAAGAAATATTAAAGTCTCAAGCTTCAAATAATTTTGACATACTCTATTGGTACACAGGTACTTGCACAAAAAAATTCAAGTGTCAAACAAACTGCCTTCACCCCCCAAAAAATGTCCGAAAATGTCATTTTGAGCGATTAAAATACACAATTTTGACCTTAAAATTTATTATGAAGGAATAATATTTAGAAAATTACACAGAAATATAATTGTAGCTTATAATGTGCTTAACATCACAGATTTTATCTCATTGTCGTAGGACTTACCAGAGCTGAGATAAAAAAGTTGCCGCTGATACTTACGAATGGAGAAAATGACGCGCGCCATGATAAATGAATGCCCGCCATCTTCAAATCGGTTATAGTAAAAATAAAATAACAGTGGTTCTGAACTGTCAACATATGAGGCTCACACCACACAAAAAATAAACTTTTTTAAAAATGGTCAAGCAACCATGTTGTATGACTTCGTATGGATTGACCCAGAAGTAAAATAATCCACACGTAAATCCAGCTTTGTTACAGGATTCATTACGTAAGGTAAAACAACAGCCAATTTGTAGTATGGGATACGCTGCCGCAAATGACGTCTCACTTTAAACCCAATGCTCTTTCTTTTTTTACTTATTGCTTCACCTTTATGGTTAACTCTTTGCACCAGTACTCATTTCCCATAAATTTGGCTTCTTTCTTGCATGCGAATTGAATATATTTTACTTGCATTTTTTTAGACAAAATGATATAACATGGTAATATATATTTCTAAGGATGATATAGATAGGAGTGTATTTGAAATTTGTTTGTAGATTTTATATAAATTGTATCTTATGCAAATAAAATATATAAGGGGCATAAACAGCCATATGCATTGCTGTAAGTCCAATAAATATATTGATGATGATGATCAAAACAAGACAAAGAAAGTTCGTAAATTTATTGCGGTTGGAAACTTTGACAAGCATCCTAATAACGATTTTTGTTCCGCCAAATATAGTGCACTTCGTAAAATAACTTGGTGACATGGCAAGGCAAGGTAAGTGTGAACATTTTGTAGTAATATGCATTGTAACTTTCAATGAGCTTAGAAATTTGTGTACATAATGATATTTTATAACATTGGTTATTTTCTAAAAATAATCATGTGAACAGCAAGGAAGTAGTGCAACTTAGTAATATTGCCTGACTTATCCTTAGAAAAATAACATGCCGAGTTCTATGCGTGCGGGAAGGTCTCCGTGTTCTCCGAGCTTGTTTTCAAAACACCAGCAAGGACAGCATTTGAAAAGGGGTGAGAAACAGATTCTACTCAATATTTATGTAACGTTCTGTCAGTGGTATCCTGAGAAACCAGTAAATGAGGTGGTTAAGTTCGTATCCCAGTGCAGTGGTGTGTCAGTGTTTGCAGTTTTAAGGGTTATGAAAGAGAGAATGACCGGGAGAGTAACAATGTATGCGGCTGCATATTCGTCTGATGTTTTGAGAGCGGGTTCTCACATTCAGAGGCTCTTATATAAAATGAATAGGTGCAGCGAACTATGAGAGTAACAGCAGATGATTCCGGTCATGAATCAGCTGACGCGGAGTGATACATCGAATCAGTGATACCGTTTGTTTACAGAAGGTCTCAGGGTTGGTGATTTACACTTTAGAGTTGACATACAGTATGTATTGTTTATTACACGACAATCTGTTTTTTATGTCCTGTGAAAACTCGTATATTATTTTAATACATGTGTGTTAGAACCCTATTTCATTGTTGTGTATTAGTATGTAGAAGCTAGTTTTTACAATAGAGTTCAGGTATGCTGGAAGCGAAATCTATCATTTCTAACTTATCTAAATGCCCCTTCAGGCTAGAATATGTTGCTATGGGGTTCAACAGAATTACACACATGTTCCATTACCACCCAAAGTTCAGGCCTTGGGTAATGTCCGCGTGAGAAGCGCACAAGTAATTGGTGACATCCATAAAGTATGTTGTTCCACTCTTGGATAATTCCCATCCCGCAGGGTAGCCGTTCACAGCCCACAAGTGTAATTGAACGACTTCGAAGGCCGATTCGATAGGGTGCTGGAAGGTCGCTAACATGACTACAAGGTACTCAGCCGAATTGAACGACCATCGGAAGCTGTCTTCGTAACTTAAGTAGCGACCGTAAAACTTGTGAGCCTTTTTTTTATGTGGCGGAGTGTCGTGGAAAAGCGTTGAAACGTAGGACAAACTCATGTCTTCCTCGTTGGCAGTCAGACACCATACCGACTGAACCATTGGAGCTCATAATTTCTCACTCTTTATTGAAATCCATGTCTGAAAATAACTAACGTTGGACAGTTTGGCAAATAAAGAGTAAAACTGATTTCAAACAACGAAATGTAAGGTAAGATATGGAAACTAAAGAGTGTCCATAAATTATTCACCCCATAACAGATCAGAATATCTTTACTGTAAAAAGTTTCTCGGAAACATGGAATTACATTAATTGACTCAAAGAATCTTTAGTGAACATATTGGGTTGGTCCATAAGTTCGTACACTGTAAAAAAAAATCCGTAATTTTACAGTGACCTCACCGGCAGCTCGAGCGCCAGTGTCGTCACCGTAAAATTACAGTGGTTCACCGTAATTATGAACGAAATTGCTCCGTAATATTACAGAAATTGCACCGTAATATTACAGAAATTTGACCGTGATATTACAGAAATTTTATCGTTTCAGTTACGGTTAAAGTACTGTAAGTGATACTGTCATTTCACCGTAATTATACAGAAAATTCCCTGTGATAGCAACAGTGAATGATGCTGTTATTTCACCGTAATTTTACAGAAAATTTCCTGTGATAGCAACAGTCAGTATTTTGTTTTCATTGTAACAATATTAACAGGAACATACTTTTAATGGCATAAAACTATATTCTGAGTGTTATTTTCCACAGTGTACTGCATTTGTAAAGGTTACATTTTCATGTTGACCAAACTCAATTTGACATTAAAAATTTAAGCCACTGACATAATACATTACTTTCATAATTACTATTACTAAGCTTTTGTATAATACAGTAGTTTTGAATATATAATACTTACTTGTAAAAATGCAATGTATATCACCAGTATCCATGGTAGGAAATATTGAAACCTGTGGGCAATGGGAATTTTATATTTCTAGTAGTAAGTGTAAATGAGAGCCTTCTGAATGATTCTCACTTCAGAACACTCCCTTAAATCTAATCTACACAGATTATCATACAGTTGAACTATTAACAAAATGTGAACACTGAAGATACATTTTTCAGCACTGAGACTTTACAAGCTTTAGGGAGCAGAGGAGCAGATACATGCTTCCTGAAAGAATAATGCATAATATTCAGTTTGGTATGGCAACACTGCGGTGTTAGGAGTTTCTTTATCGTTTAACATTCATCAATTAGAGTGGCATTGTTGTGCATTGAATTTTGCAGGTTTGAAGGAAGACAGTGTTATTTCTGGGCTAAAGAACAAGTGTCAGGTGTCAAAAAAAACGAACAATTCCGACATATTCTTCTGTTTGGATTTAAGAGAGGAGCAAAGGCAGCTGAAAACATTTGTGACGTGTTCTGGGATAATGCCAACATGTAAATCTTAAAGTAGGGGAAAATATTTCATTTCAAAGAGAGAAAGCAACTTGGACTTGAGTGATTCTCCACGTTCAGGAAGACCGTCGGGCTTTAATGAAGACTTTTTAAACGCTTTAATCCACGAAGGTCCACTTCAGTCGAGCCGAGAATTAGCAAATGTGACCATTCAATCATCGTACGACATTTGCATCCCATGGGTAAGGTTCAGGATACTGCAATTTTTAAGTGAAACCAACACAAATCGGCGAGTAGGTTAGGATGGCTGCATCGTGTGCTCCTCCAACACAATAATGCACGCCCACACTCCGCTAACGTGGCAAAAGCTGCTATCCAAGAACTTGTTTAGGAGGTTATTCCACATCCTCCTTACATCCCCGATCTTGCGCCCTCTGATTTCCATATTTTCAGTTCTCTATCCACCAGTCTTCAACTAAACTTCTTTGGTAACGAAAATGCTCCTCAAACTTGGCTTGACGACGCTCTTAACCCCAAATCAGATGAATTCCTCTCGCTTGGAATCGAAAGACTGTCCCAGCGTTGGTAGACAGTATCTTTGCCACGGTGGAAAAAAAAGCTATGAACTTATGCACCAACCCAATACTTATCATGTTTAATAAACCTCTAAACTACATGAACACCCTGAGTCTTTTACAATATCAAGTGTATTGATGGTAGTCACCTCGATCCTGAACCTCAATTCAACCAAGTCCGGAAATTTATTGCGGGACTCTGTGAAATGATTGTTTTGTAGGTGGATCCTTCGTGAATTCTTTTTTACAACGACGCTTAACAGTTACTGTAGATTTGTTTTCCAACAACGCAACACACACCTTGCCTTTTCCTGCACCGTCACCATTTTCACTGTTTTACTGTTTTGCCGCAATGCAAGATGGTACAAGTTTTGTCAAGTTCATGGAACAATTTTTTTGAGACATTCTTCATGTTAATACTAACGACATCCACTCCACTTGCATAGACATGGGTAACATTTATGGGGTGAATAATATCTGGATACGTTGTATTTAAGTTGATAGGTCTTAAATGTGAAGTTAAATCAGGATTAGCTGAAATGCCGCTTCTAAACAGTTGCCATGAAGCATGCAGGCTAAGGGCATCCATCTCGTAGTGTTGCTATTATTTGGTGTCAATGTTCTTTCCTTCAAGCAGACGGCGCGGAAGTGCGCGGTTATGGTTCTACCGTCATTATCCGTCACTTGGAGAAATTTGTTTGCCAGACGTCAATTTCTTCCTCTTGGAAAACCGAGAGTGCGTGGTTGTTAGTGTATTTCCCATTAGAGGACATAATCCAAACGACAACGAATTTGACAAATGAAATGACGCGGCAAGAAATGTCAGCCCTACTTTCTTTTTTTTTTCCTTTTTTTTTAGTTTTGTGTCTGGTCTATGAATGGACGCAATTTGTCTTCTCCGGTGGAAAGTGTTTTCCCTCATGAGAGTTTCTCGAAGACATGTGGCCACTTCAATTAGATGAGCCCGAAGACATTTCTGACCTGTCAAGCTCTGGCTGCGACAATCAATCTCTTGCTCATAATGACGACTGTTTTCCCCTCAAGTGTCGTCGTTACAGACTTATTTCATTTCCTTATTTTCTGTTTTTCTCGTCTTGTCTCAATTTTCCAATATTTTTCTCTGTTTCTTGGCGTTCGATTTCTGACTGATTTGTCGATAGTATGAAAGTATGTGCTTTTGAAGGTAAAAACTATTAAGTTGTTCTTAAATATTACCCAATCTTGGTACTTTTTAATTTTTATAGAGGTTTCACTGATAAATGACAGCCAAAGTTACAAGTGTCACTTCATCGCAAGTGGCAAGCGACTATTCACCGCAAGTGGCAAGCGACTCTTAACTCCAAGTGGCAAGCGACTCTTTACCCCAAGTGGCAAGTGACTTTTAATCCCCAAGTGGCAAGTGATTCTTAGTCGTCAAGTGGCAAGTGATTCTTAGTCGTCAAGTGGCAAGTGATTCTTAGTCGTCAAGTGGCAAGTGACTCTTAGTCCCCAAGTGGCAAGTGACTCTTAGTCCCCAAGTGGCAAGTGACTCTTAGTCCCCAAGTGGCAAGAGACTCTTAGTCCCCAAGTGGCAAGAGACTCTAAATCCCCAAATGGAAAGCGACCCTTAGTCCCCAAATGGCAAGCGGTTGATTTTCAAGTGACATGTCTCTGGAGCGCAAAGCATAAATCTCCCTAAGTGTAATAATAATAGAGATTATGTTTCTTTTTCTGAGGTGAGGACTTAATGTTCTGCTTTTGTCGAGGATTGAAATTCAGTTTATACGTATCGTGTTTAACAAGAGGATCGAGGTAGTGGACAATTTGTCTATTATTGTCTGTACCATCGACTATGTATGTATATTATTAAACATCTATTGCAGACTTGCATAGAATATGTTTAATCAAAGCTAAATTTGTTTACAGTTAGAAAACTCAGCTTTCAAATTAAATATACATATATAAAAGAAGACTGAAAATATTTTCCAACTTCCTTGCTAAGCGCATCTGCCAACTGGTTATTACTGGTAAAGAGGACGACGTGGAAAATGGGGCTCGTGATGAAAGAGTTGGGCGCTCGAGGTCGACCTTTCTTTTCAATAATTCTTTCAGTTTCTTCTTTCCTTCGCTTCTGTGACTCCAAAGAAACTTCAGGGCGGTGGTTTCCTGGGTTAATAAAGAGACGTAGAAACTTGGTTTCAATAATTTAGTCCCTGCGGCCCCCCCCAAAAAAACTTTTAACGAGCGAAAAGAAAGATATTGGCTAACGCGAGAACAATTTCAGCATTCCTCTACTACTTTTTTGTCGTTCCCTGTAATTTTTTGAGCCTCCAAGGATTTGCATTTTAAAAAAGACCTTTTACGCTCTAATGACTGAATAATTACGAAGCAGACAACTTTTGATGAGTTTCCTTCACTTCTGGCAACCATGATTCATTCTCCCCCCCCCTTCCATCAGTAGATAACGCATAATTGTCGCGAAACCACTAAAAGATGCGTCTGTTTTCTGTCCTGTGCAAGACTTTTGCTGTTACTCATCTTCCATTTATGAGCCGTGGCTCGTTTACTTTTATACAGCGCGCTTTGATATGCAAAAAAGTTCTTGCAGTTAACTGACTGCGGATTTCACGGAATGGCGACTGCGCAATCTTCTACATTTTTATTAAGCTTCCTTTTAACGTTTAAAAACTGAAGTGAAAAATCGTTCGTTATGATCATATTAATACTATGATACATTTTTTGGAACTTGTGAAACTACAAATGGTATGAACATCAAAGCGAGCTCTCTCGTTTGCTGCAAGTGTGTGTTTGTGAAAGATTGACGTCTGAATTTCGACAGAAGCATGTACTGAATAGAAAAGTGATACAGAAACCACGAGAAATGGAGGATTTTTCTGCGAGGTAGGTACATTAATGTACTAGTACAGTGGGATCCATGAGTATTACCCTGCAAATTGCCCATGACTATTTTCATTAATTTTTCTCTTAGCTACATCCTATGTGTTTTTAAGCGATGTGTTTTTATATATGCTGGTTCAGAAGTTGTCAACAATTGTTTTCAGTTTTCTTTTAATTGTTGAAGCTCTTATTGGCCAAATAAGATGTACGAACATGGTGATGGACAATTTGCACGGTAATACTCATGGATCCCACTGTACCTCTAAATAGGCTAAAAAGCCAATTGTTCAGCTAGCGTTTTGTGTTGCTGGGAGGCGGCAAGAGGAGCGGGGGTTAGCTATCTGAACTTGTGACGGACCTTCAAACCGTTTCATTTCCATAGAGTCGTTTTTAAGTTGTATGTCGATGAGTACTAAATGTGGCATTGAATATCAATACCTCTTGTAGAGACGTTTTAACACTAAGGTCATTACCAGATATAACCCAGTTTTACTATTCATTGCACGAGATGTATTTGCTGCTTGTAGTCACGTTCTCGCAAATTATTTCGTGGTGTTACAATATATGCAAGGTATGTAAGATGTGTCTATGTTTCAGTGGTTTTCCGATTCATTACGGGGAACATAAAACAATGTTTCAAAGTCAGGATGAACATAACACAACTAACAATGACTGCAGTTAATGCATGGCAATAATGTTTTAGTGTTACAAACTGCTTTCGTTACTTTTGATCTTTATGTAACATAAGGTGTAGCTAAACTACAACCTGTACATTGTAGCTCACGAAGTTCAGATCACCTCTAATTACAAGGGTTGGATAAAAAGTAATGGCAACACTGGTATAATTGGTACTTGACTGTATTGGCAGAGGAGCACGTGTTACATTCCTTCAAAGTAATCGCCCCTCATCTCTACGACCTTCTGTCACACGTATGGAAGGCGTCGTACACCGTCAGCGCGTCCATCTCTGTCGATGTCCCGCAGTGACCGCCCTATAGCACGTATGATCGCTTCGCGCGTGTCGTAGTGCTTCCCGCCCAGTGGTTCCTTCATTTTGACAAAACGGTCGTCATCACACGGTCTCATGCCGGTGAATACGGCGGATGTTCCAGTACCTCCCACTATCAGTTATGCAGGAGCGCCGTCACATTGTTCGCAGTGTGACACCTTGCATTGTCAAGCAGGATGATGGGACACCGTGCCGTCGCTTCCTTCTTAATGCGAGACGAAGGTGGTGTTGCAAGAAGGTGCAGAAGTAGGCTGCGTTGACCGTCTGCCTGAGAGACGTTGTTCTTCTTGCCTAAACATATTGTTAGGGCGCTTGCACTCTCGTCCTCTGCTTCAGAGCACTGCTGTTTTTGACTGAATAACATACAATCGCTCCCACCACTCACTGTACTTCCTCGTCTGACATTCCTTTATCAGCCACGAAACGCTTGTGGCGCTGTGACTCACCCCTTTCACGGGACAGCAGTGTTGCCATTACTTTTTATCCAACCCTTGTAAATGTCACATGACTATCTTGGGGTAGCTACTAATGCCAATCAGTTCCCAACGTATCTGAAGTAGTAAGTATACATTTTAACGGTACGCAGCATCGTTTGTTATTTCTTATCAGGGTGATAGCACAGTTACTGTCGGAGATTACGAAGTGCATGTTTTGACTTGACAGAAAAATATAGGCAAATATGACCAAATTCATGCAATTTGTACTCGGCCGTCATTTTTGGATAATGGCAGTGTGGTTATAAAAACTTCAATAGTATTCACCTAAACGTGATATATGTGTACTTCGACGATGAACTTTTGTCTTCTCCAAGATGTTGTCTGTTAAGCCCACTTTATACACAGATGGCTAATCGAGGCTGAACCTACAGTTTAAAGTTGGTTTCAGAATACCTTGCGTTACGTAGTATAAGATGTGAGGAACTTTTTCTTGCTTTCAATAAAATTGCAGTTGTTAAAATGAACGGTCTAAAGGAATATCGATAAGCTGGTTGTTGGCAGAGGCATTAAAAGACACTTCGGGATATCCATGTAGAATATTTATTGTACTGATTCGGATGATTATAGTTTTGCAACATTGCCACGAATCTTTCACATCTAATGTTTGATTGATTTCTTTGCTCTTATTTTGCTTCGCTTTTATGCCACTTTCGTGATCGCAAAAATGATGACGAGTGATATGATAAACGTGATGGAGAAAAACTCACACCCATACCCAGATTCGAACCCTTGACCGCTGGTGTCGTAGCGCTCTGTACTAATCACTCAGTCACCGAGGTATCTAATGTTACATTTCAATTTTGCAACCAATTCTATTTTTACTTAAACATTTTAAGGTAAAAACTAGAGGAAGAAATCCTATTTTGATGTTGGAGCCACAGCAAGACCAATTATATCTAGTCTTCACACTTCACACCACGAAACCTTGCCCACTCCGTCAAAAGGTTTTGTGTACAATACAGGCAAGCTGGAGACAGGCTATGAGATACAAAGAGCTAATATTCATTTGTCAAGTACCGTCTTAATCTCTGGATAAATTCCCCGCCGCAGAGCTTACAGAGAAGGGCACTCATCCACCGTGATTCGGTTTCTGTAGTAACCGCCCAACAACAAAAACTGGGCTCTCACCTCCATGGAGTGATGCTCCAGCCATCCTATATTTGTTTTCCTCCGCAGCGGGAACATCAAAGTTGGTTTAGGAGCAGAACTTACGAGTGCGACATAAATCCTTCTTTATGGACTCCGGTTGGCAGAAAATGCTCTTGAATGATGGCCAACTTTTTTTTCTCTCCATTCCACCTGATGCTTGCTTCTGACCTGCTATCTTAGAAAGAGGAAACGAACCGCTCTTTGAATTATGTGGCAGCAGAAAGGAATTATTACCGTGTCTTTATTTATCGGTATCTGGCATGTGTGTACAATTTTTTTATGCGTCGTTGATTTTCGAATTCCCACATCGTTGCTCTACAGTCTTTGAGCCTTCAATTTTCGCATCTCTTCAAGGAATTTGAAGCTCAAATTGCAAAGTTATTGTTACATTCACTGATTTCTTAATAAAATGAAAGATTTAAAATATTTTACGAACCCCTAACCAGAGGCCCCTCATCTGTCCACCCAGACACTCCCCCCCATAACGTTCTACCCTGGTGCCCTTACTTTACACCTTCCTCCAAAACCGTGTCATATATGACGAGAAATAATAGGCTTATTTTTTTTTAAAAAAACTTAAGTGTTACTGTTAAAGAATACTTTTATTATAGGTATATGTTTATTTAATACTTTTCATAACTTCAAAGTTACATGATTTTGCAATATAGGCCTACTTATTATGTTATGCAGCAGTAATTTCAAATAATTCTTGTTTACACAAATCCAACTCCTTTTGAAACAAATAGGCACGTTTATGTAATCAGAAATAAGGTTTTGGCGGTACTCAAGGGGATGCCGCGGATTGGGGCCCCCGAGGGCGACGCCCCGGGTATTCGCCTGGGTCCCCGGCCAATAACCATTGTCTCCAAGCCTCACCCGTGTTTTCAATCTTAACATTTCATGATCTTTTAATACCAAATTTATAAATTCTTAATTTGGTTTGTTTATCGTTTAATGTTCATCAATTGAAGCGGCATTGTTGTGCTTGTGAATACGCATTGAATTTTACAGGTTTGAAGAAAGACGGTGTTATTTATGGGCTAAAGAACAATAAGTGTCCAGTGAAGAAAAAACATTTCCGACATATTCTTCTGTCTGAGTTTAACACAGGGGCAAAGGCAACGGAGGTAGCTCCAAACATTTGTCCTTTGTACCAGGGTTGACCCGGGTGGACCCAGCCGAGTTTTCCCCACGTGAGTTTTATCAGAAAGACCCACCTCGAAAAACCCATCAAAAAACCCAGTCAAAAAGTGTTTTTTTTAATATTTTTTTTCAGGAAATGTAAAGTATTGCTTTAAATACTAGTGAGGTTCTAAGATTGACAATTTGTTTTGGAAAACTTTTAAGGAAAAGGCTTAGCAGAGCTTATAATACTAAAAATAATTAATGTTGTACAAGTCACAGTGGGTTTTTGCAGGTTATTTTCCCCAAATCAAGCTAGAAATGGACTTTAAACAGAAATAAGAAGAATATATATCCAAGAAAAAAAAGTATCAGACATTTTTAGATAAAACACTTTCATTGATTGATGTGACATAGTTGAACAAAGCTTATTAAATGTGGTAACGCTTTGGTTATCATTTACTTCCTTATGTGGGTGAAACCATAGTGGTACATCAGTGACGATCTATCGATACAATCGTATTAATCCATAAGATTGTATTTTATTTAAACCTTCTCTGGAAGCTTCATATTGACCAGAGCATTCACTTGTTTACGCCAGTCGTCTACTCTCTGTGGTATTTCAATATTGCAAAGTTAAGCGTTAAGCAAAACTCCTGTTTCCTCAACACATCAGGAAGTTTTGCTTAACGCTTAACTGTGCAATATTGAAATACCACAGAGGGTAGACGACTGGCGTAAACAAGTGAATGCTCTGGTCAATATGAAGCTTCCAGAGAAGGTTTAAATAAAATACAATCTTATGGATTAATACGCAATCACGTTTTGCATGTTTAAAGCATTACAAGGAAGAATTAAGTACATTTTATTCAAATTTCGTTAACTGTGACATAATTAAATCGAAGCATTCATCACATTTTTCATATCTCATCACAATGGGTTGATTCCTATGTCTGGTTAGGAGCTCTATATCCATCATAACCTGCCACAATTTGTTTTGTTTTTTTAAAATTATTTTTAAAGTAAATACGATGTATGTGTAGACTGTTATATTTTGATCATTTTTTACATTTTCAAACCTTGTATAGACTACAGTTTTGAGCTTTGTGCACGAAACTTACAGGATCATTATGTACTTGCACTATAATTTGACAATAAAGTTATCAAAATGCATGATTTAGCAGGAGCATGAGTTGGGGTGGATGGGCAGAGAGCGATGAGTCATTGGCCATGATAACTGCTATACATTTAGAATCATTTATGCAATTTTTTTTTTTTTTGCAGCTAGAAAACTTGTGAGCAAAATTAAACAATGTGTTTCTAGAGGGTGGATGAAAAACTGATTTTCCCTATGTTACAGGTTATATGCCATGCTCCACCTTTTTTCATTCTTTCTTTACTGTCTAGAATAAATTTTCGGAGAATTAGGAATTAAACTCAGTCATGTTAGATTTTTAATTGGTCCGCAATTTTGCATTAAAACTGTAAACATATTTCATAGTTTAGGAGAGGATTGGTGGTAAAATCACATACGTTATTTTTATGATAACTGCCATAAATGAAAGCTTTTGAGTTGCAAGATAACTTGAATGGTTGCTCTGATATTGTATTTGAGAAAAAAAATTGTCACCATGTTCAAAGATAGTGGATGACACAGACAGATTTAACCTGTCTTCCGAGAGCTTTAACTTTTACTCATATTTGACCAGATTTAATTTTATTAGATTAAGAAACACAAGTCTCAGCAATGTTAGGGCGTCACTTGAGCTTTAAGTTCTTAAAACAATCTCTGTAATGTAGTGTGCTTTGGGAAGGATGGGGCTAAGTCACCAATTTTGAGACCACGACGACTTAAGAAAATTTAAAGAGTTTTTTTTTTAGCTGAAATTAATCGCAACTAGATACACCTCAGGAATGTTTTAGTTTTGCATTTGCATATGTTCAAGCATTTCAAGATTGTGGGTGAAAAATGGATATTTCCTATGCTAAGGTAGATTCCAAATTCTGATGACACTTTCAAATCTCTGCCTAATCTACATTTTTGGAGATTAAGAAAATAAATTCTTTTTAAGAAATTTAGGGCATCACTTAAACTATAGATTGCCAATAAATGTTTTGGGGAGCGTTTGGGGACCAAATTGGGAGTCACTAATATTTTGACAATGGAAACTGACATTTTAATAGCAGCCAGATATTTTGGAGGACGGATAAGGTGTTCCATTTAAACAAAATCAGCCAAGACAATTAAATATGGCAGAATTATAATTTGGCATTGTTAATACAATGAGGAGGCATTTATGATTGAAACATCCAGAAAAGTATTGGAAAAACAAAAATGATATATGTGAAATATAAAATGTGTTTAAGCTGTAGCATAATTCATTCCAACATAGGCTCAACCCTACATTAAAGAAATAATTTGTTTCATAAACTTAAGTTCAGAATGGAATATTCACTAATAGTAAATAAAATGACACAACAGCCTGCGAATACATCCCACCAGTTACGTGGTGATGTGTGGTCAACATGACGAACCCCCAGTCGTTGTTGTAGATTTCCTTGACCGGGTTACGCTACCCATTAGCAGTTCCCCAATTTCCTCACGATGGTGGGTGTCCACCGGTCCCATATACAGGTCGAAATCTCAGGAGAAAAGTTGTTACGCTTCTCCCAGTAGACTCAAACTTGCACGTGTCCCAGAACCGGAGTCAAAAGCATGGCGCCTTAGACAGCACGGCCAAGGTGCGGGACATTCACTAATAGTACGAGGGACGTTCCGAAAGTAAGTTTCATTTTTTTTTTCCACAGGGAAGCTTTATTACAAACAGAAGAATACAATGTCATAAAAATCTTTTGGCTATTTTTCCACATAGTCGTCACCGACATCGATACATTCGTCGTACCGTAAAATCAATTTCAAGAAATCCTCCTGGTAAAAATCGGTGCTCAGCGATTTAAGGAAGTTCTTCACAGCCTGTTGCACCTCGTTGTTGTTTCCGAAGTGACGTTCCGATAGTGCTGTCTTCAACACCATTTCCTGTACCCTGTCGACAATTGTTGCAGTCGTGGACGTGGAGGGGAGCCCAGATCGGTCTTCATCTTCCACACACTGCCTTCCTTTATTGAACACCAGCGCCCAACAATCTGACGGGACATGACGTTGTCTCCATATACGCTCTGTAGGCGTCGATGAATATCTGAAACACTAGTCCCACGAGCCCATTCATAGCGCACGACAGCATGCACTTCCATTTGTGACGGACCACGTTTCCAGCACAAGTCTTTCTGCCATACTGGTTTGTACTCGAATGAGCTCGGGCACGTCGGTCTGCTGCTTGTCTCTATTCTTCGGCACTCTGAGGAGGCGCCATCGCTCCTCTGCTCCTCCAATCGTCAATTCAGGAAAGATTGTCATTTGTTATGGCAATGTGTTTCCTCACTTTGTAATACAGCTTCCCTGTGAAAAAATGACGAAAATTAATTTCGGAATGTCCGTCGTATTTACTAAAAAGGTGCTACTTTAACATGCTTAAATTTGAGTATTGTTGCAGGGGAGAGAAGGTAATAAACCTTATTGATAAATTCAAGTCTCGCTAAAAAAAAAATACAGTTATTGCATATTTTTCTGGGAAGAAAGGTTCGGGCACTATTCAAGTTGATTTGTTATATTTCTGTGTTAGTTTGTTAATGAGTTCATCATAACAACTACTGAAATTGTGTTATGTTCATAAACGATGATGCACGTTGTGTGAGAACTTTATTTGAAAACACGGACTGTGAACAGATAGGCACCCAAGTACTGACTCTTTATACACTGCTGTTTGTGAAAATTGCAACACCAAGAAGGATACATGTGATTGGAATGAAATTTATATCACAGATTAGGTACATGCCTATACACAAATGATTAGGATTACAGAACTGTACTCTGACCTTCAGAATTCAGTATGGTTTGAAGCCCCCACATACTGCAAACAGAGCCTCTACAGGTTGTGGCATGGAATCAAAGAGGGTCTGGATATGTTCCTGGGGAATCTCCCTCCACGCAGTTTGTATGCGAGTCCACAAAGCATCCACACTGGTTGCTGGAGGATCGTCACGAACAAGTTGCCGACCAACCATATGCCAGACATGTTCGATGAGCGACATGTCAGGCGAACGTGTTGGCCAGGGAAGCAGTGGTAGCCGTCGTTCTTCGAAGACGGCTTGCACATTCCTGTCCACATGTGGTCGGGCATTGTCCTGCTGAAATATGGCATGTGGAGTTGGATGAATGAAGGGCAGTACCTCAGGCTCTAAAACCTCCCTCATGTAGCGGTTGCTGTTCAAATTGCCTTCAATACGTAGGAAGTGAGATCGCATGTTCTATCCAATGACACCCCAAACCATCACACTTGGCGTTTGTCCGCTATGCCGCTCAACAATGCAGGCTGCCAGATTGCGTTCACCACGGTAGCGTCTAACAAGTATGCGGCCATCACTGTAGGACAAGTTGAAGCGGGACTCGTCTTAAAACACTACATTTTGCCACTCAGCACGCCAGCGACGGCGTTCACGTGCCCATTGTAGTCTGAGCCGTTTGCGGTTTCTGGACTGTGAAAGCCGACGCAATGGCATGTGTGCCACCAGTCCAGCCTGTAGCAGACGACGTTTGAACCTGGTTGATCCGTCGACGCAGACAGGTCCACAGCCGTTGGAGTGCTCCAACATCGAGCCAACACTGTGGACGAAACTGTACGGTCCATTACAGATATGCGGACAAGATGGCGGCTATACCGTCCTGTGGTCACATCGCGTGGTCCAGTACCTGCCCGTCGCTGCATACAACCCTCTTCTATCCACTGGTTCCACACATGCATCACTGTGGTAGCAGCATGCCCTGTACAAGCCGAAATGTCACTGTATGACAAACACGCTTCCCTGAGACCGCTCATTCTGCCCCGTTCGAATTTACTCACATGCTGATATTGCGTCACTTGACGTCGACGAGGCATACCGGCACTTGCTTTCACGTTTCCACTTCGTTTGATGGCTCTTCACTGACTGAGCTTGGCGTAACACTGACCTTTCCGGTCACAGAAGAGAGGGCGCTGCTGAGCCTACGTATACGCCATATCTCTGCAATCCTAATCACTTATTGCTCGCACACTGTTCTACACATCCTCCGAGTTTGGATTCATTCGGGCCATTCTTTCTAGGTGTTGCAATTTTCACAAACAGCAGTGTAGTAAGAAAGTTACTATATAAAGGAAGAGAATCGAACTAAATTCAGCACTGCTAGCAGACGGCGGGGCCATCGTGAAGTCAAAGATGTTTGCAGTATTGTCTGTATCTCGTTAACTCTTGTATTATGGAGAAGGAGTGGTTCAATGTAGCGCGAATATTCTTCTTCGGGAAGAAATTACATGTGGCATTATAGAATTTGTGAAATGTCAGGAGTTTTCTGAGTATTTTCCAGAGAAATTCCGAAACTCTCAGGAAATTTCAGACATTTGCTTTACAGTCCCATCTGGTATGTGGAATTAATTTTATTCCCATTCGTATCTCGCTATAGGCTTGTAATTTATGAGAACAAAATAAGTCTGAAGAAATTTTTAGGAACAAGTCTCTTCACATAGCGGGTAGAACAGGTAATCTGGTAATTTTACTGAATCAAATACGCCCATGCACACACATCTCTTGTTAAAATAAAATGTTATTAAGGGGAGACTGCTAACTTGTATCTTTAGTGGTGAAATTCCATTAATAACTCCAACTGGCGGTTGACCTTGATGGCTGTTTCTGGCGCGTCCTCTACCCCAATCATTTTCGGGGGCGTGTGGTCCGATGAGTGTCAACAAACTCAGTTGCGAAGTAAAGCCTGAAGGGATCACATCGCTCTCCCGAAGCAACGTTGCCAAGCGTACTTCCGTTTTTGCCAGTTGCCTTTATACGACTGTGTGTCCGCCTGCATTCCGAGCTGTGGGTGATCCTTCCGGAAACTTAACGTGCAGAACCATTTGTGCAGTTGAACCCGCTGATTTCTGGTGTTGACAGAGAAAACTCTTTCTTCCTTTACAGTACGTTTGGCAACATGTGGTGAAACCAACGCTCGGTACCTTGTGACTCGAAAATGCTCGTCCTTACTCGAAGAAAATTCAACTGATCGCTGATTCGCTGTTTCCCAGCCGCAAGTTGGAGTTGCGTTTAGTAGTTTCATCCTCACCTATAATAAGTACCATTGTGTACAACCAGAAAAAAAATAGGATAGTCAAACATATTTTGTATTCCCCTCCCCTCCAGTTTGATCATTGGATACATCAAAATATGTACCATCTCAGGGAATGCAACCCTGAAAACTGATCACAAAGCAAGAACAGAATATGTTAAGAGAAATGTTAAATAGTTTTTGATTGTCACCTAAAACAATACAAATTGAATGCTACGATACATTACCACCAGGAGAAAAATGTATTTTATATTTAAGTTATGTATTTTTAAACACAACCTGAAAAAAACAATAAAACCCAGTTTTAGCCTTTTTTTCTGGTTTTATCTGAAAAAAAATAACACCCGGGTTGGGTTTATTCGAATAAAAAACGGACAAAATGCCAACCCTGCCTTGTAGAATGCCAAAGGGGAAAGCAGTGCAAGAAAATGGTTTTGTCATTACAAAGAGGGCATTTTTTACTTAAGCGTTTCTCAACGTTCAGGAAGACCATCGGGTATAAAGAAGACAGTTTAAATGCTTTAATTGCCTGCCATCATGACGGAGAGGTTAGCACATCACGTTACGACGCCAGAGATCCCTGGTTCGAATCCTGGTCTGGGCATGGATGTTTGTGAGTGTCCATTCATGACATCGTCACTTGTCCCCATCTTCGCAAATTAGTCAAAAGTGGCACAAAAAGCGAAGTAAAACTAAAGAAAATCAATCAATAAACGCTTTTATCCACGAGGATCCACATCAGTAGACTCGAGAATTAGCAATGTGACGAGCTGTGACCATTCAACCATCGTGCGACGTTTGTATTCCGTGGGTAAGATTCAGGATACCGCACGGTTTAAATGAAAACAACCAAATCAGCGAGTAGGCCAGGAAGACAGCATCAAGTGCTGCGTCACGATAATGCACACCCATACTCCGCCGCTAGCATGACTATCCAGGAGCTTACTTGGATAGTTATTCCACATCCTCCTTACTGCCCCGATCTTGCGCCCTCGGATTGCGACCTTTTCAGCTCTCAATCCATCAGTCTTCAAGCATGGTCCTTTGGTGATGAAAATTCTCTTCAAACTTGGCTTGACGACGTCTTTAACCCCGAATCAGCTGATTTCTCCAAGCGTTAAATTGAAAAACTGCTCCAGCGTTGGTAGACAGTCATAGACAATGAAGAAACATATATTACTGATTAATTTATGTCTCTTGTTCATCTCAAAATAAGTAGTATCAAATAAAAATACTTTTGCCAAGGTTATAGAAATGCTACGAACTTATGCATCAACCCAATATTTCAGGCTTGAAAATATTTTACCAATATATTTAAGCTATTCTAAAATGTTACATGTTTGTGCCTTTGCATTTCGCAAGATTCACTTTGAGGATAATGTTCTAGGAATAAAAACTAGAAACGTTAGAAAACACGTAATCATCTTTTTATTATACAAAGTAATTTTACAACGTAGTTACAATCGATAAAATAACGCAGGTTGAGCAACTTATTGTTTTCAAATATTTTTCCACACACAAAATAACACGGGTTTGATACGCAACTTGACATAACTATGATACAAAACGACATAATGGCACATTTAATTACAATTTTATGCACTTATTGCCTTTGCGTTTCGGGTTACAGAAAAATATTGCTAACATAAAAATATTAGTATATGTTACTATTTTGTAGCAGATGTAATGACATCAGTTTTAACTTTTGGGAAACTAAGCTAATAAAATTACGTACGAAACAGTTTTACCACACTTTCGTGCTGAGAAAGCAGTATTTTTTAATCTATAAAAATGGCCTAATGTCAATTGATTAATCATTTTTTAATATTAATAGATCTGGAGGGAAAGGAACTAACGCCGTACAGGTTTAGAAACTTAATACAATAAATAATGATTTCCTGTAAGTAATAAACAGCATTTAATTAATGGAGAGCAGCATGTTTTCTGATATTTTTACATGAACTTTTTTTTGTTAAGTGTACAATGGCTTCATTAGTCTGGTTATTTTTGCAAAGAGTTTTGTTATTATGTACAATCCATGCCTTCGCCATCCATTCGTATTACAGCCATAATATAAATCTACAGAATTTAACCCAACAACGAGCAGGTTGTCGTCGTCTTCTTAACAGCGGAATGAAACTTATCAATAAGGTAAATTTCTTTTGTTTAAAGTCAATAGTACTATTCATACTTTGACACGAGTTCATGAATGCAAATTAAATTATTACATTTCCCAACTTAGTGCAAGTATGCTATTTTTTTAAAAAAATATATGTACTCTTACAGTGGAATTTCAGTCTTAGTCAATAAAAGTGTCATTTAGTAGCAAAATGTGTAGTTTGAGCGCCTTTGCATAGTTCAAGTTGCCCATGATAAAGCTTATCATGTTTGTTCTTTCTGAAGAGGATGACTTAATTGTACGTCTATAGTAAAATATAAGAATGAAAAATGTATCCAATATAATGTTCTTGACCAATTACAACTACAGGTTTTTGTTTTGCGATTTTAAAATGTTCTCTAGGCTGTCCTTTCCCTCCACGTACTAGAGATTGTAAGAGCGAAAAGTGCATATGATGCATGACTAGATACGGGTCTGCGTGGCAAATATTAAGGAAACTATGTAAAATGATACCTTATTAAGATATATTTGTACAGTATGAAGAATATAATACTTAGCAACTATTTACAATATGGAAAACATGAGAGTTATTACTTTGTTTTCTCAGTCTAAATACATTGCTACAGAATGTCTATAATCGCTTGAAATTCTTTTATTTCTTTGGTTCATAAGTTTACTATGTGCATTTCTGAGGCCAATTATTATTAGAATGTTAAAGGGAATGTTTTTACGGCTGAGATGAAATGCTATAATGGAAATCTCGCCAAATAGGTCTACATGAACCCAAGGCTTGTAGCAATAGCTAATCATCACAGCACGTGTCCACCAGTTTGTAAACCCACCATCGAATAACTGGATAATTACATTTATGTAATATTGCATAACTCCATAACAATGATATTATAATAAACTTGATTGTAGTGAGTTAACCGAAAAATGCATTGAGCCAGTTTTACGGCCATTTTTACATTACAAAATATCTAAATCTGCCAAATCTATAGCCTTTCTTTTACACCTTGTCTGACCATTAAAAGTTTTATCCTGAGAAATAAATCCGCGAAATCTTGTTTATACATTTATATACAATACCATTCTTTCATTTCAATTATGATTTTATCCATTGCAATTCCTTGATAAAGAGCTCTTCGTTTTCCACGAGACTAGGCTCAATACGGAACGAAAATTTTGAACAACCGTCTTTTTTTCGTTGGCATGGTTACTGAGTAATGAATGAATTAATTCCAAACTTTCGAACTAATTTTGAGGCTTCAGTGACGCAGAATGTGTACATTTTCGATTAATTTCACAATTTATGTACACACGTTTTTAATTAAACATGATGGGAAATTTAAAAACGTATTCTGTCATTTTGTGGGTATGTTTAACATTGCAGTATATTACCAGGAATCACTGGTTCATGGCTATTTGTAAGGAATTGATTTGTACGTTCTTTTGCTGGTGTAAACTTATTCATGTGATTCCTTGTCGTTTTATTTCTTATTATCATATTGCATATAAAAAGTGAATTATCATGGTAAGGGCCAGTTTGCCTGTATATATATATATTTGCATATTGTATACAACCATCTGAACGTTTTAATTAGTCAAAATCTCCAATATGATTCACTACATAGTGAGTCATTAATATAGAAATAGTGGGTTACAATCGTGTGAAACGATTGTTGTGTTTACTTGACACTGGCGCTAAAATACCTCACTAAATGATTGCAAAATTTCATAAAAGCACTGCTTTCGTTAAAGCTTTATAGACATTCCGTAATGCATAAAACACGTCTTACAATTATGTTTATGTACAGATGAACATTGGCTACATACAACAGCAGTACAAAAATAAATGCCGTTCATTTGGTATATTTGGAATTCTTTACCCCTCTTCATTCTCTAGAAGGACGCACTTTACAAATTTCACTGGCCAATATTATAAAATTCTCCTTCGAAACTTACGTCATTGTTATAGTTTCAATCATGTACAAACACACAATTCATTCTCTGCTGAAACGAATTCACTTACAAATAAATATATATGAAACGATTGTCTCTTCTTGTGATGAAAAATATATATACAGTTATGTACACAACACGGACATATATACATATACACAATCTTTTGTATTTCTTTGCAACAGTATAGTCAGCTAATTTTAACTCATTTTTATATTTCGGCACTGATCTTTCTCGAATTCTCAACTATCAAGAGGGTAATATGGGCCCATTTTACAATATTGGTTTGGCATACGCTACATCTTAGATATTTTTGTAAGGCTCTTATTCGACAAATATAAATGGAAATTTTTATGTGCATTGGCATGTAGAGTTTTGTCACAGTATGTTACAATGATTGGGCTATTAGATAAGCGAGGTTAGTATGATTCATTTTCTTAATTCTCACATGAAAACATGAAGTTTTCTTGGCGAAAGATCGGTATAGTTATTTTATGGCTGGCAAGACGCAACCCTTTAGTGTGTCCTAGTAAAGATTCTGTATGATGCAATAGTTTGTCTTATAAATGTTGGTCTCAGAAATATTTGAATTTCTATTCATTAATGCAGTCGCGATTAACAATATAATCGCGAACACCACCGGAGATAGAAAGTATTGCTTTCTTTGGTCTTATGTTGCATTCTATTTCTTGAACATTGAAGACATGCAATTCTTTTCATCAAGTTAGAACACAATACGTGTATGTATTTACCATATATGTACGTTTGAAATGTGTTCGTGTTGCTTGTTGTACTTACTCAATTCTCAATGCTGAATCCTATACGCCATCCCCTATTCAAAAGTGAAATCACGATGCAAGATCCGTACAATGAACGAATTATGTTATGCTGTATAATGTATACAGCATAAGAATCATCCACTTGTTTTTCACGTTTGGAAATGTTGATATTGTATACTTTCATGAAGACTAAGATAGATTGGTCGAAACAAGTAGAGTATAGAGCCTCTAACCCAATGCAATGTTGTATTCATCCGTGCATATATCTTGCATAAAGAAACGAACTCTCGCATGTCTAACTCGTGTTGGTGTACACTGAAACGCAGTGGTGATGAATGTTCTTATTTACTAGCGCGCATGTTCTTGCGCAGATACGTATGGCGATGGGGCGTTTCATTCCTACATTTAAGGACCAGTGCGCAGTTTTCTGCGCAAGGTACCTCGCCACAATGAACTAAAGACGGAAGCACCCATTTTGTACGGCATATCATTGTATTCCAGCGTCAATTTGCGCTGCATGGTCAACCCAGCCCTATGCTGGATCAATTCACGCCTCAATATGGCCAAAAAATGCAGCCTCCTGGATAAATTTGCCTTAGAAGGAGCCCGTAGATCAACGATCGACCAGTCTTATCGCTTTATTACAAACGAAATGTAAAATTTTTCATCGGAATACTTGATGGCGTTCTGTAATACCCTGTTATTCCGTCCGATTGTCATGCGTTCCCGGCAAACGACTGGAATTAAACAGCAGTAGACTGTCCGTCGCCTAGAAGTATGGAGCTGACTTTGTCGGCGATCACGTCCTTGTCCGCTGAGTTGATCCGCGTCTGTCTGGGCGTGGCCGAGCCCGCCGAGGACCGTGGGCTCTCGCGAAGGGCGCAGGAACCGTTGGCCTGTCGACCCACGTCGAGCTGAGTGTCCCTCCTGTTCGCCACGGCCTCGTAACCGCACTTCTTGCAGCACGGCATCGGGTAATGCGCGGTGAGAATCTTGCGGAAGGCTTCGCGGAACTCCTTGTTGAAGATGGAGTAGATGATGGGGTTGAACGCACTGTTGGAGTACCCGAGCCAGGTCAGGACCTTAAACACGATGCCCGGTATGCATGTCTTGCAGAACGCCGCGATTATGTTGACGCAGAAGAACGGTACCCAGCAGATCAGGAAGACCCCCATTATGATCCCGACGGTGATGGCCGCCTTGTGGTCCGACACGTGGTACGGCGACGAATTCGCCGGTGCCGAAGGGGCCGCACCGTCGATGGTGCCGAAGTTGAGAGGCCTCGTGATGGCCTTTATGTTCTTCACGTGCTTCTGTGCGTACAGGTACAGCCGGCAGTAGATGCCGAGCATGACCACACAGGGGACGTAGAAACTGATGCACGACGACACTACGGCGTACGTGGGAGTCAAATCCAAGGCACACGTTGGATACTCCGCCTCCCCGGTGTTGTAGACGAGTGGGTCAGGTGGCCTGTGGAGGTCCAAAGATATGGGGAGGAAGGAGATGAGGGCTGCGAGCAGCCAAACGCACGCGATGGATCCCGTGACGACCTTCTTGTTCATCCATCGACTGTAGCGCAGGGGGTCCTTGATGTGGATGTACCTGTCGAGCGAGATGGCGCACAGGTTGAGTATGGAAGCGGTGGAGCACATGACGTCGAAGGCGATCCAGGTGTCGCAGAACTGGTCGCCGAAGATCCAGTAGCCCAGGAGGTCATTGACGACGGCGAAGGTCATCACCAGGCACGCCATGAAGAGGTCGGCGATTGCCAGAGAAGCCAGGAACAGGTTGCCGAGTTTGCGTAGGGTTCTGTCGGTGTAGATGGCGATGCATACCAGGATGTTCCCACCGACCGAGAGGAAGATGATGAAAGACAGGAAGATTCCTGAAAAGACAAAGGGGAACATTTAATTGGACACGTTCTTGACGATACTTTCAGACCTCAACTACCATAATGTAGATACGTATTTCCCGAGTTCTTAATTTAAGTTACCACGGAGCACAGGAGTGAAATGTTTAGGAAAGTAATGGGAGCAGCAAGGAAATATTATATATTTGCCGTATATCCGCAATGGCGATCGATTTTAGACTACTCGTATGTAGTAAAAGTATGAGGAATGAACCAACAGAGAAGACAGTCCGGTATGAAGTAAGAAGGGATATAGGTGTGCAGACATTGAAATATCATTCCAACTCCAGAAATTATGAAATATATAAGCAAAAGTGTTCTAATTTTTTTAAAAACACATTATTGATACTTATTTTTTGCCCCCTTATAAAGAAAACGTTAAATCATCATAAATTCTATTAATCATCTTGTTTAAAAAACGAAGTTCAATAAATAGGACACAAAGACTTATGGGATAACTGATAATTTTAGTTGATAGTTTTGAACGGTGTCAGTAGATGGAAGTGTAAACCAGCTGAATAACAGGGTTGATGGCAACCAATAGATAATTCCTGCGCGTGTACAGTTCAGTATCCGAAATGATGACTGCTCGATGAACTTACAACCGAAAAGCAATATTCTATCCTGCGTTTCTTGTAGGTGAAATGAATTACTGTAAAGGATATTCATAAGGCAATGTTTCCTGTTTACTGGTGTTGCAAAGCCGTTCGCAATTTGGTCGACATATTCTTTCAACGACGAACGCTCCAAAGTTGCCAACGAAGGAAGCAAATGCGCAGAAAGTCGAGATGATCAGGGCTGACAGGCGAATAGCGGTAGAAACTTCAATACAGTGTTCTCATGGTGTGATCTTTCCAATTTCCGAAACATGTGGCAGGATGACGAAGAGGTTGAGCGTGTGGTGCATATTTAACTAGGAGGGCACACATGGATGGTACGCTGTGGGATAAATGCATCAATTGTGTTGAGAAATAAAGTGATATGTATCTGATAATGAACAACTCGCACTTTTTGTATCTGTTTTATTAATTTTTGTTTGCATTTGTGACAAATTTATCGACTTTCCTTTGTATATCAATCTACACGTAATAATGTGAAGTAAAAGGTAAAGCAGGGGGTGGGCTAGAGTGGGGGTGGAGGTAGGACCCACACATTCACAATGTGTGAAGGAGATGTGGTCAGCGGATTCGAAAGAAATTGTACTTTTTCTGATTAGTACCATTCTGCAGTGGCTAATGCACGCACCGTCTAAGATTTCTCATAAAGGCCCTAAATTTGGCGATTTTGACTCTAAATTTACACACACACACCCTAAACACGAACTAATACCCTTCAGAGGGAAAAATTCTTGATAAATTTATGTCATTGTGTATCGTACATTTTTTGCTTTTGCTTGTTCTTAAACATTCTAAATTTATCTTTTATGAAATTTCGAAACTTTACATGTTAAGTGTAGAATGGCGTTCTTGATTGATTGAGTTTGCGTTTTAAGTCCACCTTTTATGCATAGATAGTCTAATCGGGACTGGACCTACTGTTTAAAGTGGGATCCGAACCACTATGTGCCTCCACTGGGTATCGATCCCGGGAACCCTTGATTACAAGGCGACGACGTTACCACTACGGGAGGCTGGGAGAATGGCGTTCTTATAATACATTCTACCTAGGTAGTGTATGAATATACATATATTTGAGAAACTCAATATGCTGACCAAGGCAGAAATTTATTTTATTATAAAACATAAACTAAGCGTAACGTTTCAACCTTCTAGCAAGGTCTTATTCAGACTCTGCACCAAGTACAAATGTAACAAGGTACAAAACAGGACGATATATATACACAAACATTACTCCCCTCCAGACTATTAGAAATTTGTTCTGGAACATTCTAGCAGGTGGCTTTCCCTTGTCAACTGTACTTTCGCCTAAAATGCTAAACATATTTTCTTCCATCTAGAATGTGGTTGGACTCTTTATCTCACGCTCTTTTTCCTTCATTCTTCTTCCTTCTTCTCTTCTCTTTCTGTCTTGTCCTTTCCACTCTTTCTAACACCTTCTTCCATTCTGTTTTGTACCTTGTTACATTTGTACTTGGTGCAGAGTCTGAAGGAGACCTTGCTAGAAGGTTGAAACGTTACGTTTAGTTTATGTTTTATAATAAAATAAATTTCTGCCTTGGTCAGCATATTGAGTTTTCCATATCATGGAAACAAGGCTTAATGGTGTTAGCCTATAATATATTTGAGGCCTTAAGCCTTGAGGGATTCAAGTATGCATCTCGTGTATCATGAAATAAAGTGCGTACACTAATTTAAGCTTGGGAAGATGCGGAAGAGAACAAGATTCCACATTTCTGCTTATGACACCAGAATATGCACCTCCTCCGGTGGTATGCATAGTAATATACTCTCACCGACGAGTTACGGGCGGCGCTATTATAAGCAGAAGAGACCGGTGCGACCGAAAACAAAACATCCCTCCTTAGCGTCCCGGCAATCCCTTTAGAAACTTCAAGAGAATTTCTCCTCATTTAAGGTGCATAGAGAAGAGGATCCCCACCTACAAAGAAACTGCGTCGGATCAAGAGGGTAGATAAATCTTAAAGAGTAGCTTTGTTTCTGCGGGAACGTGCAAACGAACCCCTTTCAACCCTTTGTATGGGGGGGGGGAGAGAAATTGAGAAAAGCCTGCTTTGCTCGACGTCAAGCGAAGATTTACGAGGAAAAATTTTGTCTCGTCGTTTCCTATTTCAAGGTATTTTTCCTCCGGTAGTTGAGGGAGATTTCAATTGCTGCTCTAATTAACGTTGAACACAAGGAACAATTTAAGGTCTGAGGCGTCATTCTTCGCCGTCTCCTCCTCCTAGCTGCGCTGAAGACGTGTCTGTCTGGAGGGAAATATGGAACGGTAACACAATTCTGCTTTGGAATAAACGACTTCGTATTCATTTTAATTGCGACTCAGAGGAATGGGACTATGAAGTCGAACTGGGCCACCGTGAAGGAATGTGATTATAACACAAATGACGTTTTGGCTAGAACTGCAGGGTAGTGAGTACAGGGTGGCAACTCAGTTAAAACAACACCTGAGGTGATAATGAATGTTTGATTGTGATTACAATATTGTTTCCTTGCACATAATATTGTATTGTCAGTACTACACTCGGAACCCACAAGATATTAATTGACACAATTGTCCCTAATTTTGTTGCTCCAGTGGCACCTTAAAAGTGCCAAAGTGACAAACTGCTAATGATATACTTTTAGAACATCAAATCGCACATTTTTCAGCTGCTGTTTCGTGTGATGGTTCAAAGTTGCTTGAAATCAGATACGATCATTTAAAAAAAATTACATGTGACTTAATTGTGTTAATTTTTTCACCAAAAGTCCTTCAACCTTGTGAGTACCTTTCGTTTCTGAGGTCGTTCGTCTCCAATCGTTTACATGAACTATTCTAAGAACTGTACACCAGGCGAAGTGCGATGTATAAGTATTGCCAGGCGTACAGTTAGGTCCAATCGCTTTGTCGTACGCAGTACGAAGTTCAACTCTAATTCTTGAAAACTCCAGATCTAATAGAAAAATGAATGAAAATAGCAATTGTCAACTTTCCGGGTAATACTTCAATTTTGCTTACCTTCCGTCGATATTCGCCTGGCTAATAATCAGGGAGTCCCTGGTTCAGTCCCCGGAGGAAGCACGTTGCATAGAGCTAGGATCACTCTTTAAAGTGTAGATCGTGTCCCGATTAGCCTATCTGAGCATGAAGTAGACTTAGACAACTTTGACGTCACTTTTCTACCATATATTTTGGGCTAATCGCGACGATGAAGGCGAATGATGATGAGTAGATGAAATTGATGATGGGACTTTCACAAAGAAAACGGATGCGCAGATCGGGAGTCGCCTTCTTATACCGCCCGGAGGGGTCACTGCCCCCCCTGAGATTTCTGGAAAGATATAATGTAATTCGAATGGTGAAATTGTAGCGATATTTTATAACAAAAAAATACTTACAGGCCGTAAGTTACAGCAATTATTATTATTATTATTTGAAGTAGGATTACATTTAAACTTATCTAACTATAAAAACAGCGTTTTGTCCTACATGAATTAATATGTTAAGTATACAGTTATGCAAATTGTATGTGTATGTAGATTTACAGAATATAGAAATTTCAAATGTATGCAATTTTTTAAAAAAAACATAAGAAAGAAAAGTAAAGTTTAAACAGTTTTTTAAGTAGCGCATGTGAAGGAGGAATCTGACCATCATAATTCACAGCCCGTCATTTTGAATTATTGTTATACAGTACCCTTCGGCAAGTAAAATCATGGATCAGAGGTACCATGAAGGACAGATTAATTGGTCTCTGATTCTGATTGATACGCGTATATGTTCATTGTGAAAAAGTAGCTAGAGAGAGACAAAGAACTGTTCATCAACAAAGTGATAGATTTAGGCACACACAGGAGATGTACAGGGTGACACAGAGACGTTTACCCATTTTGGAATGAACATTACAAAGTTAATTGTACACCAAACTGTATTATTTTTGTTGTATAATATGTGTGATATATTGCCATTTATTTTACATTTATTTATTTATTTATTGCAGTCACCATGGAGTCGTTGTCGGTGGAACATCGCGTTTTCACGTATGATGCCTATGTGGAAAACGGCGACTCAGTGGTTGCAGCTCAGAGGTTATTCCGCCGGCACTTCCACGTAAGGCGGCATGGAGCAGTTCCAAGATGCAAAACAATCTTAAAATGAGTTAAGCAGTTTCGAACCACAGGCACTGTAACTCCAAAAACACCACCTGGTGCTGAACCTCTGAGCTCCAACATAGGCATCATACATGAACACGTGATGTTCCACCGACCACGACTCCATGGTAACCGCAATAAATAATTGTAAAATAAATGGCAATATATCACACACATTATACGATAAAAATAATACAGTTTGGTGTACAATTAACTGTGTAATGTTCATTCCAAAATGGGTAAACGTCTCTGTGTCACCCTGTACTACGTAGAAATTTTCAGCGAAAAGTGCAGGCTCGACCAGGACTCGGACTACTGCAACGGAATCTGTTGCCTTTGAAACACAGTAGACTTCGACATTGACCGGTTCCTCTCAGCGGTAGCACTGGCAGAGACGATTCCACGCAGGCAAATCAGTGATAGCGAAAAATCAGGCGAGGCCAGGCCGGCTCGGTAGCTCAGTGGTTAGGTTAGGTTAGGTTAGGTGTCGACCTCCGTGGCGGAGTGGTTAGCAGAGCGCGCTACAACGCCAGGGGTTCCGGGTTCGAGTCCCGGGTAAGGCATGGGTATTTGTGTGTGTCCAGATGATAAGAAACTGTAAAAAATGAAAAAGTGTAAGAGTGAGTAAAAGTGTGAATGGTGGAGGATACCTCCGTGCAGGAGGTATTTACTTAAAAAAAAAAAAAAAAAAACTGGTTAGAACAATGGCACGGTGTGCCAGAGACCCGGGTTCGAGTCCTGGTCGAGCCTGCATTTTTCGCTGAAAATTTCAAAGTGATAGATGTTTATGGAAAGGAAGAAAGGCGAATCCACTTTATCTAAATAATTATACTCGAGTCTCAACTTGTGTACAACGCCAAAGTATTTTCAATTCAATTTGAATTTTATGATTATGTAAAGTAGTAATAATAATAATCCGTGACTCAACAGCCCTAAAAGGGCCTTGGTCAATCTCCCGACTGTCAGTCTCCCTTCCACAATCCTACATAGAGGTGTGGACTGTGGAGTTCTTCAACCGATAATGTGGGTGACGTGGGGTCAGCACGTCGAACCCTCAGCCGTTATTGGAGATATCCGAGACCGGGTTACGCTACTCGCTCGTAGCTCCCCAATTTGCTCACGATGGCGGGTTGCCACCGGTCCTATACACAGCCAGGCCGAAAACGCCGAGACTGAACCCAGGCGGACTCGAATCCATGCCGTCCCGTAGTCGGAGTCCAAAGCACAGCGCCTTAGACCGCACGGCCACGGAGGAGGACGAGTGACGGAAAAGGTCTAAATGTCGGGCCCCCTTTTTATTTTGTCATTTTCGGAGAAAAAAAATAATATATCAAGCACCTGTCTTTAGAATGCATATCTATGAAATATATACTTAAATGTAATAGCATGCTTCATTCTATTTTTTTTAAAAAAAGCAATTTCCAAAAAATGGTAAAATGATGGGCTACTAGTGGCAATATCACAAAAAGCAATTAAAATTAAAAAAAAAAACATTCATTTATCGCTAAAACATTATAAAATTCATTTTATGAATACTCTGTTTTGAAAATCACGCGCAATGGGAAAAATCAAAATTTAGAAAAACATCCAAATATTTGTTGAAAATGTGATCTCGGCATTAGACCTCATGTCATAGCCCATATTTAGGCCATCATGCAATTTTTCTTCTTCAATCTATTTTCGCTCTCTGTGGTACATATTTCACAAACAAATCATGGCATTATAAAAACCCACATTTGTTTTATGTACCGCTAATATCATAACCTATACAAAGCAGATGAGAATTCAGAAAACGCTGACTTAAAATATACCTGACAAAAGTTTTCAGAGGTCGCAATTATAAAACAGCGTCCAAGGCCGAAACTAACCAGCACTTTCTCTTACGAATTGGCGCCGCAACCTTCGTCCTTGACAGATAACCAGTTCCAATAGCCTCTGCCAGGCTGCAGCACCCGGGAGCGCTGATAACTCCAAAACCCATATTTAAACCTTCGCCCAAAATTAGACCGTCTCCTCTAGTAGTAGTAATAATAATGTTAATTACAAATATAATAGCAATAATAATAATAATAATAATAATAAAAGTTTCTATGACTGCCCCCTTGAAAAATAATCCAGTGGGCGCCCTTGGTGGGAAAATTGTTCCTATCACAATCTGAGATAATGTTCTATAAAATTTAGAGGAACAAATATTAGAGAGAGAGATAGGGAAACAAGGGGAAAGAGAAAGCGATAGATGAATAGAAATAGAGAAAGAAAGCTAAGTAGAGAAACGTAATAAGGAAGAAAGAGAAAAGGAAAAGATAAGAGAGGAAAGAAACTCTTGAGATGAAATTCTTTGATGACGTCACTGAAGCTGAAAAAATACATCAAGAGATTGCACTGATTCATTTTCAATTCGGTGTAGATCGCTACAATGTTTGCAGCAATCTAATCAGTAATTTGAAAATGACTATCAGTGCATCAACACGTATTGTATTTGCACTAAACGAAAAGAGAGTGCATTGATTTGATGTTCTGTTTCACTTCACTCGACTTCGCAGCACTGCTGTTTGGTATTGCTTTAATCCCTCAGGAGAACCACGCCAGAGGGCGTGTATTTTTTTTCTTCGTTCAGTTAAAGCAGACCGCGGTAAGCTCTTTTTCTCTTGCTACCATGATTTCAATTGGTTCGCTCTCTTCAAAGCCCTGAAATTGAAAACAGGCAAATTTGCCGCTAAGAATGAAATAAAAGCCAATCGATAACTATTCACTCAACACGTGTGACATCTGTTATTCGAAATGGAGGACGAGGGAGGTGAATTGCAAACAGTATTTCGATTCTAGGCAGTTTATTAAACTAGCTATGATAATCGACTTCGTATTTCAATGCGTTCCCAAGTGATGTGTGTATGTTAAGGGGGAGCAAATGTTATGTTTTGTATGTGCTAAATCGATAGACAAGTACTACTTTCTGCCAGAACGCTTTGAGTTCTGTATTCACGATCTCGCCAGCGACGATTCCAGGTTCGAATCCTATCTTGAGCGCATTCATTCCCATCGTTAAGATTAGCATATAGAGGTACACAAAATTGGAAATGAAAAATTACTCCTTATTTCTTTATAATCTCTTTGACTTCTAAACTCTTCACTTAAATACATCTGGAAACCACTATTTTGGCCTCTCGAAGGACGTCGTTGCCTTTTAATAAAGGAGTCTCTGGTTCGGAAAAACACAGTGATTCGGATCCTACTTTAAACTGTAGGACCAGTACCGATTAGGTTGCATATGCGTAAAGTGGACTTCAAAGAAAACAAGCACTGATTTTATTATGAAAGGCGACAAAACACAAGTGAAGGATGTGAGCGTATCTGTCGTGAATCGTGTAAAGTATGTGGAAAGGATTGAAGGTTTACCTGCACAACTGTTCAGTCTACACTATGTCCCACGAATCTGTGGAGCAGCGACGCGCATAACGGCAGAGAATTGAAGAAAGCGGGTGGGCGGAGCAAAGCAGTGCGCGTTGCTACAAACGGCTACTATATGCAGCCGGAGTTTCCTCTCCATGTACTTCCATCCTCTCACTCGCTCGAGTCGTACATGCGCAGTGGACTTTTTATCATTCCCTTGCTCCAGAGATTTACGGGACAGAGTGTATGTACTACACTCTGTTCCAGAAGTCTGTGGAACAGTATAACGAAACAAGTCCTCTGGGCAAGTAGTGACTCGAGACGGTTCGAATGGTGAACGCGTCAGAGGGATTGCGTGGAGCAACTATCAGCAGTTTGCAGCAGCCCGTACCCACTCGGTTTCTCCCCTTCTCTACCGTTATGCGCGTCGCTGCTCCACAGATTCGTGGGACATAGTGTAGACTGAACAGTTGAGCAGGTAAACCTTCAATCCTATCCACATACTTTACACCATTCACGACAGATATGCTCACGTCCTTCACTTGTGTTTTGCCGCCTTTCATAATAAAATTAGTGAAGAAATCAGTGGTTCGTTTAATATGGGGTGTAGAATTCACTTTTGAACGTTCATTACTCTTTCATGTTCAGGCACCACCACTAGGCGGGGAACCTACCCATCAACAGCATAGACACAGTCGTCAGGGTCCCTGGCTCAGTGGCTAGGTTGCCATCTGTCGTGAAGTTCATGGTTCCATCCAGCAGAACATGACGAGGCTGGAAGAAAAGAATCGTACATTAATATCTCCTTAAGAGACGAGGTGCATTAAAAACATACATATTCGAGGTCAGTCCACATGGAAGCTGAATATACGAGGGTTAGTCAAATGAAAACTTTAATCTGTTTTTTTTGTACATGGTTTAACATATAGGCTTGCACGAGTTTGCCATTTTACAGCGTAGGCTCATTGCTGGTCACCACATATTTTCAAGTGCTCAGCAAGTGCCTGGTTACCTCAAGAAAATAATATTGCCACCCATCTACAGGCTTTGACATAATTATCCAACTTTCACCTCCGTAATGCATGCGTGGAGATATTGAATTCTCACATGTTGAAGAATATCCATAGGTTTTAAGTTTTCCAGAGGGCAAGAAATCACCGCTCTTCACTGGTGTAAGTGTGTAGTGGAGGTTCCACTTTTAAAATTGACAATATGGAATCCTGAAGCTCGCTTATTCACTGTTGCAGCCTTGAGGACGTTCTGGAAATAACAGCCAATACCGTACGTAAATTTGAGCTCATTACAATTAGTCCTATTAGTTTGTCCGACTTCAGTGTATTCATTTGACTTACCATCGTAGTATACATAATTCATAATTGAGGGAACAATTACAATAAGTTATAAATAAATCACTAGGATAGTTATTGAAACTGTATTTCCCGTTGCATGTTGTAAATGCTGACATCTGTTTACAATGCTAACGTCCAAGCAGTGTATTGGAAAATTAATGCCTGGCGCCCAAGGTCACCAGATATGAATCCACTTGATTTTGCTTTAAGTGGACATTTTACGCAGGGCGTGATAAATTTTCAGCAGAGAAACTCATTACACTTACAAAAGAAAACTAGGGCCTTATAGATAATCACGGGGTCTCGGGTTCGATTTTCGGTGGATGAATATTGCACGGTTGTTCAGTCATACTTTAAACTGTAGGTTGAGTACTCATTAGCATAGATTTAAACTTTTACAACAGGTGTACCATTAAGTTAGTGCAAAATGTATTTTAATTAAGTTTAAGTTTGGATTTTATTAGCAAACAGGCAATATCTGACGAGATCTACAAGAAAATATTTCCATGGCGCAAATAAAATACTTGACCTTCCACGTCACAGTCTGACTAGATCGATACATCTAAAGTAGCTCTATAAAAAAATCACCCTTTCCTGTACGAGACGAACGCTGCAACTCGGCAATAAAAATAGTATCCCCTGCCCTCTCTCTCTCTCTCTGTCACACACACGTTTTCAATTAATGTTTATACAATGTGCACAACTGCACATTCCAGGATTTCTCCGTGACGTTGTGATTTGATTATTCTGAAACTTAACAGAAGCATTTGCCATGTACAGTCAAGGACTACATTTTCGTTGTTATGCACTAATTGAAAAATAATGCTAATGTTTCTACACCATCCTATCATCAAAAACAAATTACCTGGCGTGTCTGTTCAAAAGTAATAGGCCTGTAAATTATTAGAATTTTGGGCTATGGTAATGTGATTTCATAAAACGTCAGTTTTCCCCCTATTGAACGAATATCAGGGATTTCTCAGTGAGCATCGAGAGAGATCTGGTTATGTGTGGATAAATAATCAGATGTTTTATTCATTTCCATGAAATCACATAAATTTAAGGTCACGTGCTAGATAGCATGATTTTCTGATACTACAATACCTATTTTAATATGACGGGGCCACTTTAAGTTGGATCTACAGAAAGTGGAGGATTCATTTTCTGTGGAAAACTAATTAGCTCTTTAAGTATTGAATGATTCACGCTTTAAGTATTCATATTTCTGGTTGATCGAAGAAATAGTGATAAATTAGTACATTTTATGTGAATTATTTACAGCGAAAAGAGCTTGAAGTATCTGGTCATTCCTTTTGATTGACCATTGCAACTAAATTACACTGAGTTTCTAGTTCGTACGGTATGCGAACTGGGTTTTTATGACATAAGTTACGTTGCAAGAATTATGAAACACAGTTTATACTCCTTAAGGTGTTATTTCACCTGAAAGAATCCGTTACAAACCCAGCTTGCATTTTTAACACAATACATTACTTATTAATAGATCTTGTTACGAAACAAAAACGAATCAAAATCAACAACCCCAAAACATTGACATTTGTACAGCGCTCCTGAACTCGGCGAGTCCCTGTTAATTTACAAACTCGAGCACAACAGAAAGAAAGAAATACTTGTGAGCATAGAGGACAGTCACACCATGGAGTAATGTATTTATTTTTAGTACTGTCAAGTAACTAAAACTGTTACATTGATATACATTTTTGGAGTAATATAACACATGCAATACCATAATAATATTCAAATTTGGTATAACAAAGGACCTTCTCGCATGAATACCGAACTCTTCATGGCAGACTTTAATATATCAAGGCGTTGGTGTTCGATTCACAAGCATAGGCAACCGGTCTTCCCTATCGTTTTAAACTGTCCTAATTATCCAGTGAAAAAGATTGAATGTAGCAGACATCCTTGATTAAAATTTTGAGTTTTTTGTTCTTGATCCAGAAACCTTTAATCGTACATCTGTTGCTCTTTGAAGGCTGTGCTAAAACAAGACAAACTTGCGAGGGTCAAGAAACCTTTAACGGAAAATGATAATTGGATACAAGTTGCAGGTGGGCAGTGCTATCATTTCGCAAACGGCCACAACATCTGGAGCAGAACTAACTAGCCCGTAGTTGCGATGGAAAGGCTCATCTGAAGAGCACTTTATTTATGCCAGTGTTTGTTCAGCGTCGTCCAAGTTCCACTAGTCGTTGAAGGCAAATAGCTCGTCGCTGGGGACGAACTGTCACAGCCGGTTTTAATTCTCGGGGAGGCATCCAAGCCGTTCTGCTTAAGTGCCAGCTGAAGCAAAGTATTACAGAACCGAACAGGGCGCTCGTTTGTTATTTCTCGTTTTATTTCCTCTGAATCAAATTGCCAATGCCTATGCCGACCATTCATATTGGATTTCGTCCTTAAGAGTTGCAGGCCAAAGTCAGTACGTTGGTCTTAAGATGTACATGAATGCATTTGGACACAAATAGTTGCAAATATCAACCCAACTCTGCATTAGTTTCTTGAACATTCATTGGTTTACAGCAATTTTGTTTTCCAAATGATTGCTGTTATTGAAACGTCGAATGTACGTAGAATTAACGAAAAATTTCTTAGCAGTTGCGTTTAAAGATATTGACACAACTTTAGACCGAAGATCCTCGGTCCATTATAAGCCTCCAGTAGCCCTTCTCAATTTCTGCGGATGAGAATGGCGTAATCCAATTTCTGGGAAGGAAAACGGAATGAGGAGGAGCACTGTCGTGACGAAAAAAACCGTCGAGTGAAACGGACCAGAAATTTGGATTAGGGGCTGGTGTAAGAGGCTTAGCTCTCGAGGAGAAAGCGCTTTCGAATGTAACGGGTTATGGCATAGATCCGGGGGACGGGTTGTCAATTGCCACGAGGCTGTTGCTAGGCGCTGGGGGACCGAATTTCATGCGAGCGTTATGTTTCTCAATGAGGCAAACCGAATGGACCTCATGAATTCTTTGGTGAAGGAAAAGTTGATGACGTTGCACTAGAAGCGAGATCTAACTTGAGTTCTTTTACCAGCTCAGTGACTTTGCGCACACGAGTTCAAAAGTGCATTGTGACAATATCGTCGAGAAAACTATGCAGGAATATTTTCAGTAACGGACGGTGTGCGGTGTGTATTCAGCATATTCTGCACTTGGCGTTGGCATCTGAATCAGTTTTCAGTAACTTGTTTTGCGCATGCGTAGATTTGTACGAACATCCATAATATTATAAGTATGCACGAAAAAGTATAGCGTTCACATTATTGAAACTAGTTTTCTTCTATTGTGATGTACATGCTAGTATTCCCACTTACAAATTAGCGTTATCAATTTATATGAAGCGAGAAACTTTAAATGGGTTTATGGCTCGTGAAGAAGAAACTGTAACAGGAAGTGTGTATTTGTGTACTCCATTTCGTGTGTTCAGTTCTGTCATTTATTAAATACTAGCTTATTACCCGGCGTTGCCCGGGTATTTATTTATCCCAATCTTCTATTAGACAGGAAAAGAATGAATTCTAACTGTAGTGTAAAATGCAACTAATTTTATTTCATCGTGAATATCACCAATTAGGTCAGAGACTCCGAAAACTATGGATTCGACACTAATGTAGGTCATTTGTGGCATTTTATTTTCACCCCCTCTCACCCCCCATGCCGATAGGTGATGAACTTGAAGTTGAAATGCATTGGGAGTGTTACGAAAACTATGGATTCCACACTAATATCGGTCGTTTTCGCAACACAGCCTGAATGTTAGACAACCCGAGAAACACTATCGTCGTGCGTGATTGCATAGTGTCACGGATGTCTGTTTGTGCGGAATTTTATATCGGTCGTTTTGGATTATTTTTTACATGTCACCCCTTCCCACCCCCACCCCTAGGGGTGCCAGGGGTGTCTTACCCGCAAAATATTAATTCCAGATTGCAAGTGATACTTGTACCAGGTTTGGTTGAAATTGCTCCAGGCGTTTGAGAGTTATGCCGGAACAAACAAACATACACAAACCCACACACATACATCCATTTTTATATAGAGAGATCTGCATAGCGTAACACAGGCAAGGAAATTTTCTTATCGGTTTACATCTATAAATTCACTTCATATCACAAATTACATCATCGGGACCTCCCCGATGGCGCAGTGGTAGCGTCGTCGCCTTGTAATCAAGGGGTCCCGGGTTCGATACCCGGTGTAGACACTTTAAACTGTAGGTCCAGTCCCAATTAGCCTTCCAGTGCGTAAAGTGGATTTAAAACACCAACTCAATCAATAAAAAAACAAATTACGTCATCAAAACAAAACTTTTAATTAACCGAACTATAGCTCAACTTGTTAACACAGACAATAAGTGTTAGAATTAAATCGGTTTAGTTTCGTTGAAATTGTTGATTTGTAACACATGGTAAGTAGTTTGGTGTGGAGCTATCCCTTGTTCAACCAATTTGTAAGGTTATACTGTAGACCGAACTTGATAAAGGTACGTGGATACTATGCTTAGAAACTTGAAGAGTTTGGTCTCGACAACAACGAAAGGTAGGATATTGCAACAGTGTTCTAAAGTGAAAAATGTTTGGTGGAGGCCAAAACGAATCTCTTTGTTATCACCACGAGCTGATAAGATTCAGTGTTGCCCAATCAAGTGACAAGCTTAATTCAGTGGAAGTGAAGGTAATTTCCCAGTTATGGAAAGACATCACAAGATATATTGTTGCACTTAATTTTATACTAGTAGCATGTATAAACTTTGCAATCTGTAAAACTGCTTTCATTAAATTTCATTTTTCTTTGGGTCATAAACGCACCAAATGTTGGAAGTTGGCGCTACTGATATTTAATGCATAAACTTTTAATTTAACTTCATTTCTCTCTTCGAAAATAGCATCTCCATTGCCTGTTCATTGCTTCGGGGCTATAAAAATAAAAAAGTTAGCTACATTATGCTTTGGGGCATTCTTCGCAACTTGCCAACGCGCGTACTGCTTTCGGATAATGACAAAGTTTTACAGCTCTCGTTGCGCAAAGGTAGCCAATCCCATTTCCCCTCCAGGCCGAACCTGTCTGGGGCAAAATTTAATATTTGGCCCCTGAGCAAACGAACTGTCGTTTCGTCCGCTTACTTAACACCGCTCGCAAAACATGGCGAGCCCATTACGCTGCTGCGAGAGATTCTATCTCTCCGAAGACAACCAACGGACCAGTGTTACCACATGTTTGGATAACACCGGGCACTGTTGCCAAGTAATTTGCATCCATAACCCCGCGTCCAACTCTCGCGACAGTTCATGCAATTTTATGTCTTTTACGTTGTCAACTTTCTCATACATCGAGGTTTTACTCCCAACTATAACAAGCTAATACCATTTCAACTTATACAATAGTTTCAATCCTCGATTCACGATGTACTGATAATAATTATTTTGCGTATAACTATTATCATATTGTCAAAACTTTAGTTCATTATATTTCTAGCCAACATGAAGTAGAAAGGAGAAAAAGGAAGATATGGAAAAATTAATATTTATTGGACATAAAACGGCTGAGAAATGTCATAACAAGACGCACATCTCTCGCACATTAACCACAACAAATTTATCACAAAGTTTCAGTACTCATCAGCATGTGTCAAGCTGATCATACTGAAACACGTCAACTGCAAATCCCTGTCGTCAGTTTTAAGATATATTAGTCTTTCTTCCTCCTGGTCGATTAGTTAAGGGATAAAACAAGCTCTGCCGTTGCATTTCGTATTACGCTGGCGGTAGTATCTTCTATTGGTTGTCCAGCGAAAAGAATAGACTGTTGGGTATATGAGAACAGCGTTGCCGCTTCCCGCAGGGGCGAGTAACGGACCTGCTGGCAGTGAAAGTACAAGACCAAACAAACGTGCATGGCGCTTGAATCGCGGGTACGTACAAATTGAAGAAATAAGTTCACGGTGAGCTATTATTAAAAGCAAGAAACAAATTCACAAAATTACATAAACTGAAAGAATAATTCTTAATGAACTTACTTTTCTCTCACATGTCACTCCAGGGGGTTAATTCCTTCCATTGCAGAATCATCACCAGAATCATTTTCTTCTGTCAGATCATCACTCTCGCTGGAATCTTCACCCAAGTGTATTATTATCTGATCAACGTCATCCTGCAATTCATCTGCATTCCACATTTCCTTCTCTATGTCCATGACATGTTTTACGTAATTTTGCCAGTTTTCAACTGTTACTGTCTTAAATGATTCAGTGATTAAATTTTCAATGTCTTTAGTTTTGAATGTAGTGTTGTTACACCGCACATAATGCTTAACCTGTGACCACACAAGTTCAATCGGGTTCAGTTCGCAATGATATGGGGCAAACGAAGCACCGTATGCCCCATGTGTTTTGCCATCTCATCGATCTTATACTTATCGTACTTAATTTTATGAATATTTGTAAGTTCCAGAAGATCTCTCCGTAACATGTCGTCATCATAACGAATGCCATGAGATTTCAACCATTCTCTTAAATCATTCTTCTTCCACGAGGTTGTCGGCATTGGCTCTTGCTTACGGCTATGATAAGAGGCATTGTCAACAACAATAACAGATCCCGGAGAGAGATTGGCGAGCAACTGTTCCCGAAAATACATCTCGTACGTTTCTCCATCCATTTCATCATGGGCATCTGCTGTATTCTTTTTGCACTGAAACACAAGTTGAGCGTTTTGCAGAAAACCGCGTTCGTTACCCGCATGCACTAAAGCGTATCGCGCTCCGCGAGATGTTGGATTTTTTAAACCAATGGAAAGACCTGCCAGAAACGCTTGTTTTGCAGTTGTAATTGTCTTGTCTTTCCATTCATAATTGACTGAGGTTCCGGTGTTTACCCAGGATTCATCAGTGTAAACAATATTTCTATTTTCACGCCCAAACTTCCTAATCTCTCTTAAATATTTATGGCGAAGAGAAATTAAATCTTCTCTTTCCATTAACATGGATTTGTTGCCCCTTTTCTCATACGAAAAGCCAAGTTCTTTGAGAAAGACATGAAACGTTCATCTTTTAAAATTCGGTAATGTGGAGTCAGAATTAACAGCAACAAGAACAGAATTAAGTGTTGGGGGTTTGTTTTTAAAAAAGAATTCGTGAACTTTACGTCGCACAGCACTTCTGACAAAATCATTATATTTTACATTTCTACTTGTAATTGGCGATCTTTTCCTGGGTCGTTTCTTACCTGGTGTTTCAAGAGGACCTTGAGAAACCTCGCCCCGAATTTTATACACAGTAGCCCGAGAAACTCCAGTTGCTTTCGCCGTCTCGCTGGCTAACCAACTTACACTGCGATCCGGATTTTTCTGTTTTAAATAAACAAAAATATTCATTACTATTTGCCTTTCTTTACTTTTGAGAACCTCACCACGCCTTCTCTTCTTTACACTACTTTCGCTCATATTTCAGTATTAAAACCAACGGTTTTTTTACATCACAACACAACACAACGCACAGATCCGCCACAGTCATTCCTCGTCGAAACCAACGGTCAGTCACCCTCTCCTTCCGAGAAATTTTGTCTACCGCAGTACTGGCTGAGGGGGTGGGGTGGAAAGCAGTCGACAACGCTGGGCTCGCCGTTCCCCTCCGTTCACGTGCCCCTGCAAAAACAAAATTAAAAACACGCGCTGCTGGAAGGAACTTTTGCTGGTCTGAATGCTTAACCAGTTCCAGAATAGCGTTTTGCATTCGAAAGAAAAGCAAGTGTGTTCACCTTTGCGCTCAGTAGTGAAAACAATATTTAAAAAGAGGGAGGATGTAGGGAAAGTAAAAGCCCATTTGAAGCAACAGTCTATTCTTTTCGCTGGACAATCTATACAGTCTATTGAAATTTTAGTTCAATTTTTTGGACGTGTACGACAGAAGGAACGTCACTCGCCATATATTCGTTTAGTCTAACCTCTAAAAAATGCCAAGATGAAGGTTTATCTCCTTGGTTACTTACTGATGTTTAGTAGAACACATTCAAATGCATTTCACCAGACTTATAAAGAAAACTAGTCACAGAAAATCCATACTCGCAAGTATACATACAATTTGGGTCCACTGTATTTGAAGATGTTCTCATAGAAATATGTAGAAATATTCAGAGTTACACCATTGGTACGTCAGAAAGTATGGAACACGGACTGTAATTAATTGTAACGTTTGAAAAGTTACTAAACTATTGTTCTTCCAAACAAGACTCGAACGTGCTTCGTCGACATTCACGGGAAATGATGAATTGAGCAATCAAGCCATGGGGTCACTGCAATTGACACAACTAACAGCTATGTATAAATGTTGATGCGTTATAACTTTTCAGCGATTGGTCTTTTTCTCATTTCATATTTTGGTGACTCTTAGCTGTTTGCAACAAAGATGCTGATTAAGCCATGATTCGGCACACACACACACACAGTAGTTACACTACCTACGTACAGTCATGGAAAAAGTTCTTCCCCATAAGGCTTTAATAGGAGCAAGTAATGCAGGAGGGTAGGCAACACATATTGCACCCTTCGATGATCGGGTGATTTTGCCTGTCTTAACCCCGAGAAATTTGTTCCACGCGAAGGTCAACATGACAGGAAAGCAAAGAGGGTCACGTGACTATTGGTTACGTGGAGTGTTGTGCTTCTCCACGTCCCCAGTTCTTGATCCACATTGCAGAAAAAGTAGAGCTGCATGCAATATATGAAAATAGGTTGTTTTCAACTACACGCTTAATTATGATTTTCCCAATTGTAAATCTATCAGACGTGTCTCCCGATTTAGTCGGGACAGTCTTTTACTTTGAATTCCTGTTTGTCATAGGCGTAACTTGACGGGAGCAGAAAGGGCATTTGTAACCCCCCCTAAAATCAGGTTTCTTAAAGCTGCTAAAACAGGAATTAAATACTATGATTTGACGCGTCCAAAAAAAGTATTATATTGAAAGATTTTTCCCAAATACGTAGATAGCAATTTAATACTTTGAAAGTGTCTCAGATTTGTTTATTGTCACAACTTAGTGTGGCACAGGTCTACTACAAAAGTGGAATTTCGTAACAGAAATATGAACCCACTCCTTTTATTTCGTAGCCGATTTCATCTTGAAACTGAAATTAAGAATATTAGTTAACAATGTCATTGGTAAACAATAAAAAAATGTGTTAGACCCAATTCTTTAATACCTTATCATAATCTTTATCGCAAGTTTAAATTTTGTTGTAAATCCACTTTATGCAAAAAAAAAAAAAAAGGTAAAGTTCTCACCTGTGCTTGGCGCTACGCCATGAAGGCGTATAGGGGGTGTGGGGGTAACGCCCCACACTTTCTTGATTCGTTCGTGAGTGGGAGTGATGTGATCAGCATCACGCCCCTGACCGCCTTTACCCCCAGGGTTTCCCCCAGGTACCCATGTCATTCGACGCTGGGTGGGCGCTGGGGCCGCTTCCAACGTTAGAAAAGTTCCCGGGCTTGAACCGGCCGGGAATCGAACCCGGGGCCTATAGCATGGTAGTCAGACGCGTTACCGACTGAGTCACCGGCACAGATAGACTAATCTGAAGTGCATACAGTTTAAAGTGGGATCCGAACCACTATGTGCGATCACCTGGTATCGTACCCCAGACCCCTTGATTACAAGGCCTTACCACTACGCCATCAGTGAGGCGCACACAATCTTTGTATTTCGACCTTTTTAAACCTATATGTATCATATAAGAGGTTGTTTAACGTTGCTATGCCTCTATGGATTATATTTAGCCAGTATTCGAGCACATAGCGTCAGGTTTCATAGAATATAAGCTTCTCTTCCATGTTTATGGTTTCCTGTCTGCAGTAGAAAAACTGGCAGGTTCCCATAGCTTTTCTTTCAATAGTCTTCCAATGGTTGCATATCATATCACTCAAATTTGATTCATTCGTTTCGAACACAATCCCCGATGGCGTAGTGGGATCGTGGGCGCCTTGTAATTAAGGGATCCCGGGTTCGATACTCGGTGGAGGAACATAGTGGTTCGGATCCCCCTTTAAACTATAGGTCCATTCACGATTAGCCTAACAGGACATAAAGTGGACTTAACACACCAATCAACCAACCAACACAATCCCGTTATTGTCCAGATTATCGAATCCAGAACCTTCGTCGCGAATAACATAAGCAGGAAGACAACGTGAAATAACCGAACAGAAACAGAACCTAAAACCTACATCGGATAGATTGAATTAAGTCGACGATACAGCACGGGTTCTGAAATGAAAAAGAATAAGAAAGTTGAAGGACCACTATACGCACCCACTTTTCCTCCAGTCAATGGGGAAGATATCCTTCTAGCTGAGAAGCCTTTACGTAGGAGTGCCCTGAGGGAACTTCAAGGCCACGACGATAAAGTGTTCTACGTGCAATGACGGGACCAAAACATACGTCAGATAGCTGTGTTCCTCCTTATTTCGTACGCCATTGATAACTGGAACACGTGACCTCGTCTTTGGTAGAGCAGAAGCCTGCTTGCTTGCCACCACCCTTTAGTTCAGTGACCTTCGCCCGTAGTCAGCAAGAGTGAATGACTCACCATATACTTGTTGTCTGTGAGGCTACACAAGAATAGATATTTCGTTAGTATTGTAAGTATTGTTTCATCTGCAGTTATATCAGTTAACATTTCAATAGTTTCCTTCCTAATGGTTACGTTAGTGATAAACATGTAAATTAGTTCTCGAGAGTGAACGTTTTTTCTATTTGAACGGGGGATTTTTATACAGCCTGCATGTTTTATTTTTTCCTGAAACAAGAAGAAATTCGAAGACGCAAAAAGAATCGTATAAGAGTAGTTAACAAAAGGAAAAAAGAAGAAGAAAACGAAAATGTAAATGCTGAAATAAATTATGGTAGAGATCGAGTGAATAACATTTTATCATGGGGCCTCCTCGATGGCGTAGTGATAACGTCGTCGCCTTGTAATCAGTGGATCCCGGGTTTGATACACGGTGGATGCACGTAGTGGTTAGTATCCCACTTTAAACTGAAGGTCGAGTCCAGATTAGCATATCTGTGCACCAAACCAAAACTAAGAAAGAAATTGTCACAGTGTAAGAAAATTTCATGTTCAACCAGATACGAAACAAAAGGGAATAATATATTGCAGGTTGGAGTTCACATCTGTAGCATCTAACCAGCACAATTATGAATCGCAACATATCGTATCAGATCCATTTTTATTATACATGTATGATAATATAAGAGAAGTAGAGGAAAGAGAAAACCAAGCGAAACACGGACGCCTTCTCCAGAATTTCAAATCTCGTTACATAAGGTTCTGGGTTGGAGTCCCGAACAGGCATGACTTTCTTGTTCTTGCCCTTTTATCTGCTTCATTTCATCATAAATCATCGTTATGGTTTACCTGCAGGGGAAGAATAATGACAATAATTGCCAATACAAAGCCAATGACAAACAGAACAACTCGATTACGGAGGTGCCAAGAAGAAACGAGACTTGACAGTTTCTCCGTCTCTCGGTTTGTCGAATTGAAAATTGCTCTCCCGTTCTCGGTCTCGATTAGTTAAATATAGAAATCGAAAATGTATGTGAATGAATATATATGTATTTTATATATTCCGGTTTTGTGGGAGATTTCGTGAGAGATGAAATAAGTACTCTTCCATCGTATTTATTAGGGCCTCCCCGATGGCGCAGTGGTAGCGTCGTCGCCTTGTAATCAAGGGGTCCCGCGTTCGATACCTGGTGGAGGCACAAGTGGTTCGGATCCCACTTGAAACTGTAGGTCCAGTCCCGATTAGCCTTACTGTGCATAAAGTGGACTTAAAAAACACCAACTCAACAACCATCGTATTTATTTTTATAATTTTTATTCCCTGTTCGATGATCGCGACGATAAGGGCGAGTGACCATTACATGAAATTGATGACGAAATAGTCAAACACCCCCGACAAGGACGGTACTCAAACCCGGGAACTTTGGCGACGATATCGAATGTCAATCACTTAATGAGCTTGACCACCGAGCCTGCTTAATGTTGTTTCTGTCAGGTAATTCGTAATAATATCCCACATTCACTATCATTTGCTTCATAATTTATCTTATTGTTGTGATTAACCTGAATTCAAAGAATTAGTTGAAAGGCAAAAATGCGAGATTGAATGTCTCTGATGTTACTTCGTACCGAATAATATGACGTGGTATTATGATATGAATTTATTAATCATATAATATGCCTATTCATTCCATTGATTGATCCCAATTGAGCACACAAAATATGGTATAATGTCCACTCCATGGAGGAGTGGTTAGCACAGCGCGCTACGATGCGATGGGTCCCTGGTTAGAATCTCGACTTGGGCGTGGGTGTCCTTGGTAAGTGTCCCTTCATCAATTTCATCATAGCATCACTCATCTTCATCGTCGCTATTTGCCAAAAGTGAAAGAATAGCAAATCTAAATAAAAAACATCCAATCAAATCGAACATCTCTACCGATTTAATTCTATACGGTACCGAATTCCCACTTTATTACTGCATCTTAAGTCATTTTACAGCATCTCAATTGTTTTCCGATTCGAAAACATTTGGAATGTTGTTTTGTGCAGTTGATTGTGCATTGTTTCGTTGTTTGGATTGTTTAAATAACGTTGCATTAATTAGTTTTAGACCAATCGTGACGGGGGAAGCAAGAGCACAAAGAAAGCGAAAAAGGAAAGGAAGAGACCACGGCTTTCTTTAAAGATAGCATCCCGTGAATACAACTCAAGTGACTGCAGAATATTATGAATAAAATTTATTTCCCTTTTTCCTTTTATTTCTGTTTCAGTTATTTTACTTCGCTTTTCTTCTACCACTCGCGTTACTCGTGTCGGTGAGGAAGAATTATAAACTCGTGAAATGGACGATGGTACAAAAAAATATATGCCTCTCCCACGGTTCGAAACTGTCAGTACAAAATATTGTCTTATTTTTAAAATTTACGGTCAAATATGGTTTGTCACGTAGCAATTTTCGCTTATCTCTTTCTCAAGGGGTTCCATTGCCTCTCTGATGTCGTAGTGGTAACGTCTTCGCCATGTAATGAAAGGCTTCCGAATTCAATACCAAATAGAGAGGCATTTGGTTCGGATCCCATTTTAATCTGTAGATCCAGTGCATGAACTGGACTTAAACAATTAACATGTGGCATGTGGTCTGTGATGAGAACCATCATTTCAGTGAACCTTCTTGACAATGACTCTAATATCACTTGAAAGAATAGTATTTCCTTACGAGTAGCTCTTGTCAAGAAACCAGTTCCTGAAATTTTCTTCTGGAGGCATCGTAGCACCCAGCTGTTTGTTGTGGCTGGGGCACGAGTCATGTGACTCATGCTATCAAAGCTCAATCCTTCCCGAGAACTCAGAATCACCAGGCAAACTTAAGCGAATATTTTGTTGTTTGGGTTGCATAAACAACAGGTTTTAAGACGTTACGAAATTCTACGTCCCGTGGCCCAGGTATTTGTTTCTAAGACTGTACATACTACCAAAGATGTTTGCGCCAAAGCAATGTCAATGAAGCTCGCCGAAAATCTACGGAAAGCTTTTAAGATACTGCACATCATTGCACAAATATACCTTTCTGCTTAATATAGAAAGAGCACACGCATTTTATGATCACATACTATAAAATCTTATCCAAGCCTTGTTTAGGTTCTGTAGCTCGGAGCTTTTTGGATTCTTTACAACTTGCCATAAAGTTTAACACACGCACGGGTATTGTCGCCGATAAACAAGCTGATAACACCACAGACTACAAACTGCGAGACCCCCACTGCGACGCTGAATGGGAAGAAAACGAAAAACGAAACTGACCGAAATGTTGTTTTTTTAGCGGAAATTAGCCTCTCCTTTTATGACGAGCAAAACGCAGTACAATTTCGACAGCTACTGGCTACCAACGGTTGAAATTTCACTTTTCGTTTCGTGGATACTCCTCTCCGAGAACTGTGCTTGATTTTCATTCAAACAGAAGACAGACAACAAATCCAGCTTCATATCTTCATGTGTAGCGTGGTATCTCGGAAATTAACTACTGTAATGCATCACAATAAGCCCCTCCCTCTCCCCCTCGTAAAAGAAATCCTTGCATCATCGAGGACGGACATCTCAGATTCCCAAATGCTTACGCAAATTCTCGTAGACGGTAAGTTGGTTGAGAAAAGGCAAATATCGGGCACTAAAATGAAACTTACTGTGTCTCACCATGATGTGAACAACATAAGTCGTTTCTGGAATAAGCATTAAAATGTAGTCGTAAATATTTAATCCAGTTACATAAGTAAATAAATAAATAAGTAAATAAATAAATACTTTATTAAGTATTTATTATATAATATTACAATTCATGATGTCATCACTACGTTAATTATTGAGAGAAATGTGTGCAATAGCTCGCACATAGAACTAAATATATAAAACAGACATAACCAACTAAACATTATAGTTAATCAATTTATCCAGTGCTCGAAGTGAGGGGGATGCTTAAATAGCATAGTAGTATTTCTAGAATTGTATACTCTGTCCAGGGAATCTCTGGAGCGTGCGAACGGAAGCAAGTCTCTGCGCAAGTAGTGATTCGATAGGGCTCGACCAATGAACACGTGCGAGAGAACGAGAGTTTGTGGATGGGGAAAAGACACTGCAGCTAAGAGAGACTTGATGGAGCGTGTTCTGCTTCTCTGCCGTTATACTCCAGAGATCCCGGAATAGAGTATACATTTTATGTCAACCTCTCGCAGTAATTCGTGTATAGTCTTTGAACATCTTTCGGTTCTTATATGTCGCTTTTTTACCTCTTGGGCCAATCGCTACAATCAAGATGAAGTGATGAAATTTGACAAATACAAAGATACATCAATGCTTTACCCAGAGTTCGAACCTGAGGCCTCTAGCCTCGTAGCACGTTACACTGGGACCAGCACATTTTGAAGCGTATCACCTACGGATGCGGGGAGTTGCTTACTCTTCACAAGGGCAAATAGAAACTCTTTAATGTTCCCTTTTCAGCCGGCGGAGGTCACAAAGGACCCCCAGTTCACTCGGATAGAGGGCGCAAAGACATTGAAGCTTTTATCCATCAGGAAAGGGTAATTGACGTGAAGGAGAATTGATGAGTCTTGGTAACTAATCGTTCATACGGGACAAGGAAGAATCTTGAATGACGGCGTTGTGGGAACCGCCATGTGGGCTATCTGCGTCCGCTCAGGGCCCGGAGTGTAATTAGGAAAGTTGGCGCAAGAGAATGAAAGATCACGGGCAGGGAGGAACGGGATGAAGAGGAAGTCTTGAGAGATAACCTGGCTTTCGTAAACTTTCAACTTCCCTTCATCTTTTTTCTATACAAAATATAAGCAGGGCGAATCAGTGGAAATATTGTTTAAACCTATCGGAAAGAAGGATTAGGAATCTTGTACATTGGGGAATTCTTAATAAATACAAGGCACATACAGGGTGTTTCCGTGACGTTGAATGAAACTTGCAGGGTGGATAGAGACTGGCTCATGTACCAATATGAGATCAGGAACCCTTGTCCGGAAACGCGTTATTAAAAAGTTATACGCCAGTAGAATAAAAAAACTGAAAGATTCTGTTTGTAGATTTAATACGGACGTTACTACAGTGTATCATAGCACTGTAGGAGAAATCGTTACAGTATTTCTTCAAAATGGTGCGCACTGCTTTACTCGGCCCACTCGCTTTCTCCCCTTTCTCTACGGTATTGTGCTGCCTTGATCCACAGACTCCCGAGACAGAGCACAATGTTGCTGTAGCATCGTTTTCTTCTCCATGCACTCACTTTCCCTCTCTTTATTATATTTTGTAGTAATTTCTGGTTGTAATAATATTACACTGATCCCTCTGACCCCGTTAGTAACCAGTTTTACCCATGCTTTTGGGGGTAAAATATAAGAAATTTCAATGCCTAACAAAATATTTCTTTAATAAATAGTAGCTGGTATTAACTTCTGACTCATATGATACGTGAAGATGTAGTAGAAACTACAGTTACTATTTTTGTGTAGTTTTGTATCATTATAATTAGCAGATATTTAATAAAACTGCCGCAAGGCAAAAATTGATTCATAAGTCCTGAATTGAATTGTTTGTTTCACGTTGCTTTTCTTCCACTTTTGGCTAATCGAAACGACGAGGAAGAGTGATGAATTGATGAAATTGATGAAGCGACACTCCCAAAGCACATACATGATCAGGCTGGGATTCGAATCTGAGACCCCTGGTAAGCTAATGTCATAGTCTACCAAGCATGTAGAAAGTGTGTTTGTGTTTGGGGTAGTGACAGTCTGCGATAAGGGTATCGTCGCGAGGTACACCCTCCCCCAGCATGTAATAACTGTGAAACTTAGTATGAGACATTATGTCCATTATAATCGTCAAGAGATTCAAGTAATAAAGTAAACGAACACAATTTTAACAATACTTCTTTTTTTTTTTGCAAAATTATACACCTAACGTATACAATGTACATAGTGGTATTGTCACGGTCACTTTTAAGTTGTAAGGAATTCATTTACTTTCAGTGGCATCGTTACAATCCAGAAGTGTCCGCGTATGTACAATCAGGCGCAAATATAACAGTAACCAAATTGTCCATAGCTGTTTTCGTTCTTTTTCTTCTATTGAGTTGGTGTTTGAATTCCACTTTATGCTCAGAAAGGCTAATCGGGACTGAACCTACAGTTTAATGTGGGATCCGAACCACTATGTGCCTCCACCGGGTATCGAACTCTAGGCCTCTTGATTACGAGGCGACGACGCTACCACTGCGGCATCGGGGAGGCTGTCTCTTTTTCTTCTAAAACTAAACCCCATGGTGAAACAACCCTCAACGGGCCATGGCCTGCCAGAGCGCCTTTTTCGATTGGTGACACGCATCAAGTCCCGTCGCCGCTGTTTTCTGGCTTTCGAGATCGGTGCTTGTTTTTCACACGAAGCTGTCGACGCCGAAATTTTAAGGGCTCGAACCGGGAATCAAACCTGGAAACATTCACACCAAAGGTTAGCGCTAACCATTTGTGTACACCAGGGCCACTCTTTTTCTTGATTCTGTGTTTCTTTTTTGGGATTGACATTCTGCTGGACTGTTAGACTGTTCTCTGTCTTGATTTTTGTTTTGCCCTTGAACTCTACGTTGCGGAAATCAACGAATGAATATGATGATAGACAATATGCCTATGTATTATACTATAATAATAATAATAATAATAATAATAATTAATAATAATAATAATAATAGACTCACTCTCATAACCCGTATGGTCGATATAGAGGCGGAGACAAATGTAGTATCGGATATTTATTTTTGGATTGGGCAAAGAAATTGGAAAATAGTTTTATTACTATTATGCGCTTCTTCTACTTGTGCTTCTGCGTACACGTTCTCCCCTCCTAATAATTTACCAACATCATTTTATCAATTCTTGTTACTGTAAGTTTCAAATTTCAGCCTAATATTCCGTATTTTTGTAGTACTTGATTAGACACTTGATGAGCAAGGGTATGTTCTGTTATTTTGAAACTTTCGCCCTGACTAATACTACCCATGTCAAGAGATATTGCTACCTTGTGCTGGAATTTACCAATACTTATCCTAGATGTCGCAGTTTCTAGAGCTGCTTCATTTACGTTCAAAAATGCGTTTCAGTCGTGCAAAAAGAAAGTCGAAAAAATTATTGGTGTTAATGAACATATATTTGGTACTAAGCTTTTATTTTTTACATTGAATTTTAATTAGATTTCCTCTTCTTCTTCTCTTCTAGAATCTTATTTAAGCTGAGCCAACTACCACCATCCGGAATCTTCATATTGATCTTGTGACGTACCAGCTCTATTTCCACACCAGTCGCATCGTTGTTTTTCTTCTCTGCTTTTGGAGCAGCCAGAAGATCTTGATTCCCTCTCGATAGATCTAAGTTCATATTTACTTCCGTGCTACCAACATCATCGCCGGACGTTTTCAATGCCTGTTGGGATAGCAAGACTGTACAAGCCAGTTCACTCTTCAGGCAGGCTAGTCTGTCCTTGCATTGTGTGTGGTCAGTTTTGACCAGTTGCTTGTCATTCTTTCTTTCAAGATCTTTCGCCTTTTCATTCAAATCGTTGGCCCCTTCACCGTTGACTCCTGCTTCGCAGTCTCCACCAAGTACATCTCGTTTCAGTTTTAAGAACCAGACACGTAGTATGTTTTTGCCCAGCAATGCGACGTTCTCGTCCAAACTCAGTCCTGTGACAGCAGGTGTCGTCACAATTGGTCTCCTTCCCTTCTGTACTTTTAAGCTTCAGTTTAATGTGTACTGGTTTCTCAGGCATTTTTAACATTAACTTCTTACGCGCGAACTCAAAACAAGCACTGCCAGACAACAAATTTTATTCTTGTTTCCAAAGTTACGATTATCGACAACCATTTTGTAGGCAACAATGTACATTCAAATAAAACATTATTGTTCTCTGTTCCTGCCAATATTAATTGGGACAGTGGCGTATTTACGATTCCACTTCGGTGGATACTTTTTTCTTAGGTGTGAAAATGCGTCTCTGCAGTCCACGAACTCCATGTTTATATCTCAAGATATTATTATTTTGTGTAGTCTTACAGTTTTCCAGCAACTTGTAGAACCTCACGACCTCGCTGTCGAAGGATGAGAGTTTGAACCCTGGCCAAGGCATAGGGGATTATTTGATCTATCATTTTTTAAAACTTCCTATACATCCCAAGGTAAAATATTCCGGAGGTAAAATAGTCCCCCATTCGGATCTCCGGGTGGGGACTACTTTGGGAGGTCCCCGGACTAAGGATAAGATCTACGTTAGGAATAAGGATATTAAATTAGGCACCTGGAATATTCTGAGCCTTTACCGGCCTGGGGCATTTCAGTGTACAGTTAATGAGATAGTTAAGTATAAATTAGATGCAGTAGCTGTCCAGGAAGTTAGGTTGCCAGGAGAAGGGAATTGTAAAACTAAAAATTATACTTTTTTCTATGGTGGTACTGAAAATCATAATTTTGGAACAGGCTTTTTCATAAATAATAGAATTGTCACGGCCCTTAAAACAGTAGAATTTATTAATGGTTTATGAAAATTCTGTTAGGTGACTGTAATGCACAGATTGGCAAAGAAGAGACATTTATACCCACGATTGGTAAAGAAAGTCTTCATGAATTAAGTAATGATAATGGTATAAGATTGATTACTTTTGCAACCTCAAAGAATTTAATTGTGAAAAGTACCACTTTTAAACATAAAGATATCCATAAATATACCTGGTCTTCTCCAGATGGTAAAACTCATAATCAGATAGATCATATTCTCATTGATAAGAGAAGGCATACTAGTATAATTGACGTTCGTACACATTGAGGTGCTGACTGTGCCAGTGACCATTATTTAGTAATTGCTAAATTAAGAGGGAGACTCGCAGTGATAAATCATAAGCAACAAAATCTGAAAGTTCTAAAATTTAATACAGGAAAATTTGTTGATGAAAGAATTAAGAAAGATTACCGAATTAAACTGTCAAATAGATTTGATGTTTTGCAGGATTTAAATGATGATGAAAATATAAATGAAAGAGACGTAAATAAGAATTGGGAGCACATACGTAATGCAATAGAATCAGCAGCTAAAGAAAGTATAGGATGCCATAAACCAAGAAAAAGTAAGCCATGGTTTGATAATGAATGTCATAATCTAATAGAAATAAGGAATCAGGCTAGACTTAGGTGGTTAAATAACTCTTATGATACAAATCTAAGCAATTATAATAGAATAAAGCGAGAAGTTAACCGCATGTTTAGAAGTAAAAAAAGAGATGACTTGAAAAGCAAAATTAACGAAATTGAAACAAACAGAAACAAAAATATCAGAGATTTATATAAAGGTGTAAATGAATTTAGAAAGGGGTGGCAACCTAAAGTAAACTTGATAAAAGATAAAGACGGTGATTTTCTAGCTGACCCAAGCGATATTCTAAATAGATGGAAGAACTACTTTAATGACCTTTTAAATGTATATGTAGGAGGTAAATCAGAAGTAAATGAAGTGCACACAGCAGAACCTTTAGTTCCAGAACCTAACTTGACTGAAGTTAAAGATGCTATTAAGAGGCTAAAGAATAACAAAGCACCTGGCATTGATTTAATACCAGCCGAGTTAATTAAATATGGTGGAAATTCGTTAATATGTCAAATTCATAAATTAATTTGTTTAATATGGAATAAAGAAGAAATACCTCAACAGTGGAAAGAATCCATAATTGTTCCTGTGTTTAAAAAAGGTGAAAATATGAACTGCAATAATTACCGTGGAATTTCTCTACTCTCAACAACATATAAAATATTATCTAACATTCTTTTAACAAGACTAACCCCATATGCTAATGAAATTATAGGTGATTATCAATGTGGATTTAAACGTAACAGATCAACTACAGATCAAATTTTTCACATTAGACAGACACTTGAAAAAAAGTGGGAATATAATCAAAATGTCCATCAGCTATTCATCGATTTCAAAAAGCATATGATTCGGTCAAAAGAGATAAATTATATAATATATTAGTCGAGTTTGGAATACCTAATAAGCTTGTTAGTATGATAAAAGTATGCACCAGTGAAACAGAAAGTAAAATTCGTGTGGGTATTAATGTGTCTGACAAATTTACAATTCATGATGGGTTAAAACAAGGAGATTCATTATCTCCATTGCTCTTTAATTTTGCCTTAGAATATGCTGTTAGGAAGGTAAAAGAAACTAACGAAGGACTAAAATTAAATGGTATGGTTCAGTTGTTAGCATATGCAGATGATGTAGACTTATTAGGGGATGATATAAATATAATTAAGAATAATGCTAAAATATTTTTCAAAACTGCTAAAGAAATAGGTTTGGAAGTTAACAAAGATAAAACTAAATATATGCTTACAGGCCGAAACCAAGTGTTAGGTAATAATCAAAATCTAATTATTGATAACAACTCGTTTGAACCAGTTTCCAAATTCAAATACTTAGGAGTAATATTAACAAATGAAAATTATATTAAAGAGGAAATAAAAAGTAGGCTTAATTCAGGAAATGCATGTTAGAGTCCAGCGCAGATATTTCTGCCGTGCGATGCGCGAAACGACTAAAGAAGAAGTGTTGCTAATGGAGCAGATAGAAAAATCGCTGCAGTGTGCCGATGCACAACTGTTACGTACAACAATAAAATTAGAGAATTCAGGTCTATCTAACGTTGAGTTTTATACGTCATGCATTATACCAGGACTAGGATTAATATGTACTAACAAGTGGCTTTGTATGTAGCTACATACATATGGACTAAAAATTCGCAAAATATGAACTAACACATAAGTAAAATTACCAAAAATGCTGCAAAGAAGACTTCTTCATACGATTCCTTATTTGAGTTATTTCAAACAAAATAAAAAATATATATATATTATTTTTCATTGCATTAATGCACTGGTGGCGTTCTAACTTTTCACTCCCAAAACCCGTATACACTGGTATGGAACTGCAACGGCAGATAATAACATGCCAACGTGTTAAACCGCTACAATTGCACCATAACATTCCTCCTCAAGCAGTATTATTATTTCCTCTCTGAGATCGGCGACAGTCGGTTGCCTTTGATGTACATTTACAAAGGATGCCGGTTTCCACAACAATAACAAGTACATATACTGCCTCTAGACGATAAGCTGCGCGGCTTTTTCTTTTGTTATGAACCAAGGCCGGCGCTAGTCATTTTGCCTCCCTGGGAGGTGGCGGCAGATGCCACTCTATTTCGACCCCCCCCCCCCCGGTCATTACGCAGCAACGGGAAATTGAAAATCAATATATTCCTAACTAAAACATCAAAATATAAAATAAATAATGAGACTTCTTATGCTATTTCAATACTATTCAGCGCAAAAGAATATCTCGCTCGATCACAGTTTTCAATAGGCTTATTTTTTTCTTCTCTTCAAATTTTGCCGCTCTGGGCGATGGCATGTTTCGACCTCCCCTTCCGCCGGCCCTGCTATGAACTTGGTCACCCATCAAAGCATGGCAATTTTAACACAGAAAACAATATGTATCGCATTAAGCAGCAAAAATGACAGCCTCCTCTATGCAATTTCTACAAGAACATGTGCCGGAGCCAGAGTTGAAATGATGTTGGAGCCACATAATTTATTTATTTTGAATAATTCCAAAATTATGAAATATGAACAATTTGTGAATTAAACCTGTTGAAATATGTAAAATTAAGTATATTTTCCTTAAATATGTAAAAGTAAGTATTTATTAAAGTTATTGGGATGCTAACACCATGACTGGCTTCCTCCTTCATGAACTCGTGAACGTTGCTTAGAATTTCCCGAGCTTGGCTATGCAAGGTTTTTGATTACAACTTCGACAGAACTGGAGGCATTATGGAATTTAACGTTCATTAGCAAACACACACTTTTACATACACACACGCAATACACGCACACAACGTCAAACCGGTCAAATACTTAGTATAAAATAAAAATATGGTGCTTCCAATCCAACAAAACTCACCGCCACTTTACCTGCCTTTCCCCTTCCGTGACAGAAATAGTGCTTCATTATTACAGTTGGCAACACTAGTTACTAGCTAGCCAATGAACATGCACTGCATAAAAGAAGCAACCACTACGCCGTGCTATATTGCCACATTACCGTCCCTGCCGAACGGTGGGAACCGCGAGCTGGAGCGCTATTCAATTGTTTTCAATGATGTTTGCGCGAGTGTGTCCAGGAATGGAATGACAATATGGCAACAATAGCGAAGGTTTTCGAGCAGGGTAGAACACGTGATGCTAAGAGAGAGAGGGAGACGAAACGAAAATTCGTTTCTACGCAACGGCAAATTTATGTGTGATGCACTCTACTTCTCTCTTCATAAACTTTTGTCTTCTTGTTTAATATCTAAGAAACTAAAAGTTAAAATATACAAAACAGTAATTTTGCCTGTAGTATCATATGGGTGTGAAACTTGGTCCCTTACATTGAAAGAGGAACATAAATTGAGAGTATTTGAAAATAAGATCCTTAGGAAAATCTTTGGACCTAAAAGGGATGAGGAGACAGGTGAGTGGAGAAGGTTACATAATTTAGAACTACATAATTTGTATTCATGTCCAGATATTATTAGAATAATTAAATCAAGAAGACTTAGGTGGGCAGGCCATGTGGCACAAATGAGAGAGGAAAGAGGAGTTCACAGGATTCTTGCTGGGAAACCTGATGGTAAGAGCCCTATAGGAAGGCCAAGACGAAGATGGAGGGACAACGTTGAGATGGAAAAGAGTATATAGATCTTGCTCAAGATAGGGACAGATGGAAGGCCTGTGTTGCTGCAGCCATGAACCTTAGGGTTTAAGAAGGCTAGGGAGTTAGTTAGTTAGTTAGTCCTATACATAGTGACTAACCTAAACAGGCAGATATTCAGCTTTAAATGTATGTAATATTTTTGTCCCCGTTAACATGTTAATTGCGACCAAGCAACGCATTGGAATAGTAGATATGAATCAAATTCTCTAATTGCTGTTGTGGATAATGTAAATACGCTTATATGTGAATAATGTGCCCACTGAGACGCGGAAAAACGCGGTAACAGAAAGCAACAGAACTTCTCTTGTCTGCTTCTATTGAAATCAAATGGTGTTACGCCCACTACAGAGAAATGCCCGGAACCGAAGCTGGAATTTCTATGCCAGAAGTCTGCTGGTTATCTTAAAGGTTATTGCCTACTGAGACGCCGGAAACGCGTCTGTTGCTTTCATGGGCGTCGCCAGAAATTTTTGCAGGTGGGTCGGGCAAATGATGAAAAATGAATAGTAGATAAGTAATAAATATTATTACCACGGTTATAAATGTTATTATACAATAATAAATAATATAAACTAAAAAATAAATTTTATTCGAAATAATAATAATAATTATTATTATATAAATGTGGAGACTCTATCCACCAAACGAGTGAATACTAGCACAACAATTTTCCATCATTTATTTCGAATTTTATGCATTTAAGATCTGAATTAATTTTGATATTAACCTTTGCACGTCTCGTTCAAGAAAAGGCTTTAAATGTTAGGAGGGTTTTCTTTTTATAAGTGTGTTGTGTGAGCCCTCACATTCATTCATTCATTGTTTTCTGCCTAATTGGCAGGTTTTTCACTGCAATCTCCAGCTTTCCCTATTATCTGCCTTACGCTTCGTAATAGCATACGACCCAGTTAATTTTAATATCATCCATAAGCTGATATTTCTTTCTTCCACGAACTTTTCCTCCTTCAGCCATTCCCTCCAAGGCATCACCCTCACCTACAACTGTAATTATTAGAATTTTGAAAACTGTGAAACCATTTGTTCTTTGGATGAAATAGTAGACCATAACCTTGTTCCTATATTTTTTACTCATTGTTTTCGATCCAATGCGTTTTTACTTTGATTATTATTTTGGAATACTAACTAAATGAACTATATTTCTGTTCTTAACAATAAGAGTAACAAACTTTCGGCTTTCTTGTATCTTTAAATGAACAATGTCAATTTCCAGGGGGGTCAACCGACCCGTTCGACCCCCCTCCCGAAGTCCATGCTTGTTTTCTGTAACAGCGTTTCTCCGCATCAGTAGGCGTTAAGTTTTAAACTGGCATATATCTTCTTGACTTATATGTCGTTGGGGCGGGGTTCTTCATTTATTAGAATTTCATTTTGTCTGTTGCTAAACCTATTTAATGCAACAGACGAACGCAGAGGATTGAAACAAATGTCATGATTTTTATTATTATTAATTAATATTATTAATTAATTAATAGTTATTAATATTATTTAATATTGATTCCAATATTCACAAATTCACTTTGGCACCACATAGTTCTTTCTGTATAAAATAGTAAACAATGCCCATTTTTTATCCCTCCACCTAGTTATCTTTAATTTGCAATCGATTTTGCAGATGTTAACAATAACACACAACCGACTGTCCTTTTATTAGCCCCATTTCTTGAATGCTAAGTTTTCTTTTCATCGGACTCAACGGAAAACAGTAAGTACATAAAATTTCTACAATGTCTTAAGTACGCCAGCTACATCTAGGTAGGGAGGGGGTGCAAATTCGGTGCAGGGGGTGCGAAAATCATTCTCGTCCTGGGCACTGAATTCTCTAGCTACAACTCTGATAAGGAAATATTTCGTTTCGGGAGACGATTAATCGATTTACACCATTTTAAAAACATAACACAATAAAAGTATAAAAATTTAATTATCATTTTTAATAAACAGCAATAGTATCTAACACTTATTAAAAATATCTCACCTATCTTCTAATTTCTTGACATTTTGAACGAGTCGTTAAAGGAATTAATTTTTCTAGTTTATAAATGTGTGTGTGTATATATTCAGGGTGTTATTTTAATGGCGCCCACGGACCACGGAAACGTAGGGTTGTCAGGAACACTCATATTCTGGGGAAAATGACATAGTTACAATTATGTACCGTAAAAGAAAACTAGAAAACACGTTCTTTAACCTAACAGGAAGTAAACAAATAATAGAGGAAGGGGGACAAATATGGAATACCATTTTGTTTTTGACCATGCAATGGCACATTTTTTGAAGAATGTATGCGAGAAACTACCCTCTTCTTCCTTAATTAGTTCCTTAATAGAATATAAGGTTTAGACTACGTAACATTATAGTAAGTATTTGCAAATAACATTTTCCTAAAAGTGTACATGATTGCTCCAAAAGAAATTGGAGTACAAATATGGAATACTGGCAACATTGTGCAGAAAATGAACATATAAACACAATAAACACAATTGTAGTGAAAACATGAAATAAATGAACACTGTAAAGTCACAAATATGAGAAAGTTTCTGAACTGTACATGTCTGTATCACTATGATTATGAGGGCACTATTTACCTACTTACAAAAATCTCAAATGTAAAGTCCATTATCATATCCTGCAGATTCAGTATGAGCCCACGTATCACACATTTCGCACTTAACCCATTCTTCTCCACGCTTATCATCAGAAAATTGTCCAGAACAGAAGAGACATTCAGCATCATCACTATTGGTGTTCTGGCATCTGACATACTGAGATCAGAAGAGTCATCTCGCACGCTGAATACGCCGTCGCTGTCAGAGTCTGATGATTCGCAGTCTTTCGGTAATGGCGATTTCCCCCTTTTTCCATTGTTTTTAACAGGCTTTTTTCTTAACAGCAGTGGACATTTCAATGGAAGTCTTATATGGTGATGAAGTCAGGATATGAGATGTCCCTGCTTTCCTTCCCCTACTTCCTTGCCTCTTCTTAATTGCAGGAACAGGTGAGTTGTCCCATGGAGTGGCCACTTCACTTCTAGCAGAAGGTCCTGCTCCATCTTCGGGTTTGGATGCAGATAAAAGTCCATCGTCAGCTACTATGGTGGCGTCATGTGTGGTGGAATCAGTTGTGTTCTTGTTGTGGTCTCCTTGACTACATGCAAGGAAATCTGCATTGTAAAAACATTGGATATGTACCGTTTGAGGTACTGGAATTTCTAATACATTTGACAATGTACGATGCAAATCCGATTCACTTAGGGCCATTTGATTCGTTTGAGAAACTTTTAAGAACAACAAACTCATTGCTTCCACGTTAATAATTTTTGTACATAAATGGTGTATAAATATGGAATACTACTATTCCATATTTGAGCCACTGTTACCTTTGAGTAACGAGGGCCAAAAATGTATTTAAACTCACCTCAACAATACTCAAAATACCAGAATAAAGCCTGATTGATATGCTACAAAACTATATACCATGTATTTCCATTCTGTGTACTAATAAGAAGCACAAGGCAAAAAGGTACTTCCCTCCAAACTTTTCACTTTGGGCGGGAACCACAACAATCGTTCTAACGCGCCCTGTTTCAACCTCGAGATGCAAACTAACTGCTTCCTGTGGTGGTGAGGGACACTGCCCAGCATTTCACGTAGTTCTTGCTAGAGTGCAGAACTTACCAGGCGAGATATAATGGTATTCCATATTTGTACCTTTATTTCATATTTGTCCCTCTTCCCCTACGAAAAATGGTAGAAAGAAAATAGAATTCAAGTGGAAGTGGTCATATCGAATTTTGTCTTAGCTTATGTGTCAAATATTTGCAAATCTAGTTACCAAGTTGGCATCTACAATTTAGTCTATCCACTTCGTCCTTCTGATATTAGTTGTCTGTGACACACTGAACAGATGACAAAATAGAAATGAAAGAACTCAACATTCCAAAGGTAAGTAACACATAATATAATGTATATTCAAGGGATTTATGAGGCAAGTGACAAAAATGGTTGAAAAAGCAGGGAAATAAGTATGAGCTCTTTGACGACTGTGTTTATCTATGCACCGGATACACATATAATAGTTTGCAACTCTGAACAGGGCAGTATATTCGCTACTGATTCATCATTAGATTGTTACTGTGGTTGTACGTGTTTTAGCCGTAATGTAACAACGTGAACCTCGGATACTTCCGTTATCAGCACAAAAGTACCACATGGCATCTGGACACAAACTTGTACATATCAACCTTGCAACGAGATTTGCAAATATTTGACATGTTGCTGGGCTTAAACAGCCACATGTAAGCTGTAAGTCCAATAAAATGTATTGTTGATATTTAGCATGCAGGCTGAGACAATATCCGATATTGACACTTCATTTTGAATACGTTTTTACCATTTCTCATATCGTTGTTTCACTTCCCCCTTATCCTGAGATGACTGCTGATCTTTTGGCTGGTAGGCTATGATGTTCGGTCTAGTGGACGCGTTTCTCGCTTCGTTTTACACCTAATCATGTGGTTGGTAATTTGTCAATTTTCACAAAATTTGTGTGTTCCTTGCAACCCTGCCGTGCGCTGTTTCGCCGCAGGAAATAACGTCACAGATACGATTACATGTTGTGTTGGATTGCCAGCATCCAGGCGGCAAAACGGTCTTTTTTGAACCGACGCACCAGTGAGAAAAATGTTACTGAGAAAGGTTGTTTGTTTTGATGTCCTCTATACGAATCTGTGGTCTGTGGGCGCAATTAAAATGACACCCTGTGTGTGTGTCTGTATAGTATGTGGATATATATACCGCGTGAGGCACCTAAAAGTACCACCTGAAATAGCGAAGAAACCAGAAATAGTAGCGATGTGAGGTTTGCGGGAAACAATAATATCAAATGGGGCTCGTAAATCGGAGGTATGGGGTGGGTCGAAAAATATCGACAAATGGGGCATCTGGAGCAAAGTCATATTTTTTTAAATGGAACGATATACAATAACATGCATAATATAACAGAGCACACGCAGAGAAACACAACGCCGTTGGTCTCATGCATCTACTGCACATAGGAACGAAGATATGGCCATGTGAAAATATGTAAACAAACTAACAAGTGCCCCACTTGACCGTCAGTACCACGGCATGTAAGACTTCTCAGGTGCCTGACAGAACTGCCTTTACGCAGAGCAAGTTTTGATAGCAGGTCCACGAGATCGTGTTAGTTCATAGCAAGCAGTCGTAGTGGTAAGAGCGAAGATTATGGTGTTCACAAACATAGAATAAGCGGACATGATCCTGATTTATGGGGAATGGCGAAAGAATGCCTCAGAAGCCTACCGTGTGTACGCAGAGAGATATCCGGACAGACGACAGCCATCTCGACGTCTGTTTGGTAAGTTATTTATTAAATTAAGAGACACCGGAAGTGTAATACCACGAGCACGTGTGCGGAACAAGCCAACTACAGGTGAGGCAGGTGCAACAAATGTTCTCGCCGCTGTTGCTGTGAATCCGCACGTTAGCTCCCGTGAAATTGCCAGGGATGCTGGGATGAGTCAGCGAAGTGTATTGCGCATTCTGCACACACACAAGTTTCACCCATATCATATCTCTCTCCATCAGGAACTTCACGGGGATGATTTTGTGGTTTTGTGTTCGCTTTTGCACATGATTGTTACGACACGACACACCCGATTTGTCACGTATCCTTTTCACTGACGAGGCAACTTTTACCAATCATGGAAATGTCAACCTAAGGAACATGCACTATTGGTCGGTGACAAATCCACATTGGCTTCGCCAAGTGGAACGCCAACGCCCACGGAGTGTGAACGTGTGGTGTGGTATATGGGTGAACATCTCATTGGCCCTTTTTTTATACAAGGGACACTGAATGCTGACCGATACATACAGTTTTTACAACATGAACTGCCTGTACTATTGGAGGACATACCACTTCAGACAAGGAGGGACATGTGGTACCAACATGACGGGTGCCCAGCTCACAGTGCAAGACGCGCTACAGCATGTGTGGAAAATACATTTCCAAATCGTTGAATTGGACGTGGAGGGCCTGTCAAATGGCCGGCTCGTTCCCCAGAGTTGCCCGTTAGACTTTTTGCTGTGGGGAAAGCTGAAGGACATTGTCTACCGGGATGTGCCAACAACTCCAACAACATTCCCTACGAGATGCTACATTCTGTGCAACGATCTTTGCGTGGGCGCCTCGTTGCCTGTATCGCAGCTGACGGCCACCACTTTGAACACACACTTTGACAGGTTTTCGCTTCTTACGCAGTGGTTCTTCGACATACTGTCATGGCCATTTTCATTATGCTGTAACACTGTCAAATACATGGTGCTGACGATGTCTACTGTATTTTTCTTCCTTTAACAAGTTCTGTCTTCATCTTGTCCAATGGCTTCCGACATCTCATACTTGTACATGCCGTGGTACTGACGGTCAAGTGGTCCACTTGTTAGTTTGTTTACATATTTTCACATGGCCATATCTTCGTTCCTATGTGCAGTAGATGCATGAGACCAACGGCGTTGTGTTTCTCTGCGTGTGCTCTTTTATATTATGCATGTTATTGTATATCGTTCCATTAAAAAAAATATGACTTTGCTCCAGATGCCCCATTTGTCGATATTTTTCGACCCACCCCATACCTCCGATTTACGAGCCCCATTTGATATTATTGTTTCCCGCAAACCTCACATCGATACTGTTTCTGGTTTCTTCGCTATTTCAGGTGGTACTTTTAGGTGCCTCACGCGGTATATAACCATATATGTATGTATAACCAAGGTTTCGCGCCTTCTGAATTATTTACCTAAAAAATTGCAGATATATCTGCTTTAGTTACTGAGATATTTTGTTTCAAAAAGTGTGTACATTAATTTGAGACACTCTGTATAAGGGCCGAAGTACTAAATCTCACCAATAGGACAAATTGTTGTGGATATAGACAAACTGAATGAATTTTAAACTTATCAAAAATTTTAGCCCGATCTGAACCACTGTGTTTCTCCACAGAGAATCGAACCAGAGATCATTCAATACATTTTCTCGTAAACGTTACTGTTTCATATTATGTGACTAGCAACAGGTGTTGTCCTAGATCTAGACTTTGCCATCTCGGCTTGATACTGAGGCCGATAACATAGATTTGTTTTTAAATATTCACATTTGGAAAATGTCTTTCATGCAATAACGTCACGGGTAAAGCCAATAGAGGTTTTCCAAGGTTAAACTTTGTCAGAAGGAGAGAAAGTATTGCATTCATGTCTACACTTGTTACATTAATTACCTTGATCACAAACTTCCCTCCGCGCCCACCCTTTAAATACAACTTGACTGACTTAGAACATCCATACAAATGTGCTGAACTTAGTCGGAGGCAACTTACAGATATCTCGAATTAAAATCGCGCCCTACCAACCCCACCCCCCCTCCCAGATGCATAGAGTAAGCGATCTCATACTCAACCAGACCTGCCAATCTGGTGACAAGCCGTAGTCTACTTATCACGAGTGATAAGGTGCACTTATCTCCCTCCCTTCCATCCTCTTCCCACCGAACCCTTCCCGTTCTGGCTCTTTGCCAACCTCGGAAGAGCTACATTTACACATGTACGTGAAATATATCTTGTAACTCTTGAAGTTGGTCCCACCACCCCCCCCCCATTTCCCTCCCCCCTCCCGATTACTAAGCACATGAGATCGACTTAACTGTGTGTGCCTTCTGTTGAAGGAAGCACATTGAACTCTTCCCGCCCTACCACTCTTCCCACCCCCCTCCCTTTAAATGTGACGTTCGAGAAACCTGAAGCACACCCTAACGAAGCTTTACTGTATGAACTTTTATGTTTCCCACCTACCCACCACTTCGCATTGGTAAAAAGAAATAATCGGTTTTGAAGCCATGTTAGGGCTATGCGTGTTTCATTGAACGAAAAATATCCTCCATAACTCAAGTCGTTGAAGGAAGAGTAAGTAGTACACATACCTTGCAGTTTTTTTCAAAAACTGGATAACCCTCTTCTCATGTGCAACTATCAGATCTGTGATTTCATCACAGTAATAAAATCACAGTTACGGCAGTAACCAAATTGAAAATCAGTGTCATGAAGTGTTATTTCCAACTTTCTTCTCTTATGTAAAAATTACCAGTTAACCAAGTGTACGGATTGCGTACCATTCTTGACAGCATACGGTTTCCGTGATTAATTTAGTGTGTTATAGTAGGTGCATTCTGTTCAAACCTACAGGCAACACTTCATCAGGGCAGCATCTTCATTTTAACGCAAACTTCATTTTTGGCTGTTAATATTTGTTACTAAGATTTATGTTTTGTTTATATTTTTTATATTTGTTGACATTTACAATGTACTGATTATTGTTTGGTTACTATTCTATAAAAGCTATACAATAACGATATGATTAAACTTAAATTTTACATGCGTCGTTAGCGGAAGTGATCATTTTATAACAAACAATAAATTACAAATTTCGATGTTTATGAAAAAGTATGAATTTCTGTTTTCACTTTTTACTTGTCAAATATTTGTGACAGTAAGCGCTAAATAGAAAAATAAAGTTTCTACGAAAGTTGTTCATTTAAGTAAAAATATTAAATTTTTAAAAATAGATTTCAATTTTTTAAAAAAAATTGAGTGACCTTCAAATGACCTCGAAAATGTCCCTCTATTAAAACATAAATGACATTCTGTTTTCCCTTAAAGTCATTCAACTTTCATTTGAAACATTTCTTTAGAAAACGCTTCGTTTGTGATATAATTTGCATTTTCAACTTAAATTGTGCACCCTGTATGTGGGCGAAATTATCCTAATTTACTCAAGTGAGACTCGGACAGTCTCGCCTCACGTTTACGGACGTCCGTCTCGTTCTCGTCTCGTGTTTGAAATTCTGGTCTCGTTAACTTTTAGAGGTATAAAAACCAAGTCAAATACCCCAATACAAAGTAACATTTGAAGAGAACATTTTATGCATTCATTTATTTGTCCGTGGTGGAAAATGATGCCTTTTCTCAGCTCTTCACGTAAGCGCAAAGCCCCTAAAGAATTCACCTACCTTCGTTCAAAAATATCCAAATAAATTACATCAAATTATTACAGTTTGGTTGGTAATTATAACAGCGGGAGCCTTCGACCCTCCGAAATTGGATTACGGCCCGTTTCGCCTTATTGCATTTTCACCTCCCCTTAACACAATTTCAAATGATTTATGTGACACGAACTTTCTAAGGCGAAACGGGACGTCCCATTTCGCCTTATCCTGTTTCGCCTTACACACAAAAAATGTCCCACCAGGGAATATTATCAACTTACAATCAACCTAACCTAACCTAACCTAACCTGGTCGGTGTGCTCCTGGGGGTCGTGGGCGATGGGAGGGCAAGGTAGGCAACATCACAAGCTCTGCGCTCCCATTATGAATTACCCTTCAAGTCGATAAGGCGAAACTGGAGGTCACGCGAAATTGGTACCCCTGCTTTATCCAGGATATAATGTCGTAAATGGAATTTCAATCGAATTCCAAGGCCAACTACATTTTTATAATACACATATTTATTCCCACTTCTGAATTAGTCTCCTGGACCGGTTTGGTTCACATCTGCTCCTTACTTTCCCCCCCGACAGAAAGCAGCACTGGGTTCAATTCAATTCTTGCGTTATTTTTTAACCATTTTAAGAATACCATAACAAGAATTAGTATATTTTAAATGTCAAAAAATTTAAAAATAGAAATAAAATATTAACCATAGTAACAAGTATAGATAAGCCTACAATTATAGTTTACGTTAAAATGAAGATGTTCCCTAGAAACAGTGTTATGTGTAGATTTATTTTCTTCAAAATTTTACGATAATTGTTCACATTAACGAAGCTTCATCGTACTAGTCCACAACGATAACAGATTTGTTTTTAAATATTCACATTTGGAAAATGTCTTTCATGCAATAACGTCACGGATAAAGGCAATACATGTTTTCCAAGGTTAAACTTTGTCAGAATGAGAGAAGTATTTCAATCATGTCTACACTTGTTACATTAATTACCTTGATCACAAACTTCCCTCCACGCCCACCCTTTAAATACAACTTGACTGACTTAGAACATCCATACAAATGTGCTGAACTTAGTCGGAGGCAACTTACAGATATCTCGAATTAAAATCGCGCTCTACCAACCCCACCCCCCCTCCCAGATGCATAGAGTAAGCGATCTCATACTCAACCAGACCTGCCAATCTGGTGACAAGCCGTAGTCTACTTATCACGAGTGATAAGGTGCACTTATCTCCCTCCCTTCCATCCTCTTCCCACCGAACCCTTCCCGTTCTGGCTCTTTGCCAACCTCGGAAGAGCTACATTTACACATGTACGTAAAATATATCTTGTAACTCTTGAAGTTGGTCCCACCACCCCCCCCCCATTTCCCTCCCCCCTCCCGATTACTAAGCACATGAGATCGACTTAACTGTGTGTGCCTTCTGTTGAAGGAAGCACATTGAACTCTTCCCGCCCTACCACTCTTCCCACCCCCCTCCCTTTAAATGTGACGTTCGAGAAACCTGAAGCACACCCTAACGAAGCTTTACTGTATGAACTTTTATGTTTCCCACCTACCCACCACTTCGCATTGGTAAAAAGAAATAATCGGTTTTGAAGCCATGTTAGGGCTATGCGTGTTTCATTGAACGAAAAATATCCTCCATAACTCAAGTCGTTGAAGGAAGAGTAAGTAGTACACATACCTTGCAGTTTTTTTCAAAAACTGGATAACCCTCTTCTCATGTGCAACTATCAGATCTGTGATTTCATCACAGTAATAAAATCACAGTTACGGCAGTAACCAAATTGAAAATCAGTGTCATGAAGTGTTATTTCCAACTTTCTTCTCTTATGTAAAAATTACCAGTTAACCAAGTGTACGGATTGCGTACCATTCTTGACAGCATACGGTTTCCGTGATTAATTTAGTGTGTTATAGTAGGTGCATTCTGTTCAAACCTACAGGCAACACTTCATCAGGGCAGCATCTTCATTTTAACGCAAACTTCATTTTTGGCTGTTAATATTTGTTACTAAGATTTATGTTTTGTTTATATTTTTTATATTTGTTGACATTTACAATGTACTGATTATTGTTTGGTTACTATTCTATAAAAGCTATACAATAACGATATGATTAAACTTAAATTTTACATGCGTCGTTAGCGGAAGTGATCATTTTATAACAAACAATAAATTACAAATTTCGATGTTTATGAAAAAGTATGAATTTCTGTTTTCACTTTTTACTTGTCAAATATTTGTGACAGTAAGCGCTAAATAGAAAAATAAAGTTTCTACGAAAGTTGTTCATTTAAGTAAAAATATTAAATTTTTAAAAATAGATTTCAATTTTTTAAAAAAAATTGAGTGACCTTCAAATGACCTCGAAAATGTCCCTCTATTAAAACATAAATGACATTCTGTTTTCCCTTAAAGTCATTCAACTTTCATTTGAAACATTTCTTTAGAAAACGCTTCGTTTGTGATATAATTTGCATTTTCAACTTAAATTGTGCACCCTGTATGTGGGCGAAATTATCCTAATTTACTCAAGTGAGACTCGGACAGTCTCGCCTCACGTTTACGGACGTCCGTCTCGTTCTCGTCTCGTGTTTGAAATTCTGGTCTCGTTAACTTTTAGAGGTATAAAAACCAAGTCAAATACCCCAATACAAAGTAACATTTGAAGAGAACATTTTATGCATTCATTTATTTGTCCGTGGTGGAAAATGATGCCTTTTCTCAGCTCTTCACGTAAGCGCAAAGCCCCTAAAGAATTCACCTACCTTCGTTCAAAAATATCCAAATAAATTACATCAAATTATTACAGTTTGGTTGGTAATTATAACAGCGGGAGCCTTCGACCCTCCGAAATTGGATTACGGCCCGTTTCGCCTTATTGCATTTTCACCTCCCCTTAACACAATTTCAAATGATTTATGTGACACGAACTTTCTAAGGCGAAACGGGACGTCCCATTTCGCCTTATCCTGTTTCGCCTTACACACAAAAAATGTCCCACCAGGGAATATTATCAACTTACAATCAACCTAACCTAACCTAACCTAACCTGGTCGGTGTGCTCCTGGGGGTCGTGGGCGATGGGAGGGCAAGGTAGGCAACATCACAAGCTCTGCGCTCCCATTATGAATTACCCTTCAAGTCGATAAGGCGAAACTGGAGGTCACGCGAAATTGGTACCCCTGCTTTATCCAGGATATAATGTCGTAAATGGAATTTCAATCGAATTCCAAGGCCAACTACATTTTTATAATACACATATTTATTCCCACTTCTGAATTAGTCTCCTGGACCGGTTTGGTTCACATCTGCTCCTTACTTTCCCCCCCGACAGAAAGCAGCACTGGGTTCAATTCAATTCTTGCGTTATTTTTTAACCATTTTAAGAATACCATAACAAGAATTAGTATATTTTAAATGTCAAAAAATTTAAAAATAGAAATAAAATATTAACCATAGTAACAAGTATAGATAAGCCTACAATTATAGTTTACGTTAAAATGAAGATGTTCCCTAGAAACAGTGTTATGTGTAGATTTATTTTCTTCAAAATTTTACGATAATTGTTCACATTAACGAAGCTTCATCGTACTAGTCCACAACGATAACAGATTTGTTTTTAAATATTCACATTTGGAAAATGTCTTTCATGCAATAACGTCACGGATAAAGGCAATACATGTTTTCCAAGGTTAAACTTTGTCAGAATGAGAGAAGTATTTCAATCATGTCTACACTTGTTACATTAATTACCTTGATCACAAACTTCCCTCCACGCCCACCCTTTAAATACAACTTGACTGACTTAGAACATCCATACAAATGTGCTGAACTTAGTCGGAGGCAACTTACAGATATCTCGAATTAAAATCGCGCTCTACCAACCCCACCCCCCCTCCCAGATGCATAGAGTAAGCGATCTCATACTCAACCAGACCTGCCAATCTGGTGACAAGCCGTAGTCTACTTATCACGAGTGATAAGGTGCACTTATCTCCCTCCCTTCCATCCTCTTCCCACCGAACCCTTCCCGTTCTGGCTCTTTGCCAACCTCGGAAGAGCTACATTTACACATGTACGTAAAATATATCTTGTAACTCTTGAAGTTGGTCCCACCACCCCCCCCCCCCATTTCCCTCCCCCCTCCCGATTACTAAGCACATGAGATCGACTTAACTGTGTGTGCCTTCTGTTGAAGGAAGCACATTGAACTCTTCCCGCCCTACCACTCTTCCCACCCCCCTCCCTTTAAATGTGACGTTCGAGAAACCTGAAGCACACCCTAACGAAGCTTTACTGTATGAACTTTTATGTTTCCCACCTACCCACCACTTCGCATTGGTAAAAAGAAATAATCGGTTTTGAAGCCATGTTAGGGCTATGCGTGTTTCATTGAACGAAAAATATCCTCCATAACTCAAGTCGTTGAAGGAAGAGTAAGTAGTACACATACCTTGCAGTTTTTTTCAAAAACTGGATAACCCTCTTCTCATGTGCAACTATCAGATCTGTGATTTCATCACAGTAATAAAATCACAGTTACGGCAGTAACCAAATTGAAAATCAGTGTCATGAAGTGTTATTTCCAACTTTCTTCTCTTATGTAAAAATTACCAGTTAACCAAGTGTACGGATTGCGTACCATTCTTGACAGCATACGGTTTCCGTGATTAATTTAGTGTGTTATAGTAGGTGCATTCTGTTCAAACCTACAGGCAACACTTCATCAGGGCAGCATCTTCATTTTAACGCAAACTTCATTTTTGGCTGTTAATATTTGTTACTAAGATTTATGTTTTGTTTATATTTTTTATATTTGTTGACATTTACAATGTACTGATTATTGTTTGGTTACTATTCTATAAAGCTATACAATAACGATATGATTAAACTTAAATTTTACATGCGTCGTTAGCGGAAGTGATCATTTTATAACAAACAATAAATTACAAATTTCGATGTTTATGAAAAAGTATGAATTTCTGTTTTCACTTTTTACTTGTCAAATATTTGTGACAGTAAGCGCTAAATAGAAAAATAAAGTTTCTGCAAAAGTTGTTCATTTATGTAAAAATATTAAATTTTTAAAAAGAGATTTCCATTTTTAAAAAAAATTGAGTGACCTTCAAATAACCTCGAAAATGTCCCTCTATTAAAACATAAATGACATTCTGTTTTCCCTCAAAGTCATTCAACTCTTATTTGAAACATTTCTTTAGAAAACGCTTCGTTTGTGAAATAATTTGCATTTTCAACTTAAATTGTGCACCCTGTATGTGGGCGAAATTATCCTAATTTACTCAAGTGAGACTCGGACAGTCTCGCCTCACGTTTACGGACGTCCGTCTCGTTCTCGTCTCGTGTTTGAAATTCTGGTCTCGTTAACTTATATAGGTATAAAACCAAGTCAAATATCCCAATACAAAGTAACATTTGAAGAGCACATTTTATGCATTCATTCATTTGTCCGTGGTGAAAAATGATGCCTTTTCTCAGCTCTTCACGTAAGCGCAAAGCCCCTAAAGAATTCACCTACCTTCGTTCAAAAATATCCAAATAAATTACATCGAATTATTACAGTTTGGTTGGTAATTATAACAGCGGGAGCCTTCGACCCTCCGAAATTGGATTACGGCCCGTTTCGCCTTATTGCGTTTTTTCACCTCCCCTTAATACAATTTCAAATGATTTATGTGACACGAACTTTCTAAGGCGAAACGGGACATCCCATTTCGCCTTATCCTGTTTCGCCTTACACAAAAAATATTTCCCACCACCAGGGAATATTATCGACTTACAATCAACCTAACCTAACCTGGTCGGTGTGCTCCTGGGGGTCGTGGGGGATGGGAGGGCAAGGTAGGCAACATCACAAGCTCTGCGCTCCCATTATGAATTACCCCCCTTCAAGTCGATAAGGCGAAACGGGAGGACACGCGAAATTGGTACCCCTGCTTTCTCCCGGATATAATGTAAATTGAATTTCAATTGAATTCCAAGGGCAACTACCGTTTTCAAATAAAAACCTACTTCTGAATTAGTCTCCTGGACCGGTTTGGTTCACATCTGCTCCTTACTTTTCCCCCCGACAGAAGGCAGCACTGGGTTTTTATTAACTAACGACGCCTGTGAAATCAATTCAATTCTTACGTTATTTTTTAACCATTGTAAGAATGCTAAAACAATAATCAGTATATTTTAAATGTCAACAAATTTAAAAATACAAATAAAATATTAACCATAGTAACAAACATAGACAAGCCAACAATTATAGTTTACGTTAAAATGAAGATGTTCCCTGGAAACAATGTTATGTGTAGATTTGCTTTCTTCAAAGTTTTACAATAATTATTCACATGAACGAACCTTCATCATACGTATATACAACAGATTTATATGTAATTCATTTCTATTGCTTACTCAACATACGTGGGTGTCAGGGTGGATGCGCGATTTTAATTCGAGATGTTAACACCCTGTCAGTTGCATGTTACTAAGTTTAGTATTTTTTGAAATTTATAGTTTAAGCCAATATAGTTATGTTTAATGGGTAGACCGGGAGGAAATTTTTAATTAACAAATTGAATGTGAGAAATAGACTTGAATTAGTCCCATTCTGATAAGTTCAATCTTGGAATTCCTACACGACGTTATTTCGTGCGAGACTGTTTTTCAAATATGAATTTTAATAAAATATTCAACGAACAAGCCGGAACAAATCAAGGATAGTACGAAGAAGAGTGGATTCCGCTGCAAGGTCACCTGCGAAGACACCTAAAAATCAAACTCACTTCCACGCAGTACACCCTGCATTGCGTATCGTACCCAAGGCATTGGGTAAGAAGTGTCATGTCGTAACATAGCAGGAAACAGAGAAAGGAATGCGGAATATGCAATTAGGAAAACGTTAGGTTATTGACTTGAGAGACTGGTATGGCATGAGAGTTAGAATCGGAGGACAGTTGGCGAGGATACGCAAGAGAGTAAAGATCGCGGATGGTGAGAGAGAACTGAAGTGGAGGACGATTATTGGACAATAGTGCGTGAACAGAGTGAATTCAGACAGGGTGGTCAGACATGTGACAATTGAGAGGACAAGTGTGAAAATAACCTTCATCTAATTGTGAGGCAAGTAATATACTTTTCTAGACAAATCCATATCGGTTCAGTCGAGGAGAGTAAAGAACCCATATCTAACTTAAGTTAAGTCTATTGCCATTCCTTTAAATGTAACCTCTTGCATATATCACTTAGGCCAAGCGAGTGATTGCCATCTGAAAGATGAAAGATGAATAACTACACCACCCAATACAATCTAATGGGTACCCGTAGGGAAAGGTAGCCGTCCTATCGTGTGCCATGTAGGTTCGGCGAAAATTGGATTCTTACCAGAGAGTAAGTGGGTATTTCAATCGAAATTGACATCAGATTATCACAATGATATGACAGCTTATACATTTAAAGACTGATTTCTGAATAGGTTCATTAATTACTTGGAAGAAGGAAACATAGTTATTATGGATATTGCAAGTTATACAGGGTGGGCCAAAAGTCCCTTACCACCCCTTGTAAAAATCGTTTTAGTGGAAATTGATTAATAACAACCATGTGTGACCACATTAGGCCTAGGGGGAAGTCATAAGGTAGGGGTGCCCTTGACGGCGGCCATCTTGAAAGCCGCCATCTTGGATACAAGTCCAGTTTTGTAAATGGGAAGGTAGGCATGCGATACATGATTTTAGGCTAGAATTTGATAAGGAAAACAATGGTGAAGTCGTAATGTTGAAATCTTCATTTGTTAAAAAGTTACAACAAGTTACAAGTTGCTCACAACAATGGATACAGCAAAGCGGAATAAATTTTTCACAAACAGAAACTAAAGCAGAATTATTCCAACGTGTTCTGCCGTTTGGCTTACCTTGGCTTAAGGCTCTCATAGGGCTGTCGCGCAGTGGTATTATGGTTATTCTGCTGTTTACGAACCAGGACAAAATATATGAGCTCGACCAACTTGCTAATGAAAGGGGGCATCAGATAATACAACTGCCGCCATACCATTGTCAGTACAATGCAACTGAGCTTGTGTGGGCTCAAGTAAAGCGTCAGGTTGCCAATAGAAACAGTACATTCAAAATTGTAGACGTTGCAAGACTTATTAACGAAGAACTTGACAATGTAAAACAAGGAAAAATGGGCCGCTTGTGTTAAACATGCACAACAATTACAGGAAAACGATTTTGTAAAGGAGCTAGGTCGGGACGAAATTTTGGACCCAATTATAATAAATTTGAAGGACAGTTACACAGGGCGAAAGTAGTCGAGGAGCCCCAGGCAGCTCCTCTGGCATAATCAGGTATGTTCTTTTCTCCCATTAAGTTTATTATATGTTATATTATCTAATGTTCCGTGCTCTCCGTGACAAGGCGTTTCAACCACGCTGTCTCTTTTCTGTGTGAGATTTCGACATAGCACCGCTGCAGTGCGCTGCTATTGGCTATCGCCATATGCAGGAATTTGACGCGCACTATAGCGAAGCTACTCGCGGTCAGTATAATCCTCAGTGGGTGCTGTCCTTGTGTGCAACGATTGTCCTTTCATCCATTTCATAGCCAGCCCCCGTGGCGGAGTGGTTAGCACACCGCGCCAAGATGCTAGGTGTCCTGGATTCGAATCCCGGCTTGGGCATGGATGTCTGTGAGTGTCTATTCATCAATTTCATCATATAATTAGCCAAGAGTGGCACAAAAGCGAAGTAAAATAAAGCAAGAGTAGTGTATATTGAGCGTTTCAAAGTCATACTTGGTACGAGTGTTTTTGTAGCCTTTTTTTTATCAATTGAAAATCAGTTTTTGACATATTTTGACAAATTTTTGTCGATGTTTTAGCGCTTAGCGATGTTTTTGTAAAATTTCCTATTTTTTTTTTTTCCACTCATACTTGGTACGAGCACACACAAGCATAGGTTCTATTCATATTTTTTCTTACGTATAGATGTACATGATGAATCTGCAAACAGATTTTTCCTAAGTTTTACTGTTTCCAAGATAACCCCAATTCCGGTCGCTATTTTGGATTTCCGAGCATAGGTTCTATCCATATTTTTTCTCACGTATAGGCGTACATGACGAACCCGCAAACAGATTTTTCCTAAGTCTTACCGCTTCCAAGATAACCCCACTTCCGGTCGCCATTTTGGATTTCCGAGAATAGGTTCTATTCATATTTTACTTACATATAGGCGTACATGACGAATCCGCAAACAGATTTTTTCTAAGTCTTGCTGTTTCCAAGATAACCCCACTTCCGGTCGCCATTTTGGATTTCCGAGAATAGGTTCTATTCATATTTTACTTACATATAGGCGTACATGACGAATCCGCAAACAGATTTTTCCTAAGTCTCACCGTTTCCAAGATAACTAGTAGTACAAGTGGCCCGGTACCAAGTCAACATTTGGGGCTCGGTGGGGCTCGCAGTGTTGTCAACGTTTTATTCGAAAAAATCACCAAGGTTTTTGGTCTAACCTAACCTAAAAAGCAAAGGAGCTGGCAATATTGCTTGAGAGTTCACAAACCGGAAGTGGGGCTCGGTGGGGCTCGGTGGAGCTCGCCACACACACACACTCACTTTCTCTCCACGTTCCGCGCCTCATTTATTGCGCTGACGATGTTTCACAGCGTAGAAAACAACACCAAAACATCAAAAACTCATTTTGATTATTTGAAACTCGCCAAAACCTCAAAAAACTTATTTTTATTAATTGAGGTTCACCAAAACCTCAAAAACTCCCACTTTCTCTCCATGTTCAGCGCTTTTATTTATTGCGCTGACACAGCGTGATGAGTAAATAATGCACTCTCTCATTCTTGAAGGATGAACGCACCTTATCGTAATTTTCCAAGTCCCGGTCAAATGTTTATATATCGTGATCTTTGTAAACCTCTCGGAACGATGTGATCTCTCTGCCACACACACACACACGCCTCTTATTATTTCTGTATTGTGACGTGTTTATTTTGGTATGGGAGGACAGAGGACACCGAGACTCGATCGACACACTAAACCCAACCTCTCTACGCGTACTCTACGTCACCAAAAAAAGGTTAAAGGTTCCAAATAACAATAGTTAAGAGTTTCGCCAATCTAGTAAAGTGGATTGGTTGAAATCTCCAAGGCGTATTTTTGCATTTTTTTTTCAAATATGAACACGTTAAAACTGAACTGTCTTGGATTTGTGAGTTTTGTATTCGCCCCTGAGAAAATTCTATATAAAATAACATACCTGAAAATTATATTCGCAGTAGATTGATTTTTTTTGAGTTTTGTAATCACCTCAAGAAATTCTATATAAAATAACATACCTGAAAATTGTATTTACAGTAGATTGAATTCTTGAGTTTTTGTATTCGCACACAAGAAATTATATATAAATAACATACCCGAAATTCTATTTACAGTAGATTGAATTTTTAAGTTTTGTAATCACTCCAAGAAATTTTATATAAAATAACATACCTGAAAATTGTATCGCTAGACACTTTTTGATTTCTGTGATTTTTTGGAGAAAGCATAATGGCATCCACCACCAGTTTCAATCGAAAAAATGATAAAACTGAATGTGTTACTTGCGAAAAATTAATATCTAAAACTAATATTAGCAAGCACAGGGCAAGATGTAGCGAAACAGGCTCGAGAATTAATTGTTTGTTACCTTCTAAGTCTTGTGCTCGATGTGGAAAGATGATCAGCATTGCAAATTTAAGTAAACACCTCAAAATTTGCAAACCATCGATCGAACAAGGAACATTGAAAAGGAAAATCGATAATCCAGAAACGGAAGCTTCCACTTCCAAACAAGTTAAATTATCGGATGAACGCAAACCGATTAGATCTGCATTCAACGACCAACTCCAGGATTTCTATTTTACTTCGGAACCAGGCCGTGACATCCTTAGTTTCTTGCATGAAACGAAAACATCTGTACTAAATATTCTAAAAAATAAACTTGAAAATAATTCCATAAAAGTATATGTTGTTCTGTTTTCTGAATACGAGAAAGTTGATGGCACAACGAGTATTTTTTATCATCGTACAAAAAACCAGACACTTTATTTTGCTGACGTCGAAAATTTGGACAATTTTTATTATAAAGTTTCCAAAGAGCTGGTTAAGAAACACGACGATTTCGAGGCTAAAGGGTCGGGATGGGCTCTGTGTGGAAGTCCTCACACGCTAACCGTTTACGTGAACCGATTCTCGCCTTTTTGCGCATCCAGCTACGTTCCTCTTCCACCGAACATTCGACACAAGAGGGCTGTGTTAAATATACAGAACAGCGATAACAAGTGTTTTCTTTGGTGTATATTGGCTGCACTGCATTCTGTTTATTGGTCAAATAATCCAGAACGGGTTTCTCATTACAAGCAATACGAGTCCGAGTTTGAAAGTGTAATGTCTGACATTGAATACCCGGTGACATTGTCGGATATAACAAAGTTCGAAAATCGTGCAGGAAAACGCATCGCTATTAATGTATATTCCTTCACGTCAGATAAACATGTCGTGCATCCAGTCAGAATAAGCGATATCGACGATGACGATGCTCGTGTAATAAATCTTCTTCTTATTTCCAACGAGGATGTTCATCACTACACGCTAATTCGTTCTCTATCACGTTTGGTCAAAAGTCAAACTACCAAGTATGAACATTGCATCGATGTTTGCCCGAGATGCCTAACTACGTTCGACGATCGAAAACAACTCGATTATCAAAATTACACCGGACGTCAAATTGCTATCGAGAAACTTGCCGAACATAAAATATATTGCGGCGACAACAGGCCGGCTAGAATGTTGATGCCCGAAACGAACGAAGTCGAAGAATTCAAAATGCACAAGGCATTGTTGGAACATCCCGCAATCATCGTTGCAGATTTCGAGGCGTTCCTCAAACCACTCTCCTACTGCGAACCGGATCCTGAAATTTCCTCCACAACGCCGTACCAGCTTCATCAACCTAATAGTTTCGGCTATGTTGTTGTGCGACGTGATAAAATAAATGAAGCATATATATACCGCGGGCCAAATGTAATCGAACACTTCCTGGAAAAAATGGTGGAGGAGGTTGAGGTAATTGGTAGCGTACTGCTTACATCAAAACCGATGGCACCTTTAACTGAAAATGAACTTCAAAATTACAATTCCACTGAGGTGTGTCCGGTATGTGATCAAAGTTTCACTGATGAGAACAAAAAAATATTCCACCACGATCATTTCAGCGGAAACTACATAGGTGGAATTTGCAACACGTGCAATCTTAAAATCCAGAAACCTAAATTCATCCCCATATTCTTTCACAACGGAAGCGGATATGATTTTCACCACCTGGTGAGACATCTTGGCTACGATCCGAAACGTATAGGTGTCTTGGCCGAGAATGAAGAACGCTATATTAGTCTCAGCAAGCAAGTGCCGATTCCGGGAACGAAAAATACAATCGAGATGCGCTTCCTGGATTCGTATAGATTTCTCTCTGCAAGTCTGGATGCTTTAGCGAACAAACTCACCGACGATCAATTTAAAATAACTAGAGCTAGTTTTCCCAACGTAGACATAGAACTCGTTAGACGTAAAGGGGTTTTTCCTTACGAATATGTTAGTGATGGTTCTAAATTTAACGACGATGCTCTTCCACTTCCAAGAGAATTTTACAGCAGACTCAGAGAGAAAGGAATCGCGGACGAAGAATACCAACACGCGCAACTCATGTGGGAGAAATTAGAATGTAAGACACTCGGAGACTACCACGACGCATACTTAAAATTAGACGTGACGATACTCGCGGATGTTTTTCAAGCGTTCAGGAAAACGGCAACGAATATTTACAAATTAGATCCAGCGTATTTCTACAGTCTACCGGGATTAGCGTGGTCGGCAATGTTATTCCAGACAAAGGTCAAGCTGGAACTGATATCGGACGTTGACATGTTGCTATTCATCGAAAGAGGGATACGAGGTGGAATGGTGCAATGCGTACAGAGACATGCAAAAGCTAATAACGTACACATGAAAGAAGATTACGATTCAAATCGAGCATCGAATTACATCTTCTACGCCGACGTTAATAATCTCTACGGACATGCCATGGTTCAGAAACTTCCTTACGGGGGATTCGAATGGTTAGATCCCACTTCGATAGATATTATTCATTTCGACGATAGCGAGTGTGGTTTCTTCGCAGAGGTAGATCTCCAATTCTCCGACCACCTGCACGACACGTTTTCGGATTTGCCTCCGACTCCCGAAATCAAATGTCCACCCGACTCGGTTCAAGACAAGCTTTTGTTAACATTGGACCCTAAACAGAGATACGTCGTCCACTACAAGAATCTCCGGTTTTTGATTGGGAAGGGTGTTCAGATAGTAAATGTTAGAAGAATACTAAAGTTTAAACATTCCACGTGGTTAAGACCTTACATAGAAACTAACACACAACATAGAACAGCTGCCACTTCCGATTTAGACAAGGACTTCTTTAAATTAATGAACAATGCGGTGTACGGAAAGACCATGGAGAATGTTAGAAAGCACGTAGACGTGAAATTAATTTCCGATAAGAATAAATGTCGGAAGTGGATAGCCGATCCTAGATTCAAGTCGAGAAAAATTTACAACGAGAATTTGGCACTTTTCAATCTAGATATAAAATTGATGAAATTCAGAAAACCAATTTACGTTGGCGCAACGGTTCTCGACTTGTCGAAACTTTACATGTTCGAATTTCATTACGACGTGATGAAACCCTTCTACAATGATAAAATATCACTTTTGTACACGGACACCGACAGCTTCATTTACAGCATACAAACACCTAACCTATACGAAGACATAAAAAATCCTTCCATGCTTGAGTATTTCGATACTTCTGCGTATCCTCAACCCAACAGATTTGGGATTCCATCTCGTAACAAAAAAGTCCTAGGTAAACTGAAAGATGAATGTAACGGTGATATTATTGTCGAGTTCGCGGGTTTGCGTTCGAAGATGTATGCCATGAGAACAGAGAGTAGCGTCACGAAGAAAGCAAAAGGTGTGGGCAAGAATACGGTGGAGAACAAACTCACCTTCCACGATTACATCGATTGCCTTTACTCACAATCGACGATACTAAGTATAGAACAAAGAATCCAAAGTGTAGACCACGTGATTACAACAAACGAAGTTAGGAAGGTAGCATTAGATCCGCACGACGATAAAAGATGTATTTTGTCTTGTGGAATCCACACGTTGCCTTGGGGACACTATCGTTTAGAAAATAGTAAAAATTGTAGGCAATGCAATTGAAAAAAAAATAAACTTAAATAACTATAACTAAAATAAAAAAAAACTTTGACTGTCTCAAATTATCACATACACAATAAAGAACTAGCAAGGACAATGAATCTCTTTGGTTTCCGAAAGCAAACAATGGAGACTGTACACCGCAAGGCAGATCATGAATTTCTACCTTCCATGTTATCTAAACTCAACGGCCTGTTGATCAATCAATTTTCAAAACGTTGCTCTTCTTGCTGGAACAGGGACGATTTCGGATTCGCGACGATCGACGTGACGAGGAAACCCAACGACGGAAAATACAGAAACAAAATCAACGACTTTCAAAACGTTGCAACGTTGTGAGAAACGTTTCTCACAACGTTGCAACGTTTTGAAAGTCGTTGATTTTGTTTCTGTATTTTCCGTCGTTGGGTTTCCTCGTCACGTCGATCGTCGCGAATCCGAAATCGTCCCTGTTCCAGCAAGAAGAGCAACGTTTTGAAAATTGATTGATCAACAGGCCGTTGAGTTTAGATAACATGGAAGGTAGAAATTCATGATCTGCCTTGCGGTGTACAGTCTCCATTGTTTGCTTTCGGAAACCAAAGAGATTCATTGTCCTTGCTAGTTCTTTATTGTGTATGTGATAATTTGAGACAGTCAAAGTTTTTTTTTATTTTAGTTATAGTTATTTAAGTTTATTTTTTTTTCAATTGCATTGCCTACAATTTTTACTATTTTCTAAACGATAGTGTCCCCAAGGCAACGTGTGGATTCCACAAGACAAAATACATCTTTTATCGTCGTGCGGATCTAATGCTACCTTCCTAACTTCGTTTGTTGTAATCACGTGGTCTACACTTTGGATTCTTTGTTCTATACTTAGTATCGTCGATTGTGAGTAAAGGCAATCGATGTAATCGTGGAAGGTGAGTTTGTTCTCCACCGTATTCTTGCCCACACCTTTTGCTTTCTTCGTGACGCTACTCTCTGTTCTCATGGCATACATCTTCGAACGCAAACCCGCGAACTCGACAATAATATCACCGTTACATTCATCTTTCAGTTTACCTAGGACTTTTTTGTTACGAGATGGAATCCCAAATCTGTTGGGTTGAGGATACGCAGAAGTATCGAAATACTCAAGCATGGAAGGATTTTTTATGTCTTCGTATAGGTTAGGTGTTTGTATGCTGTAAATGAAGCTGTCGGTGTCCGTGTACAAAAGTGATATTTTATCATTGTAGAAGGGTTTCATCACGTCGTAATGAAATTCGAACATGTAAAGTTTCGACAAGTCGAGAACCGTTGCGCCAACGTAAATTGGTTTTCTGAATTTCATCAATTTTATATCTAGATTGAAAAGTGCCAAATTCTCGTTGTAAATTTTTCTCGACTTGAATCTAGGATCGGCTATCCACTTCCGACATTTATTCTTATCGGAAATTAATTTCACGTCTACGTGCTTTCTAACATTCTCCATGGTCTTTCCGTACACCGCATTGTTCATTAATTTAAAGAAGTCCTTGTCTAAATCGGAAGTGGCAGCTGTTCTATGTTGTGTGTTAGTTTCTATGTAAGGTCTTAACCACGTGGAATGTTTAAACTTTAGTATTCTTCTAACATTTACTATCTGAACACCCTTCCCAATCAAAAACCGGAGATTCTTGTAGTGGACGACGTATCTCTGTTTAGGGTCCAATGTTAACAAAAGCTTGTCTTGAACCGAGTCGGGTGGACATTTGATTTCGGGAGTCGGAGGCAAATCCGAAAACGTGTCGTGCAGGTGGTCGGAGAATTGGAGATCTACCTCTGCGAAGAAACCACACTCGCTATCGTCGAAATGAATAATATCTATCGAAGTGGGATCTAACCATTCGAATCCCCCGTAAGGAAGTTTCTGAACCATGGCATGTCCGTAGAGATTATTAACGTCGGCGTAGAAGATGTAATTCGATGCTCGATTTGAATCGTAATCTTCTTTCATGTGTACGTTATTAGCTTTTGCATATCTCTGTACGCATTGCACCATTCCACCTCGTATCCCTCTTTCGATGAATAGCAACATGTCAACGTCCGATATCAGTTCCAGCTTGACCTTTGTCTGGAATAACATTGCCGACCACGCTAATCCCGGTAGACTGTAGAAATACGCTGGATCTAATTTGTAAATATTCGTTGCCGTTTTCCTGAACGCTTGAAAAACATCCGCGAGTATCGTCACGTCTAATTTTAAGTATGCGTCGTGGTAGTCTCCGAGTGTCTTACATTCTAATTTCTCCCACATGAGTTGCGCGTGTTGGTATTCTTCGTCCGCGATTCCTTTCTCTCTGAGTCTGCTGTAAAATTCTCTTGGAAGTGGAAGAGCATCGTCGTTAAATTTAGAACCATCACTAACATATTCGTAAGGAAAAACCCCTTTACGTCTAACGAGTTCTATGTCTACGTTGAGAAAACTAGCTCTAGTTATTTTAAATTGATCGTCGGTGAGTTTGTTCGCTAAAGCATCCAGACTTGCAGAGAGAAATCTATACGAATCCAGGAAGCGCATCTCGATTGTATTTTTCGTTCCCGGAATCGACACTTGCTTGCTGAGACTAATATAGCGTTCTTCATTCTCGGCCAAGACACCTATACGTTTCGGATCGTAGCCAAGATGTCTCACCAGGTGGTGAAAATCATATCCGCTTCCGTTGTGAAAGAATATGGGGATGAATTTAGGTTTCTGGATTTTAAGATTGCACGTGTTGCAAATTCCACCTATGTAGTTTCCGCTGAAATGATCGTGGTGGAATATTTTTTTGTTCTCATCAGTGAAACTTTGATCACATACCGGACACACCTCAGTGGAATTGTAATTTTGAAGTTCATTTTCAGTTAAAGGTGCCATCGGTTTTGATGTAAGCAGTACGCTACCAATTACCTCAACCTCCTCCACCATTTTTTCCAGGAAGTGTTCGATTACATTTGGCCCGCGGTATATATATGCTTCATTTATTTTATCACGTCGCACAACAACATAGCCGAAACTATTAGGTTGATGAAGCTGGTACGGCGTTGTGGAGGAAATTTCAGGATCCGGTTCGCAGTAGGAGAGTGGTTTGAGGAACGCCTCGAAATCTGCAACGATGATTGCGGGATGTTCCAACAATGCCTTGTGCATTTTGAATTCTTCGACTTCGTTCGTTTCGGGCATCAACATTCTAGCCGGCCTGTTGTCGCCGCAATATATTTTATGTTCGGCAAGTTTCTCGATAGCAATTTGACGTCCGGTGTAATTTTGATAATCGAGTTGTTTTCGATCGTCGAACGTAGTTAGGCATCTCGGGCAAACATCGATGCAATGTTCATACTTGGTAGTTTGACTTTTGACCAAACGTGATAGAGAACGAATTAGCGTGTAGTGATGAACATCCTCGTTGGAAATAAGAAGAAGATTTATTACACGAGCATCGTCATCGTCGATATCGCTTATTCTGACTGGATGCACGACATGTTTATCTGACGTGAAGGAATATACATTAATAGCGATGCGTTTTCCTGCACGATTTTCGAACTTTGTTATATCCGACAATGTCACCGGGTATTCAATGTCAGACATTACACTTTCAAACTCGGACTCGTATTGCTTGTAATGAGAAACCCGTTCTGGATTATTTGACCAATAAACAGAATGCAGTGCAGCCAATATACACCAAAGAAAACACTTGTTATCGCTGTTCTGTATATTTAACACAGCCCTCTTGTGTCGAATGTTCGGTGGAAGAGGAACGTAGCTGGATGCGCAAAAAGGCGAGAATCGGTTCACGTAAACGGTTAGCGTGTGAGGACTTCCACACAGAGCCCATCCCGACCCTTTAGCCTCGAAATCGTCGTGTTTCTTAACCAGCTCTTTGGAAACTTTATAATAAAAATTGTCCAAATTTTCGACGTCAGCAAAATAAAGTGTCTGGTTTTTTGTACGATGATAAAAAATACTCGTTGTGCCATCAACTTTCTCGTATTCAGAAAACAGAACAACATATACTTTTATGGAATTATTTTCAAGTTTATTTTTTAGAATATTTAGTACAGATGTTTTCGTTTCATGCAAGAAACTAAGGATGTCACGGCCTGGTTCCGAAGTAAAATAGAAATCCTGGAGTTGGTCGTTGAATGCAGATCTAATCGGTTTGCGTTCATCCGATAATTTAACTTGTTTGGAAGTGGAAGCTTCCGTTTCTGGATTATCGATTTTCCTTTTCAATGTTCCTTGTTCGATCGATGGTTTGCAAATTTTGAGGTGTTTACTTAAATTTGCAATGCTGATCATCTTTCCACATCGAGCACAAGACTTAGAAGGTAACAAACAATTAATTCTCGAGCCTGTTTCGCTACATCTTGCCCTGTGCTTGCTAATATTAGTTTTAGATATTAATTTTTCGCAAGTAACACATTCAGTTTTATCATTTTTTCGATTGAAACTGGTGGTGGATGCCATTATGCTTTCTCCAAAAAATCACAGAAATCAAAAAGTGTCTAGCGATACAATTTTCAGGTATGTTATTTTATATAAAATTTCTTGGAGTGATTACAAAACTTAAAAATTCAATCTACTGTAAATAGAATTTCGGGTATGTTATTTATATATAATTTCTTGTGTGCGAATACAAAAACTCAAGAATTCAATCTACTGTAAATACAATTTTCAGGTATGTTATTTTATATAGAATTTCTTGAGGTGATTACAAAACTCAAAAAAAATCAATCTACTGCGAATATAATTTTCAGGTATGTTATTTTATATAGAATTTTCTCAGGGGCGAATACAAAACTCAAAAATCCAAGACAGTTCAGTTTTAACGTGTTCATATTTGAAAAAAAAATGCAAAAATACGCCTTGGAGATTTCAACCAATCCACTTTACTAGATTGGCGAAACTCTTAACTATTGTTATTTGGAACCTTTAACCTTTTTTTGGTGACGTAGAGTACGCGTAGAGAGGTTGGGTTTAGTGTGTCGATCGAGTCTCGGTGTCCTCTGTCCTCCCATACCAAAATAAACACGTCACAATACAGAAATAATAAGAGGCGTGTGTGTGTGTGTGGCAGAGAGATCACATCGTTCCGAGAGGTTTACAAAGATCACGATATATAAACATTTGACCGGGACTTGGAAAATTACGATAAGGTGCGTTCATCCTTCAAGAATGAGAGAGTGCATTATTTACTCATCACGCTGTGTCAGCGCAATAAATAAAAGCGCTGAACATGGAGAGAAAGTGGGAGTTTTTGAGGTTTTGGTGAACCTCAATTAATAAAAATAAGTTTTTTGAGGTTTTGGCGAGTTTCAAATAATCAAAATGAGTTTTTGATGTTTTGGTGTTGTTTTCTACGCTGTGAAACATCGTCAGCGCAATAAATGAGGCGCGGAACGTGGAGAGAAAGTGAGTGTGTGTGTGTGGCGAGCTCCACCGAGCCCCACCGAGCCCCACTTCCGGTTTGTGAACTCTCAAGCAATATTGCCAGCTCCTTTGCTTTTTAGGTTAGGTTAGACCAAAAACCTTGGTGATTTTTTCGAATAAAACGTTGACAACACTGCGAGCCCCACCGAGCCCCAAATGTTGACTTGGTACCGGGCCACTTGTACTACTAGTTATCTTGGAAACGGTGAGACTTAGGAAAAATCTGTTTGCGGATTCGTCATGTACGCCTATATGTAAGTAAAATATGAATAGAACCTATTCTCGGAAATCCAAAATGGCGACCGGAAGTGGGGTTATCTTGGAAACAGCAAGACTTAGAAAAAATCTGTTTGCGGATTCGTCATGTACGCCTATATGTAAGTAAAATATGAATAGAACCTATTCTCGGAAATCCAAAATGGCGACCGGAAGTGGGGTTATCTTGGAAGCGGTAAGACTTAGGAAAAATCTGTTTGCGGGTTCGTCATGTACGCCTATACGTGAGAAAAAATATGGATAGAACCTATGCTCGGAAATCCAAAATAGCGACCGGAATTGGGGTTATCTTGGAAACAGTAAAACTTAGGAAAAATCTGTTTGCAGATTCATCATGTACATCTATACGTAAGAAAAAATATGAATAGAACCTATGCTTGTGTGTGCTCGTACCAAGTATGAGTGGAAAAAAAAAAATAGGAAATTTTACAAAAACATCGCTAAGCGCTAAAACATCGACAAAAATTTGTCAAAATATGTCAAAAACTGATTTTCAATTGATAAAAAAAAGGCTACAAAAACACTCGTACCAAGTATGACTTTGAAACGCTCAATATACACTACTAGCAAGTCATCCATTTCATATTTCATCACTATTCCTCCTCAACTTCGCGGTTAGCCAACATTGGCGAAAAAGTGAAGAAAATCAATCAATTAAAAATGATCAATACCAGATGACTACCGAACCCGTAGATTAGGGGTATTGCGCAGTGGTTGCGTTGTTGCCTTGTAATCAAGTGGTTCCGGGTTCGATACCCGGTGGATGCACATGACACAGTGGTTCGGACCCCATTTTAAACTGTAGGTCCAGTCCCGATTAGCCTTACTGTGCATAGAGTGTACTTAAAACGCCAACTCAATCAATCAATGAATCAACTTCGCCTGTCTGTCACTTTTAGCTAATCGCGAACATGAGAATGAGTGCGGATATGATGTATTTGATGGAGGAACACTCACAAAGAACATCCAATCTCAAGCCAGGAGAGAGATTTAATGCTTCGGCGACTTGGCTTCCGTGGACTGGCAACAATTTGGCTAGATGCGCATAAATGGCATTGATTTGTGTCCTTGACATGGTAGTCTGCAAGGTTGATCCAGATCCAAGAGACAGTTATTCATCTCTTATACACAATGCAGTGCGTTCAATCTACGAAAAATCTCTGAACCTTATTCCACACAAGGAAGATTCTGCGTCTGCCAGAAAAGCGCCGTAGGTGGCCACAATATACTGAAGTATGTAGGTTGAGGATGACTAATGGTTGCAATCCTTTTCGTGTTTACATAATGAGATAACAGATGGTCCTGCAGGTCATATTCGCATGCATAGAAGCTTTTCTGACACTGTTCGTGAATTCATGCCAGCTGGGGACGTATTCATCTTCTCTTGAAAAGACACAGGACTCCTTTCTCGCAACAAATTCTCTACATGTCACCTCTGCTGTAGAAATAGATTAGCAACCTTAATCACCGTAGAGTAAAACGATTTTACGTCACGACTATCCGTGACACTGCTTTTACGTGACTTTTTAATGAAAATTTAAAATATGAAACCACTTAAAATCTGGAATATTCAACACATTTCGGCCAAGGTAGTATTTAACCTTGTAGAGCCTCTCCGATGGCGTAGTGGTAAAGCAGTCACCTTGAAATCAGTGGGTCCCGTGTTCGATACCCGGTAGAGGTGCGTGGTAGTTCGGGTCTAACTTTAAACTGTAGGTCCAGTCCAGACTTGCTTTCTGTGTATGAGGTGGACTTAAAAACAAATTCCAAACATCCACGTCTTACCCCGGATTCAAACTTGGGACCACTTGCTTCGAAGCGCGCATTACTTACCATTATGCCACGTAGGTCAACGACACGTTCGGCCCCTTAGGCGTGACTGTCAGAGATTGAGCCCCTTGCAAAAATTACAAATGCCACTTTGAAACAGCAAATTCCCCTGTAAAAGGAATTTCTTTACGACTTCCTGGACGTTTACTGTACAAATTACAAAATCCACATTGAAACCGCTACCCACTTAACGTGAGAAGGCAAGTTACGGTGCAACGAGGTAATACACCACCCTTGCCACGCAGAGCAGACGCTCAAATAGCAAGACAATTTGCCTCCAGCGATCGCCGAGTGCTGAGCTAAAACCCTTCCAGAAACACTGTTCCAGGAATCCAGGAAGTAATTCAATCCGGTTCAATTACTGGAAGAACAGGGATCAAGATCATCCTGGAAAAGCCCTTCCAGGCTTTGGGGCCAAGGAACCGAGCTGTAGGCCATAATTATGGCGGCCGATTCTTTGGCGATTACAGGAGAGGGTCTGGGAGAGTTCTTCCCCAGCACTTAAGGGCAAGGTTGAAAGTGGATTAGGCATAATACTCGTCTTCCTTCATTATTTCAGCCACGCCCTTCTCTACGGCAAAGGAAAGGGTCATGTTGCTCAAGATGGTGGTCGACACTTTCGTGAATTTTAATGGCTTCTTTGAGATTAATATCTTCATCTAGATCCTTGATGTTCACCAATAGTGTATGTGGAGGCAATCAGTATATTTTCTACAAACTTACTTTTAGAAAAAGTAACAGGATTAACCATTTTATATAATAATCATATTACAGTTCTTAAAAGTAACAGCTAGGTTATTTTCAAATAACGACTCAATGACAGTTACTTGTTTTTTTTTAACGTAATGCAGCCAATTACTTTTATAGATTATAATAAATATGTACAACATATTTGAAGAGGAACCAAGGTGGTGAAAACACATACCTCGTCTGCCGGAGCGCGGTGCTGATTACATCTCTACAAATGGCCGAAATTTTGAAGGTGTGGGAACTTACCTCCGTATTCCTTTCCCATATGCATTCACTGCGTGTTGCAATATACAGGGTGTATCTTTACTCTTTTTTATAATGAAATTCTTATCTACAATAATAAACATATAGTTTTACAAATATCATCGTCAGATTTTTTAGTCTTGTATTTTAGATTCTTTTGTATGTCCCTTTGTAATCTCTTGAGGGAGTAACGATGAGGATAATTGATTAGATGATACTCAATGTTTTATAACAGACTTTTATGCAGTTGCTTTTGCAAGGGAGATCCCTGCGCACGCGCGTCTGCATTCTGACAGGGTTATTTATACATCAACTTTGGTAGGTACACTATGCACCATCCTATATAATTTGGTGGTCTTATGGATCATCTTTTCGACAATTCAGCAAGAAGAGAAAACAGTGAACTACGATCCTAATACGCCAGCCTTTTAAACGCATCCCATGACACGAATATACAAGCAAGAGTTTATATGGTGTCGTATCTCATAAAAGGATTATAGATGGCGCTGAATAAATAATCGTAACAAGTCGATTCATTAAGCAGTTCAAAGCTTCTTCCCCCATAGTCTAATTGCTGAGCGGTTTGTATTAATAAAGAGAGGACCAGCGCGTTTGGATGCAAAGCAACGCGTTGTCTTGATCCATTAAGTTTCACACAGGAGCAGAGCGGCAAATCCGTTGAATAAGCAGAAAATTAGATTTCGCCTCACATTCCCGCTGTGTGCCGGGTGTTAAATTTCCTTCCTCGGTCTCCTGTGTCAAGTGGCACTGGGATCCAGGGCGCGGGAAGACAAAAAAACGTCGTTTTTATAATCTAAGGGATTTACACAGAGCCCTTTGCTCCTGCATGACAATGCTCCACCTCATCCCCCTCTCTCTCCGTCACGGTCGCGTGGCTCCAAAAGGACATGCGTTCGCAGCGTCTGAAGCGTTTCGAGAGATTGGTCTCTTCTTGAACTACGAAGTGCTTTTAAAACAATTGTTCGAGGACAAGTGAGGATTTGAGAGACAGCCGGCGAAGGATGATGGAGGCGTTTGGACAAGGCTCTCCTGATATCGAGAGCAGTGTTGCCAGGTACAAGTGAAAAAAGAACCAGAGAAGTTTTCGCCAATTTTGATCAACGAAACAACCCTGAGAAAAAAAATTGGTTTATTAACTTAATAAGCTCTTCTCTTGAGGGATAATATAGTTTTTTCCCCACCAGAATACCTAAGTTAATCTGATCCTCATGGAAGTTAAAGCCTTAAACTTCCAGCAGTAGAAGTTTTTTACGAGGATAATAAACTCAAAATGTTCTCAGAACTTAATCCACAAAAGTTTTTTGAATATGTGTTCATTCAGTGCAAACAAAAAAACAGCATTAGCTCTTCCCAGTGAAAGAGTATACACAGCACCGTTAAAGAAATCAATATGGTTCACTTCTCCGATAACCGTTTCATAATACCGATACAATTGCAAATAGAATCATTTAGTACTTCAAAATCTATGAAGAAATGTGACTACATTGCATTTAGAAATATACGTGCTGATATAAAGTATATTAAAATGATAACAAACAATATTCCTTGTGTTGCATCGATAAATCTTAAAATGTATTAGTGCATTATCTAAAATATTAAGCTTTGGTATAAACATTGTATAGGAATACAAAATGAATTTCCAACTGTAATATTTGTATTTCAAGATCACTCTGCTCATGTATACAAATCTAGATTGGGGCTAAAGTTTATAGTCGATGTACAACCTTAGTGACAATGAAGTTCGACCAGTCACAAATATAGGAGTGCGTTGTGAAAGAAAGAGAACACATGCATATGCTGAACATATTTTATTCAGCAGGCTACATGGAACAAAGGAAAACATAAATTTCCGCTGCAACGCAGCAATGTATGGTGTCCACACAAAGTAAAACATTTTCGTCCATCTACACGTGACATTGAAGTTCGACCACTGTTAGAGGGGATCCTGTTTACCATGGTGTGACGCCGCCCCGTCGGCGAATAACTGTGGCAATGCGTCGGGGCATGCTGCGGACGAGTCGTTCAAGGTATTCCACATCTATGCGGTGCCATTCCTCCTGCAGGCAGGCGATAAGAGCAGCCACTGTCGTGGGTCCCCTCTGTTGCACACGTCGCTTAAGAACACGTCACACATTCTCAATGGTCGAGAGGTCGGGACTCGATGGTGGCCATGGCAGAGTTTGCACGTGATGGCGAGTCAACCATTCTCTTGTCAGCCGCGCTGTATGAGGCCTGGCATTGTCGTGTTGAAAGATGAGACGCCGCCTGTGAAACAGGTACCTTCGCACTGTGGGAAGATGCCGCTCCAGTATGCGTGTATAGGCGTGTGCATTCACAATCTCCTCACGGACGTGTAGTGGGCCAACATCAGATGCCGTCATGCATCCCCATACCATCACTGACGCAGGTTTCTGTACCCGACGTGCATAACATTTTGCTTCATTCTGTTCCTCCTTCCGACAAATGACTGTTTTCCGTATTTTCCCGTACACAACATTGAAAATGGATTCGTCCGTCCACAAAACCCTGTTCCTCTGCCGAAATGTCCATCCCCGGTACATTCGTGCCCACCGTAGTCGATTGCCTTTGTTCAACATGGAAAGGAAGGGTTTACGTTTCGCCTTGTACACTCGGTAACCGCATCGCTGTAGGAAACGGCGAATGGTTCTGGTTGACATTTCAATGTGAAAGCGTTCTCGAGTCCACAGTCGTAATTCGGACACAGAAACATGATTGTTGGTCTGGATATAGCGCCTAAATATCCGTAGGTCACGCACGCTCAGCAGGTGTTTTCGACCGGGGGCCTTACCTGGCTCTGTAGTACCCGTATTTTGGTGGTGTTTGATGATGCAGTGGACGGTTGATTTGGGTAAGTTCAGTTGGCACCCTATTTCCCGTTCACTGAGTCCATCCCGTTGCAATTCCACCTCTCTTCTCCTCACGGTGTTGTCAATAGGTTTGCCCCTGGCCATGGTGATGATGCACTGCGGTTCCTCGGTGCACAGCACGCGCTTATATACGGCGGACTTCCTTATCGTGTCCGTGACGTCATGCTTCCGTCGAATGCGCCACTATCTGGAATTTGCCTTATGGGTCTGTTGCCTGGTTGAAGTTCAATGTCACGCGTATAGTTCCCCATTTTCGTTCTTTACGTGACCTTGGGTGCAACATGCTGGGATCACGATTCTTGCCTGCTCACACGCCTCCTCTTACACACATGCATCACTTCTGCGGGTCACCCATTCCACCGCCTATGCCTCTGTGCATTTAATCACGTATTCCTTTCTGGTCGAACTTCATTGTCACCAAGGTTGTAGTCCCTAACCAGGATTCATGTCTGGTAGAATCGTCAAAAAATATAACACTTATTATTGAGTGGTGACTTAGCATTGCACTTACCAATAATGAAACGGTGGGCCCATCGATTCAGGATGAGCACGAATGTCCATCATTTGAATCTATTAACCATTCATCCACATCGTCGCGGAAAGACGTGAAATAAGAAAAGTACGAAACGTAGCAGTAACAGCACCGTGATTGCATATTGGTCTTTGTTACGGTGCAAGAAAGTATCTGATTTCGATTCGCTAGAAAATTAGATTATCCTGATAAATTACCAAGCCTGGCAACACTGTCGAACTCGAACGCCGTTGGACCAAAATATGCTTTTTTTTTTTCCTTCGGTATTTTTCCCCACACTGGCTACAGGCGCTCCGTTTTTTTACCAACGTACGGAAAAGCAGCAGTGCAAATCTATATAAAGGAAAGCACGATGGCCCGATAGAGAAGAAAAACATCACGGGAGGAGCCTGAGAAAAAGTTTCACAGCCTCCAATGCAGAAATCTGCTTTTCCCTCCCAACTGCTGCTTTAAAAATCTAGTGCATTGAAAAATGTATTCAGGGTGTGTGATTAATGATGACTCGTGTAACTTCTTTTCACGTGAAAAGTGTTTTAAAAATAGACATTTTTTCCAAAGATGTAGTCTACTTACTTTAACATTCATCTTTAGGCGCATTTTTCTTTAAAATGCTATAAGGTTTCTAAGCTTCTCTTCAAGAGAAATAACATCGTATTCTGAACTTTGATTTTACATGCATAAAGCGTGTCTAGTGTTCACCAAGCGTCTCATCAAATGTAATCAAGAAGGGTCGGAGCATTGTGTGACGTAACAAACATCAGTATCGATGAGATCGGGAATGTGTGGAGCCCTACGCTCTTGGCTTCATCTCGAGTTGCCTAAACGCAATTCTTAAAATAACTTCCAGACAAATATAAACTCTAGACACCCCTCTCAGAAAACAAGAGAAACTAGTTAAATAAATGTTTTTCAAGCCCAAATATGCATTTTTTTATTGTATTTACGAGTATATTAAATTTGACTGTTCCCAAGTAAATATTCGCCGGCCTACGTGGCGGAGTGGTTAGCACATGGCGCTACGACGCCAGGGTTCGAATCCTGTCCTGGGCATGGGTGTTCTTTGTGAGTGTCCCTTCATCAATTTCATCATATCATCCTTCATTTCCATCTTCGCGATTAGCCAGAAGTGGCAGAAAGGGGAAGTACAATAAACCAAATTACTCGATCTAAACCAAGTGAATATTCGCATCCTCTTCACCACTGCGTCCAAGATCTTTTTGTGTGGCGACCACTGATCTTGACCTTTCAGTCTTTCTACCCCGCTCCCCTCAGTGTAAATTTACAGGTTTATCCATTTTTCAATTGGCATATACAATTTAGAAACAAACAATTCATTTTTAAACAAGAACCGAGCAACTTGGACGTATCGAAAATAAACTTCTAACTACATTTAGAAATCAAATCTTTCCCCCCCGCAACAAAAACATAACGGGCTAAATTATGGATAAACTAGCCCTCCATTCCACGCTTCAGCCGATCGTGTCCAAGGAAGTGGACATTATTTTTAATGCAAGGTAATGAATCAAAACACGTTTCTTGTACGGTACATTTTTATACAGAGTGACTCAATTACACGATCTTCGTGTCGTACGGGGATACTTCTTCGTTACTCACCCTGTATAACTATTCTACAAAGCCACTATTATTTTACAGGGTGTTCATTGCAAGAAAACATAGCTCGGAAACTACATGCAATAGAACAATGCTGTTGATTGCAAAATGAGCTACAACTCTCCACGTTTAATTTCTATACACCCTAATGTGCGCCCGTCTAGTTGCTCTCAGAACATTATGGCGGTAATCCACTTCTGCCCCGACACACCCCAACATATCACCAGTAACAGTTAGGATACTCTCAGTTATTCTTCTGCGAAGAGTAGCAACATCTGGAACAGGAGTGCGGTAAACACAATCCTTGACATACCCCCAGAAGAAGAGATCCAAGGGTGTGATATCAGGATACCGCGGTGGCCAGGGAATAGGTCCATCACGGCCTATCCACCTGCCAGGAAAATGCCTATCCAAAAGACCTCGAACATCCTTGGACCAATGAGGGGGTGCCCCATTTGTTGTAAATTATGGTTGGCTGGAATTCCTCCATTGCTCTATTGCATGTAGTTTCCGAGCTTATTTTTTGTAATGGTACCAGGATTTTATAAACACCCTACCCTGTATATCCGATTTAGGCGAAATTATCTAACTTTGCTTAAGTGGCTCTCGAACAGTCTTGCCTCAGTTTTACGGACGTATGTCTCGTGCTCGTCTCGAATTTGTCACGGTTAACGTAAAGATCTAGAAAAGCGAAGTTAAATACCCCAATACAAAGAAGCATTATAATTGCATACCTGCTGCATTCATTTCTTTGTCCGTGGTGGAAAGTGATGCCTCCTATCACTGAAGAACTGCTGAGCTTCTCACGTACGATAGCAAAAAGGCGCCTAGAAGAATTCACCTACTTTCGTTAAAAAAATCCAAAGAAATTACACCAATTAGTACAGTTTGGTTGGTAATTATAACAGCGGGAGCCCTCGACGCTCCGAAATTGGTACCCCTGCTCCAAGTTTCTTCAGGATATAATGTCGTAAATGGAATTTCAATCGAATTCCAAGGGCAACTCCCGTTTGCAATTAAAAACCTTTATCCCTACTTCTCAATTAGTTTCCGGAACCATTTGGGTTCACATCTGCTCCTTACTTTTTCCCCCGACAGAAGGCAGCACTGGGTTATTAAGCCGAAGATACGGAAAGAATGACGGTAATTTCATTAGGTATTCGAGTTCAATTTTGTAAAATGGAGTGCCCTTTCTTCCAGGAACTTTCCCGCCCGCGATTATTCCGGAATGTTCTACTTGATGAAGCGCGCTAGAGACCCCCAGATCGTGCTTGGGAAGTAAGTATCCAATTTTCTTTGTTCTAGTTCGAATGTCCTTTGTGAGTTTGTTTCGCATAACAGCGCGCTGCATCATAAGTTAAAAATAAAACACTAATAATCTTGGAATGTGGATCCGAGAAAGTCAAACATTCTGCCTACGTTCCTGGTCCAGCACGATAAATTCCTTTTGGAGTGGTATGATAGCATACGTCATATTACAACATTGATGTAATGATTATTTTCGTGTAACATGACGCAGAAAATGTTATAAACCGTTTGAGTTTTGTTTGGAATCTACTCTTATGCACAGATATGCTAATTGGGAATGAGTCTACAGTTTAAAATGGAATCCAAACCACTGTGTGATTCCACCTGAAATCGAACCCGGTACGCTTTGATTTCAAGGCGACGACGTTACCAATACACCATCAGAAGGTCATAGAGGTTAAAACTTATCCAAGTGCCTGTAGATCAGTATGAGGAGCGTATATCTTAGGCTATCTGCGAAGCCTGAAGCGTCGAGAATAAAATACAGGAGAAAAATCGATCAGAAATTGTAAATAAAATTATTCATATCAGTGAGATGATGATGGTGATTCTGGAGTTTGTAATCTTGATTTCTTATGAGTTGGTAACCAGACTTGCTATGAGTTGGCAACCTGATTACTTATGAGTTGGCAACCTTGTTTCTTATGAGTTGGCAACCTGATTTCTTATGAGTTGGCAACCTGATTTCTTATGAGTTGGCAACCTGATTTCTTATGAGTTGGCAACCTGATTTCTTATGAGTTGGCAACCTGATTTCTTATGAGTTAGTAAACTTATTTCTATTCATAGCCTAGGAGCACGTGACATAGTGAGAGAGCCCAGATCTTGGACTCAGTGTACGCCACTGATCAGTATCAAAGAGTAGTGAATTTGAAACAGTTTTTAATTGTTGGCTTCACCAGTAGATGGCCACAGTGAATCGCGCAAGGCAATCACGACTGAAACGATAAGTAACGATTGTCGAAAATTTAATATGAACTGGATATTACACATGCAACAAAGGGATCAGTTATTGTAAAGTTTCAGGTGCTGAAAAAAATTTGTTCTTAGTAAAAGAACCGATCTTGGTACAGTTCCTGCTACAGTACTGCATCGGACCACTTTCGCTCGCTCAAACTCGTTCGAATCTCCCACACTCGAGCGTGCTACGCTCGAACGTACCGCACTCATAGTGGAATGATTGACAACGTCCCGTATTTCAGTGTCTAACAAGGAGCACTGTCAACATAAAACCCATAAATGGAAGGAAACCACTCTATGCAATTACAATTCTAAATAATAATTTCATATATTATGTAAGACTCAAATACCGCACATATCTACAGATCGAATACATGGATACACATGCTGACAGACCTGCCTAAGCAATTACAAATATCGTATCATAGTGAAAGAAGTAGGGGAAAGAGGGGTAAATGAACGAAGCGGCTAAGATGACGAAGTCGCGAATTTGGCCCAAAAAATCATAGATGGCAGGAGCTGAGAGTCTTATGTGGTGACGTGTGCAAGCATGATATACTGGTAGCGGAACCATCTTTGTGGCAGTTACTGAGGGGGAGTAACAAGAGAAAGTTTTTTGTGTTAGGTGCTGGTGTTAAGTTCAAGTAGGTTTTGCGGTCATCCTGTGGAGCAGTAAGTGTAGGTTCACTTTGCTGCTTGTACTGCTTCACTACCTCAGTGATTGTAGCGTTCGACATACGTATTGCATTGTTGTTGTCGTTCTGCCTTTTCACGGTGTTAAGGGGAAAAACCGAGTGTTACGGTGTGGGTAAGATGACGAGTGAAAGACAACGCAATATCGGAATTCGTCATCTTACCCCACATTGACTGCCACCGTGTAACTGAAAATGTATCTCTTCTGGGCCAATCCGAATTTCTTGTTACTGACCGACTGTGAATGAAATGTGTATGCATAATATCTCAATACAATTGAAATTAAGCCCATTGTGGAGGTTCTTGTGGTGTGTATGCATTTCTATACACGCGGCGTAGGTTTTCAATTTGACGTTGTATGCCACGTGTATATGATTTCATACACGTAATTATTCGCTTTGTGTTACCACATTTTGTCTTGTTCTTTCCGAATATCACGTTGTTTTAAAATTTTGTGGTGAAATGTAGCTTGTAGCTTCTGACAATTGCTATAAAATGATTTTGCAACAGGGTCAACTGTTACGATTTAGCAACAATGACGTCAGTTGCATGTTGTGTTTCTGCCGCAATGCTGTTGTAAATCGTGTTTTTTTTCCTCAGTGCTCTTGTGATACAGCCCCTTTGACTAAGACAGCCACCAATTGGCGACGAGAGTCATGAGAAGGAGAAGAAAAAGTAGATTGTGTTTATTGTCCTCTGTATTTCATGAGAAAAATGGATGAAGACCAGATTAGACTTTACCTTCAGGGTGATGAAGATTTCAGTGATATGAGTGGTGAAGACCTATATTACGATTCTGATCTGGACCCTGAGTATTTTCCAAGTGATGCTTCTGATGACGATTCGGCTTCCTGCGACAAAAGAGTGGAAAGTGCATCGTGCAATTTCCGTTGAACATCAGCAAGACAGTGAGGATAACGACGAAGAAGCTACAGTTCATCGGCGGAATCCATCTGACAACGTACACGCCGTGATTTCAGTCATTTAGTTTGAGATATTCCGAAAGGTAAGCAACGCAATATTCATTTCAATGGAAGAGCTGGAATAAACTCAAACTTGGCTGCTACATTGTCAGAAGGTGAACCTCAGGATTTTTTTGAATTTTTCATAGATAGTGATATAATAAAACTGATGGTAGAACAAACGAACCTTTATGCAACACAGATTTAGTTGGAAAATGATGTGAGGACACATTCTAGACTTCACAGTTCGGAGCCAACCACATGTGAGGAAATGAAAAAAAATCATTGGACTATTAGGATGGGTGGGCTTGGTCAAAGTACCAAAATTATAACACAACTGGAGCACTAGTGCTTTGTATGATTTTCCTCTTCCTCGAAGTATAATGAGTAGAAACAGATTTGAACTGCTTCTACGAATGTGACATTTTGCAGATAATTCACGTGCTAATGATAGGTTACATAAAATTACGAACATCACCAACAAACTCATTTCACGATTCCAAGAAATATACACACCAGGGGAAAAATTTGTGTCGACGAAAGTATGATACCATGGCGGAAAGACTTTCATTTCGGCAGTACATCCCTTCCAAAAAGAATAAATACGGAGTGAAAGTTTTCAAGTTGTGTGCCAGCAGGGGCTATACATGGAACATTATTCTTTATATTGGAAATATAAACATGTCGAGTAACATGTCAGTTCCTGAAACTGTTGTGTTACAGCTTGTAAGAGATCTTCTCGGTGAAGGCCGGCGCCTTTACACAAATAATTATTACCCCAGCGTTCCTCTTGCTTAACTTTCCATTGACAATAATACACATCTAATCGGTACAATTAGGTCTAACCGTAAATATTTGCCAGCAGATGTTGTTCAATATAAATTGAGGAAAGGTGATATTGTAGGAAAGGAAACTCAGGAAGGTGTGACTATTCTCAAGTGGAAAGATAAGAGAGATGTGTTAGTCCTATCTACAGCTCTGCTGAAGAGGTAACTGTAACAGAAAGACGTGGTTCAGAAATTAGAAAGCCTACCGCAATTGTTGATTACAATACTGGCAAGTCCTTCATTGACGTACGTGATCAGTTGGCTTCATATGGGAATGCTCTGCGAAAGACTACAAAATGGTACAAGAAAGTTATTATTGAATTTATATGGGGATCGGCTCTCGTGAATGCCTACATTCTCCACAGTGACTGCATCCAGTCCAGTAACATACACATAAATGAATTCAGGGAACGTGTAATGCTAAGTATTCTTTCTGAACAATTACCTCCTGGAGAGAAACTCACTTTACCTGTGCAACAAGGCAGAAATACTTTAACTCATCACTTGATAGACGAAGTAGGGGATAATGGAAGTAAGAAGTAAGGACGCTGTGTACATTGCTACAAAATCTATGGCAGAAGTGGAAATTCTGACTCGACATGGAGGAAGTTTGCCAGGTGGGTGAAGACAGTATGTGACAAATGTCCCAAAAATCCTTTTATGTGCCGGGAGTGTTTCAACAAAAATCATTGAACTTCCAAAGTGTTTGGTACAACATATGTCATCATTATATCTATATATCTACAAGGAACATAAGTTTACAAAACAAATATTATATAACGAATCGTTTTGTAAGAATTATGATGTACTAGCAATGTATTCCATAATGTAGAATCATTTGCTGTGAATTCCAACCAGAAAAAAATGTATTTACACATTTATCCTTCTTTTTTAGTTGTCAATACATTTGTACCAGTGAAAAGAATACGTAAGCGTAAATAAATTTTTGAAGATTTTTTTACTCTTGTAAGACATTACAGAAATTAAAATTATTACTGCCCCATCTTAGCTGTACGCCACAGCTATTTAACAGTCATATAGTTTTGCTTGAACTGTGTATGCGTTTCCATACATGCGGCCAAGAATCAGGTTCTTGTTTGTGTATGGAGTAGCATACACGTGGCCCAGAAACAAGAAGTCAATGTGTTAAGCGAAGAAATGACAACAACGAAAGCTAAGCAGTAAAAGTTCCTAATGATTAAAATCGAATAGAAAGTCATAAGAAAAATGTAATGGCGTGTCTAGAACGTAAAGTAGAATAAATTGAAACCATTATTTAAATGCCTCGTCATCTTACTCACAGGTGGGATAATTTGACGAAAACGTAACCTTTGCTTACATTTATTGTAGTCCGGACACTTTGAGTTTCCACATCGAAACTTGGTGATGTTTATGACAAGATACCATATTATGTCACTGCCAAAAATTATGCGTTTTGGTGAAATAGAAGTGGTTAAAAATCAACCTCTTCCTTAACGTCGCCAACTTACCCCTCTTTCCCCTACGTGTACATCATTGTTTACTTAACGAAAATGATAATAATATTCTACGAAATATAAAATGCAGTTATACCATGCCGCGGTGGCTCAGTCGGTAACGCGTCTGACTACCATGCTAAAGGTCTCGATCCCCAGCCGGTTCAAATCCGGGAACTTTTCCAGCGGTGGAAGCGGCCCCGGCGACCACCCAGCGTCGAATAACATGGGTACTTGGGGGAAACCCTGGGGGGGATAAAGGCGGTCAGGGGCGTGATGCTGATCACATCACCCCCACTCATGACCGGATCAAGAAAGTGTGGGGCGTTACCCCCACACCCCCTATACGCCTTCATGGCGTGGTGCTAAGCACAGGGGAACACTTTACCTTTAGTTATACCATTCAATCGACCATCATTTTAATGTGAAAATAATCGTAGAAACATAAAATGTCAGTCTGGGTAGTTTCAGCCCATAATCCTCTATTTCATTTCAACATATCTCGGTAAGATATACAAAACTGCATTTTAGCATGGAGATAATGACTATGTTAACTTATTTTTAAATTTCACTTCGTCTTTCACTTCACGATCCATATTTAAGGGCCCACTACCATAGACAAATTACGGAAATACGTCTATTAATAGGGTTCGAGAGTTCGAGTGTATTTCGCTCGTTCGGTCGTTTTTCGCTCAAGCGGAAGAACTATCAATTCTGCATGCCATCTAGCGTTGCTCGTGCGAACTATTTGCCTCTCGAGCGAAAAACTCTCATTGCCACACACTAGTTCTGCCAATAGGTCATCACCCAAGAGACCTTGCCAGCTAACACGTGTTTCCTGTCATTCACTGACAGGACAGCTGGAGACAGCGCGTGTTTTGTTCTCGGCTAGTCAGAGCTCACCGTTCCGTTTGGGAGGGAAATCTGAACACCTTGATTGCTACATTCACAGCAGGTGACGGAGCAGATATTATACATTGCGAGAGGAAAAGAATTTGCCCTTTTAGGGCTTGAATAGCTCATTCATTCTTGCCCTTTCGTAGGATTCATGCGATAGTGCCATCAGTCATGTTTGCATCAAAAGTACATTTGCAACTATTGATGACTTTGGTTCAACTAGTATTCATCACTAAATACGATTATAAATTGATGAACAACCTGTATTTGTGATGTTTTTAAGTTTCGAATCACCCTGAGGCGTAGTAAGAATCCAATTGTTTCAAACCAATACTAATTTCTGAATAAAATACTTAAAATATTGACATACATTAATTCAATACTTTGGTTTCTACTTACTAGATTTTTTCCTAAGTTCTGTGTAAGGTGTCTGATGAAACCAGCTTAAAAGCAATGATCATCTACAGTGTGTCCGTAAAGTCATGGTGCACTTTTGACCGGTCACAGGAAAGCAACAAAACAAGATAGAAATGTGAAATCTTCACCAAATAAAAGGAAAACTCTCCAAGTTTCCGTACTATGATGCGCAAGCGTGTGCGCACACAGGTGATGACGCAACACCACGAACTGCGCAGCAGCGGATCAGCTCTCGCACACGCCAGTCTAGATGTGGACTGTACAGAGGCGCTTCGTTGTACACGGGACGATATTCAAGTTGCACTTTGCTCACGGATTCGAACTTTGCAAGCCACAGAACACACTGGACTTTCCTCTGTACCGTCCACATCTCGACTGGCGTGGGCGAGGGTTGATCCGCTGCTGCGCATTTCGTGGTGTTGCGTCATCACCTGTGTGCGCACATGCTTGCGCATCATAGTACGGAAACTTGGAGAGTTTTCCTTTTATTTGGTGAAGATTTCACATTTCTACCTTGTTTTGTTGCTTTCCTGTGACCGGTCAAAAGTGCACCATGACTTTACGGACACACTGTAGTTCATGGAATAAACAGACGTGAAGATACAGGAAACGCTACGTGTAAGTTAGTGAGATTAAGTTCTCATTCTCAAAACTTGCTGAGAATCTATCATCTCGACCCTCAATCCTAAATTTCGAAGAAGGGATAAGAACAGCTAAGAATTTTCTGTGTGGACATGGAGATATGTGTTGAAGGCTAATTGGTTAGACACTATTTTGCAAGGTACGGAGTACCACTTAAAAGTATTGTGCGGTGTTAAAAAAAAGTTTAACATCTTCTTTTAACCGGAACGGACGATTTTCTGAGCGAGAATTGTGGAAGAAATTCAGGAAATAGCCAGAAATAGGAAACGAATTCTGAGTTTGGCTCGCACAAGAGGAAACATGTTTGGAATATCTAAAAGGAAGAAAATGCTGATTTATCATAGAAGGTAAAAGCTCATGAAGATATCTGTGTGAGTTCAGATGACTAATGTTCGAGAAAAATGCAAGAAAATTTTTGAAATACCTGTACTTCCGTTATTGAACCTCAAACTTCAAAAAACGCTCTTTTCAGGAAAACTTGAACCGAATTGATTCGGTGAAAGAATTCAAAAGGGGATTCAGAAACCTGTAACTTAAAGAAAAAAAACACTACATTGGAAAAATCTGAATACGCGATCGAGAGAGGAGGGGGTGGAATTTTGTAAAAAACGAGGGAAAGTCTTTTCGTTTAACTTCCGTCAATTCAGAATTACATTTCCTGTCGTCCGGGCTTTCATTAGCTACCATGAATCAGGAATCCAGAATTCACGTTTCTAATGACGTCAGCAGCATGGAAGGAGGGAGGGGAGAGGAGGGGGTTACCGACAAGGAAAGGATAAAAAAAATCTCTTCCGAGCTAATGACCTTGTAGTTTTGCGAAGAAGGCTGATACTGTTCGTTTGAAGGAAAGGCAAGTTTGCATATTCCTTGAAATCTGTTTATGATTGAACAGAAATGCCGTCCTGTTCCTTATCAATATATTGATCTGTTTTTTTCTTCCATAAAGTGCCAACCTGCCCGTTAAAGTCGATATGTTACAATAGCAAAAGATGTTTCTTTGCTGGCACATTTTATTTTTTCTCTTTAAACGTTGAACGATATCGATTTTCGAATGACAGTGTACCTCTCTGATGCAGTGGTTAACGTAGCGCCCTATGAAGTCGGGTGCAAAGTTAGAATCCAGTGTACGGTATGTGCATTGTTTATGCTTGTTCACTATCCGAAAGAGGTAGATCAGCTGTGTAAAGTAATCAAAAATACAAACAGTATTTGTCACCCATTTTGAGGAACAGGTCATTCATTATGTGTTTCTTCCGTTTGTGGAACAGTTAAATATATGTTTCTTCTGGTTGCGGAACAGGTCAATATATGTTTCTTCTGGTTGCGGAACAGGTCAATATATGTTTCTTCCGTTGCGGAACAGGTCAATATATATTTCTTCTGTTTGTGGAGCAGGACAATATTTGTTTCCTCCAAATTTGTGGCCAGGATTAATGTATTTAGTTTCCTAATCGACTATTTTCGATTACCCGAAATTATTTCCCATTTTTTAGCGCTGCCAGTATATTTAGGTAGTTTGGATTGTACTATAAACTGTACATCCAGTGGACCTTAAACGAACTTTTATGATTCTTTCGCCAAAGTTTCATGTTTTTAATGTGCAAATGTTAACCTATTTTATTGTTTAAATTGCCGGTATCACTCTGTCCCGCGAATGTGTGGAATAAAGTCGCTCGTAACGGCAGAGGAGGGGAGAAAGCGAGTGGGCGGAGCAATGCAGTGGGCGCTTCTGTAAACAGCTGGTAACTGCAGCCGTTTTTACTTCCATGCATTTACTTCCCCTATCACGATTCCATTGTGCGAGCCCCTTCGAGTCACAGCTTGCATGGAGGACTTGTTTTCTTTCGCTTGCTCCAGAGATTCCCTGGACTGTGTGTAAACATTCTGTTTCAGCATTTACAGACTCGGTTACGGTTGCAATTACAGTGCTCAGGTTTCAGTATCCACGCTCCAAATTGCAGCCTACAGACATCAGTTTCAGCATCCTCCTTTCCTCCAGTTTCAAAATCATATACTAGGGCAAATCAAAAAGTAAGTTACACCCCCTGTATAAAACAAACAAGACACATTAGAAGGAAAATAATTATTGGAGAAAAATGTATGAACATTTAGCTTTTTTTCAACATAGTCACCCAGGTATTCCACACTTTTCAAATCGTGTGACCGGTATTTCGATTTCTTGTGTGTAAAAATTCTGTCCAATTTCAATTGAGTTTGACTTTTGTGCTATCGGTTAACAATCGCGGCGCGCAGTGAGAGCACAGTTTACTATACACCCGACTGGTCATGAATCAGCATAGACACACTAGCGTAGGATAAGTTCACTTCACTTCCAATCTCTCTTAATTTTTACGTTGCGGTTGGCAAGGATGATTGCATTCTCACGCTCCGTTTTGTCGATAGTGTTCACAGTTGCAGGCTGCCCAACACACTGTTCGTCGTTCAGGTTCGTTCTTTCCTCTTCGAACATCTGGCACCATTTCCTGATCATGGGGTGTGACATTGCATTCTCACCATACACCTCGACAATTTGGCGATGGATTTCACTCTGATTATGCCTTCGTGTCCACAAAAATCAGACGACTGAGCGCAACCCAATGTTGGACGCTACCTAAGTACGACACGCCATACTGACACGGTCACTAATCTCATATTAAATCAGCTGCAGCATGGCTGCTTCTTGTATGGGGAGAATACATTCCAGACAGTGCTGCCACCAAGCGTGATTATTTTCTCTCTTTTAGTACAGGAACACGGCTCGGGTGTAACTTACTTTTTGATTCGCCCACGTACCTTTACTTCAACGTTCGTAGTGCCGATACCGGCATCCATCATCGTCCAGCACGTACGAATATAATTTCAGCACATATTTACCCCAAGTTCAACGTTTCTACAGCCGATTTCATTGCCCAGATACCCTCGTTTCAGGTTCTACACCTGCTTCTACCTAGGTATATAAGGCTCTGTTTGGACAGCCGGCATCGCGGCGGGCGTCATTACCCACGGAAGATTCAGCATGTATCTGCAGATCGCTTTGAGATAAACATCGTCCGCAAATACCTACTCGAGTGTAAGGTTTCGCTTTGTTTGAGGCCAGGACTTGGCCGCCCACTCTACAACAAGGAAACTGTAAGTCGATGCTGTACCCTGTCCCGGGAATGTATGGAGAAAGTAAACGAAAACGAAGTCTCTGCGCAGGTAGTGACGCAAGACGGTTCGAACAATAAACACGTGACAGGGAACGGGATTGCGTGGAAGGGGAAAGCGACTACAGTTACCAGCCTTTGCAGCAGCGTGTAATGGGCGTTGCTCTAGAGATTCGTGGGATAGTATATGCACTCCGTTTTCAGCACACGCCCCTCTGTAATTTAAGCTCCTGTACCAACTTCTTCGCCTCGTATTTCCTCACTTCTCAATACTTTTTCCTCCGTCTCTTTAAGTGAGCTTCAGCGCTTCCGATCTCAATCCTAGTTAAAGCATTTGCGAAGTGTTCCTTACCTGCGCAAGCACTGAGATCCACCATCATAACAGTAGCCGAGTGCTACGACACGCCTCACAAGCACACACCGTTGTATAATTAGCAGGATAATGCTTTAAGGGTCCTTCCTCCAGACCGTCGGTCGGTCACTCGCCACGCTCATTTCGCTTCGGTATCAGGCGTTAGCTTTAATTATCCCCTAACAGGAGCGGTTTCCTCCACAGATGAAGCGGACTAGCATCACCTCAACCACCACAAAGACCCCGCCATTAGCCTTGGAAAACCAAGATAAGAACTCCGGAAGCCCATCCTGAAGATTTAGCTACATTATTTTCAAATACAAAGTTTGTTTTCTCGATAGGCCAATCGAGACTGGATCTATCGTTTGAGATGACAAAATGTGCCCTAAATGTTAAATTTAGGGCACATCGATGGCAGGTTAAGGAAATTACAGACAAAAGAATTGAAAGCAGATGCCGTCTTTTCTTACCAACTAGTACAGAACAATAATACCCGTTCCATTTATTTTTCCCGCCGACAATTGATAGATAGCCTTGCTAACGTTATTGAGGAAAAATGTTCTCCTTCATTGTTGTACGTGAACTAGAATCACAGTAAACAAGTTTCAATTGTTCTATTATTATTATTATTATTTGAAAAAGTGTAAAGTTTTAAGATGTACTAAGAAAGTTCATTATATAGTCTCCAACTATTTTATTTATGAAAATAAAATCCAAGTGTGCACAGTCATAAAGACTTAAGAATAGTAATAGACTCCTCTCTCATATTTGATGAGCACATTTCAGAAATTTGCAAAAAAGCAAAGAGAATGCTTGGTTATATATTTTTCTCATGGAAAGTTTTTAAAAAGGAAGATACTTTAATATTCCTGTATAAAACGATAGTTCGTCCTATTCTTGAATATGCAAATTAATTATGGTTTCTGACTGCAACCAGTCACCTTCAAAAAGTTGAATCAGTTCAAATTTTTTTTATCAGGTTATTATGCACAAAGTTTAAAAAAAATACTATGACCAACATTACTCTGAATGGTTATCACAGTTGAATATGTTTTCCTTAGAAGAAAGAAGAAAAATGAAAAGGATAAATTTTGTAGAGAAGATATTAAATTTCCAAGTTGACAGTGAATACTTTTTGAATAATCTAGCTTATAAAATTCCCAGATATTCCCATAGGTATATCTCAATTCTCACATGCCTAAACAAGGCAAGAGGTTTAGTAGCTGATCTTGTTGAAACCTACAATTTGAATTTATGTTGATGTATAAGATTGTAGGATCCACTGTTTTATTTTATAATTATGTATTCAATTTTTTAATTTTGTATAACATAGTGGTTGTTTAATCGTTATCATCACTTCAATAAATATGATTATTATTATTAGAACAATACACAGTTAATTGCACAATATTATATAACAATAAACAATTATTAGTATCAGAGATATAATAGATCTCGTTGAAAACTGTAACTTGAAGTGTAAATATGTTAACTTGTTATGTTATGTTTTTCTACAGCTTACGTATTTTATTCGTGTAACTTTGTACTTTTGTATTTGACTTAGTGCTGTATTAGGTTTCATACTGTGCTCAACACTTAAAATAAACAATTAATATTATTATTATTATGAGGTTATGGAACAAGTCATTCACACTCACAAAAACGAAATTTCACAAGGGTCACTTGATCATCCCCCCCCAAAAAAGTTACTTTTCTCATTTCCCTTTTATTTGTATCTCTTGTTCATGTACATTTATTGTAGATTTTAGATTTATTTCCTTGAACGTTTTTACCTTTCTACTTGATTATTTATTTTCTACGTTGCCGGTTGCCTCAACGCAATACGATATGCAGATGACACAAAATGACATTTTCTTCGAATCGCGTTCGAAATTTCTTCCATACGCGCGGAGTACCATTCGCCAATGGAGCTGTACAAAGAAAAACCTTCATTTGGCGGTTTCTTTACGTACCTTTAAAAAATATGACGGATGACGTCACAGGAATTCTTGATGAGATCGGCAGATGGCGGTAGCGCAGCCGGTGACAAACTCCCTTCCTCCGAGAGACATATTGCCACATTCGACTTCCGCTTCCTGATGACAAGCCGGAGAAAAATTACAGCGGCTTGTTCCTTTCCACTTAGGACCGGTCGAAAAAGCCGGTTGGACAAAGCGGTGCACATCTTCTTCCCATTTGGCTGGATCCCCAGAGGAAAGCTTTGCCTTTTCTAACGGGGAAGAAAAGGCCCTAATGGCTTCATTTCAGGGTGTAAATGTTTCTCATAAAATAGAGAGGCAATTCGTCGACATTTGTGATGTCGGTATATTTGTTAAGCAACAAATCAGTGATATGTACTAACTTTACACTGTCCGACTGCGGAAGACGAGACTATCTGTAGGGGACGAATCTATTCGGATAGGGAGGTAGGTAGGAACATGCACGAAGCAACGCTGTAGCTTTCAGATTAATATTTCGTTTATAACGGATGGCTACAATTAAATTTGCCCTACTCAAGAGCCCTCTGGAGTCCGATCGAAGCAACAGATTACGTTGGAACTTGCTATAAAGGCTCTGGAGTTCATGGAGAAGCGAATGTCGACGAAAAATAGTTCGATTTTTTTTTCACCAACAGGTGCAAATGTGGCGCTAATATCTGATGCATGGTGATCAACATTCCCGGAAACGCCTGCGACCACTGACACTGTTATAGGCTTCCATAGAGTCATACACATTGACAGCAAACTTGCATCTTCCTCCGACTTACCTCCCGGCTATCTGTGGAGCAAGACCGCGCATAGCGGTAGAGAAGGGGGGAAATCGAGTGGACAGAGCGAAGCACTACACGCTGCTGGGAAGGCTGCTAACTGCAGTCGCTTTCCTCCACCTTCACTCAATCCCGTTTCCGCTCGCGTGTTCGTTGGCGCAGCCGTCTCGCGTCACCACTTGAGCAGAGACTTGTTTTCGTTCGCTTGCTCCAGAGTGTAGATACTGTAACATCTTGTAACAATTCTGTTGGTTTGATCCCCGATGGCGTAATGGTAACGTCGTCGCCTTGTAATCAAGGGGTTTCGGGTTGCACACCTGGCGGATGCACTAATGGTTCGGATCCCACTTTTCAATTGAAGATCCAGTCCCGATTAGCCTTTCTGTACATAAGGCGGACTTGGAAACTAATCTTTATTTGCATGACACATTTGCCAACTCGAACGTAACCTTAATGCAAATTCAGATTTTTCGTATCATGTATACTTAAGGAGGCTCTAGAGAAAACCGCATTTAATTAGTATATTTTAATTGGCGCTATTTAATTGCGGAGCCGATAAGCTCGTTGTAGAATGTCCCGGAGGGAGGAAATTGGCTCCGGAGGATACTGGGAGAATCCCATCTCAACAGGGTCGGTCAGATTTTTTTTCCTTCGACCTCGAACCACCCCTGTTTCGCGGCAGAGCTGTCGTCCCTCTCGCCATTTAATTAGACAGACAAACGAAGGCGGTTTCCTCTGGGACACCAACACGTAATCTTCTTGAGAGTTGGGGATTTCCGGGAGGAAGGGATGCTGGAAGTGCTGATGTCGACGAATGCCTTAGCCGAACAATCCTTTTTGCTGTCGCTAATACTCTTGTGGAAACTTGTTTGGTGGCATTTTCTGAGCCCACGACAAAATAAATTATAGTTGATAACAAGAATGAGACTATATTTAAAAGTTTGTGGTTTGCGCATCACGCTCGGATTCGAATCCCGGCCTGGTCATGGGTGTTCATCAATTTCATCTTATCATCACTCACTCTCATCGTTGCGATTCGACAAAAGTGGAAGAAATGCGACGCTAAATAACGAAAATCAGTCAATTAATCTAAGAGAAGTATAGTACACATCAATGAAGTTTGATTTAAGTCCGCTTGGATTCACAGATAGACAAATCAGGACTTGAGCTGTAATTTAAAGCAGGAACCGAACCACTCAGGGTATCGAACCCATCTTGATAACATGGCGATTATGAACGAGAAGACCTGTTTAAACATCAGGAGGGTGAAAGGAGGATATGGTTCGTAGAATAATGATAGCAATACTGACTGAAGAACCGAAGACGCTCTCCTCCACCCGTATACATTCGGTGGTATGCTCTTATTGCCCCAGCTTCTAATATGATATACTAGGACGTCAGTTTGCATTTATTTTGTTATTTTGCTTTTTTGTTTTATTTCTTTATTATACAAATTTAAAATAATTTAGGGCCTCCCCGATGTCGTGGTGGTAAGTAACGTTGACTTCTTGCAATTCAAGCTGTTCTCCGTTCGATACCCGGTGGATGCACTTGCACAGTGGTTCTGATCAATATTTCATCTGTAGGTCTAGTCCCAATTAGCCTATCTGTGCCTAAAATGGACTTAACAATTGAAATAAACAAGGAAGTAACCATATATGATTTTTTAAGTACCGAGAGGCACCTGTATTTTTGTTCTAGATATCTAATGAATTAATTAATTCATTTCACTTCGCTTTTCTGCCACTTTTGGCTAATTGTGGAAATGATGATGAAGTTGTTGAAGGGACAATGACAAACACATACGGACAGGGCACAATACAAGTCCGAGAGATGTTTATACTGGCCTTGGGTCCAGACGCGAGGGCAAAATGCAGTCCAGTTTGTAGTACGTGGAAGTAGCGTCTTGAGAAAGGGTCAACCCTCACACCCCTTCTAGATATAGAGAATGATGCTCACCATCCAGCACTGTATTCAATTTCCACCATTACGACATCCACAATTATGTTAATCAACCTTCTAATTGACAGCGGGTTAAAATAGCCGGAGCCAAGGTGAAAACTGAGATCGTTATTAATTTCACAACTTTTTCGTTTTTATGTCATTTTATCTTGAACTATTGATGCTGTTTACATATTCAAACTAATAAACATCTGATTAGGGAAGCTTTAAGTCTGTTGAACTTCGGCACACGGAAACTGTAATTATTTCTTCGACAAGTCTATACAGAGTAGTCAAAACAATCATGCATTTTGGAAAATATCTGTCAAAAGACACGAGAGGTGCATCAAAGTTAATTTTGAATCATTTCTTTCCCATTGTTTCTAGGGATAATCTCCGTAACACGATACCTATTGCGAGAAGACGTAACTTTCTACCCCATTTGTTCATACGACTCCGCATCTCGGGTATTAATAGCTATTTAAGAGTGAGTCCTAGCGCGTGAGAGTACTGACACCATTCGGTTCAAATCTCGATAGAGGATACTAATTTTCTCACATAGAATTCTGGAAAACACTGTGGCGTGATCAACTTACATTGGCTGCATCTTTGGAGGAATATGACACCAGGGCCTTACCTGAAAGATAAGGAGCAAAATATAGATTAGGAATCAACAATTAAAAGTAACATATCACAATATAATATTTGCATGTGACGAAATAAGCATTACAATATAACTTTTCCTACTAACTTATTTCTATAGACTGAAGGCAATGGCTGATATAAGACTGATGCCAATGACAGCTATATTACTGGAAATGGTGACTGGAACCAATCTCCGCTTGTGACTGGAAACTGGGATCGCTTAAGACTGGAACCGGTGACTGCTGTTGGACTGAAACCAGTTACTGCTATTGGACTGCAAACAGTGATCATAATAAGACTGCAACCGTTGAAATAGCGATCGTTGTAAAATTTGAACCAGTGATCGCTGTAAGACGAAACAGTGAGCGCTTCAAGACAAAATAGTGATCACTTAAGACTGGAACCAGTAACCGTTATAAGAATGGAATCAGTGAGTGTTATACGTAAATTCCTTATTCATAAGGCAAGCTACTCCTGAGATTTAACCAGGAAGATACTACGGATCATAATTTCAATAACTTAGCAAGATTTTCTGAGATGTCTCTAGATACAGACTCCAAGTCAGGAAAAAGTGCAGAGATATTTTCTCGTGCTATCATGTCATAAACTTCTTTGCGTAGTACTGTGCTTTAATTGGATCATTGGAATTCAAGCAGGCAGAACCACAGTGCTTCGTAATTCCTCATGTTTGCCTATTAGATCATTAAAATGTAAATACAAGATTTCCCATAATTCTTTAATTAGATATGATGGAGCTTTGCAGTTTCCGTTCTATCCTTAATAACCTGACCTCATATAGCTACCATTATTATTATTATGTCCTTAATTTAATTCGGCACATATTGTTTCATTATTATTAACTTGTTGAAGATGTGAGAAATGTTCAAAGAATCTTTTCAAGTTTGTTCTTTGCACATAAGCTAATAACCATTAGATGATTCAAGAATAATCAAATCACTGAGAGATTCCTGCACTGGAAGTCGAATCAGGAACATCTTGATTATTAATATATGCCGATCAGGAAAGGCCCTCTCCTAGAAGCTGGTATTGCATTACATTTTCTTTATTCCTATAACTTTTCTGATTCTAAATAAATCGCGACGAAGAAGATGAATGAGAATTGATGGAAACATCAATGCCTTTCTCCAGAGTTCGTGATACTCCTGATTTCTCTTAAAGATATAAGCATAAGGAGTGAAAAACAATCAAAAAAGTTCCAGTACAATACATACAGAGGAAACATGAAACCATTTCCCTCCATCTGTAGCCCGGTTAAAAACTAACGACATGTGCTCAAAATTTGCAACGAAAACTTTACTTTTATCGTCAGAAAAATACAAGTGAAATGAGCTGGTATTTTGGAGTCGGCGTTGTCCTGTATCCAGCATCCGTAGCAAATCCAATCAGCGTTCCTTGTTAGAACCAGAAAGCTTTTTCCAAATAACTTCGTTTCTCTCTTTTCGTCTGAAAACTTTCTGATTCTTTTACTCCGAGCTCGGTCTCGCCTTGCTAAAGAGGTCAGAAGAAATTAAAGAAAAATAAAACAAAACAAAAAATCCAAGGACGAAAGAATTCGGGTGTTTGTTGAGCAGAAGACACTTAATAGGATTATCTTAATAAGAAAAAATACGAAATATTTCTCCCTCTCTGTCTCAAGTCTTAAGTTCAATTCCCAGCAAGGCTCAGAATGCTAATATTATGAAAGCGAGACAAATATTTCATAAGATGAAGAAACCTAACGAAAACCCAATGTCTTACCTCATGCCTCACGTTGTTGACTTTTCATTATATTTCTCTTTCCTACTGCTCATTCATTTGCACAAATTTGCAGGATTTTCTCTCTGGAAATTAAAGTAAATATTTGTTCAGAAATATTACGCTACTGTGATAGCAAGATTTCTTTGCAGGAAGCTTGATGAAAGCTTAATAACATATTGTTACATAATAATATGTTTTCGCCATGAAAGTCATACGCTTGAAACGTTCTTGCAATTAGACGCGTCGTATTATTATACTATTAATACGATTAACTTAATAATACTCAGCGGTGAATGATGAGACTTGGTGAAGTACACAGACTCCTCTCAGGTACAGGGATAGTGTTAGGCAAAGACAATATTCACAGCACAGAGAAATAAAACCACATTACTGCAGTATGTATAAACTGAAAGGTTTTATTCTTTATTTATTGCAATTATAATGCAAATATACTTGAGACGAAGGCGAGGACTTCGCTTTGTCGATGAATTGACTCAACTAAAACGCATAAACTCAATGCGTGGCTATCGGCGTACCTATGATCACATAGACCTAGGTGAGACACCAAGAGATATGCAATGATAACTGAGCCCATATTTGCTCTTTAGCCTTTTATTTCCAAATTAATCCTTAGGCTAGCTTTATTATTTAACGTAGAATGGTTGCAGTACTGTGCATATCATCAATGCATGGCTATCGGCGTACCTATGATCACGTAGGCCTAGCTTGCGCCCCGAACTACCATACCAAGATGTATGCACAATACCGAGGAGTTCTTTTTAATTTTAAAATCTTCGTCAATCCGTGGCGAAAAAGTGTGTTGATTCTTACGCGATATCCTCGCTTTTATACTATTTTCGAGAACACAGATTAAAGTACAGATGAATCACTCACTATTTGAAAAAGGATACTATCAACACAACTGACGTCTATACATCTTTAGAAATACAAATTCGTATAGTGCACTCTTGCAAACATGAAGATACATTAAACTACTCATAACGGAGCATAAAATACAATAAAGATTAAACAAAAGATATATATTACAAACAGGGTGCAATATTACAAATAATAACACAACATTTACGTGTCCTTTCATAAAAGTATAATATATCAGTGACATATTTTAAAGTTGTGACGTCACATAAAAATATGGATCATATCACGCTAAGCTTGGTAGTAACGTAGCCAGAAAATTGTGGTTGGGCTGGACGAATATGCCTATTTGGGGTAAACGTCCATCTCACGACCAATGTTCTTCTCTGTTGAGGAGAAAAGGGCACTGGAAAGCCCTATTGGCCTTGACGTCATCATACGCACATAGTAGGACGAAGTAACGTGTGAGTAGGTTAGGTGCTCTAAACGTAGCGTATACAACAGAGGATACTGACTTGGGAACGGTCACTGTGACTGTTCTCCAAGTTACTAAAGCTATCTATAGCTACTCGAACTGTAATGCATAAAAACGCCCAGAGATGGTGCTTCGGTTTTAGTAAGGCTTTTATGTTTATATAAAGGAAACATGGATTTGATTTCTAGTCAATGTTCATACAGAGGTGGAAGCAGCTTTACCAGCCAAATAAATTAGTTACATCTTGATATACTATCTTAAAGCTTGAAGCAGTGTATTAAGAATATAAGATCTCGAGTGTAACAACCACATATTTTGATTTAAATGATCGAGTTATCTTTCTCATAAAAATCATGATCTCACGATGAGTAACGCCTTGACCTTGAAAAACATGAAGCATGATTGCTACTTGGCAATGTCATTTCTTTTAAGTGTGATTTTGTGATTGCTACTTCTGCATATGTGTGAGTTCCTCGTAAACTTTACGACTCAATTTTATATATATTTTTTAAAATCTACTTAATTATTAACTTTTTATAATTTTTATGTTTTGTACTATTAGTATATAATTATATGATAATTTTAAATACATATATTTTGAAAGTTTATTTAGTGCCATTATTCATATGAAAATATTTCTTATTGCTCTTAGAAAAAAATAGGTATTTTGATTTATTTTTAAAAATAAACTTTTCATTTTTTGATAGTTAGTTAAATTGTTCTAAAACGTAAACTTGTGATACTAATCCAAAACCAGTTTTACAAATAGAAATCGCTCAGGTACAACCTTAAATATTACTGTGCGAGCGAGCGCTGTTCACTCTGGACACCTGTATAGTCTGTGTTGTTTCGTAAAGTTTACGAAAGTTTTATTTTCTATGGTTAATATCTCTACACTAGTGTCTTGAACACTGGTAACAACTGACGTATTGAAAATTATGGCAAATACTACACCGACATGTCTGAGAAACCATTGTAGAAATAGCAGGGAAATAATCACAGCGATGAACACACATTGTCCGGAAATTGTCACTTTGCCTAAGTGTCCAGGGCAGGGACGGTTTGGCCCAACACAGTCGATTTGAAGGAATTCAAATCGAAAGTATCACATGAGAGTTCTGTTCGGATCTGCTCACCTCACTTGAGAGCGGAAGGATCGGGATGCCTACCCAAAAATTAAAACCGGTGGATCTTCGTCCGGAAGCACCTAGAGCATGCTGGTACGGGTTGTGCGTTCGCTGCATACACTTTTGTGCTGTTACGTGATAAAATGAACACGAAGAGTGAAGAGTTGCAGAAGTACCCATTCCTCTGTGACTGTGGTTTTCCAACTTCGTAAGCCCGGGGCACGGTAAATTCTCTTTCTAAAGTCCATTCCAATAATTTTACACGTAAATAGATTTCTAATTTTTTTAACTTTATACGTTAATTAATATGTACCCTATTAATAATAATGGGACAACGATAGAGAGCATAAGTTGGATTAGTTATATAATTACAACACCAGCCGAGAGGGCGCTAGTAGCCCTCCAAAGACCAGCTCCCGAGCTTTCATAGAAAACCAATTCCCTGCGTAATGCGATATTCATTTGTTGATATCCCGCCTCACGCTGAATTCTCCTCGAAGCGAGAATTTTCTCGCAAATATATTAGAGGGGATGCTACTAATAAATTAAGTCGGCGGAAATAAGATTTATCATCCTTCCCTTGATAATGCGTTGAAGATTGATCCGGCGAGGAAAACTTTCCGGGGCGCCCCTATTCAAATTAGCCCTCGCATCCTGAAGAGATTTCCAGGCGAAGGTGTTGCTTCGGAGCCAGATCAATTATGCATTCAGGGCCTGCAAGGAGACTTCCTCCATCTTGTTATCGGGCGAGTTATAAAGTTCCTCGGAAGAGAAGATTCCGAGGCACAAATCGATGTGATCCTAATTTAAAATTGTGGTTTTTGTATAGCCTCCAATGTAGTATTTGTGTGTTGCGTTTAGTCTTCTTTCGAGGTTGAACGTTGTTTTGTGTCGTTCGATTTAGTTCCTTCATAGCTTTCTTGTGTTTTACAACATGTTGTTTATCTTTTTTTTGGTACTTTGGGACCCACCGAAACGAAAAGTGCGTATCTGAGTTTATCTTTGTTTCAGCAGAGCATGTGTTTCTGCGTGCATTGAGCCTTATCCTTTGTGAGTTTTGTATCTTCATAACCCTCAAGATTATATAAATTGATTCTTTGATTTTTTTTATTTAATATCAAAGTACAAAATATGTACATAAATATGTAACAATAATTGATATAATATGTACCTAAATAGCGTATGTATTATGAAAAGGACATGTAACTAAATATGTAGTATCAAATAATATGTAATATTAATAATAATCGAGTATCCAAGCGATTTCAAGAATTCTGCTAGATATTGTTTTTTATTTGAGAACATTCAACATAAGTTGTTCATATTAAAATTTGTATAAACATTATACTCAAAAAAGGACAGCAACTTTGGACCGTAGTGCGCGCGGAGCCGTCATTTTGTTATATTTGTTTCATTTGTGCCAGATTGATGGAATCATTATTAATTTTGCCACCAGAGGTCAATAGAATCGGTTACGCAATGACGTAATAAGGAAACCTCGGTGCAACCTCGCAGCCCTTCAGGCAGCGCAGTTTGGATTCTGACCCAGAGAGAGGAAGTTGTTTTCCTCAAGGTAGACACTTTGTGAAGGTGTCCGAGGAACCACGATATGAAGGAGAAGGATAAGTACTTTCAGTAATGTTTTAAGTTCCGATCTTGCACGCACTCACTCAATTATATTTTGTTCATGATCTTTCTCGTCTATACTACGTGAAGAATTGACTTGACAGTCAAAAGACAGATTTAGTTCATTATTATTAATTAGTTAAACTAATATCCATCAAACTGTCCCAAGTGATAAGACATTGTTTATTTCAGCGAGTTTATCATCGAACAATCTTTCTTTATTTAGTCTAATTGTGTTTGCACATTATGTGAATAAACTCGCATAATTTGGAACAGTGTTGTATCTGTACATTCAAATAGCATAGCTGCCCCTTAGCTATTAAGTAGGCCTTTAAGTCGGAAATCTTCCACTGCGCGCTTACTTCAAGGTTCGTGTGCATTAAACAAGCCAGTTTAAAGTGCATACAACGTGTACATATTTAAGAAACCAATTTTGTAAACTGTTCATTACTTTTCACATCACAAATTATTGTAGAATATGTAAGAGAGCTCTTTGTAACTTTCGAAGCAAATTGTAAGAAAAGCGTCTACAGGAAGAACAATCGAATGAATATACTTAACTACATTTGTACTTTTTGTACAAGGGAACAAACATATTGTGTAACTAGCTACGTCCAGGAAAGTAGCTTTCTTGTCCATCGATGCCAAGTTTCTAGGTGCTTTGCTTAAACCTGAAAGTGAAACAAAAATATGTAACCAGAAAAGGGAGTGGGGGAGAGAACTCCAGCATCATACGATAAATAACAGTTCCCGTCTTTTTCGTGTTTTTTCTTTAGCCTCTCTTTCGACTTGGCAGTCAATTTTAGGTGACCGCAACCACCAAGCATCTCATTTATTAGAAAATATGACATCACACGAGCTACAAATTTTCTTCATGTTTCAGAGATCGAAAACATGGGAAAAGGATCAAGATAGTGGAAAGATACCGAAATGTGTTGTTTTATGTAAAGTAAATTAGGAAATATGTAAAGTATGTAATATCCTGGCAAATATGTGAAAATACGTAACATAAAACATATGCAAAATCATGTCAATTGTATAATTCGTTGACATTTTTCCTGTTCAAGCTATGTATCTACAAAGGATTAGAATATGTAATTACATACAAATCCGGGATCTAGTCGTGTTGGGGATATGTCAACATTCATGGACACTGTAACTTCATAACCGTTAAGGTTATGTCTGTATACATGGACACTGTAACATGCATAATCGTTAATGTAATATCGACATTCATTGGCATTGTATCTTCATAATCGTTAAGGTTACGTCGACATTCACGAACATCTTATCTTCACAATGGTTAAAGCTTGAGATACGCGACTTGACCAGCTTTTGGATGCCACCATGAGGACTTGCCCATGTGTACTTGCTTCAATTTTAAAAGCTATGCCTCTTTATTTCGGTAGGGATGTTTTGTTTCACGGCACTTGGAAACCTACCTTGTGAGCTCTGGACTATGGGATGTACACTCGCAGACACTTCTGAATTGTAGCAATCCCATTGACGTTCAGTGTTCATGACTACACATGGATCGGAACACAAATGTAGCTACATGCTGTTCTAAATTTCTTCACTAATGTTTGTACATTTTCGCTTGTGTTGCTCATAGCTAACTTTTTCAAAACTCTTAAGAGTTTTTAGTTTTTAGAGCATAAATCGCGATTTAAATCAAAATGTAAATCAGGTAATCTTTTTGAAAAAAAATCTCTGATTTAAATCACTTTAAATAAATAATTTATAGAATAACGTACATAAGGATTTTGTAGATATCACAATCACTTTTAGTGAAAATACAATAAACTCGTAATCATTTAATACTGTTTATTAGATTCTAAGAAAGGAAACAAAATGTATGTACTGATGTGGTGAACCTCATACAAAGCGAAATGTGTAAACTATAAACACACTTAAATTTCTCTTGATTTAAAATTCAATAATTTTTATAGGCAAAAAAAGCAAACATTTTGTGCAGAAAAATGTGCAAAATACTAATCATGTTAAACCGTAGATTATGTCATTATCATTAAACTGTAAATTAATATGACAGCCGATATTTTGGAAACTGTCATTTAAAAAGTACCAAAATTCAGCTACAAAGACTTTCAAAAATATTTTAAGTTACAATTGTAGAGTACATCCAGAATGTTTTATTTTACTGGAAGAAAAATTACTAAAATTATGTATTATAGTTTCAGTAACGGGGTGTAAGGGGCGACTTCCACGTAGTACACTCTTTTGTCAACCTCACTTCCACGTAGTAGACCCTGGACTGCATTTTGTAGACTAACGAGGCTCTGGCGACTGAAACTATGGCCAGTATAATTGTTGTCCTGTTTTTTTGGCCTTGTGTGTGATAAGTGTCCCTTTACAGTCTCAGCTTTTAACGAGAGTCAGAATATTTTAGTAACACGACATTGCAGTTATGCTATTTTAGTTATGGTAAGGGGCTGAACCCCGTATAATGTAACGGGTGCAAAATAGACTAAATGCTGACGCACCCAAAATTTTAATTTTCAAATTCAAATTGAACATTCATCAACACACTCAACAAACATTTCGATAATTGGTTGATATGTACAGTATCAGAAACAGAAAAATGTACATTTGCACATAATTTATTTTTTATTTGCTTTAATGAAAATTTTCAAATATTTTACAGGGCCATTTACTAAAGAAAGGCCTTTCTATTAAAAACATTTATCTATATGTATTTTTCCAAAGACCATACCAGCAATTCTAAGCATATTTTTTTAAAAAAATATCGATATAAATAAAATAAGATTTGATTTTTTAAAAAAAATCATCAAAAATTATTTTTTAAAATAGAAATCATGATTTGTATCCTCCCTGCTTTAGAGAAGTCTTACTTAGTATATTACTTCCGCTACAGTTTTAACCTATTTGGAATGTATTGCACGGTTTAGGTTTGGAGGGAGGTGTCGCAAAGGAGGAAGCCAACAAATTTGTAACCACGTTAACTTATTTAAATTTTGAACTTTTTAGTTCAAAAGTTTGAAGGAACTATATACCGCTGAGGCTTGACCTATTGTTTCAGAATTCGATGGGCGTGTTTTAGTGAAGTGGACGAAATCCAGTTTTCCTTGTGCTGCGAGCACTTGAAATTCTGTTGATATTTTCAAATCTCTATCGAGAATACGTGTACATGTGGAAATTGCATTTCTTGAGATTAAGTTACGAAAGTCACTGCAAATTTAGTGGATTATTCACGATACAGTTTTGTAATAAGAACGTTGTGATGTAGTACGTGGTTGAGGAGCGATATGAGCAGTGCAGAGAGAGAAAAGCAACACTTTTCAGAGTACGGTGACTTTGTTTTCTTTTTAACTGATGATGTGTTGTGTGCACTTATTGCTCCAGCTTCTAATATGATACGCTAGGACGCTAGTTTTCATTTTGTTTTATTTTGTTATCCGTTGCTTTCTTGCTTTATTTCTTCAGTATGCAAATTAAAAATTATAATAAAGCATACAAGATAGAATTACAAAGAACATATTAGCATTCCAGCTGCCTTAAGGGTAGCTGGCTCTGCGGTGCAGTTCCAAATAGAAGCTGCTCTCGCAAATGGAAGTTTGAATTCGCTACGGTGACTACAGGCAATTAAGAGTTCTTCTTAGCTACTAGATATATAGGGGGAACTGGTCTGGTCTTGCATTTGAGGGAGGCTGGATAACGCGTTTCAACTAGACGGACTTTGTTCGTATGGCAACGAAACTCTGAAACTACATTCAACGCCGTCGATTCGTAGAAAGATTCGCCAATGAGAGATTTGCAATTCCTTTGAAGGAGTTTACTCTTTTTGAAGCATCTGTGCCTTTGCGCAAAGCCTACGAATCTAGGGTTTATATGTTCGAAACTTTGGTAGGGTAAATATCATTCGTTGTCTTTGTTTTTCGTATATACGAGGAGCGTCTCAAGTTTACAAGTTATATTTGTTCAATATTCTCATTACCTTACACTGCGTACTGTGTTCCATGGTTAGTTAACATCTAATTTTTCAACGTAGTTTCTGTAATAATTGAGACATTACTCTAAGCGTGGAACTACACTCTGTCCCAGGAAACAAGACTCCGCGATAGTAGTGACTCAAGACCAATTAACGCGTGATAGTAAAAGTGAGCTCATGAACTGAAAAACGCAGCTGCAGCTACCAGCCGTTTGCAGCAGCACGCACTGCTTTGCTGCGTGCATTCGCTTTCTCCCCTTCTCTGCCGTTATACGCGGCCTTGCTCCAGAGATTCCCGACATAGAGCGTAGCTGTACATCTCGTAGAACTTGGTGCTCTGCAAACTGAACCCCCGCTTCACTCCTAAGAACAATACGTATGTTCCTTCAGAGTTTGGAAGAGGTTATAATCCATTTTTCCTTTCCAAACTTGCACGTTTTGTTCATGGGTGCTATGGAAAACCTACGTCACTTCGCCCGAACACTATAATGAATACTACAAGGCTCTGAGAATGCTTCGTTATTCGTGCAACGATATACTCGTACCAATAGCGGATAAGATTTTCTTGCATGACACTATCTCTCCACCGACGTCTATCAACTGTATTGAATGTTTGCTGATAACACCTCCTAGTGTTCAGAGACTGAATCACAGCACGAACGTTCTGCTTGGACCCCTGTGCCAGTCAATTCTCCTCCTATAACCAGCGGTTGGCGCACAAGATTGTCAAAATAGTTTGTTTTAGGTCTATTTTGTGCTCAGATAGGGTATTCTGGACTGGGCGTACACTTTAAAGTGGAATTTGAACCACTTGTGCCGATGCCGGGAATCTTTTTTACCAGTGCGACAGCATTAACACTTCGACATCGGTGAAGCCCACAAAAAAACTGTTTCGCAGTGGCGCGAACTGACAAGAATGGCCACAACCATTCAAACCAACACAGTATAGATTTTACCCACCTTACTTTCGGGACGCCCCTCGTATAAATCCTCAATCAATCATTCACGAACAACGATGTGTAAATAAGTGAACTGGAGAAGAAAAAAGGGATGAAAATTAACCAAATTGAAACTCCATACGTACTTCCACAACATACTGACCGTCTTTTTAGTTGTGGAGTTAAAACACTTGGAAGCCCAGGCTTCCGTTTCCATTACAGGGCATATTACAACCGTTCACTGCAATGTACACCCTTTTGCAAATGAATTGAAACAAAGCATGTTTTCTACATTACTCGCAATCGTGTACTCAAAACAAACACGAAAAGTCAGTTAGATCATGTGTTTTGTTGGCTGATGCAATCATTACGTCAGGTTACTGTATTGCGTCAGATTTTGAGAATGCTGTCCGATCGCCGCAGTGTTCATTGACTGATGCAATCATGACGTAAGCAGCTGCAGTATTGCATCAGATTTTAGAAACCTCACCAGATGTGATCGCAGGTCGAGATGGATGTGACACCTAGGAAACGCACGAAGATCGTAACTTTGCACTAACATACAGCTAAAACGTATAGAGAGATCGGGTCAGTGGTTGAGTGGTTGGTGTGAGTTTGTCAACTGTCAGTCGTGCCATCAAGTTGCAGGAGGAAACCGGATCGGTTTCTCCTAAACGTAAAGGAAAGTGTGGACGTAAGAAGAAAACAACTCCTAGAGATGATGCTTACTTGCTTCGACAAAGCAAAACGGATCCCCGCAAAACGAGTGAAGCACTGAAAACGGATTTGCAGGAGAAATGAATCAAAATTAGTTCCTCTACAGTTCGCAGGTGCCTTATTGCGGTCGGACGAAAAGCCAGAATACTGTCAAGAAACAGTTTTTAACGATAACAATGAAACGAAATCGGTATAAATGGGCAAAAAGTATAAGGAAAGGACGAAAGACCAGTGGCAAAACGTCCTATTCACCGACGAAAGCCATTTCTTTGTACAGGGTCAGCGAAGTCAGCATGTTCGAAGGTCACAGGGAGAGAAGCTTCGTGATTGCCACATCGATCAGTCTGTCAAGCACCCACAATAGAAGATGTTTTGGGGATGTTTCAGTTATTATGGTGTCGGAAGCCTGCATCCAATAGAAGGAATGATGCGCTCGTAACAATATATTGAGGTTCTACGAAAGGGTGCTATTCCAGAGCCGAAAACGAGGTATCCTGACGGTGTGATATTGCAGCAGGACCTAGCCTCCCGTCATACATCGAAAGTGGTGAAGAAATTCATGACAGAGCAGAAAATACAGGTACTTGATTGGCCAGGGAATTCTCCGGACATAAATCCCATTGAGAATTTGTGGGCTATATGCAAAAGTCACCTCCGTGCTGTGGATTGTACGACTATGGAGAAGCTCATTCGGGCTCTCATTCAAGTGTGATACAGGGATCCGAAAATGAACAGTGACTGTTCGAAACTAGCAGACTCCATGCCAAACCATGTTCAAATGCTGCTTAAAAATAGAGGAGGTCATATCCGTTACTAATGTACGTGTAGGTGAGTTTTGTACATGTATATGTTAGTTTTGTACAATAAGCTACTAAATTCATGCTGTTTTAATTAATTTGTACAAGGGTGTAGAATTGAAATGATCTGATTTGAATGTATCTTACTACCTTTTCGTATTTACAAAATAACATCTCTAGCAAAATACATTGGAAACTAAAGCCTCACACGTTACAGCACTGTCTATTCCAGTCACTGAACTATCACTTATCTATCACTTATCTATCACTGAACTATCATTTATTTCTTTGCAGAACAAGTCCCACAAAGCTGATCCCTAAATATTTAAAACTCTCATTTAACTTTCTTAACCAGTGACACGGTCGTGCCAGGTTCAACTATAGCATATTAATATCCATAAGAATAAATTTATCTCAATACAAATTGAGCATGAGTAACATGAGACTGTATATCGGTATACACGTGATACCTCCCAGGGCACGGGAAAACATTAAGATTTGCAGTAAATTAACAAACTCAAGACTTACGTGTTAACATCTAGGTTCAGAATATATTTATCTTGATTATGCAATTAAGAACAACATTTTACATCATAACGAAATGCACTAAAAATCATAGTAACAGCAGCACAAAAATTATCACATGAACTTCCATTAATCTCGTAACCTCTATTCCAAGATTCATATCTATCAGGAGGGATGATGTACTTCAGCAGACTGTTCATACGTCCGGGAAGGACATGTCAATCGCCCCCTCCATTGAGAAACAAAATCGACGACGACTCGTGGAAGCACTCACAGTCTAGGAGATTTTGGATTCAACCTTCTAAAAGTATTTTCCTCATGTCTGGAGAACAATTAAAAATCTTCAGATTGTCGAAATTTACCTTGCACACTTCCTTACGAGTTTTTGTGTCCAATAACACTGCCGTGTTGAATTTCACTTGGGTAGCTATGAACGGTCCTGTCCACAAATAAAACAACTTGGAAATGGTTCGGTTAACAGCTGAACTTAGACGATGACTTCTTAGCAGCACCCGGTCATCCTCCTTCAACTGCAAAGCATGGCACTTCTGCTTCAGTTTCCGCCTCTGCACAGAATATCGTTCCCTTAACTGCACTTGAACAACCTTACTCTGCCAGTCTTTCTCACCGTCTTCTGACACAGGCCATGGAAAATCTCTTAGCACTTGTGGTGGAACTGAATGGTGGAAAAACAATTCAATGGGTGAATATCCTGTAACTTCAGAAAGAGAACTGTTAATTAACCAGGCAACTTCATAAAGATGCTTGGACCAAATCTGGTGATCGGGCTGGCAATAAACCCTAAGTAAACGAGTTATCTCTTGGTTTGTTCTCTCTACTAAGTTTCCTTGAGGGTGGTAGGGCGTCGTACACACATGTTTCATTCCCATGGATTCGATGAAACTCTGCCATGACCTGGAAGTGAACTGGGATCCTCTATCCGACAAAATTAGTTTAACAGCTGGATAATAGGCGAAATATCTCTCCTTCATTAATCGAATTATCTCAACGGTACTAGCGTTCCGCACAGGATAAACTGTGACGAACCTGGAGGAAACATCTATAAGGCTGAGAATATAATAGTACCCTGAAGAGGGCGGTAACTTTCCAATAAGGTCAATGGAAAGCATCTCATGAGGTTCCTTTCCACTAATGTGCAGCTTTTCCTTCATGATACCTAACTTGTCAGGCTTCACTGTTGCACAAATCAGGCAATCACGGATATAGTTAGAAATATCAGGTTTCATTTTTTTCCAATAACATCGGGATTGCAATTGCCTATAACACTTTCCCACACCAAAATGACCGCCGTCATCATGAATTTTTTTCAGCAGCTCGGGACGTCTGGAATTCGGAACGCACAACTTGTACTGTGGAGCCTCCCCACTGTAACTTCTAAACAGCAATCCATGATGAAGTTTAAAGGACTTCCGTAACCTGGTCATGCCTGCATCTTTGTTTTCAGTAGGCTGCTGAAGTTTAGCAATCATTTCACTGCAAAAAGAATCTTTAGCCTGGGCTTCTTTCCAATCACTCACTTCTTCATCTTCATCTTCTTCCCACAGAAAATTTATGTGGTAATGCAGACAATCAGACTCCGGTTTGCTCTCAGTATCTGCTTTGACAGGATATCTAGATAGCGTATCAGGAATAATGTTTTCTTTTCCACTAACATACACTATTTCGAACTGATATGATTGGATTTTCAAAGACCAACGGGTCAATCGACTATTCCAATTTTTGCTATTTTGCAGCCACTGTAGTCCTTTATGATCAGTATAAATTTTAAATTTTCGCCCCTTAAGATAGACTGCAAAGCGTTCTATTCCAAATAATATAGCAAGGCACTCAAGTTCATGAACAGAAAAATGAAGTTCATTGTTACGTAACTTTCGTCTAGCATATTGGATAACGAAAATATCATGTCCATCTGTCTGGAACAAAACGCAACCAAGCCCTTTTCCACATGCATCTGACTGTAGACAAAATTCTTTAGTAAAATCTGGTTGCGATAGCGCAGGTGCACTAACCAAATCAAGTTTCGTCAATTCGAAAGCTTCATTTTCTACTTCTGTCCATTGAAACTTCACATTTTTGGACAAAAGATAAGTATGTGGTTGCACTTTTACTGCAAAATTTTCAATGTACTTTCTCCTCCAACCAGCAAGTCCCAAAAATTTCCGAACGTCTTTTCTATTTCTAGGCCTAGGAAAATTTAAAATGGCGTCGTTCTTCTTAGGATCAGTTCGGATGGAATCCCCAGAAACAATATGGCCTAAATATAATATTTCCGACTTAACTAAGTCACATTTCTTCAACTTCACCGTCATTCCAACTTCTTCTAGTCTGGTCAAAACATAATTAATGTGCCGGAAATGTTCGTGCAAATCACAATCGAACAGTAATAAATCGTCGATATACTGGGTCAGAAATGAATCAGTTTCGGGCCCAAATATAGAATGCATAGCCGAAACAAAAACTGAAACTGCGTTAGCTATTCCGAAAGGCATTTTTGTAAACATCCACTGTCTTCCTTTATAAGAAAATGCAGTGTATGACTGGCATTCTTGCTTTACAGGAATCTGCAGATACCCGGATACCAAATCAAAACTAGTGAAGTACTTGGCACCTTCAAATTTCTGAAGTGCTTCGTCTATTGGTTCAACAGAACTTCTAGGAACAATAACAAACTTATTCAACAACCGAATATCTACACACGGACGTACAGACCCATCCGGTTTGTCCACAACAATGAGCGGGTTCAAGTACGGAGAGTTACAAGGCACAATTATTTCCCAATCTTTCCATTTTTGCAGCTCAGCCTCCAGTTTTGCTATTTTTGCCACTGGAATCGGGTGTACGGTTTTTGACTCACTGGAACGGTACTGGACAAATGAATATCACAGACTAAGTTCTTGGCAGTGCCAGGCCCCTCTGAAAACACCTTCCTATGTGCAATAAATATCTCGAACAATTCGGCTCTTTGTTCCTTAGCCAATAATTCACTGGAGTCAATCTTCTCTCTTATATCCTCTAGCGGTGTAGCCCATATATCGTAGCTAGCTTCAATCCTCCGGACGCTCATTTGCTTATCAACGGAATCATCATCATCTAGCTTTTGCTCAATTGGCTCTCCATCCACCATTAGATACAACTTCTTATGCTTTAGATTGATCTCTGCTTCATATTTCTGCAGGAACGAATAACCCAATAATAAGTCTGAAGGCAAATCCTTCACAACAAAAATTTCTAAAGGTATGGTGCTCTCAGCAATTTCCAGCACGATTCTGCGCTTTCCCACAACTCGAGTTCGACTTTTTCCAGCGAAATCAATAAGTCGTACCTCTGGAGTAGCTTGTAACATGGCCCCTGGCAAATTTTGCTTTATTTTCTTCCAAATCTCGAGACTCAGAACAGATATTTCAGCTGCAGTGTCCACTATACAAGTGATATCAACATGTGCTACACGTGCCTTGAACTCAGGCGCTCTTCCAAAGTTTTTACACTGACTAGCCTGACACAAATTGTAAAGAAACTCACTCTCTTCATGATTAATAACAAACACCAGCTTCAGATCATTACTTACAGACTGGGAATTATTTTCTGCAGGCCCCAGTTCTATCCGAGACCGCCCGACATCAGAAGGGGACGTTTCTATGCCAGGCGTGGGGTAAAATCCCGCACCTGGTCGAGATTTGCTCCATTCTCCCAGCAAAAATTTCTGGTCATCTCAACGCTCTGTTGCTGCTCGTTACTAGGGTACGACACTGCAGAATCTGTTTGTAAGCCGCTGCCCGCCGCTTGGAATCGTGGAGAGCTACGACCTTCCCTCAAAGGTTCACTGTGCTCAGGTGAAGATACACGGTTCTCATTTCGTGGTCTCTCACAAGGTTCGTATCTGGGAGCAGCATACTCAAGTCTCTGCCTATTTTGGCTTTGTTGACGATAACGATTGCCGTTTCTATGTGGGCCTGCAGGGCGATTTTCACGGTAATTATTCTGCCTCTGGACCATACGAACCCTCGGGTTTCTGTTTGCCGACTTGCCTGGAATATCTCTGTTGTTCTGGTGAGTAGGATTCTCCTTCCTCCACGCAGTTCGCCAAGCATCCTGCTCTTCCGCTTGCTCGTATCTCTTAACAAAATCTGCAAGCAAATCAACAATTACGGGAGCGTGGGCCATACACAATTGCTTCACTCTATAAGGCAATTGGCCGATTATGAGGTTTACCACCTCCTGCTCTGTGTAGTGGCTACTCAGGTTTCTGTAAGCAGAGTATACAGACCAAACATATTCTTCCAAACTATTGTCATTGTTTTTATTGTACCGTTTGGCCCGAACAGATGCCAACTCCCTTTCTTTTGCCTCTGAAGACGCAAAACGCCTCTTAAACGCCCTACGGAAATCTGAATATGTGTGGAAATCATTCTTATGAGAGTAGAACCAATGATAAGCCATGCCCGTTAGCAAACGAGGAATAATCTCCAGCCTGTATCTATGCGGGATCTGAAGGATCTCAAGGTAGGTATCTAATTCTTTGAGATAAATCTCAGCCGAAGTGGCTATAATATTTCCGTCGAATTTCCGCATGGAATTCAGGTCAGCCATCCGGGGAGTCATCCCATCACGCGTAGCATTGGTTCGAGATTTTCTTTCTTTTCTCTTTTCCGATAAAGTCGACTCGCTGCCTGAAGAACTGGAAACGATCTCTCTGTGGCGTCTTTTTTTTAAATGTGTACGGTTTCGTTGCCCCGAAGAGACTTCAGAACGACTAGGAGACAGTAACCTTCGAAAAGGCGCGCCCAGCTGGTCCACCCGCGGTAACTCTGGTTCACCGGAGAGTGGCAACTTGCTTAAAGTGGTTGAAATTTGAGCCACTTCGTCACAAAGATTACGCATGTCTGAAGAAAGCTTCCCTTGTTTGGATTCCATATCATTTTTCCACTCTTCAGCATTCTCTCTAGGACCCTCTGTGCCTTTAAGTTTTTCCGCCACAGTCTCTTCAACTCGCAAATTCAGGTTTTCTCTCAGCTGATATGCCATATTGGTCACCTGGTTGTCCAACTCTCTGGACATTTCTTCTCTGAAACCGCTCTGCGTTTCACTGATTTCCTTTCGGAACTCCTCCTTGGTCTGCTCAGCTTCTTCCCTCAACAGAACAACTGTTTCATGGAGTTTAGATTCCAGCTGCTGAGAATTTGACCGACATGCTTGACGTAAGCTCATCATCTCAATTTCAAGGCTTTCCTTCAATTTCTGCTGTCCCTCAGACATTTGCAGAGTCAGTTGTTCGATCCTCCGTCCCATCTCTGAATTGGACGCAGCGAGTTGTGAACAACTATGGGCCAGTTTCTCCTCCATCCTTGCTTCTAGCCGGCACTCAAGAGTTCTACTACTTTCTTCTAGTCTTAGTTGTAAACTGTGCTCCAAGATATTCATATTTTCCTGAAGTTTATCCTCTAACCTCGTAGAGTTCTCATGTAACTTAGCCTCCAAGCTATCAGAATGTTCCCGCATTCTAGATTCTAGATTACTAGTATTTTCAGCCATTTTAGCTTCCAGATTGCTGGAATTTGCCTCCAGCATTCGCTGCAATGACGCGAGCAAATCAGTAGTAACAGGAACAACAGGAACTGCAAGTTTTTCTTTGCATGCGAGACATGTTAATTCACAAGGAGAATTACTTTCCTTTGGTGACTTTAGCTTTGCACAATTTAAATGAAAAGTATTGTGACACTCAGTGCAAACAAACGTATCATCAAGCCTTGATGTAGTCTCACAGCAAAACACATGAACTGTGCTTTCGTCAACATTTAACGCTTTGCTTCCACTTCTTAATATTTTCTTTTCCATTGTTGCGCATCAAAAGTTCTAAGTCAACTGCAAATCTAAAACACGTTACCAAAGATTAACGTAACTAATGCACAATGTGTTCGCGGCCCCACGTTCTGTGCGCCAAATTATTGACACGGTCGTGCCAGGTTCAACTATAGCATATTAATATCCATAAGAATAAATTTATCTCAATAAAAATTGAGCATGAGTAACATGAGACTGTATATCGGTATACACGTGATACCTCCCAGGGCACGGGAAAACATTAAGATTTGCAGTAAATTAACAAACTCAGGACTTACGTGTTAACATCTAGGTTCAGAATATATTTATCTTGATTATGCAATTAAGAACAACATTTTACATCATAACGAAATGCACTAAAAATCATAGTAACAGCAGCACAAAAATTATCACATGAACTTCCATTAATCTCGTAACCTCTATTCCAAGATTCATATCTATCAGGAGGGATGATGTACTTCAGCAGACTGTTCATACGTCCGGGAAGGACATGTCACCAGTCTACGATAAAAATGCTTAAGGAAATTGATGGAGAAGTGAATTCACACGAAAATATCGAGAAGAAAAATTATTTTACGTTTTCTGATGATACGACACGATTCTCTCTACTGGAGATGATAAATCGTGTAGGCGTGGGCGTACCGAATTGTCCTGGATGACATGTTGCCATAGCAACAGTAAATTGAATATTGTTAAGGATTTTCTAGCAACGTTTCAAAAGAAAACAAGAGACTGGAGTTTATTTCAACGTTTCCTCATACGTACCTGTGCGATTAATTCGAGATATGGAAAGTAACGTAAAATAACCAAAATGAAATTGTTTACTTGTCCGTGTGAACTATGATAAGGAACCAGAACAGTAAAGAGGTTAAATCTGGGTAAACAAATGACCTGTCAGTTACTAGACTACATATTTATCTGTCTTTGCATGTTTAAAACAATTCGTATCCTACTGATATCTATGGAACTATACCAGTGACCAGCAAATTAGATGGTGGTTGCAACCTCGATGTTGGATTAAGATGTCGTTTGTGTGTAGAATTTCAAATTCTAGGTAGGGGTGAGCTGCTGTCTCGCATGGTTTCCATCCACCGTCCATCATAACACTGTTGGCTAGTCCAGCGTCAAACTCCCCTCAAAATATTGATGCCGTTTTTCAATCTCTTTGCAAAGACAGATTTGAAAAGAGGATGCGAAAGAAGAAGTAAAGTTATGCCATGTGAAAACGTATGAAGAGCGTGCAGGTAGTTCCCAACAGATTCCCTGTCTCGAACTTGCTGGAGGTGATGTGCTCGAAATTGTCGTAAATCTTCGAAGAAATCAAATCCTGAGTAAATTTGCCAACAGCGTAAATTCAGACAGCCGTCTGATTGTGTGTCCCGAGTTTAAACAGACGATACATTCGAAATATAAAATTTGATCATACGTAATAATACTAATGATATTTAAGTAGTTCTGTAAACAACTAATGAACAACCTAAGAAGGCTTTATCATTTCTTCACCTGAAAACTAGAGGGGTAAATCCAATTTATCAATATTACAGGAGAAAGGAAATAACGCATTCTTAGGAAATATGTCTAACTTAAGAAGAGGCAGTAATTTGGAGATACGTGATTCCATCCTCCTGCTAAGAATTATAAGTGGAGATATATCCATGTGACTCGTTTATTTAAACAAAATTGAAAACAGCATTTTTGGAGTTACGTTCGTCTGGTTCTTATACGACGATTTATATGATGTACTTGAAAAGACAGGAGAAAATATGTACTGGAAGTACATGAATATACAATACACATAAGCAACCTAATTATCTCTGTGTATTTTGTAACATATGCATAATTTAATCAATCATTTCTTATCGATGGTGTCGGTAGCTAAAATTTTATTTGAACCTCTGAGCTCGCAACTCGAATTTCCAATAACTTAACACGTAACGTCCATTCTTCCACCTAGAATGTTCTTCAGAATTTCACAGCCCAGGTTACAATTCCAATCTTGCTAGGAGACTGTTTAAGGTGTTAGTCTCGTGTTTGGGGTGTTGAAGGTTCAAATTCTGTGTTAGGCATCCTGACTAAGGTTGTCTATTGTTTTTCTTAGTGCATACTAGAGTTTTGCCTTGAACGAATTCCACGGCAGATTCCTGTCATGTCGTCGACCCTTTTTTCAACGTGCTCTCTCCTCTAATATGCTGAGTATACCTGAAGGCCAGATTATCTACACATGGAAATGTATCGTTTTGTTGCCAGAATTGTTAGTTGAAGTATCGTAAGATAATTTATTGTTTCTAGTATCTCATACCAGTGCGTCATTCATTCCATATTTCTGTTCTTTTCAAAGCATTTCTTCCCGGCTGAGGGAGGTCCCTTTTGTAGCTGAGGCTGAAGCCCCCAAGCCCCTGGTAATTGCCGCTAGCGTACAAGTAGCAGTCATATGGTGAGACATGTAATAAGAAGACACAATTTGATGTGGTTTATTTTACTTCGCTTTTCTGACACTTTTGGCTAATTACGAAGGTGGGAAAGATTTGGATGCTAATGGAAAAGTCACCCCTTCCACCCCAGTAAGAAGACAGGCTCCATCTTTCCATCTGTTGCTTCGCGGTTTCCTGGGAATGCATTACCGTTCGTATTTTTAAGCTTATTACAATGTAAAAACGGATTCCATAAAGCGCGCACCTTTTTGGTTAGAAAAATAAGTTTGCGTAGTTTTTATTTTCATGTCTCCCATGTAGAACGACAGCGTGTTCGGCTTAAAACTGTACCTCGTATATTAATTTATTTAATTAACGGTATACTTTTATTGTATACTTGCTTTCCCAGTAGGTTGTCATAACTGCAGACGTGTTCAACTTGTGTTTGAATAAAAATAAACTTGCACACTCATCAATGATAAATCTTTCCTCCACAGCGAGTCTTGTGGTCTGCTAAGGAGGAAAGGTCGCCGAATGTGGGGAATTTCTTTCAATTTGCGATGGGGATGCTGTTTCAGAACTAGGAAACTTTAATAAAATATTAAAATACTGGCCATGGCAGAATTTATTGTATAGAAAATATATACACTAAAAAGGTAACGTTTCCATCCTCTAACAGGGTCTTTTTAGTGTATATATTTTCTATACAATAAATTCTACCTTGGTCAACATTGTACGAATAGGCCAAGACACTGAGTAACATGTGCGGCTTTGTAGAGTCCATGCGGACTAATAAGTTTGAAAGCCGGCCTCAGTGGCGGAGTGGTTAGCACAGCGCACCACAACGCAAGGGATCTCTGACTGGGTATGGTGTGTGAGTGTCCCTACATTAATTCCATTACTCATCCTCATCTTCGCTATCAGAAAAAGTGGCAGAAAAGCGAAGTAAAATAAACCAAATCAATCTATTAATAAATGTACAAAATGTCAATCGCGTCTTTTCTCGTTGAGCCAAGGCACGAACTTTATGAACTCTCCTCGTATATGCGCTCAATTGGTACGGTCTGTTTAATTCTCCACTATGTTCTCTAGCGCGGAAGCAAGTTACACGGAAAGTTACTGCGATTTCGCTCAGAAAGGAGTTTTTGTATCCTGACCGTTCCGCAACCGAAAGTGCACCGGTTCATTTTGGGTTGCATAGACGTCAGGATAAAAAAAAAACATTACCAGGACTGCAGTACCGTCTTCATTATGCAGGTATAAAGCGAAGCGAATCCCAACTCGAGGTTGTTTCGGTTACCCTGTTGCACACGCAGCAACCGAATTAGGCCAGGAGATTGCAGGATACGCATCGTAGAAGAGAATTGGGAACGAAAATAGAAGGGACCAAGCCAACGAAGGACGATGTATAAACAGACGAGAACGTCCAGCGTTTTCCCCCGATATACTGAGAAAACATGCAGTAAACGGGAACATATAAAATTTCCCCGCGCTTGCCGCAGGACGCAGCTCCCCCAACACCGTCCTTCCTTCCCCGTCCTGCCGGAACCCATTAAAGTCAATTTCACGGCTGGTTATTTTCGGAGCGGTCAAAGAGGTAAGCCACAGCGGAAACCCTCTATAGGACGAGAGATTCTTTCCAAATACTAAAACTGAAGGGACACGCTCGTCTCAGATGTAGAATCAAGCTCCCCAGAATTTGCATAGAGCCTTCGTGCCGCTCCGTACAATTTCGGCTACAGTATCCTGTGTAGAACATCTCTATCTTTCACCGAATTCATAATTTCAACACACCGAATATCATCATTCCATCATGCCAGCAGAAGACAGCCCTTCATAATTTCAGCTTTTTCTGTCTGGAAGATGGCGCCACGTTTTCAAGAACAACTGCATCATGGCTTTTTTTATAATATTCGTTAGCACGTGTAAAGTAATTGAAAGTATGTAAAGTGTTCCCCCGTGCTTTGCATCGCACCATGAAGGCGTATAGGGGGAGTGGAGTTAGAGCCCACACTTTCAAGTAGTCCCCCGCCGGGGATCGAACCCGGGTCTCTCGCATGGTAGTCACACGACCCAACGACTTTTTTTAAAAGGAAGACTACTACGCGGCAGCCTTTCCCACACATCAAATTCAAACATGTCAATTTCTTTTCAATTCTCATTTTTGTTTCATCTGGACACACGAACACAAACATCCGTGTCTGAGCCGGGATTCGAATCCGGGACCTCTGGCTTCGTAGTGCGCTGCGCTGACCACTCCGCCACGAAGGCCGACAAAGAATAGCGACGTGTACTTGAAAATTACTTCCACTCCCGGCTGGGATCGATCGTTGGACCTCTAGAAAAACTGACCACCTGCGCTAACCACCGCGCCACGAGATCATTCACATCGACTGAGCTACCGCGGCTCATGTTAGCACGTGTGGAAGATTTAAAATATGAGAATAATTACTACATTTTTCAAATATACATGGGACGAGTTATATGAGAACCATAAAAGTTATAAAAACTATATGACAGGCTGTCTATAGCTCAGATTTACACAAGATACGTACGAAACGACCTCAAGGCTCCAACACTGATCAAGTGAACTACAGAACGCCATTTTTGTCATTTTCAAGATGGTGCCTCCTCCACACACTTGCGCCAGTCAAGAGTTTATTGTCCTCTGTAAGCCTAACAGTTATAGACATTCTACAGCAAATGAAAATTCATTTTCATTTTGTGTATGCAACCCTACTAGATAGAAAACAATAACAAAATAACGTTTTCATTTTATTCCTGGAAGTGATTTCTGTACAAACACGTGCTCGCCTCCTCGTGTTGTCTTCACTCGCAGCGCCTTTCACCCCAATGATCCCCTCAATCCATCGCAGTCACCACTCACCAGCGTCTGTGAGCGATGGGAGTAGTGACGTAACCTTTACAGTATACATCATTCCTGACAGTGATTCAATAATGAATGGAAATGGTGACGTCGATGAAATTATGAATACACACTTGGCCTAACTGAAACATTTCGTTCTTCTTCAAGAACAAGCATACCTTGCTGGAAGTGCTAGTTGTCCAGTGGCTTTACGTATACTTATTCTAACACTAGAGTCGCGGCGGTCTAGTCGGCAGGGCGTCTGACTGCCACGCATGAGACCCGGGTTCGATTCACGGAATGTGGTGATCTGTTTTTCTCGGTCTTCTCCACGCATAAAGTGGCTCTGGGGCTCAGCCAACCTAAACTAAATGGGTTCCTCGGGGCAACTCTGCGAGTAAAAGCGGTAGGAGCGTGATGCTGATCACAGTACCTCTAAAATGCGGAAATCTATACACATCCCCATATATATGCCTCATGGCATGGTGCAAACTGCACGGAGATCTTTACCTTACCTGTTCCAGCTAACTGAGGAGCAAGCAAACGAAAACAAGTCTCTGCGGAAGTAGTGACGCGAGACGGCTCCACCAATAAACACGTGAAAGGGAATGGGCTTGCGTGGAGGGGAAAGCGACTGCAGTTACCAGCCTTCCCAGCAGCGTGTACTGCTTCGCTCTGGCCTATAGACTTCCCTCTTTCTCTGACGCTATGATCAGCATTGCTCCACAGTTAGCTGCGACAGAGTATACATGTCCAGCGAACACCTCTTCTCTCGTCTTCCGGTAAATACATTGATTTTTCCCAGTGGTGACTAGCGAACCTACGATAGACCTGTGAGTTTTGCCACACATCCGTTACACTAACCAACTACTCCACGTCACCCCGGGAATTCTATACTTTTGCTTCACTTATGCTACTGTTTCTATTGAGAGGATCACATTTGCTTGAATTCATTCTACACTGGGCCATTAATATGAAGGCGGCTGCTTTGATTTTACTTGGTTTCCAATTTTCTTGTATGCGTACCATTGCCATGCTGTTCCGCCGATTCATTCCATGTATGTTCGGCTATTTTCGACCTATCTAACGCAGTGTTAGACTGAGTCCAGGTAAAGGCATTAGAGAATGAATGTTATCCAATTAACATTTCATGCCAGTCGGAACTCTACTGCATGTAAAAGAGGCAAGAGAAAGTCGGGGGTGAAGAGTACGAAAGAAAGAGAATATAGGCGAGAGAGCGAGTGAGAAAGAGAATATCAGGCAGAGAGAGAGAGAGAGAAAGAACGAAATCCTAAGAAAGAGATGGAGAGGAAGAAAATGTAAAAGTGAGTGAAAGGGAAATATTATAAAAAAAGAGAAAGTAGGAGAGAGAAAACGTAAGAAAGAGATGGAAAGAGACAGCGAAAGAGAAAGGTTATAAAAGAGAAAGGGAGAGGAAGACGATATAGGAGAGAACGAAAACGACAAAATTTCCGATACTTTTACGAATTTTATACTTCTATAAACAATATACAGGGTGTACACGATGAACCTCCGGGGTTTTGAAGTGATGGGAAATTAAAACGAACACACCTGCACATAGTTTGGTAATTTTGCTGCAAGAAGCAACTCAAATGGTGTCTTACAAAATATTACCACACTTCTATGTGTCACCTATAGTGACACGAAGAATGTCCATCCGGTATTTCACTTCGCGCTGCAGCACGTCGTCACGGATGGTATGACTGGCAGCAACAATTCGGTCACGCAAAGCATTCACGTTTGGCACCTTCGTTGAGTCAACTGCGTCCTTAACATACCCCCAGAGGAAGAAGTCCAGATGAGTGATATCTAGGCTACGTGGAGGCCAGAGGATAGGGCCCCCTCGCCCGATTCAACGATCTCGACAAATTGCCTTTCTCTCCCTGGTTCCTTTAACGCACTCCCGTTTCCAGAAAACTTCTGTACCATGCCCTGATTCTCTTGTCTGTTGGCGGCGTTTTGTTAAAGACACGCCGAAACTTACGCTGCAGCGTAACAATTGATTTCAACTCCGTAAACCATACCACAGCGTGTGCTTTCTCTTGAGAAGACGCCATTTTCACAAAAGCGACGACAGCGCTGCCAAACATGACGCGCTGGAACTAAAAACAAAATCCACACAAACTTGAGCGTGTATGGCACCAAATAACAAAAGACTGGATTGTCATAACTTTATTTTCTGATTTTTGACATTGCGTCGAATTCCCGTAGGTTAATCCTGTACACCTGTATTATTTAGCGCACAATTTCGCTACTTGGTTACATACATTAATTAAAAAGGTGAATGAACCAATCAGGTCTCAATAAGAGAAACAGAAACAATTATGAGATAGTCGAGAACATTAACAAGAGTTATAAAGGCCATTAGTGAAATACATACCTATATTGACCTGTATGATATCTTGTGAAAACATTCAATATTATCGCTATATAGGGCGACAGATGTCTCTGATGTTTCTCCATTATTTTTCTTTAAAATATAAACGATAATCTTGTTACAGAATCCATTGGAAAGTAATCGATTTGCGCATTTTAATTATTTTCCATAAATAGTTGTGAAACAAGAGTAATGTATTTTTCTCAGACAAAGATCTAACTATTTGTCGGCATACTCATTGTTGCTTTCTTTGTTTTTTATGTTTTCAGAGTGAGCAAGACTACTGAAGAATAGTATCTTAATATACCGCAACCAGATGTTTGCGTCAATACTTTTTTTTAAACTCAGAATATGTTCCACAGCATCTACTAACTAAATCAAATGTCACAGACAGAAATATCTGTCAATAATTTACTTGCTTAATTTAACGTAAATTAAGCCCCGTGCAAGTTAACAATCGATATTAAGTATCGATGTCACCGAAGATATACTTATGTAACTAAGATGTAAAAGACCCCATAAATAATTTAATATTAAATAATTTACCTGGACAGGGTTGCCACTGTCCTAAAAAACGGAAAAGGTCAAGAAAATCCACGAGAGACAGCAAGATCACATTAAAATTTTTCTCCAATAAGCATCTTCATGCTAGATATTTTTGTACATACATATTTTCATTTATTTTCTTAGTGTATTTTCAATAGTGTTGAATAAACTTTATTAATTGTATTAGCATGTAAATTTGAAGAATTCTACATTAGTATGCTAAAGACTGCAAAATTTTCTACACAAAAGATTTGAAAATGTCTGGAGAATTTGGTACCTCAAACTGAGTGTTACTCTTCTAGATCAATGTATTCGTCTCTCTGTGAAACACAAAAAATTGAAATAATCGCTGGATAACTCGGAAACTAACGGAAATACAAAGATGAAACTTGATACACTCCAAGTATACAAAACACTAGATTACTTTATTGAAAAATCGTGTCGGTCTGTCCTTTAATGTGAGCTATGGAACTTGTATTACCTCTGTATATCCAAGAAACTACAAAGGCTATTTAAACAGAAATGCTATACCCTGTCTCATCTATCTTTAAAGCAAGCTACCGAAACCAAGTCTCTGCGCAAGTAGTGACTAGAGACGGCTCCACCTATGAACACGTGAGAAGGAATGGGATTGCTTGGAGGGGGAAGCGACCAGTTATCACTTTTCGCAGCAGCTTGTACTGCTTCGCTCTGCCCACTCGATTTCCCCCCTTCTGTGCCGCTATGCGCGGCCTTGCTCCAGAATTAACATGGACAGTGTATAGCTTTGTCAACCTGCATTTCTGTCAGTAAGAATTCTTAGCCGATATCACTAGGTACACTCACCGGCAATAAAAATGGGACATCTAGGTCCTGAAGTACTCGCTTCCCTGCAAAGTGGTGTGTGTGTTGCCTAGCTTATATATATATAAATTATGTGTGTGTGTCCGTGTAATTATTATTATTACATTTTATACGTATGCATTTCTGACGAGGGGCGATGCATAAATTATTCTCCTGTGACGAAACACGCATGCTGAAACCTAGTCGGGACCAACAACAGTCTAATGTTGGAAAGGAAAAGGGGGGTTAGCCCAGGTATTTGAATCTCCATGAAAATGCTATGTACCATGTCTGAGACACGTCCACCACTTTCATGGGCGATGACCTTTTTGACTGCGGGAGGTCACTAAAGAGAGGGATGTCCGCAAACACCTAGGAAAGTGGAAGGATTACCAACAGGTGCATCGTTTGCTTTCGGGAGTTCATAGGGGTTATTGTTACACGAGACCGCATCTGTACGAGCAAAGCCTGGTAGACTTCGAAGAGAACTAAACAGAAGCAGCCAACTCCTGTGGGGATAATTTCACGTTACGCTTGATTTGCAAGATACTTGACCGCGAGTCTTGTATGCGTACAGATCTTTGTATCACGCACTGGCTGTTCCAAGAAACTTGAGTACAGGTTCATTTAACAAATGCACAATTATTTTTATTTTTTCCAAAACCAAAGGTAAGTTGGAAAAGGTGAACAAAACTTTGAAAAGGAAAAATAAATGGTTTTGGCCGCGACTCAAAAACAATGGTATCGCTAGTATCGGTGCACAAATATCAACCGATACTTACCGATACCCCTGGTATCGATATCGGCTCAGCCCTAGTATTTACACTTTATCGCTAGTGCAAGAGCATCTGAAGCACTAATTCTTTACAGTGACACTCTAAATGCGTTATGTGAAGTCTTGATATGCCATACGCCATTACTCACTTTGTTCCTTCATAGTAGCTCCAACTTGCATAAAACTTCGAGCACATAATCTTAAAGCATATCATGACCACTGTGTAATAAAAATTTACGTGCTCTTAAGAGAAAACGCAGCATCCTTACACCGGCTGATCTCTCTCCGCTTCTCCCTCCATCTTTCCTAAGACACTTCGTGTTAAATCAACGTCTGAAACATTCATCTCCTGCTCTACCTTGTCCCATTTCATCTCCTGCAACTTTCATCCGCTGACGTTTCTTTCTCAGCTATTTTCCAGGATAAAGCTTCTCGTGATCTTCTTGCGAATACGACACTGTCCGGTTTCATAAAAGCAAAGTTTTACAAGGATAGACCTTTTATACTTCTTATTTATGTACTTTCAAATACTCTCGCAAAACAATCTTGCAATTTCAAGTGTAACATTGCTTGTATGGAACTCGGCACTTAAGGTACGCATGGACGATCCATGTAAATACATTATATATAGGGTGAGCTGGAAAAAATTGCATCACTTTTTGAAGTAATGAAAACTCATTGAAAACCTCAAGGATCTTTTCTGATATTTAATAAGTGAAGTGACGTTTATGTAGCCGCGTGACTCTAGCGAGGACTCTCCGGCAAGAACATAAAACTTTGGTCCTGATCCAGAATCTTGAGGACAGTTAGAGCGCTAGATAATAGCAGCGATTGGATGCACTGAAAATCGACATGAGAAAAGGGACGTACGATGGCTTCTACGAGTGGGTATTCTCTTGAGTATTGAATGTACTAACTTAAAGTAACATTTAATAACTTCAGAAGTAGCAATCGTAAATTCTTCCAAGTTTTAAATCTAAGGCGACAGATGGCAGTCCACTGCTGTGCTTCATTCTACTGGATTGACTGAATACGTGACACTCTGCTTAGTTGACGTGAGACTTACAGTAGATACGGCATGTCAGATCAAATAAACGTGGCCTTACTTCCGCGTAACTCAGATGTTATCGATTGATTGATTTGCTTTATTTTACTTCGATTTTTGTGCCACTTTTGGCTAATTCACGAAGAAGGCGACGTAGCGCGATGTGCTAACCACTCCACCACGGCGGACGGCGGACGATATTATCACATGCGACGTGTTCAATTTGTGAACAATGTGAAAATACACTTGTGAAATAAATATATACGCAACTATGTTCTGTAATTTTGGGTAGGAACGTAAATTCAATACAATTCGCTCCTTCATGGCTGAGTCAGCTAACTTCGACGCCAGTGGTCCCAGGTTTGAATCCCGGCATGGGTGCTCTTTGTGAGTACCAATGTCATCACTCATCATCTTTGCGATTAGCCAATCGTGGCATAAATGTGAAGTAAAATAATCCAAATCAATCGATCGATTAGACCCAGAGACTTGGAAAGATATAAATACCAGCCTGACCCTGTGGCCGAGTGGTTAGCACATCGCGCTGCGACGCCAAGGGTCCCGGGTTCGAATCCCGGTCGGGCTTGGTTGTTTGTGAATGTCCATTCATCAATTTCATCATTTCATCACTCATCCCCATCTTCGCAAATTAGCCAAGAGGCAACGCGAAGTAAAAAAACAACAACATTTGTTTCATATTCATTCTAATCAGAACATAATTTGCAACAAGGGTAGACGATTAGCATATATTCATCTTCCTCATGTCCTGCAGAGCACAAACTTTCGCATAAATTTAACGACCTCGCAAATAGAGATAAACATTTTCTCCGCAGATTCTGCGTTTCCTTTAGAGCGCCCCGCTTGCAGAATTGCAACACCGCTTCTCCGTCCACACTCCAGCGACAGCTTATTCAAAACGAAGGTTGTTTGCTGTTCTCGTCGGTAGATTGAGCTTCGATCGCATCATTAGTCATCTGTCATTCGGGAGGGGAAGGTAGGAGTACTCCTCGTGGACACATCAAAGCGAGAATTCACCGTCAGCACGGTTTACGCGGCGGAGTGGAAATCACGCCCACACACACACACACACAAACTTGAACGTGTCACTCTGTCTTCCTCTCGTTAACCATCTTGCTTCACCAAGCGGCGAATCGGAAAAATACACGCACATATCATCTGTAGACGCCTGAGGAACACAGGGAAATTTTCACATACGAGTATTTTAGTAGGAACGAGATTAGTTGTAACGGCCTAAATGGCAATGACGTTATCGGTGTTAAATCTAAGGCGTTTTTCCACGTGGAGGAAAACTGCAATGATGCCGAATTGGGTTTGGAGAACTTCCGCAAAGAACCACCCAACACGTAGAACTCAATATAAAGGTTCCGCAGTTCGTTGCGCTAGCCGATAGACCACGGAGTTTGTTTGGAAATTTATTTCATGTTATGCGATTGGAGTGTGATGTTTTGGGTTCAGTGTTTTAAGTCCACTTTATACACAAATAGGCTAATCGGGGCTGAAACACAATTTAAAGCTGGGTCCGAAATGCTTTCACCGGAGTCCGAACCAGGTGCCGTGGAAGCTCTGGAAAATTTGTGAATAATTGAAAGAAATTCCTCCTCACTTTAACCTTATCGTCAAAACTCCAGATGCTGTTGTCATTCGATTTAAGAATTAATCGTGTTTTTACAAACTAATGGTTAGCAAAACTAGCTACGAAGCTAGAGATTGCAAGTTCGAACACTGGCCAAGGCAAGAATGGTGTTCGTTCCACTGTCCATTTCTCCAGGTCGCCATTCATCCTCGTCGTCGCGATTCACTAAAAAGAGAGAAAAGCTACTTAAAGTAACTGAAATTGAAGGAAAGTGAGTTGATCAATGCTTATGCAGAAATTATAATTTTTCGTGTTTAAATGCTGGTTTCCTTCACAATGTTGTCACAGATTAAATCCCCGTATTGAACTGTTTACCGTTACAGGTATGAAAAGATATTCCAGCTGGTGGTATAGTAGTAGTAGAATGGCAACTTGGACTCTTTCCTCCCGAACCCTAGCGGAGATACACGAACTTGCCCGAATGTGAGTTGTCGCCAATTTGTGCGATTCACACGGATTCGCTCTCGCAAACTGGACCAATGCCCTTGCATATTCAGCAACGGACCAAATCCCACGTAGGCTGTAAATATTCATCCGCACCCGGCGTTTGCTTCCAGGACATCTATCACTCCCACGCCCCCAGGCGATTGAGAATTCAGATCATGCACGCGCACATTGCTGGCTGTTGCACGGTTGCTCACTCCGATAGGTTGATGGTCATTAACTGATGGTCATTGACCGAAAGGAACAATTGAATTACTGCGATTTAGGTGCCTTCGGTAACACGGGAAATTCGTTTACCCCAATTTCCACAGTAATCGAATGGTAAATGGAGTATGACGTCACAACCAGATATTGCACCCAAAACACAAAACCTATAAACTGCACGTCGTTATTCAGAAAGAAAAACATAGTATTAATACAGGGTGCATCAAAATTCAGGAAACATCCGATGACTGCAACTTTGGCATCGCTATCTGCTGCAAATTATGTTTAGAAACTTGATTTTATGCCTCATCCAGGGCCTTGAGATGTTCAAGCCTGCACTTCTATGCGCCACGTGACAAAAACGTGACCCTAAGAACACTCCTTCTCTCTTTATTCCACTCTTTCCTTCTCTTCCTTTCTCTGCGTCTCTCACGTACTGTTTTCCTTTCTTTATTTTTCTACTTTCTCCCTCTTTCCCTCTCTATCTTCCTCGCTCTCTCCTGCCTTCTCTCTCTATTTTCTTCTGTTTCTCTATCTTCATCTGATTTATCCCAATCTCTCTTTCTCCGTTGTTTCTCTATTCGTTACTCCTTCTTACTTTCTTTCTAGGTTCTCTACACCTTTTGTTTTTTTTCCTATTCTCTCTCATCCTTTCTACTTTAAATAATTTTGAAAATTTCTCATGTGGGTGTCTGGAAGCTTTGTTAAGTTTATTTTACGGTGGGCTACAGCACCCTTGCTCCCTTGGTGTCAATGAACGTCAGTGCACTCCTTTCCTTTAAAGGGTAAGAAATTGTTTTATTTTTTAATAAAGATAATCTCTCGAGGGATGGTTGATTACGCCATGGTTCTTCATTTGATACTAGGAACTTTTATTTCCTTGCACATTCTTGTAGTTTAAAAAGAAACTGCTACCCCCTGGCAACCACGTTGTATGTAGGCTATGCGGAATTAATGGTGAAGCTTGAGGACGATTTTATTTTGTGAAACATGTACTCTTATTATCTTCCATCTTTTATACTTTTTGCATTATGTATTATTTGTCATGCTCTTTCGTTGTTGTACGGGTGATCCCATCGGTATAAAAATATTTGTAAAGGGAATTACTTTATTGATAAATATGATCCTCCATAGAATTCATTTTATTGTGCATATAAATGCACTTTATATGCTGAAGCTCGAGCCTCATCGCCGCATTTATCTGGTTTTCCAGAAGGTAGACAGCTGTAGTTTCACCCCAGTTGTCACCACGATGCTGGGTCATCTTCGACATTTTGGGCTCTACCCGGAAATGGTACCAGGGACCTCTCATACCTTATGCTAGGGCTACTAGGAAGACCACCTCGCCTCTAGATACTTGTAATAGGCTATCTCGAATTGTCCATTAAACGTCTGGACTTGACCATGCAAATCTTTGAAAATAGTGCAGCTTCCTCTCCACCGGACCCTGTCACTATTCTGCAGACCTCATCCCGTGAAGGCAAATGAAATCAGTATTTGGAACACTCACAGGCAGTAGCGGCAATTGGGTGCCAAAACGGGGTAGGGGGGGTGGACAGTTTTCTTTCTCTTGGTAGACATGGCTTAGCATTAAGATATCATAGTGCGGGGCAAAAGGTGGAGGGCAACTCAATAATCAGTAAACTTATAAAATTACTTAATAGTAAATACAATTTAAAGTAATAGTAAATTGTTTATTTTATGGTGCTATACGTAGCCTACAGGGAGCCCGGAATTTTGTTGACAACAATGATAAGGAGAAAGAAAATGAGCGAGAAAGAGAAAAAAACAAGAGACAGATAGATAAGGGGCGAGATCATCGGAGAAGCTAGAGACACAGAACAAGAGAGAGGGAAAAATGGATAAAGGATCATACAGGGAGAGAAAGGCTAGAGAATGAAAAAGATAAGAAAAGAGTAAGGGAGAGAAGCATAGAAAGTGAGAAAGAAAAATAGAACATGAGAAGTGAAGAGTGAGCATGAGATAAATATAGACAATAAGAAGAAAGGAAAAGATATATAGAATGTGAATAAGATGGGGAGAGAAAGAGAAGGGTAGAGCGACAGAGGGGAAAAGGTAGAAGGTAGAAGATGAGAGAGAGAGAGAGAGAGAGAGAGAGAGAAATATACAATGTCATGTTAATTCCACATCAAATTAACGCAAAAAACTAAGATTTTGACACCCACCAACTCCGATTTTGATGAAATTTAGTATACACCTTCCCTCTATGGTTGAAAAATAAACCCTAATTTTTTTCACTCTATCTCAAACGGTTTTCATTCTACAGCACTTTGAAATGTCATCAAATCAGTGTTGTCTGTCACTCTTGAGACCCTCGACACAAGATACCCGTCCTTACATTTGATTTCGTTTGTCCTTAACCAATCATCAGATCTCTCTGGAATTTTACACAAAGTTCAATGAAATAATGAGGATTTCAGAAAAAAAATACATCAGCACTCAAACATTTTTACAAATGCCTATAAAAAGACAAATAATGGATTTGTAGCCTAATTTTTGTGGTGGGAAAACTAGGTTACGAAACTCTGAATTTTCATCATGTGGGTATGATTTAACCAAAAACTTTTTGATGTTGGAAATCATTGCAAAGACATGCTCTTTCTCTACAAAAGATAAAATTTTAGGTTTTATTATTCCTTCTAACGAAAATTTTACGCTTTTGGAAATTGCCTAAAATTTTAGAATCAATCCGTACCAAATGATCCAGCGCTAATCGCTTGACCATTTTTAAAAATTTTCATTTGTTTGTCGTTCTAACCCCTGTACAAGGGTAGTTCAAAGCAGGTATTATTTTTCTAAAACTAGACTTCGTTTGAAAATGGCGTCCATTTTTGTTTCATGACTTGCAGCATTTTTGGCCTATGCAGACAGTTGCGATAATTATGATAACTCGGCTAAGAAAAATTATAGAAATCTGGGGTAACAAACATTGTTTTCAGTACATTTCAGGCTACACTTTATGTTCCGTATCTTTTTTCACCACATCAAATACAATAGCTGAAATACTAAAACAAATATATCCTATACATTGATTTTCCTTCAAAATTGAATATCAGTCAGGTTTGACCCTAAATTTCGGCCATTTGTATCTGATGTGGTGAAAAAAGATACCGAACATAAAATGTAGCCTGAAATGTACTGAAAACAATGTTTTTTACCCCAGATTTCTATAATTTTTCTTAGCCGAGTTATCATAATTATCGCAACTGTCTGCATAGGCCAAAAATGCTGCAAGTCATGAAACAAAAATGGACGCCATTTTCAAACGAAGTCTAGTTCTAGACAAATAATGCCTGTTTTGAACTACCCTTGTACAGGGGTTAGAACGACAAACAAATGAAAATTTTTAAAAATGGTCAAGCGATTAGCGCTGGATCATTTGGTACGGATTGATTCTAAAATTTTAGGCAATTTCCAAAAGCGTAAAATTTTCGTTAGAAGGAATAATAAAACCTAAAATTTTATCTTTTGTAGAGAAAGAGAATGTCTTTGCAATGATTTCCAACATCAAAAAGTTTTTGGTTAAATCATACCCACATGATGAAAATTCAGAGTTTCGTAACCTAGTTTTCCCACCACAAAAATTAGGCTACAAATCCATTATTAGTCTTTTTATAGGCATTTGTAAAAATGTTTGAGTGCTGATGTATTTTTTTCTGAAATCCTCATTATTTCATTGGACTTTGTGTAAAATTCCAGAGAGATCTGATGATTGGTTAAGGACAAACGAAATCAAATGTAAGGAAGGGTATTTGTGTCGAGGATCTCAAGAGTGACAAACACTGATTTGATGACATTCCAAAGTGCTGTAAAATGAAAACAGTTTGAGATAGAGTGAAAAAAATTAGGGGGTTTCTTTCAATCATAAAGGAAGGGTGTATACCAAATTTCATCAAAATCGGAGTTGTTGGGTGTCATGGCCTCGTTGAAATGTTATGGAATGACCCTAGGAAAAAAAGTGTGTTGAAAACTAGTTGGATTATCATGTCATTTTACCTGTAATATACCTGCAATATTGCTCGTATAAGCAAGGCAATGAACATGCAGAACACGTATCACTTCCCGAAGTTCCCCTTTGGAACCCGCACAAAACAAGGAAAGTTCATTGCCCTCTGACTCGATCCCCATCATAGAGATACCGAACAAAAGTGCTACCCTTAACGATCGAATTATCAGACTAAAGACACCAACCCTCGGAGTTATCACATTAATTGCTCGAAAGTTGACAACCCAAGGACATCCCCCTGTCCCCTCTCCAACGTGTATCTTTTTCTTCTGTGGAAAGATGAAAGGAAGGAGAAGTATCTTCCTCTCCAAATGACATTTTCATGAAGTTTGTCCTCTTCGTGGTTTCTAACGGGAGGGAACTTTTCCACCTTGGTCTTCGCACGGCAGGGGACCAAGAGGGACAAAAAGTTGAGAGTAGTTTCGATCAGTGTCACGTGGGACGACCTGTCAGGGAAAGACGAGTCGGTGTGAGCAACCCAGCGAATTAGATTTCTCTTAGGTGTTCTTGGGAGATAAACCTTTGTATGGGAACTCTCGTTAGAGATCATAACTTAGAGGAAGCAAGAGAAGAGGAGGATATTACAGGGTAGGAAAGTAAGAGAGAGAGAGATAGAGAGAGAGAGAGAGAGAGAAATTGTATAAAAATGTAAAAAGATCTACGTAAAATAATTTAAATACAGGGTTATTATAAGTAATAGCGCAAACTGACACAGTTGAAAGTACACAATAATAGATGCAAAAAAGTCTCAGTAAACATGGGACTGCAAACGAGCCGTTTTCGAGATAATTGCGAATGTGTGGTTACAAGCCGCCACTGACTTTGTAAACGTCGTCCTAGTTGGTAAAATGTACTCTTCGTTGCTGTAAGGTTCCATTCTCACTACGCAGTACAGTACAACTGACGTGACTCCCACAGTACTATTAGACTGTGTACTGATTGTATCCATCCTGTTTGATTCCAACGCCACCTCTCGGAAATGTTCTGTTTTGTAAACAAAGAGCAAACCTCGAAACGCGGAAGGAGTAAAGCACTCTGTGTTTACAAAATTCAATCAGTGACGGCTTCTAACCACACATTCGCACACATTATTAGCATCTTACCAACTAACTTGGACGACGTTTACAAACAATTAAGTCAGTGGCGACTTGTAACCACACATTCGCAACGGCTCGTTTGCAGACCCATGTGAACTCGGACGTTTTTGCTTCTATCATCGTATACTTTCAACTGTGTCAGTTTGCGCTATTACTTATGATACACCCCGTATAATACAACCATAGCGAAAATATGCACATGGGAATAAGCTAAATTTATATACGAGTTGTGTGTAGATACTGTGTTAAAATATCTGTCAGTTCTTTAACGGTTAAAGTTCGATAGGCTGCCGAAACTATCATCTAACAAATCATCAATGTTGTTCTCGTTCCCGAAGGTGCACTTCCATATTGGAAACTTGGAACGCTGCATCTCATACATCAGCCTTTACTGATTTTCCACAGCGTTCATCATGTACGTTAAATCGATGGCGTATTAACAAGTAGCGAGCCAATCCCACAGGTGGTCGGAACATGCGTGCCTCCATTTGGAAAAATGATCTGTCTCACTGTAAACATCTCTCTCTCACAGCATCCTATTTACTCGCTGGACCACTTCAAAGCCAATGGTCCGCGCAAAATGAATCCTCTGGTGCAATTTCACCAAGCCATCCGATAATGAAAAGCGATGTAGATGTTCATTTTGTTTTGTGTCCGAGACTTGAAAAAAAAGAGAACTTCTCCATGTAACTGAATCGTCGAGCTTAATTTATGTGAGTAAGGGTCGCTAGGGAACTTGGTATTTTAAGTATTTGTATGTTGAAAAGCATGACATGATAGCAGGACATCAAGTACTGCCACATGACTCATTATCTTCATTAGTCTGTCTGTCCAACCGAAAAGCATGTAATTAAACATCAGATCAGCAGGCGGCGCTGAAGGCAAATGTAAACTAGCTATTGATCAGCTATGGTGGTAATCGGTGACTTAGGTTTGGAGGAACAGGCGATCAACAGCTACGCCTACTGCAACCTTATGATCCGGATTCGACGCGGTACTCAACAGCGAAAATAGGGCAAAGGGGGCAAGAAAGTGTGCCTGTTGCTTGACGATGCTCGTCCACACACATCCTCCAACAACCTGCTTATTCCCCGGACGTAATTCTCTTGCATTAGACGGAAGCATTGGACGACGCAGAACGTATTTGTTAACAGCTACGGACTGAGACAAAAAATGTTGTCATTCGTAGTAATTCAGCTCACAGTGAGAACATGCTCTATATTTGCTTTTCTTATTTGCAACGACAACAGCTGATGAGGTTTTATGTAGCTTCTCTGTCCGTCTAGATTAGTCGACACAGTGATGATGAATCAAGACCTGATAAAACAAGATATGTAGGAAGAAACGCAAATAAACGTTCAGGCCTTCTGTAGGATTCGAACCTAAGACCCTTCGCAAATCCTCTATATCACACATGTATAAAACAATAATTGCCTTAGATGATGATAATAAGAGACAAAATAATCCCCTGTGCATTGTAGCCTACCGCGGAAGCACGTGGGTGGGTAAAGGTGGAGGTAGACACACATTTTCGATCTCGGTCATATTTGAAGAACCACGCTCGAACCACCTTACCTGCCTGGATTACTCCACGGATCCTTGTCAGAATAATACTTACCCGAGATTACTTACCATAGAAATCGAAGCAGTCTCATCTGTGGTAGCCAGACGACCTACCGACTGGGCTACCGCAGTTTTTGATAATGATTATTATACTAGAAACTGTTGTGAGAAATGTTACAAGAAACGACACATGCTTCTACAGAGGGCACTTCTTGATTCATCTTCCTTTTGCCGATGGTTATGATCGAAACTAGGACTTAGATGTAAATTAATATTTATCTAACGTACTAACCAATACTCCACAGCACCTCCGGAATCGTATACTTCTTTGTGCGCCATCTGTTGCCAATTTTATAAAGGCTGGCCATACTGGCATGTATTCCACATTCGGATGACATTGGATGTGACGTGAACTCTCTTTGTTTTCCTATTGACGCCTTCATTGTCACATCAGACTCTTTCATTGTCACGCTCTGTACCGCCTTCAATGATCCTATTGTTTTCACCCTGTACTTTTCGGTCTTCTCTTTTGTATTCTTTCTGAAGGCCTATTTGCTCTCGTTGTTCAGTGGAAGCAAACAATATTTTAGAGTACCCTATTACGTACTTAAACGCTCTTAAAAGGCCTCTTTGCTTCGCTATAGAGCGTGTACCGCTGTGTCCGTACGCAGGGAATGAAGTTGTTTGTTTTTGCAGTAACACAAAGTTCTACTAACCGTACGTGATGTCGTATTCACTTTGGCAAAATCCGTAGATAATTAATATTGCAGATCTGAATCCAACATTAATCTAGAATCCAGAAGAATTGGTCCTCGATGTACGCTAAAGGAGAAAGTGAATCTGTGCGAAACAGAGCACAATGACTGTGCATGTAGAACCGTGAAAGTTGTCTTCGCGTATTGATTGTGTGGTTTCTATTATCCTCCTGCAGCCTTGATTAACAATGCTAAACTGCCGGTCTTCGCGTCGGAAAGTCCAGAGTACAATGTACAGTCACCGACAGTTTTGTCAAGATATTCCAGCTCAAAGGTATTGCATATGGCAACATTGTATCGCAACTACTCACATGGATTGAAAGTTCCCGCGTAAGGCTAACTAAATTTTCTAATTTATTTTTGAACGTTTGGGTTTTTATATTAAGTCCGCACCTTGCATGGGTGGGCTAATCGGGACTGGACCTACAGTTTAAAGTGGGATTTGAACCGCTATGTGCCTCCATTGGGTATCGAAACCGGGACCCCTAAATAACAAGATGAAGTTACAACTACGCCATTTGGGAGTCTATTTTTGAACGTACCTCGCTTTTAATACAGACTATATCAATACGAACGCTCTGTCAAAGTCACTTTGTATTCAGCATGAAATGTTAATTTTACATTTTCCATTGTCTAATGCCTTAAACTTCTACTTATAACACTACGTTTCGAGAGAGTACCTCTTATTTCGACTTCATGTGAAATTTATTTTGCCGGTGGTGGGAATCGAACCTACGACAAACCTGTGCTACAAATTCGTTGCTCTAACTACTCCAAGGCGCCCCGAGTGGATAATGCCTAATTAACATTGCATGCTAATGTAAAACCATTTTCGCTATCATGCAGAGATTTGCTTTTATTCAGTTTATAACAACCCGAATGTTCTGTCAGTCATTTTTTATTCAAGAATAAAACAACTAGAACCATCTTCCAAAGACACTTTGTAATCAAGATTGTAACAACCCGAAAACTCCTTAACACACTTTATATTCAACAACTCGAGCGCTCTGTCAAAGCAACTTTGTATTCCAGAGTGTACAATGGATTTGGCAGATTATTAACCAAAGACACTTTTATTCAAACGTAACTAGAAATCTATATCATCCACCTGCAAGCAGTTCCTTTTTCCACTTCTAATATGCTATGCTAGCTTCTAATCCCCCGGTATATGGGTGGATATTACCATACGAGGGGATTGCCTATCGCAGCTAATATTTCGCAGGACGAAAATCCTGTGGGTGTATTTACAGTATAAATTTTTAAGACCTACAGTTAACCATCAAGCTAATCCCATAATGAGAAACGGCGGCTGGCGTGAGGTGAGGGAGGGGGTTGAGGGATTGAATACATTATCGGCTTTTTGCAGTCTTATGTCTTATAGCTGCCGCTTATCAGATTTTGTAATCCTCATTTGTGCGACCTAGCTTAACGAATTACGTAATCATTCGCAGGCATATACATAAAAAAACACGTGACGTCACGACAAATGTTATCTGCAGAAAGAGTGCCTCCAGGAAAATTTACGTAATGGGTGGAGCGGATTCTGGCGAAATTAACTTTCAAATCGGCGAGAGAAAGTTACATTGTTAACAGGTGATCTTCGCTAACTTCATTCGGCTGACGTGTGCATTTTTTGCTTTAAGCTGATGATGCTGCCATCTGTTGGACAGGGTTTGAGTTAATTGGTGTTTGTGGTACCCTTAATGTTTGTGTGCTTCTTGATTTTTCGTCACGGAAATGTTTCACCGTAGTAATTTTTCCCGTCTGCTCCTACGCTGGTTTTTCTTTTTCTGTCACGTTTAATTGTTCCAATATTTGCAAATTCGCATAAGTTCCCATTTAACGGTTTTTACATAAATCATATCTCCTTAATGAGACGATAATAATTATACACACTTCAAGCAATTTATTATTTTTTGGATCGATTATGGCTAATACAGCAATTCCGTGCTTCTAGACTACATTATAGGCCGTCGGCACAGCTTTCACCGTAATCTAACATGTCCCACGTGGCATGTCCCGTGACATACTACTTGAAACCCAACCTTAGGAGATATATGCAGACATTAGAGCGTTGCGTGTCACGTGCTGCGTTGTGCAATTGTGTAAAAGCGTGCTTCATCGGCTTGCCAAAGATTTATCCAACAGAGAATTTTCCAGGAAGGTGCGCAAGAAACAATTTTTAGCTCCCCTGCATCCTTTCCTGACAATATAGGAAGACGCTGATTTGGGGAAGTGTCTGGAAATGACACTTTTTATTTTACTCGTATAGTCACAGTTCTACATCGCATCTGTTACGCAACGTTGAATTACGTCACTATAAGATATATTATAGAATTTTTTCTTTTTGGGTTCTTGCAGAAACACGTATCACACTGGTTGTTCTGAGCGTCTCCTCCTGCTAGAGCATTATTAAGTATCTTTATTAAAGGTACTTCACATAGAAATAATCAATTTGAATAACTCTTAACGTTTTTCATGTTACTGGAGATAGAAATTACGCTTTTCTATGCATCCGCGCATCACGTCACCCTCACCCTTCATTCTGCGCTTGCGTGTCTTAAAGCACATGCGCATGAGGCAACGTATGGGCTGAACAATACCTGGAAGTATCGCACATTTGTGTCAATTGTATGAACAAAAGTCAGAGATTTGATGGCGTGAGCTTACTGAAAATGCGTTTTTGATTCAGGAAATGTATTATATTATCCTTCCGCGCATGTTAATTTATATTGTGCTGACGCTTCTCGAATAAATGTTGTCGCGTTTTTTCTCTTTTCAGTATTATTGCACCTTCCCTTCAACGCTTACCGTTCTTTACAATAGCGACATCTGAACTTTTTTTCATGAGTTAGCCATTGTTGTGCTGAAGAATAGTGTGATTGTTATGTGCTGAACCTGCTTTCAGTCCCCATTATCAACAGCCGAAGAATGGTCCGTGATATCGGATTTTTACCCAGCAATTGACCTTTTTATCGATGATCGATCCGACTCGACGATTCAATCGGAGATTGGCCTGTCCATTCGAGTCAGTCTGAAGGTCACATTTCGCCAGAGGAGCGCAGCGATTGATTAAACGATTTGAGATACTTTAAGCGCTGAGAACTTTCCAGCTTCGGCGTCATGGTTTCATATCTGGCAAACAACGACCGATCAGCAGATTTCGCAATTAGAACGAATTTAGTGAGAAGTGGATATTTTTTCTCGCGCTTAGGCCGCACTAACTCCCTGTTATCAAAGTAATTCAGCGTGTTGTTTCCACCATGATTTTTTTTCACGATTATACTGACCAGCGGGGCAGGAACGGGAGCTACAGGGTTACACTGTACCCCCCAATTTTTGAGAGGGTGTTCATTACCCCATAATTTTATTTGATCTGAATTGTACGTACCAGTTGAAACCTGCTCAAATAATTTGACAGACGTAAGATGTCGCTGTACAAGGAATCTAGTTCTAGAAGCAAAACTTTTCTTTCTTTCGTCCACATTATCGCCCCCTCTCCCCCCCAACCACAAGAATTCAAACCACCGCGAACCTATTACACTACATTGTGTTACTAGGTACCTAACTTGATCTGAGCTCTATGAAAACTTTACAAAGGAGTGAGAACTTTGAAATGAGCGCAATATGATGGAATAAGGCCCAGAAAGTTTTCTGTTCGGTGCTGAAGACATTTTAAAAATATGTAAATATATATATATATATATATATATATATATATATATATATATATATATATAGTGAATATTTTTATATTGGAAGTAAATGTTATAAACGAACTCACACATTAAACACACACACACATATTAGTTGAACTTTACGCTCAAAATCCAAAGCATTCCTACGTCACCGATACTGGTATTTTATTTTTGGTGTTGCTGGCTGTCATCATTGAAGTACTTTGTGTCGATTCTTGAATTTATTTTTGCTGGTAATTATTGCACTTAATTTTTCTCCGTGTAATTTTAATTTCATTGCTCCGAACTTGAAGTTTGATCCTACTCTGGTTTGCTTTTTGTGTGCAACCTAGCATTTGTTTCTCTATCCGAAATTATTAGGACTTGAATTTTGAATGTTTCAAATTACTACCTAGTGATTTTTCTGCTTTTCGTCTTTTCATTGCTACACTCATATATCTATCACGCTCTTTCAGATAGAACTAAAGTCTGTCTCGGTAGACTGTGGGGCAACACCGCGCATAACGGTTGAGAAGGGGAGAAAGCGAGTAGGCGGAGCGAGGCAGTTACACTCGTGCGTTCATTGCCCGAGCCTTCTCGAGTCACCTCTTGCGCAGAAGACAGCACAGTCTCCTGGGACAGAGTATACCTCGGTTTAGTTCATGCCAGTCTCCTTTTTTCTCCTTTGGCGATTGTTTCTGATGTTAATCATTCCCTTCCCTGTTCCGTCATTCCGTTACAACCTTGTCTTGTATGTTGTCAGGGGACGTGGTGGCTCCGGCGCGTGTCAAAAGGAGTTTTCTCCAATGGACTTGTCCGTACGTGGGGAGACCAAGGGCAAATGTGGAAGATCACGGCTCCAAGCAAAAGCCATTTACTTTTCAATCTCGTCATTATCGGACCTCATCTCCCCAATTTTACTCTCCAGCTGAGCTTGTCTTCGTCTTTGATGAGCCCCTAAACCCTCTGAGACTCGGGAAATTACGGTTCCTCTTGACTCGTAGCGTATAATTAATTCCTCCCTATCTCTTCCCCACACGCTCTGGAGGAATTTCGGCCGAGCGAGCTGGCTACACTGCACGTCATGGACAGTAGACTCCTTCATTAACGTCTCCAGCTTTCAACTGTTCCCTAAACTTTAATAATTATCGTGTCCCGAACAATGTAGGGTGGGAAGTTTTGAGGACGGTAAATTTCATGCTAGTTACAGCGTCACGCAGAATACAAAATCCATATGGAGGCCTCGGTCGGTCGTCGAAACGTGGTTCCACAAAGCTGTCATAACTTGCAAATAACTGTTTAGCACGTTATTGTAGCTTTCAGGGATTATATGTTTCTAACAGTCTTTCGTGTCCATATTCCTCAAGAACAGTGACACGGAACAAATGTCAAAATACCTCGCTTTTGACACATTTGGCGGGTTCGGTAATGTACTTCACAGTTTTCCCGGTAGATGGAACACCTTTCCGTAATCCGTCACGTGTTCATGACGTCATTAATGAGGCTTGCTTGGTTACATGAGTTTCAGCTAGTATCGAGGAAATAAACTACTTTACATAATTCTGACTAAACTTCCTTCTTGTGATGAACTGCTTAACTACTTAATGAGAGAAGGTAGAAGTTTCAATGAACTTAAGATCGATAAAACGCACTACCTTAGTGCAGTAAGCTAGCTAAACTGGGCAGCTCAACTATCTGCCTACTTTGGCGGGAACAGGAAAGAGGTTTAAGTAATATCTCTTTCGCCGTTCCCTCCAGAGACTAGGCAGTTACTTTGGCTTGCTTAATCTCTCTTGAGATCCAGGTTTCCTGATCGAAAAAAGGTTAAATTAATCATTGCTTTCAATGCAGTTCTCTCCGTAACTTATTATTTAGAAGTAATATATATGGATTTTTTCTTCTTCAAATTTACTGCAAGAAAAGACAGAGTAGAGCTTGCCTTTTCAAAAGAAAGTGATGTTTTGTTTGATAAAATTAAGGTATCGTGTCTTTATAGGTTACTTCAAACTTTCGAAATTGAAGTTTGATTTGCCACCCAAGCAGTGGAAGAATATATATTTTTACGCAATATATATGCATTCCTCGAGATGGAATTTTATGCATAACTAAATAATTACATATCCCGACTAGTTTCTAATTTGTAAATGTATTTTTTTTTTCAGTTTCTCCACTTCGATGCATTTTATGCTTGCTTCTTTATTTCCTTGCTTGTTAATTCACATAAGATATTTACAATGGTAACACTGAATCTTCATCTGAAGAAGGTTAGAGGGTGAAAACGTTACGTTTTTAGTGATTATTTATATTACAATAAATTTTGCCTTTGTCAGCATTTTAACATTTTATTAAGATATTTACGTATGATGTTTTGCAATGGTTCTCCATATTGGCCATTTCAGACACGAGAAATCATTTGTCAGTTTTTGTATACGTAGAGTTATTTCAAACAGTTTCTTCTTTTCAGGGACTCTGAAGATGATCAGTGATACGTGTAACTTCCAGGTTGTGCCAAACTGGATGGAACGTCAATGATGGAACCAGGTAAGCTAGTGGTTAACATTTTTGATTTCCAAAAAAAACAAGATATTCTGTCTTTAGCTCGTTTCTGGTGGGAGACTTTCTTCTGTGGTATCCAATGGTTGATCTTCAGCACGTCCAATTTTCTCAAGGAAAATATTGAGTTGAATTGTTGTTTTTTTGTTTTAATAGCACTTTGTGCACAGATAGGCTAATCGGTCATTGCCCAAAAAGAAAAAAAGTTTGACCTGCTATTAAACAAACGGGAAAAAGGAAGCAATTAATGAAAAAAGTTTTGGGACCACTTTCTGATAACGTCACTGTTCAATGCCTGAGCAGAATTTCTTGCCTTAGGGTTTATACTGATGGAACAAGGTGTTGCCATTCTTATTCAATATAATTTGATTGTAAAGCAGGGGTATAGAGAACGAAGTTATTCAGGGTGTCTACCAGTCAAGAAGGTCATGGTAATCAAGAAAAAGTAAAGAAATCAACAAGAAGTCAATTAAAAGGCAATAAATTATTCTTGTGGTCAAGAATTTTTGTTGTAATGACTGATTGGTTGATTTAGTTTATTTTACTTAACTTTTTTCTGTCCCTTTGGCTAATCGCGAAGATGAGGATGAATGGTGGTAAGATAAGATGGATGAAGGGACAGTCACAAACATATAGGGACAACCGACACAAGCCCCAGATAAGATTATACTGGCTGTGAGTCCAGACGCCAAAGCCTCGCTTGTCTGCCAAACACAGTTCAGGATGCATTAATACGAGAATGCATATCTACTAATTTCCAATTTTACCTAAGTAGGGGCCGAATAAATAAACGTTAAGGAAAACTGAAAAAAAAGCTCTAGAAAAGTCCAGAAAAAGTCAAGAATTCTGGATGTGTTATTTTGGTAGACACACTGTTATTGAACTGAAAGCTACACAAGATGAAACTTCTGGAACCATTTTAAATTATGGTAATTGCTGAATATTTGTTTGCCATTACAGGTCATATTTCAAATGTTGAGAGAGTACTTTCGTTACCATCAGCACAACAGACTCACGAGAGAAATTATTTTTTCATAAAGTCTGTAAAATGTTTGGTATACTGATCCCTATAATTTCAGAGAGTTTGATGACTGTCCACTCTAACATAAATATAGTTTGACTAAACCTGAAATTTTGATAAAAATTGTACCACTTAAATCATGTAGTAAGAGGTGCATTGATTAGTGTGATTGCAAGTTTTGAAATCTTACATTTAAAAATTCATTAAGAATTCATTTTTTTTAAACTGAAAAGTGTCATTATTCAACTACTTTCTAACGTGTTCTATGTATTATATATTGAGAATGTTTTGTGTCCTACATTTTGGGACAGCATGTCCTACATTTCCCTTACAGCGATCTCGTAACCCTACTGATGATATGATGAAGAACACTCACGAGGAACACCTATGCCAGGGCCGGAATTGGAACACGGGACCCCTGACGTCGTAGTGCACTGTGCTAACCACTTCTCTACGGAGGTCGGCTAAGAGCGGATGGATAAAGGGGAACGAAAATATAGAAAGAGAAGAGCTCCAGAAAAGATGAGACCCTGAGATAGAGAAAGGAATGAAAAATGAAGGAAGACAGAAAAGGAATATCATAATATAGATTAAGTAGAGAAGGTAAGAATATTTAAGGGGGGCAAGTGATCCCCTCTGACCCTTCATGTAGTCGGGTTTGGTGCGGAGCACGTTCAGCTGGCGACAAAAGGTTTCTCAAACGTGCTGATAGAACCAAGCATAACCCTCCTAACGAGCTTACATTATTTTCACAATAATAATTCTAATAATGTCTACGTTGTTCGGTTAGAAGGCCAGGTTTAGAGCTGTTAGCAACCCATTTTATCTAACTGTACACCTCTTACAACATGCCCTGCCCTTGTACACGTCATCCTGCCTTTTGCTATCATTATACTAAAACTTTAAGATGCCTCAAGACGTTTATGAGTAAATGCAAGCCCCGCAACCAGGTTTTGTCTTACAATAAATAGGAGGAACGAAGTATCAAGTTGACTGGAAAGGCGAGACAAAAATACAAGGCTTCCTCGACCATACTCACTTTGAATAATAACGTGCGTCAGACACAGAACGGAGTTTTATTATTCTCAAACATAGATGGCAGCAGCGTTCTACTTCACTGGCTTCTTTTTTTTTCAGAAAGCAAGGGAGAGAATAAACTGTTAGTCTTTAGGTTACATCCGAAACATCTGTTCGACCTCTTTTCTTTGTTAGCCTGATATGTTCTTGTTGAGTGTGCTCTGTGATAAACCGGTCGCAAAGGAAGATTTTCACTAATGCAAAGTAGAGTTTCTCTTTTGAGACGAACTGGTGAAAGCAGGTTGGGATACTGCGAAATGACTTTTTTTTTTTGGCTTGTCTCCTATGTGACGTAAAATGTCTTGGGTATCGTACAGCAGGAAGATTCGTAACCGTTAGAATCAGTCAAACATGGATGACGTGTAAGTTTTGTCTTGCGTATTTAATGTCCGATTAGAGGGAGCTAACGTTCTAAGTCCTATTTCAATGAAAACGCTGGCAATCAATTCTTTGTTAGTGAATACATGATCACATTTCTAGGAAGATGCATAGCCGGCAGCGAAAACGAGTTTGGAATCACAGTCGCCAGACCTAACCCCCTTTGGACATCTCCGCCACGTAGAGAAACAAGTTTTTCGAAAGAAGGGTCAGTGAGGTAATGGATTGCGTAATATTAATTCTGGATTAACCCCTTCCCTGTGAAATTTTCTGACAAAATGGTTTCCCGTTTTGTGTATCTTTTTCTGAGTTTGCGTAGTAATAGCTACTGCTTCCTCATGCATGAGGAAAGGGAAATCTGGGATAATTCGGGAAATTTCCCTCCGAAAAATCCCTTTTGGTAACTTTGGGGCCCTCTGGACCGACCCTGTATATAGGTACTAGATTATAATCTACCTTGAAAAATACTATAGTCCATACGTAAGTTTCATTGCAATGTCTTCAGTAGGTATGAGGAATGAGGGAAAAAAATATTTCGCAATCCTGTTTGACAATACTATTAGATACTACATAGAAACTCACAAACTAAAAATAATCACCAACAGTTCAAATAACGCAACACCAAAAAATGTACATAAAGCAACTGACTAAACGCGGCACACAAACGAACTCATGTTTGCACTTTGTCAGCATAGCACAAAATTAGTTTACTTTCCTTTGAACTACTTCTTCTTATTTTCTCCTTTTTCTTCCTTTTCTTCTTCCTCTTCTTCTTCTTCTTCTTTGTCGGCACTGAAAATCGTGACTAAATAAAAGGTTGTTTCTTCAATAGCAAAACATATTTTTCACCAACAAAAAACGTATTATCCCGTTCACCACAGGGTACTTCAGTCAGAGATATTCGCTGGCGTAATATTACGCCCAACACAGAATAAGCTATAGTGACCAAGGGCGTAATATTACGCCGATCACAGGGAAGAGGGTGACCTACTTGTGTAGTTGTCATGGATTCGTTATGGAGGCACTAGGGCGCGTAAATGGTTCTACGAAACACAGTCGAAAACATTAAGCAATGTCTCATCCAGCACAGATCATCGAATGATTGATTTATTTATTTTACGTCACTTTTCTGCCACTTTTATTAATCCTGAAGATGAGAAAAAGTGGTGATATGATGAAATTGATGAAGGGAAACTCACAAAGATCATCCACGCAAAGCAGATATTCGAACCCGGCACCCCTAGCATTGTAGCGTGTTGTACTAACCACTCCACCACAGAGTTTGGCTCATGTTATCGATCCGTTGAGGAAGACTATATGAAATATCGAGAAAAGTTCAGAAACGTCTACATAGGGGCAAAGAGAAGTCACATTGTGAAACATTTGTGAAATAAATAAACTTATTAATGTTCTGTAATTTTGGGCACACGCATTTAGTTATTCATAGTCAACCAGTTTATCTAGTTTTGCGTCATTTCACACACACTGAATTTTTTAATGGAATTTTTATGTTTCATTGAAATATCAAATTGTCGAACGAGTGCGACAATAAAATTGAGACACAATAGCCCTCTTGTCAACGCAAGTCTGCCATAAACAAAACCAATGGAGAGGAACGTTGGTGCGTGTTGTGCGTGTAATTACAGACGAAATGGATCAATTGATTGTAAACGGTATTGGAGGCCTTTGTCAGTCCGTTAAAGCAAACAATTGAATTGATAAATTGATTTGGAAAATTATCACACCACTCTTTTCGTTAGATTCGTAGTTGCGAGGCTTTGTTATATTTCTGTATCAGGATGAAATGTATAATTTTGTAAATCATTTCAAATGTACTGAAAGGGAAAAACATTACTAGAGGTATAATGTAGAAGTGAAATTAATCTCGTATTATAGTGTGACCCATAATTTTATTGTTTTTTTTAGTACGTAGTTTACAAGCGGATTTTTTAAATTATCTTGCGAGTAATTTTATATTTACTGCGAACTCGGTTTTTGTTACTCCATGTTGAAGTCGGTGCAAGAAATATGAGGACATACATAGGATGCTGTAAATACATAAATAAATTCGCCTTGTGAATACATATTGCATATTGACATTATGCAATACACTTTCTAAAAATCACTAGTACAGTAGGAACATTAAAATGTTTGTACTTACAATATATGCGATTAGTTTACTATTAATGTAGAGCTAATAACCTCTTCCTGTTCGTCATCTGTACATTACAACAAAGGCATAGCCATACATTATTGTTTGGACAGTATCCTCCAAGTTTAATTTGTGTGTTGCAGGAAGGAGCTCCCAGGAGGACTATGGGTAGTTTTACGAATGAGCGAAATATGAAAGCTGTTTAATAATTAATTCGTTGGATGGTACCTAGTGTCGGTACTCTAAATCGATTGGATAGTACTGGACGTCGAAACATCACAATCAGACTGGTAGTATCGAACCGAAAGGCAGGCTATACAAGTCGGTAAGTAGTACAGTAGGGTAAACGGTGCGTTTTGGGCCACCCCCGAAATTTTCGTTTACTTTTATTGTGTACACCTATACAGTAATATACTCAAAATCGAACTTTGACTGTTACAAAAGTGATACAATACAAGCGCAAAAAAAAAGTCAAGGCTCAAATTCCAATTTTCATAGTGCAAAATTGCTAATTTTCGAAAATCCCTCTATAACTTTTGCTAAAATTTTATTTTTCAATAATTAAAGCGGTGCTAAGTTAAAAATAAGTGCTAAGTTACTTCCGGTCCACTTCCGGTTTACTTCCGGTCTACTTCCGTTCTAGGCCACCCCCGAAATTTTGGTTTACTTTTATTGTGTACACCTATACAGTAATATACTCAAAATCTCTTTATAACTTTTACTAAAATTTTATTTTTCAATAATTAAAGCGAAGTGCTAAGTTAAAAATATTATAAATTATTACAAATTTTAGTAAAATACCCCAGCATCTATTCGGTTCAGATCTGAACCGAAGATCCTGTATTTGTATATCTCTATATCACCATATGTGTACTAATTTTTATTTCTTATATTATTAGGAAGTTGAGAGAAGAGGTTTGTTAAAATAATTAATTATCTAAAATTTTATAGTTTTGAGAAGAATCCTAAACCTCAACATATTTCATGCAAATATATTAATAAAATAACCATATAAATATTTCTAATTATGCCAATGAATGTGTTTGGGTTTAAGAAACAACATATTCAACAAATAGAGAAAATTCCAGTCGACATGGATATTATAAAAAAATATTCTTAGTAAACTGAGAAGTTTGGTCATCATTCATCTAAATAGTATCTGGTACCAAATTGATGAAGATACAGGGAAACAATTACATGTATTCAATAATAACAAACCATCATATAAAATTCCTGTCAGTGGGAAAATGCAAATAAGTATCTCTCCATCCAATGCAGCACTTGTACACATAGGTCGGAATTTGTATAGAATTAAGCATAATGCAATTAGTCCCGACACAACATACGAAGTGCAAGCAGGTGAATTCCTGTATGCTGAAACAATTGGGGAGTATAATAAATTAATTCCTCTCTTCATCGAAATAAGAATAATCTATGAATCTATGAATTTATGAAATATATAAAATACCGAAAACAAAATAATAATAAATAAATAAAATAACAAATATATTATGGACATATTTGGGAACAGGAGAAGACAGGAAATACCGGACAATTCCAATGATATTGCTAGATTAGATGAACGTCTAAAAAAAACTTAAATCAGATTTATTAATTTTACAAAATTCATTAAATGTGAATATACAAGCAGAAATCACAAATCTTCAAACTCAACTAATTGACCCCATAGTAAAAATTGATGGAGAACTCAAATCTCTACTGGAAAAATATACTAATTTAGCCTCAATAGACAATCTTCAAAACTTGGAGGAAAGTGTAGCCAAATTAAAAAATGAACTCGATAAATTTCGACAAATGCAGATAACCAATACCGAACAATTGAAACAGCAATTAAACGAGCAAGCGAATAGTATTCGCACCGAACTGCAAACCATTGTTCAGGGTATCAAAACTCAAGAGGAATTTGAACAAGTAAATGCGAGTATTACCAAATTACGAGAACAGTTTCAATCTTTCGAGATTCCTACACTGGAAAATATTAAAATAGAACTGCAGACAGATGAATTGCATTCAGCCATAACCGAAGTTCAAACCAAACTTCAAACATTGGAAGATTTTATTCATAATTTGCCTTCATCTACTGAACTCAATGCCATTGCTCGTAGTGTAACAAACATTAAATTGCAACTGGAAACTTTTGAGGATTTTGGTAAGATACAAGCAACCATAGCTCACATCGAAGATACTCTTAAAACTATGAAAAATGAATTAATTACTGTACAGGAAACTCTGGAATCAAAATTGCCAGGTATCATCGAAACTTTAGCCCTAGTACAACAACAAGTTGCTAAATTAGAAAATCTCAATACCGAATCTGAATTATCTCATTTCCACCATCTCATAGATGACATACAGAATAAGTTAGAAACACTGCAGCAATCTACGCCTACTCAAGATGACATAACCCAACAGCAAGAAATTTTGAAAACTGTTGCAGATGCAATCGAACTGGATGCTGTAAAATTAACTCTGACCACACTTCAGAATACTGTAGCAGGGTTGCCTACTTCACAGGAAATAAGAGCCATAAATCGAATACTCAAATCTAAAGATATTAAAAATATTCAGGGGGAAATTGCACAAATCAAAGAAACTGTTGCTAATCTTCCCACCAACCAAATAATCAATGAACTAAACTTATTATTTATGGACATCAGAAATCAAGTACACGATATCGCTAGCCAGAGTTCGAAATGGAAACTAGTAGAAAGTTTACAGCAGATTATCTCGAACATTAAGGTGCAAATTAGCACCATTGAAGCAGCACAAGAATCGAACTTATCGAATTTCGCCAATCAATTGCATGATTTGAAAGAACAATTCAAACAGGTATATGTGGATGTGAAAATTAAACCGGGTTACGATGAGTTGGTTCGTACTATCAGCGAACACCTGGAACCGGTATTAAGCAGATTAGACGATGCAGATTCTCGTCAGTTTTATTCTATGGAAATTGTTAGGTTACAAAGTATTCTAAACACTCGAGGGCACTGGACATATGTTAATGCAGGTAATATTTACAAATTATACCCGTATGCACAGGCACACGAATTTTTTGTTGATGGCCAACTTAGATTTTTGTTTAGTTTTCTAAATAATATAAAACATGTCGAAGTTCCCAAATTTACTATAATAAGAAAAGATGGTATACACAAAGCAGTTCAAATACCTATAGCATACTGGGATGAATCTGCCAACAAATATAAAATACATGAGGATGAACAATTATCGCTTTTTCATATTGAAACTGGTGATAAATTAATTTTTGACATAAAACAATTATACCCTGAGGTTAATCCATTTTATGTAATATTTTCTCTTCGCACTAGATGTCTAGACAAGGTATAGTTAATGAATTACACAGACCAGCCCGTCGTAATTACAAACGATTATCTGTGGTAACAAAAAGCATAGATGATCTGTGGGAGGGTGATCTGATAGAAATGTCTACGGGAGTTTTAAAAAATTTACATAAGATAAATCATGGTTACAAATATTTACTTACCGTGATAGATACATTTAGCAAATATGCATGGGCAATTCCTATAAAATCTAAAACAGCAACTTGTGTCGCTGAAGCTTTCAAATTTATTTTCGAGCAAGGTAGGATCCCGAATTATTTGCACACAGATAGAGGAAAAGAATTTTACAATTCCACATTTACCAAATTCATGAATCAACATAATATTAAACATTATTCTACATACAGTGATCTTAAAGCAAGTATAGTAGAACGATTCAACAGAACATTAAAAAATCTCATGTGGAAACAATTTACTCTACAGGGTAACTATAAATGGGTAGAAATTTTACCTGACCTAGTACATAATTACAATAATTCCATGCATAGAACCATACATATGAAACCTGCCGAGGTAACTAAATCTGATGAACAACGATTGATTTCTACTGTTTACTGTCATAAGTATAAATACACAACAGAGAAACCCAGATTTAAAATAGGAGATAAGATGCGAGTTAGTAAATTTAAGCATTTATTTGAGAAAAGTTACACAAAAAATTGGAGCACCGAATTGTTTACAGTGGTTCGAGTTTTACCAGGCAACAGGTATACTTATATATTAAAAGATAATTATAATAAAATACTGAAAGGAAGATTTTATGAAGAGGAACTCAGTAAAACAAAATATCCAGATACATATCTTATTGAAAAAATATTAAAGAAAAAGAATAACAAATTGTATGTAAAATGGTTAGGATTGCCAGAAAAAAGTTGGATAGAGGCAAACCAGGTGATTCTATGATACCAACTTGGAACGTTGTGCAACGTTTGCCAGAGTTAGTAGAAACTAGTAAAAAAAATGGTGAGTTGTTACCAGACAATATTAGGTGTCTTATTGTAGGCCCATCCGGTTGTGGTAAAACTACACTGCTGGTAGATAATTTCTTGCTTGCGCCTAACTGGTTAGACTGGAAAAATAGGCACCTGTATGTATTCTCAAAAAGTTTAGAACAACCAAAATACCAGCAACTCATGAAATTGTATAAGGGACTGGGTATAGCCACATTTGGATCAGAAATTAAACCTCTCGACCACTGTTTAGAAAATTCTGTTGTGGTATTCGATGATGTGATTCTGGAAAATCAAAATTTAATTCGAAATTTCTTCACTCAAGGTCGACACAGAGGAATAGATTGTTTTTATTTAGCTCAAACATATTCTAAGATTCCCAAACAGTTACTGAGGGATAATTCAAATTTAATACGTTTGTTTCGTCAAGATCACACTAACCTTAAACATGTTCATGATGATTATGTGGGGGGGAGATTTAAATTACGACCAATTTTCCAAATTTTGTTCATCCTGTTGGAACGATTATGATTTTGGATTTGTTACAATCGACATGACTAGAAAACCTAACAATGGAAAATATAGAAACAAAATCAACGATTTCATGAACGTTAAATCGATATAAAAAACGTTAAAACGTTATAAAAATAACCTCTAATCAAAAAAATGACAAAACACAAAATAGAAGACAATTCTAAATTACGTGAGTACCTCACCAAACGATTCAAAGGTTGGAAATCAGAAAATCGAGGATTCTATGAACAACACAAACGTCAAGATCAACCAATTATAGATGCAATCAGTGGTCTTGGTAAAGAAATTAAAGGTGTCACAGAACAAAATATAAATCTTATAAATGAATTGGTACCTCTTACTGCTAAAAAGTATACAGATTTTCTTCCTACACCATTATCTAGTATCCATACTCCCCTAACACTCCAACAGCCGCCTATTAAAGCTATAGGTGAACCTGAGAAAATTGAGTTGGGTCCTCTGGCAAGAGATTACCTAAGTACTGGAAAATTTGAAAAAGATGAAGTGTTTGGATTGTATCCGACCATGGAACCAAATGAAGGTGTAGTATGGAAAATTGGGAAATCTAGAGTAACATTTCAAGGCGATGATGTGAAAATAAATTTTGGGTGAAAGAAATAGTTGGTCGAGATACCCGGGAACTATAGGGTTGTGGGAACTGATTACCAAGAAACACCCTAAAGATTACACAGATGAAGATTACCAGAGTTACTCCGAAATTTTGATATTGTCCGATGCTCTATACCAAAATAATGATTCCAGTCAGAATAGAGTTAAATCGAGCAGTGGCGACAAATACAAAAATCTAATTAAACCGATCTGGAACCAACTTAAAACCGGTAGTGGTATCAATCAATATAATACTTTACCTAAAGAGTTTTGTCTGGGTGGATGATGTGAGAAAACTCATAGATAGATTGCTGGTTATAGCCGGAGAAGAAAATGCTGGGAACAATAATTTCTATAATGAAAAAATAGGTATTGTAAACATGATCTTTGATAAATTAGCCAATTTTATTGTAAATGATCCAAAAGGTATAGGATACTTAATTAAAATTATCAAAACTCTACCTCCTAAATTCTGGAATGTATCAGAAGGTCGAGGTTTGGTTAATGATATTATAAATAAACTTCCATTCGAATTACATGTACCTGGTTACCAGTACTGTGGTCCGGGCACCAAACTTGATAAACGATTAAAAAGAGGAGATAGGGGAATTAATCAACTTGATGCCGCTTGTAAAGATCATGATATTGCATACAATACACACACAGACCTCGACAAGCGGCATGCAGCCGATCAAAAATTGGAGCATGCAGCATTTGGAAGATTAACCAGTAGAGATGCTTCTTTGGGTGAGAAAATAGCAGCATTGGGTACAACAATTGCTATGAACACAAAACAAAAATTAGGGTGGGGTTTGTAGAAAATTAGTTAATTTTAGTTAGTAATTTAGTTTGTTAATATATAAATAAATACCCTTAAAAATAATTTAAAAAAAAATATGAAACCGAAAGGAGTAGTATATCAAATTCCATATCTGGATCTCAAAAATTTAAAAATTGTAAATTCAATTTTAACTAAAAAACAACAGGAGAAAAAAAACAATGTATATCCAAAGGAAATGGGATGAAGTTATTACTTAGTACACCACAATTAAAACGATTGAAAAAATATAAGAAAAAAAGCACATAGTGGTGGATTTATATTCAGCATTCCTGCTATCCTAGTTGCTTTGGGTGCTGTGGGAAGTTTAGCTGGTGGCAGTGCTGCTATTGCAAAAACTGTACTCGATTAAAAAAAAATAAAGCCGAATTAGAGGAACAAAAACGTCATAATCTGGCTATGGAGAAAAAATTAGGCAGTGGTGTGAAATCCAGGGTACTCAGAAAATTAAAAAAAAAGAAAAGCCGCTCACGAACCAAGACATTGAATCTTTAATTAAAATATTTAAAATTCAACATTTCAGAGGAGTTTTCATGTCGGATTCTCTCCCTAAAAATAGTCACTCTCGAGAATGTGGTGTGGTCAATTTGGATAAGTCCGAAAATATTGGTACCCACTGGATCTGTTATTATTAACAAAACAACAATGTTTTTATTTTTGATTCTTTTGGAGGGAGACCACCTAGAGAATTAGTTAATTATTTAAAATATTGTAATATTTATTACAACGACCTGCGCATACAAGATTTTGATCAAATTATATGTGGTCATATTTGTATTACAATGCTCAGAATATTAAACAAAATACCACACATAAAATTACAAGATTTTCAGAAAGCAGTATTATACATAAAATATGGGAATTTTTCATCTTTCTAGTGAAACTTCGATCTTGGAACTGCATCTCCACGATGATATTATATATCCAAAATCTATTGCTCTGAGAGCATTCTACAGCATGTATCTGATTCCGAATGTAACTTCATACAACAACAGTATATTTGTAGGTAACGAGAAAATTATTATTCCTCCTGGACAATATAATTTATCTACTCTATAATCAGAATTTCCTAATACTGTACTACTCTCTCAAAATTCTGTAACACACAGAGTACAGATTGTATCTACTAATGAAACAGTAGATCTATCTAACATGGGTGAACTTCTAGGATTTGAGAACAATTCAAAATTAGAACCTGGTACTAGACACATAGGTAAATTTATACCGAAATTCCTAGCTATCGAGACATTGAATGTTCACTGTAATATTGCTAAAGGAATGATTATCAAAGCCGAAAAAAATTCAATTGGTACTCACAATGAAACAGGTATTATTGCTACATTTAAACCGAATTCTGAATTTATGGAACCTATTTTTTATTCCCCAATCTCACCAATCTATTTTCCTGTTTACTATGATAAAGTTAATTACATAGAGATAAGAATTACAAATGAGAAAAACGAGATAGTCGATTTTGCCGGTGCTAAGACCACTGCAATAATAGAAATTAATATATAAAAAATTATATATATAAATACCAATGGAAAATATCGAAAGTTATGAGTTACAGTCATTCCCTCCAAACAGGAGGACATTTGCTAATCTTAATCAACCGAATAAGGAAGTACAGTTTGATATTTCTGTCGGGGACGGATTTATTCATCCTCATAGATCCGATCTGTATATAAAATTTGATATTGTAAAACAAAGTAATAGTGAAGAATATCCCCCATCTGGGGCTAATGTAAAACTTATAGACAATTTTGTTCCATTCTTGTTCTCACAAATTGAAGTCAGGAAACATGGTACAGTTATTGACAGAATTGATTGTCCTGGAATTACATCCACTACTGTGGCAACATTAAAATTATCAAAATCAGAAAGTGTATATTATAAAATAGGTGGATTCGAAGCTGGAACAAAAATTATGACAAAAAGTCACACAGTACTGTTCCCCATGAGATTGCTATTTGGTTTTTTCTCCGATTATAAAGAAATTATGTGGAAAGGTGGTTTAAGCATCATATTTCGCAGATCACCCAATGATTATATTGCTATAATGAGATATAAAACTTTAAATGCAGATGGAACAGCCAACGACGCTAGTTTACCCGAAGTTGCAAAATGTGTGATCCAGTCTATGGAGTTACGCATGCCTATAGTTGAATATGAATCGAATTATGCTCTGAAGTACAAATCCAACATTTTGAAAAATCCTCAAATTCCAATACAATTTTATACATATCAATGCATACAAAAAACCTGTAGAGGGTAAATTTTTCGAGTACGACATTACTAATCAGTTCCAATCTCTACAATATGACATGCCAGAATTTGTAGCCGTATTGTTTCAGACAGGGAGAGATGACAATCAGGAAAAAGATAGCAGCAAATTTGATAACTGTAAAATTAAAAATATATATCTTAAGAATGGTAGGAATGAGGTATTCCCACGTGAAAATTACAATATAAATATTACAGAACAAGATTATTTAAAATTATATGAAGCATATTCTGCATTTAAAAGAGTAACTGAAGGAAATATCGAATTGTATTATAACCCAGATGAGTTCATAGTTCACAGACCTATGTTTTTAATAAATGCATCAAAAAGAAAATTGGTGGTTATCAATGATCGAACTAATATTAAGTTAATATGTGAATTTCATGAACCATTACCTGAAAATACCATATGTAGTGCAATTTTAATTGTGGAGAAATCATACATATATGATGTAAAAAATGAAAGAGTGATAGAACAATTTTAACAGAATAGAATAAAATAGAACAAAATATAATAGAACAGTGTTAGGTTGCTGTATTATTTTTAAAAAAATTAAAAAATTTAAAAAATTTAAAAAATTTAAAAAAATTAAAGCAAATATTAATTATATAAAATAAATTATGTAATATTTGCATTAATTTTTTAAATTTATAGAATAATTTTAATAAAAATATAATAGAATAAAATAATTTTAAATTGTTGTAATATTTATGTTAATTTTTTTGAATTTATAACATTTAAAACAAATTTTTAATGTATTATAGTGTCCATATTCTCTAGTATGGATATTGCAATTTAATACTTGCAATTTATTATCATTCCCATCAAGAGCTATTTTATTTTCTATTGTAGTATAAACACCATCTAATTTACTAGTAAGATGGTAGGCAGGCATGTATATTTTTTATTTTTATTTTTTAAACATTGTTTGAAATCATCTATTGCAAGTTTTCTTGTACATGCCTGTTTTACACCCTTAGTTTTTTTAATTTCTTTTTCTTCCCCATCCATTTTCATGCAATACATTTTCGATCTGAGTCCGGCAAATTCTGATATTATGGACCCTGCTGCCTCATCTTTCATTTTCCCAGGGATCATCTGGTTTTCAATATTGTATAATGGATGATTTTCTGGATAATTGCTAAAATCAAAATATTTATTTATAGAGAACAAGTCATTGTATAAATTATTTGTTTCTATCTCATATACAAAACTATCAGTATCCATATAAGCTACTTTAATTCTATTTTTGTATTTAGGTTTCATAACATCATAATGAAATTTATACATTTCCAATTTTGATAATTCTAAAACTGTAACACCGACAGCTATCGGTGCATCACACATTATATTAGTGTTGGATCTTTCAATAAGAGTTAGATTATTAGTAATTTTTGTAAAACTTTTATATGTTGGGTCGGAGTAGTCCAGTTTAGAGAGTTCTGAAACATCAAGTGAGGAGCTGAAGTGAGTAGCTTGCCTTAATGGATTTCTCTCGTAAGGCATGAGCTCTATTTGATGGTGCAGTGTTGCCAGCTTCTTACTCGAAAAAATCACCAAGGTTTTTGGTCTAACCTAACCTAAAGCAAGGGGCTGGCAACTTTTTTCTCGCAGTGTTGCCAACACTACACCCAAAAGTAAAGCTTGGTGGGGCTTGCTTTAATGGTTTGCTCTTGTAAGGCATAAACCCCCCCTATTTTCGGACACAGTATTACCAACATCTTACTCGAAAAAAATCACCAAGGTTTTTGGTCTAACCTAACCTAAAGCAAGGGGCTGGCAACTTTGCTTGAGGCTTGCCTTACAGTGCATAAAGCAAGGTTACCAACCTACTGGTACTTTTGCCATAGCCTTTTACAAAAAAAAAGAGAGGGGAGAGAGGGAGGGAAGAGTTAAACAGCCGACAGCCTACCTACAGCTTTTTTTTGTCTAACCTAACCTAAAGCAAGGGGCTGGCAACTTTGCTTGAGGTTTGCTTTACAGTGCATAAAGCAATTTTTGCCAACCTACATATACAGGGCAAGGAGAGTCGGCACTGCCGTAAAAGAGAGAGAGATGGATGGATGGGAACACTACACGGGTTCAACGTCATCAAATAAAAATTGCCTTAATGGTTTTTTCTTGTAAGGCATGATCTCTATTTTCTCGCAGTGCTACCAACTCCTACCTACACTTTTTTTTTAGTTGGCAAGGGCTAGAGAGAGAGAAAAACTTATAGCTGGGAACAGTAATGAGCGAATGCGCCATATCGTAATTTTCCAACTCCGGCAACGTTTGTATATCGTGATTTTTGTAAACCTCTCTCTCTCGGGGGAACGATGTGCCACACACACACACACATACACACACACACGCACGCGCGCGCGCGCGGGGGCCAAAATTTTTGAATTTACGGTTGGAAAAATGTTTTTCTATGACATGTTTTCGTTCGAGGCAAATTCGTAGGTAGATATTGTTAAATAAATATTAATATTGTAAATATATATATACTTATTGTATTTAGTTTTTCGATATCGAAAAGCGACTGTCATATTGTATTTGAAAAAAATATTATGCTTTTGCCTGTGGATATCTAGAAAAACGACAATTTCGTTCCCTCTCTCTGTATATGCTATCAACGTTGACACAATGACACAAATTCAACAAATACGTAGTCAATCGTACATCTCTTTTTTTCCTGACAATTTCGTTATCTGACTAGGGCGGAAATGGGTTTTCCGGTGACAGGAAATACGTTGCTCCGTTTCTATACAAATAACCAGAAATCACCATATGCATTTCGCAACTATGCTTGGTGGCAGAGAAAAAATACAATTCCGGTTATTTATTTCATTGCCCTATGTAAATCCAATTTCAATGAGCATCTATTGAAGATAGATTCAAAACAGTATTCAGCTGGCGAAATGAAAACACGAAGTAGCGTCCGCTCTCTGCTTTTATATATTTGAAGCATGCATCTTGGTAGCTGGAATATCTTTTTTCTGCCGTGTGCCGTTGTTGGTAGGTAGGAAATATGTGTGCGGGGCATATTTCAAAAAAATGAATGTGTTAAATTGTTAGAGGAAGACATGAAAAATAGAGGAGAGTTGCGTGTTTTTGATATCTAGTGGAAGTACTGATTGATTGATTGAGTTGGCGTTTTTTTTTGTTTAAGTCCACTTTATGCACAGTAAAACTAATCGGGACTGGACCTACAGTTTCAAGAACCACTTGTACGGGTATCGAACCCTTGATTACAAGGCTATCGCTGTGCTAACGCAGAGGCTAGTGGAAGTACTGATTGATTTGATGTTTTAAGTCTACTTTATGCACAGTAAAACTAATCGGGACTGGACCTACAGTTTCAAGAACCACTTGTACGGGTATCGAACCCTTGATTACAAGGCTATTGCTGTGCTAACGCAGAGGCTAGTGGAAGTACTGATTGATTTGATGTTTTAAGTCTACTTTATGCACAGTAAAACTAATCGGGACTGGACCTACAGTTTCAAGAACTACTTGTACGGGTATCGAACCCTTGATTACAAGGCTACTGCTGCGCCATCGCAAAGGCTAGTGGAAGTACATAGTTATTTGAATCTTATTTATTTAAAATATTTAGTTTTTTTTTATGCATGCTTATTGATTTTAAACCTAAAATTAAATAAAATCCGGCAATTATATCCAATTATACTTATGGCTACAACGAGCATTTGCAAAAAAAAAAAAAAAAAAAATAGCTTGAGATTTTTTTTACCACGTAAACAAAATAGCTGACATGCCAAATATGAACAGGCTATATAAATTTGAGAGAGAGATGGATAAAAAAAGTTAATTAAAATTTAATTTCATGATTGCAACACGGAACTTAATGATTGATTTAGTTTATTTTATTTTATGTTTTGTACCTCTCGGCTAATTTGCGAAAATTGGGGGTGAGTGATGAAATGGACATTCACAAACAACCAAGCCCGACCAGGATTCGAACCCAGGACCCTTGGCGTCGCAGCACGATGTGCTAACCACTCGGCCACAGGGCCGGGCAAGTGCTGGTATATACATAGATCAAAGTTACATGGTTCTAGGCCCCATAGGAGCCGAGAAAATCAATGTCTTGGAAAACGTCTTAAGACAAATATCTCAATCTTTAAGAAAGTCGACTTCCGGTATCTCAAGATGCTACTTCCGGTCTGTCAAGAAAATTTTCTTAAGACAAAAATCTTAAGACGTTTTCCAAGACATTGATTTTCTCGGCTCCTAATTGAGCTAGGATGATGATTTTAGGTTTGTTGGATAGGATTCGACGAGAACTATTCGACTAGCAAATAAAATCGATTCTACCCCCTCAAGTTTCGGAAATACAGACAATTTTTTATTTTTTTGAGAAACTTGATTTGCAGGCTTAGTTTTTGCCCTAATTCGAAAATTTTAATAGCATTCGATACAAAATTAGAAGTACTCTACAACTTATTGGAGGGATGATGACTACTGCCTGCTGTTTTTGAGTTAACAGTTGGGCTGAAAAGTTCGTAGGCTAACATAGTAAAAAATATTTTTTTGACAAAATTCGATTTTATTATTCAATATAGTTGCCTTCGAGGGCGATTCAACGATTATAGCGGTCATACAATTTTTCGATGCCATTTTTATAGTACGATTTCTCTTTAGCCTCAAAATAGGCCTCAGTTTCGGCGATTACCTCTTCATCAGTGCTAAATTTCTTTCCAGCGAGCATTCTTTTAAGGTCTGCAAACAGGAAAAAGTCACTGGGGGCCAGATCTGGAGAATATGGTGGATGGGGAAGAAATTCGTAGTCTAATTCATATAATTTTGCCATCGTTTTCATTGATTTGTGACACGGTGCATTGTCTTGATGAAACAGCACTTTTCTCTTCTTCAAATGGGGCCGGTTTTTCGTGATTTCATCCTTTAAACGCTCCAACAACGCTATGTAATAATCGCTGTTGATGGTCTGGCTCTTTTTGAGGTAATCGATGAATATAATACCATGCGCATCCCAGAATACTGATGCCATAACCTTGCCAGCCGACTGTTGCGTCTTTCCACGCTTTGGATTCGGTCATCACGTGCAGTCCACTCGGCTGACTGTCGATTGGACTCTGGAGTGTAGTTATGGAGCCATGTTTCATCCATTGTAATATATCGACGGAAAAATTCATGTTTATTACGGTTGAATATCTCTAAACATTGCTCCGAATGATCAAAACGTTGTTGCTTTTGATCGATTGTGAGCACGCGCGGCACCCATTTTGCACACAGCTTTCGCATGTTCAAATATTCATGCACAATATGTCCAACACGTTCCTTTGATATTTTTAAAGTCTCAGCTATCTCGATCAACTTCACTTTACGATCATTTAAAATTATTTTGTGGACTTTTTTTATGTTCTCGTCGGTAACAGCCTCTTTGGGGCGTCCACTGCGTGCATCGTCTTCGATGCTCATTTCGCCTCGTTTAAATTTAGCAAACCACTTCTCAACGGTTGATTTTCCTGGTGCAGAGTCCGAATAATGTTTATCAAGCCAAGCCTTGGCTTCAACAGTATTTTTTTTCGCCAAAAAGCAATGCTTTATTAACACACGAAATTCTTTTTTATCCATTTTTTCACAATAACAAAAGCTGCTTCACTCACAATGCTATATCTCACGAACTAATTATCCGGCAGCTGTGAAATTTATACACGTATCTTTTGAAGGTTAGTACTAAGTAAAAATCACATGGATTTAATTCTAGTAACGCCATCTATGAGTCAGCCTACGAACTTTTCAGCCCAACTGTTATTTTGGATTAAAATTTCAAGATGCAATTTCTAAGATGTTTTGTAATTCATCAACTATGGGTTGTAGGAAAACAATTCTTGCTCTATCTGCTATCGCTCGACGAATACTATAAACATAAATAATGCTTATGGTTTGATTTTTAAAATGGCGAGCGGAAAATAACTATGTTTTCTGAAATTATGATTTATACTTCATACGCCAAGAGGGCTGAGGGTTAGAAAAAAAAAGATTGTTTGGTAGAATTATGCACACATAATATTTTCGTGTTTTCTATACACAAGCTTAATTATTTTTTTTTCAATTATTTACAGGATTCATTAAGAAGCAAGAAGTAGCATAAATAACACACTCCCATCAAACCCAACACTATTGTGAATTATTGCACAGTATTTATTTTGTGGCACTCCACTATATATATATAATAACATACCCACAAATATTTTCAACAAGATGCAATCTGAGAAAAGTTGCCCTGTGTGCAAGATAACCATATCAAGCCAAAATTTTGCAAGACATTGTCGTACCTGCGCACCTGGTAAGCGTGTAACCGCTAAAAAATCATGTCCCAGGTGCGGTATACATATTACTATTAATAATTTAAAGAGGCATATAACATCATGCAAAATTGTCGTCGGAGCACCTGTTCCACAACCGTCGACCAGCTCGACCAAGAGGAAAGCGGAAGCCGACTCGCCACCATCCGCCAAACGCGTCAAGCCTGTGGCGAAAGCGAACCAGACTGCTTTCGAGCGGTTGTTAGAGGACTTTGTCCTCACTTCGGAGGGCTCATGCGACGTGCGTAGTTTTTTGGAGAACGTGCAAGCCAAAATCATTTCCATCCTCGGCGATGCGCTTGCAACGCACTCCACCAAATTCTACGCATCGCTACGTTGCCAGTACAAGAAGCCGTCCGATGAAATTTACAGCTTCTGCCACAACACCAAGGCGAAGACGCTGCATCTGGCGGATGTCGACAACCTCGAGGTCATCTACAACCAGTTTACCGATGAGCTGGTGGCAAAACAGGAGGAACATCAAGCTAAAGGCTCGGGGGGTTCGCTGTGTGGCGAGCCTCACGAACTGTGCGTCAAACTTTGTAAGTTCATACCTCTCTCCGCCTCCAGCTACGCCCCCTTACCACCTACCATTGTGGCAAAGAAGGCCGTCCTGAACATTCAGAACAGTGACGCCAAGTGCTTCGTATGGTGTGTTCTGGCAGCGTTGCACCCTGTCGACCGGAAAAACCAACCACGCCGAGTTAACCACTACCTACCCTACGAGGCAGAGCTGGAAGTTGCGATGGCTGGTATCGACTACCCGGTGGTGCTTTCGGACATTCGAAAGTTCGAGGTTCGTGCGCGGTTGGCCATCAACGTTTACGGTCTCACTGACGAAAATGCGGTGTACCCCATCAGGGTGAGCGACGTAAACGTTGATGGTGCGCAGGAAATTCACCTTCTGCTCATCAAGGACGAGACCCATCACCACTACACCCTTATCCGTTCCCTCTCCCGGTTGGTGTCGAGCCAAACAAGCAAGCATCATGGTAGCATAGAAGTTTGTCGCAGGTGCTTGTCAACTTTTGACAATCAAAAACAGCAGGATTATCAGCACATCAAAGGTTCCAACATCGCTGTTGAGAAGCTCGCTCGCCACAAGTTCTACTGTAGTAACAACGAGCCTGGTGTGGCAGTCTTGCCCAAACCTGACACCGTGGAGCGTTTCCACATGCACGGTGCCATGGTGGAGCATCCCGCTATCATCATCGCGGATTTCGAGGCCTTCCTCAAACCCCTGTCCACTTGCGATCCAGATCCCGAAGTTTCCTCCACCACCCCTTACCAACTCCACGAGGCATCCAGCTTCGCATACGTTGTGGTGCGACGTGACCAGCACATCGCCCCCGAGCCCTACGTGTATCGCGGTCCCGACGCAGCCAAACACTTCCTCGAGAGGATTGTTGTGGAAGCCAGCGAGATAGGGAAGGTACTGTTGGCCCCCAAGTCTATGCTCCCACTGTCTCCCGACGATCAACGTAGACACGACGAGGCCATCGCTTGCCCTGTCTGCGTCAAGGGGTACACCACCAACAACCGTAAAGTCCAACACCACGATCACTTTAACGGTAGGTATGTTGGTCCATGGTGCAACGGATGCAACCTCATGGCTCGGGACCCGCGCTTCATCCCTGTGTTTTTTCATAATGGCTCGGGATACGACTTCCACCATCTGGTGCCTCACTTTGGCTACGACGACATGCGAATCAACGTCCTGGCGCAGAACGAGGAGCGTTACATTAGCTTGAGCAAGTGGGTGCGAATCTCAGAAACACACTCTACCGTCGAGCTTCGCTTCCTCGACTCCCTGAGGTTCCTCCCGGCCAGCCTCGATGCTCTCGCAGGGAAGCTTAGCGACGAGCAAATGCTCATTACCTCCGGAAACTTTCCGAACTTGGACGCCGGCCTCTTCAAGCGTAAGGGGGTCTATCCCTACGAATACATCACAGACCCTTCCAAGTTCGCAGAGACGTCGCTACCTCCTCGAGCAAACTTCTATAGCAAGCTGCGAGGCTCGAACATCACCGACGAGGAATATCACCACGCCCAGTCCATGTGGCGCGAGCTGGGCTGTCGAACTCTCGGGGACTACCACGACGCCTACCTCAGACTTGATGTGACGCTCCTCGCCGACGTGTTCCAGACGTTCCGTGCAACTGCGAAGACCATCTACAAGCTGGACCCTGCATACTTCTACAGTCTCCCCGGACTGGCATGGTCAGCCATGTTTCTGGTGACGAAGATCGAGCTGGAGCTTCTTTCGGACGTGAACATGTGACGAAGATCGAGCTGGAGCTTCTTTCGGTCGTGAACATGATGCTGTTTGTGGAACGTGCCGTGCGGGGTGGAATGGTCCAGGTGTCGCAGCGACACTCGCACGCCAACAATCACCACATGGCCACCGGTTACGACCCCTCACAACCGTCCAGCTACATCATGTACACGGACGTCAATAACCTCTACGGACACTCCATGATGCAGCCACTCCCCTTTAGAGGGTTCGAGTGGGCCGACCCTTCCAACTTCGACGTCGAAAGCTTCGACGATTTGGAACATGAGTTCTTCGCCGAGGTGGACCTTGAGTTCTCCGAGAAGCTGCAGGATTTGTTCTGCGATCTTCCCCCTGCACCCGAGTTCAAGTGTCCACCCGATTCCAACCAGAAGAAGCTCGTCATGGACTTCGAGTCCAAAGAGCGTTATGTCCTGCACTACCAAAACCTCCGGTGGTTGATGAAGCAAGGGGTTACCATCCGCACAGTACATCGAGTTTTGATGTTCGAGCATTCTCCATGGTTGAAGCCATACATCGAGCTCAACACCGAACATCGCACAGTCGCCACTTCTGATTTCGATCGCGATTTCTTCAAGTTAATGAATAATGCGGTGTTTGGCAAAACTATGGAGAATGTACGGAATCGCATGGACATAAAATTGGTAACGAGGAAAGCACAATGTCGCAGGCTCGTAGCAAACCCATTATTTAAATCGAGGACCATTTATAATGAGCAGCTTGCTCTGGTGCATATGAGGAAGAGTGAGGTGAGGCTCGACAAGCCAATTTATGTTGGTGCCTCAGTATTAGACCTGAGCAAGCTGCACATGTTCGAGACGTACTACGACATATTACGTCCACATTATAGCCACAACATCTCGCTTCTCTACACGGACACGGACAGCTTGGTGTACCACGTCCACTCAGCCGATGCATACAGGGATATAGTCACGGCACCAGCTTTGGTTAACCTCTTCGACACCTCGGGCTATCCCCAGCCGAACCAGTACGGCATCCTGCCCCGAAACAAAAAAGTACCTGGCAAACTCAAAGACGAGAAGGACGGTGATGTAATTCTCGAGTTTGCAGGTCTTCGCGCCAAGGCCTATGCCATCAAAGCCGAGGGCAGCGTTACCAAGAAGGCCAAGGGTGTCGGCAGACAGGTGGTTCGGGAGCATCTCGCATTCGAGGACTTTGTCGATTGCCTCAAGACCAGGTCGTCGGTTCTAAGAGTAGAACAGCGCATCCAGAGCGTCGACCATGTGTTGACCACAAACAAAGTTAGAAAAATTGCGCTGGATCCCAACGACGACAAGAGGTGCGTCCTCGAGTGTGGTATTCACACATTGCCGTGGGGGCACTATCGCTTAGCAGAAAGCAAAACCTGCAACATATGTCCATCTTCAACAGAAGATTCATAAAAACAAAACAAAACAAAAAAAAACACTTTGACTGTCATTACAAAAAACTTTGACTGTATTCTTAAATAACCAGCATGCCTATGAATTTGTTCGGTTTCAAAAAACAGATCATTATGGAAACCATACCAGATCATGAAGTCTTACCTTCCGTGTTACCTAAACTCAACGGTCTGTTGATCATTCACCTCAACAGCATTTGGACGAAACTGAATGACGATGTGGGCAAGATGTTTTATGTCTTTAATAACAATTTACATTTCTACGAAATTCCGATCGACGGGAAACTTCAAATCACCGTGAATCCGGAAAACGCAGGCGAAATCAAAATTTCTACCGGCAAGAACATTTTTCGAATCAAGCACGACAAGATGCTTTCTAACATTACGTACGATGTGTCCGCAGGAGATTATCTTTACATGGAACTCCTCGGAGATTACGACAAACTTATTCCTCTCTTCGTAGAATTACGAATCGTCTATCCTATTATAAATAACCGTTAACCAAAAATGCCTAACGACATTTTCGGCAACACCAAGCGTGTGGACCACGCAGAAGAGATTCTCATGTTGGACATTCGAGTTAAGAAGTTGAGGACCGATTTGATTGCTTTGCAGGAGACCTTAAACAAAAGTTTAGAGTCGGAAATCGCTACGCTCCAAACGCAATGTCTCGACCCCATTCTGAAAATCGATTCCGAACTGAAGACGCTGATAAAAAATTATGTCGACGTACCTTCTTACGACAGCGTTCAAAATATACAGTTGAGCGTGGATTCGCTTCAAAATGATTTAGCCAAATTACAGCAATTTCAATCGAAAAATGAAGATTTGGAAAAATTGAAACTCGAAATCGAAGAACGAACTTCCGCAATAGAAAAAAATTTCCCTGAACTTCAAACCGTCGTGAGCGATATAGACGCAGAACGCTTACATGTCGTCGTTTCCAAATTACAAGAAGAATTCACCAGCACGTTGGAAGAAATTAAATCCAAGTTGCAGACTTTGGAAGATACAATGACGAACCTACCATCGTCGGACGAACTGCAGGTCACCGGTAAAAGCGTCGCGAACATAAAAATTCAATTGGAGGCCTATCAAGATTTCGAACACATTCAAACCACCATCGCTACGCTTCAGGCGTCCTTGGAATTGATCAACGAAGAAATTAAAAATATTCACGCTGAAGCGAGAGCGTTGACGAGCATTCAAGACACGTTAAGCACGGTTCAGCAGAAGATCGAATATTTAGAAAATTTAAACGTCGAATCCAATCTCGCTCATTTTCATCACGTACTCGACAACATACAGGGTGACTTGGAATCGTTACGGACGAGCGTGCCTTCGAGCGAAGATTTGGAAAAATTGAAAACGGCGGTGACGGCACTATCCGAATCGAACGACATCAAAAGCTCATTGAGCGATCTCGAGAGTAGGGTGGCCAATCTCCCCACCTCCAAAGAATTGCACGCTTTGAAAAGAAACATATCTCGAATGCTGAAACGACTAGAAACGGAAACGGCGAACGTGGAACAGATTCGAGACGAAATTAGTTCGCTGGTGTCGACGCTGCCCACTTCCCAGAGCGTCGCCGACCTTCACACGCAGTTTACAGAGATGCGAAGCATCGTGAACGATCTTACCGAGAAGAGCTCGAAATTGAATCAAGTCGAGAACCTTCAGAACATCGTCGTCAACATCAGAAATCTAGTTGGAGTGCTGGAATCCACGCAGGAATCGACGCTAACCTCTTTCGGTGCCAAGTTGCAAGAACTCAACGAAAACTACAAGCAGTTGAACGTGGAAGTGAAAATCAAACCGTCGTTTTCTACCGTAACGGATACCATAGTCGAGCATTTGCTGCCCATCGAAAATAAACTCGGACAAGTTCACAGTAATCTGCTCGGCGTCGACACTAAATTCGCTAAACTGCATTTTCTGCAAGCCATCGAAATCAACAGCGTACCCAATCAACAGAGAATCTCCACGTTCGTCGAAGGTAACAAACTGTACATGTTGCATCCTTATCATCCGTACTACAAGTTTCTCCTCGATGGCACGATTCAGATAAACGAATTTTCGTACTGGTCTCACGGTAGAAAAGCTAGCGTTCCCACCATGACTTTGATATCGAATCGTGGTGTCCAGAAAGCAGGAAACATTCCTCTGGCACGTTGGAACGAAACGCGCAACATATATGAAATACACGAAGACGAAGATCTCACCGTTTTCGACGTGAGTGCCGGCGATAAGCTGATCATTCAAAACACGAGCGAAGTGCCACCCTCTTTGAATCCCATCACGCTTGTGCTTCTCTTGAAACGTAATCTCTAAAAAAATGTCTAGGCAAGCCATCGTCGAAGAATTGCATAAACCTGCACGCCGTAACTACGAACGTTTGGCTGTGGTAACCAAGGGCATCGACGACCTCTGGCAAAGTGACCTCGTGGAGATGAGCAGCGGCAATTTGAAAAACGTGCATAAATTGAACAAGGGCAACAAGTACCTTCTCACCGTCATAGACACGTTTTCGAAATTCGCATGGGCTCTACCTTTGAAGGCGAAAACGGGAACGTGCGTCACGGAAGCATTCAAGACAATTTTTCGCGAAAGCGGTGGCAGACGACCACGGTTTCTGCAAACGGACAACGGTAAAGAATTTTACAACGCCGTATTCCAAAAGTTTATTCAAAACCACAAGATTCGACATTATTCGACCTTCAGTCACATCAAAGCCAGCATCGTGGAAAGATTCAATCGAACCTTGAAAACACACATGTGGAAACGATTCACGCTTCGGGGAAATTACAAATGGGTCGACATCCTGCCGGAACTCGTCGACATCTATAATGAAACGGTACACAGAACGATAGGCATGAAGCCAGTTGACGTTACCAAGTCCGACGAGCAGCGTTTAATTTCTACAGTTTACTGTCCAAAGTACACACCCACGACAAAAAAAGCTAAATACAAAATTGGAGACCAGGTGAGGATCAGCAAATTCAAACGCACCTTCGAGAAGGGATTCACAAAAAATTGGAGCACAGAACTTTTTACGGTGGTTCGAGTTCTACCCGGAAACCGACACACGTATATAATAAAAGATAGTAGCGGCGAGATTTTGAAAGGAAGATTTTACGAAGAGGAACTCTCTAAAACGAAACACCCCGACACGTACCTCATCGAGAAAGTATTGCGTAGGAAAGGTGACAAACTGTTTGTCAAATGGCTGGGACTTCCGGAAAAGAGTTGGATCGACGCGGACGAAGTGATCTTGTGAGTACGTGGAACGTGGTGAAGCGTCTACCGGATCCGGAAAGTCAAACGAGAAAAAAAAAGAACGGCGAGTTGCTTCCCGACAGCATCCGCTGTCTGATCGTAGGTCCTTCGGGGTGTGGGAAAACGACACTGCTCGTGGACAATTTTCTCCTCGCACCGAATTGGCTAAATTGGAAGAACAGGCACCTGTACGTGTTCTCGAAAAGTTTGGAGCAATCCAAATACCAGCAACTGATGAAACTGTACGATGGTCTGGACATTGCAACATTCGCCTCGGAAATAAAACCACTCGACGATTGTCGTGAAAATTCAGTCGTTGTGTTCGACGACGCCATCCTGGAAAATCAAAATGAAATTCGCAATTTTTTCACGCAAGGTCGTCACAAAGGAATGGATTGTTTTTACCTAGCTCAAACGTTTTCCAAAATTCCAAAACAGTTAGTACGCGACAACGCTAATTTCATATGTTTGTTTCGTCAAGATCACACCAACCTCAAGCACGCGTACGATGACTACGTAGGCGGAGACATGAACTACAATCAATTTTCGGAAGGCTGCTGCTCTACTTGCTGGAACGGTGACGATTTCGGATTCGCGACGATCGACATGACGAGGAAACCCAACGACGGAAAATACAGAAACAAAATCAACGACTTTCTAAACGTTGCAACGTTGTGAGAAACGATGTATATAAATAAACGTTATGACGAAACGAAAAATCGAGGACGAAAATCTCAAGCTTCGCGATTACCTCGCGAAACGCTTCAAAGGTTGGAAATCCGAGAATCGCGGATTCTACGAAGAGAAGAAACGTCAGGATCAACCTGTGATCGATGCCATCAGCAGTCTAGGTAAAGAAATTAAAAGTGTCACGGAACAAAATAAAAATTTGATTAATGAACTCGTACCGCTCGCAGCTAAAAGTTACGCTGTACCCACACCTATTTCGAGCATTCCTTCGACGCCGTTCGAACTGAAGGATGCACCGGCGCGACGTCGAGCCATAGGCAGCACGTCTTCGGATAAAATCGAGTTGGGACCTTTGGCACGAGACTACCTGAGCACGGGGAAATTCGACAAGGATGAAGTGTTCGGATTGTATCCCAGCATGGAAACCAGCGAAGGCGGTGGTGTGGTGTGGAAGATTGGGAAATCGAAGGTGACCTTCGAAGGCAACGACATTAAAGTCAATTTAGGCGACAAGGATAGTTGGAACAGGTATCCGGGTACGGTGGGACTGTGGGAACTCGTCGCCAAAAAGCAGCCGAAAGATTACACCGACGAAGATTACCAAAGTTACAAGGAAATTCTGATCATGACGGATGCCTTGTACCAGAACAACGACGCCTCGCAGAATAGGGTGAAATCGAGCAGCGGCGAGAAGTACAGGAATCTCATCAAACCGATTTGGAACCAGGTCAAAACAGGCAGCGGCGTCAAACGCTACAACACGTTACCCAAAGAATTCGTTTGGGTGGACGACGTTAGGAAGCTCGTGGACCGATTGTTGGTGATAGCCGGCGAAGAGAATGCAGGCAACCGTAATTTCTACAACGAGAAGGTTGGCATCGTGGACATGATCAGCACGAAACTTTCCAACTTCATCGTGAACGACGACAAGGGCATAGGTTACCTGATCAAAATCATCAACACGCTGCCTCCGAAATTTTGGAACGTGGCCGAAGGAAAGGGACTCGTGAACGACATCATCAACAAGTTACCTTTCGAGATGCATCTACCTGGCTACCAGTACTGCGGACTGGGTACCAAACTCGAGAAAAGATTGGAGAGAGGAGACAAGGGTGTGAATCCGTTGGACGCGGCATGCAAAGATCACGACATCGCCTACAACACCACGCAGACGGATCTGGACGCACGTCACGAAGCAGACAAAAAATTGGAACATGCAGCTTTCAAAAGGTTCGTGAGCAGAGACGCATCGCTGGGTGAACGGGTCGCCGCACTGGGTACCACCATCGCCATGAACACAAAACAAAAATTGGGGTGGGGTATATAAATAACATGGAGTAAAAAATAATAATAATAACAACATGTCTCGTATAACTGATTTGCCACCCGAGCTACTATCTAAAATATTCAAAAGGGTAGTTAACGGAGATGTTAATAAACTTGTAATCATGGCAAGAACAACGCCGGAATTTCGCACCCCTTGTGAAATGGTTCTCAAGGACCATCTTCGGGAGATCAGCGGCCTGAGGTGTGGTGATCTCAACATTCTGCTTTCGGCTGCAGGGGAAAAATTAAACGAAAGGTTAGATGAATTGCACGAGGCAAGGCAGGGAAGAAGACGGTATACTGATGATTGGCGTAAGTCCAAACAGGAAACTGAAGAAATCATCACGCACATCATCGCGTTTTCCGAAGCACGGACTTTCTTCCTCTGTTAAAAAAATAATAATATATATACGTGTCAAAAAAAAATATATATAAATAACACACATCGTGAAAAAAAATCATCTTCGGTATATATAAATAACACACATCGTGAAAAAAACAATTAAATTTCTCTCTAACACTCTGAAATTTTTTTTGATATGACGATTGAAAAAATGAGTGATCTCCAAGCATTAAAACAAATGCTAAATTTGTCAGTCGAGTATGTAAAAATTCAGGAATTGGAAGTCGACAAACCTTACACGATAACTTCCGGTTCAATCGTTTCTACCCAGTATGGTCCCAAGGTACGCCTGTTGCTCAACGCACAATACAGTCTATTTTTACCAGATCGATACGCTAACATGTTATCCGACGAGAAGCTATCTATTTTAATCGAGAACAAAACTCGAATCGTGTACAAGGGGACAAAGGAACTTCTTGGCAAAAAAACAAAGCACGTAATAGAATTTGTGTAACGACTGCGAGGCCTTGAAAATATATAAATAACATACCGTAAAAAACTACACAAGAAAAAATCTCAGAATATATATATAAATAACATACCGTGAAAATAACACATAGAGCATCAACATGAAGCCCAAGGGTGTCGTGTACCAGATACCATATTCGAATCTAAAAAATCTAGGTACCCTCGATGGGTTACTCACCAAGAAACAACGCGAGAAGAAACGTTCTTGCTTGAGCAAAGGACACGGAATGAAATTGCTGCTCAGCACACCTCAATTGAAAAGATTGCAGCGTTCGCGGAAACAGCAAAAGATCGGAGGTTTCATATTCAGCATCCCGGCCATCCTGGCAGCATTGGGGGCCGTTGGAAGTTTGGCCGGCGGAAGTGCCGCCATCGCGAAAACCGTCATCGACTCGAAGAAGAACAAGGCGGAATTGGAAGAACAGAAACGTCACAACCTGGCCATGGAGAAAAAAAGAGGCAAGGGCGTGATGAAGAAGTTTAAAAAAAAGAAACAGAAGCACTCACCAACCGAGACATTGAATCTCTGATCGAACCGTTACAAATCAAACACTTCAGAGGAGTTTTCATGTCCGACTCGTTACCTTCAAGCGTCAAAAGAAGAGAATGCGGAGTAGTCAACTTGGACGGTCAAGAAAATCCAGGCACGCATTGGATATGTTACCACAAAAACGACAATGATAAAGCATTCGTTTTCGATTCTTTCGGAGGTGTCCCACCTACAAATTTAGTTTATTATCTGAAAACAAACAAAACCTCTATATACTACAACGACGAACGCATTCAAAATTTCGGAGACGTGAACTGCGGCCATCTCTGCCTCTCTGTGCTCGCGTTTCTCTCTAAAATAAATAACCCTACGATCGAGGATTTCTAGAAAGCATTGTGGAACCTCAAACAGCATCACTAGGATGGGCGTGTTCCATCTCACGAGCGAATCTTCAATCTTGAAACTCACGCTGCACGACGACATCGTCTATCCTAAATCCGTAGCTCTGCGTGCATTCTACAGCATGTACCTCATACCCAATGTTACGCATCACAACAACAAAATTAGCGTCGGAAGCGAACACATCGTCGTCACGCCAGGCCAATACAATCTTTCCACTTTGCAAGCTCAATTACCCAAAGGTACATACCTTTCTCAAAATTCGGTCACGCACAGAGTGGAAATCCTATCCGCGACCGAGACCGTGGACCTGGGCACCATGGGAGAACTTTTAGGTTTCGAGAACGACACCAAACTCGAAGCTGGCATCAAGCACGTGGCAACCAACATTCCTAAATTCTTGGCCATAGAGACTCTGAACGTACACTGTAACGTGGCGGAAGGCATGATCACGAAATCTTCGGACGGATTGTTAGGAAGTCACAAGCAGACGGGAATCATAGCCACTTTCAAACCAAGTTCCGAGTTCATGGAACCGATCATCTACACGCCCTCTTCGCCGATCTATTTTCCAGTATGTCGCAACCGCATAGACGACATAGAGTTGGTGGTGACGAACGAGAAAGGAGAGGTGGTGGATTTCGCAGGTGCCACTACGACGGCCATCGTGGAGATCAACGTATAATAAATAACCATACATGTAAAATGGAGCAAATCGAAAGTTACGAATTGCAATCTTTCCATCCCAACCGTCACACGTTCGCCAATCTGAACGAAGCGAACAGGGAGATCGAATACGACGTGGACGTAGGCGACGGGTTCGTTCATCCTCACAGAGCGGACCTCTACCTTCAATTCGACGTGGTGAAGAAGGAAAGCGGAGACGCGTTTCCCGCAGCAGCAAACTTGATACTCGTGGACAACTTCGTGCCTCACCTGTTCTCGCAGGTGGAGGTGAGGAAACACAACACCGTCATCGACAGAATAGATTATCCAGGCATCACGTCGACGGCAGTGGGAACGTTGAAATTATCCAAAACGGACGCAGCATACTACCAGGCCGGGGGATTCGAAGCCGGGACCAAAATATCGACGAGAAGTCACACGGTGCTCTTTCCCATGCGTCTGCTGCCGGGTTTCTTCTCGGACTACAAGGAGATCATGTGGAAGGGAGGACTGAGGGTCACGTTTCGAAGAGCGGCCAACGACAACGACGCACTAATGCGATACGCTACTTTGGGTCCGGACGGCACCACGCCGATAGCCAACACTCTACCCGAAGCAGCCAAGTGCGTCATCCAAAGCATGGAATTGAGAATGCCGGTGGTGGAATACGAAACGAACTACGCCCTCAAGTACAAAGCGGAGATCTTGAAAAGTCCGCAGGTGCCGATTCACTTTCACGGTTACCAGTGCGTGCAGAAAATGGCGTCGGGAAGTCACATGGAATTCGACGTGACGACGCAGTTCAACAACATACAGTTCGACATGCCAGATTTCGTCGTAGTGCTCTTTCAGACCGGGAGGGACAAGAATCAGGAAAAAGATTCCAGCAAGTTCGACGACTGCAAGATCAAGAACGTTTATCTGAAGAATGGACGCAACGAAGTGTTCCCGCGCGAGAATTACAACCTCGACGTGACCAAAAACGATTACCTCAAACTTTACGAAGCGTTCTCGGCTTACAAACGCGTGACCGAGGGGAGCGTGGACATGTACTACACGCCCAGCGAGTTCAAAGCACGGAGACCCATGACCGTCATCAACACATCTAAGAGAAAGAAGGTTGTGGTCAACGATCGAACCAACATCAAGGTCGTCTGCGAGTTCCACGATGCCTTGCCCGAGGATACCCTATGCAGTGTCATCCTGATTGCAGAGAAGTCCTTCGCCTACGACGTGAAGAACGAGAGGGTCACAGAGCAGTTTTAACAAGTTTTTTAACATCTTTTCTTGCACAATAAGAAATTTTTTGTACTAGCACAATCAGTTACAATAGCACAATACGAATTTCACTAGTTCAGATCAGTTACAAATGTCAATTTCATTAGTTATCAGTTACAATATCTTTTTGCACTATAGCACGAGACAATCAGAAAATTTGCACAAAAAAATTTGTTGTTGTTTTTACACGTGAAAATTAACAATAAAATTTCTTTTTTGTCGTTTCAGATGCTGTCGAAACATCAAAAACACATACACACACACTAGAAAAAAGCATGCAACTTTATTTGTAACACACACATATTCTCCATCTTCATCAAGAAAATATTATAATAAACATAATTATTTTTATCTATATCTCACAATAAAACTCTATATCCAAAAATATCACAACATCAAATAACACTAGAGTCGTTAGTACACGTTGCATGCATTACGGAGGTCCTCTGTAGGGTTTCATGGAAGTTTGGGGAAAAAAAAAAACACGTGAAACTCTACAGAGGTGCGGTAATCTATAACCGCAGCCATTAGAAAACTTTTACATTTTTGGTTGGGCACCACGCACCCTGGCGAGGTTATAGGGGCCAGGCATCCTAAAAACAACAATTATTATTTTGTTTGTTTGTTTGTGTTACAATACATAAGCGCGCGTGCGTGTGTGTGTGTATGTGTGTGTGTGTGTGGCACATCGTTCCCCCGAGAGAGAGAGGTTTACAAAAATCACGATATACAAACGTTGCCGGAGTTGGAAAATTACGATATGGCGCATTCGCTCATTACTGTTCCCAGCTATAAGTTTTTCTCTCTCTCTAGCCCTTGCCAACTAAAAAAAAAGTGTAGGTAGGAGTTGGTAGCACTGCGAGAAAATAGAGATCATGCCTTACAAGAAAAAACCATTAAGGCAATTTTTATTTGATGACGTTGAACCCGTGTAGTGTTCCCATCCATCCATCTCTCTCTCTTTTACGGCAGTGCCGACTCTCCTTGACCTGTATATGTAGGTTGGCAAAAATTGCTTTATGCACTGTAAAGCAAACCTCAAGCAAAGTTGCCAGCCCCTTGCTTTAGGTTAGGTTAGACAAAAAAATCTGTAGGTAGGCTGTCGGCTGTTTAACTCTTCCCTCCCTCTCTCCCCTCTCTTTTTTTTTGTAAAAGGCTATGGCAAAAGTACCAGTAGGTTGGTAACCTTGCTTTATGCACTGTAAGGCAAGCCTCAAGCAAAGTTGCCAGCCCCTTGCTTTAGGTTAGGTTAGACCAAAAACCTTGGTGATTTTTTTTCGAGTAAGATGTTGGTAATACTGTGTCCGAAAATAGGGTGGGGTTTATGCCTTACAAGAGCAAACCATTAAAGCAAGCCCCACCAAGCTTTACTTTTGAGTGTAGTGTTGGCAACACTGCGAGAAAAAAGTTGCCAGCCCCTTGCTTTAGGTTAGGTTAGACCAAAAACCTTGGTGATGTTTTCGAGTAAGAAGCTGGCAACACTGCACCATCAAATAGAGCTCATGCCTTACGAGAGAAATCCATTAAGGCAAGCTCCTCACTTCAGCTCCTCACTTGATGTTTCAGAACTCTCTAAACTGGACTACTGGTCGGCAATAAGTTTCAGAAGTTTTTTTCGGTCTGACACCAAATTACACCTCACTCGATTTCTTTTGTTCTCTAAACATTTTCCATATATGGAATTACTCATTAATTTATAAAGATTTTTTTCAACTTTAGAATTTGTTTGTATTCGATTATTTGTATTTTTCTCAATATATTGAGCTAACCATCTTTCTTGATCAAATTTTAACCCTTTATGGATTTGTGTTAATTTCATACCATGTTTCAAATAATACTGTAACAGTCGATAATGAAGTACATAATTATTTTTATTTTCAAACGATAATATCAATATTGTTTCCTCTGTACCTGGTACTTTTTGAGAAACTGGTGCCATAGCAAAACCATGGTGTCGGTCATGTAGATGTGATGGATATTCCAAATCAACTTCCAGTAGACAACCTTTTGCATGATCTTCAGACCAGTTTAAGAAATCTTTGTCTTCAAGTTCTGTATCTGTCATCCATTCGTAATTGCCAATTGGTAGTGATTGATTCATGACATAACCATATAAATTCTTCATGTCAATATATAAAATATAATTAAATTTTTTATTAGCATTATAATTTCTAGATAAATATTTATTTATTTGCTTTTGCATATCTTAAAGGACACTGGACTATACCACCACGCTTACCAGATTCAACAAACATGAACTGTTCGATATCGGTAACAAGACCAATTTCAACCTCTGTATTTAAAAGCATAGCTTGCCAGGATAAACCAGGTGTTGTATACATAAAAACAGGATCCAAATTGTATTTCTTGAAACAACGATTTCGAAAAATCTCGAACACATCAGCTAACAAAAGACCATCCAGTTTTAAATAGATATCATGATAATCTCCCATTGTTTTACAATTTAATATATTCCAAATTGTCTGTGCATATTGATAATCTATTTCACTACATTCTTCATCCTGAAGATGGTTATAAAATTTATTTTTCGGTGGTAACTGTGTCTCATTAAATTTTCAAAACTATCCATGTATTGATAGGGGTAAACTCCTTTTCTTTTTAGCAATTCCATATTAACATTATTAAAATATTTTCTTGTGTGAATAAATTCATCATCGGATAATTGTTTCACCAGATTTGCCAAACTACTAGATAGAAACTGATATGAATCTAGAAACCTAAGTTTAATTATTTGTCCATTTTCTAATCTGATAGTTTTTTCTATGGCAATATATTTATCTTTACTGCGTGGTATAATATTAATATTTTCTGTATTATATCCTAATTCTTTGATAAATAAATGTGCATCAAAATTTTGTAAATTATGAATAAATACTGTAATAAAATTTGGTTTCTTTATTTTCAAGTTACATGAATTGGAAATTGTTTCAATATATTCTCCATATTCTCCATTAAAATGGTTATGGTGTTTAACTTTTGGATTAAATAAATTAAAATTATTTTTACAATATTTGCATTGTTTGGTATCATAATGTTTCTGATGTTGTTCTGGTGTAAGTTTATTCATCATTAAATTATTATATAGCTGGTAAATCTTCAATTTTGTATTATATAAAATTGGAGCAAAATCTTTTACCCACTCTCTAAGTTTTCAATAAATATTCGAGATGCATTTTTACCTCTATAAATAAATAATTGTTGTGGATTACTTTCTTCATAAGTTTTTACTAATTTTAGTACAAAACCACAAGATTCATGGTTAGCTATATTTGTTGTATATGATTCATTTGGATCGGGAAGACATGTTTGCATCGGTATCTGTATTGTTTCAAAATCAGCATAGATTACAAATGGATGTTGTACCAGCGATTCATAATTAGAAAATTTTATACTTTTGGATGGAAATTTGTAAGTTACATGAGGATAATAATAACATTTTTCAATATGTTCCTCTAAATGCTGTTCACATGATTTGTCACCTCTTCCATAAAATTTTGACAAGCATCTATCACATATAGCAATTTTAAGATGATTTAATGTTATTTGATTATGCACCAATTTTGTTAGATTTTGTATGAGACAATAGTGTTTCTTATTTCTCTCTGTAACATAAAATAATCTTATGATATGTGCACCAGCAGATGGTGGATGGTGTCTGAGTGGATAAATATTATTATTTATATCATAACCATAAACATGAACATTTATTAATTTTTTATTGTATTGTTGATATTGCTTTTCAAATTTCTCAATATCTAAGATTTCTACTGGATATTTTATTCCTGACATGGATTTTTTAAATTCTGTTTCAAATTTTTCATAATGGGAGACACGATATTTGTGATCATTATGATTTTTAACTGGATGAAAATATGCTATGATGCACCAGAGGAAACATTTATTATCATTATTTTGAATATTTAATACAGCTAATTTGTTTCTGATCTCTTTAGGTAATTTAATATAACCAGATCCTCCAAGAGGGGAATTTTTTGCTATTTTCAATTCAAGTTCATGGTTTGTATCACAAAGAGACCAACCTGAATCTTGTTTTTCGAACTGTTGTTGTTGTAACTTAAGTTCTTCACAAATTCTATCATAAATATCATCTAAATTATTAGTATCATTATAGTATAATTTTAACACATGAGTCTGATGATAAAATTTTTCTATTTTATTACCAGAATTTATATAATTTGATGATAAAATACAATATAATTTGAGATAATATTGTCTAAGTTTATCACAAATTAAATTTTTAAATTTAGGTTTAAGTTTAGCTAGAAAATTTGGAATATCTAATTCTTCATTATCTACATGTGTTGTATTATATACAACATGATATAAAATATCTTGGTTTGGATTTTTAATTTGATTATTCATTTTGGTATAATTGGGTTTTATATCTATATTTTATAATTGGGTTTTATATCTATATTTTTATAATTTGGGTTTTATATATACAAAATTTTTCTTTTAGGATTCTTCTCAAAACAATAAAATTTTAGGTAAATTAATTATTTAATAAATCTCTTCTCTCAACTTCTAATTCTCAAATAATAATTGAAAATAGCAAAATATTTGTATTTATAATCTCAATTTATTAATCAGTAAACTTTTGGTTTATATCTATATTTTTATAATTTAGGTTTTATATATATAAAATATTTTTTAGGATTCTTCTTAAAACAATAAAATTTTAGGTAAATTAATTATTTAATAAATCTCTTCTCTCAACTTCTAATTCTCAAATAATAATTGGAAATAGCAAAATATTTGTATTTATAATCAGTAAACTCTCCACATTATATTTAATCGGGAAAAATTTTGATTTATATCTATATTTTTATAATTTAGGTTTTATATATACAAAAAATTTTTTTAAGATTCTTCTCAAAACAATAAAATTTTAGGTAATTAATTATTTTATATATAATTTTTTCCTTTTTTTAATTTTGAATTTTTAATTTTTAATTTTTTAATTTTTTTAAATTTTTTTTTTAATTTTTATTTTTTTTCGATTTCGGGGGTAGCCTAGAACGGAAGTGGACCGGAAGTAAACCGGAAGTGGACCGGAAGTAAACCGGAAGTGGACCGGAAGTAGACAGGAAGTGGACCGGAAGTAGACCGGAAGTGGACCGGAAGTAGACCGGAAGTAAACCGGAAGTGGACCGGATGTAAACCGGAAGTGGATCGGAAGTGGACCTGAAGTGGACCGGAAGTAACTTAGCACTTATTTTTAACTTAGCACTTCGCTTTACTTATTGAGAAATAAAATTTTAGCAAAAGTTATGGAGGGATTTTCGAAAATTAGCAATTTTGCACTATGAAAATTGGAATTTGAGCTTTGACTTTTTTTGCGCTTGTATTGTATCACTTTTGTAACAGTCAAAGTTCGATTTTGAGTATATTACTGTATAGGTGTACACAATAAAAGTAAACCAAAATTTCGGGGGTGGCCCAAAACGCACCGTTTACCCTACTTAGTACCGAACGTCGGGGCATGCAAATCTGCCAAGTAGAACCGAACGTCGGGGACATACAATTCTGTCAAGTAGTACCGAACGTCGGGACATACAATTCTGTCAAGTAGTACCGAACGTCGGGACATACAATTTTGTCAAGTAGTACCGAACGTCGGGACATACAAATCTGTCAAGTAGTACCGAACGTCGGGACATACAATTCTGTCAAGTAGTACCGAACGTCGGGACATACAATTCTGTCAAGTAGTACCGAACGTCGGGACATACAATTCTGTCAAGTAGTACCGAACGTCGGGACATACAAATCTGTCAAGTAGTACCGAACGTCGGGACATACAATTCTGTCAAGTAGTACCGAACGTCGGGACATACAAATCTGTCAAGTAGTACCGAACGTCGGGACATACAATTCTGTCAAGTAGTACCGAACGTCGGGACATACAATTCTGTCAAGTAGTACCGAACGTCGGGCCATACAATTCTGTCAAGTAGTACCGAACGTCGGGGACATACAATTCTGTCAAGCAGTACCGAACGTCGGGACATACAATTCTGTCAAGTAGTACCGAACGTCGGGGACATACAATTCTGTCAAGTAGTACCGAACGTCGGGACATACAATTCTGTCAAGTAGTACCGAACGTCGGGACATACAATTCTGTCAAGTAGTACCGAACGTCGGGACATACAAATCTGTCAAGTAGTACCGAACGTCGGGACATACAAATCTGTCAAGTAGTACCGAACGTCGGGACATACAAATCTGTCAAGTAGTATCGAACGTCGGGACATACAAATGTATCAAGTAGTACCGAACGTCGAGATAAGCAAATCATTAATATTGTAGAACATCAAGACGTCAAAACGATCTTGTAGTACTGGATGTCGAAACATCCAACATAATTGGACAGTATGGAACGTCAGGACATACAAATCGATCGTATACATTCGCGCAATTAGATATTCAAACTGATATCATCATCAATCCGTGCATTACCGAATTATTCCCTTTCATCTCGACCAATGTAATCTCCTTCTCAACATGTATGTGCTTTTCCCCGAAAGAGCTGCAAAATATTTCAAAATTACAAAGTGATCCTCCCGCTGCCCTACGTCCACGCAGCGGCGCTTCTGCCTATTAGAGAGGCTAACATTCCCTCCCACTCATCCACTTGCTCTGGCGTCTGTTCAGAAAAAAAATGTCCCTATGCGCACATGCAAATGACAGAAAATCAAAGGCATTTTTTGGGTGTGTATGCATGTAACAAAGTACTCTTATGACCGCTAGTTTTCCCTTTGTCTGTTGTATTTGCTTTCAGCATTGAATACATGTCGGTCTATGACAGCTACACTGGACAGTGACCACACGATACATGTTGAACCTGGTGAAACCATAATGGTGTTAGTTGGAAAATAATAAGATATAGCAAATCTACAGGGTGACCAATAAGTATGGAACCATGATGGTTTGAGCCAAACTGGGAGCAAGGTTGATGGTTTGGTGTGTGGAACATGGAGGAATAGAATTGTTGGTCTAAATTCTTCGGAAATACCATCACAAGTGACACCTATCTAAACATGTTGGACTGAAGGACTGCCTAGAGTGCTTAAGCCAGAAGCCCAGTATACAGTTACAACTGAACGACGCACTGGCTTATTATACCACTGTTGTTCGAAGGACATGCAATCGTCAGGGAATATAGTATGATTGTTGTAGACGTGATATAAATATGGATTTCGCACATATTTAAACACTAATTTGATGCAACTCGTGTTCTTAAGTGAAAATGTACCTAATTTTGTGTTTCCACTTTAAAGAAGATGCTGTAATTAGGATAAGTAAATTGAACCTTACAGAAAATTTATTTCCCACAAAATCAGCAATTTGTTTTGGCAAAATGTGTGTGACTCAGTCGGCACGCAGGGGGACAGCGTGGCGGATTTCCACCCGGTTCCCATACCGCCCTCAAACAAACAAGAAAAATGTGGTAAACGACTGCTCTTTTAGCGCAAATATGCATTTCTGTATGTTTTTTTTTAAGTGTAGAAGGTCCGTGAAATGTGACTGCTACCTGTTTTTTTCCTGGTTGGAGCGTGACAGTCTATGGTTTCAATGCATTTACGCGGTAAAACTTGAGCGGCTTGAAGTTCTGGTGAAGCTTGTTATTGAGGAGTTTATAATGTAAACAAATAGCTGTTCTGGCTTTTCTCTGTTAATATCGTAGTCTAAAAACACGGGAAGTTGAGAGTAGATCGATCATGAATTGACTGGATAATAAACCTTTTCCTGCTCCCACAAAAATAGGCAATAATTAAGCTGGAGAGTTCAATGAACTAACCGATCTCGAACTACGCACTTTTAATGATCAGGCTGGAAGTTCATACGAACTTACCGATCACTGATCCAACTCTTGAATTGACTGTGCTTTACTTTCGAAACAAATAACCTTCCTCTCTCTTTCTCTCTTGCGAGATGTTCCCCACATTACTACTTTCATTAACCATCTCTTCTGGAATCGTCTTCTGAATTTAAAAACCAAACTAAGTCATTATTACTGTGCACTGTTCAAGGTAGCAAGTGGCGGGATATTTAGCGCCAAATCTTAAACTTTGACCAGTCCATGCCGAGCGATCCCACTGCCATCTGTTGGCTTGAGGAGAAGATATCGATTTTAAGGAGGCCACCTTAAGCAACAGGGTTTATTCTAGAGGAACACATCTTATGTTCTTAAAGAGAATAAGCTGATATGATTCAGAACCATGAAGCATACATAATGCAGATGGTACGTTTCCTTTGTTATTTTTATTGGCACACCGTCATGTTATATTTGCATTTTTGTTACCAAACTAATATATCTTGCTGGATATGGGTAACTGTTTACACCGATAAGATAGAGGATATAGTGTTTACTATGGACATGTTTCTTCCGCAGTATACTCTGTCCAACAAATTTATAACCATTGTGTGTGTTCAGTTAACAATGTAGGGAATAATATACAGGGTGTAACTAAAATACGGTGCAAAAAATCGGGAATGTATTCCTCATATGTAGAGAAGAAGAAAAAGGTTATATGAAAATGGGGTCGTAAATTCGTAATTTCTGAGACTTGCAAGTATGATCCTAGCATATGTGTGTATTAGCTGAAATTACCTTTTTTCTTGACTACACTGACGATTCTTGAAGTTTTGCCCTGTATTCTTGTTACATCTTGTACAATTAAAAATTACTTAAATAACCCGATTTCTTACAGAGCAATCGTTGATATTGCCTTCATAGTACCCAAAATCAATACTTAATGGATTAACATTAACTAACTGAATCTTAGTTCCTATGTTTCTCCTTTATTTGCATTAAATATTAACCTACTTTTGTATTCGCATTACAATAAAATATAATGCATTAATCATAGCAGTATGAAACTGCCAAGGAATTGGAAACACTGCATCTTCGTGTTCATGTATTACAGTGCAATCAAGTTTAAAATGTTTATTACAGTAGTTATACGGTTAGCAACAGATGGCAGACTACGTTGCTTTGGCAATAAACCATGAATAAATATGTACAAAAACTGTAAAATATGTACCTGTTTATGCATTAAAACTAGTCAAAAGTAAGAATATGTAACATAAAAAACATCATATTATCAGCAATGCCGTGCTAAATTGCTTGAAGTCAGGCAAGTAAGCAGTCACATACACAACACATAACATTCTATCTTATCGGTTAGTTCATTGAACATTCCAGACTAACTACCGCCTATTTTGGAGGGGAGCAGAAAAGGGTATTTAAAGTGCTTATTCTTGTTACTCTTCAATCATATGATGGCTAATAGTAGGAAAAAATGTGTTTCAAATCTTCAGATACGGCACTTTTGGTATTGCGTAACAGGGCTTTATATTGACTAAATGATTTTTCCGCTTGGCAAGAAGTAATGGTGCATGTTTAAACTTGCACAAATCTCCTGGTGTGTACTCAGCTTCCAACGCGTTGCGGTTGTTTCCGCTGCTTTGTAAATAGTTAAAATTATATTGTACCGTGGGGTTTCCTACAAAACGGAAGGGAGGCATCTTTTTCTTCACCGCGTTCCAAACAGATCCTTAAACACTTTCTAAGAGAAGCTACTGTTCAGTGAACAATTTCAAAGTTGTCTGTTCTGAGTCGTAACCTTAACCCAATATGACCTACTTGCTGTTTTCAACTATTTGAATGGCGAATTCAACGGATGAAATTCGTATGACATGATTGAACTTGTTAACTTCTGCTATAGTGCAGTAACTTATCGACAAAAACAGCTGAACCTCGTGATTGTGTTCTAAGTGATACAACCGTTAAAGGCAGTGTTGCATGCAATTGACTCCTATACTCTATCCTGGGAATCTCTGGAGCAAGGACACGCATAACGGCAGAGAAGGGGATAAAGCGAATGGGTGGAGCGAAGCAGTACACGCGGTAACTGCAGTCGCCTCTCCATTGCACGCAATCCTGTTCCCTCTCACGTGTTCATTGGACGAACCCTCTCCAGTCGCTACTGCCGCAGAAACTTGCTTTCGTTCGCTCGCTCCGCAGATTCCCGGGACAGAGTATAGACTCGCAGCCAATCGGTGGACGCACATTGCACAGTGGTTTCTATCCCACTTTAAACAGTCCCGATTAGCATGACTCTGACCTTAAAACAACAAATTCAAACTATTCAATTAACTCAGTCAGTATTATTCCATTTGGGACTTGTATTGTGTTGTCCATACATGTTCGTGATATCCCTTCATCCATTTCGGACCTCCCCGATGGCGTAGAGGAATCATCGTCCCCTTGTAATAAACGGGTCCCGGGTTCGATACCGGGTTGAGAGACACAGTCGTTTCGATCCCTTTTTAACTTGGGTTCCCGGTTCCGATTAGCCTATCTGTGCATAAAGTGGACTTAAAAACAAAAGAGTTCATCCATTTAATCTTACCACCATCCTTCCCATCATCGCGATTAGCCAACGTTGCAGAAATGAAATGCTAAATAAATTGAATCAACCAATTATAATATTCAAACGCAGGCATTGGAACATAATTATTCGAATTCTCCAATTTCCTGAAGTCCTCGTTTCACACGTTACATTGTGAAAACTTGCAGAAATGTAGAGTTATGGAGGTACTATATCCTGGTCAATTTAATGAGATTTAGTGCACTCACGAGTGGGAAGAATCTGGCAATATTCGTATGGTTCACTCCGAAGCGAATCTGCTGTAAAGAATATCTCCTTTCAGACACACGTCAGGGGTGAAAATTTCCATGTGCAAAGGAAACACATTGATTCTTTTCCACCGGCCTTGCTGCAAAGCCTGTACTCCCATCGCAAAAGAAGGGATTTTATCCCGCAAACTAGCGAATTCTCCAGCAGAATCCTCCTTGGATCAAGGGAACACTGTTTGCTGGAATCGTTGAGGAGGGTTTTTTCTCTTACGCTGCCCACTGAGCGGATAAGATTAAGGGTTTTCTTTCTCCGTATGTGTATAGGCTTCTCTCTCTCTCTCTCTCTCTCTCTCTCTCTCTCTCTCTCTCTCTCTCTCTCTCTCTCTCTCTCTCTCTCTCTCTCTCTACGCTTTCGTGTCTAGAAAGGAGAGGTGAATAAAATAATTCTACTTTCTTCAGAGGAATTCGCAAGGAATTATGGGACACGGAAACGGATAAGCTTCCCTCTTGTTCTTTCACCAAAAAATAAGTATGGGAGCACACTTTGTCATCCTTATCCGAGACATGGCTGAGAAAATTATCGCCGGCCTCCGTGGCTGAGTGGTCAGATTGAAACGACAAAGGAAGGAAGGAAAAATTATCAAATTCCTCTACGTAGATCTTAGAGAATAGTGCATTTCTTCTACAAATAATATCCCGGAAAAGAACTATATATTTTGCATAGTGTTTCAGACAGTTACTGTTTAAAAGTAAGTGAGCTACAGTTACTTGTTTCAGAAAGTAACTGAAATACAGTTTGGGAGGTCTCATACCGAAGCCAACCAAGAGCAACTTTACACACCGTAGTGGCGTAACAGGTTGCACAAGCCTGAGTTCGATTGGTGTAATTCTACGTGTCGCGTGTTGATTTGGTGTATTTATTATGTTTCTGGTACATGTGTCTTCATGTATTTATATTATTACAACAAGTAAAAACTCACGAAACAAGGAGTCAGTTATGCCTTAATGATAATTCATTTTATTATACTCTCTCTCTCTACCTATGAACACTTTATCTTAATAAACGACGACTTGTTTCTACTTAGACTACGACATTCCCATTCAATGGAGCAATCCACCCAAAGCACTGAAGTCAAATTGCAATAGTACGTGGTTGTTCTAAATTTAGCATTGAATGAATGCCATACTTGATTCCACGATGGTCCTTTCACCTTAGCATCCAGAGAAGACACAGTTGACGACTGAGTTGTCTAATTAGGTCTTCCACACGTTCTAAATTTTTAAGTTAACAATTTAAGTGTCGTAAAGTAACTGCAAGAGTAACTGTTAGTATTGTTACTTCTAATGTAAAAAATAACTGTTATTCCTAATCACTCATTCTCCATGTGAAACTCTTTAGATTAATATCAAGCGTGTTGATTGATCAGTGCACGATCTTGCCACTGAAGGTCCCGTGTTAAAATCCTGTCCCGCATACGGGCATTTATTTATGGATTGCCTTTATCAATTTAATCTAATCACCATTCTTCCTCATCGTCGCGATTAGCTACAGTGACTGGAACGCAATCTCAAATAAAGAAAAATGCAGCCACTTTTGTCGAACATGTCATGACAGCTTTGTTACTCTTTAATTAGGCGGGCTCCTATCGAGGAGGTTGCAGGTTCGATTCACGCGATATGCCACCTTGGTAGTTCTTTTCTCAGTTGTGACTGTACCTACAACGAAGGTCAAGGACGTTCTCCCTATCCTATCGAGGCTTACCTTACGGTACGAACAAACGGCGATAATTAAGTAAATCAACGAGCGATATACGAGAAGAAGAAATAGATAATATTTCAACGTAAGACATTTTCATTCCTGCCACAACTTGGAATCTTTTATACTCTCCACAAGAAAACAAACTGCAGTGTCAACATTTGTAACCATCTTTCTTTCTGATCACAATTATCGTTTTCATTCTCTTCCATTCTGTCTCTGCTGCGGTCTTTTTTAGCATCCTTTGCTCTTTTCCGAGAAGCAGCGTGGGAAGGAGCGAATCAATCGTGCAGCTTTTAACGTAATGATCAGTGTTGCCAGGTTCGGTGTAATAAATAACAAGTTAGGACATTTGCAAATCGATAAAAAGTGGCAACAGGTGTAATATTTACAATATCTTTTTAGCATTTTAAAGAAATATTTAACTTTTTTCCTTACTTATTGAAATATAATGAAAAAGATGAACATGATACCACTATGTTCATTAAATACTACCAAGTAATAGTATCTACAAAGTACTGAGTGAATAAAGACTTGCGGGTCTCGGAGTAGTGATGACGTCGCCTTGTAATTAAGGGGCACGGGTTCGATACCCAGTGTAGGCCATAGTGCTTCGTATTCTACTTTAAACTGTAGGTCCAGTCCCGATTAGCCTATCTGTGCATAAAGTGGACTTGAAACAAAAACTAACCCAACTCTTTCGCCGATTTTGTCAATTATTCGAGCTCCCCCAAATACTATCGAACGCAGGATTTTTTTCGGAGGGTTCATTCTTCTTCCATTGCAGTGATTGATTGATTTAGTTTATTTTACTTTGCATTTTGTGCCTCTTGGCTAATTTGCGAAGATGGGGATGAGTGATGAAATATTGAAATTGATGAATGGACATTCACAAACAACCAAGCCCGAGCGGGATTTGAACCCGGGACCCTTGGCGTCGCAGCGCGATGTGCCAATCACTCGGCCACTCCATTGCAGTGGAAAGTTGCCATTGCACGTAGTTGCTTTTTAGAGGGAGCGGGATACAGAACAAAGTACCGGGTGTTTCATAAATAATTGAGGGGTTATAAAAATTAATTCCAAGGAAACTATCCAACTTACTTTAATGAAACAAGTACAAAACGATCGAGGCACGCACACTGTTTGTGCGTGTATGTTTTGTGAAGCTGAGAGTTCATATCTCTGCCACTAGGCGACACTCATATCACGCACAGTGTTTTCTGGAATGTTTTGGTCCTCAAGATCACGGGAACTTACACCGTGCAACTTCTTTTTTGAGGGGTTTCATCAAAGACAGCGTATTCGTCTCACCGATGCCGCGTGATATCGCAGCCATAAGAGAGCGTATCATCGCAGCGATGGACACATTGACAGGCCCATGTTGATGCGAGTGTGGCAAAACTAGACTATCGTGTCGATGTGTGCTGTCACCCATGGTGCACACGTTGATCATATGTAGGTGTAAAAAAAAACTGAGTTCCTCGTTCGTTCTGGACTGGTTATACATACATATTAACGTATGTTCAATACTTGCAATAAATTCTTATAACGTCTCAAGTATTTATGAAACACCCGGTATTTCGTAATTATCATTTCTAACCTTCGTTATAGAAATTGTTCAAGGGCAAGAACTGTTATCACCTGTTACTTGAGGAGGATTGGATTTACCACTTTGGAACTTCCCTAGTTTTTTTGCTGCTTTTATTTGAAAATTCTGATTTCCTTGAATATTTAGAGGGGCTACAGCCAAATCAGGTCACTCCCTACATTCCTCAGTGCCCATAACTACTATTCTCAAACATTCGCACCAAAGTACTACACTGTACCTTCTTCAGTGTCTTCTGGCGGTGTCGGCGTGGAGGACTGTTGCACCCACTTTTTACTACTTTCGCCCTCGCACTATGCTAAACCTTATCTAACAAGGGAAAGTCAACTGTCCTTTCCCCCGACCCCTCCCACCAGATATGGAACCTAATCGCCGTCACTGTCTCCTGGAGTGTGTATTTTGCATTATGTTACCACTGGTCAAAACTATAGAGATCACTTCCCTTTGCAAAACGTAAATATCACTTCTATTAGCTTGCGCGCTACTAAAATGCATTCTTCTACTAACCGCTATTGCTTATTCATTTAATGTCATAGGCATAAGTAGACTAATTTATTTGGGCGTGCCTAAAGAGGAATGCCAATTGCATATCTGGACAATGCTTGCCTAATTGTCGTAACTTCATGTTCCGTTTGTTTGAAACAAGTCCGCTGGAGAAGTACAAACAGATGTTCCATCAAGGAACTGACCGGTCTCAAAGTCCCTAAAAAATTCCTTAAAAAGACACAGGAAGTGCGAGAGAAAGTTGTAGTTCGAAAGGCAGAAATTGTGTTCGCAATTACGACACAGGTTAATCGAGGTTAATCCTGTTTAGGTATCAAGTGTTCGCAATTAGGACTGGTCGCAATTAAGACGACACCATTAGTACATCTTAAATGAAATCAAAATGCCTTACATGTCTTAAACATGGATATTATTTGCATTGTTTTAATGGTATTTTCTATTTCTTTAAAAAAAAATTGAAGGCACATTAGGATTATTCCAGGCACCCATCTCATCCTCCAAGCTAACGCCTATGTTTACTGCTTTGTGTTAAGTTTCTGGTGTACAGTAATGATTCCACAAATACAATTGGTACAGATTTCTAGGATTATATAGAGTCACTCGGGGGAATATGCCAATCGGGGTTAAATGCCCACCCCTCGTATCTTACGCAACGTTAATGTTATGACAAGTCTGCGACACTTGTTTGAAAGCGCCCTCCGTGGTGATACGAGGCAGCAGGTTTGGAGCTTGTGAGAAGAATCTGAAGCCATCCAGGGTTAATTTCATGAGGTAAGAAGACAATTTTTGAGGTAATAATTTTTTGGACTTTGCTGTATTAACAGTGTACAATAATATTCCGAAGAGAGAAAGTAAAAGAGTGAGGGAAACATATCTGCAGAGTGAAACTGCCGCACGGTGCTCAGAGTTGCCAACCCAGTGATTCAATTTTCTGCTTGTAGCTGTGGGGTGATATGCCCACAAAAATTAAGTACAATATGCCCATAGGCATTATTATGATAAGAAAGGACCGCAATGTGACTGGATCCAGTGTATCCGTTGTAATATGTGGATGCATGAAATACGTATCAAATTAGCGTCCATGTGTCCAAAGTGCAATGCAATTTCTCACAAATGTAAACAGTAAAAGAGGCTATGGTAAATTAAAAATAAATGTTGTTAGAAAAACCGCGGTGGCTCAGTCGGTAACGCGTCTGACTACCATGCTAAAGGTCCTGGGTTCGATCCCCGGGCGGTTCAAATCCGGGAACTTTTCTAACGATTGAAGCGGGCCCCGCGCCCACCCAGCGTCGAATAACATGGGTACCTGGGGGAAACCATGGGGGGTAAAGGCGGTCAGGGGCGTGATGCTGATCACATGACCCCCACTCAAGACCGGATCAAGAAAGTGTGGGGCGTTACCCCCACACTCCCCTATACACCTTCATGGCGTGGTGCTAAGCACAGGGGAACACTTTACCTTTTCTTTAACGCTATGCTTGTTTGTACAAATTATGTGAAGTAGTACAACAATTGTTTCTTGTATTGGGCATTTTACCCCTAATTTGTGGGCATTTCCCCCTGAACACGGGATGATTTGCCCAAATAGACGTTCATCTGTTTATTTATCTATGATTCTTTTGCTATAACACTTACAGTAATAAAACTTATAGGTAACAATAACAAAGCATGTAGCTTTCATTTGACATCCTTTTCATTGCTACATTCCTTCATTTCGCGAAGCTATAAACCGCCAAAAAAGAGTTGGGCTTATTCCTCCGAGTGACTCTACATAACATGCACTGACTACCTTTTCTTCTTTGTAGGATAAGACAGTAGTTTTCCTTCAAGTAAAGTTTAGATTTGATATTAAAAAAACATTTCAGCCTCTTCGGTTCATAGTGTAAAACTTTTCAAGTTTTCCAACAATCTGAAATCTGTACGTTCTCTTGCTGCTAGCAATGTGGAAGTTCCCCTGAGTTACCCGCCCGGATAGTTCTGGGAAATTCCCAGACAACTTCTAAAGTAGATCCCTAAAGATATCAGCCAGCTGAATTTCTGAAGACCCCTTGTTATGCTTCCATTGTGGAAGTTGCTTCAGCTTTCATTTTGATACATACTGAAAGTTCCTGGTTCTTGGAGAGTTAACTTGAGAGCTGTTTTCTGTATGTTTCCTCCTGCCTACTTGTAATGTAATTTGCCTTGTGTGAAATTTCCCGTCATATCAAAACTCCGAATTCCCAATTTTCTTTATATACAGGGTGTCCGAAAAAGAATATTCCCTTTTCAAAACAATTATTCTTAACCCCATTAGGTGACATGAGCATCCTTTCTGCCACAAACGGAAGATAATCTCTCTCCAAGTTTGTTACGTATGTTAGAAGTGTACAGGTGTATTTTCATGCACCTGAGTGGTTATTCTTGCATGTTCACACTGAAGACCGAGCGACGTGCTTTGTCTGGTTCAGTGAGTGCGCGCGCACCTTCTAACCTTCCAGTTCCAAACGTTTATAAAGCACATCCCATACCGTCAGGGTGGATAAAAATGATGATTTTTATTTTAAAAAACATGGTTTTATGGCACCATACATATAGATACAAGTTTTTTATAGAAAAGCTTTTTCTAGTAAAGGATTCTGTATTTGAACAATCTGATTAAAGCAAATAAAAATTATTTGTAAATATACATTTCTCTGTTTCTCATACTGTATATGTGAACCTACTATGGAAATGTTTGTTGAGTGTGTTAATGAACTATAATAATTTTAGTAAATTTTACTCCAGTGAAAATAAAACTTTCTGGATGTACTCTATAATTGTAACTTGAAATATATTTTATGGTATTTGTAGCTTAATTTTGGCAATATTTTTAACGAGAGTTTACAACATATCAGCTGCCATGTCGATTTACAGTTTAATTATAATGATACTATTTACCGTATAACATGCTTCGTATTTTGTATATTTTTCAACACAAAAGAGTTGCAATTTTTGCCTATAAAAATTATTGAATTTTAAATCAAAATAAATGTAAGTGTGTTTACAGTTTAGATTCATTTTTTTATGAGCTTCACCCCATCAGTACATGTATTTTGTTTAGTTTATTTTCCTATCTTAGAGCCTAATGTACACCAATAAATGATTACGAGATTAATGTATGTACTTTAACCAAAAGATCCTTATGTACATTATGCCATAAACCATTTGTTTAGTGATTTTAATCAGTGATTTTTTAAAAAATATATAACTTGATTTATATCTTGATTGATTGATTGATTGATTTGGTGTGTTAAGTCCACTTTATGTGATGGGAGGGGACATTTCCAAGTCACGGTTCGCTTTCCAGCCGAGTTCCTTACCGAATTCTATCCACTGCCTCCACCAAACATGATGATTGCTTGAATTGCTTTCTTTTACTTGTACTTCGCCTATTGTGCCACTTTTGGCTAATTTGCGAAGATAGGGGTGAGTGATGACATGATGAAATTGATGAATGGACACTCGCAAACATCAATGCCCAGGCTAGGATTCGAACCCGGCACCCCTGGCGTCGTAGCGCGATGTGCTAACCACTCCGCCACGTGGGTCGGAAAACAAATATGATGAGCGACCAGTGCTTTTGCCTTTGTACAGGCATCTTTCCTCCAGGATTTAAGATAACAAAAATCAAATCCAAATCAGCTTCAACATAAATCCAGAATTGTTGCTGCACTGACTCAGCATAAAAGTAACGAGGTTGGCAACACTTCTTTGCCACAATTCTTCCTCCGCATATAGTTTACTTTTTAAAAGCATTCAATTTCAAATATTGTTGTACAACTACTGTCATTGCATAGAGTCACTCGGGGGAATATGCCCATTGCGGTTAAATACCCACCCCCTCGTATCTCGCGCAACGCTAATGTTATGGCATCTCTGCGACTCTTGTTTGAAAGCGTCCTTCGTGGTGAGACGAGGTTTGGAGCTTGTGAGAAGAATCTGAAGTCATCCAGGGTTAATTTCATGAGGTAAGAAACCAATTTTTGAGGTAATACTTTTTTGGACGTTGCTGTATTAACGGTGTGCAATAATATTCCCAAGAGAGAAGGAAACTGAATTATATTTGGTGTAAAGATCAAGAGTCAGGGAAACATATCTGCAAAGTGAAACTGCCGCATGGTGCTCAGAGTTGCCAACCCAGTGATTCAATTTTCTGCTTGTAGCTGTGGGGAGATATGTGCACATAAATTAAGTACAATATGCTCATTGGCATTATTATGAGAAGAAAGGACCACAATGTGTGTGGATCCAGTTTATTGTGTCTGGATCCAAATTCACGTTCATGTGTCCAAAGTGCAATGCAATTTCTCACAAATGTAAACAGTAAAAAAGGCTATGGTAAATTCAAAATAAATGTTGTAAGAAACGCTATGCTTGTCTGTACAAATGATGTTCTGTTTACGAAACAAACGTTAATAATCTTCCAGTTTCCTTTAAATATGTCATGTGAAGTATTACAACAATTGTTTCTTATATTGGGCATTTTACCCCTAATGGGTGGTCATTTTTCCCTGAACACAGGGTGATTTGCCCAAATTGACGTTCATCTGTTTATTTATCTATGGTTCTTTTGCAATAAGACTTACAGTAATAAAACTTATAGGTAACAATAACAAAACATGTAGCTTTCATTTGACATCCTTTTCATTGCGACACTCATTCATTTAGCGAAGCCATAAACCGCCAAAAAAAGTTGGGCGTATTCCCCCGAGTGACCATTTCTTTTCTTTAAACAATAACAAGATAATGTTGACAACAGCTGTAAACAGTCATATTACCACCCAGCAAATAGCTGAACGTTCATTGGTGGAGAAGGTCCATGTTTACAGCTGCTAATCATTCAGAACAGATAACGCGGAGTGATACATAGTGTTCGGTTTTGGCTTTATAGTGAACGTAGATTAATCCTTCCATTTAAGAGAGAGTTTTACTTCGACAACCAACTGTGCATCACGCTAACGTGTACAACAACAAAATGACATGGAACACGTAACAGTACGTTATATAGGCAAGTTAATTCCTATTTCTCTCGCGTCGCAAGAGCAAGGTGTTGCATGCGGCAATGGAATGCTAGATGTTTCCTTAGTTAAATTGCGCCAATGCTGAAATTAGACGACCTGATTGTCATCACAGATAAGTAAATAATTCCAGCTTCTCAAGATACACAACACAACACGGTATTTCCCTTAACAAATCCAGACCTGGCAACACTGATAATGAATCGGACTGTTACACAAGCACCGGACGCTTTTCGCTCGTGTCTTTAACGTCGTCTCCACCCTCGAATAAACAAAGAAGTGGGGAGATACTCCAACAGGCGACGATGCCAGGTCCACTTCTCGTCTGCCGTGATGGAAGGCGCTGTTGATTTTTCATCTCTCGAGCTCTCTCTTTCCCCGTAGAGGCATCTCCAGTCAACAGCTGGGAGGGGAATACTCGAGACTTTCCTTTTGACAATTGAGACTCTGTAAGGATATGTTCTTCTCTTGTCTCCCACTTTAGGCAAATGTACGAGAGCTTTCGTGGAAGAAGGAGCGGGGGTAGAAGCCCACAGGAACTACTCTAAACAGACTTGCCGGAGAGGGAAGGAAAGGCTACCTTAATGGAATACATATATTTCATCTTCCCTTCTGTTTTCCTTCTTTCGTCCCTTCCATCTTTCCTACTTCTTTCCCTTTTGACGTTTCTTACATCTTTTTTCTTTTAGTCTTTCACACATTTCTGTCTTCCCTTTCTTGTTTGTCTTTCTTTAGATCTTACCTCCCTTCTTTATTCTTTCCTTCCGTCTTTTACCCCTTCCCTCTGTCTTTCCTTCATTCTTTCTTTTCTCACTTTATCGGTTTTCACCCCTTCCTTCTGTTTTTCGTTGATTCTTCCTTCAATCGTTTTTTCCTCCCTTTCTTCTGCTATTCCCTTATTTTTTCCTTTCTTCCTTCTTTGCTTTCGTCATACACCTCTTCCTTCTGTTTTCCTTGTTTTATTCGTTCCTTTCGTATTTCACCCCTTCATTCTGTCTTTCATTGCTTTACATTTTCCTTTTGATTCTCGCCCCTTCCGTAATTTTTATATCTTTTTCTTCCATCGTCTCTTCTTTCTTGTCTCCTTCCTTCTTATCTTTCGTTTTCACCTTCTCTTCTTTCTCTTTTCTTCTTTCTTTCCATCCTTGCTTTCTTTCTTTATATTTCCGTTATTTTACACGGCTTTCCTACCTCTTCTGTTAATCGCGACGATGATGATGAATGATGACGTGCTTAAATGGATAAAGTGATAGCTGTGTGTTTTTTTTACGCAGTATTCGAATTTGGAACTTATTTGAAGCATGGATAGTTAGTTCGTCGTATTTTTTCTTCATTACATTACTTCATAATTGATCATAAACATCATCACTATTAACCTAAAGAAAAGGAAAAACCACGTTAAAAAGTACTCAATTGGAAGAAGTGTGTATTTATTCGAACCGTAAGTTTATTGCTACATGTTCAGCGAGCAACTGAGTCTGCTTTACGAATCGCTCGCTATAGCAAACTCCTTTAAAATCGTGGCTGCCAAGAATAAATTGGGCAACGTAATCTCATAAAAGAATTTCAACAAGGGATTACAGTAGCGTGATTTAACGCTAATGCAATGGATTGAAAGCCATCTGTGGGATGGAAAGTTTTTAGTATACCATTCCTTTCAGTGTTGTTTCAACAATTCGTTGGAAACTAGCTTGTATTTGTCATTCCAAGCTGCGCAAAGTAAGCTTCTTTCTGCTACATGTGATGCAGGAGAATGCTATGCGTTTATGCTTTTCCAATTAAGAATAATATGAAAATCATCTATCCTGTGTACGTAGTCCTGAAAGTAGATTTCATTTTTGTTAGTTTAAGAACCACACTCGTGCAACTGAGCAAGAACTTTGAAACTGCTCTACTCCTGAGTGTGTAGCGCAACTAGTGCCGGATGATCCAGTTGTAGTGTATTCGTACAGTTTTGTTCGAACAAAATAACTACCAACGACTATACACTTAATTCAGGTTCAATCAGAACTAAAACGTATAACTGTTTGGACTATCCCCTCCCCCCCCCCATCCATCCCTTGGTGTATCAACCTCAAAGGAGGAAAGGACCGTACCGGACTGAAATCATTCTCTCCCAGAAGTCTCAAGGGACCGCTTTTCAGAGAGAGAAAGATCTAATTAAGGCGAGGAGAACCATTAGTACGTTTCGCTTTCTTACCGCTACGCGACGCCACCGTCGGGACCGCAGCGGATTTTGCTTCTTCCACTTCACCGTCGGGGAAAAGAACCGAGTGACGAATGCAAATTCAATCTAACTTGGGGAAACTACTCATTTCAAGGTAGACGGAGAAAGGCAAGAGCAATATTGCAAGCGAGTTTTCGGACGGACGAATACACCCCCTGCTAAGGAGAGCTTCTCGGTACGTTCAAGAGATGGCGCCGCGATTGTTTGTCTTTCATTTCAGCTCTTTCATGAAATTTAGCGCGGCCGTTTTTGTTCCACCGCTCTCGAATAATGCGAAGCGCGCAAGGAGATTATTGTTTGCCATAATTGCCCCTCCACATCTAGCAGCCTGCTCCTTTGACAGCTTCCACGTTGAAACTTGCTCACAGAACCGTGTTTCCGGCGGATAGAATCCTGCATTATTAAGCTCGCACGCAGGAGATCATATCCAGCTCTTGTTTCGTAGACTTCCTGGAACGTTGCCGGAGTAACTGCGTAAGTAGACAGACCAGAGGATCCGCGGAGCTTACGCCAGAGTCGGTGGAAGAGTGCGTTGCCTGCCGATCCACTATCTCGACTTGAGAAGGTTAGTGTTCAGCTTAGCCACGTTGAGAAAAACCCTCTGACGCCGTCGTCGTCGAGCGGAGGGAGCGATGATATGATCAGCTATTTCTGCCACATAATCCTGACCCTGCCTTGCGAAAATGTGCTGCGTTCTTCAACACATCGTTGTCATGTTTATCTAGTGACAACCGTCTGAAAGACTGTACAAAGACCTAATATTTAACGTTGTTGAACACTCGACCACAAGCAAAGAGGCAATGAGAAAAACAAATAACTGTCCACTTTAGTTTGCGAGTTTGCCAGGGTCTTCTCATCTTTGTTGAACCATAAACGTGCTGCGAAGTCAGATGTTCCAGTTTCAAGCCCTGGAGAAGCCACTGATGTATCATTGGGTTCGTCCCACGATCCATTTCATCAGTTATCATCACTCATCGTCTCGATTCACTCTAATGACTGCAGTAGAAAGAGACACGACATGACCGTGGATGATGAAGCTCGTCAACTTCTCTTTCTATTTCATCTTTCCTCTTACTTAACGTCATTTACCCATCTCTTGGGTTAATCGCAACTTGAAAATGAGCTAATGAAATGGGGAGATGAATGAAGCAATGGTATATCCAAGGTTCGCATCTGGAACTTCGGGTTCCGTAGCACGGTATGCTGACCACCCCACCTCAGACGTCAGCTGTCTCGTCGTTGGTCTCTTCTCAATACAAAAAGCCCAGTCTCTTTCTTAAAAAAATCTTTCATCTTGAGTCCCTAGTTCATAAACATAAAAATATATGAGGAAAACTGCGTGTAAACTCATACTTTTGAACGTTAAACAGCATGAGCAATAATCAGGCAGCTACTCGAGTAGGAATATGTAAAAGCATTTTGAATTTGTCGATTTTCTCATGCAACTCATAGTCTAAAGTACGATGCTACGTTAATTCTCGACTGGACCTGGGCAGCCGTGAGGGCGAATGTTTTCTTATTTTTCTCTTCATTCGAAATACCGCTGTGATATTTCAAAATATGAAAAATTACATACGCTTAGAATTCCTTCTAGAGCATTGACGTGAATTTTTGTGTAGTTTGCTTACGCTTTTGTCTAGATATTCTCAAAATTTTCTTGATTACATAAGTCGTTTAAATTATTTATAATACTAGTTAACAGTGAAAGGAAACTATACGAAAATTCACGTCAGTGCTCTAGAAGGAATTCTAAGCGTATGTAATTTTTCATATTTTGGAATATCAAATGAGGAGGAAAATATGAACAAATCGCCCTTACGTCTGCCAAAGGTCGAGCCTTAAGGGTCAATTTCGTATAAATGTTACGGTCATCAGTCAGTTCGAGATCTCGCCTCCACAAGACTCGAAGAGTCTGATCTCGTTCTCGTATCGATTCTGTAACCATCACCATATTTGCTGTAAGGAGGTGGAAAAGGTACATAAAATGGTCGAAATACCACCTAGTTCTTTTTCAGCTTGTGGTTACATCTAGCCAGTGTCCTCAATCGCTGTGATGCGTTTTTCAACAATAGCAGTGGAAAGAGCATTGAGTTCGTTATCAAAATCCCTTCTCTAATATCAACAATACATCTGTCGGAACTCAAGATTTCGCTGAACCATATTTGGCTCCATCAAAGACATCTCTATGTTATACTTCATAATTGCCTCGTACGTACACCAAAGGCAAGAGTGTAAGTGGACAAATTGTCCTTCGTCATGTTCAATTAGCCTATCATTCGCAATGTGAAGGTAATGTACTGAAATAAAATCACCACTAAGCACGAGACAACGTGTCCCCCAGCACCAATCCAAATCCATTCCTTGAAACAACATGGTGATGAACAATTTTCCACTGTTATCTGTGATTGTTCTGAAGCACATCGACAAAGGCAGATTTCAGTTGGTATGTACATATGTGAAATTATTCACTTACCCAGAGTGGTTTGAATCTCTTGTTGTATATGGGTCAAACATATGGACATCTGCACTTACCTAGAAGAAAAATATATGACTAAGTTTTATTTTTATTCAATTAAAACATTTTACATACTGTTATCGCAACAACAACTTAATTTTAGTTGTCATATAATGTGTTAAAAATATTCAATACATTAATTCAGCACTCTTTTACACTAAATACAGGAACAAAACATTTTTTTAACTATCCATTCCATTCTATAATAATTTAAATACATTTGCACTACAAGTAATATTTCGTATAACAACAAAGTTTATTAGAAGAATAACATGAATGTCTTAGTTGATTCTACTTCCATAGCTTCGTTCTTTCATGGAGCTCTCCAGTGCAAAAGGTTGTGCTCTACATTTTTAAGTACTTATCGCAATATAGTGTTATTATGATTGCCATAGATACTAAACTGCTTGCAATAATAAGAGTATACAACAATAGATTTGTTGGTTACAATTTGATATATTTTATTCGTATGTGAAGTTTTATAGCCTTTCAATGCATACTACTAATATTCTTCTGCAATTCAAACTTCCTTATTATCATCATTTTTATTATTATTAATTCTCCTATCTTAAACACTACTAATATAATGAATTTGAAAATCATTTTCAATTAGGAATTTAAAAGCAGTCTTCTTGGTATTTGTACAGGAGATATGATATACTGTTTATGAAATTTATGAAAGTAATAACAGCAAATCTTATAGTCATATAATAGTACAAAATTTGTACCTAGTTTGAGCGTCCCTTTTACACTTTTGGAGGCCAGAGAGCGTTCTCAACTCAAACTGATTTCATTTCCACATACACCGGTAAATAGTCACGCCATATACAGGGTGTTCCTGTGACCGTGTTAGAGACTTGCAGGGATGATGGAAGGGAACAAACGCAACAACATGAGATAGGGAACTCTAGTCCGGAAATGCCCCAGTCAAAAGTTACAAGCCAAAACCATCGAAGAGCAGGCAACCACGCACAACGCGAGGGGAACCATAAAAGAAAGGGGAAAGAATCCACCGCGCATGCCCTGGAACATTTAATAGGTTAGTATCTTTTACCGCCACGATTAACTGGACCAGCGTACACTGTGTTTCTGAGAGACATCCTCCCCGAGTTATTGGAACATGTCCCACTTTTGTTCGTCAACGCATGTGGGCCCCCAACCCACTTCGTAGCTAGTGCTCGTGATATTCTGACTTAGACCTTCCCACAGCGGTGGACAGGGAGAGGCGGATCTGTTGCTTGGCCTGCCCGTTCACCTGATCTGACCCTACTTCATTTTTTTTGTGGGGCCATGTCTAAAGAGTTGTCTACGAGATACCTGTGAGTAATGTAGAGGAACTATCGGCAAGAATCCTTGCAGCCTGTGATCTGGTCCGAACGACTCCTGGGATATTAGAATGGATGCGACAGAGCTTATTGAGACGCTGTCATGCCTGTATCGAGACAGGAGGCGTCACTTTGAACAACTGCTGTAATGATGGCTGCAGTTACTACTCATTAAAGCCTCTAGAGTGATTCTTCTGTGTTTGGTTTCCACTTCCCCAGACATCTTTTATGGTTTCCCTCCGTGTTCTGCGTGCCCTTTGAAGGTTTTGGCTTGTAACTTTTCACTGGGACATTTCCGGATAAGGGTTCCCTATCTCATTTTGTTGCGTTTGTTCCCTTCCATCATCCCTGTAAGTCTGTAACACGGTCACAGAAACACCCTGTATATCCTTTTTCACTGTTGTCCGTTTCACGCTATTTTGAAATTTTGTCACTCATGTGACACTTGTTTACTTTATTCTTATTCTTTTATGTTCACCTTGTTTTTTTTCTTAATTTCACTAAACCATTTGCCATCAGGTGCTGTGGAAATCTGTGGAAGTTTCTATCGAAGCATGTACCACATTATGAAATAGTAAAATTCTATTAACACATCTCGGCACTAATAACACATAAAATGAGATAACAATTCTATTACTACTCCTTTTCCTGTTGCAGAAGCGAATTCTGAAATAGAATCCAACTCTATGCTCGTTTAATGTAACTCGTTTAATGTAACTCATATATATTGCTCTATTGAGAAACTGGCCTCTATGCCCAATTATTATGTTATTATTACTGCTTTAGACTCCCCTTTGTGCGTTTGATAATTAGTAAATATATTCGATGCAGTATGTAATCAAGCTTGTGAAGCAATTATAAAGTAATTGCTCATCGACCAAGAATTTAATTGGCACTTTATTTTGTATTGAAAAATGTGGAGCGCTTAATTTCAGTAATGTTCCAGTATTCCAAACTAGATTACTCTGCTTTCAGCAGTTACATATAATCCATATTAAATTTAACAGCTTCACTGTGAGAGATATATTTGTTTAATTTAATAACACGTTAATAATGTTTCTAAAATTAGCAGAGCAAAACTACTGAATTATGTAACAGGGGACACATTAATGTAATATCTACTAACTTTAATAACAGATGGCGCCAACCAAAGAGGAAGGAAAGTGACAAAGATTGCTGGATGTTTAGGAAGGGAGACATTCGCAGAAGTTCAGTAAAATAAAAGATAACACTATATGAAAAATTACAAACAAGGAAATAGAAATAGTGGCGTAACTGAGAAAAGTTAGACTTTAATTGCAACCATCAAATTCGTATAGTATCTTTACCCTTGCTTCTTTCTTTTAGATAAAGCATTGATGCATCATCTGACTCGATGGCCGAGTCTGTTGAGTGGATGGCTTGACGATCTCGTCACCAACGTACGGGTGTTGTCGGGCCGTCCGCGCTTTGGCCGCAGCCTAAAGGGAAGTGGGAGTGTCGAGCGAGGGCTCCGGGTTCGAGTCTCTATCTGCACGTTGGTGTTGCTTTGTGAGTGTCACTTCATCTAAATGTGAAACGGACGAGGCGACAAGCACAATTACATACATCCAAGGTGCATAAAGACTTCTTCCTTCATAGCGTGTTCCGCTAACCTCTTCGTCACGGAAGCCCGCGTGCGAAATTTTAAACAAGCAAGGCAAGTTGTGTATGCTTTGAAAAAAAAAAAAAACTTTTTCCCGCGATGTGGTTCAGCACAATAGCTCATGCGGCTGGGTTCTTTCCAACGCAAAGCAAGACTCCTTTTAACAGCAAGGATTTGCGTTCAAAACTTTATCCCAGCTTCCCACTTTAAAAGGAAGCTTTCATTTTTTACCGCTTCTTCAAGCTGAGCGTTATTGAAACTCGTTCACCGTGCCATAATGCGACAAAAACATGGCCTTACATAATATTTGCCTCCACTGTAGACTTTATGCTTTGAACAAGCTCTAAACGGCCATTTTCATATTCATCAGCAAACTCTGCCGAGTCCACTTTTCTATCCAACTAATGAAAGCTAATCCGATCTTTGTAACTGATGTGAGTTAGGAACCGCCATTCGTGATAAATGGGCGTACAGTTCTGTTTGGACATTTCCTGTGATTCGACGCATTCACAGTGACATTGTTATGCGAAGGTCGAATATATTCAGAATACGACATACGAACCGCTTATGACAATATTCTACAGCATCTACTTATAAATCGTATTTTTACAAAGTGAAATTAAAATGTCAATGTGGAGAATGGTGTTGAAAATTTCAACTAGTGACCAGGCAAATTCAATTCAACTGTTCATTTTAAAAGAGCGAGTTGATTAATTAAAACATGCAAAGGAAACTTGCACAAGAAGAAAGCGACACGAAATAGACAAAGATAGTGAGAACAAAGACTCATACAATTGTGCTTGGTGTAATTTATGTAAGATATCGTAACACAAATTGAAAGTATGATAACAATATGTATTAATACGTGATTAACGATAATGCATAGTCACGGATTTGCGGGATATGGCTAGGAGTAACAATAGAAGCAAAACTAGACAAATTGTTATCGCCTTAGGCCCTAGATGAGAATTTGATGCTAACTGCTATTCGTGAATGCTTGAACAGCATATTGCTCATGGAACAGTAGATATTTAAATTTGTTTTTAAAGTTGTTACGGTTGATGAGGTACGTTATGGTAGGACGAAGTTCATTCCATACTCTTGCAGCCGAATGAGTAAGAGATGCTTCGAGGAGTATTAGAGTGTGCTTAGGAAGTTCAAGTTTTGATTTTTCTCTTGTTTTATAATCGTGGTGTTTCCCTTCAGAATTTCAAGTTCTGGAACAGGCTTTCAGGTGTTTCGTGTACAAAGACGACGAGTAAAACAACGTAGATGGGGGTTTCGGCGTCTGGCCATAGTCAGCATTTTGTTTCCATTTATGGCTGGAAAGATACGATCAATTTTTCTTTAATGTGATAAACACGAAACGAAAACATACATTTGGAACTGATTTTTTTGTTTCGAACAGACAGATTTGGTCCATAAGCTATATCCCAGTAGTCTAGCATATGAAAGATCAGCACGAAACAACAAAGTAGGTTTCAGATCAATATTTCGTTTACGTTCCTTTGTTGTGTTTATCCTAGCTCGCATTGTTGTGTTTACTAACTAACTCTCTAGCCTTCTTAAACCCGAAGGTTTATGGCTGCAGCAACACAAGCTTTCCATCTGTCCCTATCCTGGGCAAGATCAATCCAATCTTTTCCGTTCTTACCAATTTAGGTGCATCTCAACGTTATTCCTCCATCTTCGTCTTGGCCTTCCTACAGGTCCCTTACCACCAGGTCTCCCAACAAGAATCCTCTCCCATTCGTGCCACATGGCCCGCCCATATAAGTCTCCTTGACTTACTATGCGTTTGCAACTCTTAAATCTCCTATTAACGTTTTTTACTATCAACGCTACTATTTGTGAAGTTTAAGCGTTGTTTCAGCATCCGACCCCTATTTTGCGCAGTGGACTCGTCCAATCAACGCATGCGCAGTTGCATCAGTGGTCCCAATTAAGGTAGTCTGGCTATATTGGTTTCATTTTAATCTGGTTTTATGCATTCGTTGAAACTGTAGCGCGATCTCAGCAGTGCGTGATATTGGATCACCGAACAGTAGGTTAATTCAGTACTGTGGACGGAAGAAAGAAGCTGAAAGACTTGAATGGAAAGCGTTTTTGAAATTTAAAGAGGATGTCGTGATTGGTCGAAAGATAATAAGTAGCAGAATAACGACGTACTTGAATTAGAACATATTGGGTACAGGATTTATTGTCGAATATGGTGGTATTAATAGAGATGGTATTCTTTACTACTTTTCATCTAATCGTGTTACCTAAAGTCATATTCTCAATGATCGGTTCATACGTGGAAGGGGAAAAGCAAGAAAATAAATGTAATCCACAGTGTCAGTTACAAACCTCTAGTCCCTTGTTCCTGGAAACAGTTTTTTATTAATTTGCGGAACATGACAATGGAGCACGGGTTAAATGCACCCCCTCCCCCTATCCTAACCAGCTGACGTCATTAAGAACTTCAGATCTCCCGCTTTTAGAATTCCCGTGGCCACCAGAATGTAACACGAGAGCAGAATTCAATACCGCAGAAGAGGAGAGACCAAATAGAAAAAAAGAAGAAAGATTTAAAATTGCAGTCTTTGTTTACCTGAGCGTAATCACTCCCATATACACACACACACTCGTTCCTGGTCCTGTTCCGTTCCTCTCTCATTCTTTTGCGTTGGACACAACTGACCGCTCGTGCCAGTGTTGCCAACTTGACCGATTTGTAGCCAAATTTGGTTCGGTTCTTACGTTAAGTAACGTTAAGATTTTCCTCTTTACCTGGCCCTGTGGCCGAGTGGTTAGCACATCGCGCTGCGACGGCAAGGGTCCATGGTTCGGATCCCGCTCGGGCTTGGTTGTTTGTGAATGTCCATTCATCAATTTCATCATTTCATCACTCATCCCCATCTTCGCAAATTAGCCAAGAGGTACAAAACGCGAAGTAAAATAAACTAAATCAATCAATCAATTCTCCATCATCAACCATCAGGCCTCCCCAATGGCGCAGTGGTATCGTCGTCGCCTTGTAATCAAGGTGTCCCGGGTTTGATACCTGGTGGAGGCACATATTGGTTCGGGTCCCACTTTAAACTGTAGGTCCAGTCCCGATTAGCCTTACTGTACATAAAATGGACTTAAAACACGAAATTAACCAACCAACCAACCTCATCTGCTCTGAGAATGTGTCCAGTTCTGTCGTCTGTACCCAGCCAATGTAGAAAAGATGGTTATTGTCTTTCTTTAGAAAGGACATTGACACTCGCTTCTAGTGTATCATAGCATACGAAAGTAAAACCCTGTACGTTACGCCGTGCCATGAAAGCACATAGTCCTCGCCTACCCACCCAGCCTCAGTACCACTTCTGCAGATACATGGATAAAAGTCCTGCCTCAAATAATCCACTACGAGAATCGAACTCTGGTTTCTCGTGTGGCAGCTATACGCTTGACCAACGTGGTATATCTATGGGTAGTTTTGGTTCTTATGCGTTTTCTAGTTACGTTAATCTCTGTCTTAGCACACCCTGCTGCACATCCACAATATCCAACCCTTTCCGTCTTCACTCCTTCTCCAGTTACCAGCATCATCTTATTCTTGATATGTTTAATTTCTTTTAATGTTTTGTTTCGAGCCCTGTCCCCTACTATTCTTTCCACATGCACGCCTATCTCATTGGTCGTGTTGTTAAACAAAACACTGTTGTTTTCGCATAGGAGTGGTCAGTGATTTATGTTTCATTGGTAGAATTTAACTACTACGGCTTTTCACAGACATTTTACTCTATTTTATCAGAATGTATTTTAAATTGTACAGCCTTGGCTTAATCAAGTTACCGAAATTGAAGCCTTAACACCTTGTCTTTAATCAATTTATTTTTCTTTTCATACGTTTCTGTAGAAATTGTTCAGATGTTTGTCACAGATGTCGCCTGTTACTTTGTAACGTCCGTGACACGTTTCCAGTGGCGGCTAGTGGCTTGAATTAGGTGAAAAGAGAGTAGTAAAAATGGCTTAATAGAGATAAATTAGATTAAAAGTTACACATAAGCTACTTGCTGGAAAATAGGACATACCACACTGGGTGCAGTCCACTAGCGCACAAAAATGTGAAAGTGTGCACACGTGGTATATGAAAGGTACCACGAGCGCACAACATCGAATGCTGCGTTGCCACATCTATGATTGCGTAATGACTAGGTTAGCTTCGACTATTTCTCTGGGGTCTAGCGGCGGCGCCAGGATTAATCATCTACGGGTGCTGAGGGGGTGCGGAAAGAAATTTAGGGGGTACGACGCTGAAAATAAAGGAAGCATGAAACACACATGCAACCTTTCAAAACTGGGGAAGGGAGGCAAGGACAGTTTACTTTCCCTATAAGGTTTAGCATAGTGCGGGGGCAAAAATAGCAAAAAGCGGGGGACAACTACACCCCTAATCGCCGCCTCTGATTAACATAAATTACTGACTGAAATGAAATTATATGTGTGAAGTATATAACTTTAGATTAACATCCATTTTCCAGGGAGACTGTGTCCCCTTGCCCTCCCCCTGGACGTCCATGATATGTATTAAGTCTTATACTCCAAGATAGTGGTCATACAGTGCAAACATTCAGATACACGTTGCAATCTTATTGAACTATGTAGTGAAATACAAAATGAAATTACCCTGTCTTTAAAAACAATGTGTGAACCTTTTCAATGTAACCAATGGAGGTACTACAAAATACATAGTACTTCCGTATGCTACTTCAGGACAAAACTCGAAGTGCACAGCAACTCCGTCTTCGTTAAAATCCCTTCTGCCGCACTATCTCCAACAACGAACTGTAAAATTTCTTCGTGAACATTGGGCATCTTCCTAACAGTTTTTATAAAAAAAGCCTGAAATGGTACGTTTACTAGACATGTTACGTGGAACAAATACATAGAACGTGTTAACAAGAAAACTACCCTTCAACTACAACTCGCATTAATTACAATTTCCCGATACCTTACCTTTGAAAGCTGCTGAAATTTTTGCTTCAGTGCGAGGAAGAACAAGCAGGAGGAAAATAAACAACTCACATTAAGCTATAGGCAATTATCGAAAACCAAACAGACCACTTGAAGAAACAAACGAAGAAATTTTCATAACAACAATGCTGACGAAATTAAAAACGGCCGCTGCTCTTTATAGAGGCTGCCGCCAGTACAGAAAAGTATGTGTATTGGCATCTCTTTCAGTGCTTGCCTGTTGCAATAATAACGGTCTTACTTCAGTACAAAACATTCGGCGCTCAATATGACGACATGACATAATATGGCACTCTAAGGGTTAGTGTTTTAAGTTGAACGTAGGGGGTGCTGCACCCCTCGCACCCCCTGGCGCCGTCCCTGCTGGTGTCTCCCTCCTTCTGCAGCGATACATTGCCCGTCTTATGTTATGAATATAGCCATTCACATAATATATGATACATAATATGTCAACTTATAAGGATCAAGCCGGGGTCCCTTGAAGGGCAAAACAGTTGACACAACGTGGCAACATCGCCATGGATTTTGTGCGCTCGTGGTATACATTTTTTAACACACGCGCACGCAGCCTTTTGTTTGTGCGCTCCCTGCCTACGGCCACCGCACTTCCACCAGGAATCGTAGCCGTGGTCCTTCCATTGCAAGGCGACAACGTCCGTCAGTATGTTTTCAGAGAAGTCAACCGTTTGGTGTGCTTGCTCTACAAAATTTATCTTTTTAAGTTAAGCTCCTCGGTATCGTAGTGTCGAACGATGTGGTCTTCCATACTAGTTACCATGCAATGCAATTTTTCTGACCCCACTTTTAAACTTTTTCCCACCTTAAAGAAGTAGTATTTTGTTCTTTATCAGATCTACACATCTGACCGAAATTCATACTCATATTTAACTCGTACTTTACGGTATTGAGGCGCAGAATCACTGTTTTTAACGCACGTCGTAGTACCTGCGTCAATATAGTTTCCTCTTAGCTCCGATTTGGTTAATTTCTACCACCCTGAGCAGGCAACACTGCCGAAGAGGAGTAGCGGAACGGCCATTGTTGCGACAGAGAGATTGGTTGACATGGTCGAAGCGCTCAGAGAGGAAAACAGGATTACACAACTGCGACATTTACTGGAATATTTCAATACCGCAGTGGAAAATTTAGCAGTTTTGATTCCAAGAATATTATTGTGCTTTGAATATCAACAATTGGAATGGCTGTCACGCGGAAGTTGCGATATATCTTCTGGGTAAACAAATCAGCCGTGATTGTGTGCAGGCGTGGATTCTGTGAGCTTAGCAGTTAATACGGCTTCTGTCGTATTCACCAGGTTCAATCTGCATTAACGCTATTCACTGGAAATCACTGGAGTAGGTGATTGGTCGGTCGACTTAGACGCTCGGCTACACAAAATCAAAGGCACAATTTCCTTTCAGTTAGTCTTACCTCTATATGTTCTTGTATCCTAAGGTGATATGCAATAAGGAGTACATTCTTGTTTAACGGGGTTCAACTACTCTTTTGCTCCGAGTGTACATAAAGGGAAATACAATTGACGACCATATGAAGATGGTACGAATTAAATGGGGTGTCGGGAATATCCTCCCAAGTATTTCTGCCCCCACGATGGCGTAGCCTACTGGTAGCGTCGTCTTCAAGGGGTCTCTGGTTCCATACAATGTGGAGGCACATGGCACAGTCGTTCGGATCCCACTTTAAACTCTAGGTCCAGTTCCCATAAGGCGCGGCGCTGATCATCTCGTATCACCCTAGCAGAGGTCGAGAATGTGCATAGCCCTACTCTTCTACTCGCTATGTGCCTTCAAGGCACAGGATAGCTTTTACCCTTTTCAAATAATAATTCAAGAAATGAACAGCGACAGCTAGGGAAATTTATGTACGGGTAGAAATTTATTTATTTATTTATGTTTAATTATGATGATATGCATTAGCTAGAGCTCACATAGAGGATGTACCGAGTGGAGTGTCTTGTATTCAACCTCCAGAATACAATTTAAGTAATGATGCTTTAATTAGTGGAGAATCTACTTGCGGGTAACTTAGTTGATTATTTCCATTTGCTACTCATCTTCCAGGAGTTTGTGCTGAAGCGGTACATTCTAGGAATAACATCAGCTGCCTTCAGACAATGTTCATAAGTCTAGCTTGTTGCCATGTTTGCATGTTAATAGAAAGTACAATGAACCATGGCCTTTTGGCATCATTTTCCCCATTGATACTTCTAACAGGAAGTTCCAACGTGCGAATGGGAGTAGGTGTGGCAAGATGGGACATCTGGGACTCTAGTTTGTTCGGTGTCGCGAGCGGCGTTCGGCAACTTGGAGCACGAAAGTAAACGATGACGACCGAATTCAGTCGAACCGAAAGCTGATTCGTCGCTTTCCCACCGGCAGTTCAAAAGGCGCCTGTTATAGTAATGAAACATGAGAAATTTAGCTTTTGAGTCCACTAGTTTTATACTACCATGACCTTATCAAAACCCCAAACTTTGAGAGTTCATTTTCGAAATGTCCTGTTAGATTCGCGCCCTCACACAAAGTATGCAACTATCCTCTCATCACATTCTCTCATGCAAGCGCTGATTTACAAAATATCTTTCCTTTGCAAATTCAACCTGTCAGAAGTCGGCGATATTTCAACACCAAGCAGAACGAATGTTTTACTCCCACAGCTTTGCCAGCCAACATTTACTTTTTCCCACCTCTCTCCCTCCAGAACCATCGCGTAGGGAGGAAATTCAATTTCACCCTTCTTCTTTCATCCCCTCTCGCAACGCCTGTACGAGACAAACAAAAGGAAGTAGGAGGACAATAAAGAGGAAACGAAGATAAAACAGTAATCTTCAGATTGGTGCGGCTGCCGAGGAAACGGAAAAGATGAGGGTTTTAAAGGCTCTAATATGATTCACCCAAGTGTTGTAAACAAACGCCAGATGGAACTAGTTTATTGCCTTTGCAAGATGGCCGAGAAGCGGGGCGGATGCTCTTTGATGTACTTTTCATGCACTTTTCTTTCGTCGTTCAACGTCCTGCGGCAGCTTGATCCATTCCCACGTTAAAGAATGAAAGAGAGAGAGAGATTGAAAGGCTTTTGTCTAAATTACCGAGACTAGGCTACTTAGCTGCTGCACTGATTAACACAGCGATTCAATTTAGTAGCAAGGAAATGTGAAGAAATCGAACAAATAGCGTAACTTCAACAGTAAATTATGTTTAGTTTTGTAAATTAGTTTACCGACATGTTCGTTGGTTTGTTAGGAGCATAGGGTGTGTCAAAAGTTGGTTAGTACCATCATATTTTTAAGACGCGTAGGTGAAAATCATTCAAGCGTTATTATTATACCGGGTGTTTCAGAAATAATTGAGGAGTTACAAAAATGTATTGCAAGTAAAGTATTGAGCTTAACGTTAATGAAACAAGTCCAGAACGAACGAGGAACGTAAACAGTTTGTGCGTGTATGTTTTGTTAAGCCGAGAGTGCATATCCCTACCGCTAGGCGACACTCAAATCACGCACATCACTCACAGTGTTTTGTGCAATGTTTGGTCCCCAAGATCACCGGACCTTACCCCGTGTCACTTCTTTTTGTTGGGTTTCATCAAAGACAGGGTATTCCTCTCCGATGCCGCATGATATCGCAGCCCTAAGGGAGCGTACAGTCTGGCCAAGGAAGACGAAACTACCTGGAGAGGACGATTCCAAACGCGAGAGGGGAAGCAGGGAGAAGCCTTCGCGAAACTATCCTGTGCTATTTCGCTTGTTGTGTTCATTACCGAATGCTGTGTTCTGTCTGTGATTTGTGATGGCTCTTACAATTCGCAAGAAACCGTTTTGAAGTGGAATGAAGAAAATTGACTTTTCGGCCCCTGTTGCACATTTACAAAACACCCTCGTTATACTAGGAAATGTCACAAACCATTCAGTTACTACATTTATGTTTATAAAACTACATACAATAATACTATTATTAGTGAACACCATCCTGTATTAATGGTGATCAATTTAATTGAATGATGTAAAATAAAGCTACTGGTTTACATACAAATTTATCTACTAATGTGACGTGATGAATACTTTCATGTTTCCTCATAGGGCCTTTAATTTAATTCTGAATTCTTACAAAATTCGTAAATATCTCTCTATATATTTTGGAGGCGATATTACTACGTTGGTGTTTCCACGGCAGACGATTTCCAAGGAACCCGCTTCCTGCTCAAAGTGCCATCACTCCTATTTACCCACTGAACACGTCCGGTTGGCGCATGCGCACTTTCGTCCATGGTCTCGGCTAAGGCAGCCAGAGAATATCATCGCAGCGATGGACACTATCGACAGGCCAATGTTGATGCGATTGTGGCAAGAACTAGACTATCGTGTCGATGTGTGCCACGTCCCCCGTGGTGCACACATTTAACATTTGTAAGATCCAAAAGAACTGTTTTCAGTTCCTCTTTCGTTCTGGGCTGGTTTCATTAACGTAAGTTCAATGCTTTACTTGCAATACATTTTGGTAACCCTTCAATTTTTTCTGAAACACCCGGTATATTATACCAATGACTGCATGTGTTTGCCGCAGCGATCAACGAAGGGCAAACTTGAATTTATTTATGCTGGTGGTACGCAAGGAAATTGATGCGGTTCCGGATAAGAATTTTGCACTTTACACGTTTGTAGGGTTACATAAAATAAGTAATTTTATAATGCGGATCCAATCCGGATTCTGATGCAGATATGGCGACCATTTTTTTTTAAATGGCGATGATGTAAAATTCTTTCCATGTTTTATTTGTAGCTTTTATAAATGTGAAAATCGTTTCTTTTTACTTGAGGTGAAGTGCTGAGACCAAAAATGTCCATTTCATGTCCGATCAGTTAATCTGTCCGCCATCTTGATAATGGCCACGAATTAAGAAAAATAAAATTTAAATTCGCATCATAACTCGGCTTCTGTCTCTCTCTTGTAGAGACCAAAATTATATAGAGAAAAAATTCCTATAATAAGGTGTAGGCCTATTTACTATTTTGCGAATTACCACAGTTCCAAAGTTATTACACATTTAAAATATACTATTTGCATAGGCTATTGCATTAATTTTTCGTCTGAGGAAGACCCTGATAGAGAGTAGAAACATTACATGTAAAATGTTTTTAAGTCTCAATAAACTGCCTTGGTCAGAAAGTTTAGTGTTTTTAGGAAATTGCATGTAAACCCATTTTGACGAACTGAGAGTACCACAGTACCTACTGGTATTCAAGGTAATTATTTTTGTGATTTATGTGATTGTGGTCGTGATTAATTTTCAGCTAATGGGATAGGTACCGAAACTAATTGAATAATTGAATATTGAATAAAGGTTTACAAACTTGTGCAGACTGGTCCGGTATTGAATTGAACAAAATGGATGAATGCTTTTCAAGATGGCGGACTTTAAACCTCTCTTAACCCAACTGTGAAAAATACACTTCGCGCTGTTGATGCAAGTAAGGCTATTTAGTATTTTCAACAAAATAATAGCCATGTTCAAGAATATTGATTCCGTGCAGTAACATTTACATTTTCTGCATTTATCCTCTTTCTCCTTTTTGTATCATTGTAATTTTCTTCTTATAAGTCACTTTTCTTCTGAAGATTTTCTTCATAATCGCGCAGTTACTTTCGCAGAGTTTTCTCGAACAAATGTTCTTTTTCCTGTAAGTTTCTTTTATGACTTTCTCCGAACACAACTGCTTCAATATTCAGTGTGGAGCGGGCTTTTTCCTCCGCTACGAAAATCCCCAGAAGAATCAGAAAAAAAAAACAACAAGAAAAGTTTGTGAGAAAAAAGAATAAAATCCTTTACGACGAAAACAGAAATCACAATCCGTTATATTCGTCGAGAAAGTACCGCCGGTTTATCCTCGCGCTAATGGAGCGATACAAGGGCAGTTAGCCGAGTTTTCTGCGCCGGGGTGCGAGAAACCTACACCCCTCCTCCTACCCAGCGAGTTTTACACGATTGGGGCGTTTTCCTTGGATGCGTTCAGAATGGAAAGAAGGGGGGAAAATTTCTTCTTGTCCCGTAACGTGATGCGATGTTGGTGAAAAGAGCCTCAGTGCGATTTCCGAAGGCGATTTTCTTGTTCGGAAACGCGGGATTTCACTTAAGTTACTAGCGAAGCGCGTTACCGCTCCCTCCCCCCCGCCTCGCAGTTGCCGGAAGTTATAGGGTGGGGAAAGAATTGGTTACCTAATGCAGTGCGAGTTTTAACAAAGGCCCTAGGAAATATTCAGGAACAACTTTCCCGAAGATTGGTTTCGTCTGCAGCACTGCGGCAATCACGACTTGCAGTTGCAAGCTATTGTCGTTTTAGCGCCCCTCCCGAGCGGTGTAGCGTAAGTGCAATGAAGGTTTAAGATTTGTTCCAAATGTTCCCGGACTTGCTTTAAAGGTTAACAATTTTTCGATTAGGAAAGCTTCGCCACAGGTCGTTTGAACCGTGCAGAAAACCCGGTGTGCATAGTTTCAGGTGAGACATTTTCCGACATTGCCTTCGGGGACTCACCCAGCCTCAAATGGGTAAACTGCGCTTACAGGTACTCTGAAAGGTGTAGACGTGTATGCAGAGTGGCGATGATCTCCACTATACCCTGTCCAATTTATCTCTGGAGTAGGCGACCGGAAACAAGTCTCTGCGCAAGTAGTGACGCGAGACGGCTCCACCAATGAACGCGTGAGAGGGAACGGGATTGCGTGGAGGGGGAAATCAACTCGATTTCCTCCCCTTCTCTGACACTATGCGCGGCCTTGCTCCAGTGGTAGCTGGGACAGGGTACATGTGCGAGATTGTGAATGTGTAGGTCACTACTTCCATACCTATTGTACGTACTACACGTCAATGGACCTTCCCCAGAGTCAAGAAATCACCGAAAATGAATTCCCTGGTAGCTTAGACGTTAAAGCTATATCACCTTACCCCTTTTACTCTGCCATTCTTCAGAATAACAAGTAAATTGTTTAGTAAAGTCCCGGCCAAGTAGGAAGGTGTCTGGCAGAAAGATTTCTTGTAAAAATACTTCGAAAGGAGCGAAAAACAGTGCAGCTCTGTTATCAATTCTTCACTTCCATTCCACACAGGGCTTCCCCGATAGCGTAGCGGAAACGTCGTCGGTTTGTAAGTAAGGGGTTTCGGGATCCATACCCAGTGGAGGCACATAGTGGTTCGGATCCCATTTGAAATTGCAGCTTCAGTCCCGAAGGGCCTATCAGCGCACAAAAGCTCCAACTCAAACATTTCCAACCAGTTTACTTGTGCGCATATAAATTCTTCACTTTCATTCTACACATATCAGTTCAGTTCTTTCCAAAACAGCTCGCTTGTGCACCTACCAAATTTTTCACTTCTATCACATACACACAACACACACACACACACTTTGCTTGTACACTTATCAAATCTGGGGTGCAAGGGGTGACTCTTCCACGTAACTGCTTCTTGCAGGCCAACGAGGCTCTGGCGTCTGGTCTTACGGCTAGTATAATTCTCTGTAGAGTTGTGTTGTCCTGTGTTTATGCTTGTGTGTACTGAGTGCTCCATTACAGCATCAACTTTTAAAGTAGATAAGAATATTTTCGTTCTCACAGGCGGTATAGTTTTTGGGCTTGTTTAGTAGTGAATGATTGAATTACTTTTAAAAATTTAGTAATGAAGTTTTTAACATACATTTTCTTTTCTTATTAGGACCCTGCTCACGCATCACGTGAAGAACAAAAATAGCCTACGTGCTAAAGTGCCTATAATATAAAAATTAATCAATCAATCAATTTTTCAGTTCTGCCGGCCCTCGTGGCGGAGTGGTTAGCACATCGCGCTACGGGTCCAGGGGGCCCAGGTTCGAATCCCGGCCTGGGCATGGATGTTTGGAAGTGTCCATTTATAAATTTCATCATATCATCACTCATCGCCATCTTCGCGACCAAAAGTGGCACAAAACCGAAATGAAATAAAGCAAAGCAATCAATCTTCACTTCTGTTTCAAGCAGTTCGCGGATGCACACAACCTGTAGAAAACGCTATATAGCAGACGACGGCCGCTTCTCTAGTTGAAGAGGTTCAGTTAAGTAAAAGAGACAAGAAGAAAACCTTTAAAGTAACCTACATTAGTATCTCAACTGTGAAAATTAAAAGCTTTTTCCCTTCAAATGCTAGAGATGGGACATTTTAGTACTGTATGTCACACGTGCATAACTTGAAATTTAAAATACATTTTGCCAATAAAGAATACGGATATATTTCAACACTATATACCGGGCATGTTATGAAAAAAGGTGTCGCCATTAGTTTTTAAGTATCAAGATGTTTCAAGATGCATTAAACTATCAAAAGTTAATTATGTTTGGAAAAGATGTGAGTGTTTTCGATTGCTGATGAATTTATTGATTAATATATGCGAAAAAGAGATACTTCTGACCAGCACGACATCTGTTTCTCTTTTGCAATACAATAATATTATTGTTGCCTTATTGAATAAAGCTACCTTTGGCTGTCTCCAAAACAATTGTAGAGAGTTCAATAGCACAGCGCCATGTATCGACAACAAATTGTATCAAAAGAATATGTCAATTCTTCAAGCTTAATGTACATATTATGACATATTACCTACACAATGAAAATTATTTCTTCAGTCTCAGAGTTGACATGTTTCGACAACAACATCGCTCTGATAAGGAAACTTAACCATATATCAATTTACTTCATGCGGGGATATTAATAGCATAAAACCGTGAACATTTATAAGTAACATGAAAGAGAGAACCACAGTTTCATGCACCTACGAAATTCATTTCTGACTTCTTCAGTTCTAATTCATAAAATCACTTCTAGATTTATGTATGTGGAGGCTTGTAGGTAACTAAACATGAAGCCTCCATATGTAAATTTTTAGTTGTAACTTTAGGTCCAAATTATATTAGACAACATAACGTACATACTTTTTTCTCGTTTGGTATCCCTTTTCAAGCAATTTTTTGCCTGTGGAGATGAATCTCCCCAAGAATGCATGTCAATGATTTCAGAAATTGCTACTTTTTTATTGCTTATACATTACACCTCTACACTATTTCTACTAAATTTCATGAAAAGACGATTGCGGGGTTGTTGACGCTAATGCCCGTTAACTATCCGCAATTGACTCACCTGTCATTCATCCATCTTGGGACGAACCAGCTACTTTCGAACAATCATCCTCGTCTAGTAGTTAACAAGTAACGACGCTCGCTTGTTTGTGAGAACTGTTCCTAGTTGGTAACAACACGCGATAACGCGCTACACCTTTTAACATTGCAAAGTTATCTGAACGCAATTCATAGGAGCTAGCTGTTATGGCCGTGAAAAGGCAGCTTTTCAATCTTGGCATGCAAATGCTAACGTATTCAGCTCGAGCCAGCTGTTCACACACACGCATGCATTGCTGAGATAATGGGATGTATGCGTCATTCTCTATGTTGTCTCGTACTGCATCATCCTATTTCCTTTGCTGAGGTTACGTTGATTCAGGGACAGTGTCGCTGAAGTACATCCATGGTACAGTCATGGACATTTCTGGGTTGTAACGTTTCCATTGAAAGTTAATGGGATTGTTAAAATCCAGAGGTATTCGTGACCGTACACTGTAGGACACTTGACAATCGTTCCTTATTCAGTATGCTTTTTTTATTCGACATTATCTGTTGTCTATCTTATTACTACATATGCTATCTCTACGTTTAGAGCGAGCCGTTTTCAGATTGGTATAGCTTGTAGTAGATGTAAATGAATACACACAATGAGTGTTCATCCGACCTCCGTGGCGGAGTGGTTAGCACAGCGAGCTAAGACACAAAAGTGTTCCGGGTTCAAATCTCAGCCTGGGCATGGGTGATATTTGTGAATGCCTCATCACTCATCCTCATCTTCGCGATTAACCAAAAGTGGCAGAAAAGCGAAGTAAAATAAACCAAATCAATCAATAATGGGTGTTCACTTATATGCTTACATCAACATTTGTCAATAACATTCAGACAAAGATAACAATGCACGAGGGCTTGTCAAAATGTTCAAAAGTAATAATTCAGAATATTCGTATCAGATTGGAAAGACAGAAGAGGTGATCTCTCGAAAGGTAGTTGTCAATGTCCACTTATGTACCGATTGGCTAATTGGGGCAGGGTCTACAGGTTAAAGTAGGATACGAATCAATGTGCAATATGCATCCAGCGGCCGCTCCGTTCGGTGCGAGCTTCCCGCCTGCACGCTGCACCTCAAAGCCACTAAGCAACACAGCAGGAGTCGGGTAGCCACGCGTGTTAAGAGGTAAATAATGCTGCGGGGAAAGGCGTTCTCCCCTTCACGGGACCATCCCCTGTTTTTTCTGCCATGATTACAATGCCACACTGCACTGCTACTTACGAATCAGAGCTCGAGATGTTTCCCAGTGCACGAACGCGGCCGGCTAAGCCTTATGCCTCGCTTCTAACTAAGATTGCATGCTTGCACTGTAGGACAGTGTGGGCTGTTACCTATTCGTAAATCGCTCCGAAATAAGTATATTTTTCGTCACCAAGCAAGGTCGTTCAATCTGGGTGAGAAATGATGGAATATGCAGTATGTAGTCTTGCCAGATGTAGTCATAATTCCTGTTGTGACTTTTTCTCTGACTGCAGTGGCGAGTTGAAAATTCCCTACTTTTTGTGAGTAAATATTCAGTCATATCCTTTTACGTTATGAAAAAATGCATTGATACATGTCATTAAATTAATTCTAAATTTAATTAGTTCAAGCATGTGAGAAAAATGCTTAAATATATTTTTAATGTGCTCAAATAATTTAACTGCAGGCTTGTCTTTTTGTATTTCTACTTAGAATGGCTTAGAAATAGACGAAAAGTTTGAAATGTTATTTCAGAACGAGCATAGTCCAATGCAGGGTTCTAACTAAAACTCAACGGTTTCACAGCTCCTGGGTTATTTACAGCAGCAGCCTCAGTAGTGGAAGAGGTCCGGGGTTCGCATTTCGGTGGAGGTACATTCCAATCTGGTTCAGATCTCATTTTAAAGAGTAGATTAGCCATCTGGACAGAAAGTGACAAACTTTGTGACACGTCTCTGCCAGCTGTGAAAAACAAAGGAAGGAAATATTTTTTTATGAAAAGAGGTGACCATATTATTTCCCTCCTATCACCCCTCGCAATTTCATCCTTGTCAGTTTCGTCAGGATAAGATTGAGATAAACTCGCCCCCCTTGAGTAAATATGAGGAAGTAGAAGGTAACATCTCCTTCCAAAGTCTTGATGTTACCAAAAATTCTATATTTTACGCACCGAAAATATGCCAACCTTACGTATATATTGCTTCGTTAATAAAAGAAAAAAACTAACTCCACTTCAGGTAATTTCGAGAAAATGAGCAAAATATGCTTCTCCTTTGGCCGCACTTTAAAATAAAATTTAGGAAGAGAGAAACCGATCATAGTACTTCCTAAGTGCTCTACAGTAAAAGAAATAAGTACAAGTTTCAATGAAAAATGAACGTTTGATGTAGTTGAACGTTGTAGAGATGCTACTTCTTGCTTCTCTGTCCACATACACGGGAGAAATAAAAATTGTATAATCTTTTTCGGCACACCCTGTATGATTTCTCGCATGAGCCACCGCGAGAAATCTTCGCTTCTTTCAATCCGACACTCTCATCCTCTTCACACGTGCAAGAAACTGCGTGGAAAAGACTTCACACGCATCGGAGAGAGAAAAGTGCTGGGATATTTCCCCTGGGCTTACGTCACGGAGTACTTTTTTCTTAAAGAAAAGGATTACAGACGCCCCGAGTATTATTTGCCATTCTCGCACCCAACCTTATTTCTCGAAACGACCTAGACTCCTGGCAGTGGATGCGGTTTAAGCCCTCTTACCCACACGCACACACCCTCCCAGGGGAGGCATGAGGGGTGTCAATTTCAATCTAGAGAGTAGATAGACGGGGGAGCCACCTGGGAGGACCTCTTTCGGCACAAAAGAGAACGACATCTCTTGTGCATAGCTGGATACCCAGTTCGGAGAGCTTGTCTCAGTTCCTGCAGGGACATACCAAAGAGAAACAGGTTCTCTATACAACACGTAGATCCCTTGAGAAATAAAGAAATAAGCATGCGATGCTCCATAAAGATAATGCTGGTGTTTCAACAGGAAACATAAAAAAATGTTATATATCTATGAAAATATATCGCAGGAAGTGCTAACATTTTTCAAACTCAAGTGCAAACCTGCATGCAAATAAAACTACACCAATTAAAGAATTTACGTAGGTTGTGATTTAGACAAACTGCGGTTGAAGTACGTAAATTACAAGACCTTTCAAAAGCTGCATTTTGTTAACAGTTTTTCGAATTTTGGTCCATCACTTGGTAATTACCTTGACTAAAGTCTATTGCCTCATACATCATGACGTCACAATGGTAAGTTGTAACAGCCCACAATAGAGACATACCTGTTTTCTTGCTTTGAAAGTTCAATGTACAGAACATTCCATGACATTCGCTACGAGACTCGGCGGCAAGCGGCCCGGCATCAGCGCTTGTCTTTCCCGGTGAACGGGTCCACGACAGTCGCACGCTACAGTCTGTTTTTTTTTGCCCTCCCTGCCTTCGCTCTCTGTCCCTTTCTGTTGACGTTGCAGACTGACGCCAGTATAATCCTCCCTCGGAAGTTGTGTTGTGTCGTGTCCGTGTGTTGAAGATTGTGGCTTAATATGGCACCACAAAAGTTTACATTACAACAAAGGATTTATCTTGTCGAGTGTTACTTCGGAAAGAGGAATTGTGGAGAAGTGCGACGACGTTTTGCAACAAATTTTCCTAGTGTTCCCGTTCCGCATAGGACCACTATATTAAACCTCGTAAAAAGTTTAGAGTAACAGAGTCAGTTCTGAATAAAAGTGGAAAGAAAAATCTGGAAATCTAAAAAATAAAGTATACAAAGACAATCCGCACACCATCCGTGCGAGTTAAAAGAGAGTATTGTACGAGAAATCGGGAGAATTACAGTAGACGAACTTGCACGTGTAAATCCCAATTTCCTTGGGAGATGCCAGGAATGTGTTGCAGCAGCGGGGGGCATCATTTTCAACACCTTCTGTAGTCAAGGTTAATACACAATATGAAAACTGTAATTTTAATAGCCGACTCTAGCGACTGTCGCGGACCCGTTCACCGGGAAAGGCAAGCACTGATGCCGGGTCGCTTGCCGCCGAGTCTCGTAGCGAATGTCAGGGAATGCTCTGTATTAACTCATATTTCTTAGTTGATCGCCTTTAGTTTCATTTATTTTCATGTAATAGTAGTAGATTCCTTGTTTTTTTTACTTGAATCGAAAGTGAATCAGACTATTCGATCCGGATCTTTGTCTCGTAAGCCCTTCCTCTCTGCAAGGATGGGAGAAGCAACAAGTTCTTCTATACAGTTTAGGTTTTTGAAAGCACTCAAAGAAAACAGCGCAAACAGTATCATTTTATAACCCACCGTTATCGCCTAATCGTAATTTTTGAAAATTTGTAAAATGGCGGACATTTTTTTAAAAATTTTAGGTATGTACCCAAGTGAGATTTTTAGCGATTTTTATCAGGAGGCGCAAGGGGCTCCCAAGGAATATACTGAGAGAAAAATAAGCTTTGAATTTTTTTTTTCGTCTCGATGCATATTAACCCTGGAGAGCTAAGATGGAAAATTAGGGACGCTAAAGCTAAGGCGTAGTCATTTTCACGACCTTATTTTTTTACTTTATAGGAAGAGTTTTATTGACAAATGAAATTGGCTAATAACATATTTTGTTTCTAATAGTAGAGGAAAAGTCTAAATATAGGCCCCCTTTTTATGTTGTCATTTTCGGAGGGAAAAAATAATATATCAAGCACCTGCCTTTAAAATGCATATCAATGAAATATTTACTTAAATGTAATAGCATGCTAAAGTATATAAGGTCTCATTTTTTTAAAAAAAAGAGCAATTTCCAAAAAATGGTAAAATGATGTATTTCAAAATTGTGGTCTAAATATGGGCTACTAGTGCCAATATCACAAAAAGCAAATAAAATTTAAAAGAACAGTCATTTATCGCTAAAACATTATAAAATTCATATTTATGAATAATCTGTTGTTTTGAAAATCACGCGGAATGGAAAAAATCGAAATTAAGAAAAACATCCAAATATTTGTTGAAAATGTTATCTCAACATTAGACCTCATGTCCATATTTAGACCATCACGCTATTTTTCTTCTTCAATTTATTTTCACTATCTGTGGTACATATTTCACAAACAAATCATGGCATTATAAAAGCCCACATTTGTTTGATGTACCGCTAATATCATAACCTATACAAAGCAGATGAGAATTCAGAAAACACTGAGTTAAAACATACCTGCAAAAGTTTTCGTAGGTCGCACGTATAACAGCGTCCAAGGCCGAAACTAACCAACACTTTCTCTTGCGAATTGGCACCGCAACCTTTGTCCTTGACAGATAACCAGTTCCAATAGCCTCTGCCAGGCTGCAGCACCCGGGAGCGCTGATAACTCCAATACCCATATTTAAACCTTCGCCCATATTTAGACCTTCTCCTCTATCATTAACAAACAAAAAGGTTTGGACATGATTTAATGCCCATAGTTGCATTTGAAACATGAATTTGTTTGGTGTTCTCCACATGTTGCTTTGGAATAATGACTGCAATAGATTTTTGTCATCCTTCTGTGCCATGAGTTGTCTAAAGCAGAAGAACGAGATTTTTTTTAGCTTTGTTTTGCGAAACACAATTCATTTTTCCTTGTCGAAAAAAGATGTGGCAAATTTGGTTACGTTAAAGGTAATGCTTCGTCAAACCGACTACGCAGATAAAATAATATCAAATAATTTGTCAACTGTACAGCAATTCAACCCAGACAGTATCACTCCCTACACAGTTCAAGGCCAATTGAGAGTGCCATGCATACCCTTTTGTATTTACGCGTTGTCAATTTGACGAAGCCTTAGCTCTCTAGGATTAAGGTCAATATTTACTACAACGTATATTCAGGTATTGGGAATTGCTACGAAAAGAAAAGGAAAACTGCTAAAATATTACAATAAGATGCAACGATATCCGGATAAGCATGTCCTTTATACGCGTATGTATAACGTAGAAGACATGCAAACGTTTACATGGTTCAAAAGAATCTGTAAAATTAATTGTTAGAGAAATTTTACCATTTGTTAAGTGCAAATAAAATTTACAGATATTTGTAGTAATGAGCGCGGTTCCTCCCATCTAGCGAGAGTAAGGAGAACTGAAATGTCTACAGTTAAAGTTTCATCAATACATATCCATTGTCTCACCGTATTATCTACGAAGCTGAGTAGGCTATATGCTGTTTGGAATTTAATGGAGGTAAAGCAATTATAATTTCCTGGAAGATGCGTGAGGAAAATTTAGATTAATTTGGCGTTCAGTTGAGTAACGCTATCCATGCCTTTCTGAAGCAGGATGGAATGTTTATAATGAGGAATTGCCAGAAACTCTGTTAGTTCCGGACAGCAATGGTAGGACAATGGAAGCAGAGATGTCGGAACTTCATCTTTTCCTCAAGTAGTGGCGTGCATAATTGGAAACTACGGCACTCGACATGCTTTCTCCTTGTACAGAAAGAGCGACTCTTAGAGGTTCCAGGAAGGAATAACGTTACATGCGAACGAGGAATATGTACGAAGCTTAAGCATGAGGAGAGGAAAATATTATCGTTAAATAATTGATACAGACCAACAGTGGCGCCTACTTATACGGGCTCGTTGGACTTGAATTGTTGTTTCTTTTAAATCCAATTTATACACAAACAGGCTAATCGGGACTGGACCTACAGTTTAAAGTAGGATCCGAACCACTATGCAATGTATCTCCACGAGCGTGTACGTCCGCAGGATTATTTCCCAGGGAGGGGCAAAGAAGGCATATTTTTCCCTATAGTAGTGATGCTTCCTCAAAAAACACTGCTTCAGTCTGAAATTATCATGTTCCTTCAACGCCCTTATAATAATTAACATACATTATTGTGAATAAAATGAAATTATGTGTGAAATGTATACTTTTTAGGTGGACACTCATTTTCCAGAGGAAGGGGGCGTGGACCCCATGCCCCCTTCCAGACGTCCACACCGCCGGATATGGAAATCGGGACCCCTTGACGTTATTACTATGCCATCAGGGATGCCCTCGTGGGACTCGAGCCCATCCAATAAATTGTCATACTATTGTAAATATGATTATAGAGGGCCATAAAGTATTTCCCTCATTACAAAAGTTCATTGAAAAAAACGATTACAGATACAGTCCTATGTTTTGCTGCAAAGGAAAGAGAAACTCATTAAGTTGTTTTGACAAAGTCAAAACACTTCCACATGTGCACCGTTTATTGCTAGCAGAACATCTAATCGATACTCGATTTCCCGCCATGTATTGTCCAACATTTCTTGGGTGACACCAGCAACAGATTCAGTTATCCTTCTGTGTGTGTTCAGATCAGGTACAGATTTTGCATACGCTCTGTCCTTCACAAAACCCAACAGAAAAAAATCCAGTGGCTTCCTTGATATGCTTGTTGAACAGCCTCAACACTGTCTTGACTGACGGATGGGATTCCACACTTCCGGTTTCCATAAATTTGGCATACCATTCAGTGATGCTTTTGTGATCAGGTGGTGGTCGTCCATATTCCCTTCTATAATTTCGCTGCACAGGAATCGGCGATTTGGTCTGATGATACCATAAGACACACTGTGCCTATTTCCTGCACTGAAATCAAAATTTTCTGTTTGAGCGATTGCAGCGCCTCCTATATTAACTCAAGTTGTACCTAACACAAGAGAGAAAAATTATGAGTACATTAACATAAGATAATAGTAATTATGTATGCAGCTGTAATAGTTGGTGGACATTTATGTCATGATACACGGTAAATAAGTAATATAAGCCAAATCAATCAATCAATCAATCAAAACAAATACGTAAACGCTATTGAAATTCGGCCACAAACGCACTAAGAAAAGTTGGTCAGTGATGAAAGTATACGCTTTAATGTCGCTAAAAAAGTGACTCAAAGAACTTAGGACGTCTACTTTTTTGCTTTACCTCGCGTGAAGAAAAAAAAGGTGCCACCCTTTATGAACTCTGACATGTACCTTCCCCCAGCGCCCCATCCCCATATCTCCAGCGTCGCATAGAACCGGTGTCAATTCACACAGCTCTCGAATATCTTTCCCTCCGCCTGCCTGCATCTTCGCCTGATGGATGGCGATCGATCCGAAGGGTTTCGACTCTTTTTTTTGAGAGGAAGCCTTGTGTGGACACGCCAATCACACCGCTCTGTATCCTTTCGCTTCATTCTGTGCCTGAGAGCGGGGAAATAGAAGGCATTCATCGCAACAAACTTCCAGATCGAAAAGCAAAGCACTACAAGAATTCTCCATGTATCTCCTTACTCCTACATAGCATTTTTTACTTCAGGATTACAGCGATTACCGTATATAATTCTATACAGTATATATCGATGAATATAATTCATTGAGTTGCCTCATACGGATCCTTCTGCGATAGAGTAATGGTAAAATATTGCTGATTGCAAGACAAAATCAGGTGGGAAAATTAGAATAATTTTGTCTTTTATGCAGTGCCTTCAAATGGTTATTGTGCCGCTAGAACGTGGCTCACGTAGCGTCTGGAAGCACGTCTCTTGAAGTCACAATCGGGTATACGTGTCATCTCAACTCAAGCGCAGACAGTTTCGTGAACCTGCCTCGGAAGACCGAGTCCAGTGAATGGGCCAATTCAGTTGCTGTTGGGTAGCTGTAGCCTAATGTAATCTTGAACTAAAAGATATAAGCGAATTTTGTCTAATACTTATTGTGTAAGTTGAGAATAACATTATAATTTACCCTTTTCCTTGAATACAACATATATTATTATTACTTGTGTTGCAGGTCGTTGACTTATTTCTGCACGTTCCTAGACTGTGTGAGTACTTCGTTGATATTGTTAAAATGACGTTACTTCTAAGGGCGCGAGGAGGTTATCATTATACAGCACAGTGTAAGCAGTATCTGGTCCAGGAACTAGAGCAAGTTCAAGAAAGAAAATTAGACATGCATTGAAAAGGCTTAACCAGATAGTTTGAAGTTTTACAAGTTGAAGAAAGTTTCAGACTCAAACCATCACAATAAAGGCTTAGTGAGTGTTGCAGCGTTACCGCAACAAGAGACTCACAAACGCTTCCTGCTTTCCACGATGACGAGCAAACAACTTGTGCTTTCGACAGCTGTCAACATGACATCGAAGTTCCGCTTCGAGCATACCCCCTCACTCTGTATTCCTGCTCGCCGATTTGACAAGCAAGAACACCGAACGTGAGGACATGCTTCATTTCCTTTGTCGAAGCAGTGAACACTCCGTGAGCTCCATGTCCGCACCGCAATCACTATCTTAAATGCAAGACCCAGGAAGAAGTTTAGTCCGCCTTTGTCACGCAACGACATCTATGCAGCAGATTAGCTAACGACTCATTGAACAAGGGTTCGCAAGCAGTGCAAAGGTCTCATACATATGCAAATATATTGCACTGCCATCTAGCGGACATTTTTGAAATTAAACAAAATTGCTCGTTTCTTTGTTGGATGCAAATGTTGTCAAACGAACAGTAGAAATTGTAAACAGATTGAAGGTGCCCAAATATTCTTATAAATCTTCCATCTAACGTAAAAGTTAAGGGCGAAACCTATCTTAGTTGCAATCAGGCTTCAGTGAACATATTGACAGACAGACAACTGTAAATATATGTCCATCTGCGCCTGCTACTTTGAGACAGTGGTCATTCCGCCACAGTCTTATCAAAATGATCACAACTACAAAATTAAACAAGTGTAAGAAGAAAAGTTTCACCATCACCAATAGACCAGGATTTTAAAATGTATTTGATATAATGATAAAATTGGTGAAACGTAATGTAGAAAATTGGCGTAAAATAATAGAAATAGTTTGATTCTTTTGTTTTTCTTTGCGTTTCTGCAACTATTGCCTGATTGCGAAGATGAGGCTGAATGTTGATAATATGAAAGAGATGAAGGGACAATCACAAACTCAAAAGTGTACGATATTACTCCCACAGAGGATTATACAGGTCATGTGTCCATACGCCAGAGCCTGTTAGTCTGCAGAATGCAGTCCAGGGTGTACTACGTAGAAGTGATATTGACAGTTGGGTGTCTTCAGAAAGACTCGCTCCTTAAACTGATTGATTGAATTCTTGTTTTTTAAGTACATTTTATGCGCAAAGGCTAATCTGTACTGCACCTACAGTTTAAAGAGGGATCCGAACCACTGTGCCATGTGCCTCCACCGGGAATCGAACCTTGGACCCCTTGATTACAAGGCTACGATGTTACCACTACGCCATCCCTAATAAAATAAATAGTATAGAGAAAGAAATGCAGGTTCTCGGAGAATGCACGACCTACAATTACATTGTATGCCATGCATGTAAACTGAAACGGCTTGTTTTACCTGAAAATGTAAACTGAATGTACCTTTTCAGGCTAGAATCAGATAAAGACAACATTAATTGAAGGTGGATTAAAGCGGTTACTTCGTGCAGGCGAAACACTTGCAAAATGAACAACTTGTTTCGCTTCCTGGAGTTCCATTCAATGTTTGGAGAAGCAAGATGCTGAGGGAAATGGGACGCCTTCGGAGCATTTCTTCATTCGAGACAGAAACCAATTATGACGCTCCTTCGTTAGGGCAATTCTCGCATTTTCGCGCCAAGGCAGAACCGCTCGAGCGCACGTCGCCAGGCGTTCCATGGAAATATAATAAAGACGCCATTCGCTCGAGCGGAAGACAAATGCCTAACTAGCAGCGCAGTCGCCCTCGTCGTGGGACCTAACTTGGCAGTAATTCACTTGAGATTTCTGCTGAAATTGAATCTGGATATTTTTGGGTGGCAGCTCCTGCACGGGGACGGCAAAAGAGGGGGATGGGGCTTAATCAGAAACTGTTAAAGAGCGGGGCACTCGAAGAGAAATCCAAGATATGGCGAAACGTTGAACATCTTGCGAGGCGTCAACAGAGATAAAAAGTCCTAGATTCGACTTGTAAAGATTCGCTGATTGGATCTTTGGTTCCGTTTTCCCCAAGACTCGGCCTGTGGATGTTGAGTTTTGCGCTAATTAGGCGCCTTGGAGAGTCTTTGCTTCGAGCTCGATTCATTTGGAAGTAAGTTATCTTCTGCTGGCGCTGTCCCCTCGTGATACTAATTGCGTAATCTTGTCTCTACCGTTACTAATTGAAGACTCAATGAAATATATTTGTGTAGGTAGAGCGTTTTCCTATATTTGTGAGTCCTGTAGATGACACGTTAATTTAAGCAGAGATGACCTGGCTTTTTTTTCATTCTTCAGTCATTACATCAAATCTCGACTGTAGTGAAGGTGATGTGATCAGCATTAGGCTCCGACCATCTTTATCTCCCTCCCCAGCCACTGACTGATTAGAGGCTGTGCGAGCCTCAGTGCCGCTTTGAGCAGAAAACTTCACAGCTGAAATCACCTAACATGCAGAACGTTGACAGAACATTTCCAAACTGACATGGGCGAATCAAACCTGGATCTCCCACATTTACTGTCAGACCACATATCCACTTTAATTTATCCATCTCTCGTATTCGGCAGACTAATTGAGGAATTACGTGCAAATGGTTTAATGAGGAGTGTTTTTATTGTTGTGTAGCAACTTATTATTATTATGATACTGGCTGATTACCCCGCGTTGCCCGGGTATTTTTTTATACCAATCTTGTATTAGACAGGAAAATAATGAATTCCAACTATTGTCTAAAATCTAAATGATCGTGAATGTCACCAATTAGCTTAGCGACTCCGAAAACTATGGATTCGACACTAATCTAGGTCATTTCTAGCATTTAATTTTTCACCCATTCTCACCCCCATGCCGATAGGTGATGAACTTGGAGTTGAACCACATTGGGAGTGTCACGAAAACTATGGATTCCATTCGCAACACAGCCTGAATGTTAGACAACCCGAGAAACACTATCGTTGTGCGGATTGCATAGAGTCAAGGATGTCTGCCTGTGCGGAATTTAATATCGGTGGTTTTCGATTATTTTTACATGTCACCCCTTCCTCACCCTACCCTACGGGTGCCAGGGGTGTCTTACCCCCAAAGTATTATTTCCAGATTCCAAGTGATACGTGTACCAAGTTTGGTTGAAATTGCTCCAGGCGTTCGAGAGCTATGCCGGAACAAACAAATATACAGACCCACACACACGCATACATCCATTCATATATATATATATATATATATATATATATATATATATATATATATATATATATATATATATATAAGATAGATAAAAGTTTAATTAATGTCTGGGTTAATGTAAGTAATTCATACTAGGGTGTTCGGGAAAAGGCACTTTAAGTCACAAACTGAGATTTCCTGTTGCTTTCATGTAAGTTCCACTGAGTGAATTATAGCAAATATTGTAAGTATACATTTATGAGCATGTGTAAAGATTCTTAACACTGGTGATCCAACATGTACCGTATATCATGCATGTAATGTTTCCTATTAAAGTAATAAATATATACAATTGCATGCTGTAAAAGTTCATTTGTTTTTCGAACACCCTAGAATTTTTGTCATAAATTCACCTAAAAATCAAATAAATATATTTGAACAAGAATTTCAGATAATCTAAAAGGTATCTGAAATAACCTAAAAATATGGTAATTACGGGAAATAACTACCGGGGCATTAGGCACATATATTACTTAATGCTCATCTAAAAGATGGATTGATGGATGTGTGTTTTGTCTCCCTAAGAAGACAAGGTATTTAGATCTGCATCGCTTGATATTCTCAACAAGGAAGCGAATCTTCATGCCATGAAGCCTATCCAATTTCAGGGAGCTCTACGTCAGAGATCCCAGGTTCGAACCCTGACTAAGCCATGGATGTATCATTGTGTTTGTTAACACCAAACATGAAGAATAACATGGGTTTCAATATAAGGGTGTAAATATGCGACTGTAGGAGTCAAAAATGCGAATTGGTGGGCCCAACACTAATAAAAAAATATGATTGGCATTGTCCATCCACTGTACCACCTCCTATCAAACCTGTGGCCTGTAGCAGCTAAAATATTACAAGGTATCTTTTTCATGATCTCAGCACAAAACAGTCTCGTTCAAATCTCAGTGTGCACACTACATCAGCCCTGAGTACGCTGTAACTTAACTCTGGTAACACGTGTTGAACATATGTTCTAGGCCTCAGTGCTTCATAACTAGGTTTCCAAGAATTTCCATTCCTTGCAGAACTGGAGGAAATCGATTCATCCTCGCTGATCTCTCAGTATAAGGATTCATCTTGCAATTCGGTGGCATTGATATTCAGTCTATAACGCCCAGCGCTTGTGGGATGTGGAAATGAGGTTATCTGAGGAGAAGCTTTGATGTGAAAGCTTTGATCTGTTCCCAGAATTATGCCGAAAAGAGTCCAGCGGTGCATTGGAATTTGGTGGTCGTGATCGTGTCACGTTCATTGGATTTTCTCTAATCAAAGGGTTATTGGTATGAATACTCATCAGCGGAGGACGAATGTGTGTTCCGCTTCCCTACCTCTCGAGGTTAATCTCATGGATGATGAGCGGGTGAAATAGGTGAGGGAATAGTCACAAACAGCCACGTCTTGTATTGGTGGTGTAATGGAGATGTGGGGGGTTCGAGCGACGTCCCGATATGTTTCATAGAGACGGAGCTACGTTACTGTGATGTATCTATAGATAGAGGTGGGTTCGGATTATGTATGTTTAGTCAGACCCTCCTTCTGGCGATAACTGAGCAGGCAGAGCTGAGTTCTGTGGATATCTGAGTAGGCAGAGCCACATTCTGCGGATATCTGAGCAGGCAGAGTCGCACTCCGATGATATCTGAGCAGGCAGAGCCGAGTTCTGCGGATGTCTGAGTAGGCAGAGCCGAGTTCTGCGGATGTCTGAGTAGGCAGAGCCGAGTTCTGAGGATATCTGAGCAGGCAGAGCAGAGTTCTGCGGATGTCTGAGTAGGCAGAGTCGAGTTCTGAGGATGTCTGAGTAGGCAGAGCCGCATTCATGATGTTCCCCGTGCATCCAGAGCTGCGTTCCTGTGATGATATGTGTGTTGGAAGTACCGACTTCCTGCTATGATGCCTGTGTAGGGAGATCCCCGTTCCTGTGATGATATCTGCGTAAGCAGACCCGCGTTCCTGTGATTGTGTGTAGTAAGAACTGCGTTCATATGATGATAACTATGTAGGAAGAGCTGCGTTCCTGTGATATTTTGTACAAACAGAACGGCATTCCTCTTATAGTGCTTGTAAGGGTGTACTTTGCTTTCTGTGGAAAGGACTAAGACATTGCATTCCTTTAGCATTTGTTGTGAAAGTATATTATTTTAGAAGTTAGTTTAGAGTATTGTACAATATAGCATTTCACAAAAGAAAGAGAGAGAGAGAGAGAGAGAGAGAGAGAGAGAGAGAACTGTTGTACGGATGTCCTCTTTTAATATCCAAACTATTAAAAGGCAATAGCTGTTGTATCTCTTAAGTGCTCCTTCACTGCTCTGCGTTCGAACCTATGATAAGTAATACTCCATTGAGGTTAACACATCCACCAGTTGTAGTAGATATTTACTTTGCCATGAGGCACCTTGAGTCATGTCCTCCACCGTGGCCGTGCGGTCTAAGGCGCTGTGCTTTGGACTCCGACTGCGGGACGGCATGGGTTCGAGTCCGCCTGGGTTCAGTCTCTGGGTTTTCGACCTGTGTATAGGACCGGTGGCAACCCACCCTCGTGAGAAAATTGGGGAGCTAGAGTGAGTAGCGTCACCCCATTACCGGTTGAAGATATCCACACCTCTAGGTAGGATTGTAGGAGGGATATAAGGCAAGGCCCTTCCAGGGCTGTAGAGCCACGGACTATTATTATTACCTTGAGTCGCAGAGATTTAAATAGTAACAAAGTAAACGTCAGCTTTTGTGCCTCTCACAATTGATAAATCCCGAAGCAACTGCGGAATTGAAACTTCCACGGTTAATCCGCTTTGCCTTCATTCCCTTCGCATTTAATACGTTTGATGTATATTCGTTTTCACGCTTAATCCTCTTGCGACTTGCATCTTTAGATGTTTCCTTTGAGCATGCTGTATTTATTTATTTGAGAGATTTTCTGACAGAGCTCCCATACAGTATTTTGCTCCGATATCATCAATAATAAAAGGAACCGAAAATATCACAAAATATAAAATAATAACAGAAATGTATCCAAGCTGGCACTTTTTATGTGATTAATATATTACTCTGGTGGCTGACAGAAAGGGACGCTGTGCTGAAAACAAGCTTGCTGGAGGACCGTTGTATTAGGTGGGGTGATGCAGAACGTGTAACGCTTTCAAATTTCTAGTCTGGGCTTGGCGGTATACAAAAGTTTATTCATAGTGTTAGAGTGGCATTCCGACTATATTTCCACGGCAGAGCCACGTTCTGGTGACATATATCTATTCAGTTTCTTTTCTGTGATATTCAGTCTCACGTTTTTGTTGTATCTGTATAATCAGTCTCATTTCATGATATATCCTTTGGCAAATTTCGTGACATTTCCAGGTTTTGCAGAGGATTACATTAAACAATTGTGTATCTTGCAGCTCTGACCAGCGCTTGTACGTATGCTTCCACTATAAAAATATGCAACAAACAGAGTTATACGTATTATTTAAATCATTCCGTCCGACCTCCGTGCGCTACGACGCCCGGCGTTCAGGGTTCGAATCCCAACGTGGGCATGAGTGTTCTTTGCGAGTCCTTCATCATATTATCACTCATCCTCAACGTCGTGATTAGTCAAAAGTGGCAGAAAAGTGACGAAAAATAACAACAACAAAAAATTAAAATTCTAGAGCGGTCTGGATATTTTTCTAAAATGCCTGAATTTTATTAGTTTTGCACTGATATGTTGACTTTATGCCTGATTCTTCCATGTTTTCTGGGTTCGATACCCGGTGGAGGCACATAGTGGTTCGGATTTCACTTTAAACTGTAGGTCCAGTCCCGATTAGCCTTACAGTGCATAAAGTGGACTTAAGACACCAAATCAATCAATCAACCAATCTTTTATGTTTTCTATACTCTGTCCCAGCTATCTCTGGAGTCGGCTAACGAGAAGAAGTATCATCGCAAATAGTGACGAGAGACACCTCAATCATAGAACATGTGAGAAGGGTAACGGAGGAAGGGGAGGGGAACGACTGCAGCCTTCCCAGCAGCGTGTACTGCTTCGCTCTGCCCACTCGTTTCCTCCCCTTCTCTGACGTTATGCGCGGCCTTGCTCCAGAGATAGTTGGGACAGGGTATAGCTCAACGGCGAGCCTATAGGATGATGTACGTGGCAGAGAATTTGACACTTAGTGACCTCCGAAGAGTTTACCCGTTATAGTAGAGATTAAAGTTGCGTGTTGTTCGCATAGGATAATCCTCTTACTTAGAGTGAGAATGCGAACCGCATAAATGTTCTCTCACCACCAATCGCACAATGATACCCTTTGCCAATGTCCCACTTCCTGCTAATTGGGTGGTCATGTTTCGTTTGGTCCCTGAAAGGCAGGAGCTGATTGGTTCGCATCGTTGTTCCCCTTCCGGAAACATCAACAGTGGCGTCTTTCGCCGAAAGTTGATATTTACCCTCATCCGTCGGCTATAGATTGCGTTCGTGTTATGCAAATGGCGTGTTTATCCGCCCGCGGTGCAAATCATTTGCCAATTCGTGTAGTTCCTTTGGTTGGATCTGTTTGGACAGCCGGCATCGTGGCAGGCGTCATTAAGCACGGAAGATTGAGAACTTATCGGCAGATCGTTTCGAGATAAACATCATCCGCTACCGCTGTGCACGGTTTCGCTTTGCTTGAGGCCAGGACTTGACCCCCCACCCCCGCCGTTCAACAAGGAAACTCTACTACGATGCTATACTATGTCCCAGATATCTCTAGAGCAGGCGAACGAAAACAAGTCGCGTTGAAAGTACCGACGCGAGACGGCTCCCCCAATGAACACATGAGAGGGAACTGGATTGCGTGGAGGGGTGGAAAGCAGAGTATAGTCTGCTTATTTTAATGGATCTTCTACCTGTTTATGGCCTCCCCGATGACGTATTTACAAACCCTATAATGCTGCAGAACCTCCAGCGATATGTGGCTTCTGATTGGCTGTTATTCCGGAAGTTAAAACAGTGTTTCTTCAAGGTAACGCTAGATGGCAGGGTTCAAATTCATAATGTTGATTTCAGATATCCATCCCAAGAAGATAAGAAACCCCTTCAAACTGAGATTAATTTTGAGCACATTTCTTAGAATTAAAGTTTTGAAAGACAGAAAATCAGAATTCTTCTTGAAGTGAATGGTTTTCTTATTTAACGTCACATCAATGCAAACATTGTAACTACTTATTGTATATTTATTATGTCACGTCCATGGTTAGAGATCGGTTAGTTCATCGAACTATTCAGCCTAACTATTGCCTATTTTGGGGGTTTCAGGAAATGGTTTATAGTATCCTTGTCTTGACTCATCTCACCCAACAGGTCGCTAGGTGCCGAGGCTTGCCCCGAGTTGATTGCTTCCTGGAGATGAGGCCTGCTCAAAAAAGGTTTATAGTATGGTTAATTATACAGAAATGGATTTATTTGGTAGGCTAAATTCCGAGATATGAAATTTCTCCTTTAATGTAGTTATCTCTTCATATATGTTACAAGTGCTTTTAGAGATATCAACATTATTATTTACGATGGCTTGATATTGATTTTTATCACCTGAAAACGATTCAAAAACATTATTAACAGTTTCTTTTCCACTTCCGGTTCGCACAGCCAATAAGAGAGCGTTATATACATCTGCTTCTGCAGCACTATAGGGTTTGTAAATACGATCCCCGATGACATACTGATAACTCCGTTGCCTTGTAATGAATGGGTACCGGGTTCGATCCCTTGTGCAGGTACATAGTTGTTCGGATGCCAATTTAAACTGTATGTCTAATCCCCACTAGCCTTTCTATGCATGGGGTGGGGGTTAAAACTATCCTTCTACCCATTTCAATGGCGTCATTGGCAATTCGAACCTTGGGCACGCTATACTAATATTCCATCGTCAGAACTGGCAATTTACTGACGCTTTTGCAGAAGTGCTTCAGGCATCAATTAGTATGGTTTTTATTCAGCTGTGAATTTATGTTGCTTGGATTAAACGCGACTATTAGATGGAATGTTAACTACATGAGAGGTCAACACAGTGAAGCAGTTTCAGTCCAACCGTAACCAGCACTGAAACACAGGCCTTTCCACAGGTGAAGACGTCAGTCAACGTCTCAACCTGCTTAGATAGATTAGTCTTGTACGAAAGTTTGAGTTTCAGTTGAAATTTCCATGGTCACCTGCTTAATTTCTTCTTGGCTTTAGTAGAGAAGCGGGAAATTGCCTTTTTTTGCAAATATATATATATAAAGCACACTATCTTATCAAACCTAGCGACACAATTTGACTATGGGACACTAAATATTTCAAACACCCCACATACCGAATCGTCTCGTTGCTAAGCCAAGAGAGCTGATCATGGCAAAGCGTTTCGTTTCGTTGCTAGTATATCAGAGCTCATCATTGGACAAAACGTTTCGTCTTGTTGCTAAGATCTGAGATCTGACCATTGGCAAAGCGTTTTGTTTCGTTGTTCGTCCAGGACGGTTGATTATTGAACATAGCATTTCATCTTGTTGCTAAGCTCTGAGAGCTGTTTCGTTCCCTTTCTAGTCCAGGAGAGTTGAACATTGGGCATAATGTTTCGTCTTGGCAAAGCGTTTCGTTTCTAGTCCAGGAGAGAGGGCCTCTCCCATGGCGCAGTGGTAGCGTCATTGCCTTGTAATCAAGGGGTCCCGGGTTCGATACCCGGTGGAGGCACAAGTGGTTCGGATTCCACTTTAAACTGTAGGTCCAGTCCCGATTAGCCTTACTGCGCATAAAGTGGACTTAAAACACAAAATCAATCTAGTCCAGGAGAGCTGATCATTGGGCATAGCCTTTCGTCTCGTTGTTAATACATGACGCAACACATTTGTAGGCGGCACACCTGCTGCCTTAAACGGAGCTCCACCACCATGCACATGTGAACGGTGTTCCAGTTCACCCACGTGTTCCGTGTTCACCTGAGCCGTGCTAAAATTTCAGCCCACGCTGCCTGTTGCCGGCCAAATATCGATTACTTCATATCCACCTGTGACACACACACACACACACAGGTGCACGTTCCGTCGAACCTTTGTACTTTGACCCTTCTTTTATTTGGAGTGTGAATAAACAGGGGTGCCAGATACATCCTCCCCCACGCCTAAAGCCTCTCCATGGATGATTGCCTCAATTGGCCTGTGGTATGGATTTTTCTACCTCGTCAACAGTGTGGAAATACAACGTACGTTCAGGACTCATCGGTAGCGAAAAAAAGTTGCTGTCTTTAATTTTTCACATGTTATGTAAATATGTACGGCAATACCTCTGTTGTTAGTCTTTTATTTTTTGTACAAGAAGATATACTATTTAGATTAAAAGTAGTTGGCCATCATCTTCAGCGCAAAATAAATTTAAGAAAGGTGATTGTTATACAATCTTGAATATGACAGCTCATTCTGTGCTGGAGAATTCAAATAAATAAAATGCTTAAGTGAACGAAATTCACAGTTCTAGCAGGTTCATCAATACGCTTCAGCAAATTATAACACCATTAAGCCTTGTTTCCATGATTTGAAAAACTAAGTATGCTGACCAAAGCATATTTAAAACATAAACTAAACGTGACGTTTCAACCTTCTAGCAAAGTCTTCTTCAGACTCTGCACCAAGTACAAATGTAACGAGATACAAAAACAGGACGATATACATACGCAAACATTACTCTCCTCCAGACTATTAGAAAATTGTTCTGGAACATTCTAGCAGGTGGCTTTCCCTTGTCAACTTTACTTTTACCTGAAAGTGAATGTGGTTGGACTCTTTATCTCACGCTCTATTTCCTTCATTCGTCTTCCTTGTTCTCTCCTCTTTCACTCTTGTCCTTTCCACTCTTTCTAACACCTTCTTCCATTCTTTGTTTAACTTAAGTCTCTCATTCCAGCTCATTGTGTCTTCTTCACCTTTCTTCTCTATTTTCTTGGCCTCCTTCCATTTTCTCACTAGCTTCAGTAAAGAGTACTTTTTCTTAAAGGTTTGCTGAATAAATTTGGAGAGTATTTTAAGCTCATTTTTATGCACAGATAGGTTAATCGAGACTGGACCTACAGTTTAAAGCTGGAACCTATATGTGGTTAGACCGGGTATCGAATCCGGGACCTCTTGATTAAAAGGCGACGACGTCCTAGGGTGTTCGCTTGCAAGTGACAATTCCCGGTGATAAAGACCTTTACGAGAAAGCTCCGGACGATGGCTCCATTACGAGGTAGCTGGAACGTCAATCGAGAATGATCGGAGCTATTCCTTTTTCCTCTTTCTTTCCATCATCGTACGTTCACTCTCATTACAATCCGCATCCTTTGCTATTGTGATTAGGTTTCGACAAATTAAAAAAAGGGATTAACCTGAGGCTTAAATAACTCCAGAGCCTAATAAACTCGGAAATAAGTTTCCTTATTTACATTTAAAACAATCATGTTGTTTCGATCATGTTGAAATGGGAGTTTACCGAATTTTCAGAATATCAGCACATCGTTTTGGAGAAACTACTAATAGGTGGCGGTGAAAATGTAAAATATTTTCTTCTACGTCTAAGAATATGTAATAACCTTACTAGCTTTAGGCAGTTTAGAATTTTAAATAGAATTAATTCCTCTTTTATTAATATGAAAGTAAATTGTAATTCGAGAAATCTTTAGTTCTTTTTAATTTTTCTTTGTTTTATCCTTAGCGACTGTAGTTCTAAATTGTCTGTATTTACATCGAACGAGTTGAGCACATTTGTATAGCTAATATTTCAGAGGTTTTCCTTATGGATTCATTACCTGAATACTCCCTTATACCTAGGTGGAAATGCGCAGAAAATATGTCGTCAGGATAATTCGTTAGCCATTTTATCCGTGTAGGCAAACGTGTCATTTGCGTACAGCTAAAGGATGGTGAGGTTTCTATGTATAGCCCAACACATATATTTCTGCCGTGCGATGCGCGACACAACTCAAGAAGCATTGTTACTAATGGAGCAGATAGAAAAATCGGCAGTGCGCCAATGTAGAGCTGTTACGTACAACAAGAAAATTAAACGTCATGCATTATACCAGGACTAGAATTAATATGTACCAACAAGTGGCTTTGTACGTAGCTACATACATATGGACTAAAAATTCGCAAGATATGGACTAACATACGTGAAATTACCAAAAATGCTGCAAAGAAGACTTCTTCAAGGTGATTCATTATTTGAGTGATTTCAAACAAAATAAACACTTTATTATTTTCCATTGCATTAATGCATTGGTGGCGTTCTAACTGTTCACTCCCAAAACCCGTCTACACTGGTACGGAACTCAGACCCGTAGCCAGGAATTCTTTGTAGGGGGGGGGGGGGCGAAGTCAATCCTAAAGGGGGCAAATTTTTAATATATTGTGTCGCATTGGCAGATATAGCAGGGTACACAGAGGCACTTTTTCCCCTCCCCCAAAAGATATAAGTATCAGAAAAGGGATGATATCTTGAAACTGCAACGAACAAGAAAAACCTTCCAGCAACATCAAATAGCAAAAATTCGATGATGACCTTTCCAGATTGCTAAACAATATAAAGTTTAACATAAATAAGCTAATAGGAACTGTATCTACTTGATATTTACAGGTCGATAATGTTAATAGGCGAATTAATATGTACTACCAACAGCTTTGGGCCTCTCTGCAACTGATTAAGGGAGCCCTTTATAAATCGTGCTTGATAATGTTTCCCTCTAGTTTCCAGTATGCAAGATTTTTACGCACAAAGGAATCTAACAAGAATCCAACAACACCATTGTGTTGGCTTATGCAACAAAAATCAAATTAATTAAATAATAATGGTTACATATTATCTACACTTTGATGAATTGTGTAAAAATTTGAAGTACTTTTTTGCACTTGCTAAAACATGGGTCCTTAGTCCACCACGGACTATTTCCTTCAAAGGAGAGACTCTTGCATCACTACAGACAATGTTTGCCTACTGGTTACGTTAACCATTTAGCAAAATAGTGTGTAAGTTGTATTATATTATAGTTGAAATACATGTTTTGACACCTGACAAACAAATAGGAATCCTTTGATTGATGAATGACTTCTTGGATTACAGTGTCATCATTAATATTTCATATTAAGTTTCATAGAAAGAAATTGTTTTAATAGGGCCCAATAATTTACGGAGCGCCATGGTATTCTGTTTAACATTTTTTTTCATATAGATCGTTTTGCTCCCAGGTCCGACTCCCGCCGCCCCATAGCTTTGGCTCTGAACTTGAACTATAAGAATAGCAGACATTGCGAGCGAGGCGAGCAAGAATATTTTACGAAATGTATTTTTATTTGTATAAATTTTGAAATCGATAGGGGGCAATTGACCCTCTGTGCCCCTTGCAAGTGCCCTTGACCGTCTGGAAGAAAAATGCAAGGAACACGTAAAAACTAATTCCATCATGGGTATCCAATTGTCCTGCTATTCTTAGATTCTCCTAGTCTTGTTTTTTTTCTTACTTCAATGTTTGCTTCCCCTAGAATGAACTTCCGTCCAAGGTCGCGGGGCGGGGGGACAATGTCATCTGCACACCTGTGGTTGCGGCACTGTTTATAAGTGTCTATCAATTTCATGTCATAACTCATTGTTGAGATTAGCTAGAAGTGGTAGAAAAGCTACGCTAAGTAACAGATATCAAATATCAACTCCCTCTCTCTCTACCACATGAATCACTATTACCAAAAGGTAGACTTGGGAAACAAAACTTTAAGCAGTTCCAAGTTCATAGCAACACATCCAAGAAAAACATCCGAACACATTAGGCACCTTTAATACAAAAATATTCAAAATGCCACAACTGTTCTAGATACTGAAAATTGCGAAATCATTTACCGAAGTCTGAATCTGAAAGGGAATTCCCCCCCCCCCCACCAGATACATTATACGGAATTCCATACACCCTAATAAATCACAAAATCTTTATGTTGCTAGAGTAACACATGATATAATTGTAAAGATTAGTGAGAATTCCAGGTAGGAATGTGTTCTGCATTTTTCACAGGTGAAGCAAAGCAGGCTCTCAGGGGGGACCTGCCCCCCTCTAGGTACGGGCCTGACGGAACTTCAACGGAAGATAATACACGACCGACACTACCACTAACATGCGAACTTGTTAAACCGCGACAATTGGACCACAGCACTCCTCCTCAAGCAGTATTATTGCCTCTCTGTGATCGGCGACAGTCGGTTGCCTTTGTTGTACATTTACAAACGATGCCGGTTTCCACAACAATAACAAGTACTTATACTGCCACTAGACAATAAGCTGCGCGGCTTTTTTTTCTATGAACTTGTCACCCATCAAAGCATGGCAATTTTAACACAGAAAACAATATGCATCGCATTTCTACAAGAACACGTGCCAGAGCCCCAAGAGTTGAAATACTCATGGAGCCACATAATTTATTTCTTTTGAACAATTCCAAAATTATGAAATATGAACAATTTGTGAATTTCCAGAGCTTGGCTATGCAAGGTTTTTGATTTCAACTTTGACAGAACTGGAGGCATTATGGAATTTAAGGTTGATAAACAAACACATACTTTCACATACACACGCAATACACGCACACAACATCAAACCGGTCAAATACGTAGTATAAAATAAAAATATGGTGCTTCCAATCCAACAAAAGTCACCGTCACTTTAACTGCCTTTCTTCTTCCGTGACAGAAATAGTGCTTCATTATTACAGTTGGCAACCCTGGTTACTAGCTAGCCAATGAACATGCACTGCATAAAAGAAGCAACCACTTCATGCTATATTGCCACATTACCGTCCCTACCGAACGGTGTGAACCGCGAGCTGGAGCGATATTCAATTGTTTTCAATGATGTTTGCGCAAGCGTGTCCAGGAATGGAATGACAATATGGCAACAATGGCGAAGGTTGGCGAGCATGGTAGAACACGTGATGCTAAGAGAGAGGGAGACGAAACGAAAATTGGTATGTGCGCAACGGCAAAGATATGTGTGATGCACTCTATATGGATATTTCTTCTGTATTTGGATGGATTCTGGACATATTAACTTGGAATATATACCAATTTCACATACATTTCCATATTATTATTGCGTAACTATAAAATTCTTAATATATTTATGTAAGTGCATATTTTATCACAAAAATTCCCAGAAAAAATTTATATTTTGTAAAAACGTTTGTTAATTCGTCATTCTACTGCACGAGTTGCAATGTTTTTTTGACTGCAGAGAGCGTATGCAATGAAATGAATTCCAAGTTCTCTGCAAGATTAACCTTTCTGAATGTGGCTTACGCAGAAGGCCTTGTAATCAAGAGGACCCGGGTTTGATTCAAAGTGGAGGTGCATTGCGCAGCGCTTCGTATTTCACTAGAAAGTGCATGGATAATCTTTGTTAGCCTATGTGAGCGTGAAGTGGACTTAAAAGAAACTTTATCAAAGCTTCTTTTCGTCTTTTCAAGTGGTATACTGCTAGTGCGGATGCACACAGGACGGTTTGATAAATAAGAACATATCGTAAGAAGTCTTGGTGGTCTTGCCGGCAAGGTGTCTGCCACGCGAGCGGCTCTGTTTCCATTCTTCCGGTAGATGTTCTGAACTGGGAATGTCCCAGAATAAAGCGACTCTAGGAATCACCCAGCCCGTAATTTATAGGTGGCAGCTGGGAATGGAGAAGCGCTAGAGAGTAAAGACGGTCGGAGCATGGTGCTGATCACGTCACCTCCGTTAGCAGATATCTTCATGGTGCTGTGCACTGCATAAACTTATATATTTTTTAATCTTCCGGAGTTTTCGATTAAATTTGAAGAAATGCATTCGGTATATGAATCGTAGAAGAAACTGCAGACTGTTTTTGTTTACTTAAGTTTATTTATGCTCGGAGTAATCGGGATTGGGCCAACAGTGGAAAGTAGGATTCGAACCGCTGTGCAATGTGCCTCTCCTGGAAATTGAAGCCGGGACCACTTGTTTCCAAGGCCACGGCCTGTACCACTACGTCATCTGGGAGGCCTCCACATACTATCCAAATATGTGTAACATAAGTGTTTTTCTAAGCCGTCTATAAATCGGAGAGCAATTCTTCCTTATTTATCAGTGTCCACTGGAAACGTATCCTGTTGTTCCTTACAGAGGCCTGAGAGTGTTTCGACGGTCCTTAGAAGGACCTGAGTGCGTTTCCACCCCTCAACTCCCGCTGCTTTCCGCTCAGGCTGCGAATTCAACGAGCGCCGTCGGTGGCGTGGGGAGAGCTCTGATCGATGAGGCGTGAGCTGCAGCTCACCTGCGCCTACCTCGGCCCAACAGTGCATTACAAAGTTTCTCAAAACACGTTGAGAGACTCTTACTCCCAACCGCAGGGAGATGGAACCCTTGTGCGGGAGGTTAATGGAAACACACATAATTAATCGTAAAACTCTTTTCATGGATGTAAAAGACATCCTTTCATGGATGTATAAAAGACATCCTACTTCCACTCTAAAAACTCTGTCGAGTTTCCGTTAAGAATCAACCCCGAAACCTCCACTTGATACAAGCCTTTTGAGCTTAGCGTATGATATGTTTGTGCTACACGGGTATATGGAGTTTGAGTTCGTTTTGTACGTCCACTTTATGCACAGAAAGGCAATCGGGACTGTATCTACAGTTTAAAGTGGGATCAGAAGTAATATTTGCCTCAACTGGGTATCAACCCGGGACCCCTTGATCACAAGGCGACCACTTTACCAATGGCTACACGGTTGATTAAAGCTTTCTGCGCAGTACCCTAAGGTTTTTGGAACCCTTCACCTGAGAAGAGCCTACAAGTACCTTTAAAATATAAAAAGATTTGAGTCGGCAACATAAGATGAACTTATCAACAACAATAAAACATGCCTAAAAGTTAAAACAGTCACCGTTAAAATCCGAGGTTGTGTAAAGTCACTCGATTTACGGTATACACGTGGACAAGACAAAGGCGCCAGAGCCTCGTTAGGCAGCAGTTCCCTGGAAGTTCTGCGTGGGAGCGATATTGACATTCGTATGCCGTCCGAGAAAAGATTAACCCAAGTTGATCCTAGGGGAACTTGTAACCAAAATGCACCCTTTTGCGCACACAGCCAGTCAACAGTTACAGGTATTTTATCAAAAAATGTTTCTTGATCCTCAACGGTGTTGACAGGTAGCATATATATAACACTTCAAACATGTATTATTTCATGCAAAGTAACTTATTACATGACACCTACAATTTTCGTTACTGTAATTATTCATTTAAATTCTTAGAAAAAAGCTTATTTCTGTCCGTTAAAATATATCTCCTAATTACATTTAAATTACATTTAAATATTACAAGACATAGAATACATTATATCTTCTCGAACTTTTTCTATTTCGTTTTATATTTGCGGTAATCATATTTTTAGCAGTGCTCAGTTTTCCCTTAAGTTACTAGCATATCGTTTGGTAATATAAGGAATCAATTTATTCTTTATTTATTATTCTGGCAGTCGACTGCGCTGAGTAGTCAACTCACGATTTTGCCACTGGACGTAGGTTCTGGGTTCGAGTCCCGATCTGAGAATGGGTGTTCCTTTGGACGAGTCACTCCATCATATACGTTTTAAGGGCTTCGTTCTGTGAAAATACCAAAATTCTCGATAAGATTTATCTGGTTTGGAAACTGAAAGAGGTGCGATTTCACCCAATCAGCATTCATTCTTATCGTGAGGATTAGCCTAAAGAGGCAGAAATGCGACGTGAAATAAGACAAACACAACCATATCTTTTCTATGTTTACGACGACAGTGCGAACTTTATACAGGCTGAACAGATTCTCTCGGGCTATCGACCAGGTGAGTTGTGGAAAGAGATTCCAAGCTTTGGAGAGCTAACGTTACTCTCATCTTCATTGTAACGTCATTCTCATCAACTGAGAGTGACGTTAGCTCTCGAAAGCTTGGTGTCTTTTCCACAACTCACCTGGTCGATAGCCAGAGAGAATCTTTTCATCATTCTTCGCCAGGAAAGCTTCAAGACATATTTCTACGGGCTATTTACATAACAATTCGATTTTTTTTTCTATTTTTAATCTTATAATGTTCTCGTTAGATGGCCCTATTACTCTACTTTTCTGGGTACTACTATAGTGTGGGAGTGACACCTATAAATCATATATTTCGCACTTTTTTACATTGCTAACGTACTATTTTGGAATGTGGAACATTTCCTAAGGTGATTTCTAATTAAGATAATGTCTATTGCTTACATTTACGTGTACTTACTGTTACTTGTTGTTTCCATTCTGTAACACACATTATGGCGACAGTGTACTGGTTCATCGCGCGTTGTGCGAGTGTTTTGTCGATTTATGCAGTGTTGCAACCTCGTTCACCGGAAAATACCCACTTTCGTGCCCTGATTTGAAATTATGCTAATACCTCCCAAACAATTGATGTTAGCCTCACAAACCATTTTCGCTAAGGTTATGTTAAGTTAGGTTAGGCAAGCATAGTAAAAAAAATACTCGACACGTCATGTTCTAGTGAAAACACGGCGAGTTTGAAACACTGACTACGGGGTTACGTCATCTAACACACGGAACATTGTGCTCTCGTGCAGAAAGTAAATGGCGGCAGCAGAAACAGCGTGTCGGACAGAGATTTTCGCAGAAAACTACATGTATTCGCATTAAAATGGATCAAAACTACATTCACGAACTTCCACAACGCTACGGAAAATGATTTCCATAAGTACTTTCTCCTGTAAATTTGAAGAAATCCGTCACCCCTATACTATAGTGTTACTCTTTTCTATTTACTTAAATTGAACATGTATATCATACAGTGGCGCACTGTATTGTTTAGTATAGCATAGAACAATTATAGGATTTAAAAACCGTATATCGCTTATATAATAATTAACACCAGTTTCAAAGATTTGTAGATATAAAGAACTAAATTGCTAGTAAGTAATATGAACATATAGGTAGATAAAATGTATGAACTTTGAAAAATATATTGCCAGTACACTTTATTGTTTATGATTAATGGTATATGGTAGTACAAAAATCCTTCGTGAATTATGTAGATTTCACACTGTCATTGTGAAAGCTGAGACTGCTTTATGCGTAGCTCAGTTCTCCGTAATCCTGTTTTACACGTAAATTACTACTGTACGTCCCGGAAAAATATAATTTAAAAATGTGTTAATTAAACCTTATTTGTACGTAATGCATTCATACGTAATTCTGTGTTATATACTAATGTTCATACGATACAGTTGATTTGTAGGTAACGAAGATACAACAATGTCACGGAAGTACACATTTGTTGTCTTTGCAAAAAACACAAGGCAAGTTTCGATGCAAAAGAGGATAGGCAGGCATGTCGGCGGTCGTTCTCGAGATGCGAGAAAGAAGGAAAGGATAGGCGGCATGGAGTCAGAGGAGAAAGATTTGTCGCAGTTGTTGAGAACATGAGATGCATTTTCTTTTGTACGAAATCGCGACACGTAAGCACACAAGTTAAAAAATTGTGACGTTTGTCGTGTTCCATAATGAAATCAGAGCGACGGTTCCTTCAGTGAACGTTTTCAGTTGCTACTGAGTAAAATTTATATGGGAAGTGGACGCTATTCCACATAAAACTATTAAAGTGGGTAATGTAATGTATTTAAGAATCAAACTTTTAGATTAATTAATTACCAATTTATGACCGAAATAACCTGTATTACGTATCTTGTTCCTAAAGATAGATGCAGTTACAGTATTTTAATAATGATATTACATGGTATCTAAATCTGATTTGTAAGTAATGCTCAGTTATACGTACGTATTATTTTCTCTTCACTCGAACATACTTATAACTCAGGTTCAATTGTATAGTCACCGTAAAGGCAAACTGAATGTCAGTGGTAAACATATGTTGGAAAGGGGCAGGTATCAAATGTGCAACACTGAAATGTGAGGCATCAAAATTACCTAGAACCAACAAGTACCAAAATGCTCAGACAGCAATTTTGACATCTTCAGTACACGAATTGAATAGGTTGTTCTGATCTGCAGAGTAGCCAAGTAGGGGGTTAAAGATTTAAAAATCGCTATTGTTTTTAGCAGATGGGTGATTTTGGGATTGGTAAAGTTTAGAGTCGAAATAATCTGAAATTATAGGTAGTGGTAATGTGAGAGAGCATTGAAGTGTGCCTGTTGGAATTTCACTCCCAAACCATATCATTTCACAGTCTCAACTCTTTAAGCTTCAACGACCGGAAGGCTGGAACATTTTGAATCGACCTTGTAATACAGGGTGATTCTGAACAATGAGGACAAACTTCAGGCTGAGATTCCTGGCAGGACAAGGGAACAAAAAAGTCCATGTGAACATATGTCCGGAAATGCATATGTTCCAAGATAGATGACACTACCCGTCGATGTGCTGGGAGTGCCTTGTAAAAGCGCTAGTTGCCCAACATGGAGAGAGAGATTTATGCGATGAGGAATTTTCGCAGCAGGATAAAAAGTTGACGTTTCCAGGTGCTCCAGATGTCGATATTTGGCGTTTTGACAAATTTCGTAACAAAAAACATGGCGTGACGATGGGCAGTGCCATCTATCTTGGAACACATGCATTTCCGAACATATGTTCACATGGACTTTTTTTTTCTCTTGTCCTGTCAGAAATCACTTCCTGAAGTTTATCCCCGTTGTTCAGAATGGTCCTGTATATTTGTTGTATGGAAGGATGTACTCCACCGTTATCTTCATGTAATCTCAGCTTCGCACAGATCCTCGAGGCAAAAAATATTTTTTCAGTTATTTTTTCCAGTGACTCGAATTCTGATCTTAACGAGTAGAAAGCAATGCAGCGATACGAAAACCTATTCAATCGAACGTTTCCAATGTTGCAAGCAGTGAATCAAAACCGCCCGACCATGAGGTGCGTTATTGGACGAGGAAAACACAGCAACACTGATATCTGACGTGAATGCTCAGGCCAATTCTTGCGTGTCATTCGCTGCGTTTTCCCCTCCCCCTTTCTCCATCCCTCCGACCGTTCACATCAGTTCAAACCACTCTTCCATTGAAGATTGTCAAAGGAGACACTTCAAAGCGGACCGGACCAAAAAGAGATCCGCGTGCGAGCCGTATGGCGAATATAGGTGCGCATAAACACACAGCGTGACGTCACTGGTAGTTGATCGTCTTGTCTAGAGTTTATGGACCATAACGGCACACAAAGCCTGCTGATTCAACACGGCCGACATGCCCCATCGATTCCTGTGAAACACGTGGAAAACCATACTCTTCCATTTCGCCTGGGGAAGCAGAGAAAGTCTTTATTCCCCATGGATCGATGGTGTAAAAAGTTATCTCTCGTATTGGTCCATGGAATTAATCCTTAATCGGATCACAAATGTGAATACCACTGCCGCCATGTTGAAAATGGTGCCGAGAGAATCTTTTGCGAAGGTTCTTTCAGATTTCATTATATTCTAGATACACCGGCCGACCTCCTTGGTGGAGTGGTTAGCACAGCGCGCTACGACATCAGGGGTCCCGGGTTCGAATCTTGGCCTGGGTATGCATAGGCTTGCCAACCCTCCCAGAATGACCAGATTTAGTATTATTATATTTATAACTAGCTGATTGGCCGGCGTTGTCCGGGTATTTATTTTTCCTAATCTTCTATTAGACAGGTATATAATGAATTCTAACTATAGTGTAAAATGAACTTGGAGTTGAACGGCATTCGGAGTGTCACTATTCATCTTAGCGATCACGAAAACTATGGATTCCACACTAATATTGGTCGTCTTGCATGTGTCCCCCTTCCCACCCCCACCCCTAGGGGTGCCGGGGATGTTTTGTAGTTGAATGGCATTGGGAGTGTCACTATTCATCTTAGCGACCCCGACAACTATGGATTCCACACTAATATCGGTCGTTTTACATGTTACCCCCTTCCCACCCCTTACCCTAGGGGTGCTGGGGGTGTCTTTAAGTTGAACGGCATTGGAAGTGTCACTACTCATCTTAGCGACCACGAAAACTATGGATTCCTCACTAATATTGGTCGTCTTGCATGTCTCCCCCTTCCCACCCCCACCCCTAGGGGTGTTCGTGTAGGGTTGCCAGGGGTGTCTTACCCCCACAGTATTTATTTCGATATTGCAAGTGATAGGTGTTCCAAGTTTGGTTGAAATCGCTCCAGGCGTTCGAGAGTTGTGCTGGAACAAACACACATATACACATACATACATCCATTTTTATATACAGTATAATATATAGAAGATTACTATATTTTTTGTTTTCTTTCGGCACGCATTTCTCGAGCGAGGACATTTGTTATTGCAAACCAAACAATTAAACTTCAGACTCGTGAAAAATAAGTCATTGCGTCAGTAAGTGGGAGTGTTCGTGTTGTTATCATGACTAGTCGCGAGAAAAGAAAGATTTTTTCATGTTGAAAAATTATGTTGTAGCTTCAAGAGTCTGTGTATCTGTGTACTGATTTTGATTCGTTTATTTACAAATTGTGGTTGCCAGGTTCTTTTGATCAAGTTGATTCAGTCTTGTATTGGCAGTAGCAAGACCACAAGTAGAGAACAGCTCATATTCAGGATATTAGTCTTCCAGAACATTTTTATCGACAGGGTTCCAAGACTGTAAAAAAATCTCCCGGAATTTTATTTTTTAAGGTTGGCAAGCCTAGGCATGGGTATTCTTGGCAAGTTTCCCTCCATCAATTTCATCATATCGTCACTCATCCTCATCGTCGCGATTAGCCAAAAGTGGCAGAAAAGTGAAGTAAAGTAAACCACATCATTCAATCACATAAAGGTAACGGTATATGATCATCTCCGTTCAGACCGGCTGCCTTAACTTGCTGGTGTGCAAGGAACATACGGAAAGAACTTTGAAAAATAACAGCGTGGTAAAACATATATTTCATTGTATTTTCTTCGATATTGTTAATTTCTATTTCATTATGTTACGTCACGTTCCTTCTTTGAACCTGATTCTATTTTGAAGTATCGTTGTGTTTCGCCCATCAACTATTTAATCTTCATCGTCTCGATTAATCCAAGAGATTGGAAAAGTGCCGTAAAATATCCGAAATGTAAAGAAAGAAACATAACGTGAATTTGAGAAGTCAAATGTTTAGAGAATGAATGGAGCATTCTTCTTTCTGCGTTCTGGATCTGCTGAGTTTCAGCCCTTATAAGGCTATGCCACTGTATCGTCGGTAGTCTAGTCCCTTGTCTTGCCTGGTGTATCAATATTCAGATTGCTGTCGCGGCAGCATCCTTAAAGAAAATTTACAAATACCTTAAAAAGTAAGGAAGTAATTGACTGAGCGATATTAGTCAAGGATAAAAAGTACATATAAAAATTAAGTTTTCAAATTTTGTAATAGTTTTGTGGTTACGAATTTTTTTTAAAAAAAGCGTAAAACCTCATACATCTAGTGAGACAGTATGAATTAGTGTATATTGCTAAAAGTTTTCTGTGTATAATACCTATTATGTATTATATGAATATCTCGTTTAATGTCATTACCAATGGAAATTATTATCTGCCTTTCTCTTCGACGGAAAAGCTAATATTTATGATTTCCCACTAACGCACTAATGGAAACCTTCCAGTATGTCTCTCTTCTCATCCTTGACTCAATCGAGCAGATCGTCCGCGTACAAAATCACTCGGAACACCCAGCGCTATATCTCGTAAAGGGACGTGGGGACGAGCAGGGGTTCCCAATTTCCGGCCTGGATCAGCCAAGGCAAGGGCACAGCATAATAACTGCAACTGCAAAGTTTGGTTATCGATTCCCCCCCGGCCCAAGCGACTCGCAGCATTCCTAATTCGGCTTCGCTGATGATCCCACGTGACCTCGGTGACTGCAATTATTGGTCGCGGATACGGCGGAAATGACGTCGAAACTGGCGATTAGCGACCTCCTGATGGGACTGCTCCATAACTCGATATTTTGCGAGAGTTTAACGCGCATCGGAGTTCATCTTCGTCTGGGAGGTTTTTTTCGTCGGATCTGCTTTAGCTCTTTCGCGATGCGGCGTTGTATCCTTAGACTTCCTAGCCATGCCTTTCGAGGATATTATTCTAGTTTGCCGTTGACGTCACACATTTCCACACAGGTGCGGCGCCAGGGGACGCGCAGGGGTGCTTTTCCTACACACCCCTTTTTCAAATCCTATTTTCAACCGAAGATGCTTTTAACTTTTATGGTGTCATATTACGTTATAACTTATTAAAGCCATATCCTCATATTTAGCGTCATTTATTAGGCCGTGAAGTAACACAGACCGAAGTTATTTTATGCAGCGGGAAAGTCATTTATCGCAATTACTGTACGTTCCTCTACTGGTGGCAGTCTCTCTACAAAGCCTTGTTCGTTTCAAATTGCAAAACAGGTGGTTCTTCTTAAAGCAAGCAAAAATAAAACAAGTCATTTATAGCCTTGAGTTATTGGCATCTTGTAGAAGCCTATTGAAAGTTAATAATACAAGCATGTTTCATGTTTTCTTTATTTTCAACTTTGCATCCACTAAATTTATTTCCGCACCCCCCAGCACCTCTGGATTATTAATCCCGGTACCGCCACTGTTTCCACGGTTTGGTGAATAGTGACGTAAGAAGTTTATTATGAATGTAGGGTCGTCACGTTTTTCGTTAAATTGTTCCGATAAAACTATTCGGGGAAAATCAATGTTGAAATTGTTGATTTTAACTAGGCTCCATTATAGAGAACTACCCTGCATAATCTTATCCCCTATTATCTGAAAGGGAACTATAGTGTGGTAAAACTCTGTACCTTGTCAATGAGCATATTCCACGATCAACACCCCCGTAGAAGCGTTGTGAAGAATTGCATTTTGAGTGTGTTTAAACTTAGTATTCCGTGTATATAACTTGTTAAAATCTTTTATTTAGCTGTGCTAAGTAATCAAGAGCACGGCCAAACAAATTATTGTATTGCAAATTACCACCTTTTTTCGTATGCGTGTTATCTCTTGTTGATTACATCCCGATTACTAGAAGTGTACATAGATATAATTAAGTGCATTGAAGGTCTGTCTAGTACTATATTACAGCATCATAAATAATATCTCAAAGGAGTGTTAAAATAAAATACGACAAGTTTACTAATTCCAGTACTGAGAAAGGAACATCCATTGCACAGGCACAATTTCCAGCTAAAAAAAAAATTGCGCAGGTTTTAACATCCTGCGGTATATGCAACCCACCTTTCCGTTCGTCAAATTTGGTTGCCTACCACCCAGGCGTCTTCGACACCCAGAGACGTTCACTACCAGCGCTTCCACTACTGACATCACCCACGATCTTATCTGCTCTTCACTTTATATCCGTCCAGATATCTGACAGCGAGAGTTAGGTATCACCACTTAAGTGGCTGAGTGGTCGATTCACGAGCCACTAGGGCTTCTGAGATGGCGTAGTGATAACGTCGCCGCGTTGTAATCCGGGTTTGATATTCTGTGGAGGCACACATCATATACCAATTACAGGTCTACGTCCAGTCCCGATAGGTCTTTTTGTGTATAAATGTAACTAAAAATGAAAGGAACAGACAAAATATGTCACCACTGAGGGCAGCCGATTCAAATCCCGGTCTGGCTATTTTCTAATTCCTCTGATGATCATTCATCCTCATCGATAACCTCTTTAGACGCGCTTCGACTAGTCTGACGATGCAGAGCACGATTTTGAAAATACTAAAAATTATGAAATCTAAATACCGTTACAATATGACTTATAGATTTCGCTGATAGTGCTATTGCAACGATAATACTTCGTGGAATGAATGAACAGAATAGTCAGTCATGTTTTATTAACATGTAGTCGGCAATATTTTACCTCAAACAAAGCAAATACTTCATTACTACTTACGATTATCATTTCAAATATATAATTTGTTTATTTTTATTATTCTACGAAATTTTATAACAGTTTACAAATAAAGGATCCAAATAATTGTTTTGACAGTTGAATGAATTTCTCATCGTGAGAAGTGCAGCTGCGTTCTGCACCTTTTTGTTTATGTAAAAATACAATTTAAGCTTATCCTTAAGCTTATATATATATATATATATGCTTTTCGATATTTTCGCTAGAATAGGATTGATAAATTCCATATGTTCTGTTCCCGTCACTTTATTCCATGGCAATTGCAAACTCTCGCACAATCTGCAATTAATCATTGTTTACGATCCCAGACGAGAAAGCACCCAAAGGTTTACGGGACCAAAACAGAATGAACTTGTGGATAGCAGGAATTAATTAGGTGAAGCAGAATTGCAACGTTTGAAAGAAAGAAGCAAAACAGCCAATCTGGGAAGTAAATGGAATTGTCACGAGCAGAGAATGCTCCTTTTCCCTCCTGAAACTTGACTAATTCTCCTCTTGGAACAGGGTTGCCAGCGGCAGTAGTCCACTCTATGCCCGGATATAAACTGGATTCGATTTCCATCGCAGACACGAATGATAAGTCAAACACACATCCGTGCTTTTTCAAGGATTCGAACCTGGAACCACTGACGTCGTAGCGCGTAAGCCCAATGTGGATGGATGTACCAATCAAGTCAAAATGAAACTGGCTAATCTTGCATTTGATTAGTCATTTTTTTCCATTTTGTATATGTTTCTATATTTTAATGGCGAAGACAATGATGATGAATGCATACTCATAAAGCAACATTCCCAGACCAGGAACGAGCGTCGAACATGCAAACCGCTTTCTACCGAGAGACCATTATTACATATGTGAATATATCGCGTTGTATCTTTTACACGAACCAACAACGGGAGTAAACAATCTATAGCATGGTGTCCTTTATGTGTATGATAATTTACTACTTTTACTGAGATGAAATTTGATTGCAAGAACTACAAAGTGCCAACCTGATGCGAGGTATGATTCTGATTGGTCGAATCCTATATCGATACATATTTAACATCTTAGAAAATACTGCAGCTTCAATAATGAAAAGGTCTGTGAAACATACAGCCTACCATATCACCCGTCTGCGAAAGCAAAAATGCGATAGTTACAAAGACAATGTACAGTCACCAGCAGAGTGAGTATTTCACAATCTACTTGCATCATTTTTATTACCTGTGACTGTACACATTATTGGATTTGATCAATATAACTCGTTTAAGAGTGGGACAAGGCAACGGGAACAAGCTTCGCTCTATCAAGACCACAATCCATTCGTGCATGGAGTTCCTTCCTCATACCGTCCCTGCCGTCAAGAGGAGGTCATTTTATCTCGACTTCGTATCGGACATAGTAGTCTCACACATGCTGCAAGGACTATAGTGGAGCCCAAGTTAAGAGTTCAGTATGGGCTCTTATGGGCTTTTACTTTTGAGATCACCACCCCTAAACAAGAGTGTTTCTGTCAGAAACAAAAGTCGTTAATATTCGAAGAGAAAATAATAAATAAGCAAAAACCAGAGGAAATGTAAGGCTTTGATGGTCTACACCTTACTTCGCAATTCGGACCATCCAAAAAAGACTTTTCCTTTCTTTTGTTTACCGCGATTTGGGGAGTTAAAAATAACAGACGTCCGACGGTTGCCACTTGCTGCAAACACGTGTTGGGAGGACTGAAGGGGCGGGGAATGTTGAGGCAAAAGTTCGTGAATAGTTGTTTATTTTTTGCGTGCACGCTTTCTCATTTTGGGTATTTCTTGAAGGAATTTATTATTATAATTATTCTAAGACAGCAAAATGGCAAGTGGTGGTATTATTAAGCATAAGAGTGTCCAGAGTCTTACACGTAAAGAGAGACAAATTGTGATAAATATTATTGCATACTTCAAGCAGAAAACTCCTGGTAAAAGTGTTAGTTGGACTGCAAGCGAAATCGTTGAAACGACTGGAATTTCGTTCAAAACTGTTTACAAAATTAATTGCGAAGCGCTTGAAGGTCCTCTTGCGACACGAAACGAGGAGAAAAACGCCAAGACACAACAGGTAGGCAAAATGAGAAGCCTTACGAGTGGTTTGCGAGCATCTACAGGTCGAGGGGGAGAGATTTGCTTTGCTGCATGCCGGTAATAAACACAGTTTTGTCTCAAACGAGACAGTGTGCCGAGAAATGTGAAACAGGCCTCCCCGATGGCACAGTGGTAACGTCCTGGTCTCGTAATAAAGGGGTCCCGGGTGTGATACCCAGTGGAGGCTTATAGTGGTTCGGATCTACTTCCATTCCCGATTAGCCTTTCTGTGCAAAAAGTTGACTTAACAGAAAAAAACACGATAAAATGGACAGCAAGACGTACGACATGTATATTCGAGAACAGTTATTTGCAAATCTCCCTCAATGGACCGTCATTACTCTGTACCACAGCCGCATAAAAGAACAGCTTCCCATCAAATCATGGAGGAAGGATTTACATTCTTGTATTGAACAGTACCCGTTCCGTTGATCACTAACTTTTGTTGCGACGTGTACTACAGCAGACGGTCGATGGGCGCAAGAGCTTTTTTCTTCTACTGCGCACCATGCGGCAACACTGTCGCCATAAGCTCCATACTGAACTCTTTAAGTTGGGCTCACCTATAGAACCTCCGCTGTGACGTGACTGTAACGTTATTTCAAGTAATTGGCACATTCTTCATTAATTTCTCTAATTTCCTGAAGAGTTTTAGCCTTTCCAATGACGTTGGGAGACGATGATAGTGTTTTAAGTAATATTTTTATCTTTTTGAAAAGAGTGGAGTTCTTGCACTGTCTGTGAGAAAGTTTTTAGTGTATTCTGACCGTTTTAATGTGTTGTGTGTCCCGAGCAGATTCCTTTATATTCCTTGCTTTTAAACCTTTCTGAAGGGGATGTTTACATCCTCTTTTTAACTCTCCGGTAAGGATACTAGATAAGGGAATATTTCCCCGTATATATTGAAGGGTGCAAACATTTTGAATTTATCAATTTCACTCACTGTTAAGAACCCATGTACAGTCAGGTGAAAAGTATTCTTGATATCTAATGGAAAATACGTTCGGCGTCTTACAACGTACAGTCATGGAAAAGAGTACTTCCCTCATAGAGCCATAATACCAGTAGTCTTATGGGGGAAGTATTTATTTCCACCACTGTACACCCTATCCAAAGAAAACAACTTTGCATCTTGCACATATCATTATCTGACTATAAAGCATGGGAGTTTTGGTAACTGTTAAAAGCATATCCATCTATACTAATGTCCAAAATTAAAGCAACAAACGGAAATTCTTTCCCGTGTGTCCATTTCACCACATAATACGATCAGGTGATAGTAATATTTATGATGCCATAGACAACTGATTTAAGATAGAAAATAAACTAACCTTAATGTGCCAGGATTCAGGGGTGCCCATCCCCCCCAAGGACAATGGCGCATCCACCCAAAATCATGTCATGCGTTTCCCCCAAATCATATCATTCGCGCCCTTAAACCATGTCGTAATCCCCACAAAATATTTAATTACGACAGCGTGTCTACCGAAAGTAACTTTTTCCTTAGCTTTACTGAACATTATAATTGATCTGCCCCTCCTCCCTAAACAGGCGTGCCATCACTCAAGACCACTCCTAAAATCGTCCACATAATCGAGAATATCGTGTGGATCCCACTTTAAACTGTGGGTTCAGTCCCGATTAGCCTTATAGTGCATAAAGTGGACTTAAAACACAAAATCAGTAAATGAACCAGTACCCTTAACATTTAAGAATATTAATTTAATGGGGTGTCAATACTTTCTTAAGATCCCGAGATATTTAGTATTTTCCAGCTTTTCCTTTGGCACATTCGGGGTCGAGAATATGTGGATGCCTTATCGCTAAATACAGTCTCCAAAATGTAATGTTCGAACTATCTCTCCGCTACAGATATCCCTTGAGAATCTAAGATTTAACACTTTATCAAGAGCTTTCTATCTCTCCTTTAAATTTCATACTCAATCCTACCACCAAAATTTCCATGCCAATTTTAGACTTACTGTTAATATTTAAGAGTAGATATTGCCTTCTACAAAAAATTAATTTTCAGTCTCCGCACCAGAATTTCTGAAACAGTCTAAGACAATAGTAATACACAAGATTTGGATATCCCGTTAATTTAATGCTCAATCCCACTCTAACTAAAGTACTCGCCATAATCTAAGACCTAGAGTTGGATACTGTCCCCCCCCCAAAGTTTAATTCAGAATCCCCCTCAGAACCCACGTGTCAATTAAGGCCTAATATATAGGAGTTCGATACCCCCCTACGATAATGCCCTAAACACTTTAATTTCTTCATCTAATGGATTAAATATTGTGCATTTAAGGTGTAAAATTTTTACATATATTTTGGAAAAGATATAAATGTTGAATTTTATATTATTTGAAGGAAAAATCTCCCCCTGTGGGCACCCTTGACAGGATTTATCAACAAGAAAATCACGATAGCAACAGGTTAAACTTGGTAAATTTATCAACAAAAAAATCACACGAGGAAAGGATTTGTGTTTCTTGCTTTAATTTTGGACACTAGTGTAGTTTACATTTCATTGATACCTATGAGCTTATACAATGATATATTAATTGAGATTGTTATTTCTTTCAGGTTTCAGTAAGAAGAATGCTTCCGTGAGAGGAGCTGAATTTCGACTTCTTTTAAGGTAGGTGTAGTCAAAATTATCTTCTATTTGTCTGCATGCTCAAACCGTCTGTTTCATGTGATCGTTACTCAGAGTCGCTGCCACAAACCAATTCTACACAAACAATGTACATTATGTACATAAAAAGAAAACCTGGCACTTCCACCGTCTGGAAGGATGCTGGAACCAGCGCAGAAAGGGTAGTGACCGAGTTACCCTGTTCCGTTAATGACGTCAGGACGACGACTGCGCTACTTGCTCAACTATGTTAAATGCGTATTGTGTGTTAATAACTGGTGGATGGCGCTTGTGGTTAAACTGCGTCTGCAACTGTGGTAATACAATAAATTTTTGCATGATTACTTTGGAGTTTTGTTTCTTGGGCGTTCCATTCGATGCATTTCCTTTGGGGGGGAAGATTCACTGCCTTATATTGTTGGATAGAAAATAGATGAAGAAGCAAAAGAAGACCCGATGATAATCAAATTCGTGGTGGAAGTTGTTAGACTTGCGTAACCCATACATTAGCCATCTTACAATTCCTTGCGACACTGTCAAGACCTATGATTGATTGTCTATACTTGAATAAGTTAAGAAGTTAAAACTTATTACAAATTATTAAACTCTTTTTTGTGAATGTTTGAAGGAAATTGTCAAGAATTATTAAATATTCAATAAACTGCACTATTCTAGTCAAATAAATTTAAGTACTGTATTTCATCGTTCCATATCTTACAAAATACTAGTGCAATATTTAAAATTGCCTTGCTTACAAGTGTTAAATTGGTAAATTGCACAGTGGTGCCATTTAGTTTACCCGTACATTAACCATTTTATGACACTCGTTCCTTGTGACACGAACAAGAAATTTGCCAAGAATTATTAAGTATTCAATAAAGTGTTAGTCAAATAGATTTAAGTACGTACTGTACTTCATCTCTTTTTTTACTGCAGTATTTCAAATTGCCTTGCCCACAAGCGTTAAATTGCTCAGTGGTGCCATATAGTGTTAGCATTTTGTCTTGCCGCGGAAACAAATGCTCAACTCTCAAGCGAGTTGTACATTTCGCCCATTGACAAAGGAGGACAAGCCAACAACGTGCTTCCGCGTGTAGGTCAGTGCATAATAATTTATTAAAACGCGCGGCTTGCTGACCCCAGGGGAACGGCGCCTATGCTGGCACGCAGCGCTGTGTTGTTTCCACTGTTATCTAATTGTTGCCCAGAATAAATTAGCAAGCATTAAGCAAGATATTACACGCATTTCCAGAAAGTTAATGAAATACCGTATATGCCCATTCTTTCTCGGTGCCAGCTGGGTATAATCCAAGTTTAAAGTTTTAACAGGGTGACTCGGCATTGGTTAATCGGTGCTGCGGGTTGGGGGGGGGGGGGAAGTAGCGTCCTCCGTAATTGTTCAACTGCATCGATACTAAAAAAAGAACCATATGGGCAAATCTTCTTCTTATGCAATCAGGGGCGGCGCCGAGGGGGGGGGGTTGAGTACCCTTTAGTTTTCTTCCGCACCCCCTTCAGTACACCATTTTTTCAGAACCTATATTCAACCGAAAACACTTTACTCTTACAATCATAGAATGTATTGCGAAGGTTCAAAAAGTGTGTTTTTAAAGGCAAGGATGATTTTATTTTGTATTTCACTACATCGTTCAATAAGACTGTAAGGTGTACTGAATGTTTACATTCTAGGACCACTTTCTTGGCGTGTAAGACGTAATGTAGACGTCATCACGAACTTCCATTAGTGAGGCAAGAGAGGTCATCCCCTGGAAAATGGATGTCAATTTAAAATTATAAATTTCACAGTAATTTGTGTTAATTATTACAAGAACATTGCAGGAAGATGATAATTTCAAAGTGCAGGGGTGTTTTTCTTAGACAGCTACACTATTAGGGGGGAAAATATGCCTCGTCCCTCCCCATAGAAAAATACGTAACTTGCTTGCCTCTTCCTGGGGGAAAAAATCCTCCGGTCTTCCATGTACGTCATTGGCCACCATTGAACAAGCTGTTCCTTTTAAGTTTCCACATTTCCAAGCAAAAACTGAAGGAGGTCTCTAGTATTCTTAATTTTCATTGGCATATTACCATAGATGCCAACTAAAAGTTGATTGGTATTTATTTTAATGGTTGAAACATGCATGCATGTTTCATGTTTTCTTTATTGTCTACATCGAACCCCCTAAATTTCATTCCTCACCCCCTCAGCACCCCTACATGATTAATCCTGGCGACGCCGATGTATGCAGTTAACTTAGTACAGTCTGAAGCAAAAGAGGTTTTTGCATACAAAACAAACACTGGTTATTAAATAATATCCCCAAGTTCTTAATAGAGGAGAAGGTCTAATATGGGCGAAGGTTTAAATATGGGTTTTGGAGTTATCAGCGTTCCCGGGTGCTGCAGACTGGCAGAGGCTACTGGAACTGGTTATCTGTCAAGGACAAAGGTTGCGGCGCCAATTCGCAAGAGAAGGTGGTGGTTAGTTTCGACCTTGGACGTTGTTATAGAATTGCGACCTTTTTTGCAGGTATGTTTTAACTCAGCGTTTTCTGAATTCTCATCTGCTTTGTGTAGGTTATGATATTAGCGGTACATAAAACAAATGTGGGCTTTTATAATGCCATGATTTGTTTGTGAAATATGTACCACAGAGAACGAAAATAAATTGAAGAAGAAAAATAGCATGATGGTCTAAATATGGACTATGACATGAGGTCTGATGTTGAGATCACAATCAACAAATATTTGGATGTTTTTCTTAATTTCGATTTTTCCCATTCCGCGTGATATTCAAAACAACAGATTATTCATAAATATGAATTTTATAATGTTTTAGCGATAAATGACTGTTTTTTTTTTTTAAAAAAAATTCCTTTTTGTGATATTGACACTAGTAGCCCATATTTAGACCACAATTTTGAAATACATCATTTTACCATTTTTTGGAAATTGCTTTTTTTTAAAAAAAATGGAGACCTCTCTACTTTAGCATGCTATTACATTTAAGTATATATTTCATAGATATGCATTTTAAAGGCAGGTGCTTGATATATTAATTTTTCCCTCCGAAAATGACAAAATAAAAGGGGGCCCGATATTTAGACCTTTTCCTCTAATAATTTCGTGTTACAATAAATGCGTAAGATATGCGTGCGGTCTATTAAGAGAACTTGTATTCATCAACTTTTAAAAATATAAAGTACCTGCAGTTTTGTATGGATGTTAAACCTGTTCCCTTACATTAAACCTACATGAAATTTTTTTTTTAAGTTAATCTTTATGGAGTTTTTTTTCATTTGCCTGGTTTTTTTTTTCAAGAATTTTGCCTTCAATTCTATGTCTAAGCTATTTCTTTTGCTTACTGTCTCTCTTCATTGTTTCTTTTACTATCTTTTTCTCCCATTTTTGTCTCATTTTCTGCGTGCTCTCTCTATCTCTCTTCGTTTAATTTTCTTCATCTCTCTCTCTTTTATTTGTCTCCCCACTTTCTCGCTCTCATCCACTCACACTTATTTTATTTGTTTTTCTGTATGCCTTTCTTTAAACAGTTCTATTTTATTTTCCGCATCCTTTTGTTCTTCCCACTCACACATTTTATTTCTCTTGTTTCTATCTGTCTCTTTAATCAGGTCCATTTTATTTTGCTCCCTATTATCTCATTGACATTTCTTTCATTTCTTGGGGCCTCCCCGATGGTGCAGTGGTAGCGTCGTCGCCTTGAAATCAAGGGGTCCCGTGTTCGATACCTCGTGGAGGCACATAGTGGTTCGGATCTCACTTTAAACTTTAGGCCCAGTCCCGATTAGCCTTACTGTGCACAAAGTGAATTTAAAACACCAACTCAATCAATCAATATTTCATTTCTCTTCCTATTTGTCTCTCTTAAACGGTTCTATTTTATTTTTCCCCATTCTTTCGCTCTTCCCACTCACATATTTTATTTCTCGTTTCTATATCTCTATTTAAACAGTTCTATTTTATTTTCCTCCCTATTCTGTCGATGATATTTCTTTTACTTCTCTTCTTTCTATCTGCCTCTCTTAAAAATGTCTACTTTCTCTCTTAAAACAGTTCTATTTCATTTTGCTCCCCACTCTCTTGCTCTTGCTCTCTCTCTCTCGCTCGTTCTCTATCTCTCTCTCTTTCTCTCTCTCTCTCTCTCTCTTTCTCTCTCTCTCTCTCTCTCTCTCTCTCTCTCTCTCTCTCTCTCTCTCTCTCTCTCTCTCTCTCTCTCTCTCTCTCATAGTTCTTTCAGTTCTCCACTTCCTATCTTCCTCTATTAAAACTATTTAGGATGATAAATATGACGTCCGCAATTTTCATTATATAAATTCCCACAACCGGAAAAAATCTTATGATTTTTTAACCCCCCCCCCCCACCTTCGAAAGTCTATGGGCTCCCTTGCTTGCTTGTTCTATGGTTAATACAAGTTGTCCTTATGTTCCAAAATGGTCGACAACGTTGCTATTGAAATGCATTCTCGGTAGGTGGAAAAAGGATCAAGACGTCTTCATAATTGGAAATTCCGTTAGTTAGACTTGAGCTCCTGTTCGATGTAAATCACTTCATTCGTTTCCACTTCGAAGCTTGAAACGTCGTTAAGAAAGTAAATTACTAATGAGTGCCGGAATACAGCAGGCATCTTCATCACAATTATTCTTCCCAAGTTTGAAGCTTTGCTCCCTTTGTCTTCCATCTTTGCAGCAACGTTTCACCCAAGTCTGAAAGCCAGCAGATGCTTTCGGGGGTGATTAAATATTAACATTATCCTCACCCATTTTCGCCAATTCCCCCTCGAGAACCATGCGGTGGGAAATTTCAAGGCATTTCCTGAGAGAAATTTCATCACCATTTCGAAATTAGTGGTCCAGGGGATGGAGGCTGCGCGCCCTCCTCTTTCCAGATTCCAATTACCTAGTCGGGAAGATTGGGCTAAACTTCCGATGAGTGGTGAAAAAAAGCCTTACCTTGAGGACTGTGAGCTTTGACGACATGAGAATATCGACCTCGAGCTTTCCATACGAACCGTCGTCGCTTGGAGATAAGGGAATAGAATTTACGTCTCTCAGTCCCTTCCCATCTTCTTCTCTTGTAGCTTCGGAAGCAACATCCGAAAATTAAGACTAGGAAATAGATTTCTATGATAGAAGAGCACGTTAGGATTTCATCGTCGCCTGCCGGAGACGTTTACCTGGAAATGTAATTTTCAATTTCGCGACGAATTCGCTTGCTGGGTCTCTCAAAACGAGAGACAATGAAGAGAAGCGTGTGTGTTGCAATCTACAGCCGGGAACTTAACGGACTTGTCAAGAAAATTGTATATTTTTTCCACTTATTTTCAGTCTTCGATAGCAAATTCGTGATCCTCTATTTTATTCCTAAATAGCCCAGCCGTGACTTGGGCTTATTTTGTTCCCCAGTAACGCATAAGCTACATGATTTGGGCTCATTCTTTTCCCCCATGAGCACGTGGTGAAAATTCGAACCCTCTACACCAAGTTTCACCGTAATCCGATGCTTCAAATGGGCTTCAGAGGGCTCTGAGTAGAGGAAATTTAATTATAGGCACCGCATTTCCACCTGGTGGTGAACATTTGAACTATATATTTTTTTCGTCAGAATTCGCTTCTCCATGGTCTCCATACCCTCTATGCCAAGTTTTAGCGCAATCCGATGCTTCGAACAGGCTCCAGAAGGTTCTGAGTAGAGGAAATTTAATTCTAGGCGCCGCATTTCCACCTGGTGGTGAACATTTGAACTATATATTTTTTTTCGTCAGAATTCGCTTCTCCATGGTCTCCATACCCTCTATGCCAAGTTTTAGCGCAATCCGATGCTTCGAACAGGCTCCAGAATGTTCTGAGTAGAGGAAATTTAATTCTAGGCGCCGCATTTCCACCTGGTGGTGAACATTTGAACTATATATTTTTTTTTCGTCAGAATTCGCTTCTCCATGGTCTCTATACCCTCTATGCCAAGTTTTAGCGCAATCCGATGCTTCGAACAGGCTCCAGAAGGTTCTGAGTAGAGGAAATTTAATTCTAGGCGCCGCATTTCCACCTGGTGGTGAACATTTGAACTATATATTTTTTTCGTCAGAATTCGCTTCTCCATGATCTCCATACCCTCTATGCCAAGTTTTAGCGCAATCCGATGCTTCGAACAGGCTCCAGAAGGTTCTGAGTAGAGGAAATTTAATTCTAGGCGCCGCATTTCCGCCTGGTGGTGAACATTTGAACTATATATTTTTTTCGTCAGAATTCGCTTCTCCATGGTCTCCATACCCTCTATGCCAAGTTTTAGCGCAATCCGATGCTTCGAACAGGCTCCCAGAAGGTTCTGAGTAGAGGAAATTTAATTCTAGGCGCCGCATTTCCACCTGGTGGTGAACATTTGAACTATATATTTTTTTTCGTCAGAATTCGCTTCCCTATGGTCTCCATAGCCTCTACATCAAGTTTCACCGCAATGTGATGCTTCAAATGGGCTCCAGAGGGCTCTGAGTACGGAAAATTTCATTATTGCCATCTGATTTTATTTTTACACGTAGGGCTAGAAACTAGAACATCGTAGCAAACAACGGCTGAACGTCAGTTTCCCGATAACTCTTTTGAACATCTGAAGAGAGACCGTTTCGACTAATCGATTGCTCGATCGTTCACAAAGTGGAAACTTGCGATTGCCAACCCTTCGCGATTACTTCGGCACGAAGAGCGGAAGAATATAAGAACTCGATGCTGTACGTTCAGAGCAGCCTACAGACTGTGCGAAAGGAGTCGACTCGAAGATGCAAGACTTCTGGGAGAAAAGCAAGATAACTCTGGCACGTTTCCAACATCAAGCTGGAGCAGTCACTAAGGAGTTCCACAATGTTCCTGAAAAGCCCACTTTTTCGAAAATTCTTCTTGCATTAGTTTTACGTTCAAATTTCTTCATTCTCAGTTTTCAGGGTGAGTGTAATTAATCGCGTTATGGAAGATTGACTATCACAAATATTGCACCGTTGTTGGATGTCGAACTTTAAAAAGTATCTTTTGATATATGTTTGTAGAATTACCGAGCACTCAAAAGTCAAAATGTTAAAACATCAGACTATGCGCAATGGCATAGGAAACCTGAATTCAATTAGTAAAGAATTGGAAAACTAACAAAGCTCATATATATTTAAATACTGGAATATGGAGTGTAGATGCAGAATGAATGGATAGTAAGGATGTACCGGAAAGAGAAAATTGTGAGGTACGGGTTCACCGAGGAATGAAAATAGCGAGGTATCGGTGTACCAAGGAATGACAGTAGCGAGGTACGGGTGTACCAGGGAATGAAAGTTGCCAGGTATGGATGTACCAAGGCTTGACAGTAGCGAGGTACGCGTGTACTATGGAATAGAAAGGAGCGAAGTACAGGTGTACCAAGGAATGGCAGCGATGTGTGAATGTACCGAGGAATGAAAGTAAGGAGATATGAGTGTACCGAGGAATGACAGTAGCGAGGTTTGGGTGTACCGAGGAACGAAGTTAGCGAGGAATGGGTGCTCCTAGAAATGGCAATAGCGAGGTAGGGGTGTACGGATGGAATATTGAAATAGTATAGGGAGCTGTCCATAGACGAAACTAACGAGGTATGATTGTACAGGGAAGGAGTATAACAGGATATGTACCAGTGTTGCCACAATATGAGGGCACAATTTCCCTTTCCAAAGGGCAAAATTTCCCTTTTTGCACCAATTTTTCCCTTCACCTAAGCAAATTATATAATAATAATAATAATTAGTAGTAGTAGTAGCAGCAGCAGCATTATTAGTGGTAGTGACGGAAGCAGTAGTAGTATGTAGTTAAGTATTCTGTTGAATTCGTTATTCGTTTGAATAAGAAATATTATTTTAAAAATAAATCACATTTCAGTTTCATCACTTCCTGACCAGATGTCAAAGGTTTAAATCCTGGTCAGGAATCCAATTAATTGTTAACCCTCATCATTACTACTTATCCAAAGATGCATAAAAGCAACGTAGAATAACCTTAAAGGAGCAGAAACAAGTAGGAATAGCAAAATAATAGTTAGATGACCTTAAAATTTCCCTGCAATTGTGGTATTTTTCATCACAATTCCCTTTTTTCCTTTTGTCTAAAATTTCGGTCCGAATTTCCCTTCAAAAGGGAAATTTCCCTTCATGTGGCAACACTGATATGTACGATTGGATATTATAGCAAGGTGTGTATGTATCGGAGGTAGCGAAATGTATATGAAACGGGGGGTGAATGTAGCGAGGTAAAGATGTATGAAGGATGAATGTAGCGAGGTGCGAATGCACTGGCGAATGAACGTAAAGAGGTGTGGAGCCATGAATGCAGTAAGATGTGGACGTATCAAGGGATGAATGTAGCGACACGTGGACGTACCGGAGCCGTAGATAGCAACGTCGTATACATCTGCCAAAATACTAATATTCAATAGAGCCGTCAAAATAAATGAAATAACCATTCCGTTTTCGATAAATTCAGTGTACGGCAGAGATAGGAAGAGGTTTCTTCAGACACTCATCCCAGAGGCTTATCAGAATCCTTCGCATGCGCTGAACGCTCGGTGGACACCCATTTGATCCCAACATCCAAAGGGATGCTGGCCTCTCACTCATCCGGACCTTTTTTTTTCTACGCGGAGTGAGATGAAATCGCGAAAATAAATTGCTTAGGGGTGAGAATGGCAGCTGTGGAGAGGTTTTTGAATATTCACAGCGACGCGCAAGACGCTTCTGGCTTTGGCGGTTCGTGCAGGTAGAATCCAATTAAATCCGCCGGCATCCCCTTTCAGGGCGTGCTATTCAATTATTCCCTCAATGCCAAAGAACTTTGTCGGCAGGAGTTTTGTGAATGCGTTTGTTTACGCTTGTACTGCCACGCGGAAGCCACTCAGGTGATGCGGTCAGAAACACAGTTTACACGTCGCAAAAGAGGCCGGTATGCTGTTGTCAAAAATTTCAACAATGTGTCGAACAATGAGCAACGACGACAATGGTAAAACATAATGGACCCGATTGTTTAGGCTTTAATAAGTTTAAACTCGTTAAAAAAAGCGCAGACTGAATTGTCCAGGATTTAAAAATTTAGAAGGTTTGATCCAGAAATTCCAGGACGGAGTTTAAATTATCACGTGCTCATATCTAGCAGACGAACGCAACATTAATTTACTGGAACTATTCTTACTCTTATTTTACGTCGCTTTACTCCCGCTCTTAGCCGATCGTTACGATGAAGATGTTCGATGATTATATTAAATTGACGATGCTATCAAGTGAATTCCCATCTTCATGCCAGGCATGTGGCAACAGACGATTTTCCGTAGCCTGAATGGAATCGTATGTATGCCGTGGATTCTTATGTTTCATTGTGTTTATTTGCCAGCAGTGCGTTTCAATTACGTAAATAGGGTGTCAGCACACGGCGGTACGGAGCGGCGCGTGTCTCTCTCAAAGGACGCATGGAACGTTTCACACGGAGTTTCGGAACGCTACAATAGGCAACATGCTTTACTTAATCAGCATATACCTACCGTGCAGCACATTACCTTGAATCGCTTTTCCCCGTATCTATTTACACTGTGGTAACCATATCCCCTTCATTAATTGGTCTCTAATTGAAGTTTCCATTACACACACACGGCAGTTTTTTCGCAAACGAGAAACTTCTACTTTGCCAATTGCATCAAGTCGTGTAATTTCATTAAAAGCTTACCAAATATTGGTTCTCTTCTGCCTTAAGAATAAACAGAGTTTACATCGCCTTATTAACTATCAAAAGAGCATTGTGTTTTAGGATGTTGCATATTGATATCTTCAATTAATGATTTCAATTTACCACGAACGATTGGTATTTATAATGTGAAAAGTGGATCCCATTACCGCTGCATTTTATATTAAAATGAAACCGCTTACGGCTGCAAATTTATCACTAGGGTCAGCTCTGCATTTGATTGGTTAACCAGGCACCCTATGTGATTGGCCACGCTGTGAACAGGTTCCAGATTGAAATGAAGCATCGAGCGTGATCAAAGTTTTTTGCATATTAAGCGCCACAATTTTCCAATCAAGTACCTTATTTTACATTCATAAAACCAATAATGAATATCATTAATAGAAATCCAAAATAAAATCGGTCCAAGGCATTTTTTATGCACAGACATCTAGTATGCCAGATCGGAAAATGTGTGCTCTCACCACTGGCCACTCTATTGGCTCGGTATGTGCCAAAGGCCTAGCATACCCATATGCAGCAGATCTGGTAACTATTGAACCGCAAGGTTAAATGTATCTGCTTCCACTCTATGTCGAAATGTCTTCGATAACGGAACAATCGACTAATCGATATTCCATAACCGATATTCTGATTTTAACATTAGAAAGTATTTCTTATATCTTAGATTTCGAGGGGTAATCTATGTCAGCAAAGCATATTTAGGTTTCGACCTCTAATGAAACATTCTAAACTAAATATGCTTTGATCAAACAGATTACTAAGGCTCTCGCAAGTCCTCAGATTACATTCACTGTGCAGTTAACCATATATATTGAGGCTCCCTTCAAAAATTAGCAATGGCGCCACCAGTTGCTTTCGTTCGGGTGGCATCAAAGAGGGACGAAATATTTTCAGATAATCTTCGCTTCTTCTATCTATTTCTTGCTGTTTCTTCGTGCCTTTCTCTCTTTCTTTCTTCCTTCATGTTTTTATTTTTTCACTTTCTATTCTTACTATGTTTGTCAATTTCTCTTCGTACTTTTCTCTCTTCTTCTTTCTTCTTGTTTCGTTCCTTTCTTTCTCACCATCTTTCTACGTTTATCAATTTCTTAATTTTCTTTGTGTTTTTCTCTCTTTCTTGTTCTCTTCCATTTTCACTTTATTTCTTTCTGTTTTATAAAATTCTTCTTTTTATCTTTCTCGCTCTCTTTCTGTCTTCCAATTTATTTTTCTTTCTTTCCATGTTCATAGATGGGTTTATTTATTGTGCCTTTCTCTCTCTCTCTATTCCTGTTTTTCATTTTTTACCCTTCACTCTCACTTTCTTTATCAATTTGTAATTCCTTCCTCTTTCTCTCTCTCTTTGAGTCTTTCTTTCTGTGGTTTTCTGTATGCTATCACTTTCTCTCTCTCTACTCTAAATGATCCTGAACCCACCCTCGCCCACCTGGTTTGTACACCCCTGCGAACGAGTGACAATATTTTTATTTTGCAACAACAAATGTCGATGTTACGGTGAGAGACGCTTCGTTTTCCCTGTGAAAAAGTTGACCGCACGTAGAACTGTCAAATGCATCGAATCAAGATTAATGTACTTTGGTGCTAAACGTGTAATTGTAGTTGAAATCTTCGCAGACGATGCATTTTCAACCATCACACGGAGCAGCAGCTGATAAAATACAGAAGTAACACTTTGACTCATGTGCATTTTGATGCAGTAAAGTCGCCGTTTAGTTCACTTTATGTGCCACTGGAGCCAACATGTAATATTTTGGGGTTTCTGTGTGATTCCATACAAGCAATTCATCTGCGTCAAAGACACTTGTGTCAATATCACAAACATAAGCGAAAATGTTCAAATATACTCACCGTGATGTTCTACAATTTCGAATTACCTAGGTATTATGACTGGGGAGCCAACTCACCTAAAAAGAAAAATACACTGGTTGTACTAAACTGAAACAAACATATCTATACATTTATAATAAGACTTATCACATTAGTAAGAGTATCATCTTGATCTTTTAAAGTAAATGCCGTACTTTATATTTTTAATAATTTACAAAATAACGACAATAAATGTTCCACAAATATGTGGGTTGGAAATTTAATAGTGGCAACTATTAACTTACAAATGATACGAAAGAGATACCTCTGTTTAACTTTTACAGCCCTTCGATGTGGTCACCAGCATTCTGTATAACCCGTTGCCAGCGATGTGGAAGTAGTAGTATTCCTGTAGCAGTGCCTGCTCCGTTGATGGTTTGAATGGAGCGGTCTATTGCATGAAGAATCTCTGGAACAGTTCAGAAGCTTCATCGTAAGGATCAAATCAAAGTCACAGGAGTTGGTAGAGCATCTGCCACCCCCACAGATCTAACAAATCAGTCACAGGTTGCGCTAGATGCGCCCGAGCATTGTCCTGCAAAATGATGAGAGGATTCAGCAGAAAGAGTAACCCTCTTCTTTCGCAAGGCAATTTAAAAAATTGACGTTCTTTCCTGGAGGTACGACGACAATCACCAGAGCTTTCACTTTAGTGGGGCACAGCTTTAGACCGCCAACTCCAACAATGCTCTATTCCTCTCGTCACTGCGCATGCGCCTAGCGTTCGAAGAAAGAGTTAATTTACTGAGAAGTAGCTTAGGTATCAAACTACCTGTAGCATAAGTGAGAAGCACCAGTTCCGTTTCATCGCGTATGTACAGCAGTGTTGCCACTCTTAAATTTCCAACCCACGTATATTAATTCTATGCACAACTGGAATACATACATACATGGAATGGATATTATTTCACAACTACTAAATTGTACCTTAACAAGAGAAAAACAAGCATGCAATGTAATTGTAGATGTATGCGTAGAAAGTAAAAGCACTGATGCTTTCCAAAGATATAAATACATTTATTTGCATTATGCTTATTAACTTACCTTTCACAATTACTGTATGAAATCTAGAGTTATGTAGTCTCACGTACAATTTTGATTGGGTAGTATCAGTTTCAGAATTTGTTGCTAAAATTCATATATTTTAAAATATTCACTTAGATCTCATTTTTAAGGTGTATAAAATAATTATATCTGGATTATGTGGCTGGGTAATCTTGTGAAATCTAATGGTAGGATTTGAAAATTGTATGTACTTATTTTAACCTTATAATACCAAAATATGCACAAGTTATTGGTAAGTTAACCGAGATGTATTGAATCACATTGCATGTACGTCTTACTCTGCCATCTCTCGCGCTGTTAGATAAAACCTAAAAAATCTTTAATATGTTGTATATTTTGAATATGGAGGTAAATTTGTTGCATTGTCTCCTATCATGTTTCTATTTGTCATGTATAATCGGAATCAGCATGGGCGCCCGCAAGGAGGGGACATAGGGAACACTTGCCCCTCACCCCACCCCCGAGATATCTGAGAAAATAGAATTTAATACGAAGGGTGATATTTTATTATAAATAAAACTGCTTTCTGCAACGTACAAGTTGCAATTTACAGCAATTACTGCCATTTCTATCAAAATAACGAAATAAGGTTTATACTACAGGCTTAACTTCAGTAACTGCGGGTGGAGAACTTTTGGTTGGAACGGGATTAAGAAGGGAAATTTCAAATATACCGTCTTTTGGGACTGAAAAAAATCGCCTTTTCCGGACAAGTTTCGGGACGGGAAACTTTAGAAATTTCCTGACGCGGTGAAAATCTCGAATTTTAGACACTGTTCCCTCGAAGCTTCTATTGCTTCTGGAATAAAAACTGTTAATTTCAAGAAATGTTACACACTTTTAGCGCAATAAATTGACTGTTCTGGATCCCGGAAAGTCGGAAATCATATCCCGAAGGCACGCGCGATCCTAGGTCAAGGTTGGTGTTATGTAATTCACTTTTAATTTACTCTTTCAATACATTTATATATATTGAAGTGTGATTAGTCCAAAGTGGCCGAAAAGCGGATTACAATAAACCGAATCAAACAAAGAATAACTTTCTGAAGAAATCACTGTCACTAGGAGAGTAATAGTCAGTCAACTTTTACTTCAAGAAAGCCACGTTTGAGCCCTTTCCAGACTTGCACACATGTACACTTTCCTTTAAGGTCAGTGTACTGCCATAGACGTAACAAACGACATCATTATACGCATCCTGTCGTGCGCTATAAATTGACATGTGGAACTTCCGTTCCTTCGCAGTGTGCGACGGAAACACTCTTTTAACAAACTGCTATGTGGCGCACACGCACACAATCATATGCGTAAACATAGGCACCACTCGAGTCTCAACCCTTTTTTATCGAGCTAGCATCGGGAGCATTTCCCAATAATATACAGTGACTCGGAAAAAAAATGGTACATCCTGTGAGCTATGCCTCACCGCATAACATCATTTGGGTTCCATAAATAGCTCAGAATACGATCTTGTGCGAACGAAGTTTTTGCTTGATACGAAAATAGACAACTATTGTCATTATAGTATGCTTAAGATATTCTCAGGAATAATAACAGTAAGGATATTTTACACAATATCCTAGATCAGCAATAAATTTGGAATGAATGATTTATTTTACTACACTTTCCTGCCATTTTTAGGTTAAATACGAAGATGAGGATGAATTGTGATAATATAAATTAGATGATGGGACAATAACGAACACATATGGACGAAACAACACAATTTCTCCAAAGTATTATAGGTCCAGGCGCCAGAGCCTAGTTAGTCTGCAACACTCCAGTCCGGGCTGTACTACACAATAGTAGTCCTTGCAGGATGAAAAATATCCGATCGTGACTTTTGATCCAAGGTGTACAGGTCCAACTTCATTAACAAACATACGAATCATATTTATTAAACTAAATTAGCTTATTTGACGTCGCTTTTCTGCTTCTTTTGGCTAATCGCGACGATGAGGATGAGAGATGATGCGATGAAGCTGATGAAGGATCACTCATAAAGAACAGCTATGTCCAGACGGGATTCGATTCCGGGACTCGTCTTAGCGTGCTAACTACTCCGCCATTGAGGGAAACATTTCATGTTCCTCTTTTATTCTTTGTTCTTATTCTTCATGCACTCTTCAGTGATAAAAAGGTAATTCCTGGAGCTGATAAATGTTTCATTGTTTGAATTCTAGTAATTATTAATGTCGACTCTATTAGAACTCGAGAAAGCACTTTTTTAAAGAATATGCTTCGTGATAAAAGTTATCAATTGTTGAACACTTCATTACGCCGATTTCTGCACTGCTTTGCTCAAAAATTCCATTACTGTGGCATTATCTGTGACACCTGACATTCGGGGATTCTATCAATTGCCCTCCAGCTTCGCTGCAGTCGGCCCACATAGGTGGGGCACGAAAAAAGGTAATTTTTGGTTCCCTTAAAATTTCAGGAGCGTGGGATGGATAATAGCCTCGTATCTACCTGGGCTGAAATGCAAACGATAATCGAAGCCTGGATGCTCGGCGATTCGATCCCAGGAAACAAGAACAAGCGAAATCTGTGTCGACATAATGTTAAAAATTTACGTGTTCAGAATTTGACCCTTGAATTTTGCTGAACGTGTACAGCCGTTTCTGTTCCATTACGACAGATTGAAGAGGAAATGGCCGACGACCAACAATGCATATGTATTGGGGAAAGACGAACGTGATATCCGGTTTAGTATGACCGTAGAAATTCGTTGGAAAAATGCTTTTTTATTCGTAAAATATTTCGTCCATGTGGGATCCGGTAGGAGTGGTATTACTGTATAGTTCTGAAGCCACATGTAACACGTGTGCGCACATTCTAGCTGAATTGATGGTTGAATGAGTTTTAGAATTCTATCACGTTAAGCGAGTTAAACTCTTTGTGATGCTTGGGTTATTCTTTAATCAAGATAGTGATAGCTGAAGGACGTTTGATGATGTGCACAGTGTATTGAGCCCCTTGGAAATTGTTTACGTTTCGATAAAATCGTTCACGGAAATCCATTTAGCAAGCGAGAACAATATCTGCGCAAGCAGGACTCGAGAGGGCTCGGCCAATGAACGCGTGAGAGAGGAAGCGAGTGCATTGAGGGGGGAAAACGGCTGCAGCTACCAGCAGTTTGCAGCAACACGCACTTTCTCTGCTCAGCCCACTCGCTTTCTCCCCTTCTCTGCCGTTATGCGCGGCATTGCTCCACAGATTCCCGAGTCAGAGTGTAGTAAGGTTATTGTGTTCCATTAGCGTTTCCCCGGCAACCTAAATCGTAGTTTTGCCTTAGTTGGTACCGGATTTCACTCTCTGTCCCAGAGGGTCTGAACCGTTGACCAGTGGACAGGAGTTAGAGGTAGACCAAGTACAGTTAAAATTTTAATAAACGTGGTTGTATACCTTGTCCCAGGTAACTGTAGAGCAGGGCCGCGCATATCGGCAGAGGAGGAGGAGAAAAATCGAGTGGTGAAAGCGCAGTGTTGCCAACCGTAAGGTCCAGACCTTAGTCCGTACGCTAAATGCACGGCTTGTCAAAATTCGCTCTTGCAGTTTTATCCCTAATATTTCCCTAAGAAATTCTTAAACCAATCATACGGACCTGGAGACAAAAATACGGTCCGTTTGCTATGTGCGTTCGGTATTATCCTTTTCAAAAGTTTGCAACGCTGCATAGCGAAGGAAGAAATCGGGTAACTCCCGTCTCCCATTACACAATCCCGTTTCTCTCACTGTTCATTGGTGGAGCCGTCTCGCGTCACTAATTGCGCAGAGACTTGTTCTCGTTCGCCTGGTCTACAGTTAACTGGTACGGAGTTTAGTCCACCAATGATTCCACTCAGTGGTCGAAGTGCGGGCAATGCTGGGCGACGGTATCCCCGCAGCTAGCAAAATTTTCGCAAAGCATTCCTTCCGGTCTCATTGTCACCGTGTTAAATCAAACATCTCCCTCCACGTTGTCCGCTTCAGATGCTGATTCCAGTAGGTAAAAGGGATGATTGGCCGGTAAGCATTCAAAGAAAGGCAATGACCTGCTTAGACTAGCCAAGCGAAGTTGATCTCGAGATCAACCTTCTGGGGTTGGTGGGTATAGAACCTCGTTGTCGAGTCCCATTTCATCGCGCTGCGACGTCAAGGGTCCCGGGTTCGAATCCCGCTCGGGCTTGGTTGTTTGTGAATGTCCATTCAGCAATTTCATCATTTCATCACTCATCTCCATCTTCGCAAATTAGCCAAGAGGCACAAAACGCAAAGTAAAATCAATCAATCGATTTTTTTTTGATTTACTTTATTTTACTTCGCGTTTTGTGCCTCTTGGCTAATTTGCGAAGATGGGGATGAATGATGAAATTGATGAATGGACATTCACAAACAACCAAGCCCGACCGGGATTCGAACCCGGGACCATCAATCAATCGAGTTCCATTTCTTGGCCAAGAGATGTCGTTTCACTTTCTTGGGTCCTTACCAGAGGGACGGGTGAGGGCAAAGGTGAGGCGTGAGGGTGTGTGAGGGTGAGTGCGAGCCGTTAGGGTGAAGAAGGTTGAAAGAGTTCGTTCGTTTTGAGTTTTTGCTTTAATCCACTTTATGCACAGATAGGTTAATCGGTACTGGACCTACAGTTTAAAGTGGGTTAAAGTTAAAGTGATCCGAACCACTGTGGTATGTGCCTCCACCGCGTATCGAACCCGGATCGCCTTGATTACAAGGCGACGACGTTAGCACTACGCCATCGGAAACGCATGGAGATTGAAATAAACTGACTACCTCTGGACCTTACTGGCCGTTCTCCTGGCACTTGCAGCACTCGTATTCCGTCCTGGTGTACCTAGCAGCAAGTTGTTCACCAATGCTATAGGCTCTGTCGGGTGTTGGGCAATGTTTAGGCTTGGCCTGCTCTTACGATAAAGAAAGAATGAAAACTCATATTTCTCTGCTTGTCATGTGTAGATTTTTCATTACCGCATCACTGTGATTATCGTTTTAAACATTTTTTTTGTAAAAGTGTACGAAGTTAGGGATGCAACTTCTAAAACAAGACTTTACCTCATTGATTTTCTTAAAGAGTCCAGGATAATGCTCAATAACATTTCCTTTCAGCATCAATATAAGACCATTAAGCCTTGTTTCCATGATTATGAAAAACTAAAATATGCTGACCAAGGCAGTAATTTATTTTATAAAAAACATAAACTAACGTAACGTTTCAACCTTCTAGCAAGGTCTTCTTCAGACTCTGTATCAAGTACAAAAGTAACCAGATACCACAAAAGACCATTATATATACACAAACATTACTCCCTCCAGACTATTTAGAAAGTTGTTTGGAACTTTCTAGCAGATGACTTTCACTTTGCCAACTTCACTTTCACCTAAAAGGCTAAACAAAATTACTTCCATATAGAATGTGGTTGGGCTTTTAATCTCACACTCTTTTCCCTTCATTTTTCTTCCTTCTCCTTTCCTCTTTCTCTCTTGTCCTTTCCACTCTTTCCAACATCTTCTTCCATTCTTTGTTTAACTTCAGTCCCCCATTCCAGTTCATTGTGTCTTCTTCACCTTTCTTCTCTATTTCCTTGGCTTCCTTCCATTTTCTCACTAGCATTCTCTTCTCCCTTCCTATCTGCTTAGCCTCATCCCACTCTATGTCATGTCCTGTTTCTCTCGTGTGTTTAAATATTGCATTTCTCTCTCTCTTAAGTCGTACATCATCCCTATGTTGTTTCAACCTGTCTTTCAGCCTGTTTTTCGTTTCTCCTATGTACACACTCTGACATTCTTTACATTTCACTTCGTAGATAATCCCTTCCTCTTCCTCTTCTCTGTTTTCCTTTTTCTTGTTAGCATTCCTCGCAATTCCTAAGATGCTTCTCCCTCCCTTCCTGTATGTTTTAACTCCCGCTTTCCTAAGCACTTTGCATATCTTTTCTGTGGTCTTCCCCATACTCCTTATTCCAAACCTTTTCTCCTCTTTTTCTTTCTCTTCCAATTCTCCCCTGCCCGTTTTCTTACTTCTTCTGTTTATGTCCAGTCTATCCTGCTTCTCATAGCCATTCTTTTCCAGCTGTTTCCATAGGCTATTTATTTTGCCTTCTTTTTCACATTCTTTCATGCATATTTTCTTGATTCTGTCCTCCATATTCTTTATAAAATTTCTTTTTGTCACCTCACTTACATCACTTCTTTTGTGGCAGAATACCCCTGCTGCACACTTCTTCTGATGCCAAGCGGTTTCAATTTCTTGTCCTCTTTTCCTTTTCATCAATATATCTAGATAGCTTATCTTGTCTTCTTCTTCTATTTCAAGTTCCAATAATATCCCTCTTTCTTCATCTTGAATTTCTTTGACAAAAATGTCAAGCTGCCTCTTGGTTCCCTTCCATATGCCAAAGCAGTCGTCCACATATCTGCAAAACAGAATTATTTTGTCACCTCCCTTTTCTATCACTTTCTTTTCCCATTCATTCATAACCAATTCAGCCAATGCTGGGCTTAGACTGGAACCTATATTTAGTCCTTCACTCATTAACATTATTTTATCTCCCATTATACTGATGGCAAGAGACAAGATTAGAAGAAGAACAGCAGCCATACTGAAGAAAGAAATGGGAAAACAAGGAAAAGTAGATAATTTGAGTCAAAAAGAAAGGGAAGGGATGAAGAAAATAAAGACAAGAAATGATGTGGTGATAGAGCAGGCAGATAAAGGAGGAGCAATTGTGGTGATGGAAAGAGAATGGTACGAGAGGAAGTTTGAAGACCTAAAAGAAAATGGATATGAGGGGATTTGTGGAACAGGTGAAGAACAAACTATAAAAGAAAGAATCATAAAAGATTGTAGGAGGAGAGGATTCAAGAAATGCATAAAGGAGACAGGAAGACTACCAAGTTTGAAAGGCTTTCCAAAGATACACAAAGAAGAGATAAAGTTAAGACCAGTAATGAACTGCAGAAACAATATTTTGGAACCCTTAGAAAAGAAATTAAAGAAAGTTATTGACGTGTTAGTAACACAGCAAGAAAGCAGAGCAGTTAAGAATAGTGAACAAGTAGTAGACCTCATAAAAGGACTTAAGTTAAATGAGATGAAGACGACAATGTTTAGCTTAGACGTGAAAAGTATGTTCCCGAGCATCAAGAGGGGACACATTTTGGACATTATTAAAAAGAGAATGGGACAAGAAATTATAGGAGAATGGGATAGTGAAAGGGTAGTGAAGGCGCTGGAAACCATTTGGAATAACGGTTACAGTATAATGGGAGATAAAATAATGTTAATGAGTGAAGGACTAAATATAGGTTCCAGTCTAAGCCCAGCATTGGCTGAATTGGTTATGAATGAATGGGAAAAGAAAGTGATAGAAAAGGGAGGTGACAAAATAATTCTGTTTTGCAGATATGTGGACGACTGCTTTGGCATATGGAAGGGAACCAAGAGGCAGCTTGACATTTTTGTCAAAGAAATTCAAGATGAAGAAAGAGGGATATTATTGGAACTTGAAATAGAAGAAGAAGACAAGATAAGCTATCTAGATATATTGATGAAAAGGAAAAGAGGACAAGAAATTGAAACCGCTTGGCATCAGAAGAAGTGTGCAGCAGGGGTATTCTGCCACAAAAGAAGTGATGTAAGTGAGGTGACAAAAAGAAATTTTATAAAGAATATGGAGGACAGAATCAAGAAAATATGCATGAAAGAATGTGAAAAAGAAGGCAAAATAAATAGCCTATGGAAACAGCTGGAAAAGAATGGCTATGAGAAGCAGGATAGACTGGACATAAACAGAAGAAGTAAGAAAACGGGCAGGGGAGAATTGGAAGAGAAAGAAAAAGAGGAGAAAAGGTTTGGAATAAGGAGTATGGGGAAGACCACAGAAAAGATATGCAAAGTGCTTAGGAAAGCGGGAGTTAAAACATACAGGAAGGGAGGGAGAAGCATCTTAGGAATTGCGAGGAATGCTAACAAGAAAAAGGAAAACAGAGAAGAGGAAGAGGAAGGGATTATCTACGAAGTGAAATGTAAAGAATGTCAGAGTGTGTACATAGGAGAAACGAAAAACAGGCTGAAAGACAGGTTGAAACAACATAGGGATGATGTACGACTTAAGAGAGAGAGAAATGCAATATTTAAACACACGAGAGAAACAGGACATGACATAGAGTGGGATGAGGCTAAGCAGATAGGAAGGGAGAAGAGAATGCTAGTGAGAAAATGGAAGGAAGCCAAGGAAATAGAGAAGAAAGGTGAAGAAGACACAATGAACTGGAATGGGGGACTGAAGTTAAACAAAGAATGGAAGAAGATGTTGGAAAGAGTGGAAAGGACAAGAGAGAAAGAGGAAAGGAGAAGGAAGAAAAATGAAGGGAAAAGAGTGTGAGATTAAAAGCCCAACCACATTCTATATGGAAGTAATTTTGTTTAGCCTTTTAGGTGAAAGTGAAGTTGGCAAAGTGAAAGTCATCTGCTAGAAAGTTCCAAACAACTTTCTAAATAGTCTGGAGGGAGTAATGTTTGTGTATATATAATGGTCTTTTGTGGTATCTGGTTACTTTTGTACTTGATACAGAGTCTGATGAAGACCTTGCTAGAAGGTTGAAACATTACGTTAGTTTATGTTTTTTATAAAATAAATTACTGCCTTGGTCAGCATATTTTAGTTTTTCATAATCAATATAAGGTTATCGAGTTCCGTCTACATTCACAAAATGTGGTGATGAATGTGTTATTTATTTATTTATGAGTACCAGGAATTAACATACTTAAATATTAATGCATTTGCCACAATACCCACAATCAGTTATTCACACAATGCTCTCGCAGGTTCATTTTCAGATTGTTTTTATTAATACAGATTTCACAGCCCCGAGGATAAGATGTAAATCGAATTTTTCAACATTGGCGTGGTCTGTACACAGGAATTATAAAATCGCTGATTAAAAATCATCATGATGCTAAAGAAAAAATACGAGGAAGAATGGTATAACAACAGCTCCGAAAGACACACCGAATTAACAATAGCATAGTGAATGAGACAATGAAAAGACAATAACATAGCAAATGAGAAACTGCGCAAACAATAAGGTAGTGAATGAGACACTCAACAGAGAATAAAGTAGTTGTTGTTTTTGTTCCGAAGTCCTCTTTATACACAGAATGGATAATCGGGAATGGGCATACAGTTTAAATTGGGATCAGACCACTGGATTCCACCAGCGGGTATCGAACCATGGGACTCCTTCATTACAAGGTGACAACGTTGCACGAAAATAAGGTAGTGAATGCAATGCTGCAGTGATAATAAGGTGGTGATCGAGACGTTGAACGAAAGATAAGGTAGTGAATGAGACGTTGAACGAAAGATAAGGTAGTGAATGAGACGTTGAACGAAAGATAAGGTAGTGAATGAGTCGTTGAACGAAAGATAAGGTAGTGAATGAGATGTTGAACGAAAGATAAGGTAGTGAATGAGGCGTTGAACGAAAGATAAGGTAGTGAATGAGACGTTGAACGAAAGATAAGGTAGTGAATGAGACGTTGAACGAAATATAAGGTAGTGAAAGAGACGTTGAACGAACGATAGGGTAGTGAATGAGACGTTGAACGAAATATAAGGTAGCGAATGAGACGTTGAACGAAAGATAAGGTAGCGAGTGAGACGTTGAACGAAAGATGAGGTAGCGAGTGAGACGTTGAACGAAAGTTGAGGTAGCGAGTGAGACGTTGAACGAACGATAAGGTAGTGAATGAGACGTTGAACGAAAGATAAGGTGGCGAGTGAGACGTTGAACGAACGATAAGGTAGTGAATGAGATATTGAACGAAAGATAAGGTAGCGAGTGAAACGTTGAACGAATGAACAGGTAATGAATGAGACGCTGAGCATAACTAGGACAGAGCTCGATAATGATGCCGATGCATTGGTATCGGCCGATATCAGTGGAATCGGTATCGGCAAATATCGGTTGAAATTAATTTGTCGATATCTGCCGTTACTTCTCCGGCATTTTCATCTTTCACGGAGCCCTCAAAAATGCCATGCGACAATTTCACGGAGTGTAGTTATCCTGGTAATCATGCAAGATTCCAGTTTCTTTTAATTTTGCTGGTTTTTGTGTAAAAAAAAAAACAACTGAATTTTGTAATAAAATATCATGTAATATAATATTATGATGTAATTCTAAAATATTTTAAAGCAAAATTCTTGGGGAATGTTTGCATAAAATTATAATTTGAATGCAATACTTACACAAGATTAAAATATATTTTGAACAACTTAATTTTTACAGTTTTCAAGCATGGGTATCGGTGGGAATCGGTGAGAGTATCGGCATTGTTATCGGTTCAGAGTGGTATCGGCCCTAGTCATCATAACGCAATGAATGATTGTGTTTGTCACACCATCAACTTTAACCTCACCGTCGCGAATAACCCAAGAGTTAATCCCGCTTTAAACGAAAGCACTTTCGTTAACATTTATGGCATGGCCAAAATACTACTGTGTAAAGTGAAAAATCTTATAGCATTTCAGATGCCATGGCATTTCTCAAGGATAGGCTCGGTCCGTAGCATTTTTCGTAGCGTAACCAATCAGAAGCGATCTCTAAGTCACGAGGGAACATGTAATGGCGGCCGCATGAGATGTAAACAACGTATCACTTCACATTTTTAAAAGCCGATAACTATTGAACCAAGAGGAATAACGTTTCGTATAAAACTTTATTAGGTATAAAACAATGGCGCTGCTTAAGTACATACTTTACAACGTTTACTGTACACGTATGGAAGAATAATTAAGTTGTTTTAATTGTAAACACCGTGCACTCATCATAGATGGTGTAACTCGACGTGCCATTCGTGCTGTATATGTTAAACTTTGTAATCGCAAACCTAACCGAAAAGTTACATGAAATGCTTCCGTCTAAAGTACTACCTGCTATAATATTTTTGCAAGAATTTACATGGCATTTATGCTAGCAAAAATGTTAAAGGATATGCTTTCGTCAAAAACCGGCCTTAGAAACGTGGCGTAATGTAACTATAATAGGCATACATATGACCGAACTCAATACATATTGGAACACCATTGAGTAATAGTCGTGAATAGAACTGGTTTGGTAAAATAATTCTCAACCGTCTGCCCAAGCCAAGATTCCCAATACGACAGAGTTGCGTGCCCACTTAAGCACCACAACCCACTTCCACCTCCAAGGTAAAAAGGCAAGGAAAATATTCAACAGACGACATCTCCCAGACGACATGACACGTCACGCACCCTTAATGGTCCTCCCAGAGATTGATATCTTATCCACTCCCTCACATAACTCCGAGATTCGCAAAAGGGCGAGCCAATAACACGAGGGGCCTCTTTCTTCCGCTGTCACATTGTCTGAGAACAGCCATGATGCTCCTGCCCGGCGTGATATAACAATGACCCCTGAAGCGTGTTGTGAGCCTGTCGTGCCACGTGGATTGATGGTCTGAGGGTATTTTCCCGAAATGCCTAGCGGCCAATCAACTGCCATCTAGCGGGAAAGATCAATCTTTGTTAAGTCTGACGTAGCTCCTGGAGAGGGAAGGATGTCTCTCAAGACAGTGTTGCCACATCAATTAAAATATCGCTGTTCTCCGTGCGAGGATAGTTCAGAGCTGTCAACGGGCATTTCTCACTATTGTGGGCGGGTGGAAAGAGGGCGTGTTGGACTTTGAACCAATTATGGAAGGTTTGTTACCATGGAGACTATATGATTTTGTATGTACAGTATTGCCAAACCTAACAACCGCAACGGCGCACTTCATGGAATGTCTCTTGTTTCTCTGACTTGAAGGAGTGTCGTTGATTAAAATCATTTGCAATGGCACGTGAACTTGTCTCCCCAGACAGCAGTACGATCTCGATGCGTTCTTTGCCGGCCCCCGTGGCGGAGTGGTTAGCACATCGCGTTACGACGCCACGGTTACGGATTCGAATCCCGCCTGGACATGGATATTTGTGAGTGTCCATTCATCAATTTCATCAAACCATCACTCATCCCAATCTTCGCAAATTAGCCAAATAGTGGCACAAAAAGCGAAGTAAAATAAAGCAAATCAATCAATCTATGCGTTCCTCACGCGTTAGGAGCATCTTGACACTATTTTCTCACCCCTGCAAAATGATACATTTGTTACAATCATGTAGCCATAACTCTTTCCTGATTAAAGATAAGTTGAAAAAAAAACTCCACCATTGCATTTTTCGTGAAATTCTAGCCTGATTTGATTTATATAATCCATTCCCATTTAAAAATTTTGAGTTGAATTCAATATGGTGGCCACCAATATAGCGGACGTCCACTTACAACACACCAATATGGTTATCCATAGACCTAACCTCTGTTTCTATCATGACCAGTTGTACCCAGTCTAACTCCTTTACATTTTATAGTGGTGTTAAAGTACCTTTGAATCACCCTGTATAATGTCTTAATTGACCGACAGAGTTAAGTGGTCGGCTTTCGACTCTTCTTATCGTCACTCACCTTCACCGTCACGATTAGACAAACATTGACAAAAACGTTTAACGTTATTTGCGTTCAACTCTCTGTCAGCGGAGATTTATCGCGACGATGAGTATTAGGGATGATTAGCCCAAATAACAATCACAATGGTAAACTCAAGCCTTGACTGCAGGGTCGAACCCAGAGCCTTCGAAAAAATATAGTGACTCGAGATCTCAATCCTTTGGGCCAAGAAACAAGGTTCAAATTTCTTGCCTCGATGGGTAGGAAACATTTTACGAAGTACAGGGATATTTTACTTGGACGATATGGCAACACTGCCCTGGCCATGGATACACTCCGGAGATGGAAACATACGTAAACATTTCTCGTCCTCACCTGGACAAAGTTGGAATGAAAATTAATGGACGTTCCCAGTTATTTGGAGCGGAACTGGACAAGGAACTGATTAGTATCCTCGTTCCACGACATGCGTTTGGAGAAAGACGACATGAGATATGTCTGTCTCTCAGGCCCACGAGAGAATTCTCGAAATTACTGTCCGAGGATAGAAACAGCTGCAATTCCTTAGGCTTTTGGAGGAAGTAGACATCACAAGGTGATTTCAGAAGACAAGAACACTATAAATTAAGAGAATAAACACGAACACAATTGTGTTCTACAAGATTAATTTCCAGCTTCTACAATCTGGTGATGACGTTACCACCAATAAATGGGCAACCGAGATGACAGACAGTTACGAACACTTATCCATTATTAACTAAAATGAGAAAACCGTGGAAAAATATATTTTTTCGCCCCGATGTGTTCTAGTAATTTTGCTTTCTCGTATAGGAAGGCGTTTCGACGCCATTTTCAATATTTTTTTCGTCTTGCACTTTACAGTGAAATTTAAAATAAAATAACTTATTCTGTGGAAAGACGTACAAGCTTCACAACGATAGTTGATATGTCTCATTTGTAAGATTTTACTTTACTTTTCTGTCACCCTTGACTAATCGCGAAGATGAGGGTGAGTGTTGATGTAATGAAATTGATAAAGGGTCACTCTCAAAGAAAACCAATGCCCAGGCTCTGTGCTTACCACCCAGGCACGGAGTCGGCAAGAAAATGCTTGAAAAGTCATAAGATGAAGTTGATGGAACGACAATGACACATACACATGGACACACACACACAAACCAATTCACACAGAGGATTATACTGGCTGTGACTCTAAACGCCTGAGCCTCGTTAGTCTGTTAGTCCAGGGCGTTCAATGTGGAAGAAAGTTAGATATTTGGGTGTTGGCGAAAAAGTTGCCCCTGACACCTTATCTCCAACAATACGTGTGTTTAACGCGTGATACTCTGAACTTGGAATGCTTCGTGTGTATGTCGTTAGGTAATTCTGATAGTCCTTATCAGTCCATTAAATATTTCTGAATCGTAGTTTTTCAGCAGTCGTTAATCAAGGAGATTATCACTATTATGTACATACTATTCTACAAACCCTTCGGTAAAAGAGAATTAACCTATCCCAGGGGAAGCAGAAGGTTCAGTGAAAGACCATTGGCTGAAACATCAAAGCACTCTATCTTGAACAATAATACCATAGAATCATTCAATCCCGATGGGTATTCATTCCGGGGTTCCATTCACGTAGAAAAGAAGCACGAAGGTCCATAGCATCAGGACAAAGGCACCATTCTAACCAGGATTACCACAAAAGATAAACATAATACGATCCAATGCGATTGATGCTAACATTCGGAAACAAAACAATCCGACCACCTTGTTATACAGCACACAAAGCCAGCAAACAGCGCGTGAACTGCCTCCTTGTTTATGCGGGTGAGCTTATTTTGGGCGAATTTGGACACATTTGGAATAGCGAATACATTAGCACAAAGGGGAGTCGAGGGAAAGGGAGATGAAGCAAATGTCAACAGGTGGTAGTCGAATGGATACAAGAACTCCTATTGTGTGCAGGTAAACGACATGGGCAGCAAGAGCCTTTGAAACATGTTGCATTGGCACGTGCACTAATTTGTGATCCTTGTTAATTGTTTTCACGGATTCGATTGTTTGCGTTTGTTTTTTAGTCCACTTTATGCACAGAAAGGCTAATCTGGACTGGACCTAAAGCTTAAAGTGGATCCGAACTACACTGGGTATCGAACCCCATGATTACAAAGCAACAACGTTACCCTTACGCCATCGAGGATGCACTGACTTCAAGGAAAGAATAAACTGATTGGTGTTTTTGTGATGTTATGTATCTTTTTGTTACCTTTTGGAGTTCAGTTATGATTCGATGAAATTGATGGAGGCTTGTAAAAGTACACCAAGTCAAGACTCGAACTTGCATCACTCGATGCGCTCGACCTTCGAGGCGGCTACGTATACGGCGCCACCTGTAGTTCTGTGATGTTCCCGCCACTAAGCGTTGCGTAACTTGAATGCTATTGCCGCAGTCTTCACGACGTCCACAGGTCAATGTGTTTGGTGTGTTAGCCAGAGCATAAACACACGCTCGTAGTGGTGTTTATTATTGTAACTTCAATGTTTATATGCAGTCACGAAACATGCAACAATCCTCACAAACACTAGCAAAAAGACACAAACCACCACTTTCGCGTCACACTAACTTCTGCCACATACGATTCTCAGCTATCAACAATCGTTGGCCCCGTCAAGGGAGGATTCAGCGAGCTATGGCAGCTCAACTGTGATTTCGCTTTCTTTCTGGTTTGCGTGTACGAACTCATGTAAAGATGCCAAGTGAACCCAGTGGCGGATCGAGAAGTTATAGTTGAGAGGGGCGAATTTCAGTAGGGTATCTGACCTCACCGAAAATCAATCTTAACATTTTTTTTCTTGCAAAAATAGGGATCCATGGTTGGAATAGGTAGCTTCACTTTCATGGCGTTGCTGTAAATAGAATGATCAGATATCGGGAGTGAAATGAATAAACGAAGAAACAAAACTATATTCTCTGAAGCGGTCTTGGGTTCGATCCCCTTTTGAGACATTTTGCAGAGTGGCTCGGATCCAAATTTAAACCGTAGGTCCAGTTCCGATTAGCCTATCATGAGGAAAAAGTGGGCTTAAATCAAGCTTTATAAAATTATTCTCCACCCTGTTAAAATTGCTGATAAAAGACAGGTCAGTTGAGTCTCGCCCCTATCGCCCTCCACGTGGATCCGCGCCTGAGTGAATGTTACGAATAGCTCTGCATTTGATCTCACAATGCTGCGTCACCACCGAAATTTGGGTGCTTTCACTTGAATCATTGATTTGGTGTTTTAAGTCCACTTTGTGCACATAATCCGAACCACTATGTGGCTCCACCGGGTATCGAACTCGAGACCCTTTGATTACAAGACGACAATGTTACTACTACGCCATTGGGGAGGCTTTCACTTGAATCAAACCAGTGACTGGTCGAACCAATGGCAAGAGCACCAACCATTTGTTTACGTGCTGCTCACACGGCATCTAAAATGTATTTTCAGTAAACTATTACTTGTAAAGATAACGAGATACAAGTAAATAATTTAATGCATACTGGGATACCGCACCCTAATTCTGAATAATTCTCTGAGCCTTCAATATTTATCACTGCATTGACATGTTACTCCGTGTATAGGTTTTAGCCTTCTTAATAAGTTCGCACGGTGAGTTTTAATACAGATATTCTTTTGTTTAATTCGTGATATCACCCTATGTCAACAATGGTGATACATAGCCCCAAGCTGGGCGCCATATTTGCTTTGTTGACAAATGGTTTTATTTTGATCTTTATGAACATGGGTTCAAATAGCAAAAGTGATGGACTTCCGTTTAAATTTAATGTAAATTAATGAACTATAAAGAAAAGGAACATATATTTTGGTCAAGTTTAGTATATAGCTTGATTGTCTATCTCCTTGAATTCTTGACCTGAAAGGGTTATGTGTATCTTTCGTCCCATAGCACGTCAAAAGAAAAACGTTACGTTACACGCTATCCCCCTATGAAACAATACTATCCTACAACTTAAAACTAGATGCTAATAAGGGTGGTCATTGCGAAAGCCAAATAGACAAACCAAACGCTCATCAGGGAGCTTTAACATCTCCGATAGCAGAGCTCATGTGCCGACACAGAAGAGCAAAAGCTTTTCAGGCAAACACTCCCAAAAGCACAGAGGCCCGCAAATGGTGCTAATCCGACACCTCATCATGTCTTCTATTTGCAGTTTCCATCTTTTCCCCCTTTTGTTATTTTGCGGTACAAACGGCCTAATTACCTCTTGGACAAACTCATCGCCAGGAAATCGATGTTAATTCCCATTGTGTTTGCTGGGAGGGTTTGCACATCGTTTCGGAAACAACCCAATTGTCTCTCCATGCTAATAGAGTGACCTCTCGTTCCTCTCTTCTGTCGCCCCACAAAATCGTCGTTTGTGGAGACGATGGCGTCAAATGGCGTGATCTAAAAGTTCTCGGACCGATATTATGAATGCTAAACAAGTGCCTTACGAACAATTGTGAAAACCGTAATAGATCTATCTAAATGTTAATTACCGTTTAGTCATTTGTTCTTTCATCCCTCACGTTTATCGTACATCAATAACAGTGAACTCCAGAAGGTATCATCCCCAAGGTACGGTTTGTTCCATCGTATTGTAGATATTTTCACCTCTATTTTTGATGATATGAAAAAGAGAATCCCACGACAAAACTACCTTCAGCAGATATACACGTCAAACATTGCACATACAGTTTGACTTAGAGGATCGAGAATAATATGGAGGATTCTGATATGTTACTTTGGACATAGCAATGTCAAAATTTAAATGCGTGGATAAGATTACCAATGAAAAAGAATTCGGTCTGTCGATGAGAAAATTCAAACAATACCATTTTTGAAACCACTTCTCGGTAGATATCTATGAAGAGATGTAAAGGACAATGAAAAAGCCATTGGAATACTAAGAGTATTGGAGGATTTGAAATCGACGAGTTTCGTACATAAATGATTGGTTGAACATTTACCGCAAAATTGGATAATAGCACTGTCAGTTTTTTAATCAAGTGGTTCCAAATTCGATTACCAGTAGAGGTACATTTCACAGTGGTTCGGATTTCTCACTATAAACTGTACGCCCAGTTCCGATTAGCCCATGTGAACAATAAGTGCAATAACAACAAATTATTGGCTCGATGATGGGAATGAATCGTACTGTTTCTAACTTGGATTTAGACGTCTCACCAGATGACGCCATACAGTTGCATAGAACTTCGTAACGACGACACCGAGAGTCGAGCGTGATAATAGTTACCCGGAGAAAACCGCGTTTCCTAGAACTGTGGCTTATTAATGATTTAATTAGCCATTTATCCTCGTAAGCTGAAGTTTCGAAGGATAAGCTTTGATTAGGAGATCCAGTGGAGGAAACCCGAGTGAAGTTGTACCGTTTCGACTACACCCATCAAACGATGGAAAGTTTTGTTTCAGCGTCTGCTCTGTTAGGACCAGTATTGGTCATTTCATCGTATTTGGACAAGTTCCGCATTGAGAGTAAACAACAAAGTGATCACTGTGCTTGTTTTGTGGGTAAAAATTAAGAGGAATTCCGGAAATTGTGTGGAACATCATTACTTCAAGAGCATAAAAGGATCAGTGTAAACTTGAGTGCGATAGGTGGCTACACTTCAGTTACTTATATAGAAACTTAACAGTAAAAGTGGTACCAATGAACCTATGTGTGCAACTGTACGTTATACCAAAATTCTAAACCACACGACACGTGAACGGTGAGCAGTCTTTTATACAATTTATAACTTGAATTTTAAGTCCTTAGCTCACACCTAGATTTTCATCTTATTATACTAGTTACTTTGCAAGAATTAGAACATAGTTTATACTTCTAAAGATGCTATTTCTGTTGAAAATTCGTTACAAATGCAAATTCCGTGTAAACACCTAACATTACATTAAATCCATCTTTATTCTCAAGAAAAACGAATTGAAATCATCATCCTATAAAACATTGATATTCATACAGCATTCTAGAACTCATCGAGTCCCTGTTAATTAATAAACACATGTACAATGGAAAAGAAATAAACGCTTATTTTGTTAGTGTAAAAGACAGTTACAAGTGTACAAGGAGACGATTGGCAACAAATCAGGAGCCTTGTAAACTCTTGGGCGCATTTCGAAAGTCACGGAGTTCAAGGCGTTAAACGAGTTATGTTCATTGGCCATTCCATAAGTCCTGTCGTGAAGATAGTGAAGTTCGTTATGGAGTTCGTTAAGTCGATTATCGTGCGATGCGCGAAGTAAGTTCTCACACAAGAAAGAACGAACGGGGAGGCTGGTTTTGTTCGGTGAAGATCGCTTGCAGACAATGCACGTGGAAGATGGCTTCAAACTGTACTAGTTCCGAAAATAAGTTACAATGTGAACGAAGAACGATATGAAGCAACATGCACAAGATGAATGTACCTTAACTCCTCTTAAAAATGTGATTAAAATTAACATGGATGTGTGCAGCCGAGTTTATTTCTGCCAGAAGGACTGATCTCCCGCTGGATGCTATGTCAAAACTTTCTGTAAACAAACACTGCGACTGACGCTTTCGATTAGTGCTTTCCTTAAGTCGGGGAAATAACTGGTTTCACCAGGTTCACGAGTTCAGTCATTCTCGTTCGATTCGTGATTTTCGTTAAGACTTTAGGAACGTGACCCTTGTGCATATGTGTCACGTAAAATAATATAGAACTCTTCTAACGATCCAGCGTCAAAGGATGGTCTCTAGGGCTTGACCTAAAAATCTCAGACAATGACCTGTAGATTGACCTAAATGGTAAAAATGGCCTACAAATAATGTTTGTTCTTAAAATCGTTTCATACCCTTAGGTATGGGGGGGATCTTTTGGGAATGTAGCTCACTTATCATCATTCATCCTTGATGGTAAAGCACTCTCTGCTCGTGGTGAGCTTGGTGGTAAGGCGCTAGAGGTACTAAATGTACGCACTTGAATGGCAACACATGACACTTGAGTTTCACGCCCCTAAAGACTGGATCAGCATGGGTAATGTAAGGATATACCTGTCTCTGTACTGCAACTGAAGATCTGCCGTGAGAGGTTATGCCTGTGACTGTACTTAGAGTCTGACTTGCAACTAGCGTTAACACGCTCTCCCTAGAACCTCCTCCTCTCTCTCTATTCAATCGTATTTTGCTCCTCAATAACTGAATTCGAACTGACCCCGAACTCTCTGCCTCCAAGACATTTATTCCAATTCAATTTACTAAACAAATGCAGAGTCAGGACTGTAGCCTCTTCCTCTATTTCGTCCGTTTACATGTTTATACCGCTGATGACCAGGAAGAGCTTCAGTGCTGTATGACACTGCATTCTTGTGACGTTTCTGAATATTTCCTGATTGGAAAACAATGGTTGAATGACTGGAAGTTGGAGTTCGTTGTCCATAATAATTAAAAGATACTACGGATCGTTACGAAATAATTTTTGTTTTTCATAAATTACAAAAGAGTAGTTGAATAGTTCATTAAAATCCTTTGTTTGGTTGTTTAAACTACTGAAGCAAAAGGATAAAGCAATTAAGTCCTAATGTACTTTTCTTTATTTTCAATTCGAGGTTACATAAAATACACCGCACGGTTTTACTGTATAAGTCATTCAGCTCCTTTCAGAGTTGGTCTTGCACGATATAGTAGTGTAAAAATGTAATGCCAGGAAATTTAAATATGTATGTTATGCTAACAAATGCATTTAAAATTCACGAATTACCAGGGGAGGAGAAAGGAAAACCTCAAAAATGAAGGAAATGCAACAAGCAAGGCAAAAAACACTGAAAAATTACCTAAAATCCAAAATAGAACGAAAATTAAAAAAACAAAAATAGAATCCAGGGGGAAAGGAGAGCGGGGTTTAGCGTAGAATAAGATTAATTCGTTTAATACAACTGCTACCCTTAGTACATCGAGTCTTCTTCAGTGATGTGCCGTAGACTATAACATTAAGTTTACGTCTACATGTGTTATCTACACGTAATCTACGCGTAGATTACATTGGGTTGTAGTTTACATAGACTACGTATACAATCTGAAAAATTAATTTTCAAGGGTTTCATGAGAGGAAAAGTGACATTTTACACTATATTGGTTCCTAACGAAATGAAAAGAATCCTACTTACAACAAAATTTCACTTCTCTTCTATCATCAACTATGGAAGAAGATAAATAGTATGCAAACAAGACAACAGATGGCAGTCGTGAGGCAAGAGTGGTCTTTTTTCCATAAAACACTAGAATATTTCCTCCATTAGGTTTCTTACTACGTGAGAAATTGTTCTACTTTGGAAGAAAGAGTATGGAAAGTTCTCTTCATACATTAGCAACTGATACGCATTATAATTTTCTTTTAATTTCACGGCGCTCTTTGCTAAGTTATCACCTTTCGCCTTGTTGTTTACATAGATTTCGTAACCTACGTGTATAAAATAGTCTACGTGTAGAATGTAGACTATCGTTGTTTACGCGTAGACGCACATCACTGGTCTTCTTCCGTACAATTTCTAACTCTCTGAAGGGAGAGACAAATTTGTTAGAACATGAAAACCAATCTCTAGCTGCATTGAGCTGTGTTGACGTTAGTTCGCGGATTACGCACGGGTTGTCCGCAAAAAGTTTTGAGGTACGAACTCGCGTATGCATGAGTCCACAAACACGGCATCATGTTTTTTTTACGCTAATGATGCGCTGGTCAAGTGTTTTGAAAATTTAATACCGTAGGTCTCTCTGAGCGCCCGATATGACGTGAGCAAGCGTTTCGAAAAGCGAGTGTTCCAGTAGATTAGCTGTTTCCTGTACAGCAATTACAGTATGCAGATATGAGTCCTAGGGGAGAACCAAAGTTTTAACCGGTGAATGCCAGGGCGGTATCCATTTCGTTCTGCGTTTTCATGCCTTATTGGTAGGGAGACACATTTATGGTAAATAAAAACTGAGGAGAGCGGTAAATAATATGTTAGATCAGCGGTATATACCAGCGGTGAAAAAAATGGCACACACTTTTTCATTATGAGAGGAAACAACATACAAAAGAGCTATAAATTGATAAACTACTTCATTAATATATACTGTACACATACACAAGTACTTAGCTGTCCAACCAAAAGGAAAACATCATCACAAAATCACTTCATTTCTAAATTGCATATCTCAAGTGATTTATTCATTGTATGTATGATATCCTTGCTGTCCAAAAAATAAAATAATCACTACTGCACATACACGAACACATGTTGAAAATCACATGATGATAAACAAAATTCATTCATGACTGAACACAAATGACACCATTGTTTCCCTTGATGTGCGGGAACAGACTAATCTTATCGCTGCTACAGCTAGTAAGTTCAATGAAACTGGAAGTTGAGTAAACATTAGGGGGAAGAAAGGAATGCAGCTAGACAGGGAGCGAAGTTTTCGAACTGAGATTATGTGCATGGAAAATCCCAATTTGCAGCGTCTTCCTGATGTGATCGAAGATAAAACGTTCTTCAGCTGCAAGTGGTAGGAAACTTTAAGCAAACGTTTCGTTACAAATCGACAGTTTGCGCCCGCAACCTCGATTGCCGGTTTTTGCGTGTTTTCTACTTAATTTGATGATATTTCACGGTTATTTCGCGGAAAAGCGTTCATTTCGTGGAAAAGCACACATTTCGCATTACTTCGCGAATGAAACTCATGCATATTTCATCATTGGGGGTGTAGTTACGTCCAGAATGTTACAAATTGCATCTTTTTTTTCACATTTCGCGATTTCGCGCATCGCGAGAATTCAATGTCCCTACTTATTGGATAATCCAATATATATAAAGCCCCAATCCCACCACTCACTCACTGACTCACTGACATAAATGTTTTCCATGAAGGAAGCCCCGGAGGCGAAAAACGCCCGATTACGACCCCCCATGAAATCGTCCCGAAAGGCCGAGAAAATTAAGAAATCGCTCAATCGACCCTTCCTTAAGGGTGAAAATGCCCTTTCTTCACGTCCTTAGCAACCGTTGCCACGGGCATTTTTTGCACCACACATTGTTTACTTCAATTCTTAATTGTCGAGATACATTATATTTCTCACAGATCTATAACACACAGATGAATCAACTCATGGTTTCGAAAAGGTGCCTGAAACAAGGGTGACATCTGCATAATAAGGAGTTTCAGCCCAGATACAATTACGTTATACTCAATGCGTAAATATCTACATCGTGCTTGTTTTAACTAAATGTTTAGGGGGTATAATGACTTGCAATTCCTTAGAGCTTGCCGTGCCTGTTGTTGTCCATGGAAACGGACGTTGCTAGGGAACTTAAAGAAAGTTTATTTTCACCCCGGAAGCTACTGTAAGGGAATTATGCTAGACTTTTCGATTTTCAAAATACGAGCATCAGCATTTATTACAGAGGCAAGGTAGGGATTTGAGGGGAATACGGAAAACAGTTATTATCCAATTACGTTCAAAAATGTGAAAATAACAAAATATGTAAATATTGAATTTTCAATTTAGTCGCTATTCAATTCGTTTATGCAAAACATCCAACTACTTATCTTGAAACGGTTATTACTTACTCAGTTCATTATTAAGAAAATATACAATAATATTTTGAATATTTGTACTTTATTAGAGCCCAAACACACATAAAGTTACTTTCTAAACTTTACAAATTAGTGAACTTGTACACATGTTCCCCATCATCCAATATAACATGCAGACATTTTCAAAGTCATTAAGGTTATTGAGGAACCCCATCTATAACGTGATTGCGATCACAACGTGGCCGAAGGTGACGCATGCGAGCGTACAAGACGTGGCCAAAGGCCACGTCGAAAGTACGCGAGTCCAATATATATATAGCCCCAATCCCACCACTCACTCACTGACATAAATGTTCTCCATGAAGGAAGCCCCGGAGGTGAAAAATGCCCGATTACGACCCCCCATGAAATCGTCCCAAAAGACCGAGAAAATTAAGAAATCGCTCAATCGGCCCTTCCTTAAGGGTGAAAATGCCCTTTTTTCACGTTCTTAGCAACCGTTGCCACGGGCATTTTTTGCAGCACACATTGTTTCCTTCAATTCTTAATTGTCGAGATACATTATATTTCTCACAGATCAATAGCACACAGATGAATCAACTCCTGGCTTTGAAAAGGTGGCTCAAACAAGAGTGACATCTACATAATAAGGAGTTTCAGCCCAGATACAATTCCGTATATGAGTCATTCCATGCGAAATCAACACAGCCTTTGACCTGACCAACTCCGATTTTCATGAAATTTGGGGAGTTGAAACTATGCATGGAACTTAGTAACTATGAAAATTTTTAGTCTCGTGCGTCTTGTAATTGTTAAATTATTCAAGGTCAAAGTTAGCAGAAATTGCCCTTTTTGAGCCCGCTTAGCTATACTAAATCTGCTGTAACTCCGCCCCTATTTTGCCTAGGAAGCTCAAATAAAGCTTATTGTACAGGGGATTAAATAAGTTTTCCAGTGATATATAACAAGTCTACCTTTGGATAAAAATATAATTTTGTCACGTGACCTTGACTTTTGACCTTGAATATCCCAAAACATGTCATCACCAAAAATCGTGAAAAAATTATATTTGGTCCCTCATTCCATACTATAAAACATATCAAAAAATCATTCTGGGACTGCAATGGGATCAGAAGATACAAAATAATATGTGTAACTATGTGACTGATAAAAGCCCCATTACATGAACTATGAAGAGTCAAATGTCCCTTAACACTCCCCACAAAATGTGAAGGAGTTATCCTGGGTATAATTGGTCATGAAAGAAATAGGTTAGGCACAGGGAGATCCCTAGCCGTGTGTGTCAAACGCAGGTCCGGCATATTGTTGACCGCCATATTGAATTCAACGCAAAAATTTCAAAGGAAAGGAGGTGATGTGATATATCAAATCAGGCTAGAATTTCACGAGAAATGAAGTGACGAAGGTTTTTCCAACGTATCTTTAACCAGCAAAAAGTTATACACATATCTTTCACTTATGATATATGCACATTATAATGTTGTCAATGTTCCTGTGAGCACACTCGTTGACGTCTCTCACACTCGCATAGAACATTTGGCAATGTAGCATGTGCAACAACATCGGAAGCAGCAACTATGCCTTCTCTCAGATGGTCAATATCAGGGACTTTTAGTGCATGCACCATTCTCTTCAAATGTTTCTGAAGGTAAAAGTCCTCCTAAGATGTTAGATCTGGGGAATGTGCAGGCCTTTTTAAAAATATCCCCGTGTGCCCATCAATCTACCTAGAAAATTACCATGAAGAAATTGCCAAAATGTCCACTTGGTGTGGTCACACTCTGTCCTGTTTCAAAACTCTCGAAAAGTGCCATATCCCGTAAGCAAGGGTGAAAAAACCTGTTCACTTAACAAATCCAAGAAGCCCTCACTATTTAAGGTTCCGTTGTTGAATATGGACCAACCATTTCCGTTCGCCATACATTATACCACATAATTAGCTTACCAGCAACAACCATTCGACTGAGCAACTCACAGGTATTGCATATTATTTTTATTAATTTCACCGTGAACATAAAAATTAGCCTCGTCAATGAAGAATTTTTCATTCCAAAGGAAGTGTCACGTAATTGTTTGAGATACTTTTCCCAATATTCTTCACTATTCAACTATTTGGTGAATGTAGCTGATTAAAATCATATGCAATGGTGCGTATATTTCTTTCTCTCCCAAGATGTCAGCGTGATCCAATGCTTTGTTTTTAAAACCTCGAAAAGGAGAAAATGGTTACAAGCATGCAGTAATAAATTTTTGCTGGTTAAATATATGTTGGATAAACCTTCGTCACTTCATTTCTCGTGAAATTCTAGCCTGATTTGATATATCACATCACCCCCTTTCCTTTGAAATTTTTGCGTTGAATTCAATATGGCGGTCAACAATATGCCGGATCTGCGTTTGACACACACGGCTAGGGATCTCCCTGTGCCTAACCTATTTCTTTCATGACCAATTATACCCAGGATAACTCCTTCACATTTTGTAGGGAGTGTTAAGGGACATTTGACTCATCATAGTTCATGTAATGGGGCTTTTATCAGTCACAGAGTTACACATATTATTTTGTATCTTCTGATCCCATTGCAGTCCCAGAATGATTTTTTGATATGTTTTATAGTATGGAATGAGGGACCAAATATATTTTTTTCACGATTTTTGGTGATGACATGTTTTGAGATATTCAAGGTCAAAAGTCAAGGTCACGTGACAAAATTATATTTTTATCCAAAGGTAGGCTTGTTATATATCACTGGAAAACTTATTTAATCCCCTGTACAATAAGCTTTATTTGAGCTTCCTAGGCAAAATAGGGGCGGAGTTACAGCAGATTTAGTATAGCTAAGCGGGCTCAAAAAGGGCAATTTCTGCTAACTTTGACCTTGAATAATTTAACAATTACAAGACGCACGAGACTAAAAATTTTCATAGTTACTAAGTTACATGCATAGTTTCAACTCCCCAAGTTTCATGAAAATCGGAGATGGTCAGGTTAAAAATTGCACATATCTGTGTTGATTTGGCATGGAATGACTCATATATTGTTATACTCAATGCGTAAATATCTACATCGTGCTTGTTTTAACTAAATGTTTAGGGGGTATAATGACATTCAATTCCTTAGAGCTTGCCGTGCCTGTTGTTCATCATGGAAACGGACTTGCTAGGGAACTTAAAGAAAGTTTATTTCACCCAGAAAACTACTGTAAGTGAATACGAAATGCGAAAAGTCTAGCATAAGTGAATTATGCTAGACTTTTCGTATTTTAAAATACAAGCGTTAGAATATACGGGCAAGGTAGGAATTTTAGGGGAATGACGAAAAATTCTCTAATTACGTTTAAAAATGTGAAAATGACAAAAGACGTAAATATTGTTTTCTCAATTTAATGGCGCTCTTGAATTCGTTTATACAAGAAACCTAACTAACTATCTTGAAACGGTTATTGCTTACTTACTTTATTATTAAGAAAATAGACAATTTAATATTTTATATATTTGTACCATATTAGAGCCCGTACACACACAGAGTTACGTTCACAACTTTCCAAATAAGCGAAACGTATATATTGGTAAACTCAATGCGAACATATTTACATCGTGGTTGTTTTAATTAAATGTTTAGAGGTATAATAACAAACATTTATTTAGAGAGTTTGCCGTGGTTGTTGTTCACCGTGCAAACGGACGTTGCTAGGGAACTTACAAAAATTTATTTTCACCCCGAGAACTACTGTAAGGGAATTATGCTAGACTTTTCGAATTTCAAAGTACGAGCGTCAGAATTTATTACAGAGGCAAGGTAGGAATTTGAGGAGAATGACAGAAGACAATTATTATCCAATTATGTTTAAAAATGTGAAAATGACAAAAGACGTAAATATTGCATTTCCAATTTAGTGTCGCTATTGAATTCGTTTATGCAACACATCCAACTAATTATCTTGAAACTGTTATTACTTACTCAGTTTCTTATTAGGAAAATAGACAATAATATTTTGAATATTTTTACCTTATTAGAGCCTATACAGACATAACGTTACTTTCTAAACTTTTCAAATTAGCGAACTTATACACTTGTTTGGCTTCATCCAATAAAACATGCAGACATTTTACCCCATCTATAACATGATTACGCCCACAACGTGGCCAAAGATCACGCATGCGAACGTACAAGACGTGGCCAAAGGCCACGTCGAAAGTACGCGAGTCTACAATATATTGTTCGTCAGTTTGTCCACGTCAACCAGTGGTTCGGATTCTGTTAGAAATTGCAGATCTAGTCCTGGTTAGCCTATCTGTGTATAAAGTGAACTCAATAAAGAAACTCAGTGTATGAACGTCAACAACGTATACCTTATATCGGAACATACATTACACATGAAATAACCTGACCTGTTTTGCGGAGTATTAGCGTAACGCACTGCGACGCTAGAGGCACCACGTTCGAGCCCTGGTTAAAGCATGGATTCATTGTGCTTTTTACGTCATCAATTCATCATTTACCCATCGTTGCGATTAACCCATTATATAAGAAAACGACTATATAACCGAAATAGAAATTCATATGAAATATCTCGGTTTTACGTAAAGTTCCGTGAAAGAGTATTTTCTACGACAATAAACTAATCTTGTTTAACTCGACTTTTTGCACAGATAACCTAATCGGATACAGATCTGAACCCTTATGTGCTTTCCGTGTCGTATCGAACCCGGGACTCTTTTCTTACAAGCGGCGACGTTACCATTACGCCATCCGGAGGTCGGATAGACTGTCAGTACTGATTTTACGGGAGATTCGAACCATTAATATTAAACTGTTTTATACTTATTCGAAATCGTTTATATTTATACTATATATTGTGGAGATGTGGTGATTAACAATACGAGAAAACCTCGTCAAGAGAATATTTATGCTTGTTTATTCACTGGAATTGTCCGACCAACGAGCAATCTCAAGAATGCGCAAACTTTGTAACTTCCGTTCAACTCACAAGTATATTTAAGCTCTACCTAAATGTATTATTGAAGCATCCCTGTGACCTCAGATCCCAGGTAAGACGGGATTACAACAATATATATACTACACAGAATAAAATTGAACTTCCATGTGCAAAATATTTACAAGTTTTCCCTCTTGGAACGTTCAGTGGGTGGTTACAATTTTCACCAACACTGCCTCGGCATGCCACTGGATAAGCTACCGAAAAGAGGGAGTAAAATAATGTAAAATCCACACACTTGATGCAAAATCAGCCTTGACTTCTCAGTGTGATATGTTAGCCGTTACACCAGTGAAGCCAACATACTCCATTTAGATTCAATCCCGAAACTCCTTCTTACAAAGCTCTCAATTGCGTTCTGTTTTGCAGACATTACGCAGGTACTAAAAAAAATGCTTAGTTTTAGCAACATTTTCCTCGGTTGGCAACACTGCAGACATCAATCAGCTTTACACCTGTTACAGTCCCTATGACTATAAAACCCGCCCATTGCCCCGTGTCCCGTCCACGTAACACGAAGAAAACACGCGAGGCGAGATGGGTCTTCTGCCATTTGATAGCCCATACCGATGGGCGTCCTCGCACTCAGTCGTCGAACGCATATTTTTACGTAAAGGCTTCTTTACGACCGAACAGCCATCAAACACGGTCGGTGTCCGCCATATGGGCTTTTACCCACGATCTCAATAGATGGATACATTCGGCCGCCACGAGGAAATAAACTCCGCCTTTGAAGAATTTGCTAACGTTTTTGCAGACAAATGCACGCGAAAGTTCACGGAAGATTTCATACAGAGTGGTTCAACGTCGGAAGAAATTGGGAGGAAGTTTTCCTCTAAGGTACGTCGTAAGATGAAAGTTTTTCACGGCGCTATCATATCTTGGGCTCTGCTTTGAGATAGCCAGTTAACAGAATTGTCTTGAAAAAGTTTTCACTGTCATATTTGCATCAAGAGTTTGTGCTGAAATCTACAGTCCCGAACAGACATCATATCACGTTGTACAATTCCTGAGTTCAGAGTTCATTCAATGTTCTGCATTCCGCAGTTCGTTCCGGGTTCAGTAGAGATCAGAGGGAACTTTGGATGCAGGAACGGTAGTGTCCGGAAGAAACTCTGGATGCAGGAACGGTAGAGTCCGGAAGAAACTCTGGATGCAGGTACGGTAGAGTCCGGAAGGAATTCTGGATGCAGGTACGGTAGAGTCCGGAAGGAACTCTGGATGCAGGTACGGTAGAGTCCGGAAGGAACTCTGGATGCAGGAACGGTAGAGTCCGGAAGGAACTCTGGATGCAGGTACGGTAGAGTTCGGAAGGAACTCTGGATGCATAACGGCAGAGTCAGAACGGATCTCTAGATGCAGGAACGGCAGAGTCCGGAAGGATCTCTGGATGCAGGAACGGTAGAGTCCGGAAGGAACTCTGGATGCAGGAACGGTAGAATCCGGAAGGAACTCTGGATGGAGGAACGGTAGAGTCCGGAAGGATCTCTGGATGCAGGAACGGTAAAGTCCGGAAGGAACTCTGGATGCAGGAACGGCAGAGACCGGAAGAAACTGTTAATGCAGGAACGGTAGAGTCCACAAAGAACTATGGATGCAGAAATGTAGATTCTGGAAGAAACTGTTGATGCAGAAACAGTAGAGTCCTTGAAGAAACTCTGGGTCAATGACACCTGGGCTGAAGGAATGGGAAAGTTGCATCACAAAGGAAAGACACAAAACAAACAAATAATTTTGAAAAATTAGAAAAATGAACCTTGGCATTTCTAAAGGTGGGACTTTGGTAATTTTTAAAGAGAATAACACACGCTGTAACATAATGAAATTTTCTGCTTTAAATCTGAGTATTCAAGTTGACCTTAGTGCACGAAAAACTTGCAGTCAGTGTAAAAGGCTTGTTTTGGAATCGTCATTCGTGAAAACGATAGATAGAGCACTACAGAACATATCACTCGCAGCTGTAGAACGAGAAACAAGTTTAAATTATAGAAACGGCATCGGCTTTGCAAGTCTTCGCATCAGGGCTCCCAGAGGCTTACGCTCCAGTCTCTGGACAGTCCAAACGGTTGGGTGGTTCTCAAATGAATCGCGATGCTCAAGGACTCGAAAGCCTTTGTTTGCATCGGCCTAATCCGATTACGTCGCTTCACAATAACACCTGCTCTGAACTTTGTGAAACAGCAATCATGCAGCGTCTTCCGAGGCTTTACGAGCATCTGAAGGACTCCTCGAGCGTGCTTCTTCCTCCGGACTCCTCTTCGGGGGAAATTGGCAACAAAGGACCTCCGCGTCTGTAGGGCGGAACAGAACCCACAAGGAGAAAGAGAAAAGAGAAGGAAGAATGTCAACATTCTCTCCATTCCTTCCTTCCGATCGAGAAGTAGAGCGTATTTTTCTTCTGACTTTCAATCTTTTTCGCTTCGTTTTTCCACCGTGCATTCTTTCTCTCTTATCTTTTCTCTTTTTTCCCTTCTTCCTAGTTTTCTTTTTTTATCAATTTCTCTCAATCTCTTTATGTTCCTTCTTTCTTCTCTTGTCCATAATGGAATTCTCTCTCTTTTTACTTCAAAAACAAAAACATCTCTCTTTGCTCCCTTGCACTTCTTTTCTTGTTTTGCCTTTTGCATCTTTCGCATTAAATCTTCTCTCTTCTTTCTTGTTATCCCTAGCACATCATTATCCTATATCGTCGTCGTCGTTGCCTTGTAATCAAGGGGTCCCGGGTTCGATACCCGGTGGAGCCACATAGTGGTTCGGATTCCACTTTAAAAACCTTAGGTCCAGTCCCGAGCCTTACTGTGCATAAAGTGGACTTAAAACACCAAATCAATCAATCCTATATCGTCGTGTGAGAACCAAAGGGACATAACTACAGCGTATTTCATTTACAGTAGAGTGGAAACAGTGTATTCTTAGGAATATGTCTGAGTCTTGAAAAGAGTAAATTGGAGATAACGGGACTCCACCTTACTGCTAGGGATTGTAAGTGTAGATATGTAGATCTGTCTCCATGTAGAGCTCATCAGAGTTTAGTTAAACCAAACCGAGAACTGCATTTTTGGAGTAACGTTCCTCTGGTTCTCGTACAAATACCCTTCTTTATACTTTACAATATTTTCCTCCTACGTGAACCACAGTGATCCAACCATCATTTCAGCTCAGTTTTCCTTCTGCAACAGCTCGCAAATAACCCACTTGAAGTTCGAATAGGCAGGTTCCACCGCAATTGCAATAACATCCGCCGACAAACCAGCCTAATGCTACAAGTCGCATGTTGCGTCCGTGATGCTTCGTTTACCCGCAAATCTATGCAACCGTGACTTGCATGCCCTGGGCGGTGCACACGGTCAATAGGTCGCATCAACATGGCAAGGATGCGCATGATAAAAGCCGACAGGGATTTTCGATTACATTTCAAATGTTTTCATTTTCATCGCGCTTGTTTTTCCCAGCATCCCGTCCATAAACATTATCCACTTGTGTTGTCCCCTCCCACCCCCTCTCTTGTTGAAAAAATATGATCCTCCATGTTTGAATCCGGTCAGTTGCGTTCCCAGAGTATCCTGTTACCCAGGCCGCCAGCACGCCGAATCCAAGGACAATGAAGAGCTGTTAATATATGTTTTGGAATCGAAAACGAGTTGCCATGAGCTGGGATTTTTCTGGAGCGCGGTTGAAAAACAAATAGAATCTTCAAGTGCCTCGGTGTGACCATGGGCGCCTTCGAGGCGAGAGGTCAAGAGGGGGAGTCACTTGCATGCACTTTACATCAAATTACTGCAATACTTCATCTCACGTCATGCCTAGAGTTGAAAATTGTCGGAGAGTTACTTTACAGCACAGAAACACCCAAATCCCCCTAAAACCATTGACCATGTTATCCATCTTTGAGTAATGTTTCCAAAAGTAAAATTAATTGTCGAATTTCACTTTGAGGGCTCCTGTTCGCATTATCGAGTGCGTGGGTATTGAACTAGTCTAGAAGCTGGTGTAGAAACTATTTATTTTCAAATATTTATATGTGAAACACCCCTTATGAAAACGTACAGGATGGCCCGAAAGGTTACCGAACTACTTGGATAACACTTTCGGTTACTCTTTTTGGTCCACCCTATGCAAGACATTGTTCAATATTCCAAATTGCCTAATGGAAAAGAAGCAGAAAATTGTTCATTACACACACGTGAACTCAACTAAATCCTATCCGAATTTGGATGCGCGCAATTTCATATGGGGCCTCCCCCATGGCGCAGTGGTAGCGTCATTACCTTGTAATCGAGGGGTCCCGGGTTCGATACCCGGTGGAGGCACAAGTGGTTCGGATCCCACTTTAAACTGTAGGTCCAGTCCCGATTAGCCTTACTGTGCATAAAGTGGACTTAAAACACCAACTCAAACCAAACCAATTTCATATGGCGATCAACATGTACTAGTGTGACGTTAAAATGTTTATTGTATGGGATAAGCCGAGAGCAAGTAACATCGGCTTCTCACTCTGCATTAGGTCAACTACAACCTCATCTCTCGTTACACTCGACAAAGACAATGGTATGGAAACACTGCCGTTTACCGCCGCTACTTGCATTCAAACTGAATGCAACACTGCAACATTCCAAAAATCAGTATTAGCCCGATATCACACCGAACTGGCAATCTACGTATAGGGGGTTTTACACAAAACGCTTCACCACAAGTTGAAAGGGCAGGTTCACAACAAATGTTGGCAGGGAACGCTTCGCTTCACGTGTTGCAAGGGACGCTTCGCTGCCCGTGTAGCAAGGAATACTTCATTGTACGTGTGAGAAATAACTCTTCACTGCAAGTGTAGCAAGAAACACTTCGTTCGTTTTCAAATGACGTGCCTTTCTCATACCAAACATGTTGCTGTGGTGCGAAACTACCCAGCCTGGAAATGGGGAAAAAATAATACCGTTAGATTATATTAGTGCATATTCTTTTCTCCTCTGTTTTACAGGGCCGTTGCGATGTAAAGGAATGATGACGAATCCAGTGACACCTACTGCGACATTTCTTCAATGTCACCACTCTCCCGCTGTCAAGCGTGGTTGCAGAATTTGACAGGATAAATTCGATCATTCCAGGTTACACGCTGATTCCATTAATATCGTGCTGTTAAGGCGATATATGTTCATGCATCTGCGGGTGACAACATCCATTATCCAAAAAAACATATCATCCTCTAAATGGAAATGCACAATATGGATGAGGGGGAGAGCTTCGAGTTTAAAATCGGATTAATTTATAAGATTTATTAGTTTGTGTTAATCACGTTGGCTTTTAACAAGGATATGAGTTATCGATTCTGCATTTTAGGGCACTAATCAGCACAGCTGAAGGAAGTGCCCGTCGGTGTCAACGGTCTGTAACTCCGGAAGTAGTAAATCCATACACATAAACTTTTGTTCACAGTAAACCCAATTTCCGAGATTGGTTTGTCCGTAAGGGGCAACAAATTACACATTGGTATTCAGAAACTACGAGGTCTACTAGCTGAGTAAAATGCTGACTTAATAGTATCACACAAGGATTTTTAGATTATTAATACTCATGTTGACTTGGCAGCTATTGGTCACAGAATACACTGCACATACCACTCAGCATAGTACAAGATCAAATTTGATATGGCCGGTCTCAGTGGCGGAGTGGTAAGCACAATGCGCTACGACGCTAGGGGTCTCGGGCTCGAACCCCGGCCTGCGCTTGGGTGTTCTTTGTGAGTGTCCCTTCATCAATTTCATCATATCATCACTCATCCTCATCTTCGCAATTAGCCAAAAGTGGAAGAAATGCAAAGTAAAATAAACAAAATCACTCAACCTAAGCCATACACTCTCTTATATTACGAGGGTCCTACTGAAATTAATGAGCAACAACTTTTCGTGAACAGAGTTTTGGTTCTATTAAAAAAAAAAAATACTACATCATAATATACTGACTTTTCTTTAGTTTTCAACAAAGTCCCATTTCTTTTTCTGCACGCATTTTCCCCATTTTTCTGGAAGCTTGAAAATACCCTTACGGTAGAAATCCGTTCCAGCTGCTCGCAGACACTGACTCGCTACTTTCTGCATGTCCTCCGTCATCTGGTAGCGTTGGCCTCATAACTATTTGTTTACAATACCGAACAGATGATATTCGGAGAGTGAAATTTACGTTGTCGAAATGAAACATCACTGTGAGGAATTTTGAAACAACTGTCTGTGCTCACGCTATCGAAGCTAATGATGTCACGCTACCTCGACGCGTTCAGTCAAGTCTATATTTTGCGATGATTCACTTCGTTCGCGTGTATTGACGGATTCTGATTTTTAAAAAATTGTTGCTCCTTATTTTCAGTATGTAGTATTAAACCTGCGCAGATTTTTTCCGCGTGACGTCATCAGCAGTAAGTAGGTCCTGGACCATAGCACAATATGAGCCAAATGTGTGTTAGATATGAGAAAACTTGGCTTAGTATGAACGTAGCGTGTCTAGTAAGCGTCAACACCATATGTGTTCATTTCATGCTGTGAACAACGATTACTAGTTAGTATACGTACAAACCAAGAGTCTCTGGGCAGGCCTTTTATGTAAGCAGCTTGGAGCAGAAGTGAGACTTGTACTTCGTTCTGTTCAAGATGTAATGTGAACGTAAAGTGAATGTGTGAACTTATGAGCAGTGTTGAAACATGCAATTACTGAACACCAGGGTTGTTAAAGGCCCAGGAATGTTAAATAAATTCAATTCCGGTCCAGGAGAGAAAATCAGCAAGCGTAAATGGCTTCTGGACCGTAAGGAACCTTTTTATCTGTAACGTATTTCAATTCGGTACAGGAACCTTTTTTCTGGATCAATTTAAATTCGGTACAGGAACATTTTTTCCGGATGAATTTAAATACGGTCCGGAACTAATTTTTCCGAACCAATTTAAATTCGGTCCGAGAACCTTTATTCCAGGTTCAATTTCAGTACGGTCCAGAAACCTTTTTTCCCGAATGAGTTCAAATAGGGTCCAAGTTCCATATTGAAATGAAACAGTACGCAACTTGGATCGATTACGGACCTGAATATAAACAATTATCCACTTGTGAGCATGAAAGAATAATCAAGGTGCTGACTGCCTCGAGAATCTAAGGTACAAGGTAGAAATGGGCGAAACGCAAACGCTGCAGTTACGTTACCCCTCTCCATTTAGCCCCATTCTCTCGCTAGTGTTCCTTTGTGGTTGTAGCAACACCTCTGGCAACACTACCTATCCCTGTTGTGATATCTGCTGGGCGGCTCCTATTGGCTGCAGTTACTGGATCGGATGCCGGAGCAACAGCTCAATGTGACGCCACGCTAATATCGTCCATTGCATTATGTACAGTAACTCTTCGACAAGGGAGTTTTTGAACCTGGCCCACGAGAGAACAACAGCGTTATTATTTATTCTCTGTGCTACGCTTTCTTCAACAGCAGCGTGACATTTTGTACCTGCGGACATTTTAAGAAGGCAACTTTTAATCGGTCAACCCTTGTCCAGGAATTGTAAATAATTTCAATTCCGGACTGGGAGAGAAAATCAGCAAACGTAAATGAGTTCTAGACAGTGTATAACCTTTTCATATTTATAGCTTTTCAATTCGGTCCAGGAACTTTTTCGCACATCAATTTAAATGCGGTCCAGGAACCTTTTTTCCAGGATCAATTTAAATACGATCCAGGAATTTTTTTCAGTGTAACAATTTGCAACTTGGACCGAATTTAAATTGTGCGAGAAAAAAGGTTCCGGTCCTGCAGCGGAACCCAATAGAACCAATTAGAATTTATGGGTTCTTGGCCATTTAACAACCCTGCTGAACGCAATATGTACTATCGGAACACGCGGTTTATTACCTGTGACTTCTAGCAAACATCGATAGATGGCAGTGTGTTTGACTTGTCACTAACTTCTTGTATTTCATTAAATTCAGAGCGTATGCTAAAGTGTGGTTACAATTTACTACCGTTTTAAATGTTGTGTAAAATTAGAGAATAATTAATGTAAGGAATTAAAAAGTATTTAACAGTACTTCACTGAAACGAATATTACCGTGATGTTTTCATGCAATTAGAATTCAAAAGCAATACAGAAATCTGACGAAAAATAATTTTTATCTTAGCTTAAATTTATTTCTGAAAATATAATTATGATGGATGGATATTAGAATTAACATAAGCGAGATTGGTTAGAATTTGGTCATGTAGTTTCCTGTGCATCTCTATAAAAGAAGGGGAAATGTTTTGTCTCGTGAAACCTTGATAAAGGAACAAGAATTAACGAATGTCTGCTTGAAAAGGAGCAATTTAAAACAACCCTTTTTCGATGAAAATCAGAAATCCAATATGGTGAATGCGTTTTTTTCAAAATGGGGGCAACGGATTTTTTTAAAAAATGTAGAGATTCGAAAGATACCAATTTGATAAGATTTGCCAATTTGCAAGGCAGAATGGTTAAAATAGAATGCGTTTAAATAAAACGGACGTTTTTGTTTGCTGCGGGAAACTTTCCCTCGTTGTGTTGGGTAGACTAATTGAATGTTATTTGTCTAACGAAAGTACGCTGTATGTCGAAACTTGTGATGGAATGGACTGCACTATGTGTTTATGTGTTACGGCATTAAAGTAGTGTCCTTGAATGGCTTTAAGAATTCAGATTAACAAAGAGAAGTGAAAAATGTGATAAAGATTGTCTTTTTACATTGAGACTTGAGTATATAAGCAATGGCCAATAAATTTGTAATTTTCACAAATAGATTTGGTTATTTTTAAAATGTGTAAGTTGAGGTGGTTAGTTTCTCCTTTCATATTGTTCAGTTAAAGTATTATTGATTGATTGAGTTGGTGTTTTATGTCCACTTTATGCACAGTAAGACTAATCGGTACTGGACCTACAGCTTAAAGTGGAATCCGAACCACTATGTGCCTCCACCGGGCATCAAACCCGAGTTAAAGTATTAGATGAGTAATATGGTATTAAATGGAGTTAATTAATGAGGTATTCACATAGGTCACACCCGGAACTTTTTTTTTAAAAAAAATAATAACAGTAAAAATAAAAATGCTTTCACTGGAATAAATGACATGACATGAAAGGTTGAAATCTACATTTCCCCCCCAAAAATATGATTGATAAAAAAGTTGTAAAAATACAGAGTTTTCAAGTTTTGTGGTGGTACGTATGGTACGTGTGATTCACACCCCGAACTCCAGTGATTCTTGAATTGCCCATAAACAACGTTGTTCACAGGCATCACTTTTCAGGACAGTAACAATGCCATCATTCTCAATACTATAATGATGATCTGGATGAGCTCAATTTGTTCACAAAATATTTAGATTTCAAGCGTGTGATTGTCACACCCGGAACTCATGGATTTGCCCACCTACTACCATTGAAGAGCTTAGAAACAATACCGTGCACCATTCCTGTTGGGGTGTAGGAATGTGTCGTACTTTAACTTTATTTGAATGTGAGCGTCGTCACATCCTCAACGTCATGGTCACTTACCAGACGTAACATTGAAAACATTTAGGTGACTGTGAATGTTTCACAAACGACAATGTGGTTCACCCCGATGGCGTGCGTAGTGGTAACTTCGTCAGCTCCCGGGTTTCGGCACCTGGTGAAGGCACATTGCACAATGGTTCCGATCCCACTTTAAACCAAGGGACCCGGGTTCGAATCCCGGTCGGGCTTGGTTGTTTGTGAATGTCCATTCATCAATTTCATCATTTCATCACTCATCCCCATCTTCGCAAATTAGCCAAGAGGCACAAAACGCGAAGTAAAATAAACTAAATCAATCAATCAATCAAACCCACTTTAAACCAGTTCAGATTGGCCTTACTGTGCATAAAGTGGACTTATAACAACAATTCAGTTAAAACAAACGACAATGTGTAAGGTTGCAATTATTGTGTTTGTCTGATTTTAAGAAATATCTATTTTATTAATTTTAAAAATGCATTTATTGAAACACCCTGTGTACGATCTTTCACACAAAACATGACACTAACAAGTGTGTAGACCAATTTCTATGTATGTTTTATCTATAGTCAGTGTTTTACCTATATCCAAGACTTTTAAATATATCTGCCCTCAACTTGTGGTCGATCACATTGAGAGTTCGATTCACGATTCGATTCGATCCCTGGCACGGGTGTTCTTTTGAGAGTCATCAATTCTATCCTCATCGTTGTGATTAGCCTAGAAAGGTAGGAAAGCGACGTAATGCAGTTTCCTAAAGTCGGTAGCTACTCTTTGTCCAGAGCAGTAACAAGGTATAAACAAAAGAACGCAACTTGTGAGCTTGTTCAGTGGTTAATTCTCAACGCAGCTCCTCTATAGGTTTACCCTGAAAATCAACCAATACGATCTCTCCAGGTTACGTTGTTTTATTTACATCGACTTCGTACTTGCTGTGGACGGAGAATAGTTGAATACACTTTCATCGTTTCATCCCAGTTTAATGTTGTAGAACTTATCCATCAGCTGTGGTACGCCACTAATCTTCAGTTTCAATATTTAATAGAAGCGTCTATTTAGTTATTCATATCGGTTAACATCACCGCACAAAGCGGGTCATATCGAACATGGCTACTAAATTAATTTTCGAGTAATTAAATTTGGTTAATTAATAAACTAATATAGCTGGGATAATTGTATGACGTTAGTATATAATTTCACTTCACTTTGCGTCTATAGAAATCTTGTATCATTGTCTCCATCATTACTGCACGGGTATGCAAAAGTTCTTTGCTTTCAAAGCTCAGATATTTGGAATTGGTGTAAAATTCACACTCTCGCTCTTGATTTGGGCGTGACTCCCTTTGTAACCTGTTCGTGTAGCTGTAGTCAGAAAGAATTAGTGTTTGTTTTGTTGTCTATGATACATTAATTAGCCAGACGACTACTTTCGTGACTACTACCAAAGTGACGTTTAGCTCCCGAATTCTATGAAACCCATTCTGAACTGTCCAATTGCATAACCTGATAGAATCTCTGCACCATTAGCCCGCAGCGAGGGAGTGTAATCTTGATATGTTACAAATGAAAGCCAAAGTTGATCGTTTATACTAAACGTAATATTTCTTAGGAATTTTCGCGTCATCTTAGTTGCAAATTACATGAAAGCAAAAAACTAAGTTTCCATTTTTATGATAACAAGTGATTGACATGATAAGGCAGGGTGCGAAATCCTGTGGGGGACGGGGGGATTTCCCCCCACCAACGATCTTGGCCTCAAAAATCCCCCCACCAAAACTTTCCTGGAGGGGAGAGTTTTTGTTACAACAAACAAAAAATAAGCAATTACTTTTAATTTCAAATCTACTGTACTAAGAATAATGTCGAAAACATACACAAATTAGTATAGTTGTGAGTGTTCAGTACTTTTTCTCTCTCAAGAGATCATTAACAAATCTACATCAATACGCACAATAGAAGTAGAACACAAGAATGGAAGGCAATAATAACTATGAATTCTAATTGATTTATATTAACATAAAGCAAAACTAAATAAAAACTTACACATGATAAAACCACTTCAACTATTTCATAATTTATTAACATCTTTAACCAGTTAGTAAAGGACGTAGTTTGCTACTTTATAATATCTGAGAGATAAAAGTAACAAATTTATTTCTTTGTGTGTAATTAATAATAATAATATTTTAATTACTAATTTAGTAATTTAATTTAGTAATTCATTTTTACTTTTAATAACATAATAAATATGTAAAGGGTGTTTCATAAAGTGCGCAGTTTTGAAATAGATTGTCATTTCTTTGTTTTAAAGTTGGCAACACTGTTCTTATAATTTTCATTATGTCTAGACATTCCGATTATTAATTAATTAATTAACATAAACGGGGTGTGTTATGCAGAAGTTCGTAAACTGTCGACTATGCGGTAATTGCATTGTTTGCTTAACGAATGGTTATTCCTGGCACCCTGACAACAATAGAAAACTACGGGAAATCACATATCCACGGTATCCAGTTCATCCAGAGCAGGCCACTCCCCGTTTCTGCAATGTGTTTTCAAAATAACTACGCGTTGCTCGATAGTGAACCGCTCCATTGCAACTCAACTGAACATCTGAAGAGAAACAACAATTGCTCAATTAATAATCGGAATGTTAAGAGATAACGAAACTGATAAGAACAGTGTTGCTAACCTTCAAACAAAAAAATGACAAGCAATTTAAAACCTGCGCACTATATGAAACACCCTTTATATATATGTTTGTGGGGGGATGGGGGTTTGAATATTAAGATCTTTCTCCCCCCGCCAGTCTTAAATGATTTCGCACCCTGTGATAAGGCGTACTGCACGCGTTTGATATTTGTAAATATATTCACACATACGTACGACCTTTCCTGCCTGTGCAAAACCCAAAATCGTGGCCCAGTTCTGATGAAACGAGATCGAGTAGAAACGAAAATATTTTCCAGCCAGCATCTGTCATCCTTCAAGCTCCTAAGATAAAAGACAGAATCCTCCTTCCCCCTCCCGTTCCCAAAGGAAATTCCCTGTTTCTGGAAGATTAAGGCATGTCTTCCTTTCCTTGTCTACCATTGTCTGTCATTTAGATTTTATGTTCTTTCGGAGGGCATGGAGAGAGGGAGGCCGCGGGCATTGTCTCAAGCAGAGAAAAAGACACCAGACACGTCATTTTGCCATTACAAAAGAGGCTCCCTCATTATACAGACCTTACGTCGAGGAGGTTTGTTTCTTGCGGTTTCCGAGCAAATCCGCTTCATCTGTGCGATTCTTTCAACAACGTCTTTACGGGACCACCCCTCTTTTCAAAGTTACTCCCTAAGCAGGGAGGGGGCTAGAATTCCATTAATTTGAGAAAGGCTTAAGAGTTTTACCCCCACCGCGCTTTCCAGTCTTCGACAACAAAGACCCTTTGACAGTATGTCATCAGGTACACTGGAGGATTGCTGAAGTCAGATATCCCCTTCTTCCTGTTTTTGTTACCCGTGCCATTATGTGTTTCTTTTTGATAGGACGAAAGTATTTCCGGATTGAGGTTCTTGCCAGCCAATCTTTGGCCCCAGGTGGATTCTTGGAGGAGAAGCACCGTGACGTCATCTTCACTGTTTCATGTCGGGCATCAAACAAAAGGCAGCTTGATCAATAAATTCCCAGACTCTCTTTTCTTCCCCAACGTCGCCTTGTTTTCTTATGAGAAAATTCTGGATCGTTACACCACAGTGTCTTCGGCTACATTTTTCTTTATTAAACATCAAATACGTCAAAGCAATATATTCTTATAATTTTAGTTAGTGTGATGTCAGCAAAAACCAAATATATAATGTTAATTGGATGTTACCCATTTCCTTTATTCATTTAACATTAGTGAGATAAGGCTACTTCTCCTGAATATATTACACATGCACACACACACACACACACACACACACAGAGAGAGAGAGAGAGAGAGAGAGAGAGAGAGAGAGAGAGAAAGAGAGAGAGAGAGAGAGAGAGAGAGAGCCTGCTCAGTGGTCGAGTGCGTTAGGCGTTGAACTTTCGCTCTCGCCAACGAAGTTCAAATGTTCATGCCCCGGCCTCGGAATGAACGTTCTTTGGGAGTATCTTTTCATCAATTCATCTAATCATCACTCATCTTCTTCGCCGCTATTGGGCAAAAATGCCAGAAAGTGTCTTAAAATAACAAAAGTAAACAAGATCTACAAATTGTTGTGGAATCCAAACCACTCTATTAGCTCATCCTCCCCCCCAAAAATTGTGAAACGGTTAAGACACTAGATAGTTAGACCTAATTTAAATATTCTAAAAAGCGAGAGAATTTTCTATTTTATGATGTATGCTTTATTGCGACAGAAGTTAGCAACACTGCCGAACTGGCTTTCTTTCAAGAAATATTTGGCCAATGCAGTAAAACCTAATAGTCTATATTATTAATGAAATGACAATAGACGCACAAACAGTTACAAAACAAAGAGTAAGGCATGGACATTTGCGTGTCCCTCCATCGTTTCACTAACCATCTTCTCATCTTCATCGTCGCGATTAAACCAGAGGTAGAATCACGACTATAAACGACCACAATTGAATAAAAGGCAATGAATCAATCAATGTATTGTGGTAGATAAAGTGTATATATATGTACATATTAATCGTTTATTACTTTTTATAATATTAAATCATACAGTTTTTGTCCTCAAAGAAGTCCATGTGACGCTGCTTGAAATTCACGCGGACGCATAAGCAAAACATACCGTCACGGACACTACTGGATTGTAACAGTCCCCATTTACTGTCCATAGGCTCGCTACAACTCAGACTTGTCCGTGACTGTACAACGTTGTAGCTCAACATAAGGAAAAACTTGGCAAGTAGAAGCGTTTGTGTGCGTTTGAAGGGGGAACGAAACATTAATTTCAAAACGTGAAAACAATATTTTTTTTCGTAGTTCAATAATGAAACGAAAGTTAATTAACTTCAGCTCTCAGACGCGTTGGACCTTCCTGTTTATCGTGTACCTGGACAAGATGTTATTGGCATCCATGTTGAAATCGGATTTGGTAAAAAAAAAATGAAAATGTAAATTCTTCTCTATTTCGACCTGAGGCATGAGGTTTTTTTACAAAATCAAAGCAGATGCAGTAAAAAAAAAAAGAATCGTTTATTTTTGCCTAGTCGTTCTGAGTATAAAACATATTGATTTTTCTCCTTTCTTTTCAGAACAAGATGTTAAACCATTGTTCGGGAATAAAGCATTCTGCTGCGAGCCGTCTGCGGCGCATGCGCGCGCAGCGAGAAGACTGACTGACTTGCTCATGGGAGCTCGGCCGTGCAACATACTACGCGCGCGTCTCCTATTATCTACGATATTAGACAGTTGTAATTGCGGTTCTGCATACCATTTATGTATTGTTTAGTATTATAAATATTCTAAAATCTAAATCGATGTACCGTATTATTCATCTGGTAGAACTACGCCTAAGGTAAAACAGTTAACTTAAATTACCAGAGTCTCAACGTATCAGAAGTCGGTCATTACCGCAAAATATGGTCCTCCGCAAAACCGGATGAATTACGGATATCGGTAAACGACGGGACTGGTGAAAGTGCAGTTTAGTGAAGTGAAGTGTTACAGACAGTGATAGTACAGTGAAGTTACAGAACAAAGCAGTTTTCCCGCCACTTCAGCCACGCCGCGCGAGGGGAAATTAGAGCGAGCTAGGAGAATCAACGGACAGCACGATCCAGTCACAGGGTTGCCAAGAGCAGAGGAATTATCGACGGCTGCAGATTCCATGTACGTGAGTAAATCCTTTTATTTTCCTTTTCCATGCTTGTTTGTTCATATTCCTAACCTTGCCTGAGAAAATGCCGGAAGAAAGTGAAATGCTTGAGAAGCTCGTGAGACAACGCAGTGTAATTCAAGGACAATTAACTCGGCTTCAGAACTACGTGTCGAATTATGACGAAGCAAGTGGTCATGTAAACGAAATTGTAGCCAGGCATAAGCAACTCGACAGTGTTTGGTCGAAACTAGAGGATGTAATGGACAAGATATCCGAATTATCAGATGAGCAATCTCACGACGAGAAGAGAGCGTCACTTGAGCAAAGTTACTTCACGTTAGAAGCTAAAATGCTTTCAATAATAGACAAGGATTCGACGAGAAAGAATAACACATGTAAGCCTGAAACTAAATCTCCAATCAAGCTCCCAGATGTAACTTTACCAACGTTTGACGGAAACTACACTCAATTTTCATCTTTTCAAGATATTTTTGTAGCCCTCATAGAAAAAAATGAAACCTTGTCAGACATACAAAGATTGCAGTATTTACGGCTTTCGTTAAAGGGTGATGCATTACAAACTATCGAGAATTTGCAACTCACAGGTGCTAATTACAAGGGCGCCTGGGATTTGATTCAGCGCAAATACAATAATCCAAAGTTAATAGCCGCTGCTTACGTAAATGGCATTTTGAATGTATCTTCGGTCACTAAGGAAAGTGTAACAGAATTAAGAAAGTTCACGACTACGATTAGAAGTTCTATAGAAGCATTAAGAAACATTCAGGGAGACGCGGACTTAATTGATATTTTTCTCGTTCAGTATCTTTCAGCCAAATTGGATAAATGTACGAGAAGAGACTTTGAGAAACAATCAAGCAACACAGAATTCAGTACCATAGAAGAATTGCTTATATTTTTAGAAGCTAAGTGCAACTCTCTACAGAAATTCGAAGCAAATGAACCTTCGACATCGACGAAGCCGTTTTCAAGGTCACCAGCTGTTAGTAACATCAGGCCAAGAACGCCACAAGCATCTAACACGTATTTTACTGCGTCGAGCAAAAGCTGCATCTACTGCAGAGATGCATCTCCTTTTCATCCTTTATTCAGATGCCAGTCATTTTTGAAATTGACGAATAAACAGAAATATAAATTCCTGCATGAGAACCGCATATGCACGAACTGTTTGCGTTTTGCTAATCACTCAGTGTTAAATTGTAACGCCGGCTCTTGCAGGTACTGTAGGTTGCGTCATCACACGAGTTTGCACGAAGAAAGGGGTGGCGAGCGCCGTGTACCTCCCCTCATTTCAGGAATATCAGCTGCGAACGAAGGAATCAGTGTTTCCAACCCTCAAGTCGGAGAGGGAACCAGTTCATCGTATTCAGTAAAGAATAAGAACCAAAATGTTTTGCTGGCTACTGCCTGTGTTCTAGCAAAGGACAAAGATGGAAAATACTTGCCTTGCCGCATCTTATTGGACCCAGGGTCTCAAGTGAACCTCATTGGTATGGATACGGTACAACGTCTTGGGTTACGAAGACAGAGACAAAATACGTTGATACAGGGAATAGGTTCCAACTCTGTAAATTCACCTTATTCTGTGAATGTGGAATTAAAATCAAGATTCAATGAATTTACTGTAGAAGCACAATGTTCTGCCTTGAAAAATATTACGGAACGTTTGCCTGCAGAAAAAATTGATATTTCAACATGGGAGATACCTACAGATATTGCCCTGGCGGATGAAAACTTCAATGTTCCTGCAAAGATTGACATATTAATTTCTGCAAGTATATTTTTCGATATCCTACTGCCAGAGAAGATGTCGAAGCAAGGACCTTATCCTACGTTACAAAATACACAGTTTGGTTGGATTGTAGTGGGCAACACTCCAGGAACAACGTCACATCCAAGCAGATCATTCTTTATACAGGGTGAGCCGTTGGAAATGCTCTTACATCGTTTCTGGTCGGTGGAAGATTTGTCGGAAGAAATTATGTCGCCTAAAGAAAAGAAAATGGAAGCACATTTTCGCCAAACTACAGAAAGGAATGAAGATGGCACTTACACGGTACGCTTACCTTTGACGGAAGATAGATCAGCATTAGGGGAATCTTTGGAACATGCGCACTCCAGATTTTTACAGTTAGAACGCCGACTAGAGAGAGAACTGGAATTGAAAGAAGAATATGTGGAATTTATGAACGAGTACGAGAGATTACACCACATGCAAGCAGTGCAGGAAGTGCGAGAGGCGCCAGCAACGGAAGACACCAGATATTTCATTCCCCATCACCCAGTTGTGAATACAGCCAGCTCCACGACGGCAGTACGAGTCGTATTCGACGGTTCAGCAAAAACGACCAGTGGCAGGTCACTCAATTGCCTACAAAGTGCAGGACCGGTTCTACAAGAAGACCTGTTCGGTTTACTGCTTCGCTTCAGGACTCATATAATCGCTCTGAAATCTGATATTGAGAAGATGTATAGAATGATTCATATGCACCCTTCTGATAGGAAACTACAGTGTATATTATGGAGAAAATCTCACGACGAACCACTGATGATCTACGAATTAAACACTGTAACTTATGGCCTGACATCTAGCTCATATCTAGCAACTAAATGCCTACAGCAACTAGCGACAGACGAAATGCACAACTATCCACAAGCTGCTGAAATACTGAAGAGAGACTTTTATATAGATGACTTGCTGTCAGGGCAAGAAGACGAAAATCAAGCCATTAATCTACGTAAAGAACTGTCAGCATTATTATCGGCAGGAGGATTTAAGCTACGAAAATGGGCATCCAATTCTGCAAGAGTAATGGAAACTATACCTTTAGAGCTACGGGAAGTTAAAGACACGATTCTGTTTAACGACGACAGTACAAAAACTCTAGGTGTCAATTGGAATACCACCGCTGACACTCTTTGCATATTAACGGCCGGAGATTCAGCGCTAGCGCCAGAACACAATGCTGAGTTGGCTACACTCGCACCGGCGAAGAAACATCTTACAACCTACCCCGTACGCAGTGATCCAGTGCACAGGAAAGCAGACACCAACGCTTGTTTTGTAAACAATCACCCAGCTATCAACAATCAAAGAAACAATACGACTGCTGGTTGCAGCAAACTTCTTTACGATAAACAAAGCTCTTCGACGATACGTGCAAAGAAAGAAAACAATTTGGCCGGCTACGATTTGAGCATTCACGAAGTTGTAAGCAAACGCAGGGTTGCCAGTCAAATCGCGCAACTTTTCGATCCGCTTGGAATTATTGGGCCTGTTATTGCACTGTTTAAACAATTTCTACAGAAACTATGGAAATTAAATGTATCCTGGGACGACGAGTTACCTTCAGATGTATTAAACGAATGGAAGGCTTTACAAGCACAAATATGCCACATTTCAGACATTAAGGTTCCACGATGTATTTTACCTAAAGGGAAGATAATAAACATTCAAATTCACGGGTTTTCTGACGCGTCTGAGAGAATGTACGGCGCGTGCATTTACGTCAGAACTGTAACTGCAGGAGGAGAAGTTAATTCACGGTTATTGTGCAGCAAGGGGAAAGTTGCACCGATTAAGAAAATAACTTTACCTCGGCTTGAGCTGTGCGCAGCACTTATCTTGGCAAAATTAGTTAATAATGTGATACCTTTATTGAATCTCCAAATAAACAAGGTATATTTATATACAGACTCGCAGATTGTTTTGGCATGGATCGCAAAGGACCCAGAGACATGGAAACCCTTTGTGGCAAATAGAGTGGCTCAAATACAGGAGTACACGCAGGTGTGTGATTGGCGGCATGTAAGGTCAAAGGATAATCCTGCTGATATGTTATCGAGAGGAGTCGAACCCCTGAAGCTAAAGGGAAACTCACTTTGGTTACAAGGACCAGCATTTCTAAGCCAATCAGATCAAGATCCAAAGTTGGCCATCAACGAGATCAGTTTTGGAATGAATCCACCTACAGAAGTACCAGAACGAAGGAAGGTGAAAATAACCTTATTGGTAACTACCCACAAATCAGATGAAATTCTTATGAGATTCTCTAACCTTTTGAGAATGATAAGAGTTATGGCACTTTGTCATATTTTCATTGATAATTGCAAGGGGCCCACGAAGAGAAATGTTTGTACTTCGAAACTGAATGCCAAGGATTTGCAACGAGCCACAGATACGTGCATTAAAGTAACGCAAGCCTTATTCTACGCTCAGGAAATAGAAGACTTAACACACAAGAGAGAAGTTTCTCCGAACAGTGGAATAAAAGATCTGTATCCATTTCTCGACGCCGATTCCATTGTTCGCGTGGGCGGACGTTTACAAAACAGCGATCTAGCTTTTGAAGCTAAACATCAGATAATCTTGCCTCCTAAGGCCCATCTTACACGGCTGTTAATTGAATACGAACATCGCAGATTACTTCATGCTGGAACACAGTTACTACTTTCCTCTATCAGACAAAAATATTGGATCGTCCGGGGAAGACAAATAGTTAAGCACATCCTACACTATTGTGTTAAATGCCATAGACTTAAATCAGAAGCCAGTAAACAACTGATGGGACATCTACCGGAGCACAGAATCCGAGCCGCTTATCCATTCATGTACAGTGGCGTAGACTACGCGGGGCCTATAAAGATAAAGACTGGAGCGCCAAGGAGCAAATCGACGAGAAAATGTTTCATTGCACTTTTTGTGTGTTTCTCAACGAAGGCTGTACACGTTGAAATTGTTACAGATTTGACAGCTGAAGCATTTTTAGCTGCATTGAAGAGATTTATATCCCGAAGAGGAAAATGTGCAGCCATTTACAGTGACAACGCCAGTACCTTTCGAGGTGCACACAGAGAACTTCAGGATCTACGCAATATGTTTGAATCTACACAGTTTCAAGATGTCATTCAGGACTACGCAGCAAATGAGCATTTTGAATGGAAATTCATACCGCCAAGAGCGCCAAATTTCGGTGGACTCTGGGAAGCGGCGATTAAGTCGCTGAAACATCATCTACGAAGAGTGATGGGAAGCACCATACTAACCTACGAAGAGTTAAGTACCTTACTTTGCCAGATTGAATCAATATTAAATTCAAGACCACTTTGCATTTTACCCGACGAATCAGATCACCAGATATTAACTCCAGGGCATTTTCTCATTGGCAGACCTATAACCACCTTCCCAGAACCTGACCTTACCCTCATACCTGACAATAGACTCAGCAGATACCAGCTGATACAGAAGATGAGAAGATCCATTTGGAAGCAGTGGAATAAAGAATACCTCCATTCACTTCAACAACGCCAGAAGTGGACATCCTCCACGAAGAACTTATCTCCAGGGACAGTTGTACTGCTGAAGGAGGACGACGTACCCCCACTACAGTGGAAACTAGCTAAGGTGGAAGCGGTGCATCCTGGGAACGATGGACTAGTGCGTGTAGTGACAGTGAAAACGAAAGACGGAGTGTTTAGAAGAAGTGTTGGTAAAATTGTGCTCCTCCCCATAGGTAAAGACGGAGATTAGTTGAATTATGTTCATTCAACCGGGGGGAGTATGTTCGGGAATAAAGCATTCTGCTGCGAGCCGTCTGCGGCGCATGCGCGCGCAGCGAGAAGACTGACTGACTTGCTCATGGGAGCTCGGCCGTGCAACATACTACGCGCGCGTCTCCTATTATCTACGATATTAGACAGTTGTAATTGCGGTTCTGCATACCATTTATGTATTGTTTAGTATTATAAATATTCTAAAATCTAAATCGATGTACCGTATTATTCATCTGGTAGAACTACGCCTAAGGTAAAACAGTTAACTTAAATTACCAGAGTCTCAACGTATCAGAAGTCGGTCATTACCGCAACAACCATGTCAAGACTCAATCTCCCTTGTACCCTGCGGAAATTTGGAATTCATATTTTCCCCCTTTTAGAACATGGAAAAGATTCGGGCATGGGAATAAGTTGTTGAAAGCATTTTGTAACCGCGATATCGTTGAATGTCGATTCGTGTTTTCAAATCGATTGATTGACTAGAATTGCAGAGAATATTTATTTGATCGAGATAGCATTTACATTTTGATTCATTTCGTAGCCGTTGTACGTTTCCAGGCTAGTAGCGACGATGGTGATCACTACGCGAATTAAACTAATTGATTTGTATGCAGGGGTAAAAGAAAAGTGAAGTTTCCCGTGTATGTAGCACCGTGTTATGAAGGCAGATTTACGGGCTCCAAACATTCTCGAACTCGCCACCATTTTGGATCCGGCTACATTTACCACCGCCAGGTACCTATTGATTTGAGGCTGGGTGAACCCCAGAGCCGCTTTATGCGGGAACAAAGCCGGAAAAATTCCGACCTTATAGATCACTCACCCCGAAAATTGACTTGGGTCTCCCGCGTGGCATTCAGACGCTCTATCCACTAGACCACCGCGGATTTGTATGAATTTAAAGAATATCCACTCTCTTCTGAGATGATTTAAATACCGTTATTATTATTAACATTTATTCATCATTCTCTGCCTTATTCGGCAGGTTTTTCACTGCGACCTTCAGTCTTTCTGATCTTGCACCTTTCCCTTCTTGTCAGCGTAGGATCTACTCATTTAATATCATCGTACAAGTCCGGCCAAGGAAGACCTGGAAAGGACTATTCCAAACGCGAGAGGGGAAGCAGGGATAAGCACTCTCCAAACTACACTGTGGTATTTCACTTGCGTGGGTTCGCTTGTGTTTATTACCGCTTTCTGTGTTGTGTTTGTGATGGCTCTTACAATTCGCAACAAACCGTTTCGAAGTGGAATGAGGAAAATTGGGACGCTTTGGCCTCTGTTGCACATTCTACAAAACACCCTCGTTATACTAGAAAATGTCACAAGCCATTCAGTTACTACATTTATATTTATAATACTATATACAACAATATTATTATTAGAAAACTATCCTGATTAATGTTGTGTACATTTGTGCTAATTATAATATTTACTAAGAAGATCAATTTAATTGAATGATCTAAAATAAAGCTACTGGTTTACAAACAAGTTTATCTACTAATGTGACGATATGAAGACTTTTCTTATATGTTCTGTTTGCTGATATAGTATATGACTGGATTACCTAAACCTTACATAATTCGTAAACATCTCTGTATGTATTTTGGCGGCGATGTTACTACGTTGAAACTTCATTGCTGTTTCTACAGCAGACGATTTTCAAGGAACCCGCTTCCTGTCCAAAGCTTTGTCACCCCTATTTAGCCACTGAACGCGTCCGGTTGGCGCATGCGCAGTTCCGGCCATGGTCTCAGCTAAGGCAGCCAGACCTTCCACTATATTTTTCAGCAGGCAGTTCCTTCGTAGCCAGTGTCCCATTATATTCCGTTTCTTAATCTCTTCCAGCATCGCACTCCTTTCATCAGCTCTTTCAAACACAGGCATATTTCTTACTTTTTCAATTGCACATGCTCCATTCTTCGTCATAGCCAAATTTCTAAAGCTTCAAGTCGCTTTTCCTCGATTCATCGCACGGTCCATTAGCTCGTTCATTTATTTTACACGTATCCTTTTCGAGCGTTCACTGTTTTCCTCTTGGTCTCTTTGCATTTTTCACGAATTGTTATTGCGTTCAACATGTACTGCAAATTCTTGAAATCAATATTGATAATATGTTTTGATTGTTTGTTACAAGTCAATCAACAAAGAACTTCAGATACAAAGTGCAGATGGCAGGATCAGGAAAAAGAGTTTAAGTAAATTGTTGCGAGAAATAATTGGATCAGGTGAGAAAGTATTTTGAAATAGAATAAGAAGAACAATGAATAGAAATATATAAAAAATAGATGATGATAGAAGAGAAGGGAAGAGGTTGATATAATATAATAAGTGTGAAGGATCGTGGAAGATGGTACGACGCAATATATTTAGTTTCGAGCTCGCAGCAAGGCATTCCAAGTAACCAACCGCCCCACATGTTTGTAAAGTCAGATTATTTTTATGACAGCTCCAGCTGACCGCTCGAGTCCAGTTAGTGAGCCTGCCAACAGTCCAGAGCGCAAGCAACAGGGATAGCGATAGGTGCTGGGTAGAGATGACACCAGCGGCTCGTTTGTTGATTGGCTGCTCCGGGACTTATGACTCGCTCCAAAGCTGCCAATGCAAAACAGCCAGAGATGTTACGAAAGTAATCTCACTTCTAAGCGCATTTCAGTACCAAGTTATAGTTCATCTATATGGAAGGCCCAAGGGACAAGATAAGTAAGTCAGTTTGGAAGCCCGCGATTAGGAAAAACACTGCTATCTAAAAGCTAGAGGAGTTCCTGAGAGCTCGTCTCGAAGGAGAGGAAGGCCAGGACATTCTTAATGTTGAGTAGCTCTTCCATGGACTGTGTGATAAGAAGTGCAGCTAGTGTGAACTTTCCAAGATGCTATTAAGTACATTCGCCTCGTTATTTAGAGGACTCTTTATATTTTACTGATTCGGAAGGTGAATTATATCAAGTGAGAACTATGATGAGTACATGATCTAAGTAATGATATCTTAAACCTTTCCGTAAGATATCTTTGGGATTAGTAATATACCGATACCAAGTCGAAGTAAATGCACACCTAAGGGAAGAAGATATCATATTTCTTTATGTACGAATCGCCTAAAGGCATGGCACGGCCATGAAATTAGGCGGGTGGCAGAGGAACAACGACGAGAAACCTTGTAATGTCATACGTTTTCCAGTTGCATAAACACCTTGCACGAAATTATAATTAAAATTCACCGTTTTAGGCCAATAACAACAAATGCTTAAATATGTATTGTGTTTGAAAAGAGGATGGAAGAAGGAGGTGAAAGCATTAGTACGAGTTGAAAGCCAGAGTGGTGCAAGGGTAAGATCTGGTTGTTGAAGTAGGGAGATGAATGAATGGGTTTAGGAGGAAGGTAGGATAGAGTTGTGCTGGACAGAATGTCGGCAGAGGTGTAGACGTGAATATTCAGAAATGAGGTAAATACCATTACCACAACAGTCCAGCACCCAATTGGAGTAGTGAAGAGTTGATTGACATTCGTTCCCAATGGAATATGGAGATGTAGTTTCCTCAGGGGGGGAGGAGGAATTAATCCATGTGGCATTCTGTCTCTTAATTTCATTCTCGATGAAAAGAGTGAGGTTGACATAGACAAGTTTTAAACTGAATACGTAATAGTGGAACGAACTATTACGCAGGAAGAGGATATATATATATCCAACTACAACATCGGATATCTTGGGAATTGACCAAGACTTGCGCAGACGCAGAGACAGGAACCCGAATAGCAAATAATGGCGCGGTTAAATTTCATACACCCGGTATTGTTGAAAATTCCGTTTTTGTTAGATTGATTTCGCAATATTTACACGCACTGTCAGTCATTGTACTCTTGTGTATAATAAATGTTGCTTCACGAAGTAGTTCTCATTTCAGGAATATTAATTACAAATCTAGTAACTATTATTTATCGAAGGAGAATAAAATCACATTCGGAAGGGGGGAATCCTTGCCATATCCCACCCATCGATCTGAAATATGAACTTTGTTTTATTTCTTTAAGAGTTCATAGCAAGTTCACATAATTGAGATTTGTAAAAATTGTAGCAATTATTCAGTTTTGAAATTAGTACAATTTGTAGTCTGATTGGTATTTGTATAAAAAGGTGTGCCGAGAACATTTTTTAAACAATCTTAGGTTAGTGCAATGTACACTATCTAGATTTGAAATCCATGGGTGGGGGTATGGAAGGGATCCCCCACAATAGAGGAAAATTTTCAACATTTCCGAATGTGATTTTATCCCCCTTCGATAAATATTAGTTATCTGATTTGTTATTAATCGCCACCTAGAGAAATAAATCCTTGCCGTGATGCAGTTTTTCCTCTTTTGGAGTTCAAATTTAACATTTTTTTGATTTTCAACCCACATTACTGAGGAAGACAAGGGTGTAGTATTCATTTCGTCAGGTCATTCACCCTCGTCTTCGCGATTAACCCAAGAGGTAAGAAAAGCGCCGTAAATTAAGCGAAATAGAGCAGCAAATTCTTGCATTTTAGCTGCATAGATTTCCAGCTAGTTACAATAAATTGACAGACACCTTGCTCACGTACACTGAAAATACTCGTTAGTGCTCCTCATCAAAAGTTATTTTTCAGTTCTTACCTTTGGAATTCCCGACTGTCAAATCGAGGTGTTTTCGTGAGAGAATCTGCTACTAATTTTGAACACCGAAGCTGTGGAAACATACCTGAAATACAAAAAGGGTAACATTGAGTAAGGACAATAAATAACAGACGATTATTATTTTCTATGAAACAATTTATACGAGGGGCGATTGTAAAGTTTAAATAGTAGAAGGAGAGGAGCTATTCAGGGTGTCTACCAGTCAGGAAAGTCAAGAATGTCAAGAAAGAGTCGAGGCACATAATTCCTCTGCTCGTAATTCAGCTGTTACAAATAGTAAAGGTAGAACAAAATCAATTGTTGTGGATAATACGGAATTTAATACATGTCAGAATGGAAGAACCCAGTCTGATGTTGTACTCAGTACTTCGTCTACTGATGTATCAGATGATTCTTCTAGGACAGTTTCCGGTAAGAAGAATGTTACTAACACTCGTGCCCGTAAACATGTCCGTTGGAAGCACAAGTATAATAAATCTGTAAGATCTATCTCTGAAGAAACTTCCGTAAAGAAATTCCGAAGTGACGACACAGAAGGTCCATTCAATAAACAAGAATTACGTGCTGAGAAATATAACTCCACTGATGCTTGCTATCAACTGTTTGGTACAAATGCACATCCTACTTCTAGTTCTGTGCTTACTACGAATAATGACAATGTTAGTAATGTACATTATGATCCACATTGTCATCTGGATCAAAGCTTTAATTCTCCTAGTACGTGGTGTGATTTTTACCCACAAATATCGGAACCTAATCCACAAAATGATTGTGTTAGTAATATTTATCGTGATGCAAGTGTACCATGTTCAGTGTCGAACAATCACGATGATCCTCATTCTTCTGTAAATGGTTCCAGATTGCATAACTGTAGTAACACAGGGTTAAATGCAGCAAATCATATTTGCTGTAATCGCGCCGTATAATTTGAGAGGAAGATATGATCATCATATAACTAGAAATAAATGCAATGGGGAAGGAAATGTAAGAAGTGGACGTTTAAAATTAAATGAATTATCTCAATTGCCTAAGTTCTCTGGCAAGATGGAGCAACAAACAGCGAGAGAATATATTGGACAGCTGGATAATATATTAAATGTTGGAGTGTCAACAGAAATGAAATTACAAAGTATTCATCAATGCTTCATTGGGAGAGCTGGTTATTGGTTTCGAACTCATAAATATTACTATAATTCTTATGATCAGTTTGTACAAGAATTCATTAATCAGTTTGCTTCTTCGGAAGTTATCCAATCACAACTCTCCGTATTGAGGAATCGCAAATACGATCCCAGTGTACATGGCAGTTTAGAGACTTTTACTTTAAAAACTCACTCTAGTTATTGCAATTTGGTTGAAAATCCTCAAGATATAGATGTTGTGCACTTAATACTTAGCCAATTACCTGATAATATTGCCAATCACATTACTTGTCACGAAATTCGTTCAGTAGATCAACTGACTAGCATGTTAAGAAGATTAGATGTAATAAAATTTAGTAGAAAGGGGCTTGTTGTTCTTCCTAATGAAGACAACGAACGTGAAAATATTAGAAAGGTTTTTAAGAACTCTGAACAAAATAGAGGCAAGTTAAATGTGCGGCAAGTTAATGTTCGACGCTCGAAGACCACTAGTGTTTGTACTCAGACTCCAACTAGTAGTGAGTTAGAAGCCAATGCTGTTATCAATCAAGGTTACGAAAATCGGCAGGGAAACAATCTTCGAGGTCGATATTTCAACAATTTTAGGCGTACCTCTTATAATTATGGATTTCATGGACATTTTACTGCACGAAACAATTATAATGGCTTGAGATCTAGAAACGGAGGGCAATTCCGAAATAATTACAGGCAAAATAATTATCGTTCACCTACAGGACAATGTAATGATGAAAATTTGCTCAATCAATCGCGATTCTATTACAGGAATGAAAATCGCAGTGCTCATAATAATACAATGCCATATCAGTGTTTTCCTGCAAATTCAAATCCATTAAATTCTCAGCCTGAAACAGCAGGTTTGGTTGCACAAACTAATTCTGATTCTACAAGAATGGCAAATCGTGAACAAAATACTTCGCAAATAAATCAAGTACAATGTTCTTTACCTTTAACGCAAGTTCCCGTGAGAAGTTAAATTAAAAGGTTGGGATGATTTACTTCAAGCAAGTTTTGTACAAGGGCAAAGTTTTGTTAAAGCATACATCAAGAAATTTAGTTATTCTTCGCACTTTAATTTAAAGAAAAGTGGAATATTTTAATCTAGGCATATTCAATGTGACTCATAAATGGTGTTGGAACTTCTTCCTATTGCTGCTAGTGATGTGCTAAAATACGATAATTGTTGCTGCGTGCAAGTAAGAATGTATTTGTTTTTGTTTCTGCGCGATATTATTTAAGAATTTGTTCAGAGAATAATATACTCTGCATACAAATGATTGATTTGTGTCAATGAATTGTATCTAGTAGGAATGAGAAATGGAATTATCCACTAGATTACACACATGGTTATTATTTTATTTGAAAAGTGATGTGGCAACCAAGTATATGAATAAATGTAGACCATACTTTTATGAAAGGCCATGGATGCCTGGACAATGTGATGGTTATCTTCGTCTAACAAGTTTATATGCGCTCAAATAAGTATGATATTTGAATATTTGAAGAAACAGTCGCAGCATTAATTTATTACTTGCAACTCAGTTGACAAAGTTGAAGTATTTGCTCAAGGAAGTAAGTGATCAGGTAGCCATATTTTAATAATTACAGAGTCTCCAACTGAGATTGTGAATTGGAATATTGGAAGATGGAAATAACTAAGTGTATATTTTATACCTTGATTGTCGTGCATAAGTTACATCTATCAAACACTTGTGCTGAAGAAATTATCCAAAATTGAGTAATGAGGTGCAGTAAGAAGGTTTGAAGAATTTGAGAATTACATCGGACAATGAGGAGTTATAAATACAATTTGAGATGTAATAATTTATGTTAATGATCCTTTCCATTCATGAATATTGTTTATTCGGTACAAAATGTGTCAGTCGAGTTTGATTCACAGAGTTCATAATGAACTGAATTAATGTTGTTCAATAAAGGAATTTATGTTGTAATTTAAAAATGTAATGTTCATAAGTTTGCCACTAAATGTAAAATTTTCGATATTTACAGATTTGAAATAAGTCGAAAATTTTCACCCGGAATGGGTGCGTATTGTGACTGGCCCAAAGATGTTCATTTATTTAATTGATTATTTATTGTTACTTTTGTGTTTAATACGCACGATATATTTCTGTTGTTATGAATTTCTATTTTGTTATGTTATATGATGTATAATTAATTACGATCACATTATTGGTAATATAAAATTATGATGTATAAATTTCTATATACATTTTGACCATAGCAACGAAAAAGTAAGAAAGACAGTAGATCAATTGTGAAAAAAATATGAAAATTTTAAATAGTGACGTCCGAGTTTCATTGAAGCTTTCAAAATCCTAATTGCTATTTCGTAAAGTGAATTCTAGGATGCTTCGTTGAAGTTCAAGTAAAAGGCTTGCTTCATGGTCAAGAATTTTTGCTATTTTTTTACAGTATAATGAATTTATATTATTATATATATAGCTGTACTGGGATTTGATAAAATTGAATATTTGGAAATTAAAATTATATTGAGTTGTGGTTAAGATTTGTTCATTTTGTTTCTTAAGAATTATATTCTTGTATGGGTGAAGTTTTGTAAAAATATTAAATAAAGAAATGTGGCCATTCCCATCTAGGATGAAGTCTGACACATTAATTTTTACATCCATTAATAATTAAAGCAGGTCTAAATTTCTTGTTAAAGTATACCATCAGTTTTCATCTTAACTTGTCTTGTGGTAGGGATTGAATAAAAATATATATTTTCTTGATTTCCAACAATACCTAAGTAGGGGTCGGTTAAATAAATGTTAGGAAAGATAGGGCAAGAAAAAGTCATGAATAAGTCAAGAATTTTGGATTTATTATTTTGAGAGGTTTCCGTAGTTGTTGAATGTATAGGGTGTTTTTTTTTAGAGTGATAGAAATTTGAATTGAAATAAAACACATAGAAAAATAAGTTTGAAGCCAATTGTGTTTTCATTTGAAAGATAGCTTTCTGCCATTTACTTTTTGAAATTAATTTCCGGCATATGTCCACCACGACTAGCTGTGATCAACCGGATTCGATCAGTCCAATTTTGAACCACTTTTTCAAGTAATTGGGGACGTATGACGTTAATAAAACGAGTTATGTTGGCTTCCAAAGCGTCAATTGTTGCTGTTTTATCAGCATAAACCAGAGACTTTAGATATCCCAAAGAAAATAATCCAGTGGCGCTAGGTCTCATGATCTTGTGAGGCCAATTCACTGACAGCACCGATATTTCCGAAGTGCTCTATACGTTTTGCGAACAGAACATTGATTTTGGAAATATATTTCCACAATTTGTAAACGTTGTTGCGGCATCAGTCTTTTCATGATCATTTGCCAATGCTCACTGATATGAAATGACAAAACAACATGTCATCAAAACAAAACAAATGACAACTATCCCTATCGAAAGTTCTATCACTCTTAAAAAAACACCCTTTAGTTCAAATTAATGAATGCTTGCACAGAACTTTTCAATCTCTCCTTGTAAAAATATAAGAATACAAACATTCCTTTCATGGCTCGAAAATAGTGCTTTTATAATACTGAACGTTTATAAATTATGTGAAATGAGCGTTTTACCTAAGTAAAATGTCGCTTCAGATTAGTAATGGTAGACTCCTTTCGTCTCGTGAATGAGAAAGTCTGCGTAGCTGTTCTTCTCGTTCTCGTCTAGAGTTGCAAATTTCATATTTTCGGCCCCGTCTCGATTGATTGATTAGTTTTTTGTTATTTAGCGTAGCTTATCTGCCTCTTTTGGCTATTCGCGACATTGATGATGAGTGACGGTAAAATGAAATTAATGAAGATACACTCACAATGAACGTCCATGTTCAGTCCGGGATTCGAACCCAGTCCTCCTCACGGGCCCCGTCTCAAGTTGCAAACCTTATGCTCTCTTTCTCGTCTCGAGTTGCAAATTCCTTGTTCTCGTTCTGATCTTGAGATGCAAATTTCATGTTTTCGGTCTCCTTTCGAATTACAGATGCATGTGTCTGTCTCAAAATGAAAGTCCTCCACGTATCTAGGTATCTTCGTAATCTCAAAATGGATACAACAATACGAGGGAGAGACAAATGTAGAGGAAAGTTACCAAAACTGACATAGTACTCATAAACCGACACACCCCTGTTTCGCAGCCGAGAAGCATGGTTGTTAAAGGTCCAGGAATTTTAAATAGATTCCATTCCGGTCCAGGAGAGAAAATCAGTAAGCGTAAATGGGTTCTGGACCGGAAAGAACCTTTCTATCTGTAAAGTATTTCAATTCGGTACAGGGACCTTTTTTTTCGATCAATTTAAATACGGTCCGGGAACTTTGTTTCCGAACAAATTTAAATTCGGTCCAGGAACCTTTATTCCAGGATCAACTTAAATACGGTTCCGGTACCTTTGTTTTTCGAATCAGTTTAAATAAGGTCCAAGTTTCGTATTGAAATGAAACAATACTCAAATTGGATCGAATACGGACCTGACGATAAATAATTATCCACTTGTGAGGATGAAAGACTAATCCAGGTGCTGGCTGTCTCAAGAATCTAAGATACAAGGTAGAAATGGGCGAAACGCAAACGCTGCAGTCACGTTACCACTCTCCATGTAGTCCCATTCTCTCGTGCCCGTTCCTTCACTTGGTTGTAGCAGCACTGCCGTTCCCTGTGTGATATCTGCTGGGAACACAGCAGCCTCACGTTACCTCATCGACGGCTCCTATTGGCTGCGGTTCCTGGATCGGATGCCGGAGCAACACGTGACGGGTTTGTTTGAACTCAATGTGACGCCATATAGTCCATTGCGTTATGTACAGTAACTCTTCGACAAGGGAGTTTTTGAATCTGGCCCACGAGAGAACAACAGCGTTTTGATTTATTCCCTGCGCTATGTTTTGTACAACCGCAGTGTGACATTCCAATGTAAAACGTACTCGCGGACATTTTTAGAAGGCAAGTTTTAATCGGTCAAGCCTGGTCTGTAATTGTAAATAATTTCAATCCCGGACTGGGAGAGAAAATCAGCAAACGTTATTGTAAATAAAATAACGATTCCAAACATATATTTCTTTTAGATGAGAAGATGGTGTTTGTAGATTTTTTAGGTTATTACTGTTGATGGCGTCGTTCCCTAAACCGACATACGTCAAAAAATTAGTTCCCTAAACCGTTGCGCCAGATGAAGATGTACTAGATGCTTAATGTATTTTTTGTGAAGGACTTTATTCTGAGGATGCCAGTGGCGAATGTGTATCATGTGCAATCTTTGGGCTCATGCTGAATGTGCAGGTGCAGAACATGATCTGTACTCTGTGATTTCTGAAAATGACTTTATTTGTGTTGCCATTGAGGACTAAATAGGCCAAAGAAATAACTTTTCCTTTGATGTTGATGAAAGGAATTGCTTTATTCTCTAATGGAAGCCGTTAATATATTATCACATACATTCATTTGCGTTGCTTTGTAATTTAATTCCTTATTTAGACAGGTATGTCGGTTTAGGAACCCATTTTTTTCAGATGGCATGATCGTACCTTTCGTGAGAAAACTATTTTCTGAAACAAAATGTTGTTGTAATAGATCTTGTTACACAGCTTATACTTGGGCATAGAATTGATGTTCACATTGATGTATTCCACTTCGGAAAATGCCTTCTGTACTCTGAGTTAAGGTTAAAAAACAAAACGGTATGTCGGTTTTGGTGACTTTTCCTCTAAACCTTAAAAGTTCGACACTGTAAACAGGTCAAATTTACATGGAGTATCTCGACTGTTATATCCAAAACAACCTCAAGGCTGCAACACTGATCAAGTTAGCTTCACAACACTATTTTTGCCACTTTAAAGATGCATACACATGCACCAGCGAATAGCAGTGGTTTCTTGCCCCTGGAATCCTAAAACTAATAGACATTCTTGGGCAAATAAGAATTAAATGTCTTTATGCATTCTTACCACGCCAGCAAGTTTACAAATAGAGGAGGAAGTTCGACAATGGCCTCAGTACGAACGCAGATGGGTGGAAAGACTTTCGCGGTGGCTCATGCACATACTAGATTCCAAATATTATTATTCTTGAAATATACAGGCACTAACTCAGACTTGAAAATATATGTGGATCAGCAATGGGTCTGTGCTAAAATGCAGTAAACTTGTGCAACTTTACATGCATAAATCTACTAGATAAAAACAAAAAAGCATATTAAGGTTTTCATTTGACGGTACGTATATATGGGGGTTAGAACAACAACAAATTAACAACTTGGGTTCTTAGAATCGCAGCGGCACGTCTGAATAAGTTTCATACTAAGTTTTTTCCAAGGTTCCTCGTACACCTTACTTTACACCCTAATTTTTTGAACAAAAGGCGAAGCTTGGACAGAAGATATCCGTTTTGTTTCGATTTTGCAGATGTCTGCCTCGTTCTCGAGCCGTAGCGATAAATCTCGAAGAGCCTACGAGGCATTTCACTTGAAAATCGAAGCAAGGCAAATCTTATGCGTAGTGTCACCAGTGGCGAAGCGCCCTAAGAGGCCCGGAGCCAGGGCCTAATATATTTGTCTATTACCGATAATTTTATTACTTATAATTTCATTGGATGACGTTTAATACATGGAAACTTAAATTTCTATCCTTGCCAGGTACTCGATTTTCGCATGCAGTGAGCAACCTTTGCGAGGGCCTCATATGCCCCATAAGATGCTATGTAGTCCATGCGATAAGTCTAATTTCAGGGACTGACTTGCCTGTAATATACAAGACACAGATTACAAAATGAGGCCGGCCTCGCTGTGCTGCCCAAGACTACTGGAAGGGAAGAGGCTGCGGTCTGACGCGCCTTCTGTCCCGACTGGCTTAGGTGTGACGTCACAGCACCGAATGAAAAACCTTGAGGAAAGAAACATGTTTATTGATTTGAAAGGTTCCCCTTTTGTTTATACTTTTGAAATACCTTTTCTTCTGGCTAGTATGATTGTGGATGTTGCTGCTGCTGAATTTGAAAAGCGATGTGTAAATATTCCAAAAATATTATATTCTTCGTGCATCGTGGGTTGCGCAATGTACATTTAAAGACCCGTTTAAACCTGAAAACAGTTCGATTTGTCGGAACATTTTTGTGAATAATATTATGAAAGAAATCTGCAACATACTTGGACTTCCAATTACAAAAAAATTTAAAATTGGCATTTTTACCTTCAACAAATTCACCCCACGTTAGCTAATCTACCCGGAATAACCGACGGGAGCCGAGGAAAACGAGGAAATGTGAGACGCAGTTAGTGTACGATTTGCATCTTTTGAAGAAGCGACGCACAGGCCAGCCCTGTTACAGCGAAGTTCCAATCAATTTTGTGTAGGAGGAAAATGCACAATTACGAACAGAAAATTGGCAATTACGAGCAAAATTGTTTCTCCCAAGTACATTTATCATTATTTTTATTAAATTTCAACACTTTTACGTGCAGTGGTTTATATGCGGTGGAGCATAAATAAGTTTGGGTTGGCGACTTTCTGTTCACGTATAATTTAAATGCATGATAACGTCCCTGATATTTGTTCATGATTAGATTGAGGCAATGTTTAGGGTGGATCATATTGTATCACTAATATCAGGTGGCAACCCTGTCGGAACGCAGGTGCGCATGCGCAGAAATCTCCCATGCTTAGGCAGCTGCAAGTCTGGGAATCTGTCTGCCATGGAATGTTCACCTGTTCAGATACGAATCATGCCAGTGGAGGCGTTCATCCGAACGGGTTCCATTCACTCCGGCGAGAGTCCACCTGTGCCAGAGCATCACAACATGATGCGATGGGCCAGACTATAGAAATACAATGGTGGCGTGCAGAAACAGAAGTCTCCAGATCTGAGGAGATGTATACTCTGTCGTCCTGATGCTTCTCAGTGCAGTGCCTGCTGCGTCTACTGAATGGAAAACCTATTCGGATGAACGCCTCCATTGCCACGATTCGTGTCTGAACAGGTGAACATTCATTGTCGGACATTGCCAGACTTGCAGCTGCCTAAGCACGGAAGGCGTCTGCGCATGCACACCTGCGGTCCGACAGGGTTGCCAACTGAAATCGGTAGATACAATATTCGCCATCCTGTAGTATCTTTTAGTTTGTAGGGGCTATATTTTTCATATTTTAACACACAAAACATTGCTAGTTCTAAAAATTCACAGCCATAACCCCCCCCCCCACCGGTTCACACGCCCGTGCCTACCCTTCTAGCGACACAACTCTTCGGCAATAGGTGTCACACCACTCCAGCAGCGCCAGCACTATCCGTTAGATCACGGATTTCAATAACTGAAATACTGTCACATCGTGCCTTATATCAAAGCATGCCTTATAAGCTTTTATCACTATGAACGACCCCGTACCGTAACCCTTATGCAACCCTTTGCACAGCTAAGACCATACGGTTTATATACGCTGCAGGATACTAAAAAAAATCCTCTTACTTTAAAGGAAGGGTTTACTGGAAACTCCCTATTCAAGGTTGACTTGTCTTGGATGCGCTTGTATTGTTGAAGATTCATCGTTGCGGCATAGGTTTTTGTCATCCATCGCCTCTCCTGCGTACGCTTAGTTTAATCACTGAGCGTAGTCAGGCAGCACGTGTGCCTAACGAGTTTCTGATCTCCCGTAACACACTTCCTCGTATTGAGTAAGTTCATGAGCCACCTGTCTTGCTAATTATGACGGATTATATGCTGGGGTTGGTATAGAGATAGACACGACGCGAGACTTGGTAGAGTCAAATCTCGCCTCGTGTGTCTGGAGGTCTGTCTCCTTCTCAGTCTTGTCTCGATTTATAAATACAACTAGTTTTCAATAATGTTCATGAAAGCATAGGCGGACTGGATTTTTTTTCTGGGAGGGGCACAGAATGTAACCATTTATTTAGATTAAATATAAATGTGCAGATTTTCCTACATGTAAGAAACTGCCTAAAAATTATATTTGTATATACCGGATGGTCCAAAAGTTCCGGAACGGTCACATATCGTGAGAAATACACATCGAATCGGAAAACGAAAAAAATACGTGTTTAATAAGTGAAAGAAAGCTATTCAATGATATCACACTTGATTCCCCACCCCCGGGGGAGGGCAACTGTGAAATTTTAAATGGAAACCCCCATTTTGTATTGTAGAATCGGAAACAGGACTTCATCCCGAGTCCAACGAGCTATCAACCATCCTCCTAGCTCAATTAGGAACGGAGATATGGTTGATAGCTCGTTGTACTCGGGATGAAGTCCTGTTTCCGATTCTACAATACAAAATGGGGGTTTCCATCAGGGACGGCGCCAGGGGTGGGCACGGGTGGGCAAGCGCCCACCCAAAAATTCCTGTGCCCACCCGATTGCCCACCCAATCAAATTCAATAAGTACATATACTTGGAGATATGTGAATAATTCGATAAATAAGTGTATTCTGGTGTTCATAACATGTATATTTTACTGTGAATATTATCTATGCTAGAAATTCACATATTATCAACCCATAAATAGCCAATTTTGTCATTAGAAAGTGAAAGTAAATACTAGAGCTATTGAAACAAAAACTGTGATCAAATTAAATTAATACTTCCATGATTAAAAGCAGCTAGTAGGCTTAGGAAAATTATGCAGGGTATGATCAAGATTAGATCAGAATTTAGGTCGAACTTGAGGACTGCAGCTCCGGGCCTCCACATACGTATATAAATCTCGGCCGGGGTATGGTTAAAATAATCTCTAAATAAACAAATAAAATCATCATTCTAGCGTTACTTCCTCCAGCAACACAATACATTATTCTGACTTTTTAATTATTATTATTAGAATAATTTAATCAAGAAGACTTAGATGGGCAGGCCATGTGACACGAATGGCAGAGGAAAAAAATAGTTTACAAGATTCTTGTTGGGAAACCTGATTGTAAGAGACCAGTAGGAAGGCCAAGACGAGGATGGAGGGATAACGTTGAGATGGACCTATAAGAAATCGGCAAGGATCGAAAAGATTGGATTGAACTAGCCCCGAATAGGGACAAATGGAAGGCTTCTGTTGCTGAAGCCAAAACCTTCGGGTTTAATTATGCTAGAGAGTATAATATAGTTTTAAATTAGCTCTGCATTAAAATTCCAGAAGTGTCCCTTTTATATTTCATTACAATTTTTATATACCTGTCATCTTCAAATATCAATATGGTATGCGAAATTTCAACTTTATATTCATTTTACTAATAAGAAGGAATCACAATAATCACTACAATACTGAAGTGAATAAATTTTAATAAACCAGTTATGTATGGAAAAAGCTATAGAATTATTCAATTGCTAATGAGTGGCTTATCCTATTTAGAAATCCTCGTTCCATACATAAATTTTGCCACATGAATCAGCCGAAAATGTCAACAGAATCTGTAGATGAAGCTGAAGTAAAGAAAAAAGTTATGTCACGAAGTATCCAGAATACGATTTTATTAGTATGTTTTTAAATCCACTTTTATGCTCAGATAGGCTAATCGGGACTAAACCTACAGTTTAACGTGGAACCAGCGTGCATTGTGCTTCCACCAGAGGAGGGTGGAGTCGAACACAGGATGTCTTCATTATAATGCGATAGCGTTATGCCTTTGGGGAAACATATTCAGAAAGAACTCGCACCAAACGTGGCATTTTATCACCACAGAAGGTGCGTCCATTTTAGGAGGGTGATTGCCTTAGACAAATATTTGAGACTTTCAGAAAACAACATCATTGTTCACGGAATTAACTGCCTTGACTTGATCGACTAATGAAACGCTGTGCAATTGAAACTACCATCTCAACTTTGTAAGAGGTATGAACTAATGCAACTCCATTTTTGGAAGAGTGAGTTGTGGTTGATTTGTTATATTTGTTATATTTAACCTTTAAACAGCCGTAAACCCTCTCTCGCTGCGGCCTTTGTGCGCGATTTTTAAATTATTACACTTATTTCAGAAAAACGTTATATCTCGGGGACTATTTGAGCAATCTACTTTCGATAACTTTTGTTTGAAAACAAAAACATCGGAGCACGCGACCGTGTACAATTTAGAAAGCCCTAGTGAGAAAAACGGGGTTGGGAGGGGCCAAGTCCCCAAATTTCAATGAAAAAATCGCGTTCGTCCCTCTCTTTTCCCGTTATTTTGGAAAAAGGGTGCAAACTTTTGCATTGTTTCAAAGAGTAGACCTTTGGCAACAAAGTGAAACTTGTTTCAAGTTCTAGTTCTCATACAAGCTGAAATATGACGCAATATGTACAATTTGCATTTTGGCTAAAAATAGCTAATTTGCATATTAGAGAAAAAAAGGGGGGGTTCTTCCACATGACATTTCAATGTCTTGTCTCAACATCTGTCAGCGTTTACAACCTCACATACAAGTATGAAGGTCCTAAAAGCACGTGAATGTTGTAATCGGCACCATGGGTCATATATGACCCATTGGCTGTTTAAAGGTTAAAATCATTTTTCTGCTAATTTTGATAATGACGACGATAAGGTTCAATGGCAATTAGATTAAAGTTACGAAGGGGCGAAAACAAACACAAGCTGACACTCAAAATACAAACCCTCATAAATTATTACTTTGACAGTGGTTCCAAGCACCAGGGACTCGTTGCCTGAAAGAATCAAGTTTCCAGGGTGTGCTGCACAGGATAGAGGTTGACATTCTAGTGTGTTCGAAATGGTCACGCCATGCAACCCAAGTCATTGTGAAAAATAGATGAATTATTACTGGCACGGTGATCAACTTCGATGAATTCCTTGTGTCCTAAATCATTTTGTTACCTCCAAAAATATGTTCATGTAACCAACCATACGTGTATTGCTTCTCCCGCATTAGTAACATGACAGTTCAGAAAATGAATAGCAACTTAGGTAATAATCTCTTCAATTCTGAACAGATTTTTCGATCTTACCTGTTTGTGAGTGATATTCTGTCAAAATAGCCTTTCATTAGCCTAGGAATACTTCATGGACAATGAACAAAGACTTTGATTTCCGTGTGTGTTTCAAATCATTCCTAATAAGACGTTCATTTTAATCCAAACATTCAGTGGCGGCGATTAGGAGGACCGGGAAGTGGGGGATGCAGTTCCCTCGCCAAATTTTGCTACTTTTTTCCCCCGCACTATGGCCTTTTTATGCTAAGCCTTTTCTACCAAGAAAAAGTATATTGTCCTTGCCCCTCAAATGTTGGCCCCAATCGCCGCTACTGCAAACATTCAGATAGATTTCTCAGTTGTACAAACCTTGTAAGCTAAGAAAAGTGACCCCCAAGGAGTAAGAAAACTCTTTCAGTTAAAAACTCATACGATGAAAATACTATGCTCAGGAACATGCATTTAAATTACGAGAAACCACGATTATCTGCCGTCGCACTTTCTATCATTGTCGCCGAATACATAAAATCAAATATGTGCCTTGTATTTGCAACACAAGCTTAAACCTAATTCACATTTATTTCACTGTATTAACATGCATGAAAGAATGTGATTAGAATGTATGGCTGCGCATGGGTAAACACTTCCTTGAAATGATTGTGTCCATCAGAGACAAAGCGAAAGGAAATGGAACAAGATGCGAGAATAGATAGAAAAGAATAAAGAGGAAAACAAGGAAAGGGAAAAGAAGTAAGAGGAAAATCGGGAGTGTAAGAGAGAAGGGATACATACGTCTTACATACACATATAAACTATGTATTGTCTTACATTTATACTGCCCACCCTAATCTATCAATAAGGAGATTCTGCCCACCCGGTCGAAAATTTCTGGCGCCGCCCCTGGTTTCCATTTAAAATTTCACAGCCGGGAATCAAGTGTGATATCATTGAATAGCTTTCTTTCACTTATTAAACACGTATTTTTTTCGTTTTCCGATTCGATGTGTATTTCTCACGATATGTGACCGTTCCGGGACTTTTGGACCACCCGATATATATATATATATATATATATATATATATATATATATATATATATATATATATATATATATATATAGGCTATATGTTAGGCTTGAACCGGTACCGATACGCACACTTCAAAATTGTAATAATTTAAAGTTGTTAAAAATTTTGATGTGTAAGTATTGTACTTCAGTTGTATGCATCAAAATTTACCAAGAATTTTGCTTTGAAATATTCAAGAATTACATCAGACTATAAAAATTCATTTTATATAAACACAAAATTTAGTTCGATACCGATACCAGTAATATCGCCCAATCCCGATGTGCCGGTATCGGCTCAGCCCTAATATATATATATATATATATATATATATATATATATATATATATATATATATAATGCGTGTGTGTGTGTAGTTTTAGATCCAATCTGTGGTCAGATAAACTAATTGGGACTAGTCCTTAAAAGTGGATTCCGAACCACTGTGCAGTTTACCTCCACCAGGAAACGAACCCAGAACCCCTTGATAGCAGTAGTAGACTTTTTCGTGAAATAGAAGTAATTCTAATTTAGTTGTATTAACAATGATTGTAAAAAGGGATAACCTTGAAAGTTCATTTCCTCATACGAAACTGTCACAAATGTGAAAAATACTTGTCCCGGATTCGGTTTCCGGTGTCGACTTACTTAAACGTCTAGTGCATATAGTCCCGGTTAATTAATTTGTTCTAAACTTTGAATTATTATTGTTCCACTGTTTGGCAAAAATTGCTCGTTGCTCATACATTTTTCGTTCGTTGTCATATAATGATGTCGATACTTTACATAGTATTTAGTTGTCCCTTTTGGGGGGGGCACGTTCCCCCTAAACGAATAGACGCGGAATTACACGAGAGGGCATTCGGTGGCGCAGCCAACGGATATTTTCCACCCTAGAAACCAGCAGACATCTGGCACGGAAATTCTGCGCATCAGTTCAGCTCGTTTTCCTGTATTGGGCGTTAATCCATTTGATTTCAATAGAAGCAGACAACAGAAGTTCTGTTGTCGTATTTCTCCGCGTCTCAGTGAGCGTTATGCTTAATAGTTCGTCCCGAAGAAATTTTTCGGAGCACTGAGATAAATTATACCATTCCGGACGTATTCCATATGTATTCTGTATTAACTTTCCAACTCCTGGAAAATTATTGTGTAACGCCCCTCCAAACTACCGTACTGCACCCCTCCCCCTACAAAATGTTTTATGACGTTTATTTTGAATCAGCGTACGTGCTTCTATTTGCCTGACATCGATCTCCAACTAGGAAAACATTACACTGCACACGCTTTCACAAATTCGTTTTGTTTCAGGGTCGCCTGAAGCCGCAGTATAAATGAACGAAAGTCAAACATTCGAAATTAATTAAAGCTACTAAAAATTCGCTCTAGTGTTCGCAGCTTTTGGATTTGGACAACAGATGTCGAGCCTTCAAGTACTTCTGGTGGGGCTTCTTATCAACTTTAACACGTTAATTACCAGTTTTTATTGTTTATATACTGGATTGAATTAAGTCATCATACACTATTGTTACAGCAGATATTGTTTCATATTAGAGAACAATTACATTTAATATTTTCAGTTTACTTTAAAAAATGTTAACATTTCATGGTATGTTCTTAAGAGTCCTTAAAGTCTATGTCATCGTTTAATCTAATATATATGCTTTTGGTTCCTTTAACCCGAAAGAACGCGCGTATGGATATAAATTGGAATTGTAATGTGTTCTTGAGAAGGGTAAGGGTTGGTGAGATACACTTTTAACGATTTCGCAATTGCCAATTTTAACCTTCATTTTGAAAGTTGTTCAATGACAAATGGCGATCACGTATCATTTTAAGAGGTGACTGCACTCCCCACTTGGGCTTTTCCATTTGAAAATTTTGGTTTTATCAAATTTTCGAGAGGGGCTGTAGCTCCATCAGCTCCACGATGCGTACGCCAGCTCCTTTTCAGTGAACTCTTTCGACTATCGAGACCTTGAATCAGGTATGCGACTTCAATAGTTCCGCTCGCAGTGCCATGGAAACACTGCCTCATTAAATTTCGCCCACGTCCGCTTTTATAAGTTGAAGTGTGTTATTTCAACAATCAAAATGTTCAGACTTAATAAAGTTAGTTTAATTAATGAAGAAATTGATACTTACCTTGTTTAAAACAATAATAATACGGACTTAAGAAGTAATTTTCCTTGTGGGTAATATAGGGTGATTCAAAGAAATGTTAACACTATATGGGAAATAGAAAATTTACTACTCACCGTCTACGTTTACTCCTTTGATTGAATATATTGAACAAATTTACATGCTGTATAACACACAAAACACGAATAAATTTGTGTGATTGCTGCAAAGTTTCCTCCTTCATACAAATGTTCTATTTCCTATATAGTATTAACGTTTTTTTAATCACTCTGTATTTACTCAGCGTTCTGGAAAAGAGAGCGCGACCTACTACTTGACCAAGTAATCCCCTCCACCCTAATTAATTGAAACACTGAGGGACTTGATTTGTCGGTCAGTGGTTCTTCATTAACTTGAACAATTCGTGATTCTCAGTCAAACGATTCGTTGATGTATTTCAGAGTCTAGAGTTCATTCGCGCAAAGGTAACTACAAAAATATCCACGCGGTCTGCAACACTGCTTGTCAACTGAGCATACAGGGGAAGCAGGAACACTCAAGTAAACTGCCTTGTCTGATTCCCTCTTAATTTGTCGGCAGGTGCCTTGGCTTGCCATGTATTGAATGTTTATTGATTACATCAGGCTTGGGCAACTCGTGTGCACTTCTGCAGTGTGTGGTGGGCTCTGTGCACCGCGAGTTTCATCCCTACCTCAGGGCCTCCTGCAATGCTACTGTCTGTAACTTTGCTCGATCCGAGTACCTCGCGTGCATAGGAGAGCGTTCCTTCACAAATAAGGCGAGTTGCCCAACGACAATGGATAGACAAAGCGTGTTAAAAGCTCCGAAGACCCCAGTTTTGAATCCTGTCCATGGCGTGGGAACGTCGCGTTTGCCCAAGTAAAAGCGATGCAAATGCAAATAGGGATAACAAATGTATGCTGGCCGGTTGTTTTGCATTTCTGTTATTTTGCGTCGCATTGTGACACTTTTGGCTGGTAGCGACGACGAGGATGAGTGATGATTAATGAAATTGATGAAGGGTAACCCACAAAGAAAATCCATGGCCAGGTCGGGACTCGAACTCGAAAACTTCGGTGACAAGACCGAACGCTGACCACTTAACGCACTGGGCCACCAAGCCGTTGCTATCACATGAACTATCCATATTCTATTTCTATTTTTGGCTTGTTCCTTTATCAATTTCATCATACCATCACTCATCTTCATCTTCGCAATAAACCAAATCAATCAATTATATTTTTGTCATGTTACGTCTCTTTAGAATAATGGCGACGATGAGAATGACGAAGGGAGGTCAACAAACGATACCTCAGTTTTGAACGCAAGAACCGACGGAAATTTCATCATATTAAGTCATAATATAAGCTCCAATTTGTTCTCTCTCTAAAGCGCGCTAAAAAAGAAAAAGAGCGTGAAGTAAAATGATATAGTCGCCTCGCGGCTTCTATTATTATTCAGCGCTCATAAACCATCTTAATTTGTATTCAGCAGCCTCTGCACTAACAATAACGACCACCTTCTATCATATACTTGCACTCCATCTTCCTTTACGTCGAAGCTTAATATTATTGACGACAGATGGCGGGGAAGTCGTGGGAGATAAAAATTAATAACTCCAGCGCGTACCATATTTATGTCTCTCATTTTGAGCTCGCAATTTTGCCGCCATAATCATGCAGGCGGGAAAAATGCAACAATGAATAAAATAGTATGCAATTCACAGTGAAATTATGCTCTTATACGTTATTCAAGAAGCAATTTTTATTTAAAATTCCAGCACAAAATTAGCTAAAGTTCAAAACTTCATGAAAGTTTCACTCCGCTATGAAGACTTGATTAGTTTCATTGTCACTTGTAACAAATTTCAAAACAGACTTAACTTTCTAAATATGAAGCCATGTGAATAGGCACAAAGGGGGAGAAGATTAGTAATTAATCCTTCTTTGCTTTCATACGAGGAGTGTTCAAAAAGTTCGTAACTTTGGTAAGAAGAAGCAGAAGAAGAGAGACTGTATTGCACGTTTATTACTTTTCAGCTGTGTATGCACACTTCAAGACCACCCATATCCTCCTCAGCCATGATCGAACGCAAGAGTGACTTTCTTGGATCCAACGCAAGAGTGACTTTCATGGACCGAACGCACAGGTGTGTTTCGTGGATCGAGCACACAAGAGACTTTCGTGGGATGAACGCAAGATTGACTTTTGTGGATCGAGCACACAAGAGACTTTCGTGGGACGAACGCAAGATTGACTTTTGTGGATCGAGCGCATAAGGGAATTTTGTGTATCAAGCTCACAAGGGACTTTCGTGGAACGAACGCAAGAGTGACTTTCATGGATCGAGCGCACAAGTATGTTTCGTGGATCGAGCACACAAGAGACTTTCGTGGAACGCACGCAGGAGTGACTTTCATGAAACGAGCGCATAAGGGAATTTTGTGTATCACGCTGACAAGGGACTTTCGTGGAACGAGCGCGCAAAGGAATTTAGTGTAACAAGCTCGCACTATCTGAATGACATTACAACGACCATTCATAGAGGTACGCGTAAGCTTCCCTCGTACCTTTTACAAAAGTGTACTTTATTCTACGTTTTTCCGTCTCATGTGGGGAAGAAAGTGTGAGGCAGGCTAGTGTGTGTTCACCCTAAGGTACTTTTGTGCCAGCTCAGCGGTGTAGCGCGTCACCGAAGTTACCGGGTTCGATTTCCAGCCTCAGCAGGGGTGTCCTTCATCAACACTCATCTCTCATCCTCATCGTTGAGATGAAAAGAGAGCGACAATAAGTAAAATATACAAATACGAGGCCCTTTCCTATATTATCCCGATCGTGCGCTGTAGAAATTTCCTTGTAAGCAAGACCCACGTAATCGCATGCACAAGCGATTCTTCATGCAGAAAGTCCTTGTGTAAAACCAATCAAAGGGAACAGCGTTGCTGGTTTTAATTTTGCTCCAGAACATTAAAAGAAAGCAATATTCAACCTCCCTTGACACGTGAAGCGCTTTTATTTCCGTAAAAGAAAAACGCAATAGCGAACACGATACTTCTCCAAATTGAAATAGTAATTTAAACGTCTCGTTGTAAAATGAGAAAGGGTAAACATTTGCCATTTGAAGTTCGCTCTGCGATCCAGAGGAACGGTAGGAGCCATCGATTGATTCCTCTTTGTTTCTTCTGTGCCTAATGGGGGGCTCCGTCGTGTAGAAGATTCTGCGTAATGAAGGAAAGAACACGAGACGACTTAGCCAAAAAAAGAATTTTAGACTTGTATTCCATTGGAACGAGAGGCAATCAAACGGCTGAAAACCATACAAATCACGAATTCAGTGGGATGAATGCGCAAGACATTAATTACAGAAACTGTCGATAGATGGAAGCAGCAGATGTCTTTCTTGAATTTTTCATTATTTTACATTGATTTGGGTTCTCTTTTGGTTTTGTTTTGCTGTACAATTCTGACAGTTTTGGCTAATTACGAATATCTTTCCTTTAAACCATTTCAGTGTTTATTCGTGGAATGTGTGTGTGCGCAGTTGTGAATCTAGCAACATGAAACCAATGAAATGCTGAGAAAAATATTCTTGAGGATAATTTAATAAGCTAGGTTTATTAACATTATCGACTCCAGGGTATCATTCTACACCCTCAATTTTCCGCACATTTCAAATATTTTCGTGAAAATATTTAATTCCTCATAACAAACAGTGTTTGTAAATAGCGCGGAAGGTAATTTTTTAGATCTACGTGCTACCAAACTTACGTTTTTTTAAAATTAAAATTCCTTGCGTAACGTCAAAAAGGTTTTTCAGGGCTTCTATGATGGCGGATGATGGATTCATGTCACAGGCGCACGTCTGATTTTTTTCTTTTTCTTCTTATGATTGACTTTTGCAATGGGAACATTTGCGATTGCGATTGGTTATTTGTGTGTTATATATTGGCGGGTTGGACATTTCAGACATTGGATTTCATTTATGTGACTTCAGAAATTGGAATTAATTATTTCTTTTTGGCAACTGCAGGCCGAAAAGGGGAGGGTTGTATTTTCTAAATGACTTGTGGTATGGGATAATTTGCGACTTCTTATTTTTATGTGGGGCGGGAGTGGAGGGTGGTATTCTGTGGAAAAGGACAACAAAAACTTTCAACGTAGGAGTTACTTCATTTTTGGACTTTGAAATTTAACTTCGACTCGCAATACAGTGCCTGGCCTTGGTAAAAAGAGGTAAGTTACCTTCTAAGATTTAATTTTAGTCTTAATTTTTGGTATCTTCATGTGTCAATGCGGAAAACAGTGAGAAATAGTGTTGGGGGCAGGTAACTCTGGCCAATTTCTAACATGCCTTTAAAAAATACTCTATAGATAAAGGCGGGGCCGCTGTAGCGGTAGGGGGCGGTGGGTCAATTACCCCAGGGGCTCGGTGGGAAATTTGGACTCGACAATTTCAAACGACAATATGTTAACTTCAAACGGCTGTACATTCGCAAATACTTGTTTCCACGCTCCAATTTTTTTTTCATAATTAGCATCACATAAAAAAGGTAAAGTGCTCCCCTGTGCATAGCACCACGCCATGAAGGCGTATAGGGGGTGTGGGTGTAACGCCCCACACTTTCTTGATCCGGTCGTGAGTGGGGGTGATGTGATCAGCATCACGCCCCTGACCGCCTTTACCCCCCAGGGTTTCCCCCCCCCCGGTACCCATGTTATTCGACGCTGGGTGGGCGCCGGGACCGCTTCCATCGTTAGAAAAGTACCCGGATTTGAACCGGCCGGGGATCAAACCCGGGACCTTTAGCATGGTAGTCAGACGCGTTACCGACTGAGTCACCGCGGCCTTCATAAAAAAAAAAAAACTTCCAAAATCGAGGGTGTAGAATGGGACACCGGACCCACGTTGTACATTGAGGGGTACACAATATTGCATATCTTGTATTTCTTACCGAGATATGTGAAAATGAAATAGATGATTATGGGCTGAAACTACCAAGGCTGACATTTTATCTTTCTACGATTATTGTCAAATTAAAATGATGTTCGATTGAATGTTATAACTGCATTTTATTATTTCACAGAATATTACTATCCTTTTCGGTAAGTGAACAATGGTGTACACATACTTGTGGCACTGTGATACGATATTTGTAATTGCCTAAACACCTCTGTCAGTATGTAAATCCATCTTGCCTTTCGGTCTGTAGATATTGCATACTTTCATATATATTGTATTTGAGCCTTGCATAATATGCGGAATCATGATTTAGAATTCTAATTGCATGGAGTGGTTTCCTTCCATTTATGGGTTTTCGGTTGACAGTGCTTCTTATTAGGTTCTGAAATACGGGACGTTGTCAATCATTGCACTACGAGTGCGGCACGATCGAGTGTATCACGCTCGGGCGTGGGAAATTCGATCGAGTATTTTCGAGCGAAAGTGGTCCAATGCAGTACTAGTACACAACCTACCCACATATGCATTACGTAGATTAGGTTAGAAGAGCCAGGTTTAGAGCTCCTAGTATTTAGCGATTGGTGGAAGCTGGAAATACCCGCACCAGACCAGACCAGACCAGAAATATTGGGAACACCCTAATGAACAACGTAATTTATTTACAATCTCTATATATAAAACAATGTATGTATGTGTGTGTGTGTGTGTGTGGGTGGGTGTGTATATTTGTTTGTTCCGGCATAACTCTCGAACGCCTGGAGCGATTTCAACCAAAAGAGTACGCGTATCACTTGCAACCTGGAAAGAAATACCGTGGGGGGTAAGGCACCCCTGGCACCCCTAGGGGTGGGGTGGGAAGGGGTGACGTAAAAATAATCAAGAACCACCGATATTAAATTTAGCACAAACAGACATCCGTGACTCTATGCAATCCGCACAACGATAGTGTTTCTCGGGTTGTCTAACGTTCAGGCTGTATTGCGAATGGAATCCATAGTTTTCGTGACACTCCCAATGCGGTTCAACTACAAGTTCATCACCTATCGGCATGGGGGGGGAGTGAGAGGGGGTTAAAAATAAAATACCACAAATGACCTAGATTAGTGTCGAATCCATAGTTTTCGGAGTCGCTAAGCTAATTAGTGACATTCACGATCACATTTAAAATTAGTTACATTTTACACTATAGTTAGAATTCATTATTTTCCTGTCTAATAAAAGATTGGGATAAATAAATACCCGGGCAACGCCTGGTAATCAGCTAGTTGTTTATTTAAAAAAATCAAAGCCCCCGCTCCGCCCTAGGCTAAGCTAGGGTTAATCTTGACTAGGAAAAAGAACTGATGAAATGGAATGTGGTTCTCATACATCTTTGCCTTACCCAAGGTCCGAACCACGCACCTCTGCCAGTACACCGCAAAAAGTTTGTAAGTTTCCACGGAAATCGTCCAAAGCAGATCTCTCCTCCCTCTCAACCTCGCCCGCAGCATCTGAGGCAGGAATCAATCAGGCCTCTGAAACTCCCCCTCCCCCACCTCACCTTGGAGGCGCGATTCCGTCTGAACTTTCCGCGCCAGAGAATTTGCAATTCCCCCCCTCTAGCCCTTTGGACTGACGGCTGACACAGCGCGAGGCACGGTTCCTGGCTAACGAGCATGCTTGGGGGACCAAATGTGGGAAAATCTCCCGGAGTGGGCCATATCGATTTCCAGCCCGGAAGAAAACTCTCTCTCTCTTTCCACCTTAGACCAGGATCAGCAGTCAGGCCCGGAGGTTGAGCTTGTAGAAAGAGGTGTTACACCTCCGTGCAACCGGAAGCTTGCATTTCGATTTAGTTGTCAGCGGTATTGCAGAGGCGACCAAGCACAGTGATCAAGATTGCATTGGCTTGTGCTGGAAGTAAGATGTAGTTCTGTCGGTAACTATCAATGGTTTCGGTAACCGTCATTGAAACTGTTGATTCTACCCATTGCCGTGTGTAATTTATCAGTTTTCAATCATTCAAAGAACTTTACAGAACAATTTTCTTTGGAGTGAACGAATTACTATTCATATCAAAAATGCTAATAGTTTATACATAATTATTGATTGTCCAATGACTGAACTTTTCTGAACTTCAAAAAGAATGAACATTAATATACTGTGATTTTATCTGTTATCTGTAGCAGAGCTACTGTTATAGATTGTGTGACTGTAGCCGAGTTATTATTCTTATAGGCACTGTGACTGTAGCCGAGCTACTTTTATAGGTAGTGTGACTGTAGCCGAGATCTTCTTATAGGTACCGTTGCTGTAGCCGCGTATTGTTATTCTCACTGTAATTGTGTAGCCGAGCTACCTTATAGGTACCGTGACTTTAGTCGAGCTACTCTTACAGGCACTGTAACTGTAGTCAAACTAGTCTTATACATCTTGTGGCTGTACCCGAGCTATTCTTATAGGTATTGTCACTAGCCGAGCTACTCTTACAGGCACTGTGATTGTAGGCGAGATACTCTTACAGACACTGTGATTGTAGCCGAGATACTCTTACAGAAAGTGTGACTAGCCGAGCTACTCTTACAGGCAGTGTGACTAGCCGAGCTACTCTTACAGGCAGGGTGACTGTAGCCGAGCTATTCTTACAGGCACTGTGACTGTAGCCGAGCTATTCTTACAAGCACTGTGACTGTAGCCGAGCTATTCTTACAGTCACTGTGACTGTAGCCGAGCTATTCTTACAGGCACTGTGACTGTAGCCGAGCTATTCTTACCGGCACTGTGACTGTAGCCGAGCTATTCTTACAGGCACTGTGACTGTAGCCGAGCTATTCTTACAGTCACTGTGACTGTAGCCGAGCTACTCTTACAGTCACTGTAACTGTAGCCGAGCTATTCTTACAGGCACTGTGACTGTAGCCGAGCTATTCTTACAGGCACTGTGACTGTAGCAGAGCTGCTCTTACAGGCAGTGTGACTGTAGCAGAGCTGCTCTTACAGGCAGTGTGACTGTAGCAGAGCTACTCTTACAGGCAGTGTGACTGTAGACGAGCTACTCTTACAGGCAGTATGACTGTAGACGAGCTACTCTTGTAGGTATTGTGAATGTAGCCGTGTGGTTGAAATCAGGCTACTCTTATAGATATAGACGAGTTCCATTTGAGGAGATTTTAACTCAAGTAACTATGACTGTGATAAGTGACAACTTACAATAAGCTTCCATCGTTTGTTGCGGCCAATTCGATGTCAACGATGCTTCTAGAGTCACACGTCACCATGGTGACCAGTGCCACGGTAGAGACAGAACATCATGATACCCAATGCGGAAAGTAAATTTGATTCACTCTGTACATTATGATACGGGCGGAAAAGTAAAACACACAAAACTCGGTACGGAAATTCATATTACAGAACTTGTTTGTTCTCAAACAGCATCATTGGTACGCGTACTTAATATGTATGTTTCCATTCCTTTTCTCAGACGTCTCTTCTTGCTGAAATGAGAATGAGCCATATTAGGAAGACAAGAACGAGAGAGAAGTAGACGGGGAGGATAAAATCAGTGTCCTCATCACGCTTGAAAACATTCAAAGGGCTTCCGAGTGAATGGAAAGAAATCAATCCCCATCCCCGGGAGGGAATAATGGGATGAATCTTCGGATGCTATCTCCGCCTTCAGTCGAATCCATCTTTCTTATTTTTATCTTTTACCTTGGACCGAAGGAGGAAGCAGCGCAGGCAGAAGCTATTCATCACGAGACCTACTTTGACTTCCAACTAAAAGCCAAACGCATTTGTATAATGCTTCGGTGGAATATATGCAAACTTAATATCTACAGCTCATACCGATATGATGTTTGCCTACGCTGCAGGAGGAGTGGCTTGCATCCAACGTCTACTCAAGGAATAGAGACCTGATGTTTTTTCCTGGATCTGAACAGGAAGGTAGTGGGAATTGGCGCTATATCAGAAACTATTAGAGCTATAAAGGTGAAAATTTAATACAATAGAAGATCTGCTTCATTGATAAATAGGTTATTTTTATTCTGTCTGTTAGAGTAAGCTATTCATTTTAAGATAACTATGATTAGCTTTAAATCTTAACTGGTGTGTACAGTTGATGCCTACTTTTCTCACCAAAGGGATGCACTGGCCAGTATTTTCAAACCCGATAGTGCTGCAGAACCAGAAGCATATAAAGCTTTCTTATTGGCTGTGTGCACCGGAAGTGTTTAAGTTCCGTGTCCATTGTTCCTTGTTTCTTCGTATGGAGAAATAAGACTCGTGATTATATAGTAATAAAGTTTGTAATCAGATTGTCGAAATTATGTTAAGCAATATACGTTTATATAATAAATATAATGTTTAAAATGATATACGTTGAACATACATAATTTTCCCAATTGTCATTGGTAGTTACAATGTTTGCACTGATGTGACTTTAAATAGAAAAATCATTCACTTCAAGATGAGTTCTGATTTATGTCTTCTAAAACATTGATTTAAATAATTGTGCTAAAATATCAACCTTAGTATAAATGGGTTTCTTATCTCGTTGGAATGGATATTTGAAATCTACACTGTTAATTTGAATCCTGCCATCTAGCGTTACCTTGAAGAAACGCTGCATTAACTTCCGGAACGGCAGCCAATCAGAAGCCAAATATCGCTGGAGGTTCTACAGTACTATAGGGTTTGTAAATATGCGTCCCGGGAAACTCTGGAGCGAGCGAACGAAACCAAGTCTCCGCGCAAGTAGTGACTCGAACAGCGATCACGTGCAAGGGAACGGGACTGCGTGGAGGGGAGAAAAACGACTGCAGCTACCAGCCTTTGTAGCATCGTGTACTGCTTCGTTCCACCAACTCGCTTTCTTCTCCATACCAGTAATGTTGCAATGAGCGTGGGTTATTTGAGCACGTACCATAAATCGTACTTGATTGATACGTGTGCACTTACAGAAGCTATCGAGCGCTCCGTCCTGTGCGAACTTCTCGCCTGTACACTGCATCTCAAAGGCCAGTAGGAAGCTTGCGTCGAGAAGTAAGAAAACCGGGGCTGAATGAGCTTCATCCTTTCATGGAACCACCTACTGTATCTAATGGCATTATCACAATGCATTCACACTGCACTGTTACTCGCGAATCAGACGACGAGAGGTTTCCCATTGCGCGAACGCGACTGACGAAGCCTCCTGTCTCGCTCCCACCTCTCTTCGTATGTTTCAGTACCGCTGCTCGCTCTGTAGTCTACACGTGCATACGAGAGCGCTCTTCGGCAAATTCAGTAGGTTTACCAGGCTTGGCATAAACGTGACATTTTTGCCTTGGATAGGTAAGTGGTAAGATAATAGTCACTTGAAACCCTTGGTCTACTTACACTCTTAGTAACAAATCTATCGTGAATCAAACTCTTGTACAGAATAACAATTTTCACAAGAATATTTTCAGAAATATTGCATGTGCTTGGTATCATCAAGAATAATGACTAACATTTATTTTCAAAAATTTTGGTAATCAAAAAATGCACTTATCGTGTTTAACACATACTAAATGAAAAGTAGAAAATGAAGATGCAACTAATCTGAAAAGTATCATTTTGACCTGTATTTTCTTAGCTACGTGACCCAAATCCATTGCAAGAGTTAAGGGTAAAGCTAGAATCGCTTCTAAAGGTTCATATACCTGCGTGTACTCCAGTGAGGAGTAAGTGTTCACTCATTCAAGATTTAGTTGAATTCAGACATACATCCAAGTGGTTGTGGCTCGAAACTAATTTTTGCTCTGAATTCTTTCTTCCGGATGCACTCTGCACGTCCACACTACACGGCGTCTCGCTCAGAAGTGAGTGAGTGATTCAATCGCATCAGCAGTATGAAGGGTTGCCAGGTACTGAAGCAGGGTTGCCAGGTACTAAAGCAGGGTTGCCATATCTCATCCCTTTAAACCAAAATGGCGTGATTTCGGAAACCTTTCTAATCTACCGCGTCTGCATATAGCGACAACGTTCCTGGTTGTTTCCTCGCACAGGTTGTCTAGTGTCCACGCAACTTCCGCCTTCGAAATGCAACCGAGCTCTATTGAGCTGTGCAGCTCGAGGAAAAACTCAAACCGAGTCCTCTCATAAAGGGAGGCTTCGTTTCAACAAACTCGCTTCTATTTCGAGGTTTATAAAATTCTGTTCCGGTTCATGAATAAAATCATTTCGTAAAGCTTCCTCGTTTCCTCCCCCCCCTCCTCCCCCGTCACACAGGATACTTGTTCTGAGAAGGAAGCTCCGGCTGACCAATTTCTAACCACCTGTTTTGAATATTTACGCTCTCGAATAACTAACTATGTTGTATTCACTTCTCTGAGACAATTTGTACCGACAACTCTCTTCGGTAGCGTGTACGGTAATAGTGTAAGAGAATGGTACAGGTTCGAATCGGATAGGGCAGGAAATAGGCAGAGCAGAGCAGTAAGGGGCATGCTGGATATAGCACTAAAGGGCTGGCCGCATATGACAAAATAAATGACTAACTGGATAAGACATTCTGGGGCTGACTGCAATAGAGAGTAAGTGACTGACTGGATAGGGAAGAAAGTGTCTGACTGGATAGGGAAGAAAGGGACTGACTGGATAGGGAAGAAAGGGACTGACTGGATAGGAAAGTAAGGGACTGACTGGATAGGGAAGTAAGGGACTGACTGGATATTGAAGTAAGGGACTGACTGGGTAGGGAAGTAAGGGACTGACTGTATAGAGAAGTAAGGGGCTGACAGGATAGGAGAGTAAGGACTGATTGGATACAAAAGTAAGGACTGACTAGATAGGGAAGTGAGATCCTGGCTGAATTAAACATTAAGGGGCTGATTTGATGGGGAAGTGAGGGACTTAACTGGATAGGGCGGTAAGGAGATGACTGGATAGGGAAGTAAGATGTTTGGCGAGATATGACATTAGTTGGCCACTGGATAGGTTATAATGTTGATTGGATATGGTAGTAAAGGGCTTGCAGGATAGAACATTAAGATGAACAGTGAGAGGCTGGTCAGGTTAGTAAGTGTCCTGAATATGGTAGTACAAGTTTTAGATTTACGTTTACCTTCTTTTCTGGTCCAAGTGCAAAATATGTATATCTGCCAAACCCATTGACCAGGGCTCGTAACACTTAATCCGTATATTGGTCGAGAGTTACAGTAAAGCATCACCCCTTTAAGTCTGTAACGTAACAGGAAATCTAGTTTCTGTCCAAAAACCACCACTGGTTATCAATTTCAATGCGACATGTTCTTACGTACGTGTGTAGGACGCGCATTCGATGTATCAAAAGAAACTATCCGATATATTGACTTTCATATTATGCGTACTGGCATGCAGCGGACAATCCATGGGGAGGAAGGGGAGGCGTGCGCTTAGGGACGTAATCACGACCGCTCTTTTGTCAGTATTCTTTCGTGGATTCAAATCAAAGTCATATGGCGTACAAAAACGAAGCGGAATAACGTATACATTTGCACATAAATGGATTTTGTACACAAAGGGATATCAGATAGATGATTATTGGAATGTTGGGGTTGCTGGTACACCAATAAATCCTCCGATGCATATTAAGTATCAAAGGAATGCTTTTCGTTTGTACTTGACAGTGAAAAGACAGATTTTGTAAGTACTTAACGAGCATATACTCTCAAGGTAATCCATATTTTCAGTGGTTTCAAAACTGACTGCCGCGATCAGGTACTGGGTCTCTAGTGGAAAGCTTGTAATGATGCAGGCACGTCTCAGTGCTACCACCTACCGTTCGTTACGCTAATTAATTATGAATCTGGATTACGAATGTGTGGTCTGCAGCTGTACCATGTCACTAAAATACTAAGGTTTTGATATTTACAGATGCAACGTAGAAGTAACACGTCAGTTTGCTTAGGTCTAGTAATTTCCCATACTGCATGTGCCAAGTTTCGGAGAGCAAGGCATTCTGAGAGGAGAATGTCTTTTGTCCCCCTTCCAATATTCACCGCCAGATTACAATTGTTACTTAAATGTTCTGCTTTCGTTCTCTACACTCTGTCCCGGCTTTCTATGTACCAAGGCAATGAAAAGAAGTCTCTGGGCAAGTAGTGACTCGAGATGGCTCGACCAATGAACGCCTGAGAGGGGAAGTCAGTGCATAGAGGGGACAACGCCACTGCAGCACTGCTTTGGTCCGCCCACTCTCTTTATCCCACTTCTCTACCGTTACTCACGTCGCTGCACCAGAGTTTGACTGGAACAAACCGAATTCTATTTGAACAGCCTGTTCTTATGAACCAGGGGAGCGCTGATTGATTCATCTTATTTATTTTGCTTCGCTTTTATGCCACTTTTGGCTAATCGCAATGATGAGGATGAGTGATGATAAGAAGAAATTGATGAAGGGACACCCGAGGTCCCTGGCGTAGCGCTGTGCTAAATACTCCGCGATGGGGTTAGGCGTATTGCAGTGTGAAGCTGAAAATAGAACGCCTATCGTTGGCGCGCAGTCGTAGCAACATATTTCTGCTAGCAGGCACCATCAGCTTTTGCAGTTGGAAGTTACCTCTTGCACCAAAGCATTTCCAACGCTTGATTCGCCGTCAGAGTGTCGCCAAGTAGGACAGGAAAACGAAATCATGCTTACATATGATAAGACACTCTATAAACTTTTCACGCTCAACTGTTCAAAACTATTACGGTTTGTTTGTGTATTATTGGCAAGGGTTTCCGTTGCAATTTACACATGCCAGCTTATGTTTTGTTAACGGGGAATATATTTACCTCACACGGATAATATATCTTCCAATCTAGCGACATCTATACTCTATGGCTCCTATCTTTATTTAGATACCATCCAGGTTGTCGACCTCACAACAGTTCAGCAATAAGTACATCCAACAAGTCGTAATGCTGTTGGCTGCAATGGACGCGCTTCGACCGTGCTGCCCCCGAACGGGAATTTTCAGAAGGAACCCTCGCGCGATAGAATGGCAGCAGCCAAAAAAAGATACACTTGATTACCAGAAATGTATTTCGTCTTTACAACTAGAGAAGACTATCCAAATACTACATTTCCTTTTATCGTACTTTAGTAATACGTCTCTTATTCTTATTTCCTTTCTTCCCGAGCAAGAACTTTTGCAACGGAGGCAGAAAAAGAAACTAAATTTGGAGTTCCCGGTGGAAAAGAAGCGGGAAGCACAAAGGCAAGGGGATTGTACCGTAAGCCAATATGGCGAGCGTTCTTTGTCCCTTTTTTCTCGACGATGAAGGAAACAAAGAGAATGGCGCCCATTTGCGACCAAAAGCTCCTTCGTTCGTCGGATACCCGTCTCTGAGGAGCTATTGAGATTGTTAAGAATGCGACAGTGGCTGGTTTTGTGGGCGGGACCGGATTTAGGGTCGTAGGCGTCCCGGGCAGAGTAAACGCCCACAACGCCACCTCGTATCTAATGGAAACTGACCCTTTAAAGCTTGTTTATTTAATTACTTAAAGGTTCAAATAGGGTGCTGAAACTATTTGGCATTGAAACTCTTAACAAGCGTAGAAAATATATTTAAATAGCAAGGACATTTTTGCATTTTTCCAAATTGTGTATCAGAAATAAATAAATAATCATTGTATATACTGAAGGACTCTTGGAGCTTCCACTACCCTTCTCTTGAAGGACTCTAGTGCTGGACACAGCCAGCTTGCAACAAACGCTAAAACTAAATTCTAAGAGCTCTAAACCTGACTCTCTTAACCTAACATATACATTATTAGGCCAAAGCGGAATTGTCGGTGAATAATTATTAGGTTAGGAGGGCCAGATTTAGAGCGCTTAACATTTAGTTTTAGCGTTTGTTGCAAGCTGGCTGTGCCCCGCACCAGCCCTTGAAGGCCATGTTCGTCACTGCTCCTGTCCACTCAAATTCTATACCCTGTCCCAGCTAACTGTAGAGCAGGGCCGCGCATAGCGGTAGAGAAGGAGGAAGGAAATCGAGTGGTGAAAGCGCAACGTTGCCAACCGTATGGTAATTACGGTACATGTACGGAAATTTCATGGCATGTACGGACGTACGGTCCAGACCTTAGTCCGTACGCTAAATGCACGGCTTGTCAAAATTTGCACTTGCTCTTTTATCCCTAATATTTCCCTAAGAAATTCTTAAATCAAGCGTACGAACCTGGAGACAAAAATACGGTCCGTTTGCCAAGTGCGTACGGTATTATCCTTTTCAAAAGTTGGCAACGCTGACAGAGCAAAGCAGGAAAACGGGTAACTCCAGCCGTCCATTACGCAATCACGTTTCTCTCACTGTTCATTGGTGGAGCCGTCTCGCGTCACTACTTGCGCAGAGACTTGTTCTCGTTCGCCTGGTCTACAGTTAGCTGGTACAGGGTATACACAAACAAAGGGATACAAAATACAAAGAATGAGACAACTAATGGGGAGAGGAGAGAGAGTGAGTGTGTGTGCGTGTGTGTGTGCAGAAAGATTGCGAAACAGAGAAGATAAACAGAAAATGGAGGAACACAGTAAGTAAGAAAGAGAAACGCAAGAATAAATCAAATGATTGAGAAATGGAGAAAGGAAAAAGAGAACAGAGGAAAATGTAATAGAGGAACAGTGGAAGAAAGGGATAAAGAAATAATGGAATAGAAAAGAGAACCAAAGAGAGAGGGAGAGCAAGAAGGAAGTAGAGAAACATGGGAAGAATCAAAGATAAAAAGAGATAATATCTGTCATCCATGACCACCGATGTATTGATCACTTGAAAGTAGCATGTTAATACATTGCAACGCCAGAAGATACATCTCCTGATTCTCATGACAAAGAAAACACAGATAAAATGTTAAAACCCACAATGAATTGTGAATTTTCAAATAAATAACAAAAAGAAGTATGTTGAAAATTATCCGTGAATCTCGTCAAGATATACTGACTAACTCTAGTGCTGGCAACTCTGAGTTTGCCTTGACAAATTCTCTAGATCCACCACTGCACAATCTATACCAACTAGGACAAACAGATGAGATGCCATGTAGCGATTCCGAAGAACCACACCAACAAGAACCACCAAAGAATTGAAATGTGTACTGCTCTCCAAAAGAAGCAGAAAAACAACTATAAGAGGTCAAAACAACGTCTCACAGATGGCATCAGCATCTCAAGTCCCAACCATGTTTGACGGAACAGATGCGAGGAGATGAATCTTTCAATGAAGAAAAAAAATTATGGAGTCCTTGTTCAGCCTCCTCCTGTCACCATCCAGCTCTCAGCAACGGTCCTCCATTCGTGCAAGAGAGACTCGTATGAATAATTCCCTTTTATCAACAAATCGATTTCAGAGAAGCAGGGAACTGAAAACAGAGAGAAAAATATACAGAGAAAAAAGGGGGGATATATTTCCAGAAAAATCTCCCGATTTAAAAATGCATTTGCTCCAGTCTTCCGAGTCGCGGGATCCTGGTTGATGTATGAGCTCTGGATGAGAAGAACGCTAAAGATCTAACAAACGCATGAAAAACATTCGTTTCCGATATATTTATGTTCCCCGGGATGCCTGGAAGACATTTTGATAGCCATTGTTGCCAGCGCGTGTCCTCTAAGTGATCGAAAGGAAGGTCACAGGAATTATCCTGTTCGACGAATACGCGAAGAGAACTTCAACTTCTGAAGTTCCTTCAGCCATGCAATTTAGGTGAAATTTGTCACGTGACTTCCTGGAAGGATACCATTAAACATATTATAGGAGTGTGCTAGTGCCGCCATATTGAAAGATGGCCGCCAGTACGGGAATTGTTATTAAACATGTTCAGAAATGTTCTGAATCAGATAGAATTTAGCATATCTTCCCAAAGACTTGTCATTTAACATATTAACTTCACTGTGTATCCATCTTGTGCGCCTGGAAAATGGCTGTAATTATCGGGTTTTGACAATCCGAGGTAATGTCTCAGATTACTATGAATTTATTATTTCTGTAATCAGTACATTCGTGCGCACACAGAGTCTGTGTGTATGTGTGGAGGAGAGTTTTGTTTAAGTCTACTTTATGCACACATAGGCTAATCGGAACTATATCTACGATTAATGTGTGATTCGAAGCACTATATGCATCTACCGGGTATCGAACACGGGACTACTTGATTACAAGGCAGTGGCACCGCCGCCATCTTCGTATGACCTGGGCTATGCGCGATCGAAGATTCTCGGCTCAAAACTTAAGCATGTTGTTTCCAGTCTGCTGATTAGATACCTCTGGTTTGAATGTTCATACAGAATATGCGGTATTCTGATCTGGTGTTGTTTATCTTGTGTGTGGAATTTTGGCAAATGTAACTGAAGAAAGGGTTTAGCCTAGAGTTTCTATTAATGCGTGAAGTTCCTTGAACGAATGTTAGTGTTACCAGGGTTAAGGAACCCGTGAACTGTTGTGTAATGGATCATGGGTAGATGGCCTCAGAGTAGACTTAAAGCTGACCAGATTTTCTAAGCAACAAAACTGGACATTTTTTCATATTTTTTCTGAAGGAGAAACTGGGCTGAAAAATGTACACTTTAATATAAAAACTGTCATAAATACTTATATTTGAAAATAAATACTGTGTAAATAACTTGCATAATATGGTGATTTGCACTGTACTCGAACCAAGAATAAGAATAAGAAGTCATTCGTTGATGTTTTGCCCATGAATGGATCTTCTTCAGTACAGCCTTCTTTTAAATAACATTTTCTGAAACTGTACCCAAATGTGATTAAAGTCCAGTCCACCTTATTAATGAACATAGCTTTCGAAGTTTGTACTGAAAGAGCGTTCTTGTGACTTGTCCACAAACCATTAACATGCGAGAACACTCGTTCAGTGGGAGCATTAGTTCCAGGTAGAGAAGAAACTCCAATATGTTAAGAAATTGGAATATGGCACATTGTTGAGATTGAAATGTGAGAATTTCTACCCAGCAATGCCATAGTTCATGATAATAATAGAAAAAGTATATTGTCGCAGTAATTCTAATGGAAGCGAAGGGTCATTTTTACCATGACTAAAGACCAAGAAAGACGGCAAAGTAATTTTCCACGTTACCTTTTTGAAAATTAACACAAAAAGTTTATGCCGTTTTTATTGGCCATTATATGGCCATAAGGTAAAGATATGTTCACGGCACAGACACCTCGTGAGTAATTGTCTAGCCATTCTCCTGAGCGGGAATCGTAATAGCGACAACGAAAGATATACAGGTCAGAAATATCCACGTACAGGCTGAATTGTTTTCTCAGATTTCGTGATGGCAGAGAGGAAATGATTCTAGGCCTTGCAGAGACACTGGTAGCCTATAAATAGACTTCGCAGTCATTATGTAGCTGTCTTTTTGACAATGGGAGGAAAATACGTGGAACTGTTTTAAATCTCTCTCGGTTTATATGGGGCATAAATATGTGAGAACAGGGGATGTGCCTTCTACACTCTCTCTGCTGAATTCAAAGGAGTGGAACCACGAAATTACGGACGTCATTTGCTGGGAGACAATGGGGACACGTCCTCTCGTTAATAAAGGTATATGCATTTTAGTTTTTTGTGCAGGACATAGGATCGTACGTCTCGTGCCCAGTTCCTCCCACTGCAAAATTTTCTACTGCGTGTAAGGCATTTGAATTTGTTGGAATTTGTAAGTCCACTTGCATAGAGGCTAATCGGGACTGCACCTACAGTTTAAAGTGGGATCCGAACTGATATATGCCTCCATCGGGTATCGAACCCAGGACCCCTTGTGTACAAGTCGATGACGTTAGAGTGTGAGACGTGTCTCTGTGTGTATTAACGTAAAAATATTTCTCGGCGCAAATAATGTGTTTTACTACTTTTCTATCAAGATTGTCCAGCGCGAATGCTAAATTTGGGGTTCTGGTCGGCTATTGGAAAGCTTCCGAAATCTGCTCCTATTGCAAGGATGCTTAGGTCTATCGGCGGAGAGTGAAACACCTGGTCTTCCCCAGTTAAATCACACCCTGCATGAAATATTAAGCTGTTCTTTATGGTTCAGCCAGTAACTCGTAATTACTTTAAAGCGGACACATTTCTTCATTGCCATGCATCATTCAGTCCAGCTGTTGTTGATTGTAATACAGAACCTTCATTTCTTAAAAAAACAGTGCAATATTGATTATTAACGGCGATCCCTCTACTCTAAATTTCTAAGCGAAAATATTGGGGGCAACTACCCCCTCCCCCGTGCTTACGTCTGTATTTCTCAGGGTTGTTAAAGGTTCAGGAATTGTACATAATTTCAATTCCGGTCCTAGAGAGAAAATCAGAAAGCATAAATGGACCGTAAAGAGCCTGTTTATATTTAAAGTACCGGGTGGCCAGAATTAGAGCCCTCTGTAGCCTGTTTGAGGCATCGTAGAACTCTGAAATTTGGTGAATCCACTATGCAGACCATGGGAAAGAGGATGGCGATAAAAAAAAATAGTTCAATTTTCCGCCACCAGGTTGACATGTGGCGCATGATGGGTTGTAATAATGACGTAAACTGCTCCAGTTGGTTATGGATTTGCCTTTACCTTGCAATCTTGCAATAACGAGAGATTATTTTCTCGCAACTTCCAGCCACTAACAAATGTCTTTCTAATTAATAACTCAGCTGAATCACTTAACGTGATTATTTGTGCAACCCATCATGGAAGTACAGCGCCACATTTCAACCTGGTGGCGGAAAATTGAACTATTTTTTTTTTAGGATGCGTCAAACAGGCTACAGAGGGCTCTGAGTTGGGTAACTTTAATTCTGGGCACCCGGTATTTCAATTCGGTCCGGTAACCTTTTCTTCCGGATCAATGTAAACAAGGTCCAAGTTCGGTAATGAAATCAAACAATACGCAACTTGCACCGAATTCAAATTGTGCGAGAAAGAAGATTCCTGTCCTGTTAGTAACAAAATAGAACCCATTAGAATGTATTGGTTCCTGGGCCTCTAACGACACTGGTGATTCTACAGCTTGGTGGGTGAAGCTGCGGGAATGTTCGGTCGCTAGTAAGAACTCGAAATGCAAACTCGTTCATTTTGGTTTGGTATATCCAGTATACAGCTCAGCATCTGCCGTCACGAGAATACTGCTTGCGAAGCACGGTTCGTGCTTTTGCGAGATGAGATGGCAGAGGGAGATTGAGTCCGAAGCAATATCGAACGAGAAATCGGGCCAAACATCGAGACGTGGCTCTACATTTTAATAGCCTTTGTTTCGTACATGCGACCCGCTTCGCTGATTACAGCGAGACTCCCCCATCCCGGGGACTACAAGGGTAGCCACTTGGACACGGGCGCCAGGGGACCTCCCTCCGCGGCTACGGAAGAAACAAGACGGAAGGGAGGTCCAGGAAACTTTAAAGGGCCCGTCGTTTGCGATGAACTTTAGTTCTTCATCTGCCACTGTCCGAAATCAGACCAGTCTTGCCACATGAAGGGAAATTTCCCTTTTGCAGGGAAATTTGGACCGAATTTTATCTAAAGGGAAAAGGGAATTTTGATGAAAAATACCACAATTCCAGGAAAAATTTAAGATAACTGACTCTACATTATAACATTATATATTAAGTTCCAGTTTCATATCCACATTTTTATTTTTATCTGTTCCTTCTTATTTCTGCTCCCTTGAATACAAACTTGTATTTACTTATATTTCTTTTATGTTTATTGAACGTCGCTTTTCTATATACCTTCCGATAATTGTAAGGATGAGAATTAACGATTTAGTGGATTCCTGACCAGGATTCAAAGCTGGGGCATCTGACCAGAAAGCGATGAAGCTGACATGTATGCGAAAATTTTGTTTCATTTTTTATTCATACGAGCATGACCAACGGAAATATTACCACTACTACTGCTGCTTCTGCTACTACTACTACTACTACCACTGCTGATAATAATAATAATAATAATAATAATAATTATTATTATTATTATATTTGTTAAGGTGAAGGGAAACATTGGTCCAAAAAGGGAAATTTTGCCCTTGGAAAGGGAAATTGTGCCCTCAGATTGTGGCAACACTGAATCAGAGTCGCCACCTTCTGGCAGGGTTAGGAACAAGAGGCCTCAGGTTAGAAGCTACGGACGGTATGTTGGATGCGGAATGGAGGCCAATAAACTTGTACGGTTGCAAAGAGTATGTTTCCACTAAGCCACTGGTCTGGATCTTGTCAATATTTGTCTTCTCAGTATTGTCAATACTTATAATACCCATAAATTGTCATTTCATAAACTTTGCTGTTCTCTAGGCTTGTTTAAATGATAATGTTGATGACGAATATTTGGTAAGTGAAATAAATTTTACATACATTTTTCCGATTTATGTGTTCGTCTTTGTTCATTTAATAATATAAAGAGAAAGGGAAATAATGTTGAAGAGTAGGGCAAACAAAGAGATAGGGAAGAAAGAGAAGTGATTTGAGAAATAAAATATGTGAGGAAAAATTAATTAAGATAGAGAGAGAGAAGAGAGAAGGAGAAATAGAACAAATCCGATGGAAGGGACTGAGAGAGATATGTAGAAGGAGAAAAATAGGGATAGAAAGAGAGGGAGAGGGCGTAGAACCTAAAAGAGAGAAGTATGGAGTGGAGGGGCTAAGAGAAAATAGTAGGGCAAAGACACAGAGAGAAAGAAAGAGGGGGAACTTACGAAATATGGTGTAAGGGAGAGAGAGAGAGAGAGAGAAAGAAATAGAGAGAAGGGATAGGAAATGAAAAAGAGAATGCAGAACAATTTCACTTCGCAATGCAAGATTTGCACCTAGTGGTAAAAATTTGAACTACACTTTTCATCAACATTCGCTTTCCAATATCTCCACAGTCTCTATACAAAGTTTCACATCAATTCGCTGTTCCGAGAGGAACATCTTCTCGAATTACTAATCTCTACACTTCTTACTATACCTTTACTATTTCCTGGTGATGAAGAACTTTTAACAGATAAAAATTAACAACAAGTAGAGACTTTTAAACATCCTACCACTCCCAATTAATAACTTTGTCGCTTTAAATCCCTAACCTATTAACACTTTTATCCCATTTCATACCCTTTACACTAGTATTAACCTTCTCATTAACTTTAAGATCTTAAAATTAATAATTGTAGATCTAACACAATAACATTTTAACACTACTAACACTTTTATATGTAAACCAATGATTATTCTGGTTTCGGAATAATCATTGGTCCTTTTTCTGGTATGATATTAAACCATACCATCATGGAAAAAAAAAGGAAGCAGCAAATAAAGGATAAAGAACAAAGATAAACGGGGATAAATATTTCGCTTAACTGACGTTCCGGTATAATTTAAGGCACCGGGACCATAGCGCATATAGTCAACGCGCTAGCTAGCTTTGAAGTCCACGGAACGCGCCCACCAGCTGCAACAATTACATTCAACGCACAGTGTTGCTACACATCTACTCTACGCCACCTTGTCCCCCGCCTTCCCACGGTCTCCACATTGAAGTTGCAAAGTACGGCAACAGCGTATCCGCAGTCATGTGACTGAGACTCCACGTGGAGTAGCCGAGCAGAATGACAGCTGCGACCATTGGCTGAAGGTTGCGTGTGATTGGACGAAAACAACTCGCCCGCTATTTATCCCCACCCACGTTCGTGGCGGCGGCTTTCTGCAGTTCTTCGTCGTTAACGAAGTAAATGCGTGGACTTGACCTCCGAATGTATGCGAGTGGAGGAAGACATTTTTCGGGGTCCCTTCCTCCATTTAGTTTATTTTCCGGAGGGGACTTCAATTATGGCCACATGGTACAAGTGCAGGCTTTGCAGGCTTGTGCTAAGTTTTCAAGGCCATTTTAACAGCATTTTCGTGGTCATGATTACCAGGGAAAGGATTTTGAGATGCAAAATTATGGTCGGGAAAGGTAAAAAAAAAGGTTCTTAAAATGTTTTCAAAAATGCGCTGATAAAATGCATTTACTCAAGTCTAAACCAGTTACATTAACATTTCTTATTCAGTAATGTAGCATATAACATAATTAGTAATAATTTCATAACGTAACCAGTATTTTGTAAGCAAACGTGGCATTTATTGGGTTTCAAACAACTTGTTATACAGGATTACGCTCAACATTTGCATGTTTTCGAATGTAAAGCTCGGTATCCACTTGTTGCAAACCAGCGTATCGTATCCCCGTTCCGTATCAATTAATTCGAAAAAACTTGCAACGCTCCGTTTCAAAATGTGAGAAAAGATACGCAACGGACCCGATCGCTCATTTGGCGGTTTTCCCCCGTCACATCAAAGGAAGGATACGGTACGCGGTGGAGGGTCAGTGTGGACGGGCATGCGCGCGTTCCGTTGCCTCGTTGCATCATCCTTCAGAGTTTAGTGAGCTCTGTGAATGACGGCACGTCCCATTGTCAATTTATTTTCTTTATTATCTTTACTATGGAGTGGGATAAGGAAAATACTATTGCATTTATTGATATATCGGGTGGCCCATAAGTAGTAGACCACACTTTGAATCACCATAACTTCTAGCGGAAGTGCATTTTCTGACAGGTTTAACTTGTAACATGTAGCAGAAGTGTCATATTTCAATGTTCTAAAGATGATCCTGATTTCCGCCTGCAGTTTGCTGAGGAGTGGCTCACCAAGTTGGAAGAGTATCCACAGTTGGAACAGAGTGTGGTGTGGACTGATGAAGCCAAATTTCACCTGTCCGGTAGTGTAAACAGACCCTAATTGTGTTTACTGGCGTGATTCGAATCCAAATGTGGTAGAAGAGTACGATGATAAAAGACCCGGCGTCATGGTCTGGGGATGAGTTACGTACCAAGGTGTCATTGGCCCTTTCTTCTTTGAAGATGGCGTCAATGGTGAGAATTACCTGAAGCTCATTAGGGATACTGTTTACCCTTTACTCCAACAGAGACACCAGCAGACTTTTTCCTGTGGGGCTTATTAAAGGATAAAATTTATCCTTGACCTGAAGGATGTGATTACTGAGGAATTTACTGTTGTTCCTAATGAACTGTGTGCAAAAGCGTGTGAAAATGTGTCTTTGCGATTACAGGCCTGTATTGACGCTGATGGTATGCAAATTGATCACACAATGGAAAATCGATATTAAAAAGTGTTTGTGTTACAAAATAAGCCATCTTTTTTTATTTTCATGCCGACTCTGCTAGAAGTTACGGCGCTTCAAATTATGGTCTACTACTTATGGGCCACCCTATATATAAGAAATATGGAATCCTGTGGTACCCTAAACATCCGAAGTACTACAACAAAATTCGTAAACAAGATAAAACATAATGAATGAAAATATATGCCGCTGCTGCCACTTGCTGCGGTGTACTCATCATCATATGAGACCAGACTGTGAACCGTATCGTACTCCCGTATCAATCATGGTACAGGATGGATGATACGGAACGCAGTGATGATACGCGACAAATCGGAGTCCGTATCGTATCAATGATTGATACGGAACGGTGATACGATACGCTGGTTTGCAACAAGTGGATACCGGGCTTAAGTCGCTGACGCTTTTGAACTCAGGAGATCCTTACATGTATGTGCAGAAACTACATTATCTTGGGAACTATTATGGCTGCAACGATTACATTTACCATTTTATAGATCTCGTTCTGCTCTATGATTTATATATCTGCTCAAGAAGAGTGAAAATCATTTATTTTTCTGTCCAATTTTTAACAAAGTAAGTGCATCCATCCTAGCTAAATTGTAGACTATGATAGAAAATGACTCCGCGAGAAGCTAGTTGGTGTCATGGAAGCTGGAAAGGCTGTGTGCGAAGAAGTTGTACGCTCACTTGAAAATTGACGATTTTATAGGTATATATTTATTTTGGGTGTTATCTTTATAAGGATTATCGTGTATACAGAAGTCTACATTCCAGCACATTCCATTAATCTGGACACATGATTTAAGTAATTTAGAACGTTTGTCTGGTGAAAGTTATTTGCCAAGTTTTATTGTTCAATTTCTGTATCTTGCTACTATCATTTACTCCACCCGGTGGGACAAGTGCATCCACATGCAGACTTGATTTATTTCAATTTTTTTAACAGAGAAGTTAATTATTTTTTTGTATTTGAACTAGATAAAATGTTCATAACGTTCTACGTGTAGCCTGGTAAAAGTTTGTTTCTTCTCAAATAAATAATGTGCACACTATGACCTTTCTTTTCTTAAGGGGTCACACTTGCCCCACTCTCCCCTATAAAAGGAACGGATAAGTGCTGGAGCATCAAAGAGGAGGTTAAAAATGGTGCTAATCTCACGAAAAGGTGCACAAAGTGTGTTCATTTTACTTGATTTCATGTCCTAAAATACCACTCAAACGATCTGCATATTTTTTTGAAAGATGCTGCACCTTAAAATCCGCTCCACAATGATTACCATGTGACAGTGCTGGTGACAATTCCAGTCTGCCACCACGACAATTATACAATGGCTCGAAGCGCACGATTTACCTTTGAATGGGAATCGGTTTACATTGGCATGCAAAGCCAAGCATTGCTTACAGTGACATGTAATCTCCGTTCCGCAAACACGCCATCAATGATATCGATCAGACACAACGATGCCGTATCGCCTCATTACCTTCTCTTTTCTTCTTTTCTTCTTGCACGCAGAAGAAACGAGCAAACAGCTGCTCTAATTGGCAAACTATTGATTCTCTACGAAATGAAAGACTAGCTAGAATATATATCGTTGCATACGAGTTGTCGAGCTCTACTTCAGAACGTTAAATCGGAACCTTAGAAGAATTTCAAATATTAACTATACTGCTGCATCTCTATCTCTCTCTCTCTCTCTCTCTCCAAATCTTCTGTCCCTTGTCTATATTTATATTTAGTTCCGATTCTCTCCCTCTTTTCCTCTTTTTCCGAATCTCCCTCTTCTATATTTTCCAACTCTCCCTCCTCTCCTTCCCTCTATTTCCGACTGTCATTCTGTCTGTCCCTCTATTTCCGTCTCTCCCTTCTTACTTTCTCTATTTCCGACTCTCTTCTCTCTACTTCCAACTCTTCCTCCTTTCTATTTCCGAGTAGCCCTCTGTGTCCCTCTATTTCAGTCTCTCCCTTCTTACTTTCTCTATTTCCGACTCTCTTCTCTCTACTTCCAACTCTTCCTCCTTTCTATTTCCGAGTAGCCCTCTGTGTCCCTCTATTTCAGTCTCTCCCTTCTTACTTTCTCTATTTCCGACCCTCCCTCCTCTCCGTCTCCATATTTTCGACTCTCTGACGTCTTCTCTCTATTTCCGACTCTCCCTCCTTTCTATTTCCGAGTGACCCTCTGTCTGTCCCTCTATTTCCGTCTCTCCCTTCTGTCTCTATTTCCGTCTCTCCCTTCTTTCTCTATTTCCGACTCTCCCTCCTCTGTCTCCATATTTTCGACTCTCCTCTTCACTCTATTACCGACTCTCCCTCCTCTCTGTGTCCCTATTACCGACTCTCCCTTATCTCTATTTCCGAGTTGCCCTCTGTCTGTCCCTCTATTTCCGTCTCTCCCATCTTTCTGTCTATATTTCCGACTCTCTCTCTCTCTCTCTCTCCTCTCTGTCCCCTCTATTTATGATTTTTCTTCACATCTTTTCAATATTTTTGACACACTCTTTTTATCCTCTACTCTTTACATTTAAGTCTCTCTCTCCGCTCTATCTCTCTCTTTTTCTGCCTTCATTCACGTTTTCTTGTACCGCCTGAAGGAGCCTCTGGACCGTTTCTCTCGCGCCCATAAAGACTTTTCTCTCGTTGCGAAAAACCAATAGACTATTCCAATTCTGAAAAATGCCATCTGCTTAGAAGCTCTTCTAAAGCATCCAAGTGATTTTTCGTGCGGTTTGCTTGCACTGTTTAGATATCTGTGGTACTCTCTTGATACGTAAACCGTATATTCTACCACAGATGTTAAGACAACAGCGAAATCCAGCCGCACGAAAATTCATTTGAATGCTCTAGAAGGAATCAATTGATATAATTTGTCACAATTGGAATATATTAGAGAATTTTCGACTGAAGACAAACTTTTGAAACAGTTTTGCGCGTGAGGTCACCTTAAGAACAAAGTTCAAAGCTTTATCTTCCTCTTCGCCCCGATGTAACACCGGATTACTCTGTATACCGATTACAGGGATTCATATTTATAAAAAGGGACAGGAAATTCATACGCGCAGAGCATATAAAGTTGCCGTTTGGAAAGGCGACGGCCTAGGCGAAATATATAAGCGAGGCTCTTATGTAATTTATAGGCAATTTTCGTTTCTCGTACAAATTCTGCACTTAAACATCATGGTTATTACATTGTGTAATTATTTAATATTTTCTGCCTTAATAGTAGGTTGTTTTGCACTGTGAACCTACAGACTTTCCAATCTTGAGCCTTATGCTTCATGTCAGAGTATCAACACAGGATGTCGCCGTCAACCACCGAGAAAATTATACAATATGTAGAGAACATCAAAGTAAACAAACATCCCGTGTGTATGCAGCCATGCATTGCTGTCACCGATGTTTATTTTTTCTGCCATTATATTATAACGTGACTACTCCACAGAAACGGGATCATGCTAGCAGAGACGCCGACAGGTTGAAAGTCCTGAGGTTAACCCTTTCGCTCATTATATGCAATGTAGAACGGTATTTGAAATGCTGGGTGAGTCTGTTAAAAGAAGCCCCGTGAAAAATGTGCTCCTTGCATGTAGGCAACCCTGGTACACAGAAGAGAAGAGCGGGGTAGAGAACAGTCCAGGATATCGGTGCCAAGCAGTTTAGACAACTTGACATAGAGGGGGATTGAAAAGAAACCACTTGTGCCTCCACCGGGTATCGAACCCGGGAGCCCTTGATTACAACGCTATAGCCTGACAAGTTAAGTCCCGATATGCGCAGATCGCTGCGGAGCACTTTCTATTACGTCATCCTCCCAACCACCCTTCTACTCACTGGTCTGGCGTTGAGAGTACCAGTGGTGCCAACTCAGCAAAATTAAGCTAAAACAAATATGACAAACAATTTTCACTGTTTAGCGTGATGGTGCATGCAGGCTCCTATTATATCAGTGGTTCATTTTATTTAATCCGGCCTTTGAAAATGCGTGCGGTGCGCCGATCGTAAACTGTAGTAAAACGCACGTGCGTTAATGTTTATAACGAAGAGAAACTACAGGGCGAATGACTTCATTTTCTGAATGCGACATCGAGCAGTGGTCAGTTTTTTTTAACTAGTGGGGTGGTGGTTCGTTTGTTTATCGTACAACAATCACTGCGAGAAGGCAATCTGATAACACGCTTGCCTGTGTTCTTTTCTAAAGCATTGAAATGTTCATGCTGTTTACTCTTGGCTGCAAGATTCTTACTTTGAAAGAGATGGACTTATGGACGAGCGTGTAGATGAACTGATAATTATACTTGGTGAAGCCGATTCAGACACGGACACAGATTCATCGTTAGACACAGACTCGGATGAGTGGGAGAGTGAAACTGAAGGAGAACTGGAAAACATTTAGAAGGTGAGCTCAGTTCTATCGTTTATATATTTTTCATTTTTCTATCGTTTTATTTCATACATTTCTTATGCTGGTAAGAAATATTCCTAATATTACTTAATTCATTTAAGGTTTAAAGGAAAAATATCAAAATGTATTCAGAATTTAGGGTAATCAATAGGTAGCGTAGGTGACGGGATACTAATTCATGCCTTTCACATTCAAATTTCGATGAAAATTCTAAGACGATTCCGCTCCCTCCAGGTTGCAACACTGCGAACGATCGTCGCCGCAGACAATGGAGTGGGGAAATGTGATGTGAGGTGCGCAAACAATGGATTGCAGAATCTTGTTTTTAAACTTGTCAAGTTATACCACTGCGCCATGGGGGAGGCCCTCCAGCACCTCCTCTAGGTAGTTAACAAAAGTGTAAGATAGTCAAATCATTCATTCATACGTCTCTAGTCTAATGGCGACGATGAGGATGAGTGGTGATATTGATGACACGCGAAGAGGAACGCTTGACCCCGAACCAACGGAGACGGCAGCCGTACAATCGGGCTGAGCATGTACGGTCATCGGCAATAAATATGGGTCACCTAGATCCTGAAATAGTCGTTTCCCTTCAAGGTGTTATGCGTGCTGCCTAACTTGACGGCGTTGGTAGAAGTTGCCATTGTAAATTTACTATTAAAATCAACTTATCGGCGTAAAGTTAGGCAACACGCATACCACGCATGCGAGGCGAGTATTTCAGGATCTAGGTGTCTATTTTTTATTGCCGCTGACCGTACATCTTAACGTTTATCGGTACAAAACTGAAAGATAACCGCTACGGAAAAAAGAATAAAAAATATGCCACAGTCTGCTGCAGTTTTTATTCTGAAGAGATTAGCTGAAGCGATGAGCTTAATTCAATGCCTTTGAACTTTGTCTCTCTCTGTAATTTCGTTTCTCTTTGAGCGTCTTTTTTTTTTCCCTCCCGCACATAATCAAGGACTCATTACGGATCTACGTAAGCAAGTCGTTAAGCTAGAAACAATTGTACGAGCGGGAAAATGGGACGCGGAATGACAAAAGGTTTTTAATTTAGCTTCTTTCGTGTCTGGTTTCGGAACGCCCAGGATTCTGTGATTGTAAGAACTCTCCGCTAGAGAAAACCTCGAAATGAAATGTCTTTGATTCCAGAAAAGAACTGTTGTAATTTCTTGTTTTGCAACTCACAAATGAGGCACTGCCCAGCCATTAGGGAAGGACAAACATGTAAATTGCATTTGGAGAAGAACGTTCTCATCAGATTCGTAAACAAAAACTTGAAAAGTCCATATCGTCAAGCCTGCATCTTTGAAAAATGGACATTAAACTGTGAACTAATAACTTCAATGTAGATATCTGACAAGAAATTCGGATGAGGCAAAAACTAAAGCCATATGCTATAATTATACCGAAAGTAATCTTCACAACAAAAAAGTGGCATTTGCGAGAGCACTATTCTGGCATTTTCATACGACTTAAGTGTGTTCAGTTAGTTTAATGAATTAAAATTGGATGTTTTATAATAAGCAAATGTTTAGACGATAGGATGGAAACAATATGTATAATGCAACACTATATTTATTTGTTTCGGCCTTTCGTAATTAGCCAAAAGTTGCATAAATAGAGGGAAGGGGTGGATAGAGTAAGAAATGGGAGAATAGAGAGAGTCAGAAATAGATTTGATTTTGATTTGATTTGATTTAGTTTATTTTACTTCGCGTTTTGTGCCTCTTGGCTAATTTGCGAAGATGGGGATGAGTGATGAAATGATGAAATTGATGAATGGACATTCACAAACAACCAAGCCCGACCGGGATTCGAACCCGGGACCCTTGGCGTCGCAGCGCGATGTGCTAACCACTCGGCCGCAGGGTCGAGCAGTCAGAAATAGAGAGAAGAGGAGTAGATAGAGAATGAGAGAGATAGAGTAATAAACAGAGGGAAGGAGAGGAGAGAGAGAGAGATTGATTGATTGATTTGGTGACTTAAGTCCACGTTTTGCACAGTAAGGCTAATCGGGACTGGACCTACAGTTTTAAAGTGGGATCCGAACCACTATGTGTCTCCACCGGGTATCCAACCCTGGACCCCTTGATCACAAGGCGACGACGCTACCACTGCGCCATCGGGAGGCCCCAAGAGAGGGAGAGAGAGAGAGATCCAATACTGTAGATTATATTTCAAATTCTTGGATTTAATTTTAACATTATGAAGTAGAGCTCCTATTTTATCGCATAAATAAGGAAAGTTTCCATGCCGCTTCATTTTCTCCAACATGTAACGCGTGTTACGTTTTCTGATCTGTAAGGCGCCATGCTGCCACATAAAGACTTCGGCCCCTTTTTACTCAGAGTTCTGGACAGGAACAATGGAACCAATCATACAGCGACAATTTACGGATTTCAAACGTCAGTAAAGCCACCACGTCATATCATGCTGTCCAATAACCTTCAATTTTTCGTAGCCGCAACATTTCTAAGCTTCAGATTAATGGTGTGAGCGTCCGGAGACTTCAATATCCCATAATCCCTTCAGAATATGACGTCACGGCTACCAGTAACAGAGTCTGGGTCTGCAATATGGATCAGAGTCTTTTTTTCCACGCTGTATTCCTACTCCAGAAGCCGCAACTGCGCGGGAACATTATTCAAATTGGGCCGACGGGCGCGTTAATTTGGCAGGCCAAGTCCGACTGAATGACAATGACTTTGCAACCTCGGAAGAACATCGCGTAAATCACGCATCCTTATAAATATGCAGCGCGCCGTCCTTGTCCTTAAGCAGAGGCATCCTGTCGGTGTCAAAGAAACCGCGGAAGTTGAGGATTATCCTTGGCCGGGAGCAAGAAAAAATTAAGATACAGCAAAATCTCGTTTGTTCGAACCTGCCTTAAGTAAGGATCGTTTTACGCTTCTAAACGGCTGAAGTATCTCTTGCTTAGCCGACCTCCGTGGCGGAGAGGTTAGCACAGCGCAGAACTACGCCAGGGGTTCCTGATTCGAATCTTGGGCTGGGCAATGGTGTTTGTGAGTCCGTTATTCAATTCCATAATATATTCACTAATCTTTACATTACCAAAAGTGCCAGAAATGCGCAGTAATGCAAACTAAATCAATCTTTCTTGGGAACCACAACAATTTGGACGTTAAAACTAGGAACAAGAGACTAACGACAGTCTGTCCCCGAGATCTGTGGAGTAGGCCGCACATAGCGGTAGAGAAGAAGGGAAATCGAGTAGGCACACTAGACAGAACGAAGCAGTACACTCTACTTTGACGGCTGGTGTTTACACTCGCTTTCCCTCTTCCACGCAATCCCGTTCCCCTCACGCGTTCATTGGTGGACCCGTATCGCGTCACTACTTGCGCAGACTTGTTTTTGTTCGCTTCCTCCAGATATACCGGGACAGAGTATGATATATCGCCTTACACTATCTTACGTACACCTGGGAAGCTATGATTGATTTGGTGTTTTACACTTTATGCACGTAGATATAACAATAATATGTAGATGTAGTCTTCCTGCAAACTATTAAAGTTTGTTTTAGTCCACTTTATGCAGAGATAGGCTAATCAGGACTGGTCATTCGGTTTAAAGTGGGATCCGAACCACTGTGCAATGTGCCTCCACCGGGGATCGAACACCTTTGATTACAAAACAACGGCTTTTCCACCACGACATCGGAAAGCCCTTCCTGGTAACAAAAGTGGTACCGCACATTAGACTACCGACCAGCTGTCAACAGCTGTGTTCACGTTTTGGATCACAGAGAGTTGGAAAAAGGTCTATGTTTGTAGAAAATTCTGCAGTGCGAGAGAGAGAGAGAGAGAGAGAGAGAGACCATGATCTGATGAGATTCATCAACAGAAAGTAAGATAGGGCATAGTAGAATTGTCCCTATTTCATAGCAGTGGGGTAAAGTGCTCTTGTATCTACAAGATGGAGTGAAATGTGTACACGTCTGTAAATTAATTAAATTTCAACTGTCTTTCAGCCAAATCTCACCTTTCGCAGCTCATCTACTACTCTTTGAAAAAGAGGCTAACTTTTTTTTTAATATAAATAAATGCAACAGTAAAAACAGGCATGTACACACAAGCTTCAGAGAAACGCCAAGAGAATACATTTGCGACCATAACACGTCACTCTCCGCTGCATTGACGCCACAGTAGCACGGGAAGACAAAATTAATAATATGACTTAATTTCAGCAGAATTGAGGTGAAAATGGTCGACAGTTAATTCTTTGCAATCGAAACTCTTCTGATCGATTCACTGTTTCGGTCCAAATATATGTAGTTGGGAAGTTCTACGTAAATACAGCTGGTCCTATCCTATTGCATAGTGCTAACATTGTCGCTTTGTAATCAAGTGGTCCTGGATATTATACAGGGTGGAAGCATATATAGTGTGGTGGACCCCACTTTAAACTCAACGTCCAGTCCCAGTTAGACTATCTGCGCATAAAGTTGTATTAAAACTCAAATGTAAAATTAGCTAATTCTTTTAAACTTGCTTTTCTTTACACGGAGAAATTCACTAATTTCAATAATGAGGAAGGATTTATATTAGACCTATTTCATTTTGGATACATTACGTCGCTTTCTGCCTCTTGGATTAGCCGTGACGATGAAAATGAATGATAAACTGCGGGATGAGACGAACAGACACATCCATGCCTTATACTGGATTCAAACATAAGACCCCTGTCTTCGTAGTACGACACGCTAACCGATACACCACACAGGCCCAAAGTTAATATTAGTGAAAACAATAAGTCATGCTCCATATTGGACACATGCTGCTCTTTAAACTGTAACCGTTTTGAGTAAAAATAGTTTATACTATGAATTATCTACATGTGCATGTAGTAAAGATTTTAAATACTTTAATTCAGGGAAAAATTGTCATTGTTAGGGATTTCTTGAAGAACACACTGAAATTCGTAGAATCTACACCCTCTGCATTTTTATCATTACTTGAATTGTCTGCCAAATAGGAACATAAAATACATTAACTTTATGAACAATGGCATTTTTTTTAGCCTGTACATAAGCTATATTTTTGATCGACATGAATCGTAAACTTTTAATAGTATGATAAGTTTCGGGCGTTGTATGTCGATTATTAAAAGTTCCGGGAGAGTAATTGTTGTTTCCGTGTGGAAGTACACAGCTGAGTATGACACGTTGCAATTAATATCACGAAGGACCTTGGTAAAAATGAGGTAAGAAAAACAACTTCTGGCTGACGAGGGAAAGTCACATCAGATACTTCCAGACGCGCCTTCTTTCAATCTGTACCTGACAGGCCTTAACGATGTGCTTCTTTTTCCTTGTCTCAGGTCACTGTCGTTCATCTTTCTGCCACCGGCGTCGCTTCTTTCGCCAATGTGTTGAGCGCGTTACGCTTGGCACAGTTTCAAGTCTGTGATATAAAGAATTGGAAGGAAGTAGAATTGAACAAAAATACCGATTCGTCTCGTCCATCTTCGCACAGGTTTGACTTTCAAGGTTGTCTTGACATGATCGTTCATCGTTGGCAGCTGGGAAGATAGAATGCGACCTGTTCATGTTTAAGTAATTTAGGCAGATCTGTGAAAAGAATAAAGCGTTCAGCAGAGGTGTTCCTAAGCTAGGACTGATTGATTTATTGCCACTTTTGGCTAATCGCGAAGCTCCTAAGGTACGAGGTTTCAGTAAAGATGTAAAATGTAGCTCTTAGAAAAGAAATCTGCCATTCCTTTGACGTTCTCGATATATACAGTATGTAACATTCTTATTCGTACACACGGATTTTCAAAGAAAATGCTTTAATATCTTAAACGAAATACACTCTTTTCAAATTGTTTCTTTACAATTCAATAACTAATATCATTAGGAACATAAAATCTTACCCACATTCTGTATAACCAATGACAATAATAAATTATATGAAACTGAAAGAGAAACATGCCATTTTTTGTACAACTTTTCTATTCGTACACTTAATAATATAAAAGAAAAAATATATTCAGAGCAAATTTACTGACAGTTCTAATACTTTGATGCGTATCCTTTGGCTTTAATTACTGCTTGACACCTGTTCTTCATAGAATTAACCAGTTTCCGACATGTTTCAGAGCTTATTTTATTCCACTCGGCTTGCACAACAGTTTTCAACTCTTGTTTGAACTTGACGCCTGCTTTATGCACTAGCCTCTTCAAAATTGCCCATAAATGCTCAATGGGATTTAAGTCTGGACTTTGAGCTCCATTTTTTATGCACTCTGCTTTACATTGTTCTTCAATATGTCCAAATAGACATATGCATCCATGATACCATCAATAAACTGGATGGTACCAACACCTTTGGACGACATACAGCCCCAAATCATTAATGACCCACCACCGTGTTTAACTGTTGGAACTGTGTTAATGTGATTATTGTCTTTATTTGATTTTCTCCAGACCCTATTATGACAATAAAAATAATACATTGTCATAACAACATATGAAAATAGTTAGGCTAAGTCCAAAGTTCCACATTTGTGCAATATTTATAATAATTTAGTCATATGATTGCTCAAAATTTATTCATATAATAATGCAATTAAATGTCTGAAATTCCTATTTAAACTAATTTCATTAAATATGATGTTTAAAAAAGCCAATTTGTATATAATGACAAAATTATCAAATTGTGCAATATGTTGAATTCATATTCATAACAGTTATTTTTGACTGACAAAATGAAAAACAAATATCTTCAATCATATGTGTTCTTTCAGACAAGAAAGATATGATACATTCAAATTTATAATTACATTTATTGAAATTATGTATATTTGCATTGGCATCAAGGTTTATATACAAAGGTCAACTCTTTAAAATTGTTCAATGTATAATATGATGTCATACTTGGTATTTTGTATCAACATTCAAAAAATGGTAATTGTAATCATTAGATAAGTATATTGTGATATACATAGTAAAATAGCTGTAACCGAGCAAATATGTACATTTACTACACAAGCATTCAAGCTGTTAAGCACTTATGGACAAAAATATAAAACAAAAACAATTGAAGATAACTCATGCTAAAAAATCTGGCTTGAACTAGTTGCTCTAATACTAGTTGTCTGTGACTTTAAAGGGATCTCTGGATGGAAAAAAGATAAGTACAGATTGAGCAATATGGAATGGTGATATATTTGTACAATAATTGTTGCTTTTAAAGCATTAAACTGGGCAATGTTATAATAACTTGGATGTTTAAGTTATATAGAAGCCTTTTATGACTCGAATGAACTTTGAATATGATATAATCTTATAAAGATTCGAAAGTTGTGGAATGACACTGATATGTATAATAGATGCCATGTTGAATTGGAAGCAGTGAATAGGTATCTGTTTTCATCTTCCTTAACGGGCAGGCTTGTAAAGTTACAGTTCCTCAAATGAGTGCTTTGAGGAAGGTCGCATAGAGTGACACTTATATGTTCTACGTTTGGAGGTGATTTGATCAGATGATGAATTTCGAAAACTGAAGCTCAGAATTGTAGATACAAAGACTTGCTTTATCCTGGAAGGAGATAACAAAGATATATTTTTTTTATGTATAGCATTGATATCTTATAAATGTTCTTGTAAACATATGCATAATTTGATGCTATTGTAATTTTTGTTGTTTCTAGTTTTTTATTTTTATTTTTATCAATATAATAATTATAAAGTTATCAGTATATGTAAATTTAAATTTCCTTTTCAATATAGCACCATAGCTACCTATTGTGCTGATACTGAGTTTGAATTATACTGACAAAGTCGTTATACTATTTATCCCATCTGACCCGTATATATTAATCTTGGACTCGTCTGACCATATGACACTATCCCAAAATTCCTGGTCCTTGTGGATGTGCTCTTTCAAGAATGAAAGTCTCTTCCTGCGATTCACCTTTTTTACATAAGGCCTCTTTCGTGGTATTCTGCCATGATATCCATGCTTCCACAAGGCACGTCGGACAGTTTGATCGGACATCATCTTGCCAGCAACATTTTCTACTAACGGTCGTGAGGAACACTTAGTCGGGGTTTTTTTCGCACTCTTTTTAAAATACATCACGTTTATTCAACCGTCTCTTTTTTGGTTTTCTCGGCACATTCTGTGTTGAACCTTCCTCTCTAAATTTGTTTACTATGTATTGAACTGTGGAGTGTGATTTATTGACTGTTTGTCTAATTTTTCTTAACGAATAACCTCTAAGGGCCAAATTTATAATAACATCCTTCAGAACGGAACTAAGTTCCTACACCTTGCCCATTTCGAACACGCTGATAGATAGACGATAGGCCTACAACAATACCTACGCCAGCATTCCGCTTGACGGGGAGCGCGCCTGCATGTTCAAACTTGTTACGAAGTTGCAAACTGCACGAAATCGCCCGAATAGCGGTGGCGCTGTATGCGAGGAAGATTGAAACTCTTGCCTGTACGAATAACAATGTTGCATAAAACAGCGTGTTTTTCTCTTTTCACACTAATTATATGCTCTGTTTATGCACTTTGAACATACATTTTTATTGACATTTGTTGGTGAAACCTTCATTAACATTAATTTCCAGGTACATATGAAAATTATTATATTTACTAGTAGATATGACATTTTTTCCTCGAAAATTTCATGTGTAGGAATAACAATGTTACATACTGTATACTTCACTTTTTTTGATACACTCACCTCACTAGTAGTATCACCATTTGCTTATTTACACAGCATTTTTGTCCAAAGGTGGTGGTGGACAGACTTTATTCGTTTGTTTTTATGTATAATGTTCTATTACCTTGTGTTTATCTCTATTTCTTCTCAGTGAAAGTGAAAATTTTCTAGTTAATATTACAAAACGTTAAGACGAGTGCATCAAAATTGATTTGTTCACCGTACATTTATTCCGAACAAAATATAAACCAATATTTCCCAAAATTAAGTGCAATTTTCACATTTTAAGTTGCTTTTCAGTTTCTGTAGGCTAATACCCGTAGTGATAGTGACTAGAAATGTATTCGTTTGAAGTTTCAAATGATAGTATGAATGTCTTCGGAATTTTGCCGCGTTTAGTTGTTCACTAGATTGATTTTTTTATAACGGAGAGGTCACATTTCATTTCATGACATGTTTTTTCATCTCACTTCATGTAATGAAGTATTATGATGATGACGAATTTGTCACTCTTCCATATAATAAATCTCCCCTGAGCTTATCAAAACATTATTTGGTCTGCGCGCTTGTGCTTATTTTTTTGTAGTCTAAGGTTGAGGCGAGCTCTTATTGAAAAAGTAAGATACACGTCAAGAATCCTAACATTTACGTTAACTTGCCCTTAAACTATACAGGGTGGCCTAAAATCGGGAAACATAAGGTGTAGTGCATTTATTCAATAACATCTTCAACATTGTGTCCACCATTAGCGATGCAAACTTCGATACGCTTAAGGGAGATTCATATGAACACGATGCAGTTACTCTGTACTTTGGTTGATCTTCGCATGGTCACTAATGAATCATTCAGTTGATTAATGTTGTGATTAGAAACGTCGATACATTTTGAGTCACCCTGTATAATAGTGTTGTATGTTTTCTTTAGTTTTATCGCTTTTATCCGTCTTTGTGACAATGCAGATGAATGGTGATTGGATGGAACTGATGAACACTCAACTAAAGAACGCCAATACCAGGACTCGAACCCAGAAACTTCCACGGCTCTACTGTACAAGTAAATATTGATTACTGACGCAGAGGCAGTGTCAGGTTCAAACATGTCCCAACATGCCAGCGGCAGCGCGTACAAGCGGAAAGTTATAAACTCATCCTTCGTTTATTGTCGAACATCTCTTGCAGAACATGGCGTTCGCTCTGGGACAAGTGACCTTTCAAGTACTAATAAAATGATTTGCATAGCGGGTCTCCCTCCCGTTTAGGATCGGAGATGAGATTTGTAGGCGTGAAAATATTGAATACTTTATTTTCCCCGGGAAGACAAAACACACACCGAATTGCGACCGTAAGGGTGCCATATTACTTGAACACAGAGAGCCTGCCCGACCGCGCCTATATAATTGCATGCTTTATGTTGAGGAAGATGCCTCCTACGTACGAAATGACAGTGGAACCATCATCATACCTTGCAATATGGCATGTAAGTGCCCGCCATTCGCATTGGGGAAGCAGGGAGCAGAAGAATGATCTGCCAAGTTATTGGCTCTTTCCGAGACAGTGGGATCAGTGTTGCCATCTCAGTTTCCATAATTCCCCTGGTGCTACTCCTTCAGGTTCGTTTTATACATTATTTTCAGGTGCAAAGAAGCTCAGATTTGACTAAAATGAAACCTATCATTCTGATAATAAAAGGAGGCTGGTTCAGCTAATTATTATCGTAATCATTACGTTAACCGCGATGGAGGAGTGAGGCGACCATGACAGGAACAAAGAGGCGAGAGGAAGCGTTCATGGTCCTTAAAGGTACTACCATCCCAGTATTTGTATGGAGTAATCCAGTGAAATAACCTCAATCAGGATGGTCTAACGTGTGTGTCGTGACGTGTCTTCTTCAGTGACCATTCGGAAACCAATTACTTTACGAGTTGGTTATTGTTTTGATGTCATTTATAGTGTGCATAACACGTAGTAAGGAATACCTATACTCTGTCCCGGCTAACTCTGGAGCAAGCGAACGAAAACAAGTCTGCGCGAGACGACCCCTCCAATGAACACGTGAGAGGGAATGAGATTGCGTGGAGGGGGAGCGACTGCTGTTTACAGCCTTCGCAGCAGCGTGTACTGCTTCGCTCTGCCCACTAGATTTCCCTCCCTTCTCTGTCGCTATGCACGGCCTTGCTCCAAAGATAACTGAGACAGAGTATAGGGATCTTTTTTATAGCACAATGCTTCCATTTCAAAGAGCGTGGTGCCAAGTACAAAGAATGTTGTGCACATTTTTGCCATATATTTATTTTAACTGTATATTAACCATAGCACTAAAAGTATAGCTCATCTTCTCTCAGCTGATTAATCGTTTACTATAAATTAAACAATCCATTAGTATTGTTGAAAGGAGAAGTATCTCGGCGCCAACACAATCTTGATCTACAACAATAACGACATCATATTTTACCTTGGAAAACACCACCCAAAAACTTGTTTATCCAGTTACTAACTTCCTAAATGGGTATCTTAGAGCGTTTTATCATTAATCAATCATGTACTGATGAAGAAGGCAGTCCGGAAACAAAATTTACAACTTCTTGAAGTTTCGCGAGAATAGAGATGAGGAGGGTAAATCTCTAAGCGTCTCTAGATGATGAACTCTCGAAAAAGTTCTTCCACGGTTTTCCTCGTAAATCTAGCAGTCTGGCGGCGTACAGGAATATGAAAAATATGTCTGGGGAGGAATTTATAGGGTGAATAGTATAAGCTCTGCTTTAACGATCCATCTGGTTAGAATCTCTTAGTTTCATGACTTAAGAACACTACGCCGCGAACTGAAATCGTTGTTAAAATTCGCACTAAATCATAAATTTCAAAGTCTTGAGCGCAATTTTGATAATCGATCGATTCTTTTGATTTGTTTACTTCGCTTTTCTGCTACTTTTGATTGATTGATTGATTTGCTTGATTTTACTTCGATTTTTGTGCCACTTATTGGCTAATTTACGAAAATGGGGATGAGTAATGATATGATGAAATTGATGAATGGACACTCACAAACATCCATTGCTACGACCCTGCGAAGCTTGTATATATATATATATATATATATATATATATATATATATATATATATATATATGCTGATTCCAAATTTACGTCGGTTATATTCTTCTTATAAATATATGTATAATTGAAAGGAAATCTTCTTCTTTTCTTCCTTCTATTTTGGGAAAAGGCTTCTTCTTCTTTTCTATCTTTGATTAGGGAAAAGGGTTCCTCTTCTTTTCTTCCTTCTATTTTTGGAAAAAGGCTTATTCTTCTTTTCTTTCTTCTAATTTATTGCATTTCCTTTTAAAGCGTAATCTTATTTATTACATATATGCGCTTGCTTTCCCCGCTTCTTTGGCATCATACAAACGACACAAGCTATACTTATAGAAAGATTATGGGCGTCTAAACTGACAGTATCGCCACCTCCTATGTAACGACCAAGAGGGGGATAGACCAGGATCGCTAACAGCAAGCGCTGCCTATGGCCCAGTTCGTCTAATAAGGAGCGCAACCGTAAGTCTAATTTGACACAGCGCCACCGAGGGACGAACAAACACAAAAGCTGACGATGTTCTCCTCGTAAGAGGTATTAAATCAAATTTTGATCACTAGGGTCGAAAAGGAGATACATTTCTGAATTAATTTGCTTACTTATTAACTTTCCTAATTGTTTCATATAAAAGCATATTCTTAATTATCTTAATTGGCTATTTACGACATTTTATTTACTCCTTCTATAATTTTTATACTCTTCCTTTATGTATTTTGCATTTACTATAATATATATATAATCGCTCTTCTCCGCTCCTAGTTCTACAGTGAACTCTGTTCTTCTTTGTATTGCGTGCTGCCATCTATCGTCGCTTTTGGGAAACGTTTCTTCCTTGCATTTTTTATTGTGTCGTCTGAACTGGCACGTGACACCATGCCCAAGCCAGGATTCGAATCTGGGACCCCTTGCTAGTTTTGACTAATTGAAAAGACGAATGGACAATCACAAATACACTTGAATACAAGGAAACACAAGTCGCACAGGACATTACTCTGGCTGCGAGTCCAGACGAGTCCGTTAGTCTGCAAATTGCAGTCCAGGGAAGTGTGTGGAAGTAATTGTATATTTGTATTCTGGTTATTGTACGCCATTTGTTTTGCGCATCGAAGGTAATCACGACGATGAAGATGCTTGGTGAATTGATCATGACGGTGAATGAACAATTACAACTGCGAAGAGACATTGTCCATTATCTTACTCGGGGTTCGATCCCAGGACCTCTTGGAGTCGTAACATGCTACGCCAAACCTTATACCAGAAGGAGGGGGCTAGCAACAAGTTTGTTGCCTCTCAGAACAACGTATGTAGTTATCAAAGTAATGAATAGCAAATTTTATGAATTTTAAAATTTGTTTGAATTTGGTTGTTAAAGATCCAGGGATTTTAAATAAATTCAATTCCGGTCCAGGAGAGAAAATCAGCCAACACGAATGGGCTCTGGACCGTAAAGAACCTTTTTTATCTGTAAAGTATTTCAATTCGGTCCAGGAACCTTTATTACCAGATGAATTTAAATACAGTCAAGGAACTGATTTTTTCCGGCTGAATTTGAATACATTGCAGGAACTTTTTTCCACGAATGAATTTAAGGGGATGAGGGACAATTTCGCACCAGTTGTGCATTCTTTCAATATCGTCCGAATGGGCAATGCTACTGAGGAAAAAAGCTGGTGTTCAAGAGAGTACGAATTTCTCCACATGTTGAAAGTGAAAGTCTTTTTTAAAGTTGATTATTAAGCTAGATGCGATGTTTGAAAAACATGATGAATAAGAATTTTCAGAAACCCATGTAATCGTTATGGGTAATCAACTTCAACTTAAAGTTACGGCTAATCAAATGGAAGTTTCGACATTTCCGCCTGTCAATTACTACTTCAGTCTGTCCTTTTCCGTTGATATATTTTTCTATGCCATCGGAAGTTTCATATTCCGAAGAGAACAAATAAAAGAATACTTCCATAAGAGCAATGTATTTCTCCTTGCCTCCTACGGCCATCCTAGCAGTGTTGCCAAATCTGATGCACATAAAAGAGCTACATTTCACCGTAAACTGAATAAAAACTTTCAAGGAGCTTGATTTACGAAACTGGATAAAGTGCCTCCTGGGGTAATTTTAGGTGTCAAATGAGTTGGGGTGTGGGTGAGGGAGTGCTGTTATTACCATTAGCTTTAAAGTGATGGCAATTTATTCTTAGTTTTTCACCGTCTAGATCCGGCGGCATCACCCATCTCAATAATCCACCGATGGTCGTCTGAAATCGAAAATAAAGTATTACCGAATAACAATATTACGTCCGCTTCACGTCAGCCAAGGCGCTATAAACAAAAGTAGCTGCGGATGTAAGAGGGGGAGGGACGACGCAGTCAATATAACAATATCACGTCACGTGCAAAATGTATACTTATGACAGAAGTTGTCTACGTAAGCCGGAGCCAGTGGTGGCATCATAGTGGGGCAGGGAGCAGATTCCCACAGTTCACAGCCAAACGAGTGCACTAAAGAGCCAGATCTGGCTCCAAAAGAGCGAAGTTGGTAACAGTGATCGGCAGCTGCCGAAGAGAGAATGACATAGGGGGAATTGTCCCTCTCCCCCTTAAATACGGTCCAGGAACATTGTTTCCGGGTCAATTTAAATACGGTCCAGGAACCTTTTTTCCGGATCAATTTAAATTCGGTCCAGGAATATTTTTTAATGAAAATACGCAACTTGGACCTAATTTAAATTGTGCGAGAAAAAAGATTCCGGTCCTGCAGCGGAACCCAATAGAATTTATGTCTACCTGGACCTCTAACAACCCTGTTTATAACACAGTGAAATTAGTTGTTACACTACCAATGAACGGTGAATAGCAGTGGTGCAGGGATACATTATACCTACAAAATATTTTAGTCTAGCTGCAGAATCACCCTAACATAATAAATCGATATCCATATTAACCTCCACCCTCCCCAAAAAAGAAACTGCCTCAGAAGTAGAATACACTAAGATTGGAAAATTTAAAATATAACGTGTTAAGTGTAATAGTATTTTACTCCAAATTAGAACAAGACACCCTCATTACTACAGTTTTGTTATGTAAGGGTTTAAAATTTTTGGTGTGTTAGAGTTGACGAGCTGTATCTTTGCGGGTGGCCTTGGCTACTCCGCGCAGAGTGTCAGAGAGATGCGTTTATGTAGTTGCCACCTACTCGCCCTTTGGGTGGTCACAGCAAGGACAGAACGCAAGGATAATGACGCGCAGCCGGTAGCTCCTCCCCCTTGCTACTGCGCAGTCGGTATTGAGCAGAGTTCACCTGCAAAGATACAGCTCGTCAACTCTAGCATAATCGGTTTACATGCGTGTTCCAAAATCTTAATTTTTTTATTTATACCACGTTGTTTCACTAGTGGGGGTGTATAAATTTCGCAGACACTTTTTAAAAGTAATCAGAGAACTGATTAAACTCATTGTGATGTTTTTCTCCTCTAAATTCCCGTGTCTCATTAATGCAGTCATCAAATCAGAAACGTTCCATCACCAATGTCAAATCGTCATACAAGAATAATGTACAGTAGCGACATCTCTTGATAAGCTCGTTAAACTTCTTGCATATCGCGTGATTCGGTATCCAAACCTTTTCTTCTGCTTTTTACGATCTTAGCTCGCACGCATCTCTGCAGCAAAACATAGGGCATGCCTCATGAAACCATTTCCGACGTAGCAACATCCCAGAATCCCTCGCGGTGTTTGAAGAGACCTTGTTAGCGCACTGTTGCAAGGTCCTAATCCGGTCCAGAAGTTTGATTGACGTGAGCGTCCCCCCAGAATGGCCAGCGGAAGGATGCTGAACAACGGAATTAGGAGCTACCCCCATCTTCGTCCTTCAAGGGAGGAGAGTTTTGCGCAAGGGCCGGAAGGTTCCCATTACACCAGAAAATTCTGTCCTCCAGGCAACGCTACACTATCTGGACAGAGTTGCCAAATATCCGGATAAACAGCTAAAGATATCGATTTGATTTTTTTTGGCGCTTGTTCCTTTACTGTTAGCACCTCCCGAGCCCATTTATATGTTGAAGATTCCCAACACGTTTATTCCTGTACTGTAAACTTCTCTTAAATGTATTCCTGTACTTAAAAAATCTGAACTATAATAATTTGCTCCTCTACTGAAAACATTTCTCGACTTTGTTCCTGTACTGAAAACAACTCTCGAGTTTGTTCCTGCACTCAAAACATCCCTCGAGTTTGTTCCTGCACTCAAAACATCCCTCGAGTTTGTTCCTGCACTGAAAACAACTCTCGAGATTTTCCTGCACTGAAAACAACTCTCGAGATTTTCCTGCACTGAAAACGACTCTCGAATTTGTTCCTGCACTGAAAACAACTCTCGAGTTTGTTCCTGCACTCAAAACATCGCTCGAGTTTGTTCCTGCACTCGAAACATCTATCGAGTTTATTCCTGCACTGAAAACAACTCTCGATATTTTCCTGCACTGAAAACGACTCTCGGATTTGTTCCTGCACTCAAGACAACTCTCGAGTTGCTTCCTGCCCTGAAAACACCTTTCTAGTTTTGTTCCTGTCCTGAAAACACCTTTCGAGTTTTGTTCCTGCACTGAAAACTCCTATCGAGTTTTGTTCCTGCACTAAAAAATCCTGTCGAGTTTTGTTCTTGCACTGGAAAACAAAGTCATATTTGTTACTTCACTGAAAACAGCTCTGGAGTTTCTTCTTTCACTGAGAACAACTCTCGACTTTCTTTTTTCCTGTTACTAAAAATATCTTTCAAGTTGCTTCTTGCACTCAAAATATTTCGAATTTCTTCCTGAACTGAAAACACCTTGCGAATTTGTTTCTGCACTGCAAAATCCACTCAAAATTTGTTCCTACACTGAAAACAACTCTCGAATTTGTTCCTCGCTTCATTTGCGTTCATTCTTTTTCAGTGTGTATATTACCACACTTTATTCCTTTTCGTAGTTTCTGCTTTCAGTTTTATTTCCATTTGCAGCCTACCCAAAGCAGGTCAAACTATTCCAGGTGAAAATTAATTATCATATTTTGGCAACACTGTCGCAAGAACTAGAGCGAGTGGAGTGAATTTTATCCGCGAGATCGTAACTCCGAGATGGTCAGCTGCATTCTGGGTAATTAAGTTATTTGAACCGATCCCTGTGGGGTCTAAAAACTTCGCTAGCAGCAACAGAGGGGTGGCGTACTAATAGGAACGTAGAGGTAATGTGGTTTTCTTTCTTGTTCGGGGAATAAAACAGCTTCAGTAACACTGCTAGCTCAAATTACAGCAAGATGAGACTTTTTCTTTTGCTCTCCCCGGAAACAAATAGAGGCATGCTCTCTTAATGCTCTGTAAATTGATGTGTTCCATTGGGGCCCTTGTGCTGAATCTCTGGAACATGTGATGTGAAAGAAAAAGTGTAGATATATTCTAGATGATAAAGTTGGCTACACTAGCAATAATTTTCTCAACGTGTGAAAATCTCTGTTTCCAGACAATACTTTTTATTATTAGAGGACCTCTCATGTGGCGTAGTTATAACGTCGTCGCTTTGGAATCAAATTATCCCAGGTTCGATACCCGGTGGAGGATATTCATGACTACCTTATCTCTTTTATATAAAAAAATATGCCATGACGGCACCTTTTAGGGAGTGGGGATAGGGCCCCACACATTCTCGATCGCTTCCATTTTGGCGATGATGTGATCAGCACCACACTCCGGCCGCATTTACCCCGCCTCCGAGTTGCCTCCAGGTACCCATTGATTTGAGGCTGGATGAGCCCCAGAGCCGCTTTATGCAAGGACAAGGCCGGAAAAATTCCGACCTTAGACCACCCGGGTCTCCCATTCTACTTTATAGACGGTATCTTTAACAATTTTCACATCGTATTCAGCATATTTTCTATTCTTCAAGGAATTAAGAACTTTCTTTATAAAGTTAGCTATTTTCTAAGGCGGATTAAATATACACCTGTTTAGACAAAGATAAAGTTATCGTCTTTAATGATTGACAATAGCCTGTTGCTTTCTTGAAAATGTACACAAAGTAGTCATTGTACACTGCTACTCGAGGTTCATAAATTAAATCATAAAGATGTATGTGAAAATTTCCCGGGACATAGTATTTGCTTACGTTTAAAAAAAGAGTTATTTTCCAACAGAAAGTTGTAAGATAGAGACAATACCAAGGTACACTGGCCCATGCTTGAATCTCAAACTTCTGCCATCTCTTGGCTAAAAATGAAATATTGCCAGAAGAGATTTATTTGCTGCAGACACGACACGAACCTTCCAACTGTATGTTCAGTTGGGTGGGGTCAATTGTCACGTGACTCTTACATGAAAAGCTAATTGATTGCGCATGGTACGGATAGATGGTGCGACTGCCTCTAGTAAATTTCAAGTATCTAGTTGGAAAAAAGTGGAAGAATTTTAAGGAAATAGAACAAAAGAAAATTGAAATGTTTTGGAGACTGTTTACAGTAATATTTATAAGCACTATTCTGAGGAGTTTTAGAGCACAGTTCTCACAATAAAATCAAGTACACAGGGTAAGTAAGTGTAACTACAAGGTAACTATACTTCATTCACCAACAGCCAGAGAGATCAGTCGGTAGAACTGCTCTTACGAAATTGAAAATGTTTATACAGGGTGACACAAAAACAGTGGCGTGTTTTTAAACTCTACTTCTTGAAAGTGCCCCTTCACTCTACCTGCCTCCCATTTGATGGTACTGTCGGCAAGGATCTTTCAAATGTATAATAATTTATCAAAACGATCAATCCAAATTTTCATTAGTGCTGTTGCCGTCGATGATTAATTATTCGTGTACTGTTATGAAAAATATCTTTCACAATTCGCGAATGCGTAGCCAAACTTATGTTGGCTGATTACATATCTAAATTACCTGAATATTAGCATAAATGGAAACGCAGAAAAACACTTTTTGATAGAAACTTTTATCACAAAACTTCACAATTGTTATATCTGTTACCATAGCAACGACAATGTTGCCAAACACATTAACGTATTATAGCTTATCATCAAGAAAAACAAACTTTATGAAACATCAACTTTAACAGTAACATTTGAAGGTTAAAACTCATAATTGTAATAGTAAATATAAAAATGAACATAAGAAAAATTAAATGTGCTGTAGAGAACAGTCACACATTCTGCTGCCAATGTTGAGTACAAGTTTTGATTCTGCAGCCAACAGTCGATCCAAGTCGCGACTCTGCTGCCAAGCGTCGGTCCTAATTTTGATCCTGCCATCTAGGTCTGTTCGGAGTAATTAGCACAGCGCGCAACGAAACCAGGCGCTCGAGTTCTAATCCCCACCTGCGCATGGGTTTTCTCTGTTAGTGTCCCTTCATCATATCATCACTCATCCTTATCTTCGCGATTAGCCAAAAGGGACAGAAAAGCGAAGTAAATTCAACCAAATCATTAGATTCAATGGCCAACGAAACATTCAAAGTATTCTTCAATCAACGATTCATTAAAATGATTCATTCTTTAAGGTTTTCGTTCTTCGGTCATGACTCATCCAACACTTTTCGATTCCTTGCCGGGACATTTAGCTTAATTGCTCACAGGTTGGATCTTTGGATCCTCAAATTACTGGTTCCTTTGGGGAAATTACTTGCGATTTGGCAACACTGCTTGCCGGTAACGTTAATACTTCCGCTACGTAACCGCGTTGTGGTTCATTACGGTACGCGCGGCAGTAATTACGCATTCATGGTTCTCTGATTTTCGCACGTAATGAAACATGCAGCGTATGATTTTTTGGCGAAAGTGGATAATGTACTAATAGAGGCACGTCGATCGTGGCGGCCATTTTGTCTCTAATTGCCATTCCTGAAGCACGGTGCAAAGGGGAGACGCGGCATGCGGTCGCACTTTATCACGGAAGTCAAACAGTTTATATGGGTGTGTGCGCGTTGGTGTTACTATTGTTCGTCATTCAATTAAACAAGACTTACACAGTTATTTCAGCTCATTTTTGTTGCGACGGTGTATATGAAAGTGTATTAGCGGTTTTCGAACAATAGGCTAATTACTGGCGAAAATGTGCTTAGTGGGTAGAAGAAATATGATACGATAGGGGCTATTCATTCAGTTTACCAATTTTATTCCTTCTCCAATGAGAGTGAATAACATATAGGCCAATTAGTAACTATAATAATGAGAGGGCACGCACTGACGATTGATTAATTAATGTTATTTTACGTCGCTTTCTGATAATTTTGGTTGATAGGCACGATGAGTACACAACACGAATCCCACAGATGATTGTATTAACTCTGAGTTCAGACACCAGAATCTCGTCAAACTGCAAAATACAGTCCAGGGTTTACGTGGAAGAGAGATTTACATTTGGGTGTCACTCACATTCCGGGTATTGATTATGAACGTTGCTCTCACGTAGGATATGTACCTCTAAAGAACCGGCGTTGCGGTTCGAGACGAATTCGTATTTGGAGGGGCGATTCGTCAATCTGAAGAGGTGATCCAGGCTTATTCGTCAATCGGAGGAGCTGATCTTGAAGGATTCCTCAATAGGAGAAATGTGTCCGGGACGATTCGTCAATCGAAGGATTGGATACAGGTAAATTCGTCAATGGGAGGATGGATCCAGGAGTATTCGACAATGGGAGGATGGATCCAGGAGTATTCGACAATGGGAAGGCAGATCCAGAAGTATTCGTCAATGGGAAGGCAGATCCCGGAGTATTCGTCAATGGGAAGGCAGATCCAGGAGTATTCGTCAATGGGAGGATGGATCCAGGAGTATTCGTCAATGGGAAGGCAGATCCAGAAGTATTCGTCAATGGGAAGGCAGATCCAGGAGTATGTGACAATGGGAGGATGGATCCAGGAGTATTCGACAATGGGAGGATGGATCCAGGAGTATTCGTCAATGGGAAGGCAGATCCAGAAGTATTCGTCAATGGGAAGGCAGATCCCGGAGTATTCGTCAATGGGAAGGCAGATCCAGGAGTATGTGACAATGGGAGGATGGATCCAGGAGTATTCGACAATGGGAGGATGGATCCAGGAGTATTCGTCAATGGGAAGGCAGATCCAGAAGTATTCGTCAATGGGAAGGCAGATCTTGGAGTATGTGACAATGGGAGGATGGATCCAGGAGTATTCGTCAATGGGAAGGCAGATCCAGGAGTATTCGACAATGGGAAGGCAGATCCAGGAGTATTCGACAATGGGAAGGCAGATCCAGGAGTATTCGACAATGGGAAGGCAGATCCAGGAGTATTCGTCAATGGGAGGATGGATCCAGGAGTATTCGTCAATGGGAGGATGCATCCAGGAGTATTCGTCGATGGGAGGGGCGGGTCTAGGAGTATTCGTCAATCGGATGGGCGGGTCCAGGAGTATTGGTCAATTTGAGGAGCGGATCCAGGCAGATTCGTCCATGGAAGAAACGGATCAAGAAGGATTCGTCAATCGAAGGAGAGGAGCGGATCCAGGCGGACTTTGATATTTTCGAATTCGAGTGATATATTGTTCGAACGATAAAACCCAAGAGAGAAGTTTCATTCGTCTTAAATAAAAAAATAAAAATATATATATTAATGAGAGACGCGCATTGATATTCAAGCATTCACATTATTCGATCTTGTATAGTGTGATGGGAAAGGATAACTGTTTTAAACTGCATTTTTCTATCTCGAACAGTTCCTCAGTCACAGTAGGTCGACAATTCAGTGTTCATTCACATAATAGTAGTATGCTTCGCGGTTTCTAACTTTCATGTGCCTAAAATGCCACTTGTTTTGTGTGTAGGGGGTAGAGAGTGTATACTTCAGTGTTTCCAACTTCCAAGATTTGATGCACATTTTTTTAAAAAAAAATCACTTGTCATCCCTTCCACTGCTGTGCCCAAACCTTCCCCCACCAACTCAACAAGCCTTCAAAGGTTCGAGCCAGCAGGCCGGAGATGTGCAGAAGAAACACGTTAATGGAGGACACTCCCTGTGTTGTTTTGTGTCGAAACCCATTACCGAAATTGCCCCCTTTCCCATACAAACACATTTTCAGCCCGTTCCCCAAAACTGATGAGAAACAGATTTCGCCAGCTTCCTAGTTCCCCCTCCCCCCCCCCCCCATTTCACTCGGAGCAGCTCATCTGTGATGATTGTTTACAACCGGCGAAGGATTTCTCTCGCCTTCCGTACCGGAATCAATTCCTCTGCTAATTGGCCTCTTTCGCGGGATTAAAATCACTCATAATCCTGTTACACCCAGCGTATTTCACGAGCGATTTCCATGTGGGATTGCTAATGGCTCAATGGCGCTTTTGAAGAACAGCTTGGGGATCCGGCAAAAGTGCGGGCATTAAGCGTGGAGAAGTAATCTGGAAAGTTCTGCATGAACGGGGAAGGTTTTAATAGGTAGAGAATTTGTATGACACGATGAAAGGCCCATTTAATATTCCACCCCTCACCCGACCTTCGACCTGTGAATCGGATAATGGCGTTCTCAAGTGCTCAACGATAAGACAGACTGCGGTGTAAATGAACTGGTGACATTTTGTTAAGACTGATTATGCACCACAGCATTACCATCATATTTGGAGTAAGACAAATGTAAACAATGATACACGAGCGTATGCGAGCGTTTTATATACAGGGTGTCCCCCAAACAGTAACTGAAAATTTATGTAGTCAGGTTTTTAGTTACCTTTTTGGGACACCCTATATAATTCCACACACATACATAAGTGCTCCCGATACCGTGGTGGTAACATTGTTGCCTAGTAATCAAGGGGCTCCCCAGTTCAATCCCCAGTGAGAACATGTTGCAAAATGGTTTGGTTTCAACTTTAAACTGTAGGTCCAGTCCCGAACTGTAGCCTATCTGCGCATAAAGTGGGTTTGAAACTTACGTTACGCGCATTTAAAACACGCACAGTGCGATATATATATATATATAAATGAGTGTTTGTGTGTGTGTGTTTACATGCTAGGAAAATTATGACTTCTGCATCCGCTTAACCTTTAAAGTTTTGTAAGTGTTAACGGACACTATAGTAGAAAACCTACAGGTTTATCCAAAATTTGCCTTCTTGGAGGGAAAAATTTTGTATTTAGGTAATGTAAGGATAAATTTAGATCCAAAATTACCACAAGCTGGGCATTTGTGAAAAAAAATTGAGCGGGGTTGTTGAGGACCTTTTAGGGAGGGTATTTGAGTGTGTAGTGATATGACTATAAGCAACTTGGTCATGAGGTATTTTTCATGAATTTGTAAGGAGGCAAATAGTTCGATTGGTGTATCATAATTCATTTGAAAAGCCAGTGTCATTACTAGACTCCGGATTTTTATATAATATCAAAGTACAAAATATGTACATAAATATGCAACAATAAGTGATAAATATGTACCGTAATATGTATTATCGAAAGGATATGTAGCAAAATATGTAGTATATGTAATATTAATAACAATCGAATATCCAAGCAGTTTCAGGAATTCTGCTAGATATTTATTTTATTCAACATAATTTTAAGGACATAAGTTGTTCAAATTAAAATTTGTACCAACTCAAAAAAGTACAGCAACGTGAGCATATTTAAGAAACCAATTGTGTCAACCATTAATTACTGTTGACATGGCAAATTATTGAAGAATATGTAAATATGTAAGAGAGCTCTTGTAACTTTCGAAAGAAATTGTAAAAAGAAGCATCTACAGAAACAACAATCGAATGAAAATACATAACTACTTTTGTACTTCTTGTACAAGGGAACATATGGTGTAACTCGCTACGTAAAGAAAGGTAGCTTTCTTGTCCACCGATGCCAAGTTTTTAGGTGCTTTGCCTATACCTAAAAGCGAAAATATATAACCAGAAAAGTTGGGGGTGATAAAAACTAGATTTCGATAAATAACAGTTCCCGTCTTCAGTTTGGCAGTCAATTTTAGGAGACCGTAAGCGCTATGGATATGATTGATTAGAAAATATGACATCACATGAGCTATAAATTTTCTTCATCACGTTTCAGGGATCGAAAATATAGGAAAGGACCAAGATAGGAAAATATTACCGAAATATGTTGTTTTAGGTTAAGTAAATTAGCAAATATGTAAAATATGTACACCCTTGTGCAACTTAATAGAATCAAACACAAATTTTCATCAAATTATGTTTATTTCTTGCAACATGAAACCTTTTCAATAAATAATTGCAATTACATTTTGGTATGACCCCCCTTCATCTGAATTAACATTTTTACACGATCTGGCATAGAATCAACAAGTTTATTACGCATTTCCTTAAAATTTTCGTCGTGATACCACACCTTCATCAACTCAGAAATCATCTTCTCCTTCGTAGTGCAATCCTTTCTGCGAAGCTTCTGCTTACAGATCGTCCATAGGTTTTCAATAGGGTTTATATCCGGTGAGTTGCCTGGCCATTCCAAGACATTTAGGCCTCGTCCAGCGAAGAAATTGTTCACTTTCTTTGATGTGTGATGTGACATGTTGCCAAATCTTACTGGAACACGCCGGTGCCATCAAGGTGAAGTTTCCCTAGCTCTGGAACGACTCTGGCACGTATTACTTCAATATATCTGTCTTCATCCATCATCCCCTCCACTGGGACAAGTGACCCAGGCTCATAATAGGAAGAGCATCCCCAGAACATTTTCTTCGTGACTTTTCCCTTGGAGTCAAATCCATGGCAAAATTAGGGAGTTGTGAGGAACTTTCACAATATACCTGAACACAAAGCAGGGCTGAATCAGCAATACATTAACAATGGAACAAATAACAAAGCCAAAGAATAAGAGATAACCTAGAAGTAGAAACAGCTGTTAGAAAATATATCAGCTGATAACAATGCTACCAACTTGACAAAATTGAAAATTGTCTGCTTGATTCCATTAATTTGCACAAGGGTGTAATATCCTGGCAAACATGTAACATAAACCTCTTGCAAAATCATGTCAGTTATATACTTCGTTGACATTTTCCCGTTCAAGATATGTATCTAGAAAGGAATGGAATATGTAATTACATACAAATCCGTGCTGTAGTCATTACATGTAAGAAATGTGAGTACTGACAGGTTGATTTTTGTCTATCATAGTTCCATTAAAAAGAAAAATAAGAGAGAAATATGTATGTCTGTCCTTGTTTAGGCCGCTCTTTATGAACATACACTATTATTGCTGTGAAACGCTTTTGCGCAAAACACCACACAGGAGGCCTCGTTGTATGAGGGTTAAGTAGGAAACGATTGCCGATGTAGGCTGTGCAAATTTACGCTGGTTGTAAAAGCTTGGACGTGTCCAATCAAAAGCTCGTTAATCAAGGAACGAGTGACGTCATCGTGTCGCCACTGAGTTTTGCCTGTCCCTTATGGGCCTTTAGATGCCGAAAGGGCAGGCGTCAAGCCTTCAGGAACCCTTTTCACTACCTCAATACATGATTTTCGATTTTGGGTAGTTCACAAAGATGTGTATACAGGGCGAGAATATACACCGTAAACCGTACATCACTGTATTTCGCGTGCAGGCGAGGAATACAAAAAATTTACTGAATAAAGAGAAGAATTACTGAGAGATCTCCAGTACAATAACATAAGAAAGAAACAAGGTACATTACGTAGGGAGCAAGTTCAGTCAGCGAGAACAAACGAGACATAGTAATGTAATTAACTACTAATTTCTGGCTCGATGACGTCATTGCTTATTCACTTCCATCTAATATTAACTGCTACAAATACCGAGGATCAATTGCTGTCCCGTAACATTCAATTAACGGCCATATCCATGTGTGACGGAGATGTTCGAAATTGTGGATCTACATGACAACGCTCCAGCTCATAACGCTTCGTTGACTGCACTGAAGCGGCGTAGCGTTGCCCTACTGCAGTGTTAATGGTTTAATCTGTTTCAGAGTGTCTTAAAAATGAGCAACTTGCTTCCAGAAAGCTCCTATCTGCTACTTTGTTGCATGTGCTCCTTAGAATCGCACATCATACTCCAAAATTTATGCCGACACCGTGGCGGAGTGGTTAGCACATCGCGCTCCGACGCCAGGGGTTCCGGGTATGAATCCTGGCCTGGATATCGATATTTGTGAGTGTCCATTCATCAACTTCATCATGCCATCACTAGACCTCGGTTTTTAGGTTTTTGACCTATTTTTTTTTCCATTACAGGTATGTAAGAAATAGTAAGTTATGTCAGGGTTTCGTTTAAAAACGCAACAACTGATGAGGTTTTATAGTACGTAAAAAAACTATTTTGCTTGTTAGAACCTATTTTAGGTTTATGCACCTAAATCAAGCCTTTTTTTTAGGTATTTATATATTTTTAAAGGTTTTTACAGAATTGTTATGTCACACAAAGGCATTTTGCTTTGTCTTGTCACGAGAAAATGCAGTGACGAACGTGTTTGAAACGTACTCTCTGTCGATTTCCCTTCCTCCAAGTCCATGGTGATTTTTCAAAGCTCTAAACAAGGCAAAATGTCTGGTGCCACTGTTACCATCCAAAGTGGTCTGATCTGTGTGGTCTTGCTCACTTTCGCGTCACTTCGGTGCTTTGTGGCAGTCACCCCTTCCAAACTAACATTTCAGCATTGAAGTTTGCACCACTGACTATGTTTTCGTTGAAAGATTATTTTTAGCATATAAGGTGATACTCACAGACAAAATTGCGGAGTTTGACTGTGGATAACATGAAAAACCATTGTTGCCTAACCATATGGCGAGGAGTGGATTTTAATAGCAAATTTCCAATGTTAAGTTCTGCCATCGCCGTAGGATTAGGCAACACACATAACGTTATGCAAGATAGTGCGTATTTCAGGATATAGGTGTCCCATTTTCATTGCCGTTGGCTATATCAAATCAGCATTTTTCAGGAATTTTGAACTATTTTAAGTTTTTTTTAACGTACTTCAGGATTTTTCGAGCCTAACCAAATTTTTAGGACCAATTTTAGGATTTTAGAGTCCATTTTAGGATTTTTAGAGCCTATTTTAGGGTTTTTCGAACCAATTTTAGGGTTTTAGAGCCTATTTTAGGATTTCTAGAACCTATTTTAGGATTTTAGGACCTATTTTAGGATTTTTAGAGACTATTTTAGGATTTTTAGACCTTATTTTAGGGTTTTTAGAATCTATTTTAGGATTTTAGGACCTATTTTAGGATTTTAGGACCTATTTTAGGATTTTTAGAGCCTATTTTTGGATTTTTAGAGCCTAAATTAGGATTTTTAGAACCTATTTTAGGATTTTAGAGCCTATTTTAGGATTTTTAGAACCCATTTTCGGATTTTTATACCTTATTTTAGGGTTTTTAGAACCTATTTTAGGATTTTTAGAGCCTATTTTAGGATGTTAGAATCTATTTTAGGATTTTTAGAGCCTATTTTAGGATTTTTGGAACCTATTTTAGGATTTTTGGAACCTATTTTAGGATTTTAGAACCTATTTTAGGGTTTTCAGAACCTATTTTAGGATTTTTAGAGCCTATTTTAGGGTTTTCAGAACCTATTTTAGGATTTTTAGAGCCTATTTTAGGATTTTTAGAACCTATTTGGGGATTTTTAGACCTTATTTTAGGGTTTTTAGAACCTATTTTAGGATTTTTAGAGCCTATTTTAGGATTTTTGGAACCTATTTTAAGGTTTTTCGAACCTATTTTAGGGTTTTCAGAACCTATTTTAGGATTTTTAGAGCCTATTTTAGGGTTTTTAGAACCTATTTTAGGATTTTTAGAGCCTATTTTAGGATTTTTGGAACATATTTTAAGGTTTTTCGAACCTATTTTAGGATTTTAGAACCTATTTTAGGGTTTTCAGAACCTATTTTAGGATTTTTAGAGCCTATTTTAGGGTTTTTAGAACCTATTTTAGGATTTTTAGAGCCTATTTTAAGATTTTTGGAACCTATTTTAAGGTTTTTCGAACCTATTTTAGGATTTTAGAACCTATTTTAGGGTTTTCAGAACCTATTTTAGGATTTTTAGAGCCTATTTTAGGGTTTTTAGAACCTATTTTAGGATTTTTAGAGCCTATTTTAAGATTTTTGGAACCTATTTTAAGTTTTTTCGAACCTATTTTAGGATTTTAGAACCTATTTTAGGGTTTTCAGAACCTATTTTAGGATTTTTAGAGCCTATTTTAGGGTTTTTAGAACCTATTTTAGGATTTTTAGAGCCTATTTTAGGAACTTAAAAGCACACTTTTTAGAACCTAAAAATCCGAGGTCTAGTCATCACTCATCCCCATCTTCGCCAAGTAACCAAAATTGGCACAAAAAGCGAAGTGAAATGAGTCTCATCAATCAATCAATCCAAAATTTGTGAGTGTGGTCCCAAGATTGGAAGAAATACTTTCACCTGCTTTGACGGTAGTGCTTACTAAGAATGGTCTCTCCGCATTTGTTTCTCTTCCTCCACCTTTCTCTCGATGCTTCTTTTTTATCCTTTCCTCGCTTTCTCTTTCCACCATCGTCTCAGCCTTCTGCTTCTAGCTTATTACTATTTCCTCATCTGTTTCTTCTCTATCTCTCTCTGTGTTTGTTTGTCAACGTCTTCTTTTTCTTTCTCTTTCTCTCGCTGTCTCTATTTGTATTTTCCTTTCTCTGTCTCCCTCTCTTTGCTTCAGTGATTGTCTCTTTCTCTCTTTCAATCTTGTCCTTTCTTTTTTTTCTCTCCCTCTCTGTATTAGTTTGTCCTTGTCTTATTTTTCTTCCTTTTTATACAGGGTGATTCATAACTTCCTCCGAGGTTTCGAACGTTTCTAGTACACGAATTATACAGCAAAAACGTACATATCAATACATAAAGAATCTCTCCCAAATTGGCACTCTCAATAGACCCCATCACGTAAATGTAGATTTAGCCGCTAGGTGGCAGTATAACGCAGTTAACGCAAACATGGCGCGTACTGGTGAACGCAACGCGTTCTGCGTCTTACAATTTGCTAAATGTACAACGGAGATTTCGTTCGAAATATCGAACAGAAGCACCTACAGACAACACAATTCGTGCGTGGTACAAGCTCATGTAGACTGGCTTCCTGTGCGATGCAAAAGCAATATGTTCGAGGCGTGTGTGACAGGGACTTGATTTCAGGATAGCTGTCTACCGCGTCACCAGTGGGGGTGTGAACATATCGAACACCTGTAAGGTACGTTAAAAACTTGGAGGGGTTGTTTATGTACTGATATGCACTTTCTTGCTCTATTTGTTAGTTCTTGTACTAGACACGTTCGAAACCCGAATGGAATTATGGATCACCCTGTACCTCTCTCGGGTTTGTTTCAATCTTTCTCCTCCCCCTCCTCTGTTTATCTTATAGCTGGTTGGAATATTCCAGAAAGTCAATTTTGACAGGTAGAAGGGCGGTCTAGAACCAATTCAGTGCACTGGAACCCACCTGTGTCCACGTGGTAGCGACAACTGTGCACACCACACGCATTCCAATGCGAACCGTTCTCCTTCCTTCTAGGATGGGAATGGAATCAAAGCAAGGAAGATTTTCCAGCCTGGATGGAATCCAGCTGGAGAATAGGGGAAAGTCTTACAATACCGGGCAACGTCAAATATCAGACAACGCTAGTTCTCGATTAAGATGCTAGGAAGCAGCTGTTTCCTGGCGCTGGTGCAATGAGCATGAATCACTGTGCAGTATAGTTTGGGTACACCAGTCTGTGCAGAGCGTCGTAGGTTATTTTGAAGTTAATATTTCTTCTGTTTGATGTCATAACCAGCGCCCGGATTTTGATGACATGTTATCTTTTTTTCCTTCTGTAGCATGCATTGCTCTTAACTATTAAAATCCTGAATATGAACCTTTGATTATAGAAATGTAAATTTTATTGTGCACTTTGTCGTCATATTTTCTATTTTTTTTAAAAGTTTTACGTAGTTTTTTCAAGTTTTACGTCATTTCTCGCGTTTTACTTCTTTTTCTGGTCTTTTTTGGCGTAATTGCAAAAACATTAATGTAATTGCATTACGTTTCACTCCCTCATTTTTAGCCAGGAACTGACACAACTTGATGTCGGTAACAATGAAAACGAAAATTTTATCGCCACGTGATTGCATGAACAATGCAACATGATGCTCGACGATACCTAACTGCGATAATTCTGAATAAGGTAAGATTTTTACACATTTTTATACTTAAAATTCACATACACCTTGAAATTTCAGTTCTAACGTTACAGTAATAAGAACTATGCCGTATTACATCCTGAAATAAATATAAAATTTTTAAGTCATTTCTTAAGGTTATTTTATTGATATTTTTAGGTAATTTTATAGATTGTTTTTCAGATATTTTTAGGTCATCAAAATCCGGGTAATAACATACTTTGCAAACGTATAGTCGTGCTTAATCCATAGTAGTTGATGAACCATTCACAATAGTATCTACAAGAAATGTAGATTCGGGTGAGTTGCTGCTACGTGGCAGTCGCACAAATCCGCAAAACAAAGACTCTTTCAGTACTGGTCAATAGAAGGCTTAGAAAATACTTGATTATTTTTCCTTTCCTGTTTACAGCAAACTTGTTGAGAGAAAAAAAGAATAGAAAGTAAACAAAAATCATGAAAAAATGGTGTGTTTCCTCTTCAATCGCCATCGATTTAATTTGAACATCACCTGAGTTCCGGATGTTCATTGTCATAAGATCTTTCCGTAGCTACGACACGTTCTGGACCAACTAGCTAGTTAATTAGCTGAGATCCTCGTATCAGTCCGTACAGAGAACAAAGGCATAATAGGAACTTGCTGAAGAAACAAAAATGGAAACACGGAAGATACGGACTGGAAGAGGCATGAACAACGTCGAATTGATCAAAACAAGAAACAACTAAGTCTACATTCCACCTCTGAAGACCAAAATATTTACTTCGCTGAAAATAAGCAAGAATAAACAAAATGCGTTGCAATGAAGAATGGGTGTAGGATTGTGCGTGTAATCCCGAATAAATCATGTTGTACATAAATTACATGTGGATGTTACAAGAATTGTGTTAATTACACTGTAAACTATGGATTTCGAAATGATCTTAGGTTTTCACAGGCATAAACTCTACGCCTCCAACCTATACATCATCTAACGACAGGTCCATAGGCTTGCGCAGACCCTCTGATTAAGGGGTGCAAGAGCCTTGATGAAAGTTCAGTCGTGCAACGTACTCCAGTTGAACACTAGTTCGTTACGAAGTTAGTCCGCTGCTCCTTGTGTCGGGAACATGAGACTCTTTATCACTCATCAGGGCTTGCTGGGTAGAAAAGAAACACAACACGATATTCAAAGTTAAACGCAGTTTTATAATCACTTATCTCTCATAATCACTTATATTTTATACCGTATGTGGACTTACAAGCAAGGTACAGATTTGCTTACGTTTCTGCCTGAAGAGACGTAAAGAACAATTCTATAGCATATTAAATCACATCACAATCACTAAACACACTTGTATATATAATTAACGTTGGACAAGACACGAAAGTTTCTGTACTTAATTATTATTTCCGAGCATAGCCAGAACGAAACGAAATTAATTACCAATTACACTATTCGGGTATTCTATTAACCGTTTCCACGTTTCTGTTGATTTCTCACCTTCACCTGTTTTCCAAACTCAGTCTGTCGTCAGGTGAGAAACATTCAGGTGGGTTCACTTCCTCTGCTGAGATGAGAAAGTGACGTCAACACGAACAGATTATGACGTATTTCTAAACATATACACAAGTTCCAACCACAACTGTATCAATCTAACTATAGTTGTCTGTGACAGCTTGCACATTATTTGAAGTAAGAAACATTTTAAAAATCTGAACTTCTTACAAATATAAAACCTTAAACGTTCAGGTTCGTTACAGTCGTTAGAGAGAGAAAAACTTCATTCCATCTCACTGTTTTATTGTATTGGTGGGTTCTAAACAGGAGTGTATGTAATGTGTGTAGGAACCCACCGAAAATCACTCCATTAAAAGAATTCCGGCTTCCGTGGCACAAGAGTTCTCTGCTCCCCTCCCCTTTCTTCTCTGTGGTTCAGACTAACTTACATAATTACATGATTTCGTAAAGCATATTCAAAAGAACTACACATAATTTATTCATTTCCAATGTTGGACCAATTTACTTTGCGACCACATAGGTGTAACACATCATAACTAAAATGCGCGAGTTTTAATAACAAGTAATTTGCTGGAGAACGAAGTGATATAGTCCAATTACATAGGAAATAAACCCGCCGTATTCCTTGCAACTTTCGTCGGCTTGAAAATGCTTTATTTTTTTAAAGAGAATGACTTTGTTTGATAACGGCAATCAGATTTCTCTACACTCAATTTCTAAGTGAGAGTATTGGGAGGGGCAACTGCCCCCGTGCACACGCCTTGGGCGTTTTAAAAACGACAGAGCCAGAATATGCGACGGAGAAATTTACACTTGGAATTCTCTTTCCCAAAGTAGTAGTAATAGTACGTTTTCAAAGATGATGTTGAAACACTAAGATATAACTTAAATATTCCTAAACATGCAAAACTTATTTTTAATCAGAAATTCAAACTACGAATCTTTACGTTATATTATTTTTTATTTTAGTTTTCCTTTGTTTCCTCATCAAAATGTGTAGGATGTAAGTATAACAAATCATGAGATAAGAAGAAAATATCGAAGGACGCACACAAAATGTCGGTACTTGGTAGTGCGGAAATGGGGGGGCGGCGAAAAACCACAAACATGCCTAGGGTGCCAAAATATCTAGCTACGGGGTTGCTAGAGAGATTCCCGTAGGGTAGTGTACCATGATTTTCAATTTCTTAAAATTATATGCTTTTTATTGTGATTCCCATATCTTGAAGTAACTTATTTCAATTATTTTCTAATCATCAAATTTAGGGTATCCAGTACTGACTGATTCTCGTCTGTAGTGGTGCATAACACGCTCTGACAAAAAACCTGTGTTTGAGGCCCTAGGATCGGTGTGTACTCTCCCAGGCGGAAACCATTGAGCCGATAATAGCTTGAGTCAACACTGTTTTCGTAAATCCATTCCGGAAACTTTTGGATAGTGGCTTTTAAAAAAACACAAGAATCCTCAGTTCTAAACCTCGCAGAGCAACACGCATGCGCAAAAAAAAATATATTGTACCCTCATTCCCTATGCAAAGCCATGATGGAAATTTAAGTCACTGGAGCAAGGGTAGAATCGGGAGAAAACGTGTAAAGTGTGTTAAAAAAACGCACACACACACACACCATTCGATCGCCTTCTGTTTCCATACCCAGCTGGAAACTTTTCACATCGTCGATATTGAAGCTCGCTGATTGAACCCGTGAAAGCATGAGCGCCGCTTTTGTGTGTTTTTGAACCAAAAAGAAGCAGTTAATTTAATTCACTTTTTAATTCCATCATGTTTATGTATGAGATTAACTCTCCCATTCTGCGCTTTCAAACAATGGAAGCTGAAGTCCAGGAACGGAAACCCTCTTTTTTTAAGCTACACTTTGGAACCGAAAAGAGCTGATAAATATTAGCGAATTATGAATTCTGCTACGTTATGGGTACTGTATTTGAGGCCCACCGTACGGATATCTTACTTTTGGACATTGATTGGGCAACTGCCAAGAAAGGAACCAATCAGAACTCTCGACTTACGAACCGTGCTTTTAGCGCAGACGCTTGTATCAAGCCACTGTTGCCAGACACCAGCGTATCTGAATAGACATTTTCAAAAAAACATCATAAAGGAAGACGAATCTTTAAATATCTGCAGCTTACCCTTCCTGTTCAAAGATGGCAGAGTATTGTTATGTAGGTTCTGTTGCCTCCGAATGCATAGAAATATGGACAAGGAAATTCGTTCCGTTCACGCACTGAATGTAATTATTTAATTCTAAAAGTTCTAATTGAAAACTTAGAATGTAAATAACCGGCAATACGTATTCACAAAAAGAAAAGTTCAACCTGGCGCAAAGGAAAACGTCACATGCAACCTTTTCAAACCAACGGACTGCAGAAAATTGAATTGTCTTCATTTCCAAAACTAAAGTGCAGTTTGAAGTTCGTGATTCTGCTACTGAGTGATTTGGTTTATTTTACTTCGCTTTTCTGCCACTTTTGGCTAATCGCGAATATGAGGATGAGTGATGATATGGTGAAATTGATGCCACAAGGAATACCCGTGCCAAGGCCGGGAATCGAACCCGGGATCCCTGGCTTCGTACGGCACCTTTGATAACCGCGGACATAATTTCTGTACGTAATTAATTATATTTTCCTGTAGTCATTGTGTGTTAACTAATAATCGTTAATTATTTATCGATGTTGCAATTACTAACATATAATGATACGTAGTTTTTAATTACGGTTAAGATTGTATAGATCTTTTCTACTCTTACGGCGGTCGGTGCTCGTTCTGGCAAGGGAAGTAGGAAGCGGGGATTACGCCGCAGACCAGCCAACGAACAGCAGCGGCGCCGAGACACACGACGCGGCGGGAGAAAGTACTACGTGAACCTCGTTCTACTGGCTGCTGCGTTTCTTATCGCGCTGGATTGGTCGCTTTCCCGCTCACATCTACTCTTGCCAGCACATAGAACGGCCGCTGTACCTTTAGTAATGGGGCATATTATTTAAGAAAAATCTGCCGATTTTCATCTTTAGTAGTGAAATTCTAATAAGGTCCCTCCACTCCACTGTAGCATAACATTACGTTCCTTTTTAAAGTAAAAAATAATTTATTAATTCAAGAAGTATTTTGTTAGTACAATTGAAAATGTTTGCTAACTACGTCAATTCCTTTTTAAGAAAAAGTGTACGGTCCATTAGACAGGGGTGTATGAAACCAAATCTTAACATTTGTATTAAAATGAAATCAGAAATAATGTGGATTTAGACGGTAAAGCAAACATGTTGAATTTATGCGAAAATCCACCACCTTTTTATTACAAAATATTGTCACACTTGTCGGACCTCTTGGGTATCAGGGTAAAACAGTCAGCTTGGCCGTCCATAGGAGTTAAACCCGTGATCTTCCGAATCCGGGACACCAACTTGACTTAACCTAAACTAACGAACTTGACTTAACCTAAACTAACGAACTTGACTTAACCTACACTAATTCTGTAACACGCGTCTCGCTATTATTCACGTTAAACGGACCTCGATTACAACGAACAAACTAAACTAGGATATTTAAACATTAACTGAACTTATTATATTACGGTGCTGCCTTAAATGTACACGTTTTCATTGATAGAAGGAACTTAAAGATTGAAGTACGTTGTAGTAGACATGGCGAAGGAAATTAGAAATAAAGGATGCTGAAAGAAAAGCTTAGTAGGCATCAATAATTCAAGAACACAGTGAAAGCTCCAATATTATATTTCGAGCTAAGCAAAATTTATAACGTTCTTTTGTCCGTGATCCTTCTTGAACCTCCGTGCTCTTGTGGGAAAGGTCATTCAAGGGATAAAACGCCATTTGGTCAACTCACTTTCCGCTTTTTGGAGCCGTGACTTTTTCATAGCACCCAGAGACCACAGGAGACTGCTTCTAATGGCTTATATGTATTCCGCAGGCATTACGACATCCGAGTGATTGAGCCGGCTGAATTTCTATGAGGCAGCTGCCACTCACAGGTGGCCTTCCTCTCGGATCGATGGAGTCTAGGTCACGTGACGTCATCTATTATTTATCAGGTGGTGCACTTTGGGGTTTTCAGAGGTTCATATGAGCTTCCTTGTGCCCGTGGGGTTGTTTGTAAAGAGAGGATCTTGAGGAGGAAAGGGTGTTTGTGGTCAGCATCGAGTTCCTGGCGGCGAAACTTCACCGAGTCGAAAGCTTAATCGAGATTTAACCTGCCACAGGTTTACCCTTTCCAGTTACTTCCGGCACTGAACTGTGAAGCAAAACTCCAGAGAGTACTGTGATCTAATTTCATGTCATAGCCCGCTCATGAAGACATCAATACAGCCAAGCTCCTAGTGGCCAAGAAGGAGAAATATATTGGGTAGAATAACTTATACAATACGGTAATGGAACTAAGAACCTCTTCCTTCATCTGGAAAACTTGCCGGAAATAAGGAGAAAGATTGAGTGGCGAGGTCACCTTTGCAGACAGAAATAGCAAAGTGGGCGTCAGCGTAACCTTTTGGCCTGTTCTGTCATCATACATGTAACACGTGCTTCTCTCCTTTGTCTTGTTTTGTTGTGCGCGGCTCTTATGATGGCGCAATCTTTATTTAACGATTTGTGAATAATTGTTACTTGTCATATATTGTACACCTTTCTTGTCATTCAATTTTTATTCGTTTTATTTCCCTATATCTCCTCTCTGTTTTCCTCCTTTTGCATTTTGTTTACCTTTAATTTCGCTTGCTTTCACTACTTCTGTATCGTTTTATCTTTATGCAGACATTTTTAAAAAAAATTCTATTCCCCTATCATCTACTTTCTCCTTGTTACATGTTTGTTTTATTCTATATCATTCTTTCATTTCGCCGTAGAGGGCTACAACATTCTAGGAATCTACTAATGTTATTCTGTTAGAAGCCTACGTATTTTTCTACAGCCTAAAAGAAATTTGGCAACACTCGATCTTTGCTTCTAAAGCTGTAAGCATCACATATCACTACACTGTTTTTAATAACAATAATGCAATATAACTATTGTTAGAAATTTGCTGTAATTTCCATGGTACAGTTGAAAAAAAATATTTTCAGTAACATTTGTAAATTGAAAACGTAGGCATTATTTTTTCATGTGCCGTGTAAGCTTTCCATCCCCCTTTTCAGAGTGGTGGAAGGGGTTGCTTTTTATGCCATTGATCTGCAAATTTATGAATCCCAACAACCCGAGAAGACTTTTAATGCGAAACATGTAACAGAGGGTTTAAACGCGAAGATGCGAAAGACTCGTGCTGCAGAGAGGGAGCATTATATAGACAGTTTCGAACAAGACTTTCTGGAAGAGCGAAATTCAGGAGGAAATATCTCATGTGCAGCCTACCCCGTGAACCTGTAAGAATACGGCGTAGACAGAACAATGCAAAGTATGCAATAATGTCAGCTGAAGGGTAGGAATTTTTGCTGCAGGAAGCAAGACAAGCGACTTGGAAAGCTGCAAGACTTTCACTGCCATCTAGTGCTACTTTTTATAAGCTCCATTCGCTTAAAAGTTCTTTTACTCCCTGACAAGAGTTCCGCTCGTCTTTTACTTTATTTTTTTACTTCTGTGACTACTGTGATGATTTCTGGAATACATTCATTTCAAGACATTCTCTAAACTGAGAGACAACCTTTTCCTCTCTCTTCCTTAAAGCAACGGAAGCACCGTTCCGTGGGAATGCTTCTATGACTCCCCACATGAAAGTATTTATGCGTAGGAATTCCACATCTAGAAAATCTTTATATTTTCTCCATCTGTTTCGACCCTGTTCCTCATTCCTAATTCATATTTCTAATTCCTAGCATTTAAAACCTAGTAACACCTCTTGTTCCGTTCTGTTCTTTCTCTGTTAACTTTTTCCACCCTAATTCTGTGCACCTCATTTCTTACCTATTGCCCCTATTTATGTTTTTTGTTGTTTCTTTGCTTTCGTTTCTTATTCCACGTCTATAGTTTCCTTCCTTTGTCTTGATCCTTTTTACTGAGCCTCTATAACCGTGTGATCGAGGCTCCATTTATCTTTCACTTTTCTTTTGTATATACTCTTCTCTATTCCCCTTTTGTTCTCTCGTATATTATTGCACTTTGCTTTCACTTTGTATTATGTCCGAAACAAACCACGGAGCTATGCACATGTCCAAAAGGTTTTTTTTTAGTGGAATAATTCACCGCGCATTGAAATTAGGAACACTTACGAATATCATCAAATAACGCAGAAAATTGAAGTTTCATGTTCCACTTCCCTTTTATTCTCTTGTTTTTTAATGTTATTCGCACTTTACATATTTTATTGTGTTCTCGAATTTCTCATTTTTTCTATTTCCCCTACTTCACTCTCATTTCATCTCTTTTATTATCTTAATTTACTCTGGATAATTCTTCTGTTTCTATTTTATGTACATGCCTTTGCGCATGATTTTTTTAAAACTTTGAATTTCTAATTACATTTTATACGTTCCCTTTTACCTTAGTTTGCTTATCATTTTCTCATTTTACATTTAAATTGTTTTCTAAGTTGGTTTATATTGTTATCTATTCCATTTTCCATCTAAATTTTGAACTTCCTTTGCTTTCATGTTCTTCCCCATTTCGTCTCCATTTTATTTGATATTAATTCTGATGTTTTCTATTTGCTTATTTATTTGTGACTATTTCTCGTTTTCTTCATCCCGTACGCGTATTTACAAACCCTATAGTACTGCAGAACCTCCAGCGATATTTGGCTACTGATTGGCTGCCATTCCGGAAGTTGATGCAGCGTTCCTTCAAGTTAACGCTAGATGGCAGGGTTCAAATTAACAGTGTAGATTTCAGATATCCATCCCAACTAGATAAGAAACCCATTTACAATAAGGTTCATTTTTTATCAAAATTATTTAAATTAAAGTTTTAGAAGACAGAAATCAGAACTCTTCTTGAAGTGAATGATTTTTCTATTTAAAGTCACATCAGTGCAAACATTGTAACTACCTATGACTATTGAGAAAATTATGTATATCCAACGTATAACATTTTAAACATTATATTTTATTATATAAACGTATATTTCTTAACATAATTTCGACAATCTGTTTACAAACTTTATTACTATATAATCACAAGTTTAATTTTTCCATAATTTTGCTGTAAATGAAGGAACAATGGACACGGAACATAATCACTTCCGGTTCATACAGCCAATAAGAGGGTTATATACCTCTGGTTCTGCAGCACTATAGGGTTTATAAATACGCGAGGGTTATGATCTCCGTAAGCATCTTTGAGAACATTAGTTCTACTTCTGAAGTTGACTCCCGTGGTTTTCCCACGATTATACGGCGAGTCTGGTGGTGTAATTTCTCTTCGATTACATTTATTTTCAGTTCAGATTTCTCTTCTTGTACTGGTTTCTTCGTGTGACTTTTTCATTATAGAGGGTAAGTTACTGATTAAACGCTTGTTAGTTATTTGGAACGCATCATTGTCCAGTACAACGTTCTTTAAGAGAAATTGTATTTAAATTCGGTTAAGAATTATGACGATGGTTCAGTGAAACACCACAACAAATTGGTAGCTTCTCATAGAAGTTCCCTTTTATTATTATTTTTTTGCCAAATGATTTCGTGTTCACCTTCTGTTACACATGGAAGGAAATTCAAAATTTGGTTTTGTTTCATTGGCATGAAGTTATTGTCGAAGTTGTTTCGAAAGAGATCCCAACAAGTGTATTCCCAACGCTAGCATTGTCATCAATCACTCTCTTTTCGTTGTTTCTGGAGTTTCGAAACTTCCTTCCAGCGCTGGAGAACGTTGAAAAGATGCCAAGGGCAGCTAACGATGCTCTGAGGTCTTTATTTCGCTGGAAATAAAGCTACCGGGGCTGGTTATTGATCTCAACTCATCCCATACGAAGTGATGTTGCCTATGTTGCGCTTGTGGGTAGAGAGGAAACTACACATTCGTATATTGGGAGCAACTGTTTTTATACACACACATACACAAGGGGATGGGTGAAAAAGCAAGCAAGTACTGTATATAATAATACATTCTATGAAACCCACGTATACAGTGGGACCTTGATTCAACCCTTTCGTCGAGAAACTTGGCAATGGTTGGGGGAAAACAATAGTTGCAGGAAAACGATAATCGATCGATCTATCGATTATTTAGAAATCGAGCATGTTAGAACCGAGGCTGTGTGTTTCTTTCTCCTAAAAAGGGAATGTAAGACCTTAATATCAACAATGTGAATTTAAGTCGCTGAATTAAAACAACATATATTCTGAATACCACATAGATATGAACTCCATATCAAGAACAGCACACGCATAAGAAATAATAGAAGCACGGATTTGAGAAAGCTGAGCATGGGCATTGGGGGAGAGTGGGAAGGTCGAACCCGTCCGCCGACCTCCTCTGGAATTTTCCAAAACTATCCGTTAGTTATAGGTCTTGTCTAGTCTTACGGCGGGCAGCCTAGATGCTGGCAAGGGAAGTGGAGAGCGGAAAATCGACCAATCTAGCGCGATGAGAAACGCAGCAGCATGTAGAACGAGGTGCGTGCAGCGCCTTCTCAGGCGACGTCATAACTCTCGGCGCTCCCCATTTACTTTGCCAGCACGTAGGCCGCCCGCCGTAAGACTAGACAAGAGCTATAGTTTTCGAACAGAATAGCCAAAGTAAAGGCTTCATTTAATTAGAAATTCTTGGACGATAACCACGAATGACAGGAGAAATGTAATGTGACGTGTGCTCTGGCGTCACTTCCTTCAAGTATGGAATTCAATGCGTTGTTCGGGTTTCAATCATAGTATATCGACGGCTTAAAAGAGATATATTTTTTTTTATATTACATTCGTAACATTGAGAATTTTAGTTTCGTGTAAGACTGAAGGAAATTCGGTTTAAAGCAATCTTAGACCCGATAAAACCTGTAAGGCTGCAGAATCAGAAGACGTCCTTGCTAGCAAGCAAGAATGGGCATACAGAGCCTCATTTCGCAGCACCTGGACGGAGAGAGAAGCAAATACACACGTTCCTAAGGGATGGCACGCACCGTATGTCAATTGCATTTCGCGGTTTGGTCGATGACACGCCGGGAACGTGACCGAGCATGTATGATTCGTCAGCAGATTAAACTTTCAGGCAGTGGTGCAATGGTGGTTTCCTACGAATGTTACATTCTCCCCCCCCCCCCCCCCATCTTTTTCTCTAGGAAGATTGCTCCACAGAAGATCAAACGCAAACTCAGCAGGAAATCGAGGATTGGAGTACTTTTCTCGAATCCTGACAAGAATTCGTTTTCCAATCCAGAACCATATTCCCGGAATTTTTCACCTTTTCTACAAGCAGTTTCTTCTCCGACAACGGAGGTTTGTCTCAGTGACGTATTCTGAAAGTTTGACCTGGTTTATCGCAACAACTCTTATATATTGTATTTATTTATTACACACCACATCTAGATTAATTATTTATAATGGAAATGAAACACCAATGAAAGCATGCAAGTAAAACAATAACAGAAGTCCGACAACTTCAATTTTTCCCGCAATTTCTATATTTTTCTTAAATATGCCCTTTTACGTAAACTTGGACACATTTCGCTTCATGTAGCAACACTGGCTCTGCCAAGCGCGGCACAGAAGGAAAATACAGAATGAGAAGATAAATTGGAGAACCCCTGAAGACGCCCAACCTCCACCCTCATACATTCAGGGGCAGGATTTTAGTGCCCTGGTGTCTTTAAAATAAACCAGGGCGTCAGATCCGGGGAATTTCGGTTCCCCCTTTTTTTTTCCTTTTCCTCTTCCTTTATTGATGCTTTCAATTATACATGTTTGAGGCGATAATCCGCAACTGGTTAACGTCTCATGGATAGTGTGGACCAAGATTGTTTCGGCGTACCAGAAACGAGCTTGGTTTACAGTTAAGTAGAGCGCAGAAAGCGGGAAGGAAGAAAAGCAGTGTTCTCCCGCCAACTTGGTTTGCAGTAGTGAACTTGGCCACGCAGGCTGTGTGTTTTTTTAAAAAGCTACTCGCACACTTTTCTTCCGCTCCATCACCCTCTCCACGTAGAATCGGGGAGGAAATACGGTCGTCAGAAGGGTGCGATGGACAACTATCAGTGACGTCTTTAAGTTTTTCAAATGGTTTACTTAAATTCTGGTTTATAAGCTTGTTTTAATAGTTTTCATAATACACATTTCCTTGTTTCGAAAGTGTTCTAACTAAATATATTTTATGATTGTTATAACGTTTTACGGGATTAAACTGTTTGTCTGCTTCCATGTAATCTTGTTTCCCACAATCCTTTCTGTTTCTGTCTCCCAATAATAGATGGAAGCACGATTCTTTGCATATTCGCAAAAATGCCTGGAACAGTACGTACATTGTTTACCGTGTTATTTATGCTATTTTTTTGTTATAACAAAGAAAATAATATTAATTCTGGTTGTCGAAAGGGTGTTCTTTATTTGTATCATCAGAGCAATGCATAATTTGGTAAACCACGTGGTTTGTAGTTTAGAAAACAGAGTGAAAAGGAATTTACACAAACGATTAAAATGGGCTCAAAAAGATGTATCCAATATTTGTCATGAAGTACTGACAGTGTGTATAACAATGTCATGTGTATCACAAAATATTAAATCTGTCAAATTTTTGTACATAAAGTGAGTTAATCTGCGTTTCATTTTTTCAACTAATGAGTCCAATAATATGCCCAATACTGTATAATAAACAATTACCCATATATTAAAGATGAATGCATAAAAATATGAAAAATGTTGGTTTACCGGCGGTAAACGCCGTAACATAGAGGAAATGCCACTGTTTCTAGCCAATCAGTTTTGCCCACACTTTCTTTTCCACAACTAAAGAAAGGCACTTGGTCGCACAAAGCTTCGAACCTTGGTTACTTTATGCAGCCACTATAGTCATGCTGATTCTGACAGTCATTGTTTTCTTATTTCACCGTAGGCTTTCCTCAAGACATCCATTATCATTCTATGACACTGTTCAAGGTCTTTAGAAGAATACTTCCCATTAATAAGAGACCTCCTAACCCTAACACATTCTTTCCTCGCGCTTCCGGATTCTCCACTGTTGTTGCCACACTATTACTGGCTACTGAATTCCTATGCAAGACAATGCCTTGGAGAGTTGGACCTGCGGCCCGGGCATCCAGTCAGCGCCTTCTTAAATGAAAGGCATGCCGGGTGACCCTCTGTTTAGACTGTACACAACGTAATCAGTCGTAAATATGTGTTAAGTATGTGAAAAATTTACTTATTTCGAACGTAGTGTTTGTGGATAAAAGTTTAAAAGCATGCATTTGCAACCATAACGCTGACATCGTGTTGTAATCCACGACCTACCTACCATCCGTGACGTTCCATGTAAGCAGAGAGTCGGCACAGTCCTTACATTTAAGACGGTCTTGACTCGGTCTTTGTAAAATATCTTCTAAACAATTACTGTACATATTCAAGAGGACAAGATGTTGTAAGCAAACTGGAACAAATATATTTATGATTAATTTAGTAACAGTTTTCATAAAATAGCTTCTAAAATATTTAAAACATTCGTACTACAACAGGACGCAATTTATCCGTTTCATGATATTGATGATTGTATCAGTCCATCTGTTAACTACTTATGTCTCGAAAACAATGAAATGGAAGAAACCTACGAAACGTGTTCTTGTTGAAACTCTGTCTTAGGTAGCGTCAAGCGTTTGCAGAGAGAGACTGTGACTCACCAATTTCAGTTAATTTATGTTCGTTTAGTTCATTTATTGTTTAATATTTGTTTAATACGCATGATATAAAATACATTGTTATTGTTATTAGATTATATTTTGTCATGTTGAGCTAAAATAGTATGTTCAATTAATGACATAATTATAATCACATTACATTTAATACAACATTTTGCTGTATAAATTTACCTAAATGGTTGATTTATGGAGTTCTATAATAGTGACGTCCGAGTTTTTATTGAATATATGAAAGTGCAAGCGGCTATTTGATAAAGAGAAACAGTGAGACGATACGTTGTAACTTGAACAGAATGGCTTGCTTCAAAATCCGGTTTGGAGGTCGAATCCCCTCCTCCAAAATACCCCTAAAAAATAACTTTTAGCCTTTTAGACGCGTTCTTGTGTGTGTGTGTGTGTGTGTGTACACACATTTATGGTTTATAAAATTTATATCACAATTAAAACCCTCCGAAATTTTACCTTAGGTAGTGTCCTGCGTAGTGTTTGAAGACCATTGCATCAGCCGACTGCCGATTTGCAGTTCTGAAAAGCTTTTGTGGGCGTCGCCGATACCCTAGTGGTTAAGGCCATTGAACTGGCATTGAGTGTGCCAGAGTTCGATTCTGGGCAAGGCACATATTATATCTCAGACTGTTAACACCGTAGAATCTTGCTCATTTAGCAAAGTCTTCTGTGCAAACCAGAGGCCTCATTTAGCGATGGTTACAAATTACATAGTTTGTGTTCACAGTAATCTATAACATAACATCAAGTGTCAACGATCTCCATGATGAATAATAATGCTTTTGGTAGCCTTTATCCAACCCATTCCCACCGTGGCCTCGTGTCCTTTCTTGTGTACATTAGTCACTATGGCAACAGCATAATAATAGTTATTGTGCTGTTGTTTCGAAAGACGAATTGCCTCTCGTTCTGAAGTGTTGCGACATGCGGAGGACAAGCGTTGGCTCCTTCGTCGCTTCATCTACCTCTTTGGAGGAGCACGTGGAGAGGGCTCGTGCGGTTACCGAACTTTATATTAAGAAACTAATCGGTTTTGCATACTTTAAACTGTCCAAACTACTGCTGAAATTATATTCTAGAAAAGTACTGTCTACATAAAAAAAATGTGTTCGAATATTTCAATAAAAGATAGTTAGCATGCAATGTTTATTTAATTAACGAAATCGTCGTGTGAAAATATTATTTTATACGAATGTGAATTCACTACAATGTCAAAATTCAATGAAAGTAAACTAAACATTAAAAATTGCCACTTTGATAGGAAATAATAGTTTTATATTGATTTGACACTAAATATACCCAGTTTGTAATTAGATATAATGATCGTCGTTCGAGTGGCACATCGAAAATGAAAAGACTCAATAATTTCAAAATTTTTATTCCCCTCCTACAGTTATCAGTTTTGGCTAATTCGCGAAGATGAGGATGAACGTTGAGGAGATGGATGAAGATACACTCACAAAAACAGAAGAACAGCACACAACACAACAACAGAAGATTATACTGGTCGTGAGTTTATGCGCCAGAGACTCGTTAGTCTGTAAAATACAGGCCAGAGTGCAGACTACGTGAAAGTTAGGTTGACATTTGGGTATCTTGAGAAAGGGTCACAACTCAGTCGTCATATGCTCCAGTACACTTATTGAAACTTATGATGGAATACGATGAACAGCCGTTGTGTGCCCTAGTACGCTCAGACGCAATTCCGGGAACAGCTTGTAAACACCCACACGCACTTTCTGAAAACGCACGACGCATTTCAGCGAACAGCTTAAGAACTCCCACGTACAAATCTCAGGAAAGGACAAAATCGTTTTAGTGAAGAGATCGACGAGAAATCCTCAAGCGCAATTTCTTTACGGCAACTCCGTACAGTCGGCGTTACAATGCGAAACCACACAGGAATACAAACCATATGAACACGCCGCTTCTTTGCAATCTAGGTTCTGAATGCATCCGAAATGGAGGCAAACATTTGCACTCCTTTGTGCACTTCTTTACGACCATAGAAGCGGATGTTGACAAGGGTCCAAACAGACGCGACATCTCCATCGACAAACACCGTTCAACGCTGGATCCACCCTGAGAATAGCGAAGGAAGAGGAAAGACAAACTCTGACACCAAGCTGCATCCCACCTCCTTTGATCCTTCGTTTAAGGAACTGGATAATCTCGACCTCAGGTATTCTCCTCTAAGTGGAAGCGGGTTATGCAACGCTTGGGTCATTGTGGCAACCGCAAGATGGCGCGGAAGAATATACTACAGACCGCTGAAGGAAGTGGGTATAGAGAATAAACTTTAAGACGCAGGAAGATTGATAGAAAAATAGAGTACATCTATCGGGAAGTTGCAGCTTGGACAGTGCCGACTGTAGAGGAGAATCATGGTGGACCCTCAAGCCAGAAAAGAAGACAATCCTGTATAGAATAGAAAAAATACACCTTCAAAATGGCCCGAGATCGAGAATATGTGGCGCCCTACCCCCCACAGACTGGACCTACAGTTTAAAGTAGGATCCGAACCACTATGTGCCTCCACCGGGTATCGAACCCGGGACCCCTTGATTACAAGGCGACGACGCTACCACTGCGCCATCGGGGAGGCCCTCTTTACCTTTGACTATCAATATACAGAGGGTCCGAGAATTTCCCGTATCCCTAGATTATATTACATAGTACATATTTCCCCTTGATATATACTATATATTTATATATTATAACATATATTTTGTCTATTTACCTGGTATATTATAACCTACTTGTGAGCGAACAAATTAACAAGTTACCATGAAAACAACAATATAAAAATAAAATTTTTAATTATGGCGGTTCAGCCCATGTCTACATAGTTAAACTTTCTAATAATATGAAACACCTAAGGGCATGAACGACTTAGGGCTTCTAATCGACGGGTTGTCCTGTGAATATAAAGCGAATGTAAATTTGAAGATTAAAGAATACCGGCCAATTTTCAACAGACACAGCATAATCGTGTATTCGGGGACTTCTTGGACATATTGGGTAGACGGGATCGATTCTTATCTGAACGCATCCAGGACACCTAACAGTTTGCCGGAAAATTGACTACATATGTTACTGTTCGATCTCTGTCTTTCTCAATTATGACTGCATCTAGACCACTCAGTTGAGATCCGGCCGTGTTTTCAAGTTGGATGTGTCCAGATCATTCAACAGTTTGGAGTACAGTTGAATGGCAATATATTGTCTGCAGTCCCAGAGTTTAGGATGTTGATAGGAAGCGAATGCCATATTCTCGAGAATTAATTATCGGGCTTTACTTCCACTGAACTGAGCCGACCAATCAATTAGTAGCTGCCAATACGAGGAACAACTACTCGATATCATGTTACGGTGTTAGGGATTCAAGTTAACAAAGAGAAAACTAAATATATGCTAACAGGCCGAAACCAAGTGTTAGGTAATAATCAAAATCTAATTATTGGTAACTACTCGTTTGAACCAGTTTCCAAATTGAAATAAAAAGGTAAAAAAAAGGTAAAGTGTTCCCCTGTGCATAGCACCACGCCATGAAGGCGTATAGGGGGTGTGGGGGTAACGCCCCACACTTTCTTGATCCGGTCGTGAGTGGGGGTGATGTGATCAGCATCACGCCCCTGACCGCCTTTACCCCCCAGGGTTTCCCCCAGGTACCCATGTTATTCGACGCTGGGTGGGCGCCGGTTGAAATACTTAGGAGTAATATTAACAAGTAAAAATTATATTAAAGAGGAAATAAAAAGCAGGCTTAATTCAGGAAATGCATGCTACTTCTCTCTTCATAAACTTTTGTCTTCTCGTTTAATATCTAAGAAACTAAAAGTTAAAATATACAAAACAGTAATTTTGCCTGTAGTATTATATGGGTGTGAAACTTGCTCCCTTACATTGAAAGAGGAACATAAATTGAGAGTATTTGAATATAAGATCCTTAGGAAAATCTTTGGACCTAAAAGGGATGAGGAGACAGCTGAGTGGAGAAGGTTACATAATATAGAACTACATAATTTGTATTCATGTCCAGATATTATTAGAATTATTAAATTAAGAAGACTTAGGTGGGCAGGCCACGTGGCACGGAAAGAGGAGTTTACAGGATTCTTGTTGGGAAACCTGATGGTAAGAGACCAGTAGGAAAGCCAAGACGAAGATGGAGGGACAACGTTGAGATGAACCTAAAGGAAATCGGTAGGGATGGAAAAGAGTATATAGATCTTGCTGAAGATAGCGAAGAACAGTTGGAAGGCCTGTGTTGCTGCAGCCATGAACCTTCGGGTTTAAGAAGGTATACAGAGTTGTAATAATTGGCCAGAAGTAAGCAGTGGTGCTCAATTTCAGGCAGGAATTTTTCTCGATGTGGCCACATAAGTTGCTCTGGTTATCGCTCAGCCTTACATCAATCTGTATCTGGAGGTTAAAGCAATGAGAGCGTGGTGATAACGAGATAACTTAGCATTTTATCTTGTAGTTCTTCTCTGTTAACTTTATAGTCCCAAAGAGATTTCCTTTCGAATAACCTGTTTATCCTTTAACGTAAGGATAAACTTATTTGTGTTATTCCATTCAGGACATTGACAAAGTTTTGAGAATGCTTATCGGATAATAGAACCACCTCTTTTCTGGCAATCGGAGACGAAAACTCCGATTTGACAGAAAATGTTCGAACCTTAAACTTAAATAAATACCCATTCTTATGCGAAGTTATTTATGACACCCGACCAAAAGAACGAACTCTTGACAAGAAAATAGCCGAGACCTCGTCGTTTTCCAAGCAGAGGGGAGGAGAATTGAACGATCCAAAGTTTGGATTAACGTTTCGATGAAACTGACAAATGAATCTCGTCGAAACGATTTTCCAACGAGGTAGAAATGTTTTCCTTATTCCTTATTCATATTCCTCTCCCATTTCTGCGGCTTTCCCGGTCTTCCGCATTCGTTTGTTTTCAAATATTTCTCCTCCTCCACGGTTTTTTTTCTTTTCTGTTTTCATTTGCAGCCTGTGCTCGACCGTTCGAATGTATTGTTGGATTTCAAAAGCGAATTGCGAAGTTTCCGATGTTGAAAAGTAGGATTTTTACATCAGGAAAGAGAGAAAAAAGAGGCACCATATTTAAAGGGAGAATATCGATTTCTCATTGTGCTTGAATCCTCGTAACATATTCATAGGTGTTCTTATTACGCAAGTACCTAGTTTCCTCTAATCCCGTTATTGATAACATTATATTATGGTTCTTTGAACTTTTCCCAGTATGAGGTCGGTCTGCATGGAACATATTCAAGCAGATTACATCTACATGGATGTAGCATCAATAGGCTTGCCAACTTTAAAGAATAAAGTTCTTGGAGATTTCTTTACAGCCTCCAAACCATTTACATTAATATTAACCCTTGGCTCTACAGCCCTGGAAGGGCCTTGGCATACCTCTCGACTGCCAATCTCCTTTCCACAATCCTACCTAGAGGCGTGGAGATCTTCACGGTAATGGAGTGACGTGGGGTCAGCACGTCGAACCCTCATATGATGAGATTTTCCAGACCTGGTTACGCTACTCACTCGTCCCTTCCCAATTTCCTCACGATGGTGGGTTGCCACCGGTCCTATACACAGCCAGGCCGAAAACCCAGAGACTGAACCCGTCCCGCTGTCGGAGTCCAAAGCACAGCGCCTTAGACCGCACGGCCACGGATATCTAAAATGTCGAAATTCTAATGTATTTAATATCAGATGTTATCTTGTCTGTGGTCTTGCTACTGCGAATACAAAATTGATCAAAACAACCCATCAACCACAATTTGTAAGTAAACAAAACAGACGCTCCTGAACCAGTAATAAATAATGTAAACACTTATTTAAGGTAAAATTCCATAAATTTATTCATTCCAAAAACTTAAAGGCAACTTAATCCCACTGCAACATACTACAAACTGAGTCTGTATAAAGAAGAAACGGACGGAAATAACGAAGCTTCGACACTTGGAAGCAACAATGCCTTTGTTTTCGTTGTTTTGACTCATTTTCAGGATCTTTATAATAATATTGTGAAGTTTATTTGTTTGGTTTGCAATTACATATTTCTTCGCTCGCCGAAATGAAATAAAAAGATAATGATCAAGAAATATAATAAAACGAACTCTTGTCATTCCGGCAGACAACAAAGTATGTCCGGGAGACCAGGACAGCGCGGTCGATTCCAGGAGACTCCCACCGGGAATGTTGGTAAGCCTTAGTGTAACCTTTTGTCGCTTTGACGCTGGGTTACAGTTGTAACTCTATCGAAGATAATTATAGTTGTACGAGCTCCTCATTTAGTCTGCTATAATTAAAGCATTTTAGAGCCTTCTCTGTACCGATGTTCTATTTCGAAGACACCTGACAATGTAGAGCAGCTATTATAAAGACACCTGACAATGTAGAGCAGCTATTATAAAGACACCTGACAATGTAGAGCAGCTATTATAAAGACACCTGACAATGTAGAGCAGCTATTACAAAGACACCTGACAATGTAGAGCAGCTATTATAAAGACACTTGACAATGTAGAGCAGCTATTATAAAGACACCTGACAATGTAGAGCAGCTATTATAAAGACACCTGACAATGTAGAGCAGCTATTATAAAGACACCTGACAATGTAGAGCAGCTATTATAAAGACACCTGACAATGTAGAGCAGCTATTATAAAGACACCTGACAATGTAGAGCAGCTATTATAAAGACACCTGACAATGTAGAGCAGCTATTACAAAGACACCTGACAATGTAGAGCAGCTATTATAAAGACACTTGACAATGTAGAGCAGCTATTATAAAGACACCTGACAATGTAGAGCAGCTATTACAAAGACACCTGACAATGTAGAGCAGCTATTATAAAGACACTTGACAATGTAGAGCAGCTATTATAAAGACACTTGACAATGTAGAGCAGCTATTACAAAGACACCTGACAATGTAGAGCAGCTATTACAAAGACACCTGACAATGTAGAGCAGCTATTTCGAAGACACCTGACAATGTAGCGCAGCTATTTCGAAGACACCTGACAATGTAGAGCAGCTATTTCGAAGACACCTGACATTATAGAGCAGCTATTTCGAAGACACCTGACATTATAGAGCAGCTATTTCGAAGACACCTAACATTGTAGAGCAGCTATTTCGAAGACACCTGACAATGTAGCGCAGCTATTTCGAAGACACCTGGCAATGTAGAGTAGCTATTTCGAAAACAACTGACAATGTAGAGCAGCTGTTTCGAAAACAACTGACAATATGGAGACCTTACAATGTAGAGCAGCTATTACACAGACGCTTGACAATGTAGAGCTGCTATTTCACGGGCACTTGACAATGTAGAGCCGCTGTTTTGCAGTCTCCTGACAATGTAGAGCCGCGAGCTGCTATTTCGCAGCCACGTAGCAATTCAGTTCTATTTCGCATACACAGGAATGCAGTTACCTAGAACTTTAAAAATAGTCGTAGCTTGCGCTTTAAATCCTTTTGTTTTGAAGCCAAAAATTGCTACAGCTACCAACGTTATTTTGATATTTTTAAAGGCGGACTACTTACTTCTAACTGTACTTGCCAACACGACAGTGGGTATTATGAATCGTAAAGGAAATATTGAGCGACGACCTTTTGTTGTCAGGATATTATTTAGTATCTATTGGGCATCGTAACGCAGCCCTCAGTCTTCTTTTTGGTTTACTTGGTAAGCTAAAAATTAAAGACTTTTCCAATTTTTTCACACAGAACTTACGAGAAAAAATGGAAGGGAGAATAACTAAAAAGCCCCAGCTTGGTCGACACGTATTGTAGATTCCATATTTACTTGAGGATCTAATATTGTACAACGTTTCCACACTTGGTAACATCGAATGGTATTTTTTTCAACAGCTTATTTTAGAAGTAAGTGGTTGACGTAGATGCCAAGCACTTGCAGCTGAATGATAAAACTTGTTTATTTTGGTGTGTCTGCGTCGTCTGTCGTAAACGACGAAAAGATCGCGCAGTTCGACCACCAGATGGTCCCAGTAAACGTTCGCAGGGCGTCGAAAATAGGGCTCAGGTACACAAACATAATCGGCACTTCACATTGAAAGTGTTAAGATTTTCGTAATCGACGTACGTGAAGTCTTTTCTACTTATACAGCTTAGCCACGGCAAACTCGTGAACTAAAGTACAGTAATTTGTCTTCTCCTATCGCTTTCCCTTCTCTTTTGACAGTGTTGCACAAAGTGTCAACGCAGGAATAGGGGAACAATGCAAGCAGCTGATTGCATCGCCCACGCTCCCTCTACTCGCTCGAGGTTGAAAAGTCGACTACAGCACCACAGGGGCTTGGTCAAGCTGTAAAAAACAGAAATGCTTCAATTTACTTAAGTTCTGTTCAATGCTCGATTGGAGGTCTCTAGCGTTCTAGTCTCTGACCTAGTTTCGCTCTCACTTCTGATATTCTCTAAGGTAACCATGAACTCGTACATTGTTATTCAGAATGATTCATCCTATTTTATATTATCATAAAAAATTTCCAAGTATCAATCACGCATTGACTTATTAACTTGGGATATACCAAATGATAAATGGAATCTCAAAGTTTTAGAAAGTCATTGGAAGATGGCTCCACTGTTACTGTGGCATCCCCCGACCAAGACGACCATGGGCACTTGAATCACGGCTGTGAAAGATTCTAGGTAGTAACAAGCCGAATAATACTTTGTTGCATTTGCAGTGGCGTAAATAACACTCCCGCACATCCGCGGCGTGGGGGGGCGCACGCGCTTCGGGAGCTCAGTAAGAAAGTTTTCCTTTCGGTGTTAAAATATATTTTCAACCAAACACATTATATTTTTATGCTCCTGCAACTGCAAACAGAAAATATTAATCACCAGAAATAGAAATGTAGAATGTGTTGCACGACAAACCACCATCACACATGTCCCTAACTGCCAGGGCTACTGCAGATGAACGTAAGTTCAGAATAATCAGCCACCTCCTTTATTCACCAGACTTGGCCCCAGGGACTTTATCTGTTTCGACATTTGAAGTTCGAGTTAAAGGGGCAGCGATTTGACGACGAAAAGAAAACCTCTACAACATCGAAATCATGAGCTTGCCATCCAAATTGGAAGACTGTGTTAATCGAGGAAGAGACTATATTGAAAAAATAAACAATTTTTTTTATTACGTGCTACTATGTGCGTTTTTCTAAATTCGGCTTGGACATCCCTCGTATTTTTATATTTGTATATAAATGTAGGCGTGAATTAATATTTTAGAAAATCAAGCTTTTTTAAAAACGAATAGGGGCACATAACTGAAAGTTGTTACACTACTGTGTATATACATACACACACACACACACACACACACACACACACACACACACACATATATATATATATATATACACACACACGTACGTACATATCACCGCACACCGTTCTGTTTACGTTCAGCATCTATTGTAGCGCAAATACAAAAATAATACGGTAATTATATTGCCGATTATAGCGTTGGAATAATTGGAAGACATGGAACAAGATATCTTAATGTAGGACAACGATCTACAGCAACGCAATGTTATTTTCTTCCATTTGTGTTATATCATACAACCGTATTCAGTAATATTTTGTGCTCAATCTTTTAATTGAACACTTGATTGACTATATTGTTATTTCCGGAAACATGAATAAAATATTGTTTGAATTGTATGTCGTTCTCTGCCGCTTCAGAATCTTTCATCCGAGATCTTCCAGCATTTAGTCGACCAGGTAAATTAGCGCCATCTGTTGATCCTCTTATTTACAAGATCTTTGTGCCTGGCCGTCTGTGAGAGATTGGTTTTTCGTGTGCTCCGTTTCTGAGGTTTGAACGGGTATTCGCGTAGAAGCTATAAATTTCGTCGACGTTACGGTACTTTTCATCAGGTGTTGACAGCAGGTCCTGGATGTTGTTTGCAGTTCGGAGAAACAGGCAGCACGCCTCCGATGGCGTAGAGATAACGTAGTTACCTCGTAATCAAGGGGTCCCTGATTCGATGCCCGGTTGTGATCCCACCTTAAACTGTAGGCCCACTATTAAAGTCGAAGAAACAGGATGTTTGGGCAGAATCAGGATTCCTGGTAATGCGTAAATAATCGTGGAGGCTACCCAATATAGCTGGAGGAAGTCAACCAACTCTACCAGTCCAGAACTGGTCTCCTAGGTCACCAGATCTTACGCCGTGCAACTTTTTATCTTGGGGTACATTAAGGATCACTGTAATTACCATGGAGTCAGTGACAATGGACATTCGCGATGGAGGAATTTGTCTGTGATGAGATTCTGGTCGACCTCACAATGCCCTAGCACAAAGATGGAGCTTTGGGGGGCCGGACCCAATGTTTATTTGTGACTGTCCCATCATTAATTTAATCCCCCATATCCATCGTCAGGATTAGCATACAAAGTTCAAAATGGATCTGAAATTTGTAAAAATAGAAAACAATGAATTGAAAGATCATGACTAATATAATATTTATTTATTTATTTATTTATTTATTGTTTCGGATGGCGAAGTTAAGGCAAAAGCCTTTTCTTCCACTTAACCATCTCTGCTTTAATAAATTTATAACAACTAGAAAGTCTGTGGAAATTCTGAAATGGAAAATTATTTGTACGCAATTTCCTTCTGATTTCAAGGACAAAAAGGAAACTCCCAAATTGGTTCACCGATTGCCCGAAGGCACGAGATACTTTGAAAATTCTGAAAATCGGGTTTGGATGGAAAGAGAAGCGCTGACTCAATTTTAAATTATCCTGTCAGATACAGACTTTCCGCAAGCTCATGGCAACGAAAAAATAACAGAATAAAGTTTAATGGCTAAAAGGTACAACATGCATTGGTTTTCTTAAAAACCATCATTGTGTAATATTTAAGAAAGTAAATAAAGTCTTTTCAGTCCCTATCGGAACAAGAGGATTTACACAGTACTGCGTGGTCCCTCATCGACTGTCTCGTTTGTCTTTCCGGACTGGCAGAAACAGTCGAACGACCTATCCGTAACTAATGACCAGTTTGTATGGGCGCTTTAAACGCGTGACGTAGCGTACACGTCAAGATGAACAAGTGAATTCAAATAGTTCGCACGGACGACGCTAGATAGCGGACGGAATCGAGAGCTTCTTCGCTCGAGCGAATAATAAATAAAAAGATAATGATCAAGAAATATAATAAAACGAACTCTTGTCATTCCGGCAGACAACAAAGTATGTCCGGGAGACCAGGACAGCGCGGTCGATTCCAGGAGACTCCCACCGGGAATGTTGGTAAGCCTTAGTGTAACCTTTTGTCGCTTTGACGCTGGGTTACAGTTGTAACTCTATCGAAGATAATTATAGTTGTACGAGCTCCTCATTTAGTCTGCTATAATTAAAGCATTTTAGAGCCTTCTCTGTACCGATGTTCTATTTCGAAGACACCTGACAATGTAGAGCAGCTATTATAAAGACACCTGACAATGTAGAGCAGCTATTATAAAGACACCTGACAATGTAGAGCAGCTATTATAAAGACACCTGACAATGTAGAGCAGCTATTACAAAGACACCTGACAATGTAGAGCAGCTATTATAAAGACACTTGACAATGTAGAGCAGCTATTATAAAGACACCTGACAATGTAGAGCAGCTATTATAAAGACACCTGACAATGTAGAGCAGCTATTATAAAGACACCTGACAATGTAGAGCAGCTATTATAAAGACACCTGACAATGTAGAGCAGCTATTATAAAGACACCTGACAATGTAGAGCAGCTATTATAAAGACACCTGACAATGTAGAGCAGCTATTACAAAGACACCTGACAATGTAGAGCAGCTATTATAAAGACACTTGACAATGTAGAGCAGCTATTATAAAGACACCTGACAATGTAGAGCAGCTATTACAAAGACACCTGACAATGTAGAGCAGCTATTATAAAGACACTTGACAATGTAGAGCAGCTATTATAAAGACACTTGACAATGTAGAGCAGCTATTACAAAGACACCTGACAATGTAGAGCAGCTATTACAAAGACACCTGACAATGTAGAGCAGCTATTTCGAAGACACCTGACAATGTAGCGCAGCTATTTCGAAGACACCTGACAATGTAGAGCAGCTATTTCGAAGACACCTGACATTATAGAGCAGCTATTTCGAAGACACCTGACATTATAGAGCAGCTATTTCGAAGACACCTAACATTGTAGAGCAGCTATTTCGAAGACACCTGACAATGTAGCGCAGCTATTTCGAAGACACCTGGCAATGTAGAGTAGCTATTTCGAAAACAACTGACAATGTAGAGCAGCTGTTTCGAAAACAACTGACAATATGGAGACCTTACAATGTAGAGCAGCTATTACACAGACGCTTGACAATGTAGAGCTGCTATTTCACGGGCACTTGACAATGTAGAGCCGCTGTTTTGCAGTCTCCTGACAATGTAGAGCCGCGAGCTGCTATTTCGCAGCCACGTAGCAATTCAGTTCTATTTCGCATACACAGGAATGCAGTTACCTAGAACTTTAAAAATAGTCGTAGCTTGCGCTTTAAATCCTTTTGTTTTGAAGCCAAAAATTGCTACAGCTACCAACGTTATTTTGATATTTTTAAAGGCGGACTACTTACTTCTAACTGTACTTGCCAACACGACAGTGGGTATTATGAATCGTAAAGGAAATATTGAGCGACGACCTTTTGTTGTCAGGATATTATTTAGTATCTATTGGGCATCGTAACGCAGCCCTCAGTCTTCTTTTTGGTTTACTTGGTAAGCTAAAAATTAAAGACTTTTCCAATTTTTTCACACAGAACTTACGAGAAAAAATGGAAGGGAGAATAACTAAAAAGCCCCAGCTTGGTCGACACGTATTGTAGATTCCATATTTACTTGAGGATCTAATATTGTACAACGTTTCCACACTTGGTAACATCGAATGGTATTTTTTTCAACAGCTTATTTTAGAAGTAAGTGGTTGACGTAGATGCCAAGCACTTGCAGCTGAATGATAAAACTTGTTTATTTTGGTGTGTCTGCGTCGTCTGTCGTAAACGACGAAAAGATCGCGCAGTTCGACCACCAGATGGTCCCAGTAAACGTTCGCAGGGCGTCGAAAATAGGGCTCAGGTACACAAACATAATCGGCACTTCACATTGAAAGTGTTAAGATTTTCGTAATCGACGTACGTGAAGTCTTTTCTACTTATACAGCTTAGCCACGGCAAACTCGTGAACTAAAGTACAGTAATTTGTCTTCTCCTATCGCTTTCCCTTCTCTTTTGACAGTGTTGCACAAAGTGTCAACGCAGGAATAGGGGAACAATGCAAGCAGCTGATTGCATCGCCCACGCTCCCTCTACTCGCTCGAGGTTGAAAAGTCGACTACAGCACCACAGGGGCTTGGTCAAGCTGTAAAAAACAGAAATGCTTCAATTTACTTAAGTTCTGTTCAATGCTCGATTGGAGGTCTCTAGCGTTCTAGTCTCTGACCTAGTTTCGCTCTCACTTCTGATATTCTCTAAGGTAACCATGAACTCGTACATTGTTATTCAGAATGATTCATCCTATTTTATATTATCATAAAAAATTTCCAAGTATCAATCACGCATTGACTTATTAACTTGGGATATACCAAATGATAAATGGAATCTCAAAGTTTTAGAAAGTCATTGGAAGATGGCTCCACTGTTACTGTGGCATCCCCCGACCAAGACGACCATGGGCACTTGAATCACGGCTGTGAAAGATTCTAGGTAGTAACAAGCCGAATAATACTTTGTTGCATTTGCAGTGGCGTAAATAACACTCCCGCACATCCGCGGCGTGGGGGGGCGCACGCGCTTCGGGAGCTCAGTAAGAAAGTTTTCCTTTCGGTGTTAAAATATATTTTCAACCAAACACATTATATTTTTATGCTCCTGCAACTGCAAACAGAAAATATTAATCACCAGAAATAGAAATGTAGAATGTGTTGCACGACAAACCACCATCACACATGTCCCTAACTGCCAGGGCTACTGCAGATGAACGTAAGTTCAGAATAATCAGCCACCTCCTTTATTCACCAGACTTGGCCCCAGGGACTTTATCTGTTTCGACATTTGAAGTTCGAGTTAAAGGGGCAGCGATTTGACGACGAAAAGAAAACCTCTACAACATCGAAATCATGAGCTTGCCATCCAAATTGGAAGACTGTGTTAATCGAGGAAGAGACTATATTGAAAAAATAAACAATTTTTTTTATTACGTGCTACTATGTGCGTTTTTCTAAATTCGGCTTGGACATCCCTCGTATTTTTATATTTGTATATAAATGTAGGCGTGAATTAATATTTTAGAAAATCAAGCTTTTTTAAAAACGAATAGGGGCACATAACTGAAAGTTGTTACACTACTGTGTATATACATACACACACACACACACACACACACACACACACACACACACACATATATATATATATATATACACACACACGTACGTACATATCACCGCACACCGTTCTGTTTACGTTCAGCATCTATTGTAGCGCAAATACAAAAATAATACGGTAATTATATTGCCGATTATAGCGTTGGAATAATTGGAAGACATGGAACAAGATATCTTAATGTAGGACAACGATCTACAGCAACGCAATGTTATTTTCTTCCATTTGTGTTATATCATACAACCGTATTCAGTAATATTTTGTGCTCAATCTTTTAATTGAACACTTGATTGACTATATTGTTATTTCCGGAAACATGAATAAAATATTGTTTGAATTGTATGTCGTTCTCTGCCGCTTCAGAATCTTTCATCCGAGATCTTCCAGCATTTAGTCGACCAGGTAAATTAGCGCCATCTGTTGATCCTCTTATTTACAAGATCTTTGTGCCTGGCCGTCTGTGAGAGATTGGTTTTTCGTGTGCTCCGTTTCTGAGGTTTGAACGGGTATTCGCGTAGAAGCTATAAATTTCGTCGACGTTACGGTACTTTTCATCAGGTGTTGACAGCAGGTCCTGGATGTTGTTTGCAGTTCGGAGAAACAGGCAGCACGCCTCCGATGGCGTAGAGATAACGTAGTTACCTCGTAATCAAGGGGTCCCTGATTCGATGCCCGGTTGTGATCCCACCTTAAACTGTAGGCCCACTATTAAAGTCGAAGAAACAGGATGTTTGGGCAGAATCAGGATTCCTGGTAATGCGTAAATAATCGTGGAGGCTACCCAATATAGCTGGAGGAAGTCAACCAACTCTACCAGTCCAGAACTGGTCTCCTAGGTCACCAGATCTTACGCCGTGCAACTTTTTATCTTGGGGTACATTAAGGATCACTGTAATTACCATGGAGTCAGTGACAATGGACATTCGCGATGGAGGAATTTGTCTGTGATGAGATTCTGGTCGACCTCACAATGCCCTAGCACAAAGATGGAGCTTTGGGGGGCCGGACCCAATGTTTATTTGTGACTGTCCCATCATTAATTTAATCCCCCATATCCATCGTCAGGATTAGCATACAAAGTTCAAAATGGATCTGAAATTTGTAAAAATAGAAAACAATGAATTGAAAGATCATGACTAATATAATATTTATTTATTTATTTATTTATTTATTGTTTCGGATGGCGAAGTTAAGGCAAAAGCCTTTTCTTCCACTTAACCATCTCTGCTTTAATAAATTTATAACAACTAGAAAGTCTGTGGAAATTCTGAAATGGAAAATTATTTGTACGCAATTTCCTTCTGATTTCAAGGACAAAAAGGAAACTCCCAAATTGGTTCACCGATTGCCCGAAGGCACGAGATACTTTGAAAATTCTGAAAATCGGGTTTGGATGGAAAGAGAAGCGCTGACTCAATTTTAAATTATCCTGTCAGATACAGACTTTCCGCAAGCTCATGGCAACGAAAAAATAACAGAATAAAGTTTAATGGCTAAAAGGTACAACATGCATTGGTTTTCTTAAAAACCATCATTGTGTAATATTTAAGAAAGTAAATAAAGTCTTTTCAGTCCCTATCGGAACAAGAGGATTTACACAGTACTGCGTGGTCCCTCATCGACTGTCTCGTTTGTCTTTCCGGACTGGCAGAAACAGTCGAACGACCTATCCGTAACTAATGACCAGTTTGTATGGGCGCTTTAAACGCGTGACGTAGCGTACACGTCAAGATGAACAAGTGAATTCACGTGTAGATTGCTGCAGATTGTACTATGTAGAGTGCTGAAGGAAGAGGATTTCGTTCGAGCGCCAAATAGTTCGCACGGACGACGCTAGATAGCGGACGGAATCGAGAGCTTCTTCGCTCGAGCGAATAACGCTCGAACAGGCAAAACGAGTGGTATACACTCGAAGCCAATTTGTACACGTCTAACCGTAATTTATCTGTGCTAGTTGGTTCTCAAATATGGATCATGAATTGAATGACGCAGTGAAATTAAAACTTAAGTGAACATAGTGTTCATCTCCGTTTTGAGCGAGTATGAGCGAGCGAAAGTGGTTCGTGTAGCGCTCTAGTACTATGATAATGATAGTTTGTCAGAACGGCCTCGTTAAACTATAGGAAACCCGCATTTTCTTCCGAAATTTGAAAGAAAAAGTTTCAAAATCATTGCACATAATCTTTTACCTATGATTTCCCCCAATTTGGATATTTTCACAGGTAATTAGTGCAATTGCAACAATATGTTATCTATTCTGAAATCTATCTATCGTAGAATAAGGAAATGTGTTCTTTCAAATTATTGTGTGTGCCGCCCCATCGACACCAGGGGTCCCAGGTTCGAATCCTGGCGTGGGCATGGATGTTTGTGAGTGTCCATTCATCAATTTCATCATATCATCACTCATCCCCATCTTCGCAAATTAACTAAAAGTGGCTCAAGAAGCGAAATAAAATATAGCAAATGAATCAATCAATCAATCATATTAATGTGTACAGTGGAATGCAAAAATCGCTTTGTTTATTTCAATGCCAGCTGCAGTTAACAAGACACGTAGGATATTGGAGAAAAATGAATGAAAATTCAATGTGCAATTTGCCCGATAATACTTATGCATTCCACTGTACAACATAGAGTGTGTGAAAGGGATAGATTGTATGCAGAGAAAACAGAAAGAAGCAAAAATATTAACAATAGATAAGAGAATAAGAGAGAGGGTGAAATAATAGAACGGAAAGGGGAGGGTAGAAATAATAAAATATGAGAACTGAAGGATGTAAATACTAACAGAAAAAGTCTCAACAAAACAGAAAATAATTTTCTGTAAATAGGAACGAGAGAACTAAAGTAGGATTGAAATTAAGTCTGTGCCAATTTGAAAACAAATAATTTGGAAAAAAAATACTAACGGAGACGAGAGGCTATCAGGTAATATTAAAAAAACATTTTAGAATGTACACAAGATTTTTCTTTCAAAATAAGACAAAATGAAAACATATTTAAAGTGCAAAGATAGAAGAAAGTGTTGTAAAATGATAGCTATCATACAAATTGTTATTAATGTTGATTAGACACTGCCATCTGTTGTGTGTAAAACCATATTCTCTGTTTTAGGTAACAGTTGACTATGTGGGTGACGGATTTCGTCAAATTTACAGGAGAAAGTACTTACGGAAATCATTTTCTGTAGCGTTGTGGAAGTTCGTGAATGTAGTTTTGATCCATTTTAATGCGAATACATGTTGTTTTCTGCGAAAATCTATGTTCGACACGCTGTTTCTGCTGCCGCCATTTGCTTTCTGCACGAGAGCACAATGTTCCGTGTGTTAGATGACGTAAACTCTGTAGTCAGTGTTTCAAACTCGATGTGTTTTCACTAGAACATGACGTGTTGCGTATTTTTAATTTTTTTTTTTTTTTAACTATGCTTGCCTAACCTAACCTAACCTAACCTTACGGAAAATGGTTTTTGGGGCTAACGTGAATGGTTTGTGGGGCTAACGTGAATGGTTTGTGGGGCTAACGTGAATGGTTTTTGGGGCTGACGTCAATGGTTTGTGAGGCTAACGTCAATGGTTTGCGAGGTATTAGCATAATTTCTAATCCGGGCATGAAAGTAGGTATTTTCCGGTGAACGAGGTTGCAACACTGCATAAATCGACAAAACACTCGCACAACGCGCGATGAACCAGTACGCTGTCGCCATAATGTGTGTTACAGAATCGAAATAACAAGTAACATTAAGTACTCGTAAATGTAAGAAATATACATTATCTATTATTTCACCTTAGGAAATATTCCGCATTCCAAAATAGTACGTTAGGAATGTAAAAAAGTGCGAAATATATGATTTATAGGCGTCACCCCCCAGAACTATTACCCTGTTTTATTCTATATACTTCTGTTGTATGGGTACTTCGAGACTCAGCGTGTTGCACTCCGAGACCGGTTTTATAAACAGAGACGAGACCGATAACGAGAGAGGCTTAGCGCTAACCATTCTCCGGAATCTCCGATTTTTGCAAGGTGGAACACAAGTTCTTTTCATGCTGTGTCCGTAGTCGCGATTCAGTCGTCGATGATGTCATATTTTGACAGGTAGTTACGGATATTCCAAACAGCCTACATCCTGGAAACACGTTACAATTATTTCGCCACTCGCAGAAGGACTGGGTGGGGGTAGGATGTGTTCTCCAACGCATGAAGCTTCACAAATCTATTTGAATTTTGCTTCCTGCTATTTCTGTTTTCTCTCAACGTCTCTGCTGCCCAATAGAGGATGGATAAAGACCATTCATTCGCGCCGGCCTGCGTGGCGGGATGGTTTAGCAGAGCACGCTACAACGGCAGGGGTCCTGGATATGGGTGTATCACTCATCCTCATCTTCGCAATTAGCCAAAATTGGCAGAAAGGCGAAGTAAAATGCACTAAATCAATCATTCATTCGCCACGAACACACTAAAGCTTAACGTGCACCGAGACGCGGAGAAACGCGTCCAATGGTGTAACGCCCACTACAGAGAAACACCGAAGCGGGAATTTCCATGCCAGAAGTCTGCTGGTTATCTTAAAGGTTAGAGACGCCGGAAACGGGTCTGTTGCCGCGTTTCACTGCGTCGCAGTGGGCGTCATGTTAACTAAGAAGCTCCTGTGCTCCAATCCGTCCGTGCCTATAGTGTACATAGATTTCTCCGAAACTATTGGAGCTACAAGGATAAAACTTAGTAAACAAAAGTGTCTAAAACCGACCGTACACGATTCAATTGTCATTGAAACAGAACATTCGTAACCAAAGAAAATCGACAACTGGAAGTCGAACAATGTTCTTATTGTATGAAAAGTTTGAAACTGTACTGGCAAACTATCAAAGAAAAATTTGACAACGATTCCACATTTTACTGAAAGATTGCAGTGGGTACGCAAGAAAAATAAATAGACTAGCCATGACAAACATAATTTTCTTTCCAAACGAAAATATGTATCAGAATTTTGAAAGCAGTGTGATTTTTTTTCTCGTATGTAATCTGAGACAGCATAAACTGCTTGGATATAATGAAATAATTTCACAAAATATAATTCCCTCAAATATATAGGTAGTTGTTTATCATTTTGTTTATCGTAACTACAATTTATTACATTTTATGGTTCGATTTCGAATAAGATTTATCATCACACTACCTACCGCTATAGAAATATAAATATCTTTCTTGTATTAATGCGAATAAATACGTAAATATAGATAAGAATGTTCCACGGCTCCTCCTTTCTTTTCTCACAAGTCACAACCGCCTGTTTACACTTTGAGCGTCGCTTTCCCCTCACTACAGAATAGAAATAAATAGCATTTTATACCTGGATGCTTTTCTTTCGATAATCGATTTCAGTAGCATGCTCTACTGAAATGATTGGTCGACAATCTTGTCATGAAAGGCTTTATTTAGAACCGTTCCTGATTAGAAATTCTTGGAAGTTAACCAGGAATTTAAGAGAACATAGCATGTGCTCTGACTTCACTACCTTTAAGCGTGGATTTCAATGTGTTGTTTGTGGTTGATTTGATCGGGTGCGGACAGTTTAACAAATGATGATGATTTTAGGCCGTGTTTCTTTGTAATTTGGTTATTTGAAGGACTCGGGTGTAAAACATGGTGACATTTTGAGCATTTCCGAGTTACAAAGTAAAATGTGCCATCCAATTTTCGAGAGAAATTGCCATGTCATACAATGTGCATTGGACGCCTTCTGAAATTAGTAAACACAACACGAAAACAGTTTATCTACAGTATAGCTTCAAATAACTTTTTTTCTTAATGAACTCAGAAATAACCAAAATGTCACTTACCAAGTTTTTACACCCGAGTACTACATTCAATATCACATTTCGTGTAAACCGCGACGATTAGGAATACAATTAAACCCGTATTGTGCTCAGGATTAGAACTCAGATTCGGGATATGCCCCAGAGTATTTTAACACTCAACCGGCTCGGCCACAGTGGTGGCAATGTTCAGCGTATGATCTCAAGTAATTAGCGGAATACCTTTTAGCTACAGCGTCTGCAATACATAACTTCTTGTAAAGTTACTGATATTTCATTTGCAACTTTTCGCAGTCCTCTTTCTTCAGTTCATCCTTGTTGTAGTAAAGAGTTCATGGGCTACTTTAAGCTCCTTGGCAGCTTTCTGGTTGATTTCGTCAATATGTAATCAAGACGTCCCGGGTTCCACTCCTGTCAGGGGCACATTTCAGTAGTTCGAATCCCACTTTAAAGTGTAGGTCCACTTCTAATTAGCCCATATGTACAGCCACCAGCAATAAAAATGGTACACTACGGCGTTGGTGGAAGTTGCCATTGAGAATTTGCTATTAAAATCCACTTATCGCCGTACAGTTAGGCAACACACACAACGCCTTTCAGCGAAGCGAGTATATTCAGGATCTAGGTGTCCCATTTGTATTAACGGTGATTGTACATAAAGTGAACTTGAAAAATCATGCACTGTGGTGGAGAATACTGATATGCGGATCGGAAACATGGCTCCTTAGGAATTTAGGGAATGCCTAATGCTATGGTGGAGAATAACTCTACGGATCAGAGATTTTGATCAAGAAAGACTGCAGACTTTTGAGATGTAGATTGTACATATTGATATTTAAAATTTGATAAATAAGGTAACGAATGAATAGATACTAAGTAAAATTGGTGACTAAATGAATTTGATGTAAACAATAATAGTGTAAAACCTGCCTATCCCGGAACGTGATGGTTCCGAGCAAAATTTTCCGTCTTAACAGTTTTTACTTCTTATACAGGGTTGACTTTAAATACAGTATATAGCGCTGCAGGAAATAATGGAAAGACAAATTTACATTTCGCATTACTTATAATGTAGAGTACTAATGCATGTACGTACGTGAATAAAAATGCGATACAATCGCAATAAGCATATCAGAGATTACAATTATGTAACTACACAACATGTTGGTACACTTTTTACAGTATTGTAAGAACGTACAGTACGTACTTATATATCTTTTCGAACCCGGGACTCCTGTCGTCGTAGCGCGATGTGCATAGAGGGAAAGAGAAAAATTGAAAGATGGAATAAGAGAGGTGAAGAAATATTGAGATAAAAGTGAAGGAAAAAGAAAGAAACAGAGAGATAACAAGAAAAATAGAAAGATGACGAAAGAACAGAGGAGAAATAGACAAAGAAAGGTGGAGAAAGAGGGTAAGAGATGAAAGAAAGAAACGAAATCGTAACAGCTATGAGTATTGTAGCGCATTCTTTCATATCGACAATGTTACCGATAAGCGAGTGGCAACAGAGGCGTGTTCCACTTACAGTATTGCATTGTTTTCTTGCTAGCGAAAAAAACAAGGAAGAAATTTCCGTCTTACTGAGAATAAAAACATCTCGTTGGTCTTTAAATGGTGTTCCGTTTCCGCGTTAAGGAGGTTTCCGCCTTTAGCAGGTCATTTTCAGGTGTAAATCGGTCTGTTCTGGGGACCTTTTTTCCGTATTTACAGGTTTCCTTCTTATAGAGGTTCCGGGATGTGCAGTTTTTACTGTATATTGAAGAAAAGATCCTGACAATTCGTGCCTTAATAAGTTTACTGAAAGGCACTTTGGAAGATCGTGGGGATGATATACAAAGAAGGAGAAGAGGATGTATGATATATTGATTTGATATGATGGATTTGGTTAAAGGACCTGTCTAATTGAATAATACCAACTGATGATAAGCTTTCTGTGCTACGAGGCGTTACAGGTGTGAAAAGACCTCACGTATGGAAACGCCACAGGTGATTATTCGGACTGTGGTCACATTGACAGACATTGGTGGGATTTTCACGGGAAATTATGAGCAGAGATGGTGCAAGAAGGTTCTCTGGAATTAGAAGGGTGGATGTATCCGTGGGAGTGGCTCTAAAAAGTAAAATAAAGCAAATCAATCAATCATGACACAATACTGTAACGCTCTTCCAGGAAATGTTTGATAAAGTATTTTTACAAAACTCCAGAAGTAACCGGCGCAAGAAATAACTTTGTTCGCCTTGAGTTTGTATTTGAGGGGGTGACATATGTCTACTGATATTATCAAGCAAGGCTGGTCTCTTTTATGTACAGGGACAAATTGACGTCACATGATGTAGTGATCCGTGGTAGTATAGAGTATGTTCAAACAAGCAACCGACACCAAAATATCTCAATTTAAAAGCTACGAAGACTGTCTAAAGAGTGAATTAAACTATCATAAGGAATAAAAGGAGGCGATGAAAGAAGATTGTAGAAATGTAAAGTGTAGAAGGAATTGTAATGTAGTGAAAACGAATGAAGCATGAACTAGTGTAAGAATAGTCAAAGAAAATTAAACCATGCAAGATAAATTATTATTGTTAATAATGAAAAGAGAAGAAGAGGATAGAAATTAGAAATTCAAAAGCCAAAGAATAATGATAGCTAAAAGGTGGAAATAAATTAAATGGAAAAAAATCTATTTTTCTTGCATTACGTCGCTTTTCTGGCACTTGTTGGCTACTCGCAACAATGAAGACCGAAGAGAATTAGATGAAAGTGATAAAATGATATTCACAAGGAACATCTATACACAGACTCGAACCCGGTAACTACGGTTACGAATGTCGCACTACCAGTGAGGCATGAAATTAGGCATATATATATATTTTGCTGAATCAAGAATGGAAATACGAACGGAGAAATATTGAAAGGAATTAACATGTGGAATAAAACATGAACGTAAAAAATTCCATAATAAAAAAAAAACAATGGCAGTGATTAAACGTATGGATATCTGAGATACGTCCAGTTCTGACTGAGCTGTCGTTGTTTAATTGATTGATTTGCTTTATTTTACTTGGCTTTTTGTGCCACGTTTGGCTAATTTGCGACGATGCGGATGAGTGATGACGATGAAATTGATGAATAGACACAAATGGGATCCGAACCACTGTGCTTCCACCGGGAATCGAACCCGGTACCCCTTGGTTACAAAGCGACAGATCTATCACTACGCCACGGGGTGGTGGTGAACAAGCAGACGGATGCTTGTCAGTATCTTCTGATGGTCTCGTCACAATCGTTGGAATCGAAGCGACCGGAGCGTGGTGATCACCACCTCCGTTCACAAAAGATAAAGAATGCTCAAGTTTTCTAGGAAAAATTACAAACACACGCCTACCTGGTCTGTAAAATACTCATAGTCCTCGGTGGTGTCCATGATATGCAGCTTGCGGGTCGAAAAAAAAATGAACACTTTTTTTTTTCACTCAACGCACGTTGAACCGTGATCGTGTCTTGATCTCATGTTGCGCGTCGTGATAGCAAGAAGCCCAACGCTTACGGAGACGATTGTCCAACTGCTGCTTCCACACGGCGAGCACGTTGGATCTCTGCGCAGCGTATTCCGCGCACGTCCCTCCCACAATGCCACATTCGCGCCCTTCGGCACCCGTTTCCCGCGCTCGTACCCGAGATAGATTTGTCGAGACGTTGACATACCGGGTCAGTTCAGGTCATGATGTAATTTTTAATATCCACCTTTGGTTCGGTTCTCTCCCGCTGTGAGGGCTTTCATCTTGATGAAACGTTACGTTCTCTTCCCCCCTCATTTTTCAACATCTTCGTTTTTCGGTTACAAAAAAGGGGGGAAAGCTTCCTAGTCCAGGTTTATACGCTCGTGTCCGTAAATTTTACATTATTTTCGCGCTCATACGTCTTGTTCATTGTCTTAGAAGAATGTCGTGGAGTTAATATTGAAGTAGGTGCGCTTTCGTAAAAAAAATCCACTCATTTTTGCAAGTGAGATATTTACGTAGCTCTTAATTTTTGTAATTAAAAAAAGCACACTTAAATTGCATCTAGAATTTTCTTATCCATGTTTCTGATCCATTAGAGTTACTCTCTACCACAGTACTAGACAGGGGCGGGCGGCTTAAGAGCGGTCTCGATGGAGGGGAGGGGTGTTCAAACCCAGACGTTCCCTTTCGTTTGTGCCAAAACCTTATTTCTGGTTGCATAAGAGTGGCTATTTGTTTGTTTTGAGTTTTTTTCTAAGTCCAGTTTGAAATTAAGAAATAAAGAAAAACTCATAAAAAAGAATATAGGTTATATTTAAAGATTTGCATTTTCTTATTACAAAAAGTTTAGCATATTTAAGAATATTTCAGTTCTAAGTGTCTAAAGAACATCTATAAAAACTTACTATTACTACTATTCTGGGAAACAGAAAATTCCAACAGTGTCGTCTGATTATACTTCTGCCAAGTGTAAATTTCTCCGTACCATATTCTATACTCTTTCTCGGTGTAGCAAGCGAACGAAAACAAGTATCTGCGCAAGTAGTGGAGCGAGACTTCTCAACCAATGAACACGTGAGAGGGAATGCGATTGCATAGAGGGGGAAGCGACTGTAGTTACCAGCCTTCCCAGCAGCGTGTACTGCTTCGCTCTGCCCACTCGATTTACCCCCTTCTCTGCTGCTATGCGCGGCCTTGCTGCAGAGATAGCCGGGATAGAGTATACTGTTGTTGTGTTTAAAAGAAAGAAAGCTTTGAGTGGCGTCTTCTGTGCATGGTGCCCTAGGCTTCAGCCCCCTTGCCTGTCCCTGGAGCTCATTCCCTCGTTATTTGAAGTGCCTAGCTAGTCTTAATATATCTATTCCCAATTCGCCATCTATTCCTGTTGCACCCTACCTAACAAGCTTCTGTAATCTGGTGGGTGGAGTCCATTTTAGTCCTTGGAGCACGTCCTTCAATTCTGGCAGCGTGCACGAAGAAGTTTTGGCAGGTAGTGCCACCACAGTCTTCACCATCGCCACTGCGTGTGCCTTTGATGTGAAGAGTGACAAGTTCCAGGTTTAGATCCGTGATGAAAAATAATTTCAAACGATACGTCACACTCCTGACAGCCAATGGGCTTCGCAGAAATGCAAATGCTGAGAAGTTACACTCGTGGGGAAACAATGTAGGCTTCAAACTGTTCGTTTAGCTTTAGATACCTCCAGAGATCAATGAGTTTGGATTTAAGAAAAGCGTTCGTTCTAGTGCTACATCCGTGATGAACTTGAAGAAAACATTAAAAATAGTAAATGAAAGTGTACACTTACCTTTTGTAAAGTTGAACATTTCATGCAGGTTTCCATTGATCTTATTAGTGGGGCAAAGTAGCCACAAAGATACACACACACACAAACACATTGTACTTTTTTACTATTGTTATTTTATTCTTTGTAATTTTTGACTATCGTTCTTTTATTCTTTGTACTTTTTGACTATTGTTCTTTTATTCTTTGTACTTTTTGACTATTGTTATTTTATTCTTTGTAATTTTTGATTATCGTTCTTTTATTCTTTGTACTTTTTGACTATTGTTCTTTTATTCTTTGTACTTTTTGACTATTGTTATTTTATTCTTTGTAATTTATGACTATCGTTCTTTTATTCTTTGTACTTTTTGATTATTGTTCTTTTATTCTTTGTACTTTTTGACTATTGTTCTTTTATTCTTTGTATTTTCTGACTACTGTTATTTTATTCTTTGTACTTTTTGACTATTGTTCTTTTATTCTTTGTACTTTTTGACTATTGTTCTTTTATTCTTTGTACTTTCTGGCTATTGTTCTTTTATTCTTTGTACTTTTTGACTATTGTTCTTTTATTCTTTGTACTTTTTGATTATTGTTTCTTTATTCTTTGTACTTTTTGACTATTGTTCTTTTATTCTTTGTACTTTTTGACTATTGTTCTTTTATTCTTTGTACTTTTTGACTATTGTTCCTTTATTCTTTGTACTTTTTGACTATTGTTCTTTTTTACTATTGTTCTTTTATTCTTTGTACTTTTTGACTATTGTTCTTTTATTCTTTGTACTTTTTGACTATTGTTATTTTATTCTTTGTAATTTTTGATTATCGTTCTTTTATTCTTTGTACTTTTTGACTATTGTTCTTTTATTCTTTGTACTCTTTGACTATTGTTATTTTATTCTTTGTAATTTTTGACTATCGTTCTTTTATTCTTTGTACTTTTTGACTATTGTTCTTTTATTCTTTGTACTTTTTGACTATTGTTCTTTTATTCTTTGTATTTTCTGACTACTGTTCTTTTATTCTTTGTACTTTTTGACTATTGTTCTTTTATTCTTTGTACTTTTTGACTATTGTTCTTTTATTCTTTGTACTTTCTGGCTATTGTTCTTTTATTCTTTGTACTTTTTGACTATTGTTCTTTTATTCTTTGTAATTTTTGATTATTGTTTCTTTATTCTTTGTACTTTTTGACTATTGTTCTTTTATTCTTTGTACTTTTTGACTATTGTTCTTTTATTCTTTGTACTTTTTGACTATTGTTCCTTTATTCTTTGTACTTTTTGACTATTGTTCTTTTTTACTATTGTTCTTTTATTCTTTGTACTTTTTGACTATTGTTCTTTTATTCTTTGTACTTTTTGACTATTGTTATTTTATTCTTTGTAATTTTTGATTATCGTTCTTTTATTCTTTGTACTTTTTGACTATTGTTCTTTTATTCTTTGTACTTTTTGACTATTGTTATTTTATTCTTTGTAATTTTTGACTATCGTTCTTTTATTCTTTGTACTTTTTGACTATTGTTCTTTTATTCTTTGTACTTTTTGACTATTGTTCTTTTATTCTTTGTATTTTCTGACTACTGTTCTTTTATTCTTTGTACTTTTTGACTATTGTTCTTTTATTCTTTGTACTTTTTGACTATTGTTCTTTTATTCTTTGTACTTTCTGGCTATTGTTCTTTTATTCTTTGTACTTTTTGACTATTGTTCTTTTATTCTTTGTACTTTTTGATTATTGTTTCTTTATTCTTTGTACTTTTTGACTATTGTTCTTTTATTCTTTGTACTTTTTGACTATTGTTCTTTTATTCTTTGTACTTTTTGACTATTGTTCCTTTATTCTTTGTACTTTTTGACTATTGTTCTTTTTTACTATTGTTCTTTTATTCTTTGTACTTTTTGACTATTGTTCTTTTATTTTTTGTACTTTCTGACTATTGTTCTTTTATTCTTTGTACTTTTTGATTATTGTTTCTTTATTCTTTGTACATTTGACTATTGTTCTTTTATTCTTCCCCTCCGTTCTCTGCTCACATTTCTTTTTATTTATTTATTTACCATTCTACCTCATATCTTTATCAGTAACATTACTACACTTGGGGCTGAGCAGATTTCGGTGTGGATGTATCGGTATCGGCCGATACAAGTGGTATCGGTATCAGAAAGTATCGGTTTATTTACCCATACCGACCGATACTTTTTGCGCATTTTGAGCTTTCACGGTGTCTGCAAAAATGCAAAAATTATCTTTCGCGAAGCGTCATACATTCTAAATTAGCTATGCAAAATTCTAAGTGTATTTTTATATGAGTCCATGTCGCTTGCGCCGAGTCATTTGCGCCGAGGCTTCTTATCGGTTCATTTCCGCCGCGACATATGTCAGGACCTTCCTTGGTAGTTTTTCCCACAATCCGGAGTGTCATCACCGCCGAGCATACGTGTGTTTATGACGTTGCCCAGCTCCAGCTGTGTTTAACTTCGATTGAAAAGGAAGGTGATTGGCAAACAAATGTAAGTTGAAATTATATATGAGGGATATACATTGGGAAATTAGTATTTATGTAAAACTGAGACTTGAGAGAGACTTCAAGATGGCTGAGAAACAACGCGTGGAATGCCTTCCAGCATTTGCATACCTTCAATAATTCATATAACGTTTGTATTGTTGTTGTGCAAGTGTATCGAAATATTGTGTTTATATATATATACGTAGCTATTACTTATATAATGTTTGCAAAAAATTACACTGTATTTATAATGTTTTTGACGATTTTATGTAGTGTTTAATAATTATGTGTAATAGCACCTTTATGTTGCTTCCAAAGTGTACATTTACGTAGTACTTGTAGAATTCTTTCAATATTTTAACAATACTGTATTTACAATGTTTTTTTTTACGATTAACGATAAATGACCAATAGCTAATAGGCTGATACTGATTTATGTATTTTCTGTTGTGGAATAAAATTGATACAAGTAATCCTGTGTAACGTCTTTTGAAATAAGTAAAGAAAAGTCATATTTGACTCTCTGGATAAATTTAACATTTCAGTGTAAACACAGCTTTGCATCGTCATAAACACACGTTTGATTTTATGTTTTAAGTCCACTTTTATGCACTATGCACCATGTACCCATGTACCCACGCGCGCGGCGGTGATGACACTCTGGATTGTGGGAGAACCAGCTGAGGAAGGTCTTGACGTATGTTACGGCGGAAATGAACCGATAAGAAGCCTCGGCGCAAACGACACGACACCTATTTTTATTTCGTGTGATTTTTTAATATTTTAAAGTAAAAATCTTGTTAATTGATGCATACAATTGGAATGGTATACTTATGCACTAATATCAATCAATATTTTGAACATCTTTTAATTATTACTGTTTCGAGTATCGGTATCTGTTCAAAGTGGTATCGGGTCAGCCATAGACACGATGCATCTCTAAATTAGCACTATTACGCCGTATCGAAAAACTTTCACCAATTCATCATTACTCCACGCAGACTGGTGGGAAGAAATTGTGTTAGAGTTAGCAACACTGGTAGCACCGGAGGAAAACCTCCGTGTCTGCGACAAGGACTCGGCTCCAAAGCGTGGAAGACCTCCCAACAATGCTTTATTTATAGACCCACTCAACCCCGAGCTCAAACGTGGCCCCGAAATATTGCAGAAATGCAAAAGGCTTGCTGGAAATCGATTTTTTTAGGGGGTGGACACACACATACACAGTTACCTTCCTATCCTCGACCCAAAATCCTTTCCCAGCTGTTTGCTGCAGCGAAATAACGCGATAACCCATTTGAATGCTGAATGGTTTTTAATCTGCCGACTGGATGCATGCAGAAGAAGCCCCCCCTCCTCCTCTCGGCCTCTCTTTGTAGCGAGGTATCGCGAAACGGAATTGCATATCATGGAGCAAAGTGGCGTCAAGCGTGGTAATATGAAATTCTCTTTATTGTAAACCGGAGAATGGCCAGTATGGTCGGATTGTGCTGAAATATCGTGGCAATAAATGGTGTCCGGCACGAATCTGTTGCTAATAGAACCCTCGTTCTAATCTTAGTTTCCCGTGGAGAAGGTTCATATTTCTTGATTTCCTGCATCGCTCCTGAGATGTAGTCGCCAAAATATCATGGTAACGGAATATCCTGTAATTGCAACCGAATGTAGTCGATCACAACTTCAACCACAACTGAGGTTGTTTATTGTTTTTATTTCTGTCTGTTTCATATAATCTTTATTCATCCTTGTCGTTGCGATCAACTAAGGAGAGACAGAAATTCGACTAAAAATAACAGAAGTACGGACTTATTCAGTGTGTTACGTTAATTCATTTAGCTGGTATTTGATTACTCCTATCAGTTTAATCCAATTGCAATCAAAATATTGGTCAATTATGAACCTATATATTACACACTTGATCTGAATATTCGGTCATCTTACATCTTTAGAAAAGTCCAAAATAGTAGTATTTAAGCATAAGGGTCTTCAAAATATTTTCAACATTATTCCTAGGAGATTACAAATTCCAATTGTTTCACAAGTAAAATATCTAGGTGTATACTTTGATGCTTCATTATCATGCCAGTATCAAATAAATATGATGAAAAATAGATCCGATAAAATATTTCATTTATTTAAAGCTATGGCGAATACCAAATGGGGAGCACATCCTACCAGCATGCTTATGTTTTATAAGAATTATTATCGAGCAGTATTAGATTATAGATTAATGGTCTTGTGTAATCTTCCAGTAACAAAACTTTCTTCACTAGAAGTCCAGCAACGAAAAATTCTAAAAAGATGTTTGGGATTAATGAACAGTACTCCTAATGTAGTGGTATATATGGAGTCAGTAGAATGTTCGGTTTCTGTGAGGATAAAGTTAATTGCTATAAAAATGTTATTTAAAATTCAACATTCACCATGGCATCCTTTCAATGATGTTTTATTAAATCTTTTAGAGCTACATGATTCAGGAATAACCAATGATAAATCAGCTACGCTTTGGGTACAACTATTTAGTAAATATCATCATGAATGTAGTCAAGTACTCATAGCAAGAACATTGCCAGTGTACTCGTTAGAATTTCCCACACAACCAATTCAAAATATATATTTCCCGAAATATAATCATTCAGCTGAGTTTAGAGAATCTTGGGAAGACTTTTATCATATATATACAGATTGGTCTAAAACTGAAAGTGGAGTAGGAGCAGCTCTTTATGATACTGAAAGAAATATATCAAAAATGTTTAGGTTACCAGTGGAGGCATCCATATTTACAGCAGAAATATATGCGGTATATCAAGCTTTGATTTATATTGGTACAGTTCCTGAACAGAAATTTCTAATACTGGTTGATTCGCAAAGTGTTTTACAAGCAACACAATCTAATTATAAAAATTTATTTAAAATATCACCATATGTCATCAATTGTATTCGTGCAACTAATAGCTTAATTAGCAATGGAAAGGTAGTTCATTATGTGTGGGTAAAATCACACATTAATATTTACGGAAATGAACAAGCAGACAGATATGCAAAACAAGCTGCTCAGATGAATGAAACAATCCAGTTACCATTGCATTACACAGATCTTCTGCCGAGGGTTAAGAAGAAAATTTTTGAAGAATGGAACTTATGGTGTAATAATGCATTAGAAAGCGTTGGTGAAAGTTATCGTCCTTATGTTGATTACACTAGGAAAAAACATTGGTTTTATAATTGTAAAGGTTCAAGAAATACAATTGTTTTAATAAATAGACTAAGAAGTGGTCACGCAAGAACATATCATCATTTATTTAAAATACACATTTTAAAATCTCCGAATTGTGACTGTGGTGATTTAAGGGGTGATGCTTATCATATTATTTTGGAATGTCCAATTCACTCAGAGAGAAGAAAGACTTTATACAAAACATTGTCAAAAATTAATGTTCCTTTCCCTATTAATATGACTTCAATGTTGTATGCTCCAGATATTAGAATTGGATATGTTATACTTGCTTTTTTGAGAAAAGCTGATATAAAATTATAATATATTTTTGTTACTGAATGAGTTAATGTAGTTATATAAAATTGTGTTTAAGAGCGTTTATGAATTTTGTGTGTAAAATTTATATTAAAAATGTATCTTATGTACTTATAATGTATGCTGGGCATAAACAGCCACCTGTAAGCTGTAAGTCCAATAAAGATTAGTTGAGTTGATCTTACATACATACAGGAAGCAAACGGGAACGAGGCATTTATTATTATATGGTGGTATCGTTTGGATTCTGTGTGAATAGCGTGTTGAATTGTTTGTTTTTCTAGTTTGAGATCTAATTAATTGAAGTTTGATTTGAGAATAATAGTTCTAGAGTTACAAGATTAAATCTCTCTATACATTTTACATTTGATATGTGAAAGAGAAAAGCGAAATAAAAACGCTTGTGATTTCCCAAGATGGCTCAGGATGTGAAGATTAATGAAGAAAATTTAATGCAAGCAATCCAGAGTGATGTGAATGTGATTGTACCTGAACAGTTAGCGGAAGTGGAAGTTAGTGATAAGACTTCTTTCAAAAGAGGTCGATCTAATGAAGAATGCTCGGAACCTGAAGTGGAGAAAAACCCAAAAAATCCGAAAGTAAGTGCAAGTACAAAGGTTGGTGTTGCTAAATATAGAAATGAGGCATATGATATGTCTTTATATTATGAGGGACATCAAGGTCCATATATCGTGTTGGTGGACAGTACATTACCTGGATCACAGAGCTTGAATACGGTAAAATTAGGTTATAATTTGTGGAAGGAGAAGGTTTATATTGAATTCGTTAAACAAAGTGGTTTGAAGCAGGCAAAATTGACATTTCGCACAGCATATGATGCAAATAAATTTGCTAAAAATGAATTCATCAAGGAAAAATACCATTTAGAAGCCAGAATTCCTAAAGGTCTTTTAGTGAGAGAAGGATTAATATATGGTGTACCTACCGACATCCCAGTAGACGAGATAATCGAAGACATTAGAGCTGAAGTTCCAATAATAGATGTAATAAGGATGAAGAAAACTTTTTTCAATGAAGAGGGGGAAGTAAGGCAAGAACCTAGTAAACTGATTAGTGTAACATTTCAATCTCAACACTTACCAAAAGAAGTGAAGTTGTGGAGACAAATATTTGAAGTGAAGTCAAAAGTAAGATCTGTGATTTTATGCAAGAAATGTTTCCGTTTCTCACACACACAAACACAGTGTAAATCCTCTCCCGTGTGTTATAGATGCGGTCAAGCGGAACATGGAATCTGCAATGCCAGTCCTAAATGTATTAATTGCAAAGGAAACCACTTATCTACCGATAAGTCTTGTGTAAGATGGGAGCAAGAGAGAGAAATACAAAGGCTGATTGCTTATAACAACATCTCCTATCAAGATGCAAGGAAACAAGTACTTTTTGGAATTGATCCACGAAATGAACAGCGAACATATGCGACCTCTGCTAAAGACTTTCCTAAATTGCTAGAGATAAGAAAGGAATCAATAAACAAGGAAAGTCCTTGCACATCAGAAAGTCCTACTACGATCAGATTAAATTCTGTGACAGATTGGGAAAATAGAAGAAATGACACATATCTGAGTAACCTCTGTTGGAAGAAAGTGCCACCAGAATCTGACCGGTCTTATGAAAGTTTTAAAAAACAACACGGGGAAAATTTTAGACTGCATTCTGCTTCACAATTGAGGAAAACAATTAAACCTGTTTTGATAAAGGACAAAAATAAACACAAGGATCCACAAATTGGGTCAACATCATCAGCAGTGGCTAATACAAGTGAACCTGTGAGCACGACGTGTTCCTCTAAGGAACAGGATAGAAAATCAGATTCGATTGGACGCCGGACAACAGCGGAGAGTCCTTCTCAGAAAGAATCGCTAGTAAATCTGCTACATCTAATAGCTGAACTTACCACAACAATTTCAGTGAGTGATGATTTATTATATATTAGGAAAATAATCTTAAAATGTAACGAAATTTCTGTACAAATTTTAAAACTAATTCAAGACTTACAAGATTTCGGGGACACCCCTTAATTTAAAACAACAATGTGTTAACAGCAAAAAAATACTTGCCATTAATAATACAATGGAATTTAAGATCCTTCTCTGCAAGGAAACTTCAATTAATTAAATTAATAGATGAGTGTCACCCGTTAATTATTTGCGTTAGTGAGGTACGGGGTTTAAAATCAGAAAATATTCATATTGCTCACTATCATAGTATATTAAATGATTATAATGTGGGAAATAAGGGTGTGGGAATTTTTGTTCATGAAAGTGTACCATTTCAACAAATTCAGTTTAATTCAACACATGATTTATTTTCCAAATATAATGTAGAAGTGGTCGGTATAAAAATTCAGTTAAACAACTTACTTTATAATATTATTAGCTTGTATATTCCATCTCATTATACTTCGCAACAAATACAGAGCTCTCATCTAAATTCTCTTATATCTGGCTTTCAACATCCCTTTATCATAACAGGAGATTTTAATTGTCATAATACATTGTGGGGTGATCATAGAATTGATACTTTGGGAAAGACAGTTGAAGATTGGATGGATTATAATAACTTGACAGTTATAAATGATGGATCTCCAACACATGTTCCACCAAATGGAAATAATATGTCCTCTATTGATCAAAATTTTAATATCTGATAATCAGTGTTTTGATTTTGTGTGGGAAATAGATTTTGATTTACGAGCTAGTGATCATTTTCCATGTTTCATCACGTTAACATTATCTCAAAAATTTCCAAAATTAATAAAACAAAAAACAATTCGTAAGTGGAGCGTAAAGAGGGCAGATTGGATGAAATATAATTCAGTTTTAGACTTAAAATTTTCAGCTAAAGAATATCAAAACCAGTATACTGTATAATATGAAAAATTTGTGGATATAATAACTCAAGTTATGGATTATGCCTGTCCCCGACTAAAACCGCAATATGATCGAAATTTTCCCAAAATAGATTGGTGGAATGAAGAATGTTTTCAAGCAAAAAGGAAGCGAATACAAGCATTGAAACCATTTGTAAGTGCTCCTTCACCTGCAACTTTGATAAATTTGAAACGAATTACTGCAAAATCTAGAAAAGTATATATAAAGGCTAAGAGATTTTCATGGCAAAAATATTGCGAAGAAATAAACCCTAACACAAAATTAGACGTCATATGGCGCAAGTTCAGATCACTTAGAAAAGCACATGTAAGTCGGACTTTACCTTTGTCCACTGAATGGAAAACCGATTTTATTAATAAAGTCATTCCTACACCCTTTACATCAGCCTGCGAACCTCCTAATATATTCTACACGTTCTCATCTACATCAAAATACTCAAAGGGGTTCACATCCTCTATCACTGTAAATGAAATTCATGAAATTCTTCAAGGGTCTAAAGATTCTGCTCCTGGCATTGATGGAATTACGTATTCTATGGTACGAAATCTTCCACAGAATGCACTAATCATGTTATGTAAAATTTTCAATCAAATATTCCTATCGGCTAAAATTCCCGTTGCATGGACCTCTCAAATTATTATACCAATTCTAAAACCAGGGAAAAACCCTTCGTTGGGTCAGTCATATCGCCCAATATCTCTAAGTTCCGTACTGGCAAAAATTTTCGAAAAGCTTTTATTAAAAAGATTAGAGTGATTTATGGAAGGTCAAAAGGTATTTTCTCCCAGACAAATGGGATTTCGTAAAGGTTATGGAACCCAGGATGCATTAGTAACATTATCTTCTCATATTTATAGCGTTATTAAAAGAAACCAATCAGTACTTTTAGCCTTTATTGATATTCAAAGTGCATATGACAACGTAGATATTACTATTCTATTGAGACAACTACAATTACTAAAAGTGCCACATTGTATACTCATAATGACATGGAAATTGTTATCTAAAAGAAAACTTTATTTTCATTTTGGTTCAGAAATGGTAGGTCCAATATATATTGGACAAGGACTACCACAGGGAAGTCCTCTTAGCCCATTATTATTTAATGTTTATTTATCAGATATTAAAACAATAATAGATTCCCCATTTCAGTTTCTACAATATGCTGATGATGTATGTATATATTTAGACTCAAACAATCACTTAAAAGATTTTTCAATGTTTGAATATAAATTAATAGAATTTAACGAATGGTTAAAGCAGAAAAAATTATCAATATCTTTAGAAAAGTCCAAAATAGTAGTATTTAAGCATAAGGGTCTTCAAAATATTTTCAACATTATTCCTAGGAGATTACAAATTCCAATTGTTTCACAAGTAAAATATCTAGGTGTATACTTTGATGCTTCATTATCATGCCAGTATCAAATAAATATGATGAAAAATAGATCCGATAAAATATTTCATTTATTTAAAGCTATGGCGAATACCAAATGGGGAGCACATCCTACCAGCATGCTTATGTTTTATAAGAATTATTATCGAGCAGTATTAGATTATGGATTAATGGTCTTGTGTAATCTTCCAGTAACAAAACTTTCTAGAAACTAGAAGTCCAGCAACGAAAAATTCTAAAAAGATGTTTGGGATTAATGAACAGTACTCCTAATGTAGTGGTATATATGGAGTCAGTAGAATGTTCGGTTTCTGTGAGGATAAAGTTAATCGCTATAAAAATGTTATTTAAAAGTCAACATTCACCATGGCATCCTTTCAATGATGTTTTATTAAATCTTTTAGAGCTGCATGATTCAGGAATAACCAATGATAAATCAGCTACGCTTTGGGTACAACTATTTAGTAAATATCATCATGAATGTAGTCAAGTACTCATAGCAAGAACATTGCCAGTGTACTCGTTAGAATTTCCCACACAACCAATTCAAAAAATATATTTCCCGAAATATAATCATACAGCTGAGTTTAGATAATCTTGGGAAGACTTTTATCACATATATACAGATGGGTCTAAAACTGAAAGTGGAGTAGGAGCAGCTCTTTATGATGATGAAAGAAATATATCAAAAATGTTTAGGTTACCAGTGGAGGCATCCATATTTACAGCAGAAATATATGCGGTATATCAAGCTTTGATTTATATTGGTACAGTTCCTGAACAGAAATTTCTAATACTAGTTGATTCCCAAAGTGTTTTACAAGCAATACAATCTAGTTATAAAAACTTATTTAAAATATCACCATATGTCATCAATTGTATTCGTGCAACTAATAGCTTAATAAGCAATGGAAAAGTAATTCATTATGTGTGGGTAAAATCACACATTAATATTTACGGAAATGAACAAGCAGACAGATATGCAAAACAAGCTGCTCAATTGAATGAAACAATCCAGTTACCATTGCATTACACAGATCTTTTGCCGAGGGTTAAGAAGAAAATTTTTGAAGAATGGAACTTATGGTGTAATAATTCATTACAAAGTGTTGGTGAAAGTTATCGTCCTTATGTTGATTACACTAGGAAAAAACCTTGGTTTTATAATTGTAAAGGTTCAAGAAATGCAATTGTTTTAATAAATAGACTAAGAAGTGGTCACGCGAGAACATATCATCATTTATTTAAAATACACATTTTGAAATCTCCGAATTGTGACTGTGGTGATTTAAGGGGTGATGCTCATCATATTATTTTGGAATGTCCAATTCACTCAGAGAAAAGAAAGACCTTATATAAAACTTTGTCAAAAATTAATGTTCCTTTTCCCATTAATATGACTTCAATGTTGTATGCTCCAGATGTTAGAATTGGATATGTTATACTTGCTTTTTTGAGAAAAGCTGATATAAAATTATAATATATTTTTGTTACTGAATGAGTTAATGTAGTTATATAAAATTGTATTTAAGAGCGTTTATGAACTTTGTGTATAAAAGTTATATTAAAAATGTATCTTATGTACTTATAATGTATGCTGGGCATAAACAGCCACCTGTAAGCTGTAAGTCCAATAAATCTTAGTTGAGTTGAGTTGCTTACATGAAGAATTTAGCTTTTTAAATTAAACATTTCGAATTTAAACTAGCAAGATATGATCTACATCTTATAGTTTTTTAACCTATTAGGGAGCATATTCAGTATATTATGAAACTGAAAGTATGTATATAATTTCCTTTTAATTAATAACAGACTGGTTGTATATTAGTTAAATATGTATGTGCTATATTAAAATTTAAAAGAAAACATTGAAGCAATGTACATTTTTAAAGCATAAAAATGCTTCTTAATTTCGTCTCGCTTTAAATATTTCTCCTTAAAATCAGTTAAATAACAGCTGTTAAAAAATGTAGGATATTAATTATTACAGACTGTCCATACACAGAAATATATTTAATAAATATTACTTTCTGTGTTTCGCAAAAACTATGCCTGCTTGTGCGAGATAGTGATGGAGCATTATTTATCTTTATTTGACAACAAATTACACTGGACAACAAATTTTAACATTTTCGCTGTTAAATGGAAAAGAAAAGATGATTCTTACAGTATTTTTCCGCTGATTTCAAATCTGTTTACTGTTTCTCTCTATCGGGCTCAGATTTTTGGTAATACACATTTTTTGTTGTAATGAAAAAGCTTTATTGAAACTAATATGTATTACATAGTCTGTATACTGACCTAAAATGCACTTCTAAAGGTTTTTCGGCTGTATTAAGCTTGAGCAACATCTCTCTTGACAGTCTAGGAATAGTCGGCTAACGTTCGCGGGCTCCATTTACTTTGGTAAATGATTTCCATGGTGTATATTTCCTGATGGAAGCGTTCTCCATCTTTGCCACTTACACAGCCATTGTTGGGGGGGTTAAGTCCAAATGCTACACCAAGAAATGGATTTCTGGGAACATATTACATCTCAGTTTCTGGAGTTACCAAGCCGCTGCCTAACAAGTTCTTTATAGTTATCTGCCTTGTGATTTCCGATGAAATTCTTTACAACTTCTTGGTGGGATCCCCTTGCTGCCACATCAGCTTCATTCAAACATGGGAAGAGTTGGACTATAAGCGACAGGCCTTCCAGCTGAAGTAATATAGTATTTCACGATATGACTAGTCTTAGTAGTAATTCCAGAGATTTTTGTAATGCAAAAATAACAATCCGTTGAGTAGTTCAACGGTTTTCTCCAAACAGTGGGCACTCCGAATGGCATGTGACAAGCCCTTTCAGCCACACATAACAGTGTCTCACATGAAACACAACAGGAATAAGGTGGACAAGATTTAATTTTGCAGACAAAATAGGCCTATAGTTCATGCAGTTTCCTAATCACTGGAATTATGTTTCTTTTTCGAGATTTCGAAGTTGACTCACAGCAGGCGCGGATCCCCGGAGAGGGCGATAGGGATTCTCCGTTACCAACAGACAGGTTTTTAGATATATTATTATGCCTAACGTGTTTGAAAGCTCAATTGTTCTTTTATCACTACGTTTAATGTCGAGAATATTTTTTCAAGTTTGATGTAAATCAACTTTATCCTCAGATAGGTCAATAGGAACTGGACCTACAGTTTAAATTTAGATCATAACGACAGTGCCTCAAAATGGGATCGAAGCGCCGAGACCCCTTGAGAGAATAGCTCTACTCCCCTGATTGCCCATCCAAGTTCAAGACATAAATATTTACGCTCAAGAAGAACATGCATGTTCAATAAATCAGTATAGACCTAATCTAGTTTTTACTCACACTTTTTCCTTTTCACATAAATCATCTATTCCAGTCCTGGACACCTATTTTTGTGAAACAATGCTATAATCTCTAGAACATGGAAGTCAGCTTGTTTCCTTTTTACAGTACTATAAATTGTTTATGTATAAAACAGTGCAAGTGTAGGTTAGAAAAGCTTCTGGGTGAGGTGAGGCACTCGACTGAAATTCACGCCCCCCCCCCCAAATATAACCAAAATTGTTTGGGTGGTTAACACACCTATGAGGCATTTTCTAAAAATTCGTACACACTGTATATAACACAAAATATGCACAAATTAGAGCCAACAAACTTTTTTATGTCACAAACGTAAGAGAACTGGATTTCAACATAAATTTTACCATTGGTGTTTATCCTGATGGTAATAAACCAGTATTTTATCATTATTTTCAACAATGCCATTGTTGTTGTCAATGATTAGCTTGCGCAGAAACAATTTAAGCAAAGCAAGTCACTTTTATTCATGTTGTGGAACTCATAATGTTGTACTTTTGCTGCTATAATAGAACTTAATGGGCTACAAGGAGGTGAAAAATTAAAACGCGTTACTAAAAAATGGAGCCCGATAGAGAAATTCTGACTTCATATGCAGAATCAGCATACCAAAAAACGTAACAATCAGTGAAAATTATTAATTTAATAAAATCCTTGTTGAACAGCAGTGGCGGCGATTAGTTGCCCCCCCCCCCCACTTTTCACCACTTTTGCCCCCGCACTATCTACAAAAGGAAATATACTGTCTTTGCCCTCCCCCCCAGTTTTGGCACCTTCTCCCCCCAGTTTTGGAACTCAATCGCCGCCACTGTTGACCAGTGTTATTAATGTCGAGAATGACACGTGATAACACTCTACAAGAGGCACATATTTGTTCGGATACTTTGAACTGTAGGTTTTGTCCCGATTAGCCTTTATGTGCATAAAATGGGCTTATAAACGAACTCAAACTCTACGAGAAATCGACTTATGAAGGAACGTAAACAGACTGTGAACAAATAAAAATACACGCCATTTTTAACGACCTATTACACAGTGCTGATGGCAAAAATTTTCCTAGTGCAACAACTAACGGGTCAATCTCAAAGGTAGAATTTCTACCGCTAAAACCCGTTCAGGATATTCAACGAACACAATTGGATTATGTCAGCTAGATTACTGTGCCTTTCTGAAGAATAATAGTATAACTTGTACATATCCTATATTTTTTTTAATTTTATGCGTATATGTCCGTTTTGAACAAATTTGTGAGTGTCCCCAACATGCATCACACGAAAATTCCTGAACACAAAAACCTCTGTGTATTTTATCTTACAAGGGAGGTTATCTAAGTGTCCCCCTCCGATTTCCATGAAAATTGGCGGGTGTATACAGAGGCCCAAAGGAAGAAATACGTGTTTTTGTGTTTCAGCTAAAAAACTGTTTTAGGGAGCAACCCCCCCCCCCCTCAAATGTCAAGACGAGGAGAAATTGAAGTGGGGATCTGACCCCGAAACCACGTAAATTTGGTATAGGAAGAAACAGGGGGCATAGGGCCCCTCTATACGCCTGCCAAATTTCATGGAAATCGGAAGGGGACACAGGGGTCAGAACCCCACGTCAATTTGTCATCATCTTGACATTTGAGGCGGGTTTTGCCCCCTAAAACAGTTGTTTAGCCGAAACAAAAAAACACGTATTTCTTCCTTTGGGCCCCTCTATACACCTGCCAAGTTTCATGGATATCTGAGGGGAACACAGGGGTCAGATCCTCACTTCAATTTGTCCTCATCTTGACATTTGAGGGGGGTTTTGCCCCCTAAAACAGTTTTTTAGCTGAAACAAAAAAACACGTATTTCTTCCTTTGGGCCCCTCTATACACCTGCCAAGTTTCATGGAAATCGGAGGGGGGCACTTAGATAACCTCCCTTGTTAGCTGATTCTTGTTTCTCGTGCGATGCGATGTGATGAGATGCGATAGACTAAAACATACTTGTTGGATGATGCCGAAGGCCTAAAAAGGTAGCTAGTTTAATCGTATCTAATTTAAAATGATAATCTCTTCAGAGGTTTATTAGCAGAATATCAGGTTATCGCTATATTTATGATGCGGTAATTAGGACGAGTCTTGCTTCAATCTTCTCCACTTGCATTTGATGCAATCAAGAAAATTACAACTTCATGTGTGATTTGCCCTTGCACTCTTATCATATAAAGCTTTCTAAAATCATAGCTGTAGCAAAAACATCAAACAATACTTGAAGTAGTCATAGTTGTCGCCTTGTAATCAAGGGGTCCTGGGTTCGATACCCGTTGGAGGCATATAGTGGTTCGGATCCCACTTTAAACTGTAGGTCCAGTCCCGATTAGCCTTACTGTGTATAAACTGGACTTAAAACACCAAATCAATCAATCAATCAATCAATTGAAGTACTCATGTAAGATATTCGGTTTGGTTTATACAGACTATATAACATAATTTTCCTATTTCAAAATTTTCCGCAGTTTTGTGTTTCGTTTACAAGTAAAGAGCCTTAAACCTGCAGTTGTTAAATGCAACTGTTTCAATTTGTAGGGTAGAGATGTTTAAATCACGACTGACATTTGACATCTCAAGTTTACAACTGCAAAAATATCTTGAATGTTTCCTTCACCAAGTTACTTCGAGAAATCTCGTCTTGCCCTTGAACGTAGCATTATTGGCTGCCATTGATAGACAAGCGATGTAACGTGCTTGCGATACCAATCGAACAGTCTTTCTCTACAGAGACAACAGCGTAAGGTTCAGTGTTGCCAGGCAACTTTTTGAAACAGTCAGTGAAGAAAATCTTCAAACGTCAAGAGATCCTTAGTTAAAAAAAACGTGATTTGATTATATTTACAGTAATTTCTGTCAATATTGTTTGAAAAAAAATAGGAACTTTGTAATTTCTGTTCCAACTCATTTTCCGTATTTAAATATATTCTACATCATTTACACACTTTTCTACTTATAATTTCAAAACTAATAGGATTCTTAAATTTTCTTCGTGTATGTATGCATGGTAATACATATGTATATGGATAACAGATGACATATTTGTAAAATGGTCAGTTTAGAATCACAAAAACATGTATTGTAAAATTATAGTAAAAGATAGGGTACGAAAGATGCATAAGATTTTTCTGTGTTGAGATTGGTTGTAGCTGTAGATAAGCAGACAAAAGGTACAGTTCATGCCTCATTCCAGAGTGAAATTTGTAATCTCTCTACCCTTATAGCAGCGATATAGCCACTGCCCAACGATTGCCTACTTAATTTATTTTCCAGTTAACGTTATCACCATGGTGATATTATTATTATTTCTGAAAAGAAAATTTCCTTTTGTTCCTATTTTCTAGATTACAGAAATAGACTGAAAACAGTCTGAGCAGCGCAATTTAAATGGGGTTCTGGCAACACTGGCGAGATTGTCATTTATCGTCCTTGCACATGCTACAAATTACGTCCTACTAATCGTGCGGTGTTTCTTTCAGCAGTGAAGTACGCGGCATTTCGTAGGTGTTATATGGCTGTAAGGAGGGAGTTATACTTCTTTCTTCAGCAGTTAGTCTTATATTTTGTGCTACATTGAACGTTTTGGGGAGAAATAATGATCAAAATACCTCCAATGAACCTCTTCCTGGCCACATTACTATTGTTTAAGTGTTTAACATTTCTCGAAAATTGTGTTAAGTTAAGTTCATCTTGTAGTTAATGTTGAGCATACTGTATTTTTCCAAGCATAATGTTAAGTTTTTCAATCATAATATTGTTAAGTTCATAGCATAACTAATACACTATGATCGGAAATGTACTTACTACTTACTAGAGTTAAGGGAGCCACAGTTTAGTAGTTGAGAAAGTAACTCATTTCCAGTAACCGTGACTGTAAAATACGTGTTACTTTTACAAATGCTTTATCTTGCAGCTTTGACCTTGAGGTACGATTCCAAAATCAAAGAATTCTAAACTGCTACTTTGAACGTATTAAACAGTTGATACATACTTGCTTGTTTACAAACAATGATTTTCTGAGACAAACTCAACTCCTACAATGTGCGATTGCATGTGTGTTGTTCTCATCCCCGGTGGTACAGTAGTAATGCCTTCGCTTTGTAATTAACGGGTCCCGCATTTAATCCCGATAGATGGAGGCACATTTCACAGAAGTTCGAATGTCACTTTTAACGGTAGGCCCAGTCTCCATTGTCCTATATCAGTAAAACAAATTCTGTTTTCTTTATCCATCCATGTTGTGTAGTTATGACGTAGGAATAACTATAAAAATAGCTACTACTGTGGATTAAAAATATTCACATGCTATTACAGTAAGTGCAAAACAAAACATACTTTAAGAATAATTTCTCTGAAAGAATGCTCTCTGCTGACTCATTAGTCATGATGTCTACCTATTGATGAATTCTATTACGTATAATCAACTCTGGTTCTTCGCGATTAGCCAACATTGGCAGAGAAGTGAAGTAAAATGAACTAAATTAACCAATCAACTCTGGATGTGTTAACTGTGTGATATTATGTACTAAGGTTAAACGAATATATGTTTTAGAGACTTAAAGTTTTTTTAACGTTTGCACATAATAGAAACTGTTAACTGGAAGTGGTTATAGAGAGAGGGCAACAGGTATTTCTCCCTCTTGTAAAGACACGCTTGCCTCGTATTGGGTTGCAAATACCTATTTCGTTTTCGTCTTGATTTATAGTAACATCAAGACGTTAACGTCAAAATTATAAATTCCGAAACGCGCTAAAATCAGAAATATTGGCTATTATAAACAATATGGATGTACCGTCGTTGAAAGAAATACTTCCCCATAAGACTATAGGTATTAAGGATGTATGGGGAAAGTATTTTTCTTTCATTGTACACGTAAAAGAGAAATTTCGAAAAAATATTGATATTAAACAGTGTTATTTCAATAAACGTGGAAACCTATAAACAGTTTATGTATATGTAGGTACTATGTGCGCTGTCAACAATAATCTGCAGCAAAGCCCCTCAGGGTATTTTCGGTGTCAAAATTTCTCAATAAATCTCTCTCTCAAGTCTATATTCTGACACTTTAACAATAATTCAAAGTCAATATCATATCTTCAACTCACAACACGGTGCTACAATCTCAAAATCAATAAATTCAATGACAAAATATAATCTGTAGAAACACGTTCTCAACACTTCTGCCAATCTCGTTCTCAGTGAAGGAGCTAGCCTGATATCGTAACTGGAGAGTCAGATTTCCGCTTTCGGGTGTTAACTAACATGGGCGTAACTTTGGGCCTAACCTTTTGGGGGAATCAGAATCGAAAAGTTTTCCATCCAGTAAAAACTGTTACATTTGAAAAAATCATAAAGAAAATAGTCTATATTTCTTTTTTCCAGGAGATTAACAAAAATACCCTTGTAATTTCTGACATCTGAAAATCTTGGGGTGGGGGGCAAGTATCCCCCTTGTCCCCCTCCAAGTTACGCCTGTGCTATCTAATACCGACTAAAATGTATTTACTTAGTATTATACTACGGTATAATTTTATCAGTGACATATTCGCCTCCCCGATGACGCAGTGGTAGCGTCGTCGCCTTGTAAGCAAGGGGTCCCGGGTTCGATACCCGGTGTAACGACATAGTGGTTCGGATTCCACTTTAAACTGTAGGTCCAGTCCCGATTAGCCTTTCTTACAAGTACTTTTACGCACAGATATTAAGACCAAATAAAATGCCATAATTCTATTGTTTCTTTTCCATTTAGTGGAATAATATCACAGGCTTATTATTTATATTAACCGTACAAAATTCACAATATAATCGACACTCACTCTCAACTGCAACACTATTTCTTTGTAAAGAATGGGATTTTTTTTCTGAAATGACAAAATTAACCACAGCAAGAAACTGCAATAGATCTGTTTTATGAGCATCTATAACCTTGTTTAAATCCAAAATTTTTGCAAGCTTTCTCTCAATACCTCTCCGATTACGAAGGTAACACTTGATTTGCCGCATACCTAGGTAGATAATGTTCTTTCACATCCAGCTGTGGTATGCATATTACAACAACTCTAAGCTTATAAAGTTTGTGAAAGTCAATTTTGAACGTTTCAACCATTCATTGTAAGCAGCTGCTGAAGGGTTTTCTTTATGTTCTGTCTCTTTTGGCATCATCTTTAATTCGGACTTTAAACTGATCTATCTTTTTGGTCTCCACATTTCAACGTTACGTGCCCTCGAGAAATAGGATTTTATACTGGATATATATGCAACCACGCCCTACAGTTTCAGAATTGCCAGTAATGTATTAGCTAACTTTGTAATTAATATCAACAAACTCTCGAAATGATCAGATTATTTAGAGACGTGACGTGGCAACCTTGTGTCATGCACCTTTTCCTTGAGCCTGGCAGCCGTGCTGGTGTGAGTGATGCAGCTTTTTTCCTTCCTTCTATCGTCTGGCATTTTTTTTTATTTCCTCGGTGAACAGAATCGAAGTGACGAAGGTCGGTGGCTGAATGTAATAACTATATCTCCTTGTTACGTCTTCCATTATCATCGCTGTGACGTAACAGTGCCGGGACTACAATTTGGCGGGAGGCCAAGAAATCTTCCACAACCACATTAGTCTCTTATGAATTATGAAAGAGGGGAAACTTCTTCATTCCCCTGGCCACATTTGCGTGCCCGTCGTTTAGTCGCTGACTTTAGTGACTTGAAGCGGTGGAGGACATCCAGAAAAGTTAAAAACAAGTAGTTAGATGCGGAAGAATTCGTTAGTTGACAATGGAAGACATTTTTTCGGGAACCGCTTGCAACTTTATAGGACTTGGCTCTCTTTTGCAGCGAAAGTGCTGCCATCTCTAGGCTATAGTTTCTGTGGACATTTCGATGTACTATATTTTAGAATAGGTTTACGGTTCTTCAGATGACGTGAAATAGTTATCTTTCTGTTACATCCACTAGGGTAGTTATGGCACAATGATTGCTGAAGGTCAAACTTCAGTTCCCACCCAATGCTCCTTCTTTCTCTCCTTCCAGTGTTGCCAGTGGCGTAGCAGTAATTTCCACTAGATCCGTCTGCTTGTATTCTGAAAAAAAAATGATAAATTATTATTATTATTGTATCTCGTTGGAATATAAATATTCAATCCAACAACTATTGCTACGTAGATTGAGCGAGGTGTTTTATTTTCATAATTTCATTCTCAGAATGTGCAGTTATTTTGAAGAGCTTGTGAATCTATATGGATTGGAATGGATTCTCTGAATATCACAGGTATATTTTCACATACTCAAAAGACAAAGGAAATCAATAAGACGCTTAGTGAGGACATATTTTTATGCCTTACTCATCTATTGGAAATGTATTAATATTGTAATGTTTGCTTTTTGTAGGTACTTTGTTTCCGCATACTTAGAGGGAATTGGCAATGATGTCGAAGGCTATTTTCAAAGGTAGTATACGTAATGTTACTTTGGATAAAACCATTAGATATAATCCGTAAGAGATCATAGTTTATTTACTCCTGTCCAACTGAGTCAGTGTTGTAATTCTAATATGATTCTACTGAGATCTCAACAGAATTCGTAATTTTAGAATTTCGAGAGGGTTTGTTCAGGATTTCATTTAGAGGGTAGTATGCCCAAAAAGTATTACTGCTCGTATATTGTCGCACATTTCTCCCTTATAATGCCTTTTTTTAATTTTATGATGATTAGGGGACAGAGTAGCTCCATAAACCTCCCTCTGCGTACGCCACTGAATTTCAAAAACTATTTTCTTTGAATTTATCGCTCTAAAAGACTTCAATTTAAACACGGTCACGTTTCAATATCCGGTGGAGGCACATAGTGATTCGGATTCTATTTAAACTGTAGTAGGTCCAGGCCCGATTAGCCTATTTGTGCATGAAGGAAACTCAAAAACGTAAACATTTCTATGTCACGTATAGGATCAGGGGTTTATTCAGAATGTTCCATGTAGGACAGTGTACGTTCAATGTTTAGGGAGGTGTAAAGGTTAATTTAGTGCCAAAATGACCAAAAATTGGTCCTTCGTGAAAACTTTTAGAGGGTGTTGAAATTTGGAGCGATTTTAAAGGAGGGTTGGACATTCCGTTACGTTCTACTCTGCCAGTAGCATTGCGAATCACTACAATCCAATCACTACAGCACCGAAGCCGTAACAAGAACAAAATAAAAAAAAGCCCTTACCACTCAACTCAGAAAGTTATTCCGGAGTTGGCAACACTGTCTAAGGTGGAGTCCTTTTTCCAACTTAATTACTTACCCTCTGCATAGGCTGAGTGGGACGAGGGAAGGCGTGTATCCCGCTTAATGCAGAACATTCGGAGATGAAGCTTTCAAATATCCATTTGCCGAGTCGGTGCAAGGATTGGTGTGTAAATATTTATCGTCAAGAAGCGGGATATTGGCCCTCAGGAGGAATGGAAAGCGATTAATTGCGAGATCAGGCAGATATCAGATGTTCAGCTCGCCAAAATAATGCACGTTTTGCAGATATTCTTTGCAAATTTAATTAAATAAGCAAATCTTGAAAGTTCCCGAGTCGTCGGATTCATTCAAGTAATTCTGTAATCTTGAGAACGATTTTACTTTCTATAAAAGAGATGGCGAACCAATTCTCTCATTCGCAATTTCTAGAAATTGCCCGATGAGGTGAGACCAGAAACTTCCAGGACTGGATAAAATGACTTGGTAACTTACTGGGACAAATCCTCACATTCCATACTGAAACTCGCAGTGAGATACTATAATCCCAATTCATATAGCTTACCCTTGAAAATATACCTTCTGCCCGTTTTAGATGGAGCAGAACTATGGTAAAATGCTGTCTCATTCTCATCAACAGCGTTGCCAGTGCTTGGTTTGCTCAGATGCGATAATAAGTTCTGTTCAGAAAGGTTAACGTACAGTCACCTGCAATAAAAATGGGACACCTACATCCTGAAATACACTATTGCCTCCAAAGCGTTGAGTGTGTTGCCTAACTGTAAGGTGATAATCCAACTTTAATAGCCACTTTTCAATGTTCGGCTACCTCCGCGGAGTTAGGCAACACACATAACTCCATGCAGGGAAGCGGTTTTTTTTAGGATTTAGGTGTCCCATTTTTATTTGCTGGTAACTGTACACAGAAAAAACACGTCGAGTCCTCGCCTTCATATTCTAGAAAGGGACATATCATTCACAATAATATGAAGCTCGTTAAAGTACATAGCAAAAAGCACAGTGAGTTCTATGGTTCATATTCTGTAGCGTCACTACACACACACACACACTTACACACACACCGATATCTCTATTGTAGTAGCGACTTCGAATAAATATTGCAATACATATATAATTCAAAGTCGACTATTACACCACATTTCGAAGCATTTAGAATATTATTTACTTAGTTCAGTACTGTGTATCACAATCTTTTCTTTCATTACTTATCAAGATTTATCTTGCATGACAGTGAACAATTTTGTTTACATTAGAAGGAACAAAACAAATGCAATTATATGTTTAATTCTCACAGACTCAGAACGTTACTAAAATCTACCGTTAGATGGCAGGTTTTACTAGATTCTTTGTTTGCAGATATTTTTATGGTAACTTTCCTTTCAGGCATTAAAAATTGGGCCTCAAAATTTCCAGTAATAATAAATGTATAGTAAATATATGTAATAAAATAATTATTAATATTAATGAATTGGTACTTGGGTTTAATTAATGAAAGACCTGCTACAACACATTTATTTTATGCAAGGAAGTTTGCGACGATACCTGGTCCTACGAGGGGAAAATCGATCCAACAATATTTAAAGAGACAAAGTTGTTTTAGTTCTGGACGAGATCATAGTTTTGAATTGTCACATAGTACAAGTAGAGGATGTAAAAAAAAAAAAAAGTAAATTTGACCATTTTGCTTCTTTTACAGATCAAAATGTACAAAAAAGTCTAACAAAATGAAGCAAAAGTTTGTGCCTCAACAGTGCTGGAAAACAACTTCAAGTTCTGAGAAAAGCTGCATGAAACTGGAATTTCTGTCTACATCACGAAGGTAAATTACAATTAGTGCTCCATTTCAGTAGGTTTAGTGCTCTATATTTAAAGTGCATTTTGATCATCTCAGATAAGCGTGTCATGTACGCTTACATAATAATTTGTAACTGGTCAACAAAAACTAGGCTAAAGGAGGCTTCCAGTCCCATTGCCTTCTCCACACCCCTGGCCCTCCCTCCACGGTTGCTACACTTCTTCTAAGTTGCTCAGTCGAGACTTTGCGCGTTGTACAGTCAACGGCAAAGAAAATAGTAGGCAAATTGTCCATCAACATTTTCATTACTCCTTATTCCACACCCTGTGTTGTTTTAAGGAATCAATTTCTGTTGATATAAAGCAAATGTTGTCCTTTGCTTAATGACGTTTTTACATCAATTCATGATCATCACATTGTGAAAAACGGACTGAATGAAAATGGTGATGGACAATGTGCCTACTATTTATTTTGCCGTTGGGTGTACGTATGCGGTTTGATTTCGAGGAGTGAAATTTATGCTTATTGACAACAATGTATACTAATGTCCAAAATTAAAGCAACAAACGGAAATTCTTTCCCGTGTGTCCATTTGACCACATAATACGATCAGGTGATAGTAATATTTATGATGTCATAGACAACTGGTTTAAGATAGAAAATAAACTAACCTTAATGTGCCAGGATTTATCAACAAAAAAATTAAGATAGCAACAGGTTAAACTTGGCAAATTTATTAAAAAAAAACACGAGGAAAGGATTTCTGTTTGTTGCTTTAATTTTGGACACTAGTGTAGTTGAGCGGCGTGACCTTGACTGGACTGTTTTCATGCCTTTAGCTTTACGCTAGTAGCCTTCGGATTGTCGCCACTGTTCGAATACTACCGTGCAGAGGCGTCGATACGCACTGGTTGACCTCTACAGGTCTACCCGGTTCGGTTTATGAAGTGGAGGTAACTTCCGCAGATTTACAGATAAACTAAACCCTGTCCCAGCTAACTGTAGAGAAGGGCGCGAATCTTTTTTTCCAGTCAACTTGTGAATGCAGTTTTATTTCTTGCTTTCTGATTGGCTGTTGGAAAGTTATGGTGCTGTGGTTGTGAGAATGTCTTATTCCCTATTTTTTTTTTTGCGCAAATTTTGCTGCTTTCTAACCTAATCTAACCTAACCTAACGTACAGCGCAAACAAGATATTCTCACAATCACAGCACCGTAACTTTCCAACAGCCAATCAGAGAGCAAGAAATGAAACCGCATTCACAAATTGACTGGAAAAAGAAAATGCGCGAGCAGGGCCGCGCATATCGGCAGAGAAGGAGGAGGAAAATCGAGTGGTAAAAGCGCAGTGTTGCCTACCGTACGGTCCACACCTTAGTTCGTACCTAAATAAATTGTCAAAATTTGCTCTTGTAGTTTTATCCCTAATATTTCCCTAAGATAATCTTAAACCAATCGTACGGACCTGGAGATAAAAATACGGTCAGTTTGCCATGTGCGTTCGGTATTATCCTTTTCAAAAGTTTGCAACGCTTACAGAGAGAATAGGTAACTCCCGTCGCCCATTACACAATCCCGTTTCTCTCACTGCTTATTGGTGGAGCCGTCTCGCGTCACTGCTTGCGCAGAGACTTCTTCTCCTTCTCGTCTACAGTTAGCTGGTACGGGGTTTAGTGGTCTTATGTGAGAGGATAGGAAAGGCATGAGTACAAGTATTACATGTTTGCACCGTTGGATTTCATTCATAAGCATAGTTCAAGTGAATCATTTTTTAAGAATGTAAACGGATTGTCTTCACTGAGAATTCGTCACTGGTTATAACAATTTCCCTTAAAAAGCAACTGTGTAGCTTCATTCATGGACCACGAGGGGCCCAACTACAGATATACGATGACTACTTGATTTCATATACAGGTATGGAGGTATTGCTCTTTAAATGCTCTACAAACGCGTTTCTTAAAATAAGTGCTCAAAGCATATGGGCGGAAAGAAGGAAGTTTTTTTTTTTTTTGTATTTGATCTTATTACTCGATATCAACCATATGCACTAACCTTCACGAAACGAAATCTACAAACATCTACATTCGTGTTTCTACGTTTAAAATATAGTTATGCTATTTGATTTGTAACTTAGCGTCGCTTTTTAGCACTTTTGGCTAATCGCTACGATGAGGATTAGTTATTATACCATGATGAAGGCATACTAACAAATAATACCCATAAGGACAACAAATATCTCGTTTGGGTCTCGAACAGGAAGTCCTAACCTCATCTCTAGTCTCAAAATATAGGCTACGTATAGTGTAAACAGTATATACGAGTACACAACATATAAATTCTTTTTTAAAAAATAGTTTTGTTTGACGCATCGCATCCACTCTAGAGAAACGGAATTTTATTGTGAATACACACACATATATGAGTGCCTCCCCGAAGGGGTCTCGGGGTCGATACCCAGTGGATGCACACGGTGGTTTGGAACCCACTTTACACTGTAGGTTAAATCCTGATTAGCCTTCCTGTGCATAAACAAACTTAAACATGTATGTACAGTCACAGACACTTCTGGATTGTAACTATTCCATTGAAAGTAAATGAGATCATTACAACCCAGAAGTGTCCGTGACTGTACAACCCGGTAGCACAGGTTCAGAATCTCCACTAGCGGAGTATCTTTGCAATGATTACAGATAAAATACATCAGGTAGATATTCGTTTGGTATGCCATGAGGACGTAAGGAAGGAAACTGGTTTTAGGTAAATTTTTCATTATCATACTAACGTTTCGGACACCAAGTAGCAGCTGAGGAACTTGTATGTGGAATTCTGAGTTTGCAACACTGTCTGCCGCAGGAGTTGAAGCAGGTTGTGGTCCAGTAAGACCTTCCATTGTTCCTCTGTGTACCAAATAGCAAAGCAACCCTGGTGCGCCGTAAACTAAAGCTCCTTGCGTGCAGCTGATATCAGCGCCATCTCGCATGCATTCGCGGAATTAAGTCTCTCGTCAGATAAATCAGGCCCTTTACATTTCCTACTTTAGAGTTGCGAGAGGAAGTCCCTTTCTTAGTGGGAGACATGATAAGTGGTGTCTGCAAAGGAGAGAGAATGAGTGAGTAGGGCCGGATTTTGCGGGGGCCTCCGTGGGGCTTCAGCCGTATCCAATCTATATAAAGAAGTCTCCAGTGGGAGAAGCAAGCAGCTTTGAAAAGGGCTGCAAAATAAAAAAATATTGAGATGTGTCCAGAAATTCAGTATTCGAATTCCATGGTGAGGGAGGGATTCCTCCGTGTTTTCTTTCCCTTGTTCTGAATATCGAGCATTCCAAAGCGTGAAAGAAAATTCCCTTCCCTCTGAAGATATATGTATTGAGAGCTATTTTCGTAATGTTCATCTGTAATTTTCAGCATGAGAAATTAAATTGAAGGTGGAGTGACAGTTGTACTGACAGTGTGGATAATATTAAGGTGGGAAGTGACAATTATATTATCAGCGCGTTTCATCTTAAGGTGAGAGTGGCAATTGTACTGCTAGAGTGTTTAATCTTAAGGTGGTAGTGGCAATTGTACTGCTAGTGTGTTTAATCTGAAGGTGGGAGTGGCAATTGTACTGCTAGCGTGTTTAAACTTTAGGTGGGAGTGGCAATTGTACTGCTAGCGTGTTTAAACTTCAGATGGGAGTGGCAGTTGTACTGCTAGCGTTTTTAATATTAAGGTGAGAGTGGAAATTGTACTGCTAGCATGCTGTATCAACGAAAAGAATGGAAATCCTGATACTGTGACATCCATTTCCCAACATACACACCAAATGCACGCCCACATATCTTAAACATATTTTTATTCACACCTCACGTGCATACTTAAGTATACACACATTGAACACACACAATGTTTACATTGTCCTAGATATGCGAGATGGAAACGAATGTGCTGTAGAAGTGAGATCTTGGGATAAGAAGAACGTGTTCTCATTTGGAGCATATTGTATTGCTAATATGTCGAAGAACCGCAACGTACTCGTTGCAAACTGACACATACATGAAAGAACGTATGCCTTCTATCTTTTATCGTCATGAGAACAAAAAAGTGCCTTTTTTGTAGTTTTGCAAACGATTGCTTTCTTTGAAATTCTATAAATAAAAAACGACTTGTCAGATCGTGATGAAATTTTAGTATGGTGGAGGCAGAAAGGTTCTAAACAGAATTCTTATTTTAATATTCTTAAAAATTGTAAAAAAAACCAGTTCTTATCAATTTTTGTGAATCAACTTTTTCATAGTATTGGATAGTCCTACAAACACAATATTGTCTTGTTTTGAAGCTCAATGCGTCTGTTTTAAAAATCCATTATCATTGTCAATTCATATTGCGAAACCGATTTTACACAGAGTTTTATTCAACGGAGTGAAGATGTACGTGGAACGTGACAACAGCACACAACGATGCCGTGGAAACTGTAGGCTGTCACCACGAGTGCTGCGTTGCAACGGTTTTCATTGCACGTAACCTGGACAATAGTTTACAAATTGTAATCATATTCATTTTTTTATGTCGAAAAATCATTCCAAAGATATCAAAACATTAAAGTCAATTTTTTGAATAAGCTGTGAATATACGTATATCGCATATCCAGCATTGGACATGTTTTAGATATATCCAGAAATGTTTATTTTATATCCAGAAATAGATATGTAAAGCTGAAAGTCTAGTAAATGGATCCGAACTGGATATTCTGGATATCTGTTGGATGTTGTTTGGAGATCTGTCGTTTTAGAAATTTAACACACCATACTCATGTGTTTCTTCATTCATTCCATATGGTTGGTTACCATCAGTGATGTGCCGTAGACTATAAGTTTACGTCTACATGCGTTGTCTACACGTAATCTACGCGTAGATTACATTGGGTTGTAGTTTACATAGACTACGTAGACAATCTAAAGTGCATTAAAATTAATTTTCAAGGGTTTCATGAAAGGAAAGTGACATTTTCAACTATATTGGTTCCTAACGAAATGAAAACAATCCTATTTACAACAAAATTTCTCTTCTCTCCTATTATCAACTATGGAAGAAGATAAATAGTATACAAAAGAAACAACAGATGGCAGTCGTGAGGCAAAATTAGTCTTTTTCCCATAAAACACTAGAATATTTCCTATCTTAGGTTTTTTCCTAGGTGAGAAATTGTTCGAATTTAGAAGAAATAGTATGAAAAGTTCTCCTCACACATTAGAAACTGATACGCAGTATGATTTTCTTTTAATTCCACGGCGCCCTTTGCTAAGTTATCACCTTTGGCCATGTTGTTTACATAGACAACGTCATCTACGTGTATAAAATAGTCTACGTGTAGAATGTAGACTATCGTTATTTACGTGTAGACGCACATCACTGGTTACCATTTATCTTCATCCTCATGATTAGCCAGGAGAGGTAGAAAATCAACTAGAAAGACAATTAATTGTGTCGGCTCGATATCATAGCTACAACCATCCATCTTCCTTTATATCGTATCGCGGCGATTGCAATTCAATATCTCGCAATTCGTAGTCGATCTATCGCTTTGTCTTCGGAGTTCGCAACACAGTCTCCTAAATTTTTAGTAGCATACGCACTTTGTTGCCAGAACCGATAAATTGGGAGCGCTTGACGTCACTTTGCCGCTCTTTGGAATGGCTAATTACCAAGACCAATCCCCAATGGAGGAAGTGGAAGAACCAAGAAAAAACCGCCCACGTGCAATCGCCGTAATTACAAGCTAGTGGACCGACCACTGGGTCCATTTGCCTAAGAGGTAACCATTACTGACTTAACACACAATATCTTCATTGACTACTTTTCTTTGTTGTGGATTAGGAGTTAGCTAATTTTCTCAACCGCCTTTGTCCCGTTACTACAGTGCTCAAAATAAATTGTTACATAATTTGGTAATTTCAGAATGGGATGTGATATATGTCTTGAAGGAAATGGGATATGTCAGGTATTGTGACAGAAAGCAAAACTTTTATTTGAAAAAAAGGTAGTTCAAATTTTCAACACCAGGTGGAAATGTGACGCTGAAGTAAACCACCACTAATGTGAGTTTATGTCTGTACAGCAGTGTTCAATACGTGCTCTGTCAACGGGAAAGACCTTTTTAAGCATAAGACAGTGTGGTCAATGGGCGCACCAAGCGTTTCTCGTACTGATGTTCATTGTATACCAAATTTCAGCTCCACATTTCAACCTGGTGGTGAAAATTTGAACTATTTTCTTTTGTCGGCATTCGCTTCCCCATGGTCTCCATAGCCTCTATGCGAAGTTTCACCACAATTCGATACTTCGAACAGGCTCCAGAAGGTTCTGGGTAGAGGAAATTTAATTCTAGGCGCCGCATTTCCACCTGGCGGTGAAAATTTGAACTATATTTTTTTCGTCAGCATTCGCTTCCCCATGGTCTCCATGGCCTGTACACCAACTTTCACCAACTCGTTGCTTCTAACGGGCTCCAGAGGGCTCTGAATAAGGGAAATTTAATTCTAAGCGCCACATTTTCACCTGGTGGTGAAAATTTGAACTATATTTTTTTCCGTCGGCATTCGCTTCCTCATGATCTCCATAGTCTTTATACCACGTTTCAGCTCAATACGATGCTTCCAACGGGCTCCAGAGGGCTCTGAGTACGGCAACTGTACTTGTGGCCACCTCGCACTGCACGTAAAGCACGCTGAGCTCCACCAATGCAAAGGAGATGCTCAAGCATGACCTGTGATATAAAAATGCCCCTCAAAGTGTAATCTCATAAAGAGGCTTCACAAATATTCGTGTTGAGAAAAATCAATAAAAACTGTCCTCATTCGCCACGTAAAGTTTCTACACAACTTAAAAAATCATCAAGTTCAATAATAACATTAAAAACAATACTATGGTACAAAGATTGAATTTAGAAATAAAACTCGAATTTGTTACCAGGTTCCGGGTTCGAATCCCGGCCTGGGCATGGTTGTCCTTTGTGGGTGTCCCTTCATCAGTCCATCATTTCATCCCTCCTCCTGAGCGTCGCGAAATGTATAAATAAATTGTATAAAAAATATACAATAAAAATGTAACGTTTCCACCCTCTAACTGGGTATTCTTCAAACGAAGTTTCACAATAAATTCTTATTTATTCTGGATTCTTATTTATTGTGAATCTTAGTCTGAAGAAGACCATGTTAGAGGGTGGAAACGTTACGTCTTTAGTGTATATTGTTTTTGTACAATAAATATTGTCTTGGTCAGTATTTTAATGTTTATTAACATGGAAACAAGGGTGAACAGTGTTACAAATCAATCAATCGAATTTGATGAAATTGGGGGTTGGTTTCTGAAATAAGTGACTGAAGAATGATGACAATACTTACGGGACTGATATCACGTCTACAATGTTTTACATCAGTTAGAAACAAATATCGCTGTCATGAAGAAAATAACAGTTAAAACAATAATGACATCTGAGAAAGAGGGAAGGCATATTAGTCTACAGCCTGCTCACACAGACCAAAGGCTTTAATTCATTCAAGGCTAAAAAGAAAACGCCGAGAAATGGGACTCAAATCACTGAGTGTTGGATTTCTCTTCGGCAATATCGTGTATCTACATGCAGTGATTAACTCTTGCGTTGCCCTCCCAGATGTCGTGCGTGTAGCGGCATTAACGATGGCCAATCCATTACACTTTGCAATGACGAGTGGTGCCACAATTGTCACGCACAGCAGTCGCAGGATGAATAAATCAGATCGTGTACACAGAAGCACGTGGTATCATTCAGCAGTGTTGCCAACCCTTAAGAGATGAATTTGTTTTATAAACACGAAAGTATAATGTTTGGTTGTAGCTGTACCGGATAATGTATCGGGAAAGTAATACGAATTAAATTTTCGCTTTTTCACCCTCTCATGTCCCTTCATTCTGCTTCTCCTTCGAGCACGGTGGTCTAGCTGCAGTGTTGCCAGTAGCATAGTAGTGTTTCTCACTAGATCTACCTGTTCGTAGTCAGTAGACCCAGTGGCCGGGTTCTAAGCCCTCATTTGAGGCTCGAATCATCATTTGAGGCTCAGTGTTGCCAACTCACCCCACGAAAATTTCACCAACTGATATTTCGAAGCCTTTTATGATGTATATTTTGAGGACAGAGTTGGCAACACTGTGTTATTGTAGCCTTTATGATGTATATTTTGAGGACAGAGTTGGCAACACTGTGTTATTGTAGCCTTTTATGATGTATATTTTGAGGACAGAGTTGGCAACACTGTGTTATTGTAGCCTTTTATGATGTATATTTTGAGGACAGAGTTGGCAACACTGTGTTATTGTAGCCTTTTATGATGTATATTTTGAGGACAGAGTTGGCAACACTGTGTTACTGTAGCCTTTTATGAGGGGGGTTTATGGCCCTCTGTTTATGTCTGGCAACACTGCCGTGTGACAGTGTTGTTGGGTTCACTGTAAACTTTCAAAGGACCTGAGGGGCCCATGTACCCTGTTTGGCAATACTGTTGGGGGCACAGAGTTGGCAACACTGTGGGCTACTGTAGCCTTTTATGAGGGGGGTTTATTGCCCCCCTGTTTATGTCTGGCAACACTGCCGTAGATTTGACAGTGTTGTCAACTGGGGTTCACTGTAATTTTTTATTAAAGGACCTGAGGGGCCCATGTACCCTGTTTGGCAATACTGTTGGGGGCACAGAGTTGGCAACACTGTGTTACTGTAGCCTTTTATGAGGGGGGTCTATGGCCACCTGTTTATGTCTGGCAACACTGCCGTGTGACAGTGTTGTTGGGTTCACTGTAAACTTTCAAAGGGCCTGAGGGGCCCATGTACTCTTTATGTCTGGCAACACTGTTGGGGGCACAGAGTTGGCAACACTGTGTTACTGTAGCTTTTTATGAGGGGGGCCCATTGTCCCCTTTTTACATCTGGCAACCCATCCGAAGAAAATTCCACTATATGATCTTTCACTGGCTAAGCTAACCTATAAATAGGAATTGGCAGCACTGACTTATAAACTCACTGGGTCCTCTTGGCATGTTTTTTCATGACGTGTTGCTAGGCTATTGAGCATCTTGGCGTATACAATGTATATATTTTGAGGGGGGGGGTTATGGCTTTTTATGCTGTACGAATACTGGAAGCTTGACAGTGACAACCAACAGAGTAGGTAAACCTACATCCAGGAACTGGCAACACTAGTTTCTGACAGTGAATTTGAAATAAAATATTAAACAAAATACACTGGGGGAAATAATTGTACAACAATTTGTACCTAATTGTACAATACTTGTACCTAATTGTACAACTTAGGCTGTGTCCGGATTGGCAAGCGCTCCGTACCGTTCTCTCCTGTTGTTCTCGCGTGCCGTCGAATTCACGTCCCAGTCGTCCGAATCTACATGTCCCCTTGTAGTACGGTTGTTATTTTTCTTGCTAGGTGTCAGCCCGAACTTCACCCACAGCGCTCTGGGGCGCAGGCGCACAGTGCGGAAGCAGAAGGTAGACGCCAAACAAACATCACAATGATTTCCACCTATTTACTAGTTATATTAAAAATGTAACGTGCTACTTTATCATTTACAATTTTTCTACATTCAGTATTATTGATAAAATGTTAAAGTATCACTGAGTTTTACATCGTCTGCACAAAGTGAAAGTTAGAATATGGCTGCCAAGCGCAGGGTCACAGCGAGTTCAAGCGTGCATCTGTCGCGCCTCTCTGCTCTCCCCTCCAACTCCATGTTTGCCGCGAATTCGGACAACAATGAAAGCACATGTTTTTACGTTCTCGTAATACTAACCTTGCTCCATTGATTTTAAATTGCTTCCATCCGCTTTTTTTTCTGTGTTATTTCTGTATGCACGCAACATTCGCTTTCAATAGTATTATCGCTCAGAAGCAGAAGGAGTGTTAGTATAGCAGGCTCCGAGTTTACAATTTATTAAATTAAACAATAATTTATGTAAGAATATACTTGTACTTACCGAACACAAAATAATAAAAAGCACATGTGAATGTTTGCGTGTGTTTATGTTATATGACGACTGAGTAAAAAATAATGTTGACTCCCCGAAAGATAAAGTTTCTAGTTCGACATCAGATGGATGCAAATTTTATGTTTCGCTCTCCAAAATCTTAATTTTATGTTTGTGCTATTTGTCATACAGCAGAGGAGAAGAGGGGAGAGAGAGAGGGGGTACTATTAGCGCCATCTATTAGCAAACAATAGAAATAAAAAGTAGGTCAAACTTTTTCAACACCCAAACATTTTAAACGTCCTCGCGTAGTAATACGATCTAGCTGAAGACGTTTAAAAGAGTACTCTTAGTCGACGAAGCTAATTGCTAGGGCCCTTATATTACTAAAATATTCTTTAATTTGCATATTTCTCATACCGCCATATGTTGTTCTAGTTGACTTCTTCCAAAAAAATGCTAATTAGCGAGAGTTAATTAAGCAAGGCAAGTAAGAGAAGCAAAATAGAACAACATATGTGCCGGCGTGAGAATATGTAAAAATTCGATTCAGAGGTGGATCGAATTAAAATTGGGGGATATTTTGCATTTTTTTTTTATAATGTACAAAACATTTACCGTACATAATTCTTTCCATTTACAACAGTATAAAATAAGAGGAATGTGTGACAATATCCATATTGCAGAATCTTCTACAACATTTTTATGCAACATGTTTGCAAGACGTAACAAATGAAGGTTTGTTTACATGAGAAATTACTGAACAAAACACGCTTGAAATTGTATGAAAAACTTAGCAGCGCAAACATACGCGTCATAGATTTGAAAAATCATACAACCTCTGCCATCTATTGAATGAAAAAGAAACTACGTGATGAAAAATCGGGAAGCTGTCGATTTGACAACTAGGTAAGCGGATGGGTTAATTAGGAAAATATGTTGTATGCTAGATTAGCTAATTGTGTCTTCTACAGCTTTACTGTATAGAGGGAAGATGGAAAAAGAGAGCTCTACGGAAACTGACGCTCTTAACAATATTGTACGCCCGTCAAAATTATATATAAATAAGACTTAAGTGTATTATCTGCTTTCATGTTAGATTTTACCAACCTGTCAGCTGTAGTGTTTAGGTGACAAGCGACTTGCTCAAATATGACGCTTTTAACAATATTGTACGCCCGTGAAAATTATATATAAATAAGACTTAAGTGTATTATCTGCTTTCATTTCAGATTTTGCCAACCTGTCAGCTGTAGTGTTTAGGTGACAAGCGACTTGCTCAAATATGACGCTCTTAACAATATTGTACGCCCGTCAAAATTATATATAAATAAGACTTAAGTGTATTATCTGCTTTCATGTTAGATTTTACCAACCTGTCAGCTGTAGTGTTTAGGTGACAAGCTACTTGCTCAAATATGACGCTTTTAACAATATTGTACGCCCGTGAAAATTATATATAAATAAGACTTAAGCGTATTATCTGCTTTCATGTTAGATTTTACCAACCTGTCAGCTGTAGTGTTTAGGTGACAAGCGACCTGCTCAAATATAACGCTCTTAACAATATTGTACGCCCGTCAAAATTATATATAAATAAGACTTAAGTGTATTATCTGCTTTCATGTTAGATTTTACCAACCTGTCAGCTGTAGTGTTTAGGTGACAAGCGACTTGCTCAAATATGACGCTCTTAACAATATTGTACGCCCGTGAAAATTATATATAAATAAGACTTAAGTGTATTATCTGCTTTCATGTCAGATTTTACCAACCTGTCAGCTGTAGTGTTTAGGTGACAAGCGACTTGCTCAAATATGACGCTCTTAACAATATTGTACGCCCGTGAAAATTATATATAAATAAGACTTAAGTGTATTATCTGCTTTCATGTCAGATTTTACCAACCTGTCAGCTGTAGTGTTTAGGTGACAAGCGACTTGCTCAAATATGATACTGTTGACAATATTGTACGTATATTGTATTGTATAGGAGACTAGAAGCATATAATTTGGCGAAAAAAACAACCCAAGTAAGGTCATAGAGAATAGTTAAAAAAAGTGAACAATTATATTTTGCATTGCACACCATTGGATATTAAATAACATACCCCCAAAAAATCTCTGCATTATGCGTTCTGTAAAAAATTGCCCTACGTGCCAAATTGCTGTGTCAAGTAAAAATTTTCAAAGGCACTGTCGTACTTGTGTGCCGGGAAAACAAATATGTGCGACCAAACTGTGCTCTAAGTGTGGAAAAAATATTTCTATTGCCAACTTCAAGCGACACCAGCTTACTTGCAAGAGCACTGGAACATCTCTACCGCAACCTTCCAAGCGAAAGGTAGAAGTAACCTCCCTCGATGCATCGCCACCTGCCAAACGCGTCAAGCTGGCGAAGAAAGCAGACCGATTTGCGTTTGAGCATTTATTAGAAGATTTTAACATAACATCAGACAGCTTCTGCGATGTGCGTAGTTTTCTGGAGAGCGAGCGAGCTAAGATAATATCCATCCTCAACGATGCATTGGCTACACACTCCATTAAATTCTATGCTGTGCTACGCTGCAAGTATAAGAAACCGTCTGATGAAATATATAAATTCTTCCATGCCACAGAAGCAAAAACACTGCATCAGGCAGATGTCACTGACCTCGACAGCATCTACGACAAGTTTGTTGAGGAGTTTGTGGCAAAGCACGAGGAGCATCAGGCTGAAGGCTCGGGCGGTTCGCTGTGTGGCGACCCACACAAACTTCGTCTGAAACTTAACAAATTCCTGCCACTGGCAGGGTCTAGCTATATTGCCCTGCCACCCGAGGTTAAAGCAAAAAAAGCTGTTCTCAATATTCGGAACAAAGACACCAAATGCTTCCTCTGGTCGGTGCTGGCAGCATTGCACCCTGTTCACTGGAAAAACCACTCGTACCGTGTTGCACACTACAAGCAGTATGAGTCGGAACTGGAGGATGCAATGACCGGGATTGTCTACCCTGTAGAAGTCTCGCATATTCGCAAGTTTGAGGTTCGTGCTCGTGACTTGTTGGGCCTGCAATTAGCCATCAATGTTTACGGTCTCACCGAGAACAAACATGAGGTCCACCCCATCCGAGTGAGCAACGTGAGCAACAACAACGAGGCACGAGAAATCAACCTCCTGCTCATCAAGGACGAAACCCATCACCATTACACCCTCATTCGCTCGCTCTCTCGGCTTGTTTCAAGCCAACGGAGCAAAAACAAAACCCACGTCGAGGTGTGTCGCAGGTGCTTGTCTACATTTCATAATCGAGAACAGCAGGATTACCGGCGCATCAGAGGTCCCAACATTGCTGCTGAGAAGCTAGCTCGCCACATGCTCTACTGAGGTACCAACAAGCCTGCACGAACTATTCTGCCCGAACCTGGTGCAGTAGAGTGTTTTCGCATGCACAGTGCTATGGTGAAGCATCCTGCCTATATTGTAGCAGACTTCGAGGCCTTTCTTCAACCTCTGTCTAACTGCCATCCCAACCCCGAAACATCCTCTACTATTCCTTTCCAAATCCACGAGGCCTCGAGTTACTCCTATGTTGTGGTGTGGCGAGACCAACATATTGCCTCCGAGCCCTATGTGTATCGCGGTCCCGACCCGGTCAAACACTTCCTGAAGAAAATGCAACAGGAAGCCATCAAAATAGGGAAGGTGCTGTTGGCCCCCAAGCCCATGCTGCCTCTGTCTCCGGAAGACAAGCATCAGCACGAAATGGCTCTAAATTGTCCTGTTTGCAAGTCGGTCTTCACTGACGATAACAAAAAGGTCCACCACCATGACCATTATGGGACCGGAAGCTACATTGGCCCGTGGTGCAACAGATGTAACTTGAGAGCCAGGGACCCGCGCTTCATACCGGTCTTTTTTCACAATGGCTCGGGATATGATTTCCATCACTTGGTCACACATCTAGGGTACGACAATGCGAGAATCAATGTCCTGGCACAGAACGAGGAGCGTTATATTAGCATCAGCAAGTGGGTGCCGATCCCCGACTCAAAAAGCAAGAGCATCGAGCTTCGGTTCCTCGACTCTCTGAGGTTCCTCCAGGCAAGCCTCGATGCTCTTGCTGGGAAGCTCAGAGACGACCAACTAGCCATTACCACATCAAGTTTCCCGAACTTAGATGTCACACTCATCAGACGTAAAGGGGTCTACCCCTACGAATACGTCACAGACCGTTCCAAGTTCGAAGAAGAGTTGCTGCCTCCCCAGGATAAGTTCTACAGCCAGCTGAGAGGTTCAGGTATTACCGACGAGGAGTACAAGCATGCTCAGTCTATGTGGGTCAAGTTGGGTTGCCGAACTTTCGGTGATTACCACAATGCATACCTGAAGCTTGATGTGACGCTTCTTGCTGATGTGTTCCAGGCGTTTCGGGCGACTGCGATAAACATTTACAACCTGGACCCTGTATATTTTTACAGCCTTCCTGGACTGGCATGGTCGGCCATGCTTCTGCTGACTAAAGTTAAACTTTCACTTATCTTCGATGTTGATATCATGCTTTTCATCGAGAGAGCTATCCGGGGCGGCATGGTCCAAGTGTCGCAACGCTTCGCACACGCCAACAATCACCACATGGCCACTGGTTACGACCCCTCCCAACCATCAAGCTTCATCATGTACACTGATGTGAATAATCTTTACGGGCACTCCATGATGCAGCCACTCCCAACAGGACAGTTTGAGTGGGTTGATCCTTTATACCACGACATCGAAAAAAAGTGCGACGAGTTTGGGTTTTTTGCCGAGGTGGACCTTGACTTCCCCGAGAAGCTGCAGGATACATTCTGTGACCTTTCGCCTGCTCCGGAATTCAAGTGTCCACCTGGCTCGGATCAACCGAAGCTCGTCATGGACTTGGAGCCCAAAAAGCGTTATGTGCTACACTACCGGAACCTCCAGTGGTTAATGCAGCAAGGGGTCTCGGTCAAAGCAGTTTACCGCGTGCTCTTGTTCAGGCAGTCTTCATGGTTGAAGTCGTACATCGAACTGAACACCAAACATCGCACTGATGCCACTTCGGAACTTGATAAGGATTTCTTCAAATTAATGAACAATGCGGTATTTGGGAAGACCATGGAGAATGTGCGAAATCGCGTTGATGTGAGGTTGGTGACGAAGAAAACACAGTGTCGTCGACTTGTTGCAAGCTCGCTGTTCAGATCTCGAACAATTTACAACGAACAGATGTCTCTGATTCACATGAACCGGGCCGAGGTGCTACTCAACAAGCCCATCTATGTGGGAGCTGCAGTTTTGGATCTGAGCAAGTTGTGCATGTTCGAGACATATTACGACATACTACGTGCACACTACAACCACAATATCTCGCTCCTCTACACAGACACAGACAGCTTGGTGTACCATGTTCGCACGGACGATGCGTATGACGATATAGCCAAAGTTCCAGCACTTGTCAAGCTCTTCGACACATCGGGCTATCCCCAGCTAAACCGGTATGGAATTCTACCCCAGAACAAAAAAATACCCGGCAAACTCAAGGACGAGAAAGACGGGGATGTGATTGTGGAGTTTGCTGGACTTCGTGCCAAAGCCTATGCGATCCGGGCTGAGGGTTCTGTAACAAAAAAGGCAAAGGGTGTAAGCAGGCAAGTGGTTCGGGAGCACCTCAAGTTTGAGGATTACCTCGAGTGCCTCAGAACAAAATCGCCCATTCTACAAAAAGAGCATCGTATCCAAAGCGTTGATCATGTGCTTACAACTAATATTGTTAGGAAAATTGCTCTGGATGCACACGACGACAAGAGGTGTATTCTTGAATGTGGGGTCCACACACTTCCGTGGGGCCACTATCGCCTCCAAACTAGTAAGGCCTGCCCAGAGTGCAACAAAAAATAATAGGCAATGCAAAATGAAAAAAAATCAATTTTAATTTACTTCAACTTCCTCGATTACATGCATGGCACAGCAAAATTAAACTTCTGGGAAACTGCTTATTGTAGTTTGTACTTGTGTATATAAAATTCCACATTTCTTATTGTGTGCTATTTTTTTTTAATTTTTTTTTTGTATCTAAAACTGTTCAGTCACTCTTTCATTCTTGACGTCATACACAAATGTTTTCTCTGCAATAAGAATGACGCTGCACAGAGTATCTGCAGGCAAGGCGTCGTGGAACTCGCATACGATCTTTATGTTGGTACGATCGTTGACAACCACCTGCTTCCTCTTAGATGTGTTGATGACGAACATGGGTCTGCGAGCTATGAACTCGTTGGGGTTGTAGTACACGTCCACATTGCTGGAGGTCACTCTCTTGTAAGCTGTGTACGCCTCGTAAAGTTTCAGGTAATCGTTGTTCGTAATGTTTAGATTGTAGTTCTCGCGTGGGAAAACTTCATTCCTGCCATTTTTGAGGTAAACATTCTTAATTTTGCAATTATCAAACTGGCTAGAATCTTTCTCTTGGTTATTATCTTTCCCCGTCTGGAAGAGCACGACCGCAAACTCAGGCATATCGTACCGGATGCTGTTGAACTGCGTAGTAACATCAAATTCAAAATGGCTGCCGGAAGCAGGTTTCTGCACGCACTGGTAGCCGTAAAATTGGATGGGTACTTGGGGGTTCTTCAAGATGTCGGCTTTGTACTTGAGACCGTAATTAGATTCGTATTCCACCACAGGTATGCGCAGCTCCATGGACTGGATGACGCACTTGGCAGCGTCGGGTAGTATGTTGGCAAGTGCTGCACCGTCTGCACCCAAGGTGCTGTAACGCATCAGCACATCGTTGTCGTTGGCGCTTCTGCGAAAAGTGACGCGTAAACCACCCTTCCACATAATCTCCGTGTAGTCGGAGAAAAAGCCTGGAAGCAAGCGCATGGGAAACAGTACTGTGTGGCTTTGAGTTTTGATTTTTGTATCTGCTTCGAATCCCCCTGCCTGGTAGTATGCTGCATCGGTCTTGGAGAGTTTCAGTGTTCCCACAGCTGTAGAAGTAATCCCGGGGTAGTCAACCCTATCGATGACGGTGCCATGCTTTCTAACTTCCACTTGCGAGAACAGATGCGGCACAAAATTGTCCACAAGTCTTAAATTTGCATTGGCGTTAAATGCTTCGCCGTTGTCTCTCTTCACCACATCAAACTTGATATACAAATCAGCTCTGTGAGGGTGAATAAACCCATCCCCGACGTCCACATCGTATTCGATCTCCCTGTTCGGTTCGTTCAAATTGGCGAACGTGCGACGATTGGGTGGGAAGGACTGCAACTCGTAACTTTCGATTTGCTCCATGATTGTTATTTATTATACGTTAATCTCCACGACAGCGGTGGTAGTAGCTCCGGCAAAATTCACCACCTCATCTTTTTCGTTTGTCACTACCAATTCTATGTTGTCTATGCGATTACGAGATATGGGGAAGTATATCGGTGGTGAGGGTGTGTAGATAATCGGTTCCATGAATTCAGAGTTTGGTTTGAACGTAGCGATGATACCTGTCTGCTTGTGGCTGCCTGGGATGCCATCCGAGGATTTGGTGATCATGCCTTCTGCCACGTTGCAATGTATGTTCAGAGTCTCGATGGCTAGAAATTTAGGAATATTGGCACCGATGTGCTTGATGCCAGGTTCGAGTTTTGTGTTGTTCTCGAATCCCAGAAGCTCTCCAACAGTGCCTAGGTCTACTGTTTCCGTAGCAGACACAATTTCAACTCTGTGAGTTACAGAATTTTGAGATAGCAGTATATTTCTTGGCAATTGGGCTTGCAAGGTAGACAGATTGTACTGTCCTGGCGTGATAACTATTTTTTCATTTCCAACAGTAATTTTGTTATTGTGCTCCGTGACATTGGGTATCAGGTACATGCTGTAGAATGCACGAAGAGCAATAGATTTAGGATAGATGATGTCGTCATGCAACGCGAGTTTCAAGACCGAAGTCTCGCTGGTGAGATGGAACACTCCCATGGTGTTTTAGGTACCACAATGCTTTCTGAAAATGCTCCACTGAGGGGTTATTTATTTTAGACATGTATGCGAGAACGGAAAGGCATAGGTGGCCGCAGTTAACATCGGTGAAACCCTGGATGCGTTTGTCATTGTAGTAGAGGTTGGCAACACTGAGATACTTCACCAACCTGGCAGGCGGTGTGCCACCGAACGAATCGAAAACAAATGCTTTGTCATCGTCAATTTTGAGGTAGCATATCCAATGTGTACCAGGATTTTTGTAACTGTCTAGGTTGACCACGCCATACTCCTTTTTCTTCACAGCAGAGGGTAGAGAATCGGACATGAAAACACCCCTGAAGTTCCTTATTCCCAACGGTTCGATCAGAGATTCAATATCGAAGTTGGACAGGGCTTCTTCTTTTTTTTATATTTCTTCAAAGCATCGAGGTTGTTTTTTCGTTTTTTGGTCACACCTTTCCCCTTCTTTTCCATAGCCAGGTTGTGACGTTTCTGTTCTTCCAGCTCGGCCTTGTTCTTCTTTGCATCGATGACGGTTTTGGCGATAGCGGCACTGCCTCCAGCCAAGCTGCCCACTGCACCCAAAGCTGCCAAGATGGCCGGAATGCTGAATATGAAACCTCCAATCTTCTGCTGCTTCCGCGAATGCTGCAACTTTTTCAATTGTGGAGTGCTGAGCAGCAATTTCATTCCGTGTCCTTTGGACAAGCATGAACGTTTCTTCTTGAGTTGTTTCTTGGTGAGTAACCCATCGAGGGCACCCAGCGTTTTCAGATTCGAATATGGTATCTGGTACACGACGCCCTTGGGCTTCATGATGTATTTTTTTTTTTACGATATGTTATTTTATATATGTTCCGAGATTTTTTTGTTTCTCTCTCGTATAATTTTTTTACGGTATGTTATTTATATATACTTTGCAGCTATTAAACAAATTCGATTATGTGCTTTGTTTTCTTACCAAGAAGTTCTTTTGTCCCCTTGTACACGATTCGAGTTGTGTTCTCGATTAAAATGGATAGCTTCTCGTCGGATAACATGCTAGCGTATCGATCTGGTAAAAATAGACTGTATTGTCCGTTGAGCAACAGACGTACTTTAGGACCAAACTGGGTTGCAACAATTGAACCAGAAGTTATTGCATAAGGTTTGTCCACTTCCAATTCCTGAATTTTTATATATTCGACTGACAAATTTAGCATTTGTTTTAATGCCTGGACGTCACTAATTTTTTCACTCATATCGAAGAAATATTTTTTTTGGTCTCGTAGATTTTTTTACAGTGTGTTATTTATAGAAAAAAATTTCGGCATTGCCTAATGCGATCAAGTGATCGATGATCCTGCTGGTTTCAGCATTTGAAGCATACCAGTCGTCTGTATATCGTCTCCTCCCCTGTCTCCACTCGTGAAGTTCGTCCATCTTATCAGCCAATTTTTCATCAGCAGCCCGAAAAAAAAGCATAGGGAAAAGAAGAAGATTTTACACCGCTTATTTTTCTCAGATGATCCAGAAGTAGCATTTCACAAGGCAAGCGAAATTGTGGTGTTATTTTAACTAAATCAATAAGCTTTTTAACATCCTTGTGACTATCGTCGAAAGTAAATGTAAATATTTTGTATAACACTTCTGTTGGTAAGTCTGTTATATGCGTAGACATTTTTTTACTGTATGTTATTTAATTACAGCCCCCACCCCAATTTTCGTTTTGTATTCATGGCAATGGTCGTGCCCAATGCTGCAACTCTTTCTCCCAGCGAGGCGTCTCTGCTGACGAGTCTCCCGAACGCGGCATGCTCCAATTTTCTATCAGCATCGTGACGCGCATCTAAATTCGTATATGTGTTGTAAGCAATGTCGTGATCCTTGCATGCAGCATCCAGCAGATTTACCCCCTTGTCTCCTTTTTCCAGTCGCCGTTCCAGTTTAGTACCCGGTCCGCAGTATTGGTAACCTGGTAGGTGCATCTCGAAGGGTAGCTTGTTGATGATGTCGTTCACGAGACCTCGACCCTCGGCCACATTCCAGAATTTGGGAGGCAGGGTGTTGATGATTTTGATAAGGTAACCTATACCTTTGTTGTCGTTGACAATAAAGTTGCTAAGCTTGGTGCTAATCATGTCCATGATACCCACCTTCTCGTTGTGGAAGTTGCGATTGCCTGCATTTTCTTCGCCTGCGATAACCAGCAATCGATCTACAAGCTTCCTTACGTCGTCTACCCAAACAAACTCTTTAGGTAGGGTATTGTAGAGTTTGACACCGCTGCCAGTTTTAATTTGGTTCCATATTGGCTTGATGAGGTTCCTGTATTTTTCTCCACTGCTTGATTTTACGCGATTCTGTGTTGCATCGTTGTTTTGGTACAGGGCATCTGTTATGATTAAAATTTCTGTGTAACTTTGGTAATCCTCGTCTGTATAATCTTTAGGTTGCTTTTTGGTGATAAGTTCCCACAGGCCCACAGTGCCAGGATACCTAGTCCAGCTGTTCTTCTCGCCCAAATTAATTTTCACGTCGTCACCTTCGAACGTAACTTTTGACTTTCCAATTTTCCAAACCACACCCTCGTTAGGTTCCACAGAGGGGTACAATCCAAACACCTCGTCCTTTTCAAATTTCCCGGTGCTCAGGTAATCTCTCGCCAACGGACCTAATTCAACTACCTTGTCCGAAGAGGTACTGCCTAGAACCTGACGTCTCAGAGGTGCAGCTCCAAGTTCGAACGGGGTAGTGTGAATACTGGATATGGGTGTAGGCACAGCATAATTTCGAGCAGCAAGTGGCACGAGCTCGTTGATTAAATCTTTATTTTGCTCGGTAACATCTTTGATGTCTTTACCTAGTCCACTTATAGCATCAATAATAGGTTGGTCCTGTCGCTTTTTCTCTTCGTAAATTCCGCGATTCTCTGATTTCCAACCCCTGAAGCGTTTGGCCAGGTAGTCGCGCAGCTTCAAGTTGTCGTCTGCGAGTTTGCGTTTCATTATTTGTTATTTATAATACGTCAAGACGTTTCTTGTAACGTCGCAACGTTTAGAAAGTTGTTTATTTTGTTTCTGTATTTTCCGTCATTGGGTTTCCTCGTCATGTCTATCGTGGTGAATCCGAAATCATCTTGATTCCAGCATGAAGAGCAAAATTTGGAAAACTGATTGTAGTTCATGTCCCCGCCTACATAATCATCGTAAGCATTTTTAAATTGGTGTGGTCTTGACGAAACAAGCAAATAAAATTAGCGTTGTCTCGGAGAAGCTGCTTGGGAATTTTAGAAAAAGTCTGAGCAAGGTAGAAGCAGTCCATGCCTCTGTGCCGCCCCTGTGTAAAAAAATTGCGAATTTCGTTATGGTTCTCCAGGATGACATCGTCGAAGACCACCACCGAATTTTCATGGCAGCAGTCTAGTGGCATTACTTCGGAGGCGAAAGTAGCTATGCTCAGCCCTTCGTACAGTTTTGTCAGCTGTTGATATTTTGCTTGCTCCAAACTTTTGGAAAAAACATACAAGTGCCTGTTCTTCCAATCTAACCAGTCGGGAGCAAGAAGAAAATTATCAATAAGTAAAGTTGTTTTCCCACACCCTGAAGGTCCGACAATAAGGCAGCGAATGTTGTCCGGCAACAATTCGCCGTTTTTCCTAGCCTGACGCTCCGGGGGAAAATCTGGCAGTCGCCTCACCACATCCCAAGCACCCGTTACACAATCACCTCGTTTGCGTCGATCCAACTTTTTTCCTCGAGTCCCAACCATTTCACCAACAGTTTGTCACCTTTTCTACGTAATACTTTTTCGATAAGATACGTATTGGGGTATTTTGTTTTGGAGAGTTCCTCCTCGTAGAATCGCCCTTTCAAAATTTCGTCGCGATTATCTTTTATTATATACGTGTGACGGTTACCAGGTAACAATCGAGCAACAGTGAAAAGTTCCGTACTCCAGTTTTTGGTAAAGCCTTTTTCAAACATGCGCTTAAATTTACTAATTCTTACTTGGTCTCCAATTTTGAATTTCGGTTTTTTGTTAGTGGACCGGTACTTGGGGCAATAAACAGTAGAGATCAGTCGTGCCTCATCAGACTTTCTGACATCGGCAGGCTTCATGCGTATCGTGCTATGCAAACTGTGATTATAGTCGTTTACGAGTTCCGGAAGCACATTGACCCACTTGTGGTTACCTTGAAGCGTGAATCGTTTCCACATGCGTGTTTTGAGAGTACGGTTAAAACGTTCCACTACGCTGGCTTTGATGTGACTGAAAGTCGAGTAATGTTGAATATTTTGCTTCTGAACAAACCGTTGAAATATCGAGTTGTAAAATTCCTTTCCGTTATCCGTTTGAAGAAATCGAGGTCGCCTGCCACTTTCATTGAAAATAGTTTTGAATGCTTCCATTACGCACACACCTGTTTTAGCCTTGAGGGGCAAAGCCCACGCAAATTTTGAAAATGTATCTATAACAGTAAGAAGATACTTGTATCCTTTGTTGATTTTATGTAAATTTTTTAGGTTGCCGCTACTCATTTCCACAAGGTCAGCCTGCCAAAGGTCATCCACGCCTTTGCTCACCACCGCCAGTCGTTTGTAGTTTCGTCGTGCAGGTTTATGCAGCTCGTTCACGATACCCTGCCTAGACATGGCGCGAAAATAAGAATATAGCCTGGATGGGATTTCTGGCTGCAGACAATGCTGGGTTTTCTATATACAGCTTGTCACCTATTTCTATGTCGATAATTTGAGTGGCATCTTCGGCATAGGCAGTCTCGCGACTTTCGGGGTGTGTGAAATCGACCAGCTCAACTCCTCTTATTTTAGGCTCATCGCCAATGTTCGTCACGGTCATGATTGGGTAGTGGGTTGCGTGAGGCAAAGACCAGTAGGAAACCTTGACGAACTGAAGTGTGCCAGCGAGGAAAAATTGATGATAGGCTTTTGCAGGAGTCAACATGTAGAGTTTGTAACCTGGATTGAAAGGGAGGAGAACTCTCTGTTTGGTATGCTGTACAGTTCGATGACAATCGTAGACTTGAGATTGTCGATGCTGGCATTTAGAGTGTTTACGTTGGTTCGAACCTCAGTCTCCACATCCTCCAATTTGCCATTCACCGATTCCAGGTGTTCCTCGATAGCATGAACAACAGTGTCGTAGTTTGGTTTGATCTTTACATCGACAATAAGGCTCTTGAATTTTTCATTTAAGTCATGTAGTTGGGTGCTGAAATTAGCTATAGTCGATTCCTGACTTGCCTCGATACTCCCAATTTGCTCTTTCACGCTGGCAATAATCTGCTGCAGGCTTTCTACAAGCGTCAACTTGGAGCTCTGTATTACAAGGTCGTGGACCTGGGTTCTAATTTCCGCAAACAATTCATGCAGCTCGGTGATGTTCTGGTTGGTAGGTAAAGTCGCGACAGACCCCCGTATCGATTCAATTTCGGATTGGATGTTTTTGATGTCGTCGGATTTGAGTATTCGGTTGAGAGTTCTCTTCACGCTTTTCAGTTCCTGAGAGGTAGGCAGGGTGGCCACCGTGTTTTGGAGCGATTCCAAAGCTTTTTTCACCGTGTCCAACTCGGAGGCATCGGCAGCAGCACGTATGCCTTCTTGCAGTTGCGTTATGTCATCCTGGGTGGGGGTAGATTGTTGCAGGGTTTCCAACTTAGTCTGTATGTCGTCGATCAAGTGATGGAAATGAGACAACTCGGATTCTGCATTCAGATTTTCCAGTTTGGCGATTTGCTGTTGGACGTTGGCCAGTGTATCCCTGATGCCCGGCAGTTTGGTTTCCAGCTCATCGTGAACGTTCGCCAGATCATTTCTAATGACAGCAAGAGCATCCTCAATATGGGTTATGGTGCCTTGCAGCTTCCCGAAATCCTCGTAGGTCTCAAGTTGGACTTTGATGTTGGCCACGCTACGGGCAATGTCGTTCAGTTCGCTGGACGACGGTAGATTGTTGATAAAATCCTCCAGCGTTTGGAGTTTAGTTTTTACTTCGTTGATGGCCGCATGCAAAGCATCCGTTTGAAGCTCAGCCTTGATGCTTTCCAACGTAGGGATTTCGAAAGATTGAAACTGTTCGCGCAATTTAGCAATACTAGCGTTCACGCGATCGTAGTCGTCTTGTGTTTTAATGCTTTGGATGATAGTTTGCAGTTCGGTCTGGATGTTGCTTGTTTGATCCTGCAAGCGTTGTTTCAGCTGTTCAACGTCTGAGGTTTGCGTTTGTTGCAGCTTCAGAAGTTTGTTCTGCAGATTGCCCACACTCAGTGCCAGCTTGTCGAGATTGTCTATCGACGCGAGGTCGGTGTATTTTTGCAGCAGCGATTTTAGCTCTGCATCAATCTTGAGTACAGGGTCCAAGCACTGAGACTGCAAGCTGGCTATCTCGGACTGGAGGCTGGAGTTGAGCGTGGACTGGAGGGCCTGCAGATCGCTTCGCAGCTTCTTGACCCTGACGTCGAGCATGAGAAGCTCGTCGCCATGGTCGTCGCGTTTCGTATGGCCAAAAATATCGTTAGGCATTGTTATTTATTATAGGATAGCTAATTTTCATTTCTATGAAAAGAGGGATGAGTTTGTCGTAGTCGTCCAAGAGCTCTATGTACAGGCGATCGCCAGCAGATACATCGTACGTGGTGGTACTGTTCATCCTATCGTGTTTGATGCGATAGATGTTCTTGCCGGAGGAAATTTTGGCCTCTCCTTTATTCTCGGGATTCATGTCAAACTGCAGTTTGCCGGAGATGGGGAATTGGTAATAATTCAAGTTGTTGTTGAATATGTAGAAAGTCTTGCCCACATCCTCGTCGTACTGGGTCAGGATGCTATTCAAGTGTATAATCAACAAACCGATGAGTTTAGATAATAGGGAGGGTAACAGGTCCCAGCTTGCAGGTGGCGATGGTGCGCTTTGGGCAGATGCCTCCATAGCCTGCTTCCTGAAGCCAAACAGGTTCATAGGCATTGTTATTTTATTTTATATTTAGCGATTCGTTTCGAGCCTCAAATAATAATTCGAGCGTCAAATGATGATTCGAGCCTGAAATAATAATTCGAGCCTCGTCAGTGCTGCCAATTCCTATTTGTAGGTTAGCTTAGCCAGTGAAAGATCATATAGTGGAATTTTCTTCGGATGGGTTGCCAGACATAAACAGGTGGCCATAGACCCCCCTCATAAAAGGCTACAGTAACACAGTGTTGCCAACTCTGTGCCCCCAACAGTATTGCCAAACAGGGTACATGGGCCCCTCAGGTCCTTTAATAAAAATTTACAGTGAACCCCAGTTGACAACACTGTCAAATCTACGGCAGTGTTGCCAGACATAAACAGGGGGGCAATAAACCCCCCTCATAAAAGCTACAGTAGCCCACAGTGTTGCCAACTCTGTGCCCCCAACAGTATTGCCAAACAGGGTACATGGGCCCCTCAGGTCCTTTGAAAGTTTACAGTGAACCCAACAACACTGTCACACGGCAGTGTTGCCAGACATAAACAGAGGGCCATAAACCCCCCTCATAAAAGGCTACAGTAACACAGTGTTGCCAACTCTGTCCTCAAAATATACATCATAAAAGGCTACAATAACACAGTGTTGCCAACTCTGTCCTCAAAATATACATCATAAAAGGCTACAATAACACAGTGTTGCCAACTCTGTCCTCAAAATATACATCATAAAAGGCTACAATAACACAGTGTTGCCAACTCTGTCCTCAAAATATACATCATAAAAGGCTACAATAACAGTGTTGCCAACTCTGTCCTCAAAATATACATCATAAAAGGCTTCGAAATATCAGTTGGTGAAATTTTCGTGGGGTGAGTTGGCAACACTGAGCCTCAAATGATGATTCGAGCCTCAAATGAGGGCTTAGAACCCGGCCACTGGGTCTACTGTAGTCAATCTGAATTGCATAGACACGATCAAATGAAAACACTGGAAAATGCAATATTTACGTCACCATTGTTCTCCCATCTCATAGGTGATGCCAATATCTGGCCATTATAGAAGTGATGCTAATTTTGGGAGGTTCGATATGTATAGAGTTTTGTATAACTCGTCTTCTCGTAACATTTATTACGTTACATTTCATGGCCATAAAAACTGGCGCATGCAGAGTGGCTGAAGGGGCTATAGCCCCCTCCAAAATGTTGAGAAAATGAGCATTTTCAAACAAAGCAGTTAAAAACTCTGAAAAACCAGAATAAATGCAAACTTGCCTTACAATGACCCCAAATTACCATTTTTGAGAGCGGAAAATTTTTAATATACGAAATATCTTATTGTGTCTGCCGCCTCCCCCTAGAATACAGCTACCTACACAGCACACAAATGTTCAAAAGATATCCACTGGATATTTGTGTCGGAAGTTCTGGATATCCAATATATATCCAGGAATGTCCAATAGACATCCACTGGATATCCATTTGTCCGCATACGTAATATCCAAAAGATATCCAGAGATGGATATGTTTTGGACATGTATGCAGTGTATTGTAGCGTTTCTGATTCTAAGATTTTAAAAAGTTTCAATCGCTAATAGTAGCAAATAACAAGACGCTCACCAACAAGGAAAACATTCACAAGCTTCTAATTCACTCAGGCCTCAGGCGTAATATACACGAACTGAAAATGATGTGCATAGCTACTGTCTCTGCTAAATATATATATATATATATAGAAACGAGCTTTCCCGGTTGAGCTAAGTAGGATTTACTCGATTTTAGTCTCGATTGTATTGTAGCGTTTAGTAAGACTAAATCGAAATTTTCTGATTCTAAGAAGAAAAATATTAAATCACTAAATATAACAAGTAAATAAGTTTAGAAACGCTAATGCTTCAATGCAATTATTGTTTCAATTGCAAGATAAAATATAAAAAAGGATACACAACTATGACCTTCTAATATTCGAAATATATCCTATTTATGTTCATTGTTGAATAACAAGTTCTAGATCAGTTCTAGACATGTATTAGATATCCAGAATTGTATGTATTTTGGATATCCAGTTTTGGATAAGATCTGGATATGTTTTGGATATCCAGAATTGGATGTGTTTTGGATATTCAGTTTTGGAAGAGATCTGGTGACGTATTGAATATTCGGAATTGGACAATGCTTCTGACAGCCAGTTCTACACACGTTTAGGCTGTGTATTAGATATCAAGAATTTGTCGAGTTTTAGATGTCCAGTTCTGGATATCCTAAGACGTCCAATGGATATCCAGAATTGGATATCTAATGGACATTCAATGGACATCCATGGATCTGATCTGGACATTGTGGATATTCAATGGATATCCCTGGAAGATTTGTGCTGTATGGGTACGCACTATCCACCTTTACAATTGCAGCCCACCGAAAAAAATCCTGCATACGCCAGTGCAACACGTTTATCTTTGAAGTTCATGCATTGTAGTAATATCAGACACATATCTTCACATAATCGTAAGAGTTTCCGACACCATTACCTACACTTCCCCCACCGACCAATCAGTTCCATAAAAAATTCTGCCAGAAAGTTGATAGAAAACACTGACTGCACTGCCGTGCGTCAGGGGAAGAGAGGACAAGGCAACAAATGGTGGCCTTAACCTGCCAATTTAAAAAGTAAAAAATAGCCACTTTCTTCCGGGGGATATTCAACACTGCTCTGATTCAAGAAAACCCCCTGCTTTAGGACTACCATGTGCAGTTTCGCACTTGAAAACTGATAACCGAAGTACTCCTTGAAAACAACAGGTCTTGCGTGTGTACATAACGTGCGTAAGGAAGCCTGTTATCATAAGCGCTTTTCTTTTGTTTGAAAAGAGGAAGGAAAATGTCATGTCAAGCTAATAATTCATCACTCTGCCGCTAGAGGGGAGATCGAGCTATGATTCTAATAGCTCCAAGTCGGTTAGTTTCTACGCTAACAATTCATACAGCCTGTTCGCAACTTTTACGCGATCATCAAGAAAATAAAACGGAAATGAGAGATAAAATTTATAGTTGATACAATTTTGGAGAGATCAGAATGAAAGTTAACTCGGGCATATAAGTTGTTACCTTTAGTGAACAATTACAGCTAAACATAATTTCGAGAGTACTATTGTGTCTTTTCTTCTAATACTTTTATCATTATGGTGTCGGTATCAAACAATTTCCCATCCGAAGTGTCATGTTATATACAGAGTGAACCCAAAGTAGGTGGACAGTAAATGATAACATTTATTTGAGATTACATATACAATTATATTTACGAATACAATTAAATTTTGATAAACAATTATTACATTTACAATTAAATTTTATTGTATACAATACTAAAGCACTGAAAATTTAAGCCTAACACAAACCCTATTCCACCTACTTTTGGTTCACTCTGCATAATAGAATTCCATTCCAGATTTTCATGTGTAATGAAAATCTAGAATTCTCTCCCTAAAATTATTGTCTTTGCATTTGTGGAAGTGGCCATTTTCAGGGAATTATAGACACTTATAATGCGCAAAAACAGGTCGAAAATTAAGTATGAACAACCATTGAAAATTTCTCGACTTTTCGTGATCCCGAACATCAGGGAATGATTTACCCAAATGGCATCGGGACAGGAATTTTATTCCCGTTCCGTGGTATCGAAATTTTATTGATTGCCGTACATCTCCAGCGATTTGCAAAAGACTGCTATATTCTTAATACTTCTGTGGGCTAATGGTTAAGAAAGTAGCTCTTGCCCTGGTCGAGTTTGGGGATGCTGGTATGGATCGAGGTGGACACAATGCTGCTGATGGGAAGATGCCTATGCAAATTACACTGGTCGACATGGGTTCTGATGTTTGGAAACTAATTGTGGTTTCTGAAACTACATTTGATGCTGATTTCAGAAGTGACCTTGTTTTTGTTGTATCACCCTCAGTTATTTAGAAATCTTCATTGTTGTATAAATCATAATTCCTGCCCAGAAATTAGAAGTTAATAATATTCCCGATAGGTGGCAGTGCACCTCTTATTACATTATATGATTAACAAAATTGCTGAAAACGCCTAGTAACAATGAATGATTCAATAAATTTGTTTGTAAGTTTTGTTATTCGATACCAACTAATGCAAATAGTACAGTTTTTAATTTATTTACCGTGTATAAGGTTACGTGATCCGAAAACTTTAGTTAAGTGTATTGTAGATATTATATATGTAAATAGCAGTAGGAAAAGCAAAATATTTGATAAAGTTTTCGTCATTGTCGATAGTTCGTGCTGTGTTGTGTCGAGAGACAATGTCGTCGTCGTCCAGGAAGTGTTTGAACTCGCCCCATGTATTCTGTTACATTTGTGGAAGCTATGTAGCGAAGAGGCAAAGACAACGTATCACCACATTTGTGAGGTCTGCTTACCACGAATATTTTGGTGTTAAAGTAGGTGATCAGGACAAAAACTGGGCCCCGCATGAAGTTTGCAAAACTTGTGTGGAAGCTTTGCGATTGTGGAAGTGTGGCAAGAGGAAAGCATTGCCATTTGGAATACCAATTGTATGGCGGGAACCAAAAAATCACATTGATGACTGCTATTTCTGTGCTATAGATGTTAGCGGTTTCAGTGCTAAGAACAAGAGCAATGTGAGCTATCCCAACAACATACAATCGGCCATTAGGCCCGTGCCTCATGGGCCAGATGTACCTGTACCACGTACGAGTAGTGATAATCGCAGCACTTCAAGTGACACTGAAGTTGAACGTGCACACTATGATGACAGTGACGATTTCTGTCCTGGTACAAGTACAGGCACTCCGCAACCTTTCACACAACATGAACTGAATGATCTCGTAAGAGACCTAAATTTACCAAAGGAGAGTGCCCAACTTCTTGGTTTCCGACTGAGTAAGAAAAACCTGTTGTCTCCAGGAACACATTTCTCATGGTACAGGCATCGAGAGACAGAGCTACTCCCATACTTTACTGAAGACGAAAACCTTGTTTATTGTAACAACATAAGGAAAGTCATAGAATTGTATGGTATTTCTTACAATGTAAGTGAATGGAGACTTTTCATTGATGCATCACAGACTAGTCTGAAGGGTGTTCTGTTAAATAACTGTAATGTGTTCCCATCGATTCCAGTTGCATATTCTGTGTCGCTTAAGGAAACTTATGAAACTTTGAGGTTCATGCTACTGAAAGTGAAATATGAAGAACATGGTTGGTCTGTCTCTGGAGATTTCAAAGTGATAGCTTTGTTGTTGGGTCTCCAGGCTGGGAACACAAAATTCCCCTGCTTCTTGTGCGAATGGGACAGTCGGGACAGGGAGAATCATTGGAAAGTGAAAACGTGGCCAAGTAGAGAATCTCTCTCTCCAGGAAAGAAGAATGTGACACAACGGCAATTAATTCAGTCGTCTAAAATACTGCTTCCTCAATTGCATATTAAGTTAGGGATAATGAAACAGTTTGTGAAAGCGTTAGACAAAGACTGCGAATGCTTTAAATACATTGCCAGGAAATTTCCATCCGTCACTGAGGGTAAGCTCAAAGAGGGTATTTTTGTTGGCCCTCAGATACGGAAACTAATGTTGGATGCAGATTTTGAAGAAATAATGACTGCTACGGAAAGGGATGCCTGGGTAAGTTTCAAAATGGTGGTTGCCCATTTTCTGGGCAATGAAAAACACGTTAACTATGAACATTTTGTGAAAAATCTGCTAACGAATTTATGTAAACTTTGTTGTAAAATGAGCCTCAAATTGCATTTCCTTAACTCACATCTAGATTTCTTTCCGAGTAATCTCGGACACTTCAGCGAGGAGCACGGGGAAAGATTTCACAAGGACATAGCAGAGATGGAACGGAGATACCAGGGACGATGGAATGTTTCCATGATGGCAGATTTTTGTTGGATGTTAAAAAGAGATGTTCCTACTTCGGGTGTCGGGGAAGGCAGAAAGTCAAAAAGAATGAAGTTTGATCCTGAGTCTCAGTAATTTGAAATGCACTATGTTATATCTCTTTCTAGACATGTGTAAATGAAAATGTACATGGATATATATAATATAGATTTTACAAGATCAATATATGTCCAACGGATTACTATATTTGCAAAAATTATTTATTCTATGTTTCTGTAATATGATTATATAAACCCCAAATGATCCCAATAATACCATAATAGACCCCTATATTCTATTCAGTTTTCACGATTTGTGAAAAATTGTGACGTGATGGAGCAAAACTGTTTTCAAATTTGAATTCAGCATGAAAAATCCTTTCAGAGTCACCTATTCATTTCAAAACATCGTTATCTTAGATGTGGGGTACACTTTGTGAAAAATTTCTAAACCCCGCCTTCTCCATCCACTTCGAGCACTGCATCGGGTAAAGCCTAATTAATATCCCATGCATTTGAACTTTCATTTTCATTATAATTCACACAGCTTTTAAATATGTTGAGTCAAATATTGGTTTTATATATTTTGTGTAACACACACTGTACATACGAGGGTTGAAAATAAAGTAGTGACAACACTGTTGTGACGTCGCGTGTGATCAAGTTGCTCCAGCGCGTCTCTGCCCAACGCACTTACTGTCGCTAGTGCAGTGCGTGGAGATGGACGAGTACAAAGCTGTGAATTAGTGTTGTGAAATTAGACCGCTCTAAAGCAATGTTTTCGAGAAGTGAGCAGCGTGTATGGATTAATATTGAGGTGGCGCTTGGCAGAAACACGACGGAATGTCATATGGGTTCATTTGAGTCGGAACTGAAACGCCACTTAACCTCTTCCCTGCGGCGACCTTGAAGGGAAGTGCATCTAAAAAGAAATCTTCTACTCCCTCTGTCCCATAATTATAGTCCGGTATGCCAAAATGGTAACTTTTTATTTATGTTCTTTTGGATACTTGATCGGCCAATTTGTACTGATCCTTGAGTAATAACGTTGTATGACTCCTTCCCGTGTTTCATTTTCTTCTTCTGTATACACAAATGTCACAGTTTGAATATCGGACAAGTATTTTGGGACAACAAACAAAAGTTTACCGGACAATAATTATGGGACAGAGGGAGTATATGTATACCCTGTTCCAACTAACTGTAGAGCAGGGCTGCGCATATTATCAGAGGAGGAGGAGAAAAATCGAGCTTTGCCAACCGTACGATCCAGACCTAAGTCCGTACGCTTAATGCACTGCTTGTCAAAACTTGTTCTTGCAGTTTTATCCCTAATATTTCCCTAAGAAATTCTTAAACCAATCGTACGGACCTGGAGACAAAAATACGGTCCGTTTGCCATGTGCATTCGATATCATCCTTTTCAAAAGTTTGCAACGCTGCATAGCAAAGGAGCGAATCGGGTAACTCCCGTCGCCCATTACACAATCCCGTTTCTCTCACTGTTCATTGGTGGAGCGTCTCGCGTCACTACTTGCGCAGAGACTTGTTCTCGTTCGCCTGGTCTACAGTTAGATGGTACGGAGTTTAAATGCAACCGAAAATTCGCTTCATCGTAAATAATGCCAAAATAAACTATAACAAGACTTTCCGCAAACTGAAGGTAAGGTAAACAATCCATATTTACTCTGCCGCAAATAAACATTCCATACTAGATAAGGTTAAAGGAAAAACTCCCCCTGCATACAACACCATACCATGAAGGCACATTCAGGGTATTTGGGTGTAGGGCCCCGCAACATATTCTCGATCTCGGCCAAATTATAGGTGATCAGCACCATGCTCCGGTCGGCTTTAACCTCCAGGGTTGCCTCCAGGTATCCATTTATTTGAGGCTGGGTGAGACCCAGAGCTGATTTATGCATGGACAAGGCCGGTAAACTCCCGACCTTACAACCCCACCCCGGGGTCTACTGAATGGTACCCTACCAGCTAGACCGCCACGGCTCAAAGTCCATATTGCAAAAGATTATTTTTCAGGAATTGACAAAGTATTAACAATAGATTGTTTGATTGCCAATACCTCACTTTTAGACTACTAAAAGCACAACAAATTGAGTCTATGGAAATGACTTGCCGCAAAACAAGAAACGTTAATTTTGAAATACCGTCTATTGTGTGTATAGATGGTATGTAAAGACTGCATCATAAACCCGGGAAGGTAGAAATATGACGTGGAGGGTGTTATGCTCCATCATGTGGTTCCTCCGGGCCAGACTGTGAATGCCGAGTACTACCACAGGTTCCTGGAACACCATCTTCGTCCTGCTCTGAGGAGGAAACGGCGCGCATTTCGAAACACATCCGCCCATTGTCCTTCATATCACTGCCCGCTATCACAATGCTGATCATGTAAGGGCATTGCTCACATAGTGGGGATGTGAGGTGCTCAAGTATACTCCATATCCCCCCGATATAAGCCCCTCGGACTTCGATCTCTTCCCCAAGGTCAAGGAACCACTGAGAGGACAGCGTTTCCCTACCATCGACGACATCTTGCCAGCAACTTGTTCATAGGCATGAATAAAAACCTCAGTGCTGCTGGTGTTCATCGTGTTGAAGCAGTGTGGCAGAGGGTCACAAATATGGCTGCAGATTACACTGGGGGAATGTAAAAGTCTGAAGATTCTGCAATAAGGTACTGTGCGTGTGATTCTTTGTGATTCCCGTTTCTTTACTTCGAGATCTTCAACCGAATACTCCGCGTGCTTGGTAACCGAGGCAACTTGTTACCTCGTGATCTCACCATGTGACTAGCAACGTCACCACTCAATTTTAAACTTCGAAGACTTCAACAACCACCAACCCTACAAGGTTCCCCCAGACGAGTCTTGCAGCGAATTTAATTAAGCCTAGATAATGCAGAAAACGCTCCCAAGAGGTCTCCACCACTCTAAAATCCCCCAGAGTGCACCGCGCGAGCGAGGCCGGGAAAGATGAATTCCCACCAAACCCAATCGTGAATCAAAAGATGGTCTCAGAAAGGCCTCATTAACTCTCGTCTTATCAGCATCTTCAAGCAGGGGGATTAATGGGCAGATTTTAATTAACTCTCCTTTAGCAGTTTGTCACTTTTGCAGCGTGATGATGTATTGGCAACAGGCACGTGGGGGATGGTTTCGTACAACCGCCTTGTTTGAACGAATAAGAGATACAGCCTTAATATCGCTGTTGCACGATGATGATGATAATTACTCTTAACGCCAGTATATTCAACTACAAAGTTCATTTACAGACCACAAATACTAGCGCGAATGCCCTAGTATGAACCTTGCCGTTTATTAAGAAATTAGTATTAGTTTTGCGGTAGAGTTGTCAACACTGATTCCTTTGTCATCGAACTGCACACAACTCTTCTGAAATTAGGCCAGCCATGTCTTCTCTGGTGACTTCATGAGGGTGGGTGTGATCCAGATCCCCTAATAATAGCAAGATAAGTGAAGACATTGGCTGGTATGACTACTCTGTTGAAAGGCAGCATTTAAAAGTGGTAAAATTTGTACTCTTGCTGTTTAATTTACAGTAGCGAAAGGCCTGAACGTAAAGTATGAGTTGAATCTTTCCTGGGGTCTAATAATGAAATGTTCACAAGTTAATGGCATGGTGATTTCTGAAGATTCTAAGCTTTGAAGAGCTAACGTCACACTCATCTTCGTGGAATGAACATATTCTCTCCATTTAACAACTTTTTTAAATTCCTGAACAAGATTGTAAGCTTTCGAGAGCTTTCGCGTCTTCGCGTATTCCTTGCACTTACAACAATCGTAAATTTCTGCATAATTGTGTAAATTTTCTAGAGTTAGCACAACTGTCGTCTTAAGGGGCTGCAGAGTATATAGTTATATCTGAACGTAGTAACCTTTCCATTTCCGGAGAACATTGTAAGCTTTCGAGAGCTAGCTTCACTTTTTCTCTCTCCTGGAACTAGTAAAGACGATAGCGACGTTATCCCACGGAAGTTAGGAATCAACAAAGACTCGCCTGGTTTCAGGTCGAGAAGCTTCTTGGTAAATTTACATGGACGAGATTTGGTACGGTCAATAAATAACCGGACAGACCGATGAAACTTACGGGATATGTAGGCCAGGCTGGGGTACGCCACATGTCTGCGAGACGAGTTCCAAACCGCGTCGCTAGGTGGCAGCAATGGCAGGGAAGGGATGTTTGGCTCCAAAGCGCCAGTCATTCATTCAGTGAGGTGCGTCATGGCGTTCACAGTCTCAGGTGCCACACAGGAGGTTCAGCGATCCGTGATGCAGTTTTTGATGGCAGAAGGCAACGCCACAGTGAAGGTGTTCATGAACAATAGTGTATGCTGTTCCATGACTAATGCCGAGTTCGGTTGCAATCTGGTTCAGACTAATCCCCCGAGGTCATCAACGGCAGAAATGGACTCTTCCGTAATGGAATACTCCCATGCGTTGTTGAGGCACCTGACACTGTGAACGCCATGACACCTCACTGAATGACTGACTGGCGCCTTGGAGTCAAATTGCACATACACAACCTCCCTTCCCTGCCAGTGCTGCCACCTGGCGACGCGGTCTGGAACTCGTCTCGCAGACAAGTGCCGTATCCCAGCCTGGCCTACATATCCCGTAAGTTTCATCGCTCTGTCACTTTATTTCGCTTTTTCGCTGCATTAATCAGGTTATTTATTGACCGTACCAAATATACAGTGTATCTATAAAGTCACTTAACATTTCAATGAACTAATGACAAATCTTTTCTTTCTTCCAAGTGATCTGATAAAATGTACTCTATAGAAGAGAGAATAGCCGTTGTTTGTGCTCGTCCGCGTGGAATGACGTATGAACAGGTGCGGACGGACTTCACTCGGAAAATCAGAAAACCAGGCCCCACCAGGCTGGCTATTAAGAACCTGGTCAACAAATTCAAGTGAATAGGTAGTGTTGAGGATGAAGAACGTCCTGGTAGGCCAGCCATAACACCACAAATTGTGGAAAATGTACAGGACGCGATCACACGTAGCCCCACCGCATCGACCACGCGACTCAGTATCCATAATCCCAGCATCTACCAACTGTGGCTCATAGCCCGGTGGATTGGGGCACACCAAGCTTCTTACTATGCACCAACAGGATGGGGCACCACCCCATTTTGCCATCATCGTTCGTGATCACCTAAACGAAGTTTTCACCGGTACATGGATTGGTCGTGTCTCGCAACGGGGAGTTGCCCCCTCCCTCGATCTGACCCCATTACACTTTTTCATTTGAGGGTTTATCAAGTCTAAGGTGTACGGGGCGAGGATCCACAGCATAGCCCAGTTGAAACCACACATTACGGCCGCAGTTGCTGAGATTACACCAGCTATGTTGGAGAAGGTACTGTGGTGGATTGTTGGCATCTGTGCCTAGACTTGAGGGGTGGTCACATTGAGTTATACTGATTGTGTGTCCTACTGTCATATATGTTTCAGTACATATTGTATTTTGTACCATAAATCCTGTTCATGCAGAAATGTTAAGTGCCTTTATAGACACCCTGTATTTTTAGTAGACACACGCCGTCCTTGAATCACTTAGAAAAATTACAAACTGCTTTTAACGAACAGTTGTGAAATAGATCACCATGAAGTCCGTTGCGATAGGTCAGACTATTTCTTAAAATCAAACTACGTCTCCTCCACTAACTTTTTTGTTTGGAAGAACATCCATTCTACTCTAGAGTAAGGACACAGAAGAGACCTGATCAAGGATCCTTACTTAATTTATCGGCTCTAGAAACTTTTACAGCAGCTTCACTAGGAGCGTCGAAGTTCGTCCAAAGGGACCGTCCCTAAGGTGAACGTGATGGTAAAGGCGGAAGTGAGCATTAAAACTTTCCCATCATCCCCCTGTTGACCCACAAAGCCATTTCCCCCGCTGATGGGTTCGATAGCCATCCAAATGGACCACTCTTAGTTTCTGCAACACGAAGCTGGAGAGAGTCGGTGTCATGGTTTCAAAAGCTGATAGCAATTGTGAGCCCTTTGCTCTAGGGCAAAGGGTGTGGACGGATGTTGCGGTAGGGCGAGGTGCCTGTTACACTTGCATCCGATTTATCTCAGTCTAAAAGTTAAAACGTTCTACTGAGGCGAAGAGTCAGTGCAAACTTCCATTTTCGCAATGTTTACTTCAAGGTTTCCATCTTCTGCTCCGAGTTATGCCAAGAATTTAACCAGCATCTGGCTGTTCCGGTAAATGTTGTTCTCTACAGATAGATTTGGGCAGACGTTCTACAAATAAATTTACCACATATGTGCAGACGCTTCGGCATATTTGTATTTTTGTTAATCTCATGGAAGTTTATTTTATCGTAAATTATAGAAACACTAATCACCAAAATGTAGTTTGTAAACTAATAATTTATGATTGGTTCGTTTAATTATTATTATTTCCTTTATCTTACTCAACATATAGGTTTGTATTTTGGCTCTTATTAACTACATTGTACAAGAATTTGAGTCACTATTGCATCATTATATGCTGTGCAGTCAGAAGCAGAAGTGGGTTTTGTACACAAACGAAAATTATTATTTCCTACTATGTTTCTGCAATACATTTAATGAGTTAATACATGTTATTGTGTGTGTGTGTGTGTGTGTGTGTGTGTGTGTGTGTGTGTGTGTGTGTGAGCTTGCCTGACGTTTCTATGGTCAAAATGCGAAAAATTAAAATATATATTTGCTTCCGACTGTACGTGAGAAAAACATGTGAAATTTACCGTTCTGACAAAAGAACAGTGATTCGAATTCTTACAAAATTAGCTTAAATTTATAAAGGTCAAACGTTAACAATGGAACAATTAAATAGGATATCTTATTCAAAACTTTTTCTGTCGATACGTAATTCTTGTAACACGATCCTTTGTTTTATGCTTAAAATCCTATTAGCGTCTTCCTAACAAGATGTTTTGCTTGTTTGTAGCGAAATGAAATACCTTTCAGGGATAAAATTCAGAGGAAATAAGAACGCCATCTCTTGAGTTTCTTTTTGCATGAACAAAGGACGGATTTCATAATTAATATAGTAATTCATATCAGTATTCACTTAGGGCATATTTTGTATATTTCTGTGGACCATATTTGCATACATATTTCTAACGATGTTGTGTCATTGAAATCTAAGCCCTTCCCTCGTAGTTCCCCATAAAATCAAGGCCAAAAATTATTGTTAAGTTGCAAATTAAATTCAAGCATGAAAATTAGGGTAGCAGAGGTCGCTAATATGCACAGAAAACTCAATTATACTTCATTTTTAGGAGACTGCCTACAACGTGGGTGCTTTGTGTTCGTCGGGAAGTGACAAAGGAGAATTTAGGGTGAAAATTAACGAACAGCGAAGGTCGAAAATTAAATAGCAGCCAGTCTTAACTCAGCTTTGAAACGTAAGCAGATTTATTACTCGCTTTAAAACAATGGAAGTTTTCAAAGCATCAAAGTTTGTCGTTGGGTTGCACAAAAGGAATGGCGAAATACAGATGTTATTGTGCTGAAGTTCGACTCTCGAGATCCTGATGATTTCTGTTTTGTTGAATGTCGTTGGGTCGATACGTGTGAGTGCTTCGGAGAACGATAGATGGAGCAATGGTAACTATACTACTATAATTTAAGTATCCTCTGAAGAACTACGAAAGGAAACGAAATATTTTTACAGTTCTTATTTAGTTTTAAACTTCATTGAAACTTACGAATTCCATGTAATCTTTCTACGAAACTGAGAAGCAGAATTGAATCAATATAACTACCACGAGAAAGAAATATTGTAAATTTGTTTGTTATTTGTCAAAGGCAAAAATGGAGAGAGGAAACAAACCCCTTGTTCCATCATGTCCGATTAATTTGTTCAGTTATCCAGCTTGTGTCAAAATGAAACAACACCTTTATACATGTAGAGTGAGATTACTTTCGTAACATCTCTGGCTGTTTTGCATTGGTAGCTTTGGAGCGAGTCATAAGTCCCGGAGCAGCCAATCAACAAACGAGCCGCTGGCGTCATCTCTTCCCAGCACCTATCGCTATCCCTGTTGCTCGCGCTCTGGACTGTTGGTAGGCTCACTAACTGGACTCGCGCGGTCAGCTGGAGTTTGTATGAAAATAATCTGACTCTACCTACTCAATTTTTGTACATTCCACGTGGGTGTCCTGGCTTTGGACAATGATCCACGTGAGTTAATCATGGTGAAACAGCAGTTGAAGTAGCGAGCAGTGATAGAGTCCTTGATGCTGGAAGGGCTACCCAGTGTGCGAATTAACGGCGGTGGGGAGGGGTTGATGCCGGGGATGCCCCCTCACAAAAAAAATCCCCGGCAATAAAGAATTTTTTTTATCTCCGCCAGGGATGTTTTTATCCCGCTCAAAGAAAATTGAATTGAAAGCTTATGTGCCATATACTAGGGATGGCCAAACGGATCCGGATCCGAAAAATCCGGATCCAAAAGTTACGGATCTGGATCCGGATCCGAAAGTTCCGGATCTGGATCCGGATCCGAGAGTTCCGGATCCGCGGATCCGGATCCGGGTCTGAAAGTTTCGGATCTGGATCCGGATCCGAAAGTTCCGGATCTGGATCCGGATCCGAGAGTTCCGGATCCGGTCTGAAAGTTCCGGATCTGGATCCGGATCCGAGAGTTCCGGATCCGGTCTGAAAGTTTCGGATCTGGATCCGGATCCGAAAGTTCCGGATCTGGATCCGGATCCGAAAGTTTCTGATCTGGATCCGGATCCGAGAGTTCCGGATCCGAAAATTTTGAATCCGGATCCGGGTCCGAAAGATTCGGATCTAGATCCGGATTCGAAAATCCGGATACGGATCCGAGAGTTTCGTATCTCAATCCCATTATAATATTACCACACCTTAAAGGGTATTATGATCTTCGATTACAAATAAATTTTTCGTTAGTTCTACAAGAATTTTTTTCAAGTGTTGTTCCTACAATACTTTGCTACGCATCGGCTAACACACTCGTGCACACATGTCAGAGGTGATTTTGTAAATGCCATTGAAATGAATATGTATTCATTCGAATGTATTGGAAATGAAAACACACATAAATGTGAGACATTCCATTCCAGGATGAAACCTTTAACACATATAACAAGATAGAAATGTTATACAAAAATTATACAATTGTTCTACAGTTACAGTTCTACAAATTAAAATAAAACATTATAATATAAGCAGTGTTAAATAATTACAAAGTGTAAGACTAACAAGGGAGGTTATCTAAGTGTCCCCCTCCGATTTCCATGAAACTTGGCAGTATAGTGGTGCCCAAAGGAAGAATTACGTGTTTTTTTTGTTTCAGCTAAAAAACGGTTTTAGGGGGCAAAACCCCCTCAAATGTCAGATGAAGACAAATTGAAGTGAGGATCTGACCCCTGTGTCCCCCTCCGATTTCCATGATACTTGGCAGGTGTATAGTGGGGCCCAATGGAAGAAATACGTGTCTTTTTGTTTCAGCTAAAAATCAGTTGTAGGGGGCAAAACCCCCTCAAATGTCAAGATGAGAACAAATTGAAGTGAGGATCTGACCCCTGTGTCCCTCCGATTTCCATAAAACTTGGCAGGTGTATAGTGGGGGCCCAATGGAAGAAATGTGTTTTTATGTTTCACCTAAAAAACTGTTTTAGGGGGCAAAACCCACTCAAATGTCAAGATGAGGACAAATTGAAGTGAGGATCGGACCCCTGTGTCCCCCTCCGATTTCCATGATACTTGGCAGATGTGTGTATAAACGGGCCCAAATGAAGAAATGCGTGTTCTTTTTGTTTCGGCTAAAAACTGTTTTAGAGGGCAACCCTCCCCCTCAAATGTCAATATGAGGACAAATTTAAGTGGGCATTTGACTTATGTGTCCCCCTCCGATTTCCATGAAACTTGGCAGGTGTATAGTGGGGCCCAAAGGAAGAAATACGTGTTTTTTGTTTTTGTTTCAGCTAAAAAACTGTTTTACAGGGCGAAACCCACTCAATTGTCAAGATGAGGACAAATTGAAGTGGGGATCTGACCCCTGTGTCCCCTTCCGATTTCCATGAAACTTGGAAGGTGTGTGTATAAACGGGCCCAAATGAAGAAATACGTGTTTTTTTTGTTTTGGCAAAAAGTTGTTCTAGGGGGCAACCTCCTCTCAAATGTCAAGATGAGGACAAATTGAAGTGAGGATCTGACCCCTGTGTTCCCCTCCGATTTCCATGAAACGTGGCAGGTGTATAGTAGGGATGGCCAGATCCGGATCCTAGCGGATCCGAAATCCAGATCCAGAACTTTTTTATTTTAATTTGTAGAACTGTAACTGTAGAACAATTGTATAATTTTTGTATAACATTTCTATCTTGTTATATGTGTTAAAGGTTTCATCCTGGAATGGAATGTCTCACATTTATGTGTTTTCATTCTTCCCCCCCCCCCTCAAATGTCAAGATGAGGAGAAATTGAAGTGGGGATCTGACCCCGAAACCACGTAAATATGGCATAGGAAGAAACAAGGGGCATACGGCCTCTCTATACACCTATCAAATTTCATGAGAATCGGAGGGGGACACAGGGGTCAGATGATCCTCACGTCAATTTGTCCTCATCGTGACATTTGAGGCGGGTTTTGCCCCCTAAAACAGTTTTTTAGCCGAAACAAAAAAAAACACGTATTTCTTCCTTTGGGCCCCTCTATACACCTGCCAAGTTTCATGAAAATCGGAGGGGGACACAGGGGTCAGATCCTTACTTCAATTTGTCCTCATCTTGACATGTAAGGGGATTTTGCCCCCTAAAACAGTTTTTAGCTGAAACAAAAAAACACGTAATTCTTCCTTTGGGCCCTTCTATACACATTTGTGAGGAGGTTGCCCTCTAGAACAAATTTTTTGCCGAAACAAGAAAATACGTATTTCTTCATTTTGGCCCTGCAAGTTTCATGGAAATCGGAGGGGAACACAGGGGTCAGATCCCCACTTCAATTTGTCCTCATCTTGACATTTGAGAGGAGGTTGCCCCCTAGAACAATTTTTTTGCCGAAACAAAAAAACACGTATTTCTTCATTTGGGCCCTGCAAGTTTCATGGAAATCGGAGGGGAACACAGGGGTCAGATCCCCACTTCAATTTGTCCTCATCTTGACATTTGAGAGGTGGTTGCCCCCTAGAACAAATTTTTTGCCGAAACAAGAAAACACGTATTTCTTCATTTGGGCCCTGCAAGTTTCATGGAAATCGCAGGGGAACACAGGGGTCAGATCCCCACTTCAATTTGTCCACATCTTGACATTTGAGAGGTGGTTGCCCCCTAGAACAAATTCTTTGCCGAAACAAGAAAACACGTATTTCTTCATTTGGGCCCTGCAAGTTTCATGGAAATCGGAGGGGGAGACTTAGACCTCCCTTGTAAGTGTATTAATTAATTACAAATCGCGCACGCGCGCACACACACTATATATATATGTGTGTATGTATATTATATATATATGTATATTAGCAGGTAACAATATGTTATAAGCACATTCTTACTTTCCAAAGAAGCGCATGTGGGATGGCAAAACGGATCCGGATCCGAAAGTTTTGGATCCGGATCCGAAAGTTCTGGATCCGGATCCGAAAATTCTGGATCCGGATCTGAAAATTCCGGATCCGGATCTGAAAATTGCGGATCCGCGGATCCGGATCCGGATCTGAAAATTCCGGATCCGCGGATCCGGATCCGAAAAATTTTAGGATCCGGATCCTTAGGATCCGGAACCAACCGGATCCGGATTTCGGATCCGCGAGGATCCGGATCTGGCCATCCTTACCATATACCACCATCTTTTATCACAATGTGACAAACACACATGAAAACTCATTCCTGTCCATTAATGGTCCAGTCATCAGAGATTTTTCTGTAGAAAAGAAGGACACCATTCTAAAACTGAACAACTCACCGACCGAGACAACAGCACGCTGTTTGCCACTTAAGTTTCCATGGCACTGATATTTTTTATGTATTAAAAGTGTTCACACGGAACTTATAGGTAGGTTAGGTGGACATTAAATTTGGTAATAGAAATTTGGTCAACTTTTCAGTGTTGCTAGTTGGATAAGTCTTCTTGTGTCTGAGTTTGGGTTTTCTTGGAATGTACATTAAGTGTTTCTAAGTAACGTGTAAACGTTATCATAAGATTTAATGACCTAGGATAGAACCAATGTTCAAGGTACTTACAACCGCAAGACATGGGCGTCGGGAGGAAGGGGGGGTCGAACGGGTCCGTCGACCCCCCCTTGAAAATTTGGATCTTTCATCTCAAGTGCGGGAGCTAGTTGCAACGGGGGTAGGTTGCAACACTGTTAATATCTCCTCGACGTGAAGAGTTACGAGAACGAACTTGCCCTTCGCGCATGCGCATTTTGTGGAGGAAGAAATGTTCTAGATTGTTGGTGCACGCGAGCGGATAACAGTTACAGGAAATAAGAATTGTTGTTTTCAGACAAGGTGAGTAAAATTTGAATAATTTATTTTGAAGTGACTGGCGACCAGGACAAGTAACTGTCGTTGACTATGTTGCTATTAATGATACACATGTACTTTCACCTGTAAAATCATAACAGCCATGTTTACAATGAGATTCATGTTGAAGACATTTTCGTCCTTTTGTTAAGTAAAGTGGGTGAGGGGTAAGTTGCAACAGGTGGAAGGGAGTGGGTACAGTGTATAGAGTGTGACGGGTGGGCACATTTCAAGAAATGAGCGAAAGAAGAAGCGTTTTATGTCTGTCATCATTGTTTCTCAGATTAAAGAAAGTGTTCCTTTTGTTTGTATACTCCATTATCTAGCGTACATTTATAAACCACAAGAGTAAGGGGGAGAGAAGAAGAGAAAGGCAGGGAGGCATATGTTGAACAGTTTCTAACATAATATTCATATCGTTTTTTTTGTATCATTTGTTAAATAAATTAAGATTTCCGTTCTTACTTTCATTTATTGATTGATTGATTTAGTTTATTTTACTTCGCGTTTTGTGCCTCTTGGCTAATTTGCGAAGATGGGGATGAGTGATGAAATTATGAAATTGATGAATGAATATTCACAAACAACCAAGCCCGAACGGGATTCGAACCCGGGACCCTTGCAGCGCGAGGTTACTTTCATTTATGTTTCCACTGTTGCGGGGCAAATTGCAACAAAAGTTAGGTCTTTGGAAATTTTAAATTTCAAATAAAAGTACATGAGTATCGAGGTTCTTAAATTTTCTGTGCAAGTGGAATGTATCCCGCCTTTCAACTACAAAGTTTCGTGGACGTATGTTGAAAAGCAAAAATTATACAATTTTTTGAAGTTGAAAATTTTAAAAGTGTTGCAACTAGCCCTCGCTTCCCCTATCGAGCAGAATAACAAAAGTTTAAACTGCATTAGATCGAAAAAAATTAGTGTAAAACGCAGGAAACCAGGTTAAACGTATGTTCATCCTCTTTCAATTAATCCAGAGAATAAATGGTTCCTCAACTTCCCCTAACTTTTAAAGTCTCTTTTTAACAAGGTGTGTAAAGTTAATAAAATACAATAACTATGAATGTCATTACAGTAACTGTATGAAATGTAAAAAATAATGAAATACAGTTGTGCTGCTTACTTCCCATTTATATAATAATAATAGTAATAATGATACATTTCGAATATAATCGGTTAATTTTATTATTTTGTAAAAGTTTTATTGCAAAACAGCAATCAAACCAGTGGTAATTATTATTATTATTTCTATTAATTAACTTTTGACCCCCCCCCTACAAAAAAATTTGGCGACGCCTCTGCAGCAAGGTAAGGGTTTAGTTTTTTAACTGGTACATGAATTTGCATGCCCCTGAGTGAGCCATTAGCGTGCCTAGAATTTTCGAAGAGGGGTGTGTATACTTTTTCCAGTAGTATGTATGTCCTCATTTTGCCATCTATTCCTACCTTTGACCTTGACGTTCTTTTTTTAGGAATACTGGGCCAAAGAGGGGTGGGTTATGATCCACGCCACCACCCCCTTGGTCACGCCACTGAAGTGGGCGTTCCCCCCCTAAGCAAAAAACTTAATTCGCACAGTGGGACTACCACACAAGAACATCCACACCCGTTTGGTCAGTGTGTACAAGGACTCCTCACATTCCCATGCCACAGTGTACAATTGAGCTGACGAGTCCAAGAGAAGAAGAAAATTCATTCAAGATGAACCATCCTCATCTCCCCCCCAGAACTCCATAAAATCTTTAAAAAATTAGAACTAGTGATGTCAGACAAAAGATTGAAACTGTCTGTAATAGCGGAGACAACTGGCGTTCCAAAATCGACAAAGCAATTCATCTGATGTTGGCTGAAGACTTGATGATGAGAAGAGTGTCCGCGCGATGGGTGCCAAAGTTGCTCACACCACCTCAAAAGCATGATCGTGTCGACATTTCAATTGGAAATTTGGAATTATTGAAGAGTCAGAAATCAATTATGTATATCTTAATAACAGGAGACGAGACGTGGGTACATTATTATGACCACGAAACGAAGCAGGTTTCCGTGCAGTGCAAGTATAAGGACTCTCCTCCGCCAAAGAAGACAAAAGTTCAAAAATCAACATGGAAGCTGCTGTTGACTTGGTTTTTTATAGTACTGCAAAGGCCCACTGCTTACCAAGTTCCATCCCAGAAATACCATAATTAATGATTCTCGTATGCAGAAACTTTAACCGAACTGCGTCAAGCCATTCACAGAGAAGGAAACCTAACGACAGGTACACTCAAAATCGAATAAAACGCCCCCCCTTACGGTTATGCAACCCGGAATTTTATATCATCTAGTTTCGCCAGGAATATCAGCTCGCGAGAAGCGTAGTGTTTCCAACTCTTGAATCTAGCCACAGATTCACGCGACCGGGTGGAGATCTTGCTTTCCTCTTGATTTGATTTTAACGGACAAGAAGTGTATTTTGAGAATGTCTCTGGTAATAATAACATGTGTTATTAACATTTATGCTTGAGTTTTTTATTATTCTTTTACCACTTCCGAACGAATATGTGAAGATTTTTTTTTCATTTTGCAATAACGCTTTCGGCATTTTTCCTTCAGAGTTATTCTTTTTGTTTTTAAATTTTTGGCAACATCTGATTTGGAAAAAGTTCCACGAAGTTTGTTTTAAGTGTAAATGCATCTGGACATACAGTGTAGAGTGGGATTCGAACAACAAATATGAGCTTCCGTCGCGAATCGAACCAGCGCTCCTTTCATTATGTTTTCTTTCCACGTTTATTAAAATTTGCTTCCTTCAGCCTACTTCCGATTGTCGTATATATCAATTCGTATTCCCGTTTTTTTTTTTCATTTGCATTGTTCGAGCAGTGATAACTTTCTCTCTTAATCTGGTTATTCGAATACTTTTATACTTAATTTTTTTTTCCTTTTCTCGATTTTCCCTTCGCACTCATTGCAGATTTTGGTATCGCGCTTTTCCATATTTTCAGTAATTTATTTCTTTGACTATTTTTAATTTGCCCTTAGTCCGAATCAAGAAAATATGTTGGGAAATGTTTCCCGTGTAAATCTTATTGTATGGTGGTGTAAAATTGATGCCAGCTTTTTCTTGCGATAAGGGTTTTGAAAGTGCAAGGGTCTCATTTATTAACCATGGTGGGAAGGGGAGGGGGCGGAGGGGTGCCAGAAACCTTCCAGTCGGAATATGCCTGAAACGAAAAGTATAGATCGACCAAAACGAAAAAAAAATCCTTGGGACGAAAAGTACCCGCGCAGATCTCCCTTCTTCCCTTCAGTTCGGGCCATAAGGAAGCATGGTCCACTCTCCCCCGCCCCTCCTCGCGGGAGTACGGTGCACAGGAGTCGTGGGTCTGCGCAGGTTGTTTTGCTTGTGGTTCCACTTTTCCATCAGCAGGTGCGTGCTGAGAAGGCTATGCTATCTGCGAGTGAGGGGGAGGGGGTGACGAGCAACACTGCCACAGCGAGTCGCTGTAAATGATTTCATTGTCTGTGCTGGGTGAAACCGGTTCTTGGTGCTCCTACACTTTTCCGATACATTTCTGCCAGCCTTTCTAGCGAAGCGAGGTCATATGTTCCAGATTCGAACTCTGGTCAGGCATGAATGTATCACTGAGTTTGTCCCGCCACAATTTTATAAATTGATAATTCATCCGTATTATCGCGATTAACTCAAGAGGCAGAAGAGTGATGTAAAATAACCGAAATAGAAATTGATGCATTTGTGCCTGGTGCTAGTGTAACGACGAAGTTAACTCTTTATAAATGATGCAATAGGTAGCCCTTGCGCTCAAATACACTTATACCTTGCCACAAAAAAATCTAACTTATCGCTGATCTCTTACTACATTTGGAATACAGCCAAGAGCGATGTAAAGCAATGCAATTACATTGTAAATGTTTCACATCCTATAGTCTTTCTTTTTCTCGTAGCGGGGGCGGGGGTTCATTCATTACAAATATCTAGGAATGGATTTAGCAGCAATCCGTGACATACTTAAATATCATAACATGCTGCGTAGCCAGGGTTCTTGGGTCCTAGCCTCTGATAATGAGTTTTTCTTTTTCGTTGTTTCTTCAATCTTCATCAATTTCCCTGAAGCATCATTCATCCTCTGTCGCCATTGGCTATATGTAAAAATTGACATAAAATTAGTAAATTTTGAAAAGAAAACACAAGGATCTGCTTTTCTCATAGCTCGCCAAACAAGCACATTTCTTTTTATTTATTCTTTCAGCGCTATCATTATTCTTGGCAGGCAATGGAATTGAAGCAACTCTCACAACTAACGTAAACTACATATCACTCAGGCATGACAATTCTCGCGGGCAAAGTGGATTTCTTTGGCACATGGTAGCGCAATAACTATCTTCTGGCCTAGATTTAAATCCGTATTTTTATTCCAGTTGAGTGATTGACTCACAATTTTGCCATTGAAGGTTTGGGTTGTATTTGTGTTATACGTATTGTGTTTTTGGTGCGCTAGGAAAAAGCAATCCCAAAGGTTTGCACTGAACAGAAAATTGTGTGCTTTTCCTCTCTCTCTCTCTCTCTCTCTCTCTCTCTCTTCCAACTCCGTCCCTCTCTCTCACCCCAAGTCCCCACTATTTAGGTAAACTGTTGTTAGAAACATATTTTCCGAAGAATATCCACATTGAAAATAATATTCCCCAATTGTTTTGATAGGGCATTTCTATTGCTCCGAACGAATTATCTCCGTAAGAGGACTAGGGCCTCCCCTATGGCGCAATCGTAGAGTCGTCACCTTTAATCAAGGGGTCCCGGGTTCGATACCCGGTGGAGGAACCTAGTGGTCAGGAACCCACTATAAACTGTAGGTCCAGTCCCAATTAGCCTTTCTGTGCATAAAGTGGACTTAAAAAAACAACAATTCAATTCAATTCAATTGAATTATCTTATCAATATTTTTAAATCTGCATGCACCTGGTTAATTTAATAGATTATACATTTATATTCATTGCGGGCAGAAATGTGCGAGAAAACAATGCATTTTTTTTCAGGGAATGCATGAGTCAATAATAATGTATATTTTACGGTATATACTTTTTTATATTGCATTGATTCAATAGTATCCTTATTTCCTAAAGCAAGCGTGAGTTTCTTTACACACACCACGCAGGCCCTGCTTGACGTAAATCTCAGATGCAGTAACTTCACGGTTGCCTTTTGCCACCACGCTTTGGCTTTAATTCGAGCCCCGGTGGGTGCTTCGTTCGAGATCCTGCAGCAGTTTTACTCGTATCTATGCCTTGAGCATGCCACTTGCAACGGAACCAATAAAATGAAACTTTCTGCACCGGAATGGGCGTGAAACTCTACATGCACCAATGATAAGGTGTTTTCAAGAGGCATGTGCCACGTGCAGCATGTCCCTTCGGTCCGAATGTTCCTTTACGATATCATTTCATCATGCCTTACTTTCGGAATTTACAAGAGAGAAGATAGTCCGTATGTTCTTGTGCGGCGGATCTGCACTACTGATACGACCCTTGGTGTGGACGATTCATGCGTCAGGCGTTGGATTCGGTGTTACGAGGAAGAAGGTGACCAAGGAATGAAGTGAAGACCCAACAAAGGCCGGCCGTGGAAGGCAACCAGGGAAGAAGATGCAGGCATCATTGAGATGAGCGAGGGCAATCCCTTCATGGCTACAACGAAGATTCGCCAAGAGTTGAAACTGGAGTGCCATGCTGCAAGAGTTCGGCACCGTCGAGCGGCAAAGAATGAAGCAATGACGCATTTCCATCACGAAGCACGGATCAGTTTTCTTTACAATATTTACCAGCTCCTCAAGAATTTTGGCAGAACGTAATTTTCAGCGACAAAAAAGTATTTTCGTCTGACGAAAATGGTCAGGTTTATGTTTGGAGGCGCAACAAAACTCGCTACGGCCCCGAGAACATTTCTACCCATGCTAGGAGTGGCAGGATATCCGTGGCGGTGTGGGGATGGATCAGTTCGTCTGGAGTAGGTGGATTGGTGGAAGTGTCCTCGAGAATGAATTCGCAGGAATACATCGCAGTGCTGGAAAACCACACGCTTCCCAGCGTGCGAGAGAGACACCTTGAAGATGAGATTTCGCACGTGACTTTCGATCAAGACAACAGCAGCGTCCATACATCGAAAGCGAACACCACCTGGTTTAATCAGAACCCAGGAATTTCAAGAGTAGATTGGCCAGCGAAGTCTCCCAATCGAAAACATTTTCACGTGTTTGATGTTTGGGAGAGTTTAAGGAGAAGACCAAACATCTGCTCGTGGAATCCTTGCCTGGTCGACTAGATGCAGTGCTTGAATCCAACGGCGGGTGGACACAGTATCGATACCCGCACGGTTTAACCGATGTTCTTTGCTACATCCCAGAACAAAACTAATTACACACATCTCCATATACAACTTATGTTTCCAATTCTTTTGATACCTTGGTGCTCATGGTTACTTTTTCACACACCTGCACCATTATATTATATTCTATAATATTAATATTCACATTATTGACAGATATGATTCACATAAAATTCAAATGCGCAGCACACATGCACCCATCCCTAACACTTAACTATTAGTTACATTACACCTATCACGTTGTCACAGTTCTAAATCAGTGGTGCCCAGGGGGAGGGGCATTATGGCACAGACTATGATGGAAATTTGACTGAGTAAACAGGGAACAAGTTTAATTACGTTATCAATTAGCCATTGCTGTTATACAAATAGTAATTTGTAGATTGTCAGGGGAATTGTTACGGGTAATAAGTAATATTGGTGGGGGGGGGGGTGATATCCAACTCTTACATATTAGGCCTTAGATTGATAGGGAAATTATGGTGGGCGATTAATGAAGTTAGTGGGATTTTCAGGTAGCTGGATTGATAATTATTTTGGGGGCAGGGAATCCCAACTCTTGTGTATTACTATTACGTCTTAGATTGCTTTTTTGGAGGGAGCAATATCAACAGGAAATCTAAAATTGGCTTGGAAATTTGGTTGGGAAGATTGAGTATTAAATTTGAGGTGGAGGAGAGGTGAATAAAGTTTTGATAAAGTGTTATGTCTTAGATTGTGAAGGGACTCTAACCCGGAACATTCGGTGTCTGGATCGTTAGTCCATCACTAACTGCGCTTGGCCGCAGAGAAGGTTCTCTTTGGTGGCCAAGCGCGTTAAATGGTCCACTTCCGATACCACGAAATTTCCGGGTTCGAGTCACGGCTTCAGTATTGGTATCATGGTGTCAATTTAATCTAATCGTCACTCATCCTCATTAGCCGAAAGTGGCAGAAGAGCGACTTAAAATAACAAAGAGGTACAAAAACAACTTTAACCCTCTAGTAATTTCTGATCAATAGATGCGTATTAGCTTTGATTGTTGACTCTTTAATTATAAGCTTACGATTATTATTGTTAATATGGATTGCCATCCATCAACAGAAGGACGGACCAATCGATATTTAATTCATGACGTTTTTTTGGTATTTGTTGTCCCTTCGGATCAGCTTCGAAACCTAAGGAAATGATTAGATGTCTGTCTGAAGTTAGTGACAATGGTTCTTTAATTTTCCGTCGCTCTTTCAGCCGGCGCGGGAACCACCTTTATGGCAGTGATCCTCTGTTGCCGCGTTTACCTACGAAGGAACTCGTGGCCAAACAACGAATTAGGTCTACCGCTTGGGCAAGAAGCGGCAACTTCACAAAGCCCTCTTCTCCGAAGCAGCCAGCCGGGAAACAGAATTTTGTCAAAATAACCCTTCTGCTTTGTGAATGAACACCGGTTCTAACAGCGTTTCTATACTTAATTGGACATTATCCATTGTTTTTCTTTTTGATTGACTATATATTCTATCTATATATTTCGAGACATATCAAGAGATCACCTCTTCTCTCATCTTCAGGCGATCAATTTTTGCTATGTCTGTAGTGTGATTGGAACAATGACAGTCCGTGATTTTTTCCAAATCCGGTCCGCTAAGCAACCAGTCTTAGATGCCTATTCGAAATCGACAGTTATAGAGCAAAATATGTTTGAAGTGAAGAGTCTTATTGAATGAAACATAGCTCGACTCACCCTCACATTTGAATTTTTTTAGATAACTTGCTTGCACTTCGTATAGAAAGCACCACGAGACTGAAAATTCACACTATTTGTCATGGCAAATAGACCTTATTCCAGCTTCGCTGAAAGTTCGATGTAGTTGTCAGTCATTAAGTTCAACGCTCTCTGCGCGTGTGTTGTGATGGGTTACCGTGTTCCAATTTTGTTTTAATTCCATTTCATGCTCAAAAAGGCTACCCGAAGTGGGACCTACAGTTGAAAGTGGGATCCGAACCACTAGGCAGTTGTGTCTCCACCAGGAATCGAACCTGGGACTCCGTGATTATAGGGGGTTAACGCGTTCATGGCTTTACAGTTTCGTGAATTCAAGGAAGCCAAGGTGAGAAAAATGTGAAGAACTATCTTCTACACGGAGCTAACTGTGTGTATGTATGTAAAACTTTCTAGCACATCCATTTTCCTACCTTCATTTTATCATCATTACGTTGAATTTTGCACCAGTGATTTTTCACTACGTTCTAGGTCACGTCACTTTGAGTCGTAAAGTATTGTCTGTAATTCAGTTTTAGTATAGTTTGTAGCCTCTCACCCAAAAATTTTTAAGGTGGGAGAAGGGAGGGGGGAAAATAGTGCGAGTTCAATTGAGAATACGAAAATAGAGCGGAATGATTATATTGCTACAATATCTTCAGGAAAGTAAAGCGTAAAATTGAATTCTGCCTCTGAGTGAGTCCATGATATTGTTTATGTTTGAAGGTAATATATTAAACATGACTATCAGCATAACCGAACGCATATAATCAGATGATTTATTAGTGTTACCAGACTAAAGGTGTGGAGTGCGGCCTGTTGCCTCGTTCATTACGGAATTCCACATGTAAAAATTGATCAGCTCTTATTGCTAGTAACCATTATAGGCTTAGACCAAATTCTGGCGTTTATATTTCAATTCACTTCCTCAACAAATCCTTTCTCGATTGACTAGATATTAAGCGGAGCGTCATTCAGTTGTTTGTGAGTGTTCTTTTTGCAGAAGCAACAGCAGCTCGCTCGCACCCACAGTGCCCCGCCCACTCGACGAGACGCGTGGTCTGTGCAGTGCAGAACAATGACAGTGTTGCCTCTCTATTCGATCTTTGTATTCTCTTTTGCCTGCCACTACACACACATTTCAGACAATTCTTCCCATACAACAAATGGAAAAGCAATCAGGCAACTGTTAAATGGCTCTTTTCTAGATTTTCTATTAACACTTTCCACGGCCAAGATATGTTAACGTGGTTCTGTTTCGTATTCCCACAATTTAGCTTCGTGCAGTAGGGCTTTATATTGCAAGCTAAAAGAAACAACGTAGGCAGGTATTTTAACATTTTAATTTTAATTTGTTTCATGATTGTGTGAAAGAATATGGTGGAAAAATACACTACTTGAGACAATATCACTAATAATAATTGGCCGCCGCTGTGCCCGAGCGTGGTAAGCCGTCGGCTTTTGATCTCGCTGCCGAAATTCCCGGGTTCGAGTCCCGGCCTGGATATGATTGTTTATGAGTGTTCCTTCATGAATTTTATCATACACTAATCCTCATCGTTGCGACTAGCCAAAAGTAAAGTAAAAAAAGAGAAATATATTAGTAATAATAAAAATATGAATCTAGCTCCCCATGGTTCCTTTATGACTGTCCTTTTATCAATTCCATCGAGTCATCATTCATCCTCATTGTTGCGATTAGCCAATAAATGGTAGAGAAGCTGCGAAAAATAAGATGTAAAATAATAACAGAATTTTCTCCACAGAAGGAAAAATAAATGCTCCAGAAAACATGCAATACAGGAAAAGAGTGTCCTGTAATGTGAGTCTGCAAACCAAATGTAAATCACGAATGAAGAAGTTACGTGAAGGTTTCGTCTTCTACGAAGCAATACAGGCTTGGATGGCGTAGTGGTAGCGTCGACGCCTTGTAATCAAGGGGTCCCGGTGGAGGCACAAAGTGGTTCGGATCCCACTTTAAACTGTAGGTCCAGTCCCGATTAGTCATACTGTTCATTGTGGACTTAAAACACCAAATCAACAGCCAACCAACCAATACGGGGTTGGAAACACTACGGTTATAGGTTTGGAAACACTGCTCCTCTCGGGAACTACTCTACCAGGCGAAACTAGACGATATGAAATACCGGGTTGCATAACCGTAAGGGAGGCGTTTCTTTCGAATTCCTCTGTACTAGGTGAATGTTTTGCACGATAATGCACCACCACATACATCTCACATTTCCAGGGCTGCTGTAGACGAAAAGTAGTTCAGAACTTCTTTTTTTTTTTTCTTGAGTCTAGGGATTAACCCTTCTACAATACTGGAACTATGAGCTTGCCATCCGAATGGAAGTAGTGTTGAAATACGTTGAAAAACAAACCAGATGTTTTCTGACCACATGCTAATTTGTGATTTTCCTAAATTCAGCTTGGACACCCCTTGTATTCGTTTTGTTTCACGCAATGATATCTTCGAAGAATTGAAACAAAAAGCCAAAAAAAGATGTTTAAAACCTTTGCACCAGCATACATAAGAATCCAGACCTTAAAAACACACAGGTTGCAAGCAAGCTGTGAGCAATTTACCGAACATTTCTTGTGCATCTCACTGTATATTGTGGAAAAGTAAACCAATACAATCGTATCATCCTTAACATTCCTGTGTAGTTCAGTAATTCTATAGCTGGCAGAAAAGTGAAGAATGTGCCAACTGAGATAGGAGGTATTGTGCATTGTTGGGAGCGTTGAATAGTAAGAGGAGAAGGGAGGAGAAGTTAATTGAGAGGAATAACCGAATGCTTGAAGCAGTAGAGAGGTTAAGAAGTTGTGGTTTTTGGGAGAGAGGATCAGTTGTTGCTTGGAGATTGAGAGAGAGAATGGGTTGATGTTACGGCAAAGCTGGGAGTGAGTTTTCGTTTAAAATTCAGGAGGAACATTCAGTTTTAGACAATAACGGTTTTGAGAACGGGAGATGTCATTTGGAGTTAAGTTATCGACAACCAGCTAAATAGGCTTTCTGTATGTGTGAGAGTGCGGAGCAGCTATCTGACGAGGTCTACTGCACGAGACAGGTAAGCCCTTTTATTGAACATGACCGTGCCGGTTCAGTCGTAAAGGTATTTACACCAGTATGTGTGTATTACCTTTCATTTCCGTGTTTGTTTAGGTTATGTTAATTGTACATTCTTCGCATGCTCTAATGAGGAACGCAACCGTAAGTGCTTCGGGGCGTCTAATTTGACACAGCGCCACCGAGGGACGGACAGACACAAAAGCTGACGATGTTCTCCTCGTCAGAGGTATTAAATCAAATTTTGATCACTAGGGTCAAAAAGGAGATACATTTCTGAATTCATTTGCTCACTTATTAACTTTCCTAATTGCTTCATATACGAGGATATTCTTAATTATCTTAATTGGCTATTTACAACATTTTATTTACTCCTTCTATAATTTTTATACTCTTCCTTTATGTATTTTGCATTTACTATAATATATATAATCGCTCTTCTCCGCTCCTAGTTTCTACAATGAGTTCTGCTCTTCTTTATATGACGCGCTGCCATCTATCGTTGCTCTCGGGAAACATTTCTTCCTTGCATTTTTCATTGTGTTGTCGGAACTGGCACGTGACATACCATTAAGATAATGTTGAGGCACCGTGATTTAGTATTATTCATGGTGGTGAACCGCACTCAAGAGTGTTGTTTTACATGGTGGAGGTTTGCCGGTTTCATCGAAAAGCGATGAAGTTTAGTGTCATTATTTACCCCCAAAGCTTTGGCGTCTCATTTGCGGAGAGATGATGTTATTTGTGCTTAGCCAGCGACTAGAAATATTGTTCTGAATTAAATGCTGTGTGGTTCAAACGTGGTGCTAGACAGTTTGCCTGTACTTATTATCCTTGTCGTAGGCTGTGCTTATTTTGAACGAATAGAAAAAAATGCCCTTCTTGTGCACATTCACCGGGTTACAGGTTACAGGTGCCTGTGCTTCCCTAGCGTTTATGGCTTTCCGGAGAATAAGTATTTGTCGAAGAAGTATAAGAAACTGTCATGGACGTTCGAAAGAGGACAAAGGGGGTCCACGCCCCTCTTGGAAAATGAATGTCAACCTAATATTATATATTACACATATATTATTTCATTTCGGACGCAGTAATCCGTGTTCATTATTAGGTCATTGCAGTAACATGGAACTCCAAACTGAAAGAGTGTTTTGAAGGGAGGTAACGCTGTTAAGAGACCTAATGAAGAAAATAGACCACGAGAGGGTAAGTATATTTGGTTGGAAAAGAGTGATCAGGCAGTGGCTGTAGATATGTCCAAAGTGTAATCCAGTCCCGATTAGTTGGTCACCCTACGGCACACTAGTTTTCGACCTCGTTCCCGCGTAAGACTTAGATGTAGCAATAGAACATTTACCTTTGTCCCGAACTGGACACTAATCTAATTTTCGGACATTAGTTTGTCTAATTAACAAATGGAGGTCTTAGTTCTCGCCTGCCGCCAGGGAAGCCCAGTAAATTTCTCTAGCTCTACCGCAGATGGAACGTGAGAGTTTCCAAATTACCATAGCTTCGGACGAACTTTACAATCCCCTCCTCCACTTCCTTCATCCACTGAAGGAAAAAAAATGGGGGAGAGGGTTAAAAATTAAACTTTTTGCATCCCGACAGTCTTTTGCTGCTCGAGCACACAGACTCAACTCAGGCGAATGACTCGTCTTTTTCACAGCTCCCTGGTGTAATCAGGGCAACGCAGAATCGCAGAGTTGTCCCTCGCAAGTTTCCTCGGTAACGTGTTGTGTGCAATTAACCGCATGGATACAGTGAGTACGGGTACGAAACAGAAAATCGATGAATGAACCTGTGCTGAGCTGAATAACTTAGCTACTCTCAGGGAAACTCCGCGAAAGCTGCGTATTCACTGATTTCCCTCAGCGAACGTTGCAGGGTCCAGATTTAGCGCGCGCGGCACGTGTTTCGCTACACTGCACTGATTTCTAACGATACTAGTGACAAAATATACTTATTTCGTGCCGACTGCTTAAAACTATAAATATATCTGGAAGAATTACAGCTAGAGGTAGAAAAAATGACTTATAGGGGCACTCCGGTCGCCATGCAGCATGTATTTTTAAATTTAGTTCCATTTATATATATATATATATATATATATAATCAGGAGCGTATATTCTAGGCTAGCTAGGCTATCTGCGAAGCCTGAAGTCTAGAGAAGATGATGATGATGCTGATTCTGGAGTTGGCAACCTGATTTCCTATGAGTTGGCAACGTCATTTCCTATGAGTTGGCCATCTGATTTCCTATGAGTTGGCAACCTCATTTCATATGAGTTGGCAACCTCATTTCCTATGAGTTGGCAACCAGATTTCCTAAGAGTTGGCAACCAGATTTCCTAAGAGTTGGCAACCAGATTTCCTAAGAGTTGGCAACCAGATTTCCTATGAGTTGGCAACCAGATTTCCTATGAGTTGGCAACCAGATTTCGTATGAGTTGGCAACATGATTTCTTATGAGTTGGCAACATGAATGGCGCTACATTAACCACGGCTTGCTTGTAATTGCAGTGCCATCGTGTATCATTTTAGTGAAAGAATAAGACAAGATCTAAACGAAGGTAGAGACGGGTGAAAGTGTGGCTAATATGAAGACGCAGTACTGGAACAGAGACTGCGCGGGTTAGTACTGCCCACATATTCCCCTGCGCGGTGCAGTACTGCCAACTGCGCACACAGTCACCTGAGAGGCGTTGTAGTCTTGCCACCGTTTCCTACGCGCCACGTTGTGCCACAGAGAGCGCGTAGAAATGAAAAATAGTTGTAAAGCGTGGATCTTCCTTTACCTTAGGCAATATTATTAAAATCCTTTCACCTTAGCAACGAGAGGAGACACGTTGGTACAAACTGAGTTGCCAAGTTCAGCTCTTCCCACACGTTACAAATGTTGAATGTAAGAATTTGATTGATTTAATGAAAAAATTATGGGTGCGTTAGCACTATTTTGCACCCGTCACATTATACGAGGCCCGGTCTCTTATCATCACTAAAATAAACGCGTGTCTAAAGACTGAATTATTATTAGTTGGGTTAAAAGCTGAGGCTCTAAAGGGACACTCAACAGACATAAGGGCAAAACACAAATCAACATGCACATAGCCCTACAATAGATTATACTGGCCGTAGGTGACGATAGAGCCTCGTAAGTCTGCAAAATGCAATCCAGGATATACGAATTTAAGTGTCATAAAGTAACTGTCGATAAAGTTACTTGTATAGCAAGAAGTAACTCTGTTACAGTTACTTACTTTGAAAAGTAACTAGTTACAATTGGAATTCATCAAAAAAGTAACTGTTATTTGCAACTAGTTACTACCAAGCACTATTTTGTCACGTAGGTGTTAGCCATGTCAATACTATGCGTAGGCATCGCCAGTCTTTAAACATTATTTACGTTGTGTTTCACGATAAAAGTAACCAGCCTTTAATTAGAGGAGGAGAAATTAATAAAACATGTTGACATCGAAAACTACGAATATATTTTTTAAGCAAATCCGAGCGTACATTACACTTTCCTTTCCCCAAAAGGCTCCTAACAACCGCGAAGCTATTTCATCAAGCACTCTCACAGACTCATGCATTTATAACTCAACGCCTCGGGCTGAGCTGGGCTGGGAAGGAGACGCCGCACAATATCAGCATGGAACCGTCGACGCGTTTTTAGCCGGTAATATAATGTGGCAGGTAACATGCCGCTTTCCTCCCTCGGTGCAAGAGATTCAATGCGCAATGGAGGAAACTGATTCAAAATGCATGACGGAGTCTCCTGGGGAATTTTGTTGGGGGATGGAAACGACGGTCGATGCCCAATCATGACACTGTCGAGTTACTTATGCATTTGTCTGAAGAAAAGAGAGGTCGACCGCCCAAGAGAACAATGTTACGGGAAATGTACCGAGCAATTTACATGAGAGGTTAAGTTGACGAATTTGCATCCAGGAGGTATTTGGCTCGTCAACCGTACGCGTGCTTGTGGCTCGATCGTTCAAGGTTGTACGGTTTTGTAATGTGATTATAATTTAATATTTAAGTTGCTCGCTAGATGGCAGCAAGATGCTGCTGCGTGAATGATTACTAGTCACGTGTATGATTTTATTCATACACACACATTAAGTAATACAGTGTATTAAATTTCATTTCGGGTCATATACTGCCTTGTCCCGTTTACTAGAAAACGTAAAGGAAAGGAAACTAGAATCAGATTTCACGAGTTTCGTGCGTATCAGGCTTTGAGAAATAAATGGTTAAAGGCTATTTCTAGAAGATTTGGTCAAATTCTGTGATCAGATTCCTCTTTTGCTTCAAGTGATATCCCGTGAAATGGTTAATAAACCAGATGTTAGAATCGGTACTGAAATGGAACTTTCCGACTATTTTTCCTGGTTATTCTCTACAAAAAAGTAAATGAATAAAAGCTACATTCCCCTAGTCTGTGTTACTTTCTTCAGTAATAATAATAATTATTATTATTTATTACTAAAGTAGGGTTACACTTAAGCTTACAATTTACTTTACATTGATTCTGTAACTACAAAAACAGTTTTTTGCCCTGCATGAATTAATAGGTATACAGTTTTTGTATTTGTTTATAAGCATACATAAAATGGAATATTATAAATTTATATAATTGAAAAACATAAGAAATAGAAGAGAATAATCATTTTTGCAACTACGTTATATGAAGGCCAATTTCTCTCCTTTCTGCAATTTATAGGTAGTTGATTCCATGCTTTTCTTGCCAGAGATGACAGGGATTTTGATCCGTATCTTGCCTTGTTACATTTCGGTACTCGGATACTGTTGGGATAATGTATATTGCTAGATATAATTACTTTGTCGCTTAATAAATGGTTGTGTGTGTTAATTCCTCTGCAGCTCTTCTCTGCTTGCAGGTGAAGTCGTGTGCGCCGTATTTCTTATGCTACGAATAGCCCGATTTTGCATTTTCTCTAGCTTCATTGTGTTATTTCAGAGGAACAGTATTCAAGTAACGGCCTAATAAATGCTTTGGAGAACGCTAATTTGTAGGCACGGTGTACATATTTGCAGACCAGTTGAAACTTGCACGTGAAGACATTTTTTTTTTACATGTGAAAAGGATAAATTCTTATCTAGGTGCATACCGAGATATTTTAGAAATTCACATGGTTTTATATTGGAATTACCTATTTTAATGTTGTCAACTAGCGTGTCGTTATTGTTTTCACTTGATAGTATTAATACTTGCGTCTTAGACTCGTTCACTTTCAACATGTTAGATTTTGATACCACTCAAGAACTTCGGGCATGTTTTTTCTCAATATTTGCAATTACTTTTTCTAATTTGCTTGACGCGCAGTACAGGAGACAGTCATCTGCGTACAAATATAATTCAAACCCAAATTTCCTGTCTGCGATATCATTCACAAACATGTTAAACAGTTTTGGGCCTAGAATTGATCCCTGTGGTACCTCGAGAGATACATTTAAACTGTTTGAAATCGAGTTGCTAACTTTTATGTCGAGACTCCTATTGCGTACATAACTTTCGATCCAGTTGCATTCAGCGGCAGAGAAATTGAATTGCTGATGTAATTTCTGTATTAATAAATTTGGTTGAATACTGTCGAATGCTTTATGCATGTTATCTTACTAACTTCTCTCGACAAGACTCTCTGCAGCTGGGTTATTGTGGCCAATATCTGCTGACGTTTAAATGACAGCACCCTAGGTTCTGTCCGTCTTTTCTGCAAGCATTTTACAAAAATGTTTAAATAGCTGTATTTCTATAACCAAACGTTAGTTGTGACAGTGTAATCATTGAAATTGTTGATATCTTTCGGTCTCCTTTATTGCACAACGCGAGATCAACTTCGTGTTCTGATCGTCGCACGAAGAATGCCTACGTTGTTAGGTAAGGTGTGTTAGGTGTGATTTCCCTTAGCATAAATACATAGCAAATGTATTATTCATTTAGCGTAACAATGAAAGCATTCCGCGGTGATGTCAGAACGCAAGGTTGCTCTCGCGTTGTGCGATAAGGGAGACCAGATTTGTTTCTGGTTGAAAACATTTATTTCCAGTTAGTGTTGAAGTGTAGTTTAATTTTCCCTGATTGACGGGGGGAATGCCTCCCGATTGGTGTATTCATAACGCCGTCGCCTTGTAATCAAGGGGTCCCGGGTTCGATTTCCGATGGAGGCACACAGTGGCTCGGTTTCCACTTTAAACTGTAGGTCCAGTCCTAATTAGCTTATCTGTGCATAAAGTGAACTAAAAACAACAATTTAACGTCAAGGCGAGGTGGGGGAGGGACGTAGCAGATGCCTGGCAAAGTTAATGTAATTTGAATGGTAATCATAGCAATATTTCATTACAGATAATATTGTTTTTGGCGATCTATAGGCTGTCAGTCACAGCAATTAACTGCCATGTCCAACAAAATAACGAGGAAGTTTTCACAAGAGACATTAGAATCGTGTTGACTTCCTAGACCGGGAGGGGGGGGGGGGTGCGAAGGGAAAATTTCGTTCGGGACGGGGATTGGTACGGAAATAATTATCCTGACGTTCGGAACAGGAAAATTTCTCCATTTCCCGACCACATCGGGAAATTTTCAGGACTAGAAATTTTCGTAATTTCTCGATGCGGTAAATGTCTCGATTTGTACAGTCACGGACGCTTCTGGGTTTCAACGATTTCATTGAAAGTAAATGGGATCATTATAACGCAGAATTGTTCGTAACCATTCACAGTATATCCCCTTCAAATGACTATTTTTGCAATTCTGGAATAAAAATGTAGAGACCGAGAGTAAAAGCGAGTGAAATGGCTGGAAGAGGGGAGGGGATATCAACATGAGTTGGCAACACTTCGATGCTTAATTCCGCTTCGGAAATAATATATGATCATCACGAAGGTAAAAAAAAAAGACAGAGAGAAAGAGACAGAAGGGGAATGTGGATGATTGCGTCGTATCACAAATAATGAAAATGTCTTCGCAAACAACGATGGGGATAGTATATCACTGCGAAGATTAAAACAAAAAAACTACCATTGGCGATTCAAAGGGGAAGCATTAAATATGCAGGTTCTGTTTCCCACTGAACTATTGAATGCAGATGGCATCCATGTCCCTCACAGAGAAGGGAACCGTTTCAGCCATTATCTTTAACACGCCTGAAAAAAAGGGATTTAAGGAACCATTTAGCACTGTACGAAAATGATCAATAACTAACGAACTACAGTGCGTAGAGATATATACACTTTTGTCTGTTACTCGTTCTGCTTCTCTTGGACAATTAAGACGAAGTAAACACAGGTGTCTAAGACATTCATTCAAAATTAAAATTATTATTATTTATTATATTTATGGCTTAATTGTAACCCTATTCCTATTTCCTTTAATGCAAACAATGGCTTGATGCCTTAAATAGTGAAAAAGAAACCACACAAGATTGACTTGGTGAAGTCCACTTTAGGCCCGGCAAAGTGAAGAAGATGACCTTTTACTCGCATATCATTTTTCGTTGGCATTACTGTTTTGCAGGTCAACGAGGCTTCGGCGTCTAGACCTGCGGTCAGTATAGGGTCATTCCGTGCCAAATCACTCAAAAAAATGGAATTTTTGTCCTCACCATTTCCGAATTTCACGAAGCTCTCAGAGTAAGTAGTATTTGAGGAGCAAAGAATATTTGCACAATAACAGCCAACAGCAATGCATACTTTTCATGTAGCAGGTTTGCCAACTTAGAGAAAAAGTGAAAAGTTTGACACACGGTGCCGAAGAAAAAAAATCACAAGTGTTGTTGCAGGTAAGCTAGAATCTTCATGTTGGGCTCATTTTAAAGCTAAAGAATTGTTCTTCTAATAAAAAATAAACTTCTTTACCTTCAATCAAATTTTTATGTCAAGGTCATATCATATGACCTTTGACCTTGAAAATTTTCAAAACTGAAGGCACGAACCATGTAGCTTGTCACTTAGTTGGGAACTCTCCCTGTGGCGCGTCGTTTCGGTCTGAGCACCCTTCCTTTAAGGAGCTTTCAGACCGAAGTAACAAGTAGCACGCGAATACGACATATGAACGTGCCGCGGGTTCGGTATCCCATTCACGAAAATATTTGAAATGTGCCTGAAATCGAGGGTGTAGAAAGGGATACCGGAGCCCGTGTGACTTGCTGTTTGGAACCTCATGTGCAATGAATGCTATTTTACAGTCTGGAAGTGTCTGTGTCACTAGTCACATCAGTGTGAACGTCCCGTGTCGTTTGTCCCATTGGTCTGAAAGTTTCCTTACACTCATGTCGATGGCACTAAGGAAGTTTTGTGGGTTTCCCCTCGTCGTTTCATGTAATCATCATTATCATCATCGCCGCGATTAGTTTAAAGCGGAAGAAAAGAGACCAAAAATACAAATGCTTCAGTGTATGTATCTTTAAAACAAATAATGATGATGATAATAATAACGAACCTAATTCATACACAAAAATTTAGTTACCAAAAGCATTTCACGCGTGGTCGACTGTCTAGAATGTTCGTTAATATCTTCGCAACCTCTGTACCAAATATCATAGCAATTATCACATTCATAGAAATGCTTCATGTAAAAGAATCAGACGTTGCAGCGAGAACTCCATTTACTTCCATTATAAGCTGACGAATACCATGCAGCTGTGCCGACCCCAGCGCCTCTAGCGGTATCATATTCGAGTGGAGCCAGCCAGAGAGCCCAGAACAGTGCCGTTTTCCACACTACGTTATTCAAGGCGCTGTACTGGAAGTTTTTGAACCAGGTTTTTCGATTCCATCCATTTAAATAATCCTCATGTAAAAATCGAACACTGCACTGCATATTATACTTGCCGTCCTCCGTGGCGGAGTGGTTAGCACATCGTGCTACGACGCCAGGGTTCCCGGGTTCGAATCTCGGCCTGGGGATGGGTGTTTGTGAGCGTCCATTCAACAATTTTCATCATATCATCACTCATCCCCATCTTCGCAATTAACCAAAAGTGGCAGAAAAGTGAAGTAAAAATAACTAAATCAATCAAATGAAGCATATTATACTTGAACCATCACCAAACTATCTCTATCAATGAATTGAAAACAGTTGGAATGCCAATTCAGCTCTTCACTGCACACAGCAGTTGAATCAGTACAACATCGAAACTGGTCACAGTACATGTGCGTACGATGACTTGGAAACGAAATTTGAAATTACGTACTGAAGAAAAATAAATTTGTTATTAGCAAAACAAAATTACTCCGTGGCATAATAATTATTTAGGGACCAAGGTCTACCAAGCGGCTTTTCACTAGTTTTTTTTTTCAAACAGATAACTGTAAATGAGTTGATTTCTTTACTAAGTAACAGTTACAGCTGTTTCAATTATATCTGAGTTATTGTTTCAAACTGTAACAGCTATATTCCATGGCTATATCTTGCAAGCTCGGTGGAGAAACATAGAGGAGCAACAGCAACTTAGCACTTGTGTTCCGTACCTTGTACTTTTGGAGCCAAGATGGCCGCCACGTTATTCTCTGGACACTAGAACCTACTGAAAGTGAGAGAGTGAAGAGTCTGGGACGAAGAGAAGCGACGCGATGTAAGAAGTATTGCAGGTTGGCTGCAAGTAATGTATATTTTGCGATGAATACATCAGTTCGATGTAATTGAGTGTCTTATTTACGTGTATTAGTCTACCTACAGCACCATTAACCTTCCTGGAAATGCTACAAACAGCGGCCGAAACAAGAAAAGTGTTTTCTTGTTGGATGACGGGCGCGAACAACTTGTCTGTTTCTGTTATTGGATGCACACATGAGTAGGTTAGGCAGGTTTAGTGCTGTTTTAGCATATCTCCAAGTTGCTATAGCTGTCGCTAGCGGCTAGTAGAAACAGTGGTTCGAAACCCACTTTAAACTAAAGGTCCAGTCGCGATTAGCCTATCCCAGCATAAAATGTACTTAAACAAACAAAGCTAAGAAACTGTATCTGAGTCATGCTTTAACTAAGTAGCTGTAACAGCAATTTCTCAATTAGGTAACTGTGAACAGTGGCGTACCAAAATTGGAGTGGGGGTCATAAATCCCCCTTTGGCCTAGTATTCCTAAAATAATAAAAAAGGAACGTCAAAGGCCTGAAAAATGTCAAACTGAGGGACTACTAAAAAAAAGTTTAGGTAAAGTTTTCGAAAATCCTAGGCATGCCTGTGACCTTGAACTATTTAACTATAACTGGGTTGTTTTTTTATAAAGGAACTGTAACACCAATTTTTCAACTAAGTTAACTCTATCAGTAACTTTTTTGGACTAACTGAGTTACTGCTTGATCAAGTTAACTGCAATTGAGTTATTTTTCAACAACGGTAACGTTCAAACTGAGCAAGTTTTCAAAGACTACTACGAAGTTAGAAAAACAGAATCGCGTACACAGCGGTTCGTCGAAAGTCTCTATCGATTGGTGATGCTGCGTCGAAAATCCTATTCTGGTAGTCCGATAAGAATGATGGCAAAAAAGGGAAGGAAAAACTTTGATCTTTTGAAATCCTTGCGAACGCTATTTGGGGAGGGAGAACAAAAAAACGTCCTTCTGCAACGCTTATAAAATGTAATGCAAGGCCTCTCGACCACGGCGATTGTCGAGGGTTCCAAATGTGGCGATTTGGGAGGGGGAAGGGCATTTGCAGAGTCCTCTTGGATACATTCCAGGCTCCAGATTTTGAGACCTACACTTTTCCTTTTTGTGTGCTTCTCTGCGTGGAGAATGTATGTGCTTTGTCGTATCCATTTTGCCTCCGGTTTGTAACCGCTAGTGGCTCCGCCAATCGACAAATCTCTTATTCTCTCTTGACCTCTGAAAGGGAATATGGGTTGCTCCAACAAAGGTTGTGGAACGTTCTGACTATAAAAGATATAGGTCACGCTGATAAGTGCCGAAGTTTTTCTTGGACCTTATGATATACGGTTGTTTCATCCCAGTATCGATGTAATGTAATTGCTGCGTCTTTGAAAGAAGACGTGCAGAAGATGTACCGCAAAGTATGTGGGTTGGATTTTTTAAAGAATTTATACGAGGATCGTTCAATAATTACGGGAGGCGCAGTGTAATGTAAAATATTATTTCTGACCTCGCGGCGTAGGCTTTGTGATAGAACCATCGGCACACATTATGAGTATCTATTCATTTCGTGAAAGATGGGGGGTATACATTGAAATATGCGAGTTTGAGAAATGCCTGAAAAAGTTTGCCAAATAAAAGTTAATAAAATGGCCTGTCTGATGTATTTTTTTGCTTTTTCTCGTGGAGGAGGTGTCAACACTACAAAATCCATAGGACCCAGATTCGAACCCTAGTTATGCCAACCTTCGTGGCGGAGTGGTCAGGACAGCGAACTACGATGCCAGGGTTCCCGAGTTCAAATCCAGGCCTGGGCATGGTGTTCTTTGTAGGTTCCCCTTCATCAATTTCATATCATCGTCACTCATCCTCAGGGTCCCGGGTTCGATACCCGGTGGAGGCACATAGTGGTTCGGATCCCACTTTAAACTGTAGGTCCGGTCCCGATTAGCCTTACTGTGCATAAAGTGGACTTAAACACCAAATCAATCAATCAATCTATCAATCACTCATCCTCATCTTCGCGATTAGGCAAAAGTGACAGAAAAGCGAAGTAAAATAAACCAAATTAATCAATCTAACCTTAGTTAAGGCATGGATGTATCGCTTTGTTTTTCGTCATCCCTTTCTTCTTCGCTATTAAACCAAGACGCAGAAAAGTAACGTAAAGTAAGAGAAATACTGACCAATAAGAGACAGAGACTTGCCTTTTGAAACCGAGACAAGTGTTTGTAAATCCAGAGAGACATCCTCACACGGGAGATGAGAGAAAAGTCTCGCCTCAATACCCTCCCCAGTAGCAACATTGGATAAGAGAGAAAACCCAGTTAAAAAGAGGATTTCATACAGATTGGCAAAAGCTATAACAGATTGATTGAATCTGCATCCGTCTACGTCATCCGGCCTTCCCGCCACAAACGCGCCAATAGACGGAGAGCCACGCACCGAACAAATCGGAAAACAGTTGTCCGCTTCGGTAAATTCAATTGAAATTGCTTATCACTGTTCATTAACGTCGCGTCGCTTCGTTCTGTATACGTCACTCTGTGTTATCTCTCATTTTTTGCCCCGGTGCATTCGTTGGCTGATGTAATTTTGAAATCGTCAATATTTCCAGTCGAAAGCACAAGACGGGGCTTGTGCCCGTATAGCGTACCGAAGGAGGTCAATTGGTCGCTAATCTCCTTTGCGAATTCGGCCGGCCAACTTCGCTGCGAGTTCAATCTGCCACCATTTTGTGAACAGTTCATGCATGAAATGGCTTCCTGGAAACGCTCGCGTCTGATTCAGACGAAACTTTTTTTTTGTTTTGCTTACAGATAGCTTTTGAAAAATGCCCCAGTGGGAATTTGTGTGTTGTTGTGCCTCGGAAACGAAGCATTTTAAAGACTTTTTACGTATAATTTTGCTCATTATCTTGTATTTTGAGATTAAATTGTTGTAAGAACAAGATAACTCGGATGGCTGGTCTGGTCATAGGCGCTGGCTTCGGGGGTGGGGGGTAAGGCACTCACTGCCAGTTACCAGTTACGAGTCTTGGCTTGCTTTTCGCAATATGATATGGAGTACCAGCGTCTGTGGACACCTTGCCTCCTCTTTGAAGTGTTTTAGAAATGGCGTGCGATGTTTTCGGTGTTGAATTCCACTCCTGCAGCTGTCGCTTGGGGTGGGAAAGTGAGGGTGGCAGTGGCAGTTAGGCTGTGGTCACTTTTCACTTGTCCTGGCTGGTCGGCTCAGGGACTTGGTAGACGATGAGTGTGTCTGTGTGGGTTGGAGGTGCCAATGGCTCGTGCCGTTGGATTTGGGTTTTCCTGGAGTTTGGCCCAGAACGTGGCGGTTGTCCGCTTGATCACGTCATCTAGCGGTGGAATGTCGAGGTTTTCGTGGAGTTGGACGTTTGTTGTATACCGTCCGTGTCCGCTGATGATACGTAGGACCCTGTTCTGTATTACTTGGAGTCTGCGGAGGGTCGTCTTGGGTAGGTGTTGCCAGGCAGGACAGGCGTAGAGCAGAGCTGGTCGGATGATTGCCTTGTACAGTTGAAGTCTGGTTTCCAGCCGCAGTCCTGGCGATCGTAGCATCGGGTAAAGTGCTCCCACGCGTTTGTTTCCTTGGTTGACGATTTTGGCTACGTGTTCTCTGAGATAGAGCCCTCTGTCTAGCAGCATGCCGAGATATGTTGTGGTTTGTTTGTGGGGAACAGGTTGTCCTTGTAGTCTGAGATGGTATTCGCGCGGACAGCGTCTACGAGAGAACACGATGGCGGTGCTCTTGTCGGGATTCACTCGCACTCTCCATTGTTTTGCCCAGTGGTCGTATTGTTGCAGTTCTTCTTGCATTCCGAGGTAGGAAACACGAATATCCTTGGCTGCGGCAAAGTATGCGGTGTCGTCTGCGAAAGTGGCTGGGAGGCAACCAAAGGCTGTTGGTACATCCGCTGTAAACAGGGCGTACAGCAGCGGGGAGAGGGAGGATTCTTGGGGTACTCCAGCTGTGGTTGTTCGAATGGTGGAGATGGCTCCTTGAAACGCTGCGAAGAAGGTGCGTTGATGGAGGTAGCTGTCCAGCAAGCGTACATAACAGTCAGGTATACCAAGTCTGTGTAGCTTGTATATGAGTCCTTCGAGCCAACTCACTGCCCCCCTCCCGAATTTCCAAAGAAGGGCAGGTATTACATTACTTGTACGTACTATCGTTTATATCAATCTTGCTTCCCCGTTGCAACAAACACAAGGCCGTCAGCCCGTCGCCACCAAGGCACACGACCACCGGCTCGGTCCCCTCGAAAGACCAAGACGGGGCGTCGCTGCCTACAATTTCTCTTTCTGTTATAATATATGCCACGACTACGCTCAGTATCTGCGGGTCATGAGAGTCCGCATCTCAAGGTACGGGTAAGGGTCTGCTTTTGAATAATAATAATTTTAAAAATAATAATTTATGCTTACTTATCTAAGAACTCTAAAATAAGGTAACCATTCTCATGCTTGAACCTCCATCGTGATCGCACCCGCATTCCACTGACCAGTGAGGATACGCATGCGAGTCGCGAGCGAAATCAGCATAATCAAAACTGACATCTTATGGATCTATAAAGCCTCCGCCTCACTGACCAGTGACCGCGGGACACCTCATCAAACCAAAAGGAGGCCAGGTAATTTGTACTTATGAACCAAATTTACTATGAAGGAAATACCCATTAACGATTACAGAATTTATTTGCTTCTCAAATTTCCAATTAACATTCCAAAATTGACATGAGAGAAGGTTCTCCGTTTAAACCTTAATCAACGTATTCACAAATCCCAACATAGTTAAGTTAAGAGAAAAATATACAAACTTCTGATCAAAAGGAAAACTACAAGAATGCCAATATAAAATTTAGATCATAACGACTTCCGTAACATAGACTGAAACTTGCTTTAGAGTAAACATAAAACCCAGATAGCTTTCTCTTATAAATTATGTCCATATCCCATCATAGAACTAACACAGCTGTAACTTGGTTTCAATAAACGGTGACAAATTATTAACTAATGGTCGACAATATTACTTGTAATCAAGACAAAAGAAAAATTTGCATAACATCTATCCGTAAATTCCTATTCGTGCTTTTGTCATATTTTCACATCTACATTATGTTCTATAGAACTCATGAGGTAAACTACCATCTTCAGGGTCAACCTCCAAAAACATTCATAACAAAATATAAGGGGAGCCTTTCTCTACCCTTTATCAATGCCATATCTCGGCCACAAATTACAAATGTCCACGTGGAATTCCTTAACATAATAGGGGAATCTATGTCTACCCTTTTCAACGCCGTTGGCTACTCACATTACAAAAGCAAAACAATAGACTTTTACATAAATGATTTCTAGAAAAACATATTCGACCGTTCACCTATTATATCTGTTTCAAAATTACATCTAATATAAACCTAAATAAGAGAAAGCAATAAACTTTCCTTAACGTCCCGGATACTCAGACTTTAAACGGACATGAAAACTATATAAGCTATTAGATTTAAAAGTCACCCTCTGACCAGAGGTATGCTCTTGGATTAAAGTAAAAAATAAATAAACTTTTAATTAAATGAACCTCCTGACCAGGAGAATTCCGAATGATTTAGAATAAAAATTAATTTGACGAGAAGGATGTATATATTTGATGAGTCTAATTTATTTAACTTGAATTTACATCGGAGCCACACTGACCAGTGCCAACTTCGACAGGATTTAAAATTTATGAATAATTTCAAAGTTTAAATTATTAAGATTAAATATTTATATATGAATGAATTATTTATATGCTCGCTAAATCCCCTTTAAGTGACCCTGAAAGGTGCCTTACGGAAAACCTCGGAAATTGTGGAAGGGAGAGCTGACCAGCCACTCCCCACACAAAGCCCGTATTCTCCCAGCCCTGGACCTCGACAAGCGATTTAATCACCTAAAGATTCCTGAATATCTCAAGGTACATAGAGATTAGGTAAAGACATCCGAAGATTGCCGATCTTGTACGAACGCGTGACGTCACCAGAGAGGGGGTGAGCTCGGCTGAAGCAGACGGCCCCTAGCATTTATATGGTAGATTCAGAGAGAGAAAGTATATTATTACTTTCAGGAGGGGGAAAATATTAATTGTCATCCTCCAAGATGGTATTGAGGCATCCTTTTAATGATTAGTAGCATAATTGAAAACGCGCTACTTTTAAAAGGGGGCAAAGTACATGAGAAAAAATGTATTTTGAAAATCAATATTCCTGAAACTTTCTGACCGATGCGCTACAAAGAAAGTTGCGTGTTCACATTTAGAATTTCGTCATTTTACAAATCGTAATATAATTTTAACAAAAACGTGGCATGCTAAAGAAGAATTAAAGAGTTTAAAAAAATAATTGATTAATAGACTTAGTTTATTTTACTTCGCTTATCTGTCACATATGGCTAATCGCAAAGATGAGGATGCGTGATGATATGATGAAATTGATGAAAGGAAAGTAGACCCATGCCCGGGCGGGGATTCGAACCTGGGGGCCCTTGGCATCGTAAAGCGTTGTGCTAACCACTTCGCCACGGAGGTCAGCATTACAAGGAAATAAACAGAAAATGATAATCATATGTGGCATCTATGTTTTAATATTCGAGAAACATTTGCGAGGAGGTCATTGAAGTAACAAATAATAATTACTAGACGTTGTGATGAAAATTATTAATATATCTGAAATATCGAGAGTTGGCCTTGCAGTCTCTAAATTTACTTTTAGGGTTACGCAAAACCTTTACTCAAAATTGCTAGTGTAAATTAATAAGCTATTAAAATTTAAAACTTATTCCTGTTCGAAAAAAGAAACTGCCAAGTCAAATTAATATTTCGTATAAATACATATATTTTTCTTTGATGAGGCCAGGACAGTATTTGGAGGGACGGTTGCTTGGGAAGGCTATAGCCCCGGATCTCGATCTGCAAAGGGGCTTCCAGTGGGAAAACATTCCTATGAAATAGTCCAGAACAAGGGGCGAAATGATTTTTTTTTTAAATGGCTCAAGAATACAAAGATATAAGTGGATATTTGACAAGCTTAGTCTAAAACTTACAACTGAAGTCGTACGTGTGTGGGGGGTGGGGTGGCTACGTGAGGTAACACAGTGGAATATGATTCACAATACTAAAATTAAAATATATATGTGGGAACAATAGAAATCAAAATATGTTGTAGCTAGTGACGGCGCAATAGAAAAGATGGAGGAGTAAATCATATTTTCCCGGGGCAATTATGTTTATTATTCCGTTACATACGATACAAAAATGCATATTTTGGCTAAAAGAGCATTCATTCATTGGTACTACTTTACTATACCGGAGACACCTATCAATGATTTATTTCGCAATTTTTTACATTGCTAACGTACTATTCTGTATTGCGGAACATTTCTTTAGGTGAAATAATGAATTTCTAACGAAAATAATGTATATTTCTTACATTAACGAGTACTTACTGTTGTTCCTATTTCCCACAAACCATTCACGGGTAGCCCCAAAAACCATAGACGTTAGCCCAAAAATTCACGATAGCCCCACGAACCATCACGGGGACGAGGTATGCCTACTAGGTTAGGTTAGGTTCTATTAGCACTCCTTTCGTTCAATTTAGCATATACGGACAATACGAGAGCGTATTGTGCTCTCGTGCAGAAATCAAATGGCGGCAGCAGCAATAGCGCGTCGGAAATAGATTTTCGTAGAAAACCACATGCATTCGCATTAAAATGGATCAAAACTACATTCCCGAACATCAACAACGCTACAGAAAATGATTTGCGTAAGTACTTTCTCCTGTAAATTTGAAGAAATCCGTCTCCGGTATAGTAAAGTGTTACCCATTCATTTATTTATTTTTGTCGTTATACTGGGGGCAGATAAGAGAGAGAGAGAAATTGTCCTGCCCCCCCCCCCCTCCCTGTAGTGTGGTCACTGCCTATAGCTATGCTGGAGAAGAATGCACCAATTAATACGTTATTAAATAAAACAGATACTTTTAAAACTTTTAATCAAATTATTTGTGAACTATGATTCGTTGTCAAATATCTCAATATTTGCATAAGGAACCAGCCTTTTCCGTGCCGAGCTTCTCGACGATGACGTAATGCATCCACGGACAACTGCGCATACGATCTGCGCCGCCGAACGAGCACCCCCTGGATATACTGATTATTTTGCCAGCGAAACGGCTGGTTTTATACTCGCGGGATTACGCAATCCTATTCCCTGAACAAAAGATTTAGACATATGGAAAGTTATTTTTAGCTTTAACAATTACCCCTTCGAAAAAGGCATATCGAGAAACACAATGCAGCAAAACTTACTTACAAAACCGCGCAGCGCCGAACGAAAAAGAACCCATTGTTGATAAGCAAGAAAAAGAATGAAAGCTTCAACTTGCTTCATGCGTTCTTTTTCGCTTGGCAGAAACTGCGTTACAATTTTAACAAGGAACAAAATATGCATACAAAAAGATTAGAACTCCTAAAGAATTTATACGAGGGCTGTCGAAAATAAAAATGAACGTCCCGAAAATTTACCAAAATTTCTTGATCGTAACACCGTTCAAGAGAATACTTGAAGCTGGCGCTACTAGAAGGAACTTCATTTGAGTAAAATAGGTCCACATACAGATACTATTTTATTTATGCACTAAAGTGGATTTACTTGGCCCTAACGAAGAATCAGATTTACAGTGTGATTAATTTTTGCATATCATTTGTAAAGGTGACGCCAAAATGCATCGTATTTTGCAAGTGGGTATTTCTTTCTATGTCGAGCTGTACTTTAATATATCTGACGATGCATTTTTGATCCATCTTCCTGCATCTTTCTAGATGATGCACTTAAACATTTGGTCTGAGCTTCAGACTTTGTATTTTTTTTCAGCTGATGCATTTATATCCTGTGTGCACTCATGTCAAGATGGCGTCCTTTAAATCTACCGTAACAAAACATGTCATGTCATGATGATGCATGTAGTTAGTCATAATGAAAATGAAAGAATGTTGTTGAATTCAACTATTTTTAGATTAAAAATTATAGATACTCGAGTTAGAACTCAAAATTAAAATTAACCAGCTATACGAGTTACATCAAATTTAGCTTATTCAATTCTACGTTATTCTATACTAACTAGGGCTGAGCCGATATCGCTTTGAACTGATTCCGATGCTCTCACCGATACCCACCGATACCTATACTTGAAAATTGCAATAATTAAAATTTGTTCTAAATATTTATCAACATTGGTGTGTGAATAATCTTCTCCAATTATATGGATGAATTTACCAATAAATTTGCTTTAGAATATTCAAGAATTGCATCAGAATATTAAAATACATGTTGCATAATCAAAAATACAGTTTTTGTTTTCATAATTTGTGTAAAATACAAAAGAAAGTTTGAATTTTGCCTAATTTACAGGATATTTAGACTCCGCGAAAATGTCGAGCAGCATGTTTGCGGACCCCGTCAAAGACTAATATTTTTTTTCGAGTGTGCCTTCTATTTTTTATCATCGCTCGAACAAAATAAGAGCCTTTTTTTCAAACTGTCGCTCGCTTTGAAATTCTATAAATAAGAAACGAGCTGTCCGATCGTCATGAATGACATTTTAGTATGGTGCAGGAAGAAAGGTTTTAACACAATTCTTAATTTTCAGATTTTTAGAATTGGCCAAAAATAAAAAAAAAAAAACCAGTTCTTATCAGTTTTGCGAAACAACGTTTTCTTAGTATTGGGTAGTCCTACAAATACAATATTGGTCTTGTTTTGAAGGTCTTTCCATCTGTTTTCAAAATTCATTACCATTGTCAATTACAATTCACATTTTATACAGATTTTATTCAATGGAGTAAAAATGTACGTGAGACGCGGCAACACGTGCGTCATACGAACGGATCCGACATTTCCCGAGAAACCTTGAGCACATTATATGAACTACACTCTGTCCCAACTACCTCTGGAGCAGGCGAACGAAAATAAGTCTCTGCGCAAGTAGTGACGCGAGACAGCTCCACCAATAAACACGCGAGAGGGCCGGAATTGGGTGGATGGGGGAGCAACTGCACCAGCCTTCCCAGCATCGTATTCTGCTTCGCTCTGCCCACTCGATTTCCCCCACTTCTCTGGCGCTATGCGCGACCTTTCTCCAGAGATACCTGAAACAAGATATACACAGGGTTGGAAGGAAGTTTTTGGAAATAAT